>NC_088688.1:40842218-42337218 GCF_028017835.1 Emys orbicularis
CTTTACAGCCATGAAAACAACCTTGGAGAAGTTTGGAAATGAGTAAAAATAAACACAATGAAGACTCTCAGGCTTTCATACTAATGTGACTTCTGGTTACTTTAAATATTGTAGGATGAATTTTACAGAAAATTTGATTACTGTGATACATTTGAACCACTAGCATTTGTTTCATACTCTCTTATAATACTTCAGTGACAATGCATTAGAGGTGGAAATGTCACCATACAGACTGATGTCCAGTTGAAAGCGAGGTGCCAAAGTGCTAAATTTTTGATTGTTGTGGTTAACACAGAAGTACCTAATATTTGTATGAGTATCTATAACATTGGAAGTCATCAGTACATGTTATAAAAGCTTTTGATATTGTGATGCTTTTATAATCTTGGTAGGAATATAAGCATTTTATTAATACTATAGTATTTTTATTATAGTACACTTTTTGATGCAAGAAAAACGTGCTATTGGAGACTATGGGTTACATTCTCTAGTGTACTCTGGCTGCTTTTCACTTTAGCGATGCAAAGTTGTTGGAATGTAACTGGGACTCTGGCCCTACATTTGAAAAAAAGCAAGATGATGTGTAAAAGCAAGCTGGAGACAGAGTGCATGTTATCCATTAGGGCCATATTGTGGCTTTTCCAGCGTAGCCATGCAGGGGAATCCCCTGCACCAACTGCCTGTCTCATGGATGGCAACTCAGTAGAGGCAGAAGAAAAACAGAATTTCTACTGCTCAGGAAATTCTAAGATTTTGAAATTTAGTTTCAACCCAAATTGGGACAAAAAGTCGAAAGCTTGAAAATTTTGTGAAATGAAACATTCCAAAATTTTCTTTTCAACCTTATTGAAATGTTTGATTTTATGTAATATATTATTATAATATAATATAATCTAAATATTTTAACTATCAAAGTATTTTCAACATTAATATAACTTCCCATAGAACATTTTGACAACACTGATATATTTCCGCAAAATGTTTGATTCATGGAATCAACCTTTTCCGATGGAAAACTGTTCCACTGGAAATTTTTCAACCAGCTCTGTTACTCAGGGTATGTCTACACTAGAAACATAAGCAGGGCTGCCTTGGGGGGGCGGGGGGGGCAAGTGGGGCAATTTGCCCCGGGCCCTGCAGGGGCCCCCATGAGACTATAGTATTCTATAGTATTGTGACTTTTTTTAATGGAAGGGCCCTCCGAAATTGCTTTGCCCCAGGCCCCCTGAATCCTCTGGGTAGCCCTGAACGTAAGTTGACCTATATAAGGTTGACTTACAGTCACCGCACTACCCTCGTTGGAGTGTTTCCTCGGACCTAAGAAGGGCAGTGTGGGGAGCTGAGCACCCAGGCTCTCAGTTCCGCTGGCAGCTCTTTGCTGGAAGCCCAGCTGCCCCACAGGCTCCCGGACTCCTGGCAGGTTGCCCCTATTCCCCGCCAGGAGCCGAGGGAAGCCGCCCGGGGCTTTTTGCCCCTGGGGAGTGGGGTCCAGCTGCCCCGGCTTCTCGGCCCCCTCCCCACCAAGAGCCAGGCAGCCTTGTCAATTTCACAGCTCACCTTGACAAGGCTGCCTGGCTCCTGGTGGAAAGTGGGGTCCGAAGCTGCCAGGGCTTCTTGCCCCAGCTCCCAGCTGGGAGCAGAGTCCATTCTCTCCCCCCCCACACACACACACACACCCCGCCTTCCAGCCGGGAGCAGGGTCTAGCCTCCCAGCTCTCCAGGGGAACGGGGGCAGCTGGGCTGAAGCTTCCCAGCTTTCTTGTCAATTTCATGGCTCCTGCCATGAGATTGACAAGACAGCCAACATAAGGGACACAGTGGCTATACAGTGTGTCGCCCTAACTACACCGACATAAGCCTTATGCCTCTCATGGAGGTGGAGTTACTATGGTGTAGTAGGGTACTTACATTGGCGGGAGAAAGGCTGTAGTGTAGACACTGACATAATTAGGTCTACATAAGCTGCCTTATGTCGACCTAACTGTGTAGTGTAGACCACCCCTCAGAGTGGACAGCCTGCAGAGGGCCACAGTGTTTCATCTCCCAATGAATATGGGTGGGAAAGAGCCCTCACAGTGCTCCAGCCAACACAACTGCAGGTCTACACTGTGGGGCTAAGTCGACTTAAGTTACATAACTCCAGCTATGTAAATAACGGCATACCTTAGGTCGACTTATTGCAGTGGCTAAACCACACTGGGCTGACAGAAGAAACTCTCCCGTCGACTTACCTTATGCTTCTTGTTCCGGTGGAGTACCAGAGTTGAAGGGAGATTGATTTGCGGTCAATCCCCTGGTAAGTGGAGACAAGCCCTAAGGGATGTATGCTACACCAGGTAAAGTGCTAGTGTGGAATATGTGACCCTCCATTTTTTATTTTTGCTTGTGTCAATAAGAGTTATCACTTGCTATGACATCTTGGTTTTTGCTTTTCATGATGTTATTTTTTTGTAAAAACATTTTCTTTTGTTAATCTGGACTGGGAACAAAGGCTTTTTTTCACCACTCAATAGTTTTAATCAGAAAAGTGAAAAGGTGTTTTAAGAACGTGACCTTTGATTTATAAAGGCAGATAACTTCATATTGTCCTTGTTTTATTGACACTTAAGAACTGTGTGAATATTTTATTGGTTTATTTGTAGACTGAAATATTCATAGTTAAATTGTTCTAAATTAGAATCAAACCAGGACTACTGTGTAGTCTAAATAATAAATGTTAATTTTCTTTTACTACAAGTTATGACCACCTTTAGTAATTCCTAAGAACGTTTTATTAGAATTTTGCTTTAACTGTGCTTTTCTCTGCAAGTTCAGTGTAACTAATCTGTGCTAAGAGTAAATTTGTATGAATTTGTAAAGAGTAAAAAAAAAGTAGAGCCATAAATAAGTCTGAATAGTATATCATTTAAACAATAGTAAAACAATGACGTTATTCAAAATACTCTGGCTTTTTGACTATGCACATATTGCTTACACATGTTAAAAATATTAATTGCATAATAAAATGTTTATCTTTTGACAAATCAGACTGCTTCAGTTCTACATTTTATTTTTCCACACATTGTGATAACAGCATTGATCAAATTAATGTCTCCAGTGGCAAGGTTACAAGAACTATTCATATGATACTGTGTATAAAAAATATTCTTTAAGCCAATTTAAATAGATTCAGACAACATATTTGATAATAAATTTGACTGTTTAAAAAACTACATAAAGTAATGTTAAGAGTCGGATTAATACCTATAAAAGCAAGAAAATTTAGAGTTAAGGATGAAATTGCATTTGTAACTGTTTTCAGTATTGTGGTATGTAAGAATCGTAAAGACACGTACTATCTGAAGAACCTCACATATATAAGATAAAGAAGGGTAAGTCACCTTGGACTCTGATCCTGCAAATACATGTGAATTGCTGTACTTTTCATTTTACTTGTGTGCTTAAAGTTAAGCATGTGCCCAAGTGTTCTCAGATTTTGGGTCTTGGACTCCAAATTTCTGTGTCTTGAAGATACACCATTAATGTTCTTTCAACAGTTATTTTTTAATTTTATTTTTGGGTACAGATGTATTAAGGTAAAACATTTTAAATACAATGGGAGTAGTCCTGTATAAAGTTCAGCATGTGCAAAAGTGTCTGTGGGATTGGGTCCTATATTTATAATGTAAATGGTTAATTAACTAGTAATGCCATTTATTGTTTCTATGCTGTAATTAGTACATCTTAATTATATATTAACAAATTAAGTAGAATTAAATTTTTTTAAATGAGTATCGTAGTATGGATTTATGGAGTCCAATATGTATTTTGTCTGATACAGATGATGTCTAGTTGGCAGCCAGTATCAAGCGGAGTGCCCCAAAGGTCGGTCCTGGGGCCAGTTTTGTTCAATATCTTCATCAATGATCTGGAGGATGGCGTAGACTGCACTCTCAGCAAGTTTGCAGATGACACTAAACTGGGAGGAGTGGTAGATACGCTGGAGGGTAGGGATAGGATACAGAGGGACCTAGACAAATTAGAGGATTGGGCCAAAAGAAACCTGATGAGGTTCAACAAGGACAAGTGCAGAGTCCTGCACTTAGGATGGAAGAATCCCATGCACTGTTACAGACTAGGGAACAAATGGCTAGGAAGCAGTTCTGCAGAAAAGGACCTAGGGGTTACAGTGGACGAGAAGCTGGATATGAGTCAACAGTGTGCCCTTGTTGCCAAGAAGGCTAACGGCATTTTGGGCTGTATAAGTAGGGGCATTGCCAGCAGATCGAGGGACGTGATCATTCCCCTCTATTCGACATTGGTGAGGCCTCATCTGGAATACTGTGTCCAGTTTTGGGCCCTACACTACAAGAAGGATGTGGAAAAATTGGAAAGAGTCCAGCGGAGGGCAACAAAAATGATTAGGGGGCTGGAACACATGACTTATGAGGAGAGGCTGAGGGAACTGGGATTGTTTAGTCTGCAGAACAGAAGAAGGGGGGGGGGATTTGATAGCTGCTTTCAACTACCTGAAAGGGGGTTCCAAAGAGGATGGATCTAGACTGTTCTCAGTGGTACCTGATGACAGAACAAGGAGTAATGGTCTCAAGTTGCCGTGGGGGAGGTTTAGGTTGGATATCAGGAAAAACTTTTTCACTAGGAGGGTGGTGAAGCACTGGAATGGGTTACCTAGGGAGGTGGTGGAATCTCCTTCCTTAGAAGTTTTTAAGGTCAGGCTTGACAAAGCCCTGGCTGGGATGATTTAGTTGGGAATTGGTCCTGCTTTGAGCAGGGGGTTGGACTAGATGACCTCCTGAGGTCCCTTCCAACCCTGATATTCTATGATTCTATGATAATCAGTGTTCTAAAATCAATTTATTGGTCCATTTTTTGTCTAGAAAAGTGCTCTTCATTACATTTAGCAGTGATATATAGATTGCCTTAATTGGCCTTTCATTTCATCAGCCATCAAGTCCAATTTAAGATTCTATGCAAAAAACAAACAAAAAAACCCGTCGTTTCCATTTGTACTGAGTCACTTTGAGAGTCTCACTAGCTTAATTAGACATACTTTTTATTTGGTATAAATGGTTCCCACAGTAGTTTTCTCCCCCCCACCCCCCTTCTCGCTCACATCTAACCCATGTTTACTTGCTGAGTAGAATTGTCAAAGCAAGACACTCCTTAGAACTATTCTTTTGCCAAGTAGGAAGGGAATGGGTTAGAGACAGAGGTTAAAAAGTTGGAGTTACTCTCACAAAAAGAGAGACATGTCTGCTCTATGGAGTGGATCGTATCAGATATTTCACTGTAAATTAATCTAAGGTGCAAATTACTGTTTGTTGGATTGCTGTCAGCATTACAAAACCCAGCACAGATACTCAGGTGTCCCTGCTAAAACAACCAAAAAAACCCATCAAAATACCTTGATCTAATAGAGAATATAAATGCAGAAGAGCCCAGAAATTCAAATTATAGTTGCCACTGTGTGGCCGTATCTGACTTTTCTTGGGAGGTATGAATTTTCATTTTTGTCTTAAAATATATGTACAAAATGACAAAATTATGTTTGCTGAGGAGCAAACATTTGAATTTATTGCAGTTACAGTCTTACCATTATGCTGATATTGATGGGTTTTGTATTGAATTTCTGTAGTTGAAATTCAATACAATTTAAATAGATTCAGACAACATATTTGATAATAATATCAATATTTGTAATTGAACAAACAAAAGAACAAGACACAGGAACTCACTAAGTACATTGTGGTTTGAAGCTGCTCAAGGATTTAGAAAGTTAGAAGTAGTACTGGAGCAGAGTGATTGGGGGCAGAGGACAGGTGAAACATCAAGGACATATAAATTATTGAACATGTGATACATTTTATTAAATGACTCTACTAACGTTATCACCACCACATATGTAGTATACATATTGTGAAGGAATTAATGAGGCATCATATATGTACCTGTATTTATCCATCTGGATGGACACAATGATAAATTACATGCATTGTACACTTCTGATCACCTCAGCTGCATTCTGCCAGTTAATCTCTCTCTCCTGGGACTGTTTCTAATACACCTCTACCTCGATATAACGCTACCCGACGTAACACGAATTCGGATATAACTCAGTAAAGCAGTGCTCCAGGGGGGCGGGGCTGCGCACTCCGGTGGATCAAAGCAAGTTCAATATAACGCCGTTTCACCTATAACGCGATAAGATTTTTTGGCTCCCGAGGACAGCATTATATCGAGGTAGAGGTGTATTCCACACCTTTGAGCAGCATTAAACAGCTGTAATTTTTCCTTGTTGCTCCTAAAACTTGGGGGAAAAGCTTACACTTTGTGTGAGGGGCAGGTTGAGCAATATCCAGTACTGGACCAATGGCTGTTTCAGATCCAACATCTTGTGGCCCTTCAGGGCTAAAAACTGCAATTTGTAACATTAGGAAGAGATTTCCATTAAATTTGAATGAGACACAACAATTGCTTCTAAACTTGGAAAGTCTGTGATATCAGGCTTTAAACTGACAGTGTTGTATGTAAAGGAAAGCAATTGTATGTGATGTTGAGGTTTTAAAAAATTAATTATACTTTTTCTCTCTCTCAAAGGTCTGTATAATTAGACTCACAGTACTAAGAGAATCTGGCATTACAGTTGGAGTGATACAATAAATAGATCAAATGTAATGTTTTATAGTTCTAATTCATTTTTGCACTGCTCCTACAAAACTTAGGCACATGCTTAACTTTGAGCACGTGAATAGTTATATTGAAGTTAATGGGACAACTCCATGCTTAAACATGTGCTTAAGTGTGTGCAGTATCAGGGCCTTTGAAAGTAGTTTGTCTGTGGCATTTACAGAATACATAATTGTGTGGTGAATAAAGGTTATATAGGCCCTCTTTCGGAGTAATGTGTCCATTTCATAATAAAGATTATACATTATTGCTAAAGTCTGGAAATTTCTGGACCTACTAACTTGGAGAAATCTTCTTTGGCCTGTCTTTCTGTTTGCAAATTCTGAGTTTTTCCCACCATGATTATAATCTAACTCAAGTTGAACTATACTTTTTAGGTATGATCTTTTCTAGGACAGAGGCTTTACTGTTTTGTACAGATAGGTGATACTGCAGGTCTGAAAAAGATTATACATTTGTAGGGACTACATTTTACAGTGTCTGATAGGTTTTTATGGAAGCCATTTGGTGATCTCATCAACAGCGAGGCTATTGTTTCATTACTATCAGATTCAGTATGTTTGTGATTAAATCAGCAGAATAGAGAACATGAAGGGAGTGCTGTTCACTTTGCAATCATTTCCATGTGTTATAAATTCTTATCAGATGTTGGGAAACAGCAGACATAAGCTAACAGTAAGTGCTCCATCCAAATCCCAAGAAACAGTGATATGTAAAAAGCATAGATTGTGCTCTGTTAGTTTGATCTACTATTTAGGTATTTACAATGTATCCACTGACTAGGGTATCTAGTTATTAATAGAGTATATAAAAATTATTTCCTACTTTAATCTAATTTTGTATATTTTTTTATCTTTGAAGAATGTGATGCTGCTTCCAACATTTTAGTACCATAGTAATTAAGGTGTGGTTCTAATCACTGAAGATACTTTTCATAAAAAGGAGGGTCAGAGTGAGTCTTACACTAACAGCTTCTTCAAGCATCTACAGCTGCCCTCTCTTGATGATGTAAAAGTCAACTTGGGTTGGGGGGTGGGTGTCTCTGGCTTACAAAAAGAAGAAAAATTAGATGGTAAGTCTAAGGCCTCAAAAAATAAAACAATAACATAAAAGTAAAATATTTTACGAAGAGAGCAAGATTGGCTATTTACTCACTCTGAATCTCAGTCCATTTAAAATAAAGTGAAGCCACACTTGAATTAATTATCTTCATTATTTAGGGTGGGGAGGAGACGTAGCTATGTCACATTGCTGCTAAAATGCTCCATTCCTGTTGTACTTTAATCTGAAAGTGCAGTACAGAACGAAAATGAGCTGCACCCAATGAGCAAAGAATACAGATAGGAAAATCGACATTACCATATTAGCTCACATCCATCCTCCATGTAGTCCAGTATCCTGTCTCTGATAGTGGCCAGAACCAGATGCTTCAGATGAATGTGCAACTATCTCTTCCCCCACCACCTCTGAATTAATGTTTTGTCCTAACCACTATTAGTTAGAGATTATTCTCATTCCTGAAGCAGCAAGTTTTATAACCCTTCCAAAATTCATTTGTGCATTACCTGTTATAATTGGATATCCTTGTCATCCCTCTTCATCTTCCAGTCTCTCTCTAAATCTTGCAGTGATTTCCACAGCCTTAATATGTGTAGTGTGAACAAGTATCTTCCAGGCGGAGAGTGGGGTTTCCCCCGTCATTAATGTCACCTTCTCTAAAGCTCTTTCAGGGCCTGGTGATCTATTGCTTTTAAATTTATTCTAGCACCCTTTTTTCTGACACCTCAATCTCTGATACTACCTCATCTCTATTGCCAGAAAAGAGCATGTCACAAGCAGGTATCTCCCCAACATCCTCTGTGCTAAAGACTGATGCGAAGAAAACATTTAATTTCTCAGCCATGTCTTTGTCTTCCTTAATTGTTCCCTTTAACCTTTGGGACTCAGCAAACAACTGACTCTTCTGCAGATTTCCTGGTTCTTTTGTACTAAAAATAATTTATTTATGTTGGTTTAAAATCTATTTGCTTATCTTATCCCTCCTATATTCCTTCTTACATATTGCCTCTTGTAATTTATGCTCCCTTTTATAGACTTCACTAAGGTTAGATTTCCTAATCTTGAAGGTTTTCTATTTGTTTTGAATGACATCTTGAAATTGCCATTTAGCTCTACAAGTTTACTTTTTGCTCTCCTGGTTCCCTTTTTGTTGAGAACTATGCATGCCTTCTGAGACTCCAAGTAGCATCCATGCTGCATCTAAGGCTTTTACTTCCTTTATTTTTGACATTAGGGTCTGTTTTACCAGCTTCCTCATTTTGTTAAAATCTCCCTTTCTAAAGTTCAGTGTTGCTGCATGCCAGTTGTTGGTACCTTTCAGTGACATGGTGAACCAATCCACCAGATGGGGGAAAGTGAAATCATGCTCCAAATAGCTGCAAACTACCAGTTTCTTTGCTCAGAGCTTTCTTCGTTAACTTAGAAGCAAAAATACATCTTTCATTGAATGGACTAATGAAATCTTTAATCTAAATTCAACCCCACAAAAATTTCTTGGTAAAGTACTATGGGATTCCAGACACAAAATGTATAGCTTCCAGTTAAATATACATAAATATGTAATTTTCTATATTATGCAATTTACACAAATGTTTCTAAAGTAAAATCACAAATGAAGAAAGTACTAGTTGACTATTTAAATGGAAAAATTGAGATACTTTCCCATTCTGTAAACCTGAGTTTGGGTAAAACTGTGGTGGCTGCCAGCATCCTCTGCCATAAGCCTGCCAGTTGCATGAACTGCATCATTGAAACTGCAATATTGGCAATTAACCATAAAACCCCTTTAACACAATAATAAAAAGTTACCGTACGAATTCAGACAATTACATATTATCGTCTAAATGCTGTTAAACTCAAGAGGCAGTATCAAACTCTTGCACATGTACACACAAACCCCAGGAATTGTGTAGAGCTGTGTAGCTGATAAAACTCCTGATATGGGTCCTCTAAATCCATATCTTCCACCACTTTCATGCTGTCGTCTTATTTCAGATGCAGATATACTGTAGCATCTGCAGGAGAAGGACAGACGTATGTCTGACCTCCACAGCAAACTCCTAGCTTGGCAGGAAGAAGCAGCACATATTTCCAGACCCATAACTTTCATTCTCAGTTTTACAGTGCCAAAAACAAAAAGTACTATAATCCAGATAAAATAAGATTATTGAACCCAAAAAACTAAACTCAGATCTACATGCCAAATGTGAAAACTTGCTCCTCATTCCAAGAACTGTACATTCCATAAGTACCCATTAAGGGTGTTGCCTGATAGCCTTCAAAATTATGACTTTATAGAAAAAGTATCTGTCGATTTTTCCCCCCCTCCATACGTTGTACTTCGGTTATCTCCTACAAATGTGCCATTCTGGATCCCACTTTGTTACATCATTCAATTTCTACATTTTTAAACACTGTCTTTTTATTTAGAATATTCTCGTGTTTGTCAGTTATCTCTAGGTCTCATGTATTTCTCAGGAAAAGTTGACACCAATACTGAATTTCATGGATCTGATTAATTTTTCATGGATCTAGCCTGCATTTTTCAAGTTCATCTTGCAGAACCCAAAAGCTATATATTGGGTATAATTTAATTTGTCTCTATTACCTCTGACGTGATGTGAAGATGACGTTTATTATTTGCATCATTGTACCATCTATGAGTCCTAATCATGGACCAGGACTCCATTGTGTTTGTACATTGGGTTGTACAAATACAGACCGAAAAGTCCTGGCTCTGAAGAGCTGACAATCTCAATTGCATCACAATGTCATTTTGCCTTGTCTTATGTAGACTAAATTAGTATACCTAGTTCAGCTGTGAAATTAAAAAACACAGTGTTAAAGTATGACATAACATTATTTTATTAATTATTTTTAGAGTTTCCACAATATCATACACTAGGGAATAGTTTAAGGGAAAACTTTTGTTAGATACAAAAAATATATTTAAAGGGACAGTGTCAATGAAAAATCACACTTCTGTTTGAAAATTTCTATCTACTCTTGTTACGTATAACATTTAAGATGACTGTAATTGTGAGATTAGAGAGGAAATATTTTTTTCTGTTTTTCAGTTTATTTTGTCATGGACAACACTTTGTGTATAATAAATTTTATCATTTCTGCATAGAATCATAGATTAGGGTTGGAAGAGACCTCAGGAGATCATCTAGTCCAACCCCCTGCTCAAAACCGGACCAACCCCAACTAAATCATCTCAGCCTGGGCTTTGTTTTAAGGATGGATATTCCACCACCCCTCTAGGTAACCCATTCCAGTGCTTCACCACCCTCCTAGTGAAATAATTTTTCCTAATATCCAACCTAGACCTCTCCCACTGCAACTTGACACCATTGCTCCTTGTTCTGTCATCTGCCACTACGGAGAACAACCTACCTCCATCCTCTTTAGAACCCCCCTTCAGGTAGTTGAAGGCTGCTATCAAATCCCCCCCGCACTCTTCTCTTCCACAGACTAAATAAGTCCAGTTCCCTCAGCCTCTCCTCATAAGACATGTGCCTTAGACCCCTAATCATTTTCGTTGCCCTCCTCTGGACTCTCTCCAGTTAGTCCACATCCTTTCTGTAGTGGGGGGCCCAAAACTGGACACAGTACTCCAGATGTGGCCTCACCATTGCTGAATAGAGGGGAATAATCACTTCACTCAATCTGCTGGCAATGCTCCTACTAATGCAGCCCAATATGCCGTTAGCCTTCTTGACAACAAGGGCACACTAGTAACCAGCTTCTTATCTACTGTAATCCCCAGGTCCTTTTCTGCAGAACTGCCACTTAGTCAGTCGGTCCCCAGCCTGTAGCAGTGCATGAGATTCTTCCATCCTAAGTGCAGGACTCTGCACTTGTCCTTGTTGAACCTCATCAGATTTCTTTTAGCCCAATCCTCCAATTTGTCTAGGTCACTCTCGACACTATCCCTACCCTCCAGTGTATCTACCTCTCCCCTCAGCTGTGTCATCTTGCGAACTTGCTGAATGTGCAATCCATCCCATCATCCAGATCATTACTGAACATGTTGAACAAAACCGACCCCAGCACAGACCCCTGGAGCACTCCACTTGATACCGGCTGCCAACTAGACATCGAGCCATTTATCACTAACTGGTGAGCCCAGCGATCTAGCCAGCCTTCTATCCACCTTATAGGTGATATGATGGTGGCATGGTAGCCCCTTAGTCATTTTCTACTGATTGTGGTGTGTGAAAGACGAACGGAAGCAAGGGAGAGAAAAAGCATTTTTTTTAAAATAAGAAAATATTATTATAAAGCCATAAAAGTAGAAGAGGATTCATAATTATAATGCCAGAAGAGACCATTGGAACTATCTGATCTGAGCTCCTGCATAAGACAGGCCATAATACTTCCCCGTATTGATTGCTATTTAACCTAAAGTGTGTCTATTAGAACAACACCCAACCTTGATTTAAAAATTTCTTGTGATAGAGAATCCACCATAACGCGGAGGGTAAATTATTCCGATGATTAATTACTCTCACTATTAAAAATATTGTGTCTTATTGTTCGTTTGAGTTTGTTGGAGCAGGCAGCCAATCTACATAGGGCAAAGAAAGTCCAGTCAAAACTGTAGGAAGTTCTCTGAATGTCAGTGGGACCAAAGGTATGATTTGGGTGTTCCAGCCCCACCATCTGGAGTCTCTGCCTGGATCCAGTCTGCATGTGTTGGGAGTGAGGGAATGCACAACCTGGGTCCTAGTGTTCCCAGGATTAAATAGCTTAGGGCTGAGAATTTATCCCTCTGGGATCCCACTCTATGATTTCCCCATTTACAATTACATTTTGAGACCTATCAGCTGGTTTTTTTAATCTACTTAATGTGTGTCATCTTGATATTTATATGGTTTTAGTTTCTTAATCAAATTGTTGTGTGGTACCAAGTCAAATGCTTTACAGAAATCTAAGTATATTATATCAACACCATTACCTTTGTAAACCAAATTTGTAATCTCATCAAAAAGGTGTTAGTTTGACAAGATCTGATTTTCATAGACATGTTGATTGGCATTAATTGTATTACTCTCATTTAATTCTTTGTCAATTGAGTTCTTTATCAGCAATACCATTATTTTGTCCAGGATGTTGTCTGGTTGATAGCCTATAAATATCCAGGTCATCCCATTTACTCTTTTAAAATACTGTGACATCATTAGGTTTCTTCCACTCCTACAACTTTCTCATTGTTCTAGGACTTTTTGAAAATCAACATTAACGGTCCAGAGAGCTTCTCAATCAGAACTTTTAAAACTTAGATGCAAATTATCTGGACTTGCTGATTTTACAATGTGTATCTTTAATAGCTGCTCTTCAGTGTTCTGCCGAGTTACTATTGGAATGGAAAGTATTTATCATCGTCATATGATATAACTACATCACTTGTCCCTGTCCTCCTCCCCCCCATTACAGAACAGAAATATTTATTGAACACTCCTGCATTTTCTGCATTACTTTTGACAGTTCTACCATTTTCATCTAGTAATGGCTCAGTATCAATGTTATGATTCCTTTTGTCCCTACTATATGTTTAAAACCTCTTTCTTATTGTCCTTAACTCCGCTGACCATAGGTTTCTCCTTTGCTTCCCTTATCGATTTAACAATTCCTACATTCTAATTTATATTTATTGCTTTCAACTTCCCCTGTTTTCTATTGGTTTTATATATATTTATTTTATTTTATTATAGCTGCTTTTACTTCCCCTCTAAGCCACATAGATTCTTTTAACCAGTATGGCTTTCTTTTTCGATTGTGTTGTTATGCCTTTTTGAGTATCTAGAAAAATGTTCTTAAGTTTCCAGATGTCATTCTCTTCCCAGCTGATTTAACTCTTAATTGTGTTCAGCTTTATGAAATTATCCATTTTAAAGTACCAGGAATATATGTTACTTGTTGGAACTTTTTTTGTGTGTGCACATAACAAATATAATCAAGTCATGATCAGTTGCACCCAAGCCATCATTAAATTTTAGTTCTGTGACCCATTCCTTTTTTATCTGTCATCATAAAGTCTAATATAGAATACCCCATGTTGAATGCAACACTTGAATTAAAAAAAATTGTCATAATTTTTAGACAATCCAAGGATGTTTTAATACAACATGAGACCTCCATTATGTGTCAGTTAAAGACAGGTGTAGAATTAAAACTTTTTTTTATGTTGAATAATTTTCAAATTGACATTATCCCTTTATTAATCATACAAAACGTTGATGAAAAATATAAGAGTCTTATTTAGTATAAAAACAGAAACATGGAACAGTCTGCCTTGTGAAGAAAGCTTCACCAAACTGTTATGAAGAACTGAAGATATTTTGGTAATATAAAGATGGAACACAGGTATTGATCAATATGCACACACTCAAAAACCAGTTAAACCAGTGTTAAGAGATCTCTAAAAAGTAAATAATATATAGTAATCGTTTTCTAAGCACACCCACAGGTCTTTATCAGTCTGTGGCTATTATTATTAATGTACAGTAATTTTTACACTTCTAATTCTCAGCGAGGAGCTCTGCACACTGTGTTTACTTGGTCCTTATGTTCTTATGTCCTGTCTCAGTGCAGGGGGCTGGACTTCTCCAGGTCCCATCTAGCCCTAATTTTTTTGGTTCTCTGATAAAATGGAACAGATAATTCAAAATTGTCAGTTGCTGACCATTATACATCTGCAATGGATTGGTGTTAGCTACTTGTTGATAAAGCAATTTAATGGCTGATATCTTTCAACTCATTAAGATCCAATTCCAGTCACAGAGAGCAAGAGCTTAATAGTCAGGAGCTACTGTCATTGCTTTCTAAGAAAAATAATTAGGGTAAGTTTCCTTTAAAAAACAAAGCAAAAGAGTTTTAAACTGTTGTTTATGTGAATACTAATGCCAGTATTTAAAAAGTTATCACTTAGAATTGGGGCTTGTTTATGTGGTGGGGTAATGTGCTCTACCGGGTTCATAGTTTGAAATAGCCCTATATTAAAGTACACTAGGGAACATTTAGCGTGCACCAGCAGGATCTTGATGGACCTATTAATGTGCAACAACTTAGTGCACTTTAGAAATTGCAGCCCCATAGTGGGCATTACCCGAACATGTAGGCAAATCCTTAGTGGACTTAATGCTTATTCTGGATTCCTACTCTATGATATTTAGCTGAAACATGCCTACAAAATAATAGAAATTAAGGGTAAATTTTTTAAAAGCAACTAAGTGTCTGTTTTTTAAATTGAGACTTAGGCTGCTAAGTTACATAGGCACATATGAAAATATTACTCTAAAGCTCTTCTTGCACTGATCTCATAACAATTTAAAATTACCCTTAAATTTTACTAGCACTTTACAGGAGGCTGATGATTGAAAGCTTCTGATTTTGTGGGACTTATAAAGGAGCAGTTAACAGTTACTGTGGAAATAACCAAAAAAAAAAAAAAAAAAGATAAGAAAAGTTGGTTCAGGTCTTCTGTAAAAGCTGTTCAGTCCTGTGATCAACTCCATTCCACAGAGCCACAAAGCTTAGACAAGATATTGCAATGCTGGATGAATTCCTGGTAATATATTAACAGTAGGTGGGTGGAATACTACAAAAGAGAAGGGGCTAAATATCAATTTTTAAAAAATCTCTTGGCATAAGCAGGTCATAAATGTTCAAGTTTATAGATAATTGAAATGAAAAACACTGTGTTGGATACACATGTATGTGGGGGGTCTAGTTTCAGATACAAGGAACCCTCATTGAATACTGTTGTTGTTAAGCATCAGTTTACTACTGCGACACTTCTACTGTTCAGTGATGGCAGTTCAATATACAAAATAAACTTCTGATAACTATGAATAGTTTAAGGTTTTGGTTTAAGGGCCAGGTTGTGGTTGGACTCAGTATAGGTGATAAAGGAGCCTCTCTTCTGTACAGGAAACCCACAACTGCAATCCTTGCAGTCCCTGGTGAGAAAGGATTGCTCTTTGCTCTTGTCTGGCTAGTAGAACTAACCAAGCCAAAAAAGATAGGGAATAGGACGCTGGCTCTGGAAAGAGGCATATGCCACTCCCTTAAGAGGAGTAGTAACAGGATTGTTTATTCTGCACCTGGGAAATTCAGGAGGCACTTTACATTTCAGCCCAGCATGTGCCAGTGCCTTCAGGGCATAAATAAATCCTAGCTGTGCTGAGGTGCGTGATTTTTCTTTTTTTCCTGTCATCCTCAGCCAAGAAAACAGTATGGCCTATATCACTCAGGCAGTGCTACAGCCACTGAATTAATTATCCCACTTCAGAGTTTTATGGTCTATCGTAAGAGGGTATTAAAATAAAATAGTAACACTGCTACATACCATCCTTGCAAGTGGTGTTAAAACAGTCATTTGTTGTTGGGCATGTATGATTAGTGGAGTATAATTAGGATGCTGGAATTTCAGCATAGAGGTGTTGAAGTTGCACCTAGAATACAATCTCTTTCATCTAAAGTGCCAGTTTTACAGTCAGGTTTTGAAACGTTCAGAAATAAGGCTGGCTTTAGTTGTACAGCGTTGTATCATCTGACAAAATTGTAGTTATTTGTGTATTAATGTTAAGATGAATAATGTGAAACTAGAATGGATAGGATTACACTACAGTTATTCTGCATGCTTCTGATTCACCTGCCAATAATGATCCCTGCAATAATTATACGTGTTCTTGAATCTTTTATTTACTGCTCTGATACAATGTTGACATCTGATGAATTCATGCCATTGAGTATTCTGGGAAATATGTGATTAGAGAAAAACTGTGTCCTGTCTATGCCACAACCAAGTAGGAGAAACTTAATGTTTGCTTGGGTGCCCTGCTCAAGTTAGCTATGTGCTCTACAAATGTCATCTTTTAAAACTGGGGAAAATGCAATTTACGCAAAGATGATGTACTAATAGAGCTTTAGTTTGGAAGGTCATATCAACAGATAATGGCATTGCTATAGTCCTGATTTAGTCCTGCAACAGTCATATCCTGGAAATGTGAAAAATTCAAACATCATAGAGTTGTTTCTATCATGTAATTTTTCAAAATGCAATATGTTATAAGTTGTACAAAAGAGAGGGAAATTATCTCAAATTAAAGTGTTTTTGTGACTGCCCACTAATCTATAGATAATAATCATGGCCTTATGACTGCCAATGAAGAAAAGAAAGCACAGAATGGTGTGCGCACAAAGTGTGATTTAAACATTGCTCTTGCAACAATAATCTACACAGGAAGTCTATAATGCCAGAGTTGTAGAACAGCATCAAACCTATTTTACAAATTTTATCAATGCCAGATGATGAGGCAACCATGTAATCACCTCAGGGCAAATTTTAGAACTGCTCACTATGCAGTCATAGTCTGCTTTTATAATCTGAATGAAAAGAGTTCATTTACTAACTTCTTATTTTCTTTTGATCTTAGTCTCATGGAAATTAAACTCTTGCAAAATTTTAAAAAATCAGGTTGGAAACTGATTCTACATACTCTTATTTCTAGAGAAGAAAACAACATTGGATGAACAACTGGATCAAAATACCAAAAAGATTCTTAAAGTTTGGTGAAATAGCATATAAATAAGGATGGATTACAACTAAAGCACTTTTTATGAAAAAAGTATTTTAAAAAACAGAAGCTGAGAGAGACAAGAACTAAAGTACAGATACTGTACTGTGGGGAAAATATATTTTCACCTCTAAAATATTAATAACCGAATGGGAGTAATGTCACTAGTTTAAAATAAAGGTACCTTTGGCCAATCCCAAAGATAAAGTGATATTCTTGTATTCATGGAGTACAATGTGATTTTTGAACATCTAAAGTAGCAGTTGTTTAATAATTTTCAGATTGGATATTGAGATTACTATAATTATAGTGGTCAAAAGAACCAACCACTTAGCACCCCTCAAAATAAAAAACATATACATCCACTTACAGAAGTGGTACAGTGCACTGTTAGGAAGGATAGAAATATATATCACCAGTAATAAATGGCAAGCTCTTTAAACTTTGTGATAATTGTTGGTGAGATGAATGTTCATGAAATTAATTTAAGAGGTATTCTTTGGAATATCTCTCTGTGATTTGCAGAAGCATGATGTTCTTTAACTCCGTATAGACAAGATAAATAAATTATCCCAAAGTGCTCTAAATGTTGTATGCACTACATTAGGCTTACTTACTGTCAGTAATCTACTCTGTTCTTTGAGTGGAAATATGGCAACCATTCTGTGCCAAGGACGTTACATTCGTGTGTTTTAAGTTGGTAAATGAAGAATAGGCACGGGGAATTTAGATCAGCAAAATGCAAACTGCAAATTACTGTAATTAAAATGTCATGAAGACACACGAGCTGACACCTGAAATCTTGAGAAAAGAAATGTAGAATCTTGACACACCACAAATTGAGGTCCTATTTCCTGTAGTCCCCGGATTTTTCTTTGAAGATGCCAATCCAAGTTCAGATGAAAGCTTAACACTGAACAATCATTCCAAAGCAAATTAGATGCAAACACAGAAGAAAGTGGAGAGGACAGAATTTCACCAATGTCTGTGTATAATCATAGAGCATTGATCATGTGAAATACACTTACATTTACCTGATCCAAACCTATTATCAATGAAAAATGAATCCCCATCACACACTGGGGAAAAAATTCTCTTTATCTCTGTTTGTTTGGCAATTACTTTAACCTTGTGCATGTAAATAACATTCTTCTTCGAGTGCTTGTTCATGTCGATTCTAATCAGATGTGCGTGCGCCACGTGCATGGTCGTTGGAAAGTTTTCCCTTTGCAGCTCCCGTCGGTTCGGCTATGGAGCCCCCTGGAGTGGTGCCTTCATGACACTCAATATATGACCCTGCCGACCCGACCCCGCTTCAGTTCCTTCTTACCGTCAGACGTGCCAAACCAGTGAAAAAACCGTAGAAATTGGGCTTGTTTTTGGCTTAATTGGCTTGTGAGTTGCTTGTTGGCTAGTTTTTGGCTAGTTGTAGATTTGCTTCTTTTTTTTTTTTTCATCGGCTTCTGGCAAACAGGGGCAAGGGGTGGGGGGAGTGTCAGGGGTGCACAGTGGGCCAACCACAGTCCCAGACTGCACACTGGGGGGATCTAGTCACATAGAGTGTTGGGGTTCTTAGGGATTGGCTTGTTTTGGCCTTCTTTTGAAATGGGATTAGCTTGATTTTTGGCTTATTGTGAAAGTCAGAGTGCTTATTTACCCCGTGAAAGTTGGCAACTATGCTTACTGTCTGACGGCTGTTGGAACTGCATTTGCTTGCCTAGGAAGTGCTTCCCTTAGCTTTCTTCTTGAGTCTTAGTCTATGTTTTAGTTAGTACTTAGTTTAGTTTTGTGTACATAGTGTATATAAGTAGTTCAGATTAGGGTGTGGGGTCCTCCCCTGTCCCTTTCCTCCCCTTGGGTCCGGGGCATGCCTCAGGGCCAAGGGTTTAAACCTTGCAGGACCTGCGGTAAGCCCATGCCAACAGGCGACCCCCACAATGCGTGCCTGAAGTGTCTGGGGGAAGAGCACCAAATAGACAGGTGCAAAATCTGCAGGTCTTTCCACCGTAGGACAAAGAAAGAGCAGGATTTTTGTCTGAAACAACTTCTCATGGAGTCCGCTCTCTGTCCACAGGCCGCCATGGAGCGCCGGGATCCAGCACCGAGTGCATCAGTCCGTAGCGCTCCAGCCTCAGTGCAGGACATGGCACAGAGGAAAGACTCTGATTCGAGAGACCCTCGACACTGGTGCTCCTCAGCACCGCAGGCGGCGCAAATAAACCAGGCACTGCTAGCACTCATCAGTGCTGCACAAGACAACGGACAGGGGTTGTTCCCCAGTGCCGAAGGCAGCGCCAAGCGCAACAGCAATGCATTCCACGAAGGAGCACTCAGCGCCCAAGGACCAGGAGTTGGCGCCGTTGACTTCAGTTCCCCGGAGGGGACCGTTGAGCCCGTCGCCCAGCGACTCCCTGGACAGACAGTGACAGGTGGAGGAGTTGGAGTCCCCCTCTATCCCAGACACTTTTGAAGCTGCCATCATCCCCTCACTAGATCCAGGAGATTGGTATGCCGCCCTTGACATGTACTTTCACATCACAATCACTCAGCCCCACAGGAAGTACCTCAGGTCTGTGGTCAATGGTATCCACTACCAATTTACTGTCCTCCCGTTTGGCCTGTCAGAAGCACCTCAAGTCTTCACCAAGTGCATGGCAGTCATCGCCACCGCATTCTTGCAGTGACATCAGGTACAGGTGTTTCCATACCTCGAGAACTGGCTGATCAAAGGCCGCTCCAGGACCCAAGTAGAAGCTCAGGTGACATTTATCAGAGCCACCTTCAACAGCCTGGGTCTACTCCTAAACGAAGCGAAACGACTCTGTCTCCTGTCCAGAGGATAGAATTCAGAGGCGCAGTGCTGGACTCGACCCAAGCCAGGGCATACCTGCCACAGGCAAGGTTTCAGGCCCTCAGCAACATAATCCGAGGCGTCATGCAGTTCCCCACCACTACAGCGAGAAACTGCCTGAAACTGCTCAGGCACATGGCAGCCTGTACCTATGTGGTGCAGCATGCCAGACTCAGGCTTCAACCACTCCAGTCGTGGCTCATGCCAGTGTATCGCCCAGCCCGGGACAGCTTGGACAGGATCATGACCCTGCTTCGCCCAGTCCTTGACTCCCTCCGGTGGTGGATTGATGCTCAGGAGGTGTGCTCAGGCCCCTTTGCTGCCCTACAGCCATCTCTCTCATTGTTGATGGGGAGCTCATCTGGGAGACCGCAGAACTCAAGGCCTCTGGTCGCAAGCAGATGTGGTTCTCCACATCAATGTCAGAGAGCTAATAGCAGTGCGCCTAGCATGTCAGACATTGTCCTTACCTAACCGGACAATGTGTATCAGTGATGACGGAAAATCCAACAGCAATGTTCTATATCAACAAACGGGGGTGCATGCTCCTCTCCCCTGTGTCAGGAAGCCATTATGCTGTGGGACTCCTGTGTAAAACATTCAATTCACCTGCAGGCGTTGTACCTCCCCGGGGTACAGAACGAGCTGGCGGACCACCTCAGCAGGTCATTCCACAACCACGAGTGGTCCCTTTGCCCAGACGTCGCAATTTCAATCTTCCAGAGGTGGGGGTTTCCTCTGATAGATCTCTTCGCCCCGCGACTCAACAGGAAGTGACAGCAGTTCTGCTCCTTCCAGAATCACAGCCTGGGCTCCAGCGCTGATGCATTCCTCCTCCATTGGGGAGGTTCTCTCCTATACACCTTTCCACCGATACTGCTCATTCAAGATCCACAAAGGTCGAGCTCGGGTCATACTGATAGCACCGGCCTGGCCCTGTCAGCACTGGTACACATCCCTCCTAGACATGTCCATGGGAGCCCTGATTACCTTGCCGCTCTTCCCAGACCTTCTCACACAAGCTCACGGACATCTCCAACACCTGAATCTCCAGTAGCTCCATCTCACGGCATTGAAGCTCCATGGTTAAATCCAGGTTAGACAGATCCTCCTTGGCAGTAAGAAACCCTCAACGAGAGCCACGTACCTTGCCAAGTGGAAGAGATTTTCAATCTGGTCGGCGCAGCGCCATTCACCCCCAATGCTAGCTTCAGTGCCGTGCATTCTGGACTACCGCCTCCATCTGAAGCAGGTGGGTCTCTCGTTGTCTTCTATAAAAGTGCACTTAGCCGCCATCTCGGCCTTCCACCTGGGCATGCAGGGCTGCTCGGTATTTGCTAATCCCATGGTCAGCTGATTCCTAAAGGGGCTCGACAGGTTATACCTCATGTCCATCAGCCGGTGCCTGCCTGGGACCTCAACTTGGTCCTTTCTAAAGTGATAAGCCTTTAGCAGCATGCTCCCTGCTCTACCTCTCCTACAAGGTGGCGTTCCTGGTAGCAATAACCTTGGCCAGGAGGGTGTCTGAGCTCAGGGCCTTAACATCAGACCCTCCCTACACCGTGTTCTGTAAGGACAAGGTTCAGCTCAGGCCTCACCCTGCTTTCCTCACAAAGGTTGTGTCGCATTTTCACATCAACCAGGACATCTTTCTCCCGGTATTCTACCTTAAGTCTCATTCCAGCAGCAGGGAGCAGAGACTCCACTCTCTCAATGTCCTCAAGGTGCTGGCCTTTTACATCGAGAGAATGAAACCGTTCAGAAAATCGGTCCAGTTCATGGCAGTGGTGGACAGGATGAAAGGTCAGCCTGTTTCATCCCAACACATCTCATTATGGATAGCGTCCTGTATCCGTGAGTGCTACAACTTGGCAGGTGTTCCCGCACCTCTGATCACTGCACACTCCACCAGGGCGCAGGCTTCACCTACAGCGTTCCTGGCTCAGGTTCCCACCCAGGAAATCTGCAGAGTGGTGACACACTTTCGCCGCGCATTATGCAATTACCCAGCAGGCCAGAGACGTTGCAGCCTTCGGACAAGCAGTACTCCAATCAGTGGACAGCTCCGACCCCACCCCACCTCCTGAACTTGGCTTGGGAGTCACCTGATTGGAATGGACATGAGCAAGCACTCGAAGAAAAAAAACAGTTACTCACTTCTTGTAACTGTTCTTCGAGATGTGGTGTTCATGTCCATTCCAATACCCACCCTTCTACCCCTCTCTCGGAGTAGCCGGCAAGAAGGAACTGAAGGGGGTGGCGGGTCGGCAGGTCTCTATATTGAGTGCCATGAAGGTGCGACTCCATGGGGCGCCCAGACCGGCCCAATGGATGCTGCGGTGGGAAAAATCTTCCAGCCTCCATGCACATGCGCACGCACACACCTGATTGGAATGGACATGAACAAAACATCTCTAAGAACAACAGTTACGAGAAGTGAGTAATCGTTTTTTCTGCTCAGCAGCAGAAAACCATCCACCAGGGCCACTTATTTAGCTATGTAGAAGAGGTTCACTTGCTGGTGTGTGCCCAGCATCGCACACCTCCGCTCCAGGCGCCTATACCACTCGTACTGGAGTACCTCCTACACCTGAAACAACAGGGCCTGGCAGGGTCATCCATCCGGGTACACCTCGCTGGTATCTCAGCCTTCCACCCGGGAGAGTTGGGGTGTTCCATGTTCGCCAATGCCATAGTAGGGTGTTTCCTCAAGGGCTTGGAAAGGTTATATCCACAGATTTGACAGCCTGTGCCTGCATGGGACCTTAATCTGGTCCTCTCCAGACTAATGGGGCCCCCTTTCAAACCGTTGGTGACTTGCTCCCTTCTGTATTTGTCGTGGAAGGTGGCATTCCTGGTCGCCATCACATCAGCTAGGAGGGTGTCCGAGTGGAAGTTCCTATCCAGAGGGTGTTCCTATCCAGTATGTGGGAAAAACCCATGTAGGAGAGCTTGTGTTCCTAACACAGCAACTGCAGATGAGTCTGAAATGTTTTGAGAAGTTTTAAGGAACTTTAAGGATTTTTTTTTTTTAATTGAGTGGAGTCAAGACTTACTAAGTCTTGATAAATGCATGGACTCAATATGTTTTCTTGAAGGTTTAGCATTTTGAGATGAAAGAATGACTTGGGTTCAAATACAGACTTCAGTTATGTCAAGGCTGATTCCCCACTCTGACACTTCAAGTGCCAAAGGTGGGGCCCACTAGGACTCTAAAAATTATTACTCACCACTCCAGGCTTGTATTAAACTCCCAAGGTTACAGCTTTTCTCTGACCTTGGATGGGTAGATGCTGCCACCACCGAAGTGCAAAACCCCTTTGAGAATTCAGGAAGGTGCACTTGGGAATTCCTTCTTGTGGGGTACCCTGAAGCCCTCTCTCTCTCTGACTGACACACACACACACACACACACACACACACACACACACACACCCGGGAAGAGCTGAGAAAGAAAAACAAAGGAAATCGGCTGTTGCCATCAGCTAATTAAACAACATGTGCACAAACCTCTTAGGACACAAAAATCCAATCTTGTTCTTAAAAAGGTAATTTTTATTAAAAACAAAAAGAAAGAAAATACATCTGGAAACATAGGCTATTGCTAGATTTAAAAAAACGAACAAACAAGGATTAAGCATCAAGAATAACATTCTTGAGGTCCATCTTAAAGGTTACAAGCAAAACAGAAGCATTTGGGGTTAGCACAGAGGAGTCCACCTGCCATAAAGAAATAAAGAGATAAACCTAATCACGTCTTCCTAGACATTTCCTGATCTACTTATACATCTGGGGTTTCAAATGAGTAGTTTCTAGATATGATCTGATGATTTTTCATAACTAGCCCCAAGCTTCTTACAGCATCGCTGCTCTGTTCTCTCTCTCCGGAGAACAACAGACATCAAAAGGGGAGTCTTGTTTCAATTTTTAAAAGTTTTAGCCTTCCCATTGGCTCTTTTGGCCAGGTGCCCACTCACTTTTTTTAACCCTTTACAGGTAGAGCAATTAGAGAACAGCTACTAAGAGGGATTTTATAGATAACTTGCTGGCTGGGTCCATAAAAGGGAGCTACCCCTCCCCCCCCCTTCGTTATCACAGGTTATAAGTGGAAAACTAAGTTGTTTAGGTTCATCCTAATTCATGTTTTTGCACATCACAAACCTACTCTTCACCTCTAGAAGCTGATTAAAATGTAGCCCCGGTCAGTTGTCAGGCAAATTCTTACCAGTTGGCTACTTGATGATCTATGCGAAATATGTTGGTCTCTGTCCAACTTCCAGTAAACAGTGTCGAGAGCACAAATTTAAACATTTTATTAAAGCTAATGTAAAAAAAATTATATAATACATAGGTTGGGAAAACAGTGTCTGTACATCTGGGTATAGTGCTTAGATTATCCACAAATATAAAGTTAGTTTTTAAAAGTCATAGGATACATAGAGTACATAATCAGCAATAACCCAAATTTAGGTGAATAGATTTAACCATACAGTTTAGATATTAGAATCCGAATACTCGGGTACATCACTCATAAAAAGTTGTACAGGGATTTGGTTGTGGAAAGCAAAATATATCAATGAGTGGAGATTATCTCTCAGTAATTGAGAATGAGATTGGTTGTCTATTTAGAAAATACAATCCATGAGGGAAAGTATTTGTTACTTTCCTGACTGCACTTCTCATCGGCACTCCAGCTCATCCCTCCCGGTATTGCCGATGTCGGTGATGTGTTCTAGGTAGCTGTCCCTTGACCATCTGATTGCATCTGACACGATGAGTTGCTGCATCAGCTGAGTGTAGCGTTGGCTGATTCCGCATTCTATCAGCACTCGCTCGTTACTGGGGTCCCATGCACCTAAGGCTCCGACGATCAGTGCCTGTGTCTGGATCTGGTAACTCTTAGCTCTCAAGGTTTTGGCCAGAGGGGCATATTTCTCTACTTTTCAAGCTTGGGCATCATAGAAGGCCGGGGTCCTGTTCTCAAAGGGCACTGTCACGTCCATCATGATGATCATTTTCCAGTCCTCGTTGGTGATGACGCTGACCGGCCGTAGTTGGCTGTTGGTTCCGGGGATGGCAGAATTTACGGCAACCTTCCCCACAGGTGGCGGGATGGCTCTGGCCAGGTGATCTTGGATGGCGTTGTGTCACAGCTACCAAGCTCTCCAGTGGGGCTTGCAGCTACGCAGGACGTGGGGTAGCATCTCATTGGGGTAACCGTACTTCCTACATCGCTTGTCCCAATTCCTGTGGCGGACGGTTCTGTTCAGTGGGACGCAATTGAGCCGGCTCCTGTTGATAAACCTCTAGTCGGCAAATCGGGTGAAGCTGCCCCCGGGGAGGAAGTGGTTGCTGGCGTTGTTAAAGATGGCCCAGTTTTAGCTGACTTAGGGGTACTTCCTTGGTCTGTGCATCTGAGATCTAAGCTTTCTCTCTAGGGGATATGTCAATCTCCTTTATATTCAGAGTAAACATTAAAAGCTTAAGTGAGTCAGCAAGAATTAACCTGCAGCTACCCTGAAGTGTTCCTGCATCTGTTAGCAAAGTGAAACAACAAAAGTATCTTACAGATGTGAAGGATTGAATAAGCATAGAGTTGAGACTGTCCTCTAAGCCTAAGTGGTCCCTTCAGACAATAGGGCAGAGTTTGCACTATTCCTGACCATTTTTTGTAAATAAATCAGTGATTTCGTATTCTAATTATTCTGCTACTTTTCACAAGCATCCCATTCACACACAATTAAAAATAAAAATAAAAAGAATTAATCAGCACATAATTCCAAGTTTTGACTCGAGAGGCCCAGGACTGGAATAACAAGGGTATTACAGATCAGAATTAAAGTGCACTGACAGAACTGTGAGGGGAAGCTTGCACAGCACATTCCTACATTATGCTCGGCTCTAGCCAGTGTTCCTATTCAGTCACTTTCATGAGCACTAAATCAGTTACAAATTAAAAAGCAAAACCGAGAATATATAAATTAGAATACCAAAAAAGCTTGAAATAGTGACCAGTAATCATGGCTTTCACACTTTTTCTATCACTAACCAGACTTCATTTTGGAACTCAATGAATTATCCCTTCATACAGTATGATCGTCTTTTGCAAGAATTGAACAAACACTTTTGGGGGATAGCTTTGGACAGTCAATAATTCATCTACATAATTTTATTAATAATTGAAGAGCCAAAGAAACAATCCCCCTAGAAAAAGTAATTGAAAGAAAACAAGTATCATTCTGATCATAATACGGAAGTTCAGTAGAAAATGTTTAAAACATATTATAAACTAACAAAACAGACTCATCACTCTCAGTGTTAATATTACATCTGTCTCACCCTTTTGGTTTTCTCCATTCTGCCTTTTTCAGATGTTCATTGTTTTGTAAAGTTCATAACACTCAAAATATATTTTTAAAAATACTTACTCTGTATTGGATCATATTTATGCAGATTCATCAACTCCATTTACTGTCCATATTTGAAATCTTAGATTGGAAGAATTATCACTTCAGCAAATTGAATTTCACAAGACAATGTTATGTTTGTTTTGAGATCCCTCTGCTTTTTATTTCCTTTAAGTGTGGTTCTTGTAGTTAAGTATTATGGATGATACAATGTTAAATTAATGAATCAAAGTATAAATGTAGGGTCCCTGTTCTGGTTGTCTTGTGCGTTTGACATATTTCTAATGGGCTCTTAAAAGAAACCATTTATCATACTCTTTTGTTGTCTTTGCTAATGTAAAGAAGAGCTTTTTTTAAGGTTCCAATTGACTTTTAAGCCAAGTTCTTCATACCAAACTTAACAAGAGTGAGGCAATACATTCCCTTTGTTTACATCAGAGATTTACTGCCCATTAACTTTGACTCTGTTTCTCCTGAGTGGCTTTACATTCTTAGATTAGACTCATGTAAATATTGTTCTCTTTGCAGTGAGGAACTACGCAAAGAAGTACGCCAGCTGAAACGTGAATTACTAGAAGCAAAGCAAAAGAGAGAAGAAAATTCTACAAAATCAAAAGAAAAGGAAGAGGAAGGTAAGCACATATCATAGAAGGTGGTAACTGTAAATGTTTTAGTTAATTTCTCATCTTCAACATCTAGGATTATTGGGTTTCATGTGGATGAATTTAAATAGGATTGCTGAATTGGATAATCTACAAGGAAAAAAACCTCCTTACAAATTTACAACAGTAGCAACAAAAGTATACAAGTGTACAAAAATATAAAATGACAAAACTCTATCAAACAAATTTATTTGTATGTTTGTTCCATGCATATACATTGATTGGAGAGCTGCTGCAGCTGAAATTTCCATTGTTGTTACTCTATATTACTGTATTCCCTAAAAAAGATATTATCTTGCTATATTACAGGCTGTAACAGATATAAGCAGGTGCCTAACCTTAAGCATGTTAATAGTTCCATTGACTTCAAACTGCTACAACTCCTATGAATGATTTCAATGGGACTGTTCACATGTGTAAAATCAATTGCTTAAGTACCTTGCTGAATAGGGACCATAGAAAATATCTGCTGTGGCAAAGTTAATGAAAAATATGTGTTTTGTTGTATCCTTAAAATTTTTCATTGCTGTAATATGATTTTGTTCAGCTGAAACCACTGACGTGCAAAATTTAACTGGAAGAACATTTGATATAACATGAATCCAGTTCCGTTGCCACCCCTGAATCTGGTCGTTCTTCTTTGAGTGATTGCGTAGTCCATTAGACTAGGATGTGCACATCTCATGCACCGGTGCTGGAGAGTTTTCTTTAGTAGTACCCGTAATGGGGGCCACACCTCTACACTTGTATTCTCGTGCTCTGAGCCGAGGATATAAAGTATGGAGCCTCCCTGCCCATCCTTCAGTTTCTTCTTACTGTCCATGGCTGGTGGTCGAAGCATGTTGTCTGTTTGTTCCTTCAGCAAACAAACCATTTTTAGTTAGTTTCTTGTTTTCAGTTATTTAGTGGTACTAATTTTCAGGTCTTTGAGCTCTTTCTTTTGTCCTTTTTTTCTTTTTCTTTACCAATTGTCCACTGTAACCCAGTCACAGGCTGGAAAGGGTTTAATAGCTAATTAATTATGATGGGTGTCATATGTACCTAATTACTTGCTTCTCAACCAGATGGGTAGGACTGGAAGGCATCAGGTGATAACTAAACAGATACCTGGTGCTCATGAAAGGGGAGAAGGTTCAGTCTGAAGAGGAGAACCCAAAGGGACTCCGGTGAAGGAGCCTGAGCCAGAATCTGCAAAAGAGCAGAGCCTTCAGAGAGACTCATTCTGAGGAGCCAGTACTCAGCCTCAGAGCAGGAGGAGAAGACTCCAGAGTAGTGGAAGGAGATTGAAGACAGAGACCAGAGAGAGGTAGATTTGTTGAGAGACTTTGATTAATAGTTTGAGCTTTTGTTGCCCCAAAAGAGGTAGGACTTTAGATGCATCTAAGGGTATGTCTACACTACGAAATTAGGTCGATTTTATAGACATCGATTTTTAGAAATCGATTTTATACAGTCAATTGCGTATGTCCACACTAAGCGCATTAAGTCGGCGGAAGTAGAAGTGGTCCTCTATCTGGATGGCTCCCCACAATGTGTCTCCTATGCAATCTATAATTCAAAAGATATTGGATTATTTTGTTACATTCAACAGTCAAGTTTGGCATTCAGCTCTATCAATGTGCACCTGGCTGCAATTTTGGTGTTTTCATCCTTGTGTTATAGATTGGACTGTATTTTCTAACCCTATGATCATCACATTCCTTAAAGGCCTAGAAAGATTGTCCCTGCTCCACAGTGGGATTTGAACTCAGCCCTTACGGGTCCCCATTTTGAACCACAAGCCACCAGCTGGTTGTTACACCTCTCAGCAAAGGTTTCCTTTCTAATAGCCATCACCTCAGCAAGAAGAGTAGGAGAGCTGCATGCTCTGGTGACGGATCCTTCGTACACGGTTTTTATAAGGGGAAGGTACAGCGTAGGCTACACCCTAAGGGTACGTCCAGACTACCCGCCATATTGGCGGGTAGCGATCGATTTATAGGGGATTGATATGTTGCGACTCATAAAGACGCGATATATCGATCTCCGAACGTGCTCCCCGTCGACTCCGGAACTCCACCGGAGTGAGCGGCAGTAGCGGAGTCGACGGGGGAGCCGCGGCCGTCGATCCCGCGCCGTGTGGACCCCAGGTAAATCGATCTAAGATACTTCGACTTCAGCTACGCTATTCACGTAGCTGAAGTTGCGTATCTTAGATCGATTCTTTCCCCCCTCCCCCCCACAGTGTAGACCAGCCCTAAGTTTCTTTCCAAAGTAGTATCTGATTTCCACCTCAATCAATCAATATATTTTCTGGTCTTCTTTCCAAAAGCACAGTCTCATAAAGATGAACAAAAGCTTCACAATTTGGATGTTTGCGGAGTACTAGCTTTTTATCTGGAAAGAACAAAGACTTCTTGGGTCTTTTGTGGAACAAATGAAGGGGCATCCTGTAACAGTGCAAAGACTGTCCAAGTGGACCAGTTGTTTTGTCATGAGTTACAAGATCAAGGGCATCCAGAAAAGCTCTGTGTATCCAACCAGAACACTGTCACAGTTCAGGCCAACTGCTCCTGAATTTCCCCTTAGTGGTACAGCAAGGACATTCACTCTCAAGTTTCTGGCTTCCTAGCTATTGCCTTTCTTGGATGGAGACCTACCTCTCTCTCCCTCCTGACTGGTGTATTTCCAGGCTTTACTAGTTCCCTGCCTTCACTGTGTTATTCCCACCAATGACAGGCTCCCTAAGCAGGCTTCTCTTGCCTTCTCTTCTGAAACTAATAGCCAACAGTTGTAAGTTACCACACAGCACTTCCTGTGCAAGCATATTTAAAAGCATTACAGAGAAAACAGATAAGAACAGATGTAACTTAGATAGCTCATAGAGCCGAGAAGTGGAAAAAACAACAATAAAAGAATCTACATGCATGCTATTAAGCTTTCCAGAGATCCACCCAACTAGCTGCAACATAGGCTCTGGCAGGCAAGTCCTTCAAACCTGCCCCCACCCCCACCCCCTATGGGGCCTTTTGTGGTCAGAAGTTCATAACAGCCTCATCTTAGCTCTAGAATGCTATCTTATGGGGCCTCATAGCCCAGGTCCTTCCAATGCTTCCCTAATATTGGAACCCTCTGTGGACCAGAAGTCGAGTCTATTTGCTGGATCAGCAAGAAGGCTCTGAGTAATCTTAAACTCAGGCTATTTATTCAATAGTCCTTTTTTAGTCTATTGGTCCCTGGAGAATCCATATTGGGTCTTTGAACTGCCCTCATGTAACAAGGGATCATCAGACAAAATGCTCCCTCCTCAGGGAAAAGCTTCAAAGGATGAGTTTGTAGGTGGGGGGTTGCAATCTCCTCTTCCCCCATGCTTCCTAGGAATTCCACTTCACACATATTGTCGTAAAAGGTCAATTGTGTCTACTGTATTGTTCAGCGTAGTCTTTTGAAGTTCACATTATCTCCCAGAGATTGCATTAATCCTTCCTCCTAAAAAAATCCTTCCATCTATAAAATCCCACAATAGTACACAAACATTGGCATTTACAATATAATGAACTCCAAAGATATTAAACTTAATTTAGTAGTTTAACTTAACTCCATAAGGTTTGCCCAGGATATTGTCATACCTGTCACAAGCACATTCAACCTCTATGGTTTTGTGGGAAATGTCCCTGTCGTGGAATGTGTGCAGAACAGCAATGTGGCCCACACCTTTGCTAGATATTATGTGATTACTACCGCATCAAAGGAAGATGAGAATGTAAAAAAGCAGTTCTGTAGTCCTTCTTACAACGAGACTCTTATCCCCACCTCAAAGGGAAAGTTCTTGGGAGTCACCTAGTAATGGACATATGCAAAATCACTCGAAGAAAAAACAGTCACCTTGTAACTGTTATTCTTCAAGATGTATTGCATATGTCCACTACATGACCCACTCTCCATCCCCAGTGCATCAGAGTCTATCATCTAAGAGCTTGGTACAGAGGAACAGAAGGATAGGTGGATAGCTCCTCCCTTTATACTCTTGTCTCAGAGCTTAGATTTTGATATAGAATTAAAAAATAGATAAATGAAAAATAGGCCATGCGAACTATAATACTGTCTTGGTGATCTATTCCTTATACTGATATCAAAGAACTGTGATCAAATGTGTATTAGAATGATGTGTTCATTGACTGTGAAAGATTTAATAACATTCAAAAGTCCATGGCAGGATCACAGAGCCCAAGATTAAAACAGAGATGCTACTGCATGAAAGAAGTTAAACATGAGTATGTTCCAGTCAAAGAAGAAATGTTGATTAATGCGTGATTAAGTGAAGCACAATATTGAAACAGTTAGATAATGTCAACATGAGATGTTGCGGTCAACTCATCCTGCTAGGTGCTACGGTAACACAAGTAACAAATAATAATCCTTGATAATAGAAAGTATGAAGAAAACATTCAGAGCATCTATTCTGATGTACCTAGAATTACTAGTAACATATGTTGTGATCTAACTGCAGTAGAGAAATGTTTTATATAACTGTTTGTAGGTGAATGCACAGGAAAATTACCAAGATGGTACACGGTTTGATATAGATATATGTATGTGGTAGTTACCAGTTGAACTGCACTTCTGATCCTTCCTGGTCTCTTGGAGCTCACCTTCTCAGGGTCTGTGACCATCACCTTTTGCTTGGGATGGAAATCACATGATTCTCCCACTCTGACAGTTACTGGGTTGCAGTCTCCTGTGTAATCAACTGTGATTATCTCAGCAGATCTGAGTTAGGCTCAGACACTGCACATCTAGACCGACGGTGGTAATCAGTAAGGCTTTTTTGTCATGGTTATTTTTAGTAAAAGTCACAGACAGGTCACGGGCAATAAACAAAAAATTCACGGAAGCCGTGACCTGTCTGACTTTTGCTGCTACGGCACCATGGTGGCTGGGACCTGAAGGGTTCCCCCTCTGCCCACGGCAACTTCCAGCTGCCGGGGGGCCCCCCCTCAGCCCACAGCAGCTGGGAGCTGCATGGTGACCATATTTCCCAAAGAGAAAACTGGACACCCCCCGCCGCTTGCCCGAGACGTCCCCCTCCCTCCTCGCGAGGCTGTCACCTGTCACTGGAACCCTGAGGAGGGCCCCCTCAGGAGTCTGTCACCTGTCACTGGAACCTTGCAGGGGGCCGCCTGTCGCTGCAGTCGCTGGAACCCTGCCAGGGCCCTGCTGGCTGCCAGCTCCAGAGTCCCAGAGTCCCTGGGGCTGAAGCAGAGAATGTCACGGAGGTCTCTGGAAGTCACGGATTCCGTGTCTTCCCTGACCTCTGAGACATAAACGTAGCCTTAGTAATCAGCAACCAAACAGCCTTCTTAAAGCAAAGAATCATTTATTTCATGCAAAAACATTTAAGAAAAAATGTATCTTGAAAAACAAACAAGCCTAAACACAATACTTGCTTCTCTCTAATGCCTGGGAAGGCCCAATTCCTTGAGACTCACCCATAGAGCCTTTCACTCTATCAGCATGTCGCCTTAGACAGCTTCTTGGCAAGTGTCCCCACCATTGCAGGAATCAACACCCTTTTTAACAGTTTGTAGTCCTTTAATCTAGTAGATCTCGGCATTGCAAAACAAGTTTTACAGCATGTTGGGAAAAGAATAAAGGATCATTAAAGCTAACAGCTGGGCCCCTTTGTCTGTCCAGTGTGTACCTAGATCAAGGGTGGGCAAACTTTTTGGCCCGAGGGCCACATCTAGGAATACAAATTGTATGGTGGGCCATGAATGGTCACAAAATTGGGGTTGGGGTGCGGGAGGGGGTGAGGGCTCTGATTCCAGGTGCGGGCTCCAGGGGGGCTAGAAATGAGGAGTTCAGGATGCAGGAGGGGCCTCCGGGCTGAGGCGGGTGAGTGGGGTGTGTGTGGGGGGGTGAGGGCTCTGGTTGGAGGAGCAGGCTCTGGGGTGGGGCTGGGTATGAGGAGTTTGGTGTGTAGGAGAGTGCTCCGGGCTGGGACCGAGGAGTTTGGAGGGCGGGAGGGGGATCAGGGCTGGGGCAGGGGGCTGGGGTGTAGGAAGGGGTGTAGGCTCCGGCTGGGAGTGCGGGCTCTGGGGTGGGGCTGAGGATGAAAGGCTTGGGGTGCAGGAGGGTGCTCTGGGCTGGGATCGATGGGTTTGGAGGGAGGGAGGGGGATCGGGGCTCAGGCAGGAGGTTGGGGCACGGGATGAGGCTCAGGGGTGCAGGCTCTGGGCAGCACTTATCTCGAGCTGTTCCCAGAAGGCATGTCCCTTCTCCGGCTGCTACGCGGAGGCACGGCCAGATAGCTCTGCACGCTGCCCCATCTGCAGGCACCGCCCCTGCAGCTCCCATTGGCTGCAGTTTCCGGCCAATGGGAGCTTTGGGGGTGGTGCTTGGGGTGGGGGCAGAGCTCAGAGTGGAGCCCCCTGGCTGCCCCTATGCGTAGGAGCCGGAGGGGGGCCGTGCCACTGCTTCCGGGAGCCACGTGGAATGGGGCAAGCCCCAGACCCCGCTACCCAGCAGGAGCTTGAGGGTCAGATTAAAACGGCTGGCCAACCCTGACCTAGATTTTCTTAAATCTGGGAAGCCATTGTGTTGCTTCCCTGTTTGTATTTCTCAAAGCCCCAATAGAAGTTGGACCAATGCATTCACACAGGAAAATCTTATAACCCAGCATTGAATAACTTCCCCTCCCTGACCAGGTCACTTAGACAAATCATAAATGATGTGCAAAAACAACAAGGAGTCTGGTGGCACCTTAAAGACTAACAGATTTATTTGCCTAGCATCCGAAGAAGTGAGGTTTTTACCCACGAAAGCTTATGCCCAAATAAATCTGTTAGTCTTTAAGGTGCCACCAGACTCCTTGTTGTTTTTGTAGATACAGACTAACACGGCTACCCCCTGATACTTGACATAAATGATGTGGTTTTTTGGTACGGCATTGTTCTTATACAATCTGGCACGTGGGCAGTTGGTGCAACATTGTTATAATTCAATAGAACAACTATTTCATATTACATGACATAAGCTATAGGAATAAGACTTCAGTAGAAACTTCTTTTTTCCTCCTGCTTCTTCTTAATGTATTCTAGAACTGTTTCTTGCAACCTTCATTCAGTAGTATCACTATCGCTATTCGATAGCTGTGTGTTAGGAAAAAAAGCATTTCAGTATATGAACTGGTTGATGATCACACTATGTACCCCAATTTTAGTTTTGGAGTTCTTTTGACCTGAGCAGACAATTGGCTTAGACCCTTAAATGGGGGGGGGGGATCTCCCTAAACTTGGACATGAATTTTGTAAAATCTAATACTAATGGAAATGTCATTGTGAATCTTTTTTTAATTTAAGTGAAAACAGTTTAAATTTTCAGCACTCTCAGGCATTGCAAGATTATAGAATCCCATGAGAATCTGGAACCTAAACTGAGTATAAATTAACTAGAAACAAGTAGAACTGAATAGTCTCTCTTCATTGTCAAATCCAAACTGCAATAAATAAATAAACAGCATAATGAAAATAAATTGAATTTTTCTTTTTAAAAGTCGAAGGTAAAATTAGTAACAGGAAATTGTTTTAAAACATTTTGAAATTCCCAAACTATCGCTTTAATAAACTTATTAAAAAGATTTAATATTGCAGTATTACATGAAAAATACTTGTTTGTTTTGAATTATATGCATTATGTGAGCCTGCAAGGAGATGGGCTAATCAACAGGAGGATATTCAGAATCAGGGTGTACTTTCCTCAAAGGCTTAAATGGGTATTAGAAAAGATCCAAGCACTCGTTGAACAACACATCAGTTTGCAGACATTTCTAGTTATTTCTGTGGTTGAAAGAAATGTAAAATATAATCCATTTCAGGGGTAGGGGAAAAGCAAAACGAAGTCTATATGAAATCTCAACTCCCTAATTTAAATACAGTAACTAGATACAGTAAAAGCTGTGTTATCCGGCACTTTATCAACCAGAAAGCTCTATTAACCAACATTTCTGCTATCTCCCAATACAAATCTTCAGTCTAGTAACCGGGACTAGTATACTTCCCAGGAGGTTATGCAATTGCACATTCTGCACTCTCCTTTTATGCAAAAGAGGTAGAAGACACATAGGCAAGCTGATATAAGGGACTTACGCAAAAAAGCAGCTTCCAGGGTGTGTCATAGGGTCATTACAGATTCAGCCGAATCTCCTACACCTTCTACATCTACGGTGATAATTGATATTGATAATGATGACCTTGAGGCACTGCAAGATCCTGAAGTGCCTTCTGAATCATCAAAGAAAGATTAAATTATGTTCAGTATAGTTTTAGTGTTAAGTGTATTTTTAGTGATCTGGGTGTACGCCATGCGCTGCCCATAGTGATATGTAGTGTCATAAGATAGCCTACTGTATAGAAAACTTTACGTGTATACACTAAGTGCTTCAAGAAACCAACTACTCTGCAGTGCAGTACTACTACTGGATTGGTGAGTACCTGCATATTATTTTATACTTCATTAATTTTATTGTATTCTAATTCTTTGAAAATTGGTATTATATTGGTAAGTATAACTCTTAGTTAACTGGAATTTTTGACTAACCGGCACCCCTCCATCCCCCCCCTCCCCCATTTCTCCAACATGCCAGATAACAAAGCTTTTACTGTAGTATCATGTTCTCTTGTATTATTTCTATTACTATAGCACCAGGAGGAAAAAACTAGTTTTGCCAAGGGGGAAGAGAGGGTGGGCACTGTAGGATAATCTCAAATCAGACAATATCTTGTAGTCTATTCAACAAAAATTGCAATCTTCCATTTCTACTTTGAAAGAATTTCTAGTGTTTAATAAATTCTGTGTGAAGGTTTATAGTTAGTCAAAAGTAATTTTTCTGGGTTGGCCTTGTCCAGTGTTTTAATAAATTTTCCCAATCCTCTTAGCTAAATTGCTTCTCTAATCCCTCTACAGGTTTCGTTGAGTTTAAATATTTTATCAGAACCTTCAGCAAGTAAAACAAAGCTATACAGAGATGCAAGGTTAGACAAATTTTCTAATCTGCTTTTGAAAGATGAAGTATCAGATTATCTCTGGTGTATTATCAAAACAATGCCTCAGTTGTGAATATTACAAAAATTCAGACAACGTAGGGCAATCTGAGCTTGTAAATAAAGAAAGGATTTATAATCTTGGTTATGATTAGGGCTGCAGATTTGTCTCAGCACTTCTATAGCAAAAATCATGGAGACCTTAAAAAAGGTCACAGTTTAGGGGGAAAATGGTGTGTAAAGTCATGGGTATGAAAATTCATTTATTGCTGTAAATACAATATACATAAATCACACCACTGCCACCTTCTCACCCCACCAAGAGGCACTGACCACCTGCAGCAGCACCCTCCACCTTGACACTGCAACCCTAATCGCTGCCTGGTGAGGAGGGGAGTGAAGGAGCAAGCCCACCCCACACTTACTCTGTAATGGCAGCTCCTGTCCCGCAGGACTGGGCCTGACTTCCTGCTGCAGGTGCTGCAGCCTGGTGCATAGGGTAGCAGCACTACTCAGGTTTGGCCCAGCTGCCCGTCCTTCATGACAGAGCATCCGTTTGCCTCACTTGCTAGATGCTTTAGAATGTTAATTTGACAGTATGGCCCTGATCTTGTAAAGAATTACCTGCTTGGTTAACTTTATTCATTGTGAGTAGTCCTACTCAGTGAGCAAAATTTAAACACATATAATACGTATAAGTTTAAACACATATAAGTCTTTGTAAGATCTGGACCAGTGTGGTATCTATGACCTCTCCCTATAAGTTTCTGTCACTCTACCCCACTAAATTGTATTATATGGCTGGTAAGTTAAGGGAATGATGTTGGATATACCGTGTTAAGTATACTGAAATTGACACATACCCAGCAGTAGGGGAAATCTGAGAAGCAATGATAATGTAAGATGTTGAGATAGTAGTGGACAGCAAATTAAACATGAATTTGCAGTGTGTTATGGCTGTTTTTATATTTAAAAAAAGCCAGTGTGATTCTGTGCTTCAGAGGCAGTACTCATGAAGCAAAGGAATATTAGCCCCTTCATTTACATGTCTGATGTGAGTGCACCTGAATACTCCTGGAGGAATTCTGCGCCATTGCGCATGCAGAATTTGTGCAGAAATTAATAGGTTTCGCGCAGAATTTCCTTTTCCTCCAAAGCAATGGGCTGCAAAGTTGCTGGCCGCCCCTAGGGGTTGCTGGACCCAGAAGAGCGCACACGCAAGTAGAAGACACTGCTGTGGGGAGGGAGCTGGAGGGTTTCCGGCAGCTGCATTTCTCAGCACACCCTGAAGAAAGGAGGTGACGTGCAGAAATCTCCACACAAGCCCAGCACCCAGCATAAGACTTTCTCCCTCTGGATCACTTGGCTCTGCTGGAGGCGCGGGAGTGCAACTGTCTGGGTGGGGACGTGGGGGGTGGTTCACCTGGGGTCTGAGGGGGTGGGGGTGCAATTGTCTGGCTGGGGGGGTGTAGCTGGGCTCGGGGGAGGGGTGCAAGTGTCTGGGCAGGGCAGCTTGCAGCTAGGCTCTGGGGGGAAGGGAGTGTGGATGTCTGGGCTAGGGAGTGCTCCACGGCTGGGCTCTGAGGGGTGGGATTGCGTGCGCATGTCTGGACTGGTGGGGGCCCCGCAGCTGGGCTCTGGTGGAGAGCAGTGTTATGTGTGTGAGTGTCTGGCCGGGGTGGGGAGGGCCTGTGGCCGGGCTCTGGGGGAGAAGGGGGGTGCATGTGAGTGTCTGAGCTGGGCGTCATCCCTCAGCTGGGGTTTGAGGGGGAGGGGGTGCAAGTGTCTGGGCTGAGGGGGGGCCCACAGTTGCGCTCTGGGTGTGTGCGAGTGTCTGGCTGGGGGGTGCTCCGCAGCTGGGGTCTGAGGGGGAGGGGATGCGTGCGAGTGTCTTGCTGGGGTGGGGGTGCAGCTGGGCTCTGTGGGGAGGGGACGTCTGGTCCCCCTACTGCGCTCTGTGGGAAGGGGGCAGAGAAACAGGAACTGGGTTGTTGTAGGGGTTTCCTTAACTCTCTACTCCTGGAGGAATTTTTTTATGTCTGTACTGTTACAGACATAGTTGCTGTTAGGTATTTTGAAATAAATTACCAGAATAATTGAAACTGGCGTGATTATATTGTGTTATTTTGACAAATAAAATTTGCTGAATTTTGCAGAATTTTAAAATATTGTTCGCATAATTTTTAAAATTTTGGTGCATAATTCCCCCAGGAGGAAGGACCTGAATTATTGCATTCAGTTCATGGCAGCTTGTGAGAAAGACAATGAAAAATTAGAGAGTTTGGAGAAGAGTAACAAAAATGATCAGAGGATTGGAAGGACTCATTTAAGAACAAAAGGTTTTGTTTTGTTTTAAGTTCTATATAGATATCAATACATAGATTAGTTTAGCTGTTAGTGTGCCACTTAATGTGAACACCAAGAAGGGAGAAGAATTTTTTAAGTTTCAAATGAACATGTATAAGAAGGACTAACTGGGAGGATCTCAGGGCTTGTCTACACTTGAAACGCTGCAGCAACACAGCTATAGCACTACATCTGCGCCGCTGTAGCACGTCAGTGTAGACACTCGCTATAGCAACAGGAGGGGTTCTTTTGTCAGCATAATTAATCCTCCTTCCCAAAAGGCAGTAAGTAGCAAGGTTGATGGAAAAGGTCTTCTGTTGACCTAGTATTGTCTACACTGGGGAGGTAGGTTGACGTAACTACATTGCTGGGGTGGGTTGATTTTTCACACCCTTAAGTGACGTAGCTGAGTTGACTTAACTTTTGTTTGTAGACCTGACCTAAGACATTTAAGTAAAATGTCAGGAAAAACTTCTCAACATTGAACTATACTAGACTGCCAAACAGTCTCCCAAGGAGATAGTGGATGCCTATTCACTTGAAATGTTTAATCGACTGGACCAAATATTAGAAAATGTATTGTAACAACTTTCAATTGTCAGAGAAATAAATTTTGATGACCTAATAGAGCTTTTCACTTTCTGACTTCTGTATTCATTGTGTCTGTAATATCCCAACATGAGGTTCTGCTTCATCCCTGCTTGATATGCATTTTTTCAACAAAAATTTTAAATAGGTGACATGGCCCAGTGATGATGATTTCTCTCTGACTGATAATCAGTGGAAGTGACTCATCAGACTTAAGATGACTCCTGCATGCCCTCTCCTCAAAAATGTATTGGGATGGGGAGTACCTCACCATTCTTGCTGGCAGTAGGGGACAAAAGGCCTCCCATGTTCCCTCTCCAATTTGAGATCTGGGGTGAGGGATTCTGCGTCTCTGTGTAGACTTATATACATGATATTTTGCAGTTTGTACAACTCAATCTCAAATACTTGGGACTTGGAAAGGAGCCAAAATTAGGCATTTCGGTATAGTAGTTTGTATTTTTGGTACTCAAAAAAATCCTCTTTTTAATAAGATTAGATTTTGCAAGTTATTAGGCATATAAATGTCTTTATATTGCTTTGTTTTGAGCAAATAAAAACCTACCAATTTATTTCACTTTAAAAATTTAACTACTGCACATGATCAAATACTTCTGGTTGCCCAAATGTTCAGAGTTTTTTATGGCCAACAAACAGTTGTTGTCAGATGCTACCGGTGTGGTGCTCTGCTTTCTCCTATGTTGATATCGCTCGGCTGCGTGCGTGTGTTCCCTCTGTGTGCTGCCCCAGCTCTGCGCAGATAGCTGACACAGCAGACCCGAAGAGAACCCCCAATAACCACAGAGTCTAGTAAGATGCAAAGTCACGTCGACTAGGTTTATTGTGACCTTGGACACAATTGCAGTTCCCCGTAGATTACTTAGTCTACCGGGCATACTACGAGAAAGTGCCTCTTGGCAATGGACCCGGCTCAGTGGCGGGACTTTCCACTGCCCCCTCGGCCGGACAAAGATATCCACTCAGGGATGCATTCTTATACACAGATACAAACAAGATACACATCACTCCTGACGTATTGAGGTGCAACCCCTCTACGCAGCAAGGTACAACCCCTCTACGTAGTAAGGTGCCACCTCTCACCTTGTACATGTTGGTTCGAACAAAACAACTCTATCCATCATTTTACCCTTTTCCCCTGTCATTGGGATGGGTCTGCCTGTTCCATGTTATCTGTGGAATGTTCCAGTATAGTGTATGTTCTGATATCTGGTGTTCAGTACCTTTTAGGTATGTCTTTTTGGAACATCAGCCCTTTCCTTGCCAGCTTCTGTGAGCAGGGCCTGCCTCTGGCTCACAGCTTAACTTTGCTTTATGTTAGCAAAGTCTTGACCATTACTTTAGTTCAGGCCTTAGGCCTCATACCAGGCCTCTGATACCAAGGTTTATATCTCAGGGCCTCCTCTTACTACAACAGTATGCTCATATCTAGCCATAATTTAGTTCTAACGGTTGGTCATGTTTGATTATAATCAAAGAGGTTGACAAAGGAGGTGCTGTAGTCATAATGAACAGGTCGGATTATGAACAGGAGGCTGCCAGGCAACTCTCAAACACCACATTCTACAGGCCACTATCCTCTGATCCCACTGAAGAGTACCAAAAGAAACTACACCATCTGCTCAAGCAACTCCCTGCTACAGCATGGGAACAAATTTACACGGACACACCCCCAGAGCCCCAGGGGTATTCTATCTGCTACCCAAGATCCATAAACCTGGAAACCCTGGACACCCCATCATCTCAGGCATCAGCACTCTTACAGCAGGATTATCTGGCTATTCGGACTCTCTCCTCAGACCTTACGCTACCAGCACTCCCAGCTATCTTCGAGACACCACCGACTTCCTGAGGAAACTACAATGCATTGATGATCTTCCTGAAAACACCATCCTGGCCACCATGGATGTAGAAACTCTTTACACCAATATGACTTAGAACAATGCTTCCTCGGCTCTCGTCCCCTAGCGCCCCTCCTCTACTTGCGCTACATTGATGACATCATCATCATATGGACCCACGGGAAGGAGGCCCTTGAAGAATTCCACCTGGATTTCAACAATTTCCACCCCACCATCAACCTCAGCCTGAACCAGTCCACACAAGAGATCCACTTCCTGGACACTACAGTGCAAATAAGTGATGGTCACATAAACACCACCCTATACCGGAAACCTACTGACCACTATGCTTACCTACATACCTCCAGCTTCCATCCAGGACACATCATACGATCCATTGTCTACAGCTAAGCCCTAAGATACAACTAAATTTGCTCCAATCCCTCAAACAGAGACAAACACCTACAAGATCTTTATCAAGCATTCTTAAAACTACAATACCCACGTGGGGAAGTGAAGAAACAGATTGACAGAGCAAGATGGGTACCCAGAAGTCACCTACTACAGGACAGGTCCAACGAGGAAAATAAGAGAAAACGACAGGCCATCACATACAGCCCCCAGCTAAAACCTCTCCAGCACATCATCAACGATCTACAACCTATCCTGGAAAACGATCCCTCACTCTCACAGACCTTGGGAGGCAGGCCAGTCCTCGCTTACAGACAGCCCCCCAACCTGAAGCAAATACTCACCAGCAACTACACACCACACCACAGAAACACTAATCCAGGAACCAATCCCTGTAGCAAACCCCGTCGCCTATTCTGTCCCCATATCTACTTTAGCGACACCATCAGAGGACCCAACCACATCAGCCACACCATCAGGAGCTCATTCACTTGCACGTGTACTAATGTTATATATGCCATCATGTGCCAGGAATGCCCCTCTGCCATGTACATTGGCCAAACCGGACAGTTGCTACATAAAAGAATAAATGGACACAAATCAGACATCAGGAATGGTAACATACAAAAGCCAGTAGGAGAACACTTCAGTCTTACTCATAGACTCATAGACTTTAAGGTCAGAAGGGACCATTATGGTCATCTAGTCTGACCTCCCGCATGATGCAGGCCACAAAAGCTGACCCACCCACTTTCCCTTAACTCAGCTGTTGAAGTCTCCAGATCGTGATTTAAAGACTTCAAGTTGCAGAGAATCCTCCAGCTTGCGACCCCTGCCCCATGCTGTGGAGGAAGGCGAAAAACCTCCAGGGCCTCTGCCAATCTACCCTGGAGGAAAATTCCTTCCCGACCCCAAATATGGCGATCAGTAGAACCCCGAGCATACAGGCAAGATTCTCCAGCCGGACATTCTTCCTGGACATGTCTTCCTGGACATTCTATAACAGATTTAAAAGTAGCCATACTTGAACAAAAAAACTTCAGAAACAGACTTCAAAGAGAAACTGCAGAACTAAAATTAATTTGCAAATTTAACACCATTAATTTGGGCTTGAATAGGGACTGGGAGTGGCTGGCTCACTACAAAAGCAGCTTTGCCTCTCCTGGAATTGACACCTCCTCATCAATTATTGGGAGTGGACTACATCTACCCTGATCGAATTGGCCCTGTCAACACTGGTGGTTCTTCAATTGATTGCTCATGTGTACTCCACAGTAGGTGTGCATGCTCACCATGTGCACCGGTGACAGAAGTTTTTCCCCTAGCAGTACCCTTGCGGGGGAAGTGCCCCCGCGACCCCTGGAGTCGCGCCTGCTTGGCGCGGTATAAGGGGAGCTGCGTGCACCCCCTACCCTTAGTTCCTTCTTGCTGCCAGTGAAAGTGCGTCGGAACTTCTCTGCTCCAGCATTTCTGTAGCTCGTCCCCAGAACTGTTCGTTCGTTCGTTCAGCGTTAGTACCTGTAGTTAGTTAGCTGTTTAGTTAGTTTAGTTAGTCAGTGAACCCGGGCCAGGGCATGCCCTGCGCCCCGGGGTTTAAGTTATGCGGCTCTTGTAGAAGTTCTGTGCCAAGAAGTGACCCGCATGCAGACTGTTTGCGCTGCTTGGGAGAAACCCATATCAGCGAAAGGTGCAAGATTTGTAAGTCGTTTAAGCCTCGGACCGAAAGAGAAAGGGACATTAGGCTCCAGGCCACCCTGATGGAGTCAGCGCTGATCCCGGCCCCGGCACGCCCCTCTGAACCGGTACCCGGCACCACAGCATCGGTACGCCGCGACCCTCTGGTGCCATTGACCAGCTGGCACCGCTCCCCATCCACGAGGCACACCAAGAGGGCCACGAAGACTCCCTCTTCGCAGCGGCACCGAGGGAAGTCTGGGACAGAGGCTAGGTCCATGTCGGACAGTCCTTGATCCCCACTGGGCCCCAGGCTTCCGACTCAAGCTCTCCAGGCGGCCCGGGACGTCATGTCCATGCCAGTGCCCGGAGCACCGCCGATGTCGGCCCCGTGCTCCAGAGGCAAGCCGCCACTGGGATCTCCACAGTCGCCTCCGGCCCGGTACCGGTATCGGTCGAGGGAACGTTCCCAACGCCGATCACTGCCCAGCGACCGCTCGGGGCAGAGTCCAGGTGGATTGCCCTCGACACCGACCAGACTGTCTGGCTGGGTCCTGTCCGGCCAGGACTTGTGGCACCGCTCGTCCTCAAGGAGCGAATATCGACCGGACCACAGCGGGCATCGCAGTCGGTCCTCATCTCGGAGAGGGTACTGCAGTCGGTCATGGCGCGGCCGTCGACGCCACTCCTGCTCCAAGTCTCCGCCAAGACATCGCAGCCCATCGAGGCTATTCACGGAGCAGCTATTACCATTGGTACCGGTCCTCCATGTCGAGTTCGCAGTCCCGTGGCCGTCATAGATACTGGCACCGCCACTCCTCCCGGTCCAGAGACAGCAGCAGATCTTACGCCAGCCCGGTCTCCATTCGTAGCAGTCCTTCGATGGGCCAGGCCAGCCAACCCGGACAGCCGGCCCCGCCGGTGCCACAGCAGGTGCAGTGGCACCGAGCATCATGGCCAGCCCAATGGTACCAGTGGGCACTGTGGCCTCCGGCGCAGCGCCCAGTGGGAGCTTGCTCGGTGGCCGGAGCATCGGAAGCACTGTCGGCCTCCCTCTCCAGACCCCCGAGAAAGGAGTCGGTGGGACGTACATCCTCGGCACCGTGCCCAGAGTCCAACCAGGTGGTAAACCCTCCGGTGCGGGCCAACACCCAGAGCACTGAACCGGCCTCTTCACCCCGCCCGGAGGAGACGATTGCGGCCCCACCCCCCTACGTCCCGCAGGAGGACTTCAGGGCCCACCAAGAACTCTTAAAGAGGGTGGCAGCAAGCCTACACCTCTAGGCAGAAGAGATGGAGGCGCCCTCGGAGTCCCTGTTTATTGTATTGTCCCCATCGGCACCGAGTAGGGTGGCCTTGCCTCTCCATGAAGGGGTGGCTAAGATTTCAAATGCCCTGTGGCAAATACCAGCCTCGTTGGTACCCATCTCTAAAAAGGTGGAACGCAAGTACTTGGTACCCACTGAGGGGCATGAGTACTTTTATATCCATCCGGCACCCAACTCCCTGGTGGTCGAGTCGGTCAACCACAGGGAACGGCAGGGTCAGCCAGCTCCGACCCCAAAGAACAAAGACTCTCGGAGACTGGACTCTTTCGGAAGGAAAATTTATTCATCTTCGAGCTTCCAGTTACGAGTGGCGAACCATCAGGCTCTCCTGGGCCGGTACAAATTCAATCTGTGGGGCTCCCTGCCTAAGTTTGAGGACTCCCTCCAGGAGTGCAATAGGAAGGAGTTCAAGGCGCTAGTGGAGGAAGGGGCAGCGGCCGCTAGGGTGTCCCTGCAGGCAGCCTCGGATGCTGCAGACACAGCCGCACAATCAATGGCCTCCGTGGTGTCCATGAGACGGGCGTCATGGCTCCTGCTCTCTGGGCTGTCCAGCGAGGTGCAGTCTTCCATGCAGGATCTCCCATTTGACGGGAAAGCTCTGTTTGCGGAGGAAACAGATACAAGGCTGTATGGCATGAAAGACTCCCGCACGACCCTCCAGACTCTGGGCCTCTATGTCCCAGCTCTGGCAAAACCTAAGTTCAAGCCGCAGCAGACTCCTGCCCTGGCCACCCTCCCGAAGTACGAGGCCGCCCATAAGAAGCAGCGGGACTATAAGAGACGCCCTCAGAGGCAGTCTCGGCCTGCCCCCCAGCCCGGGTCCTCCAGAGCAAGCAGGCAGGGAAAAGGAGGCACCCCGCCAGTCCTCATCAGGGATCCACCCCCAATAGTTTCCCTTCTCCAACCGGTTGTGTGCTTTCCTCTTGGAATGGTCGCGGCTAACCTCAGACCGATGGGTCCTCAACACCATCTCCCGGAGTTACACCCTCCAGTTTACTTCCTCCCCGCCCAACCACCCTCCACCCCTGTCCCTCTTGGGGGACCCCTCGCACGAAGCTCTGCTCGAGCAGGAGGTGGGGCGGATCCTAGGACTAGGAGCGATAGAGGCGGTCCCCGAGGAGTTCATGGGCAAGGGGTATTACTCCCGTTCTTTCCTTATCCCGAGGGCCAAAGGGGGGGCTCAGGCCCATCCTGGACCTCCGAGGTCTGAACCAGTACATGGTGAAGCTCAAGTTCCGCATGGTCTCCCTGGCCTCCATCATCACCTCCCTGGGTCCCGGGGACTGGTACGCTGCCCTCGATCTACAGGATGTGTACTTCCACATCCACATGTTCGAGGGGCACAGGCGCTTCCTCCATTTCGTGGTGGGACAGAATCATTACCAATTCACGGTCCTCCCATTTGGTCTGTCCACTGCCCCCAGGGTGTTTACAAAATGCATGTCGGTGATAGCGGCCTACCTCCGATGCTAGGGGGCCCAGATATTTCCCTGTCTGGTCGCAGGTGAGGGATCACGTGGCGCTCCTCCTGTCCACATGCACCGCCTTGGGCCTGTTGGTAAACACCACCAAGTCCATGTTAGTCCCGGTCCAATGCATAGAGTTTATCGGGGTCTCCTGGACGCAGTGTCGGTCAGGGCCTCTCTCCCGCCAGACAGATTCGAGACCCTGAAAGGTCTCATCGACTCGGTCACAAGGTTCCTAGTGACAACTGCCAGGGTTTGCCTGCAACTCTTGGGTCACATGTCGGCGTGCAAATACGTGGTCCGTCACGCCAGACTCAGGATGAGGCCCCTCCGGCTCTGGTTGGCCTCAAAGTTCTCCCAGGCCATGGACAGGATGGACAAGGTCCTCACCATGCCGGACTCTGTGATCGCCTCCCTATGGTGATGGTCCGCCCCAAACAACATGCTCCGATGCGTCGGACCTGGGTTGGGGGACCTATGTGGGGAACTTTCAGACCCAAGGCCTGTGGTCGGCTCAAGACCTGACCCTACATATAAACGTCAAGGAGCTCAAGACAGTGCGGCTGGCGTGTATGGCCTTCCACTCGCACCTGGAGGGCAGGGTAGTCAGGGTCCTCACGGACAACACAGCCTCGATGTTCTATATCAACAGGCAAGACAGGGCCTTATCCTCTACCGTGAAGCCCTGAGGCTGTGGGACTTTTGTATAGCCCACAACTTCCACCTACTGGGCGCCCGGAACAAGAGGGTGGATCGCTTGAGCAGGGACTTTTCCTTGCAACACGAGTGGTCCCTCCACCCAGAAGTGGCCCACCAGCTCTTCCGAAGGTGGGGAGCTCCCCAGGTGGACCTATTCACGACTCGGCAGAACCGGCGATGCCCCCGGTTCTGCTCCGGGGGGGCTTGGGGAGGGGCGCTATCTCCGATGTCTTTCCCATGTCCTGGTCAGGCCGGCTTCCCTACGCCTTTCCCCCGTTCCCTCTAAACAGCAGGGTCCTGGAGAAGCTAAAGTCGGACAAGGCCCGGGTCCTCCTGGTTGCCCCGGCGTGGCCCAGGCAGCATTGGTAAGGGACCCTCATGGGCCTGGCGGTAGCTCCGCCGTTGCCGCTCCGCCCGGACCTGCTCTCTCAGGACCAGGGCTGCCTCCTCCATCCCAACCTAGTGGCTCTTCACCTCACGGCGTGGCTGCTCAGTGGTTAGGTGGAGAGGAAAGGACGTGCTCAGAGCAGGTTCAGCGCGTCCTCCTCGAAAGTAGACAGACCTCCACTCGCCGTGCTTATTTGGCGAAGTGGTCCCAGTTTTCTAGGTGGGCGGCGGACCAGGGTGTCTCCCCGGTGACCGCCCCGATCCAGCTTATCCTTGATTACCTCCTCCACCTGAGGGCCCAGGGCCTGGCGCCCTCGTCAGTCAAGGTGCACCTGGCAGCCATATCAGCCTTCTATCCGCTGGTGCAAGGGCACACGGTATTTTCCCATGCTATGACTGGCCGGTTCCTTAAGGATTTGGACCATCTTTTTCCGTATTCTAGACCCCTGGTCCCACAGTGGGACCTAAACCTGGTGTTGGCTCGTCTCATGGGGCCTCCATTTGAACCAGTGGCCACATGCTCCTGGTCTCACTTCTCGTGGAAAGTGGTCTTCCTGGTTGCAATCACGTCGGCCATGTGAGTCTCGGAGTTCAGGGCCCTGACCTCCGAGCCGCCATACACGGTCTTTCATAAGGACAAGATCCAGCTCCGCCCACATCCCGCGTTCCTCCCGAAGGTAGTCTCCGCCTACCACATGGGTCAGGACATTTTTCTACCGGTCCTTTGCCCCAAGCCTCACGCGTCCAGTGAGGAGTGCCGTCTCTACATGCTTGATGTGCGGCGGGCTCTGGCTTTCTACCTCGAGCGGACTAAGCCGTTCAGAAAGTCCTTGCAACTGTTCGTCGCCTCGGCTGAGCACGTGAGGGGCCAGCCGATTTCCACTCAGTGGCTTTCCAATTGGATCACTTCGTGCATCTGTTCCTGTTATGAGCTGGCAGGTATCCCCCGACACTCATTGTGAGGGCACTCTCGACTCGGGCGCAGGCCTCGTCGGCTGCCTTTGTGGCCCACATCCCCATCCAGGACATTTGTAGGGCCGCCACGTGGTCTTCGGTTCACACATTCACCTCGCACTATGCGATCGTCCCCCAGACCAGGGATGACGCCAAGTTCGGCAGGGCTGTCCTCCGTCCTGGGAACTTGTGAACTCCTACCCACCTCCAACAGATATAGTTTGGAATCACCTATTGTGGAATACACATGAGCAATCACTCGAAGAAGAAAAGACAGTTACCTTTTCGGTAACTGGTGTCTTCGAGATGTGTTGCTCATGTCTATTCCACATCCCACCCTCCTTCCCCTCTGTCGGAGTTGTCTGGCAAGAAGGAACTGAGGGTGGGGGGAGTGCGCAGCTCCCCTTATATCGCGCCAGGCAGGCGCCGCTCCAGGGGTCTCAAGGGGCGCTCCCCCCTATGGGTACTGCTAGGGGAAAAACTTCCAGCACCGGTGCACGTGGCGAACACGCACACCTATTGTGGAATAGACATGAGCAACACATCTCGAAGAACACCAGGTACAGAAAAGGTAACTGTCTTTTCTCCACTTGTGAGGTAACTCCCTTCTCTTCATGTGTCAGTATATAATGCCTGCATCTGTAATTTTCACTCAATGCATCTGAAGAAGTGGCTTTTTACCCACAAAGCTTATGCCCAAATAAATCTGTTAGTCTTTAAGGTGCCACCGGACTCCTTGTTGTTTTTCTTTGACTAAAGTATATCATGCAGAAAAGCATCCAGTCTTGATCTGAAGCCATGAAGAGATGGAGATTCCACCACTTCCCATGTCAGTTTGTTCCTGAGGTTAATCACCCTCACTTGTAAAACTTGTGCTTAATTGAGTTTTTCTGCCTTCAGCTTCCAGCCATTGGTTCTTGTTACGCCTTTTTCCATAATATTTAAAAGCCCTGTTGTATCTGGTATTTTCCCCTCAAGAAGGTTCATACGTTATATGTACTGTTCGTGGAGGCCACCAATCTTTTTCATTCATTAAAGAACTAAAAAGATACTATAACTGTATTGGGAGGGAAAGAGATGATCCTCATTGAAGTCATTAGGGATCTGTGTGAGCACAGGGTCTAGTCATACTGAGCTCCTTGCAGGATCAGGGCCCAATTCTGTTAGGCTACTGGCTGATGTCTGTGCTTCCACCACACATCTACTTTGACAGCTGCAGACAGCTCTTTATTAATATTAATAGCACATTTGGTATTAATACTTTAAACTATACATATTACGTATTTGCCTGCTTGTGTTTGTTCCAGATTCAAAGCATTAGCGTAATTACAGAGTGGTGTGATAGTGGGGGGCAGAGGAGAGCGCATTTAAGTGTTTACATGGTTTAAAGAAGAGGGGAAAAACCTAATTCCCTCCTTACAAGTTTGATTTTAACCAGCCTTCCAATTTGAGAATAAGGTTGTTAGCTATGCCAGACTGCTGTCAAGACCTCACATTAAATAAGATGTTTTTCTTTTATCTGACATTTACTGTAGTGATGCCAAGAATTACATCAAACATATAATTCATTCGAACGCTGAATTTCTTCAGTATTTTGCCAGTACTTAATCAAATATTTGAAAAATCTATCATTCATTTCATAGCTTTGTAGTCTAAAACTGTGAATGTTACAGTGAAAGTTACTTTAGACAAATTTAATCTATACAGTTTTTTATTTATTTAATATGCTGACCGTTTTAAAGGAATATATTTTTAAAAAATCAAATGATCTTCTTTAACTGTCATAGTTTCAGTTGCAGCTTTTGAACATTAGTACCTTTACTTAAAATAACCCATTAATCTCTAAATGATGATAAAAACCAAATAGTCACATAGGGCATATTTGTAATGCCATAAATACAAAAGAAACAGTGAAACCTTCAGAAACTAACAACAAAATCTAAGGATCCTGGTTTAGGTACAAAACCTTTTATGTTATAATAATAAAGTTTAAACTATGGTAATAGCATCAGAGAATAGTATAATAACTAACGCCTTGATTCAGGCAGCATTTAAGTTCGAGCTTAAGTTCCATGTTTCATTTTGTTAAGTCTGATTGATTTCAGTAAGACTTAAGGTTGTGTTTAAGTGCTATCCTGAAGAGATGGAGGCTTTCTTGAATTGAGGCCTAAGGTTTTAGGATAAGAAAATTAAATGACCTAGAGAATGTTGTGAATATTAGAAATTCAGAATTCTAGCTGTACCTGGGTTATACATCCTAAACATGTAAATTTTAAGATGATTGCAGTCCTTATTATGAAACCTTTTCAATATTTGAGGTGTGGTTATGTAAGATACAATTTACATTTTGGAGTAAAGGCTCAATCTTTATCCTATCCCTTTAAATCTTTGTCATTTCATTTTTAAAAATGTCTTTCAGTGTAGGTATTTCTAAGGCACCCATTAGCATAGCTTCTAGGTATCAAATATGATGATTGAAGAAGCCAATTTCTGGCCAGCAGTAGCATAATTTCTCCACTCTGGTTAGGTAAAATTTGTATGGGCTCTTTGGGAGTGTGACACGGTTTACCAGACCTTGGATGCTATGATGCACCTTGCCCCAGGAAACAGTTCTCTGTGAGAAAAAGTGCAGCCACTGTGGGAACCTGTGAGATCTGATCCTCCAGCAGCCAGAAGGACGGGGGACCAGCAACAGCCAATCAAGGCCCAGCTGTCCAAAATAAAAGATGCTGCCTGCTGTCAGTAAGACAATTCTTGGGTGGAGTGTGGAAGGATGCTCCCTGTGCCACAGCGAGAGCAACCAGGCTGGGCCAGGGTCCATTAGTGACCACAATCGGGCAAGAGGTCAAGAAAGAACCCTGGTGATTCAATTCCAGAGAGAACTCAGCCCAGAAGGGTGAGAAAACTATTTTGTTTATAATTGGCCCCGAAGAGCAAGGAACTGCTTCTATTTTGAGTGTGTTATACCCCAGAAGGGGTTTTGGACTGAGTGATCTGTCCAGAGGAACAAGCTATGGAAGACCTGATGAGGCTGACTGATGGCTTACAGGAGGTGTTGGGAGCTGAAGAGAATGGCAATACCTTTCTTGAACGCAAGGGAGCACTCAAAGAGGTGAATGCAATCTACCACAGGAAGAACAATAGGGTAAATGAAATATAACACGTGCACTGATTTTAGTCATTTTAAGAATCCAGTTTACCATTCTAGGCTTCTCACAAATTAACTGAATTTTCAGTTGCTTAGCTTAAGAACAAACTTGAGATTGTCAAAAAGGTTTAGGATCTCATCAGTGTTTCCCTTCTTCTACCACTTTCCCATTGTTGTTGTTATTGTTTAATTGCTATTAAGGTAGTGTCCAGAGGCCCCAATCAACCTCTTTCTCTCTCCACCACTGGCTGGGAAGAATGAAATGCATTTTTCTTTCTCACTGCAGAAGAGGAAGAGAGGTCTAGTTGTGAACCAGTGGAATGCCCACTGATCCTCATACAGGCAATGATTCAGCAAAGAAAATAAGCATGTGCTTAAATCCCATTCAGGGAATTAAACATGATTTTAATTTTATTATTCTTACCCCTTCACTAAAGGGCCCAGTCTGTAATATTGAAATACCATTATTAAAGGGCATTCCATTGAAATCAACAAAACATCAAGTATCAGGAACTTGTTGTTTGTAACCTATAAAATAAATTCTAAGATTTGTTTTCTAAAAAATTCAGTATTTTTCTTTGGAAATATTTGATGAGGGAATCTGATTTAAATTGCATTGTACTATTACAGAGACATGCATTTCTTGACTTTAAAGAATGGGATAACCTAGTATCAGTGAATATGGGAAAGTGTAACATAATGCATGCATACACTATTTTAAGCCTTTCACTGAGAGGCAGTAGCTAGTTCAACAGAAGAATTCTTCTGTTGACCTAGTGCTGTCTACACGGAGACTTAGGTTGGCTTAACTATGCCACTCAGAGGTGTGGATTTTTCATACCCCTGAGCGACTTAGTTATGCCAACCTAATTTTCTGGTTTAGATCAGGCCTAACAGGATGTAGAAATATATTAAACATGACCATGCAATGTTCAGAAGAAAAGGGTGAGTCTAGTATATATCTAGACAGATTAGAGGATTAGGCCAAAAGAAATCTGATTAAGTTCAACAAGGACAAGTGCAGAGTCCTGCACTTAGGACGGAAGAATCCCATGCACTGCTACAGACTAGGGACAGAGTGGCTAGGAAGCAGTTCTGCAGAAAAGGACCTAGGGGTTACAGTGGACGAGAAGCTGGATATGAGTCAACAGTGTGCACTTTTTGCCAAGAAGGCTAACGGCATTTTGGACTGTGTAAGTAGGGGCATTGCCAGCAGATCGAGGGACGTGATCATTCCCCTCTATTCGGCATTGGTGAGGCCTCATCTGGAATACTGTGTCCAGTTTTGGGCCCCACACTACAAGAAGGATGTGGAAAAATTGGAAAGAGTCCAGCGGAGGGCAACAAAAATGATTAGGGGGCTGGAACACATGATTTATGAGGAGAGGCTGAGGGAACTGGGATTGTTTAGTCTGCAGAAGAGAAGAATGAGGGGGGATTTGATAGCTGCTTTCAACTACCTGACGGGGAGTTCCAAAGAGGATGGAGCTAGGCTGTTTTCAGTGGTAGCAGATGACAGAACAAGGAGTAATGGTCTCAAGTTGCAGTGGGGGAGGTTTAGGTTGGATATTAGGAAAAACTTTTTCACTGGGAGGGTGGTGAAGCACTGGAATGGGTTACCTAGGGAGGTGGTGGAATCTCCTTCCTTAGAAGTTTTTAAGGTCAGGCTTGACAAAGCCCTGGCTGGGATGATTTAGTTGGGGATTGGTCCTGCTTTGAGGAGGGGGTTGGACTAGATGACCTCCTGAGATCCCTTCCAACCCTGATATTCTATGATTCTATGTGCTGTGCTTCTTAGAAGCAAAGAACTTGCAGCCCAGGATGAACGTGGCTGAGGTGGCTTTAAGGCATCTTTGACCCCTCCTGTTGTGTGATGTGCTGGCAGCTGGACAGGCTCGCAGAGTACCTTAGACACCCTTGGGGGATTGTTTAAATTACAGCAGCATCCCAGGGCTGCCCAGAGTTTCTGCAGTGCTGCTTACTGCACCATCACCTGACATGCCACTCCCAGTCCTGCCCCTGGTATAACTCATATACCTGAACTTGAGAGGAGGTCCTCAGGATACAACTTTATGACTGTCTTCTATGCAGTGGTTTTCAAACTTTTTTTCTGGCAACCCAGTTGAAGAAAATTGTTGATGCCCACAACCTAACGGGGCTGGGGATGAGGGGTTTAGGGTGTGGAAGGGGGCTCTGGGCTGGGGCAGGGGGTTGGGATGCAGGAGGGGGTCAGGGCTCTGGGGTGGGGCCGGAGATGAGGGGTTTGGGGTGCAGGAAGGGGCTCCAGGTTTATGGGGGGCTCAGGCCTGGGGCAGGGGATTGGGCTTATCTCAGGTGGCTCCCAGTCAGCGGGGGGGCTAAGGCAGGCTTCCTGCCTGTCCTGGCACCATGGACCACACTGTGCCCCAGAAGTGGCCAGCAGCAGGTCCAGCTCCTAGGCAGAGGAGTGCAAGTGCCTCCGTGTGGCTCTCTCCCGCAGGCCTGCCCCCCTCGCCCCCCTCTTGTCCCCCCCAGCTCCCATTGGCTGGTGTGGAGCTGGTGCTCGGGGTGGGGCAGCGTGTGGAGTCCTGTGGCCCCCCTGCCTAGGAGCCGGACCTGCTGCTTGCCGTTTCCATGGCGCAGCGTGGTGTGTCAAACAGGTCGGGACTAGCCTGCCTTAGCCGGGCAGCACCACTGACTGGACTTTTTATGGCCCGGTCAGCGGTGCTGACCAGAGCCGCTGTGACCCAGTGCCTTACATTCCGAGACCCAGTACTGGGTCGCGACCCGCAGTTTGAAAACCACTGTTCTACAGTACCTATGCCAGGGAATTCTCTCTGAGGGAAAACCAAGACTGCTTCAAGTGATGATCTCTGTTGTATTCCACTGAAGGTTGTGCACCATGTGCCCAGAGCTAGAGCCGGAGCTTTTCAAAGTAGTATTGCTTGGCAGTCCACACATGCGTTCTTATATTACCTCATGGTTTCACCCAAGGTGATAAAGGGCAAGGCAGAACGGCTGAGTATCCAGTTTCTTCTCACTGCCGCATGGTCCAAGTCAGAGCTTCTGCTAACCTCTTTCGTTCTTAGTGACTCATTTTCTAAATTTTTTACAAAAACAGTTCTTATTTTCATTCACAGTTAGGATTTTATTGCTTTTTGTTGTATTTTGGCAATTACTAGCAGTTTTTAGAATTAAGGACTTTTTGTGACGTTGCTTCGGCAATTTTTCACGCCGAACAATCCTCTTCCTCCCCTCCCCACCCTCTGGGGTCTGGGTACTGGATTATTGTGAAGATCCTTCCCCTCTGCTGTGGCTCCGTAGGTCTGCAGTGGAAAAGGAACTGGAGATGCAGCCAGTCCACCTCACCCATAATTGCTACGGGTGAAATACGAGGGCGCATGTGTGGACCACCGAGCAATACTACTTTGAAAAGCTACGGCTCCAGGCACATGGCACATGCGCATAACCCTCAGTGGAGTACAGATAGGGACCACACATCTTGAAGAACCTCCAGTTACAGGTAAGTAACCTCCTCTTTTAGGGTCCTTTATGCCTCTCTGGTCCTTTTACCCTGCATAAAATAATTAGAGCAGGGGTGAGTATTTTACCCTAAGTGCATAATTGTGCTCTGAGCATAGGAAGATCAGAGGTTTGTGAAAAAAATAGTTTTCCCTTTTCCATGACATAACTCCTTTTCAGTTCTAAGAAAAAGTTGCCTACATATCTCACTTCCCTAGTTTGCATTTTCTCTTGGTAGTTAGTCAAGTTGTACTTTAAACTTCTTGATACTTCTTTCCAATTTGTCCATTATGATGTTTTTTTAAAAATGCTTCATCTGTGTCACTGATACTGTGACACATCAAAAGTATTCAGTCTAGACACTAGCAAAAATTAATGGGTGAACTTAGCTAAAGTTTTGTGCAAACCATGTTAGTAGCCACAGGGACAGTAACTATTTTCATCTATTCCCTAAATATATTCTTTCACATTTACGAAGACTGGCACGCTGATTAGCCTCACTTTGCAATTCATTTTGTTTCTAGTACTGTAATCAGAACCTCTGGGATTTACTTTGAGAAAACTAGGTTGGTTGTTCTAACAACTGTTTCATGCATTGTCTGATTGCCTCATCCTAAAAAGGAAACAAAATCTGTGGAATCAGCACAAGTTTCATCTCTTGCCTTATCAGAGGGACTGGCATTGTTCAAGTTTTGTCAACACTGGTAAATTAGATAACAAAGCAATGTAAAAGATGATGTGTATGATGTCAGGAATACAAGTACCTTTGGAAAGTTCAAAATCATTGTCACTTCATCAATGCTAGTATTCATGTTCATACCACTGCTTGATGCTAAATCATATTTGCCTCACCTTAATTCTGGAAATTATATTCTTACCAGCACTGATGCCAAAGTTACTTACGTCAGTATCATAAGCTTCATACCGGCTTCAACATGAACAGTAACCTTATTTGCTGTTCTAGTGCAATCAGCAGGACTAGAACTCAGATTTTTTGGATTTCATCTAGCAAAGAATGCTTCTGATGATGCTCTGTACTTAATAATATTTGCTGATGTAGCTATTTATAATAATCTACTCTTATCACAAAAAAACAGAGATTTGCCTCGTGGGGCTGGGGGAGGACAGGCGCTCTGGACCCCCCTCCCAGGTTCTCACTGACCTTCGTTTACCCCTCTTCTTCCCCAGTTTGCAGTCTTTGGGGGAAATCTCTCTTCAGGCTATCACTTCCAGGCCAGGGTTTGGCGGCTGTTCCTCCTTCCTCTTTACAAGCTGGGGGAAGATCTGGATGGAACAAGGAGCAATCTCTCAGGCAGTTCTTCTACAGAGTCAATCTAAGGGCTCAGTCTAACAGAGTGTATTGCCCCTTTACGGGGTTTACCTTCTACCCGTCTTCCTGGGGTGTGTTGTTCTACCGTCAGTCAGGGCGACTTGGGGAGTGGCGTGTCTCGCAGCTGTTCCCCTGTTGGCTGGGCTCACTCTATTCCCAACAGTCCCTGGGTAGAGTAACCTTTTTCCTGTTCACCACCACTTCCTGTGGTAAGTTTTTCCCCTTTTAAGTGCCTCTCCCTCCCGGCTGAGCAAGCCTTGCAGGTGTGTCTCATTAGCTTGGAACAGGCCCAGAGGAGCTTGTTAGCCTTCTTACGAGGTTGAGGGCATGTCCCTTCACACTTCCCTCAGCTGAAATAAAACCCTCATTTTACTACAAGCTTTTTTTTTTTGATGATACAAAACTATTCAAAATAGTTAAGACCCAGGACGACTGCAAAGAGCTACAAAAGAATCTCTCAAAACTGGGTGACTGGGCAACAAAATGGCAGATGAAATTCAATGTTGATAAATGCAAAGTAATGCACATTGGAAAACATAATCCCAACTATACATACAAAATGATGGGGTCTAAATTAGTTATTACCACTCAGGAAAGAGATCTTGGGAGTCATTGTGGATAGTTCTCTGAAAACATCCACTCAATGTGCAGCAGCAGTCAAAAAAAGCAAACAGAATGTTGGGAATCATTAAGAAAGGGATAGATAATAAGAGAGAAAATATATTGCCTCTATATAAATCCATGGTACGCACACATCTTGAATACTGCATGCAGATGTGGTCGCCCCATCTCAAAAAAGATATATTGGAATTGGAAAAGGTTCAGAAAAGGACAACAAAAATTATTAGGGGTATGGAACGGCTTCCGTATGAGGAGAGATTAATAAGACTGGGACTTTTCAGCTTGGAAAAGAGACAACTAAGGGGGGTTATGATAGAGGTCTGTAAAATCATGACTGGTGTGGAGAAAGTTAATAAGCAAGTGTTATTTCCTCCTTCTCATAACACAAGAACTAGGGGCCACCATGTTAAATTAATAGGCAGCAGGTTTAAAACAAACAAAAGGAAGTATTTTTTCACACAACGCACAGTCAACCTGTGGAACTCCTTGCCAGAGGATGTTGTGAAGGCCAGCAGTATAACCAGGTTCAAAGAAGAGCTAGATAAATTCAAGGAGGATATGTCCATCAATGGCTATTAGCCAGGATGGGCAGGGATGGTGTCCCTAGCCTCTGTTTGCCAGAAGTTGGGACTGGGCGACGGGATGGATCACTTCATGATTACCTGTTCTGTTCATTCCCTCTGAAGCACCTGGCATTGGCCACTGTCAAAAGAGAGGATACTGGGCTAGATGGACCTTTGGTCTGACCCAGTATGGCCGTTCTTATGTTCTAAAAAGAAGGAATCAAAAGATTCAGACCTCAATGCACTTTTATGAGATCGCATTAGTTTTTAATGAAATTAGTTTAGTAGTAGAAGTTTATTTTAAAATAAATAAATTTGACAAATCCATGCTAGGAGCTAGACCTGGAAATATCGCTGCAATTCACAAAGCCTAAGTTAGGTGCCCAGGCTTCAGTATCTCCTGTTGAAACTGTGGATAAATAATGAAAGAATCATTGCAGCAGGGTTATTGGATCCTGGCACTCCCACATCATGGCTAAGTGTTCTAGCCACTAGGCTACAAAGTTATTCTCATGTGTGCTTTCTCTCAAACACACATGACTTCTCTAATTTAGGCCAGAGAGAAGGGATCTCCAGTCTCCCCACCTCCCATGTGAGTAGCCTCACCACTGGGCTAAAAGTTATGAGGGATGTCCCTCTGCCCCCTCCCCAACTGTTTTGTTTCGCTCCCCTTCTTCCTCCCCTCCCCCCAATCCGGTAGGCAGCCTCTGAGCATGCCTACTAGATGGGGCCTTATGGTGAGTTAGGTAGCCGAACACCTATCTATCCTGGTTTGTGAATCACTCTGGAGCTGAGGTGAGCTTTCGGACATCCAGAGGGAGGCAGGAGTGCGCATGCTCAGGGGCAGAAACCTCAGTGCCCAGGGAACTTTTCCTATAAAAATTTTGGCACGAAGTGAGGGCACTTACATGGTTTCAACACATGTTTTGTGCACCACAGTGGTCCCTAAACAGGGACATAGGTGCCTAACTCCTTTTGAGCATTCAGCCCTAATCATCATCAGCAAAGTTGTTTTAAAAATCTGTTTGTGTTACAGCACCAAAGAATTATTAAGCATTTTACCCTTTAAAATAAATAGTTTATTCACTTTTGCCTCTTGTAAAATTAAGACTCTAATGGAAATTGTAACAAGACCTTAATTGTAGCATTGTGGTGAATGCAAAGCTATAATGTGAATTTTGGTGTCCAAGTTTATTTCCCGATTAAATTAATCAGATGAGTTGGAAATTAAGGGTCTGATCCAAAGCCCATTGAAGTCAATAAAAAGACTCCTGCTGAGTTCAGTATGCTTTGGATAAGGTCCTCACACTGATTTTATATATATATATATGCAACAGCATTGACTTCAGCTGAACTACTCCTTATTTTTGTTGCTGTAAATGTGAGGGAAATAAACCCCATTTGATCATTTCCTATATTATTTAGGGAATTCTAAAACATCATCTCATTTCCAGACTATAAATGGAAACTTTGTCCCAGACATTGGGTTTTAGGACAGATTACACCATGAGGCCAGCATCTGTTATGCCTTGAAGAAATATCTTAGGAGAGCAGAATCTATTTAAAAGAAAACAATCTAATTCAAACTCTGAAGTCACCATCACAGAGGGGTAAAGGACCCGATGGCATACACCCCGGTTTAGCGTCAGGTTGGTGGGTAAGAGACAACATACTTTTAATAGTGCAAATCTAAAAATGAAATGTAACGTTTTTTCAGGAAGTTAGGGTGGGACTTCGCTTTTCTCATCATTCCTTAATGAGATATTTGAAATTGGGCAGAAAAAGAGGCGCCAAAGCATCATATTATGGACTTGATCTTTTCATTAGGCTCTGCTAACTTGTGACGCATTGTTGATCCAGCAGAGGGATCTGATCATCCCTATATTGAAACACTGTAGTTTGGCTTCTGACTCCTCATCCTCTGAACTAAGGATTCCTTCAGATAAAACAGTGCTGGAAAATGGTGTTGCGCATTTCTCTGACCAGGCGTCTCTCTCATGTAAACACACAGCAACAGTATATTTATAAAAACCACAAAACAAAACAACTCCCCCTCCCACTACAACAAGACACTTTGCACATGCTTCTGCCCCTGGCAAGAGATGGAGAGAACAAACAAGATGTAACAGATGTGTAGTCACGTTGCTTAATGCACTACTGGAAGGGGCCCAGGTACTATCGTGATGAGCTCAGTATAAGAGCTTACACAGAATAGAATTTTTAAAATACTGTAGGATGCCAACAAGGCTAATTTAGATAAATGAAATAACTAGGTGAGATTCTTATATTTCATTTATCTAAATTAGCCTCGTTGGCATCCTACAGTATTTTAAAAATTCTATTCTGTGTAAGCTCTTATACTGAGCTCATCACGATAGTACCTGGGCCCCTTCCAGTAGTGCATTAAGCAACGTGACTACACATCTGTTACATCTTGTTTGTTCTCTCATCCTCTCCCCAGAGAAGCACGTGTAAAGGAGCATCTTGTTGTGGTAGGAGAGGGGATTGTTTTGGTTTTTATAAATATACTGTTGCGATGTGTTTATATGAGAGAGGCCTACTCAAAGAAATGCACCTTGCACTTGGAGTGGAAAGTGGTGAGGTTTGTGATAGTCCTTAGTTCTTGGGAGAGTTCAATCCACAGTCTTATCCCATTCCACGAAGTTCTGACTCCCGTACAGACAAGTTTTACCTTTATTATTGAAAGTTCCATTGAGCCAGTGGTGGAGCTGTCAACCACAATCTTCGTCATGGACCTTAAGCAGCCTTTTAGATATCCTGGGCCTATGCTGTGGAGTGCTTTGAAGATAAGAATGGGAAAATATCATTGCTATTCCAATGCCATGCACATCTGCAATGCCATTTTCCAGCACTGTTTTATGTGAAGGAATCCTTTGCTCAAAAGTATGAGGAGTCAGAAGCCAAACTACAGTGTTTCAATGCAGGGATGATCCGATCCCTCTGCTGGATCAGCAATGAGTCAGTCACAAGTTAGCAGAGCCTAGTGAAAAGATCAAGTCCATAATATGATGTTTTGGTGCCTTTTTTTTTCTGCACAATTTTAAAAGGTTTTTGGAGAATTATACATATAATAGTTGCCTCCAAGCCTGTGTTTGCATATATGCATTCTCCCTTCCAAGGGCTATCTGCTCTGAAATAATTTCTTTGGTCTGTTAATTGCCCCAGTGGGTTTTGTGTCTTTAGTGTAGACAAAAAAATATTGCTTACAAAAATGTGTTACTTCACAAAAAATAATATTTTGGCTATGTTCAAGAAATAAATTATACTTGTGGTTTTGAAATAATCACAGTGGTTGGGATTTTCAGAAGTTTCTACGGTTATGTCTACACTACAATTAGAGACCCATGGCTGGCGCATGGTGGTGGGGCGATAGACGGAACGCATATCCCTATCTTGGCACCAGACCACCTTGCCAACCAGTACATAAACCGCAAGGGGTACTTCTCAATGGTGCTGCAAGCACTGGTGGATCACAAGGGACGTTTCACCGACATCAACGTGGGATGGCCGGGAAAGGTGCATGACACTCGCACCTTTAGGAACTCCGGGTTGTTTGAGCAGCTGCAAGAAGGGACTTACTTCCCAGACCAGAAAATTACTGTTAGGGATGTTGAAATGCCAACAGTTATCCTTCGAGACCCAGCCTACCCCTTGCTCCCATGGCTCATGAAGCCATATACAGGCAGTCTGGACAGTAGTAAGGAGCAGTTCAACTATAGGCTGAGCAAGTGCAGAATGGTGGTAGAATGTGCCTTTGGACATTTAAAAGCTCGCTGTCGCTGTTTGCTGACTAGGTTAGACCTCAGCGCAACAAAATATTCCCATTGTTATTACTGCTTGCTGTGTGCTCCATAATAGTTGAGAGAGAAAGGGGGAGACATTTATGGCGGGGTGGGAGGTTGAGGCAAATCGCCTGGCTGCCAATTTTGAACAGCCAGACCCCAGGGTGATTAGAAGAGCACAGGTAGGCGTGCTGCGCATCAGAGAGGTTTTGAAAACCAGTTTCATGACTGGCCAGGCTACGGTGTGACAGTTGTGTGTGTTTCTCCTTGATGCAAACCCGCCTTCTTTGTTGATTTTAATTCCCTGTAAGCCAACCACCCTCCCCCCCTTCGATCACAGCTGGCAATGGAAATAAAGTCACTATTGTTTTGAAACCATGCATTCTTTCTTTATTAATTAAAAAAAAAGAGAGAGAGATAACTGGGCGGGTTGGGGAGGGATAGCTCAGTGGTTTGAGCATTGTCCTGCTAAACCCAGGGTTGTGAGTTCAATCCTTGAGGGGCCCATTTAGGGATCTGGGGCAAAAAAAAAATCTATCTGGGGATTGGTCCTGCTTTGAGCAGGGGGTTGGACTAGATGACCTTCTGAGGTCCCTTCCAACCCTAATATTCTACGATACTATGATAAGGTAGCCCAGGTGGAGTAGGGAAGGACAAGGCCACATTGCTTATTGTAGCCACACTACAAATCAAAACTGTTGGAGCCTCCCCCTCCCCCCTCACGTTCTTGGGCATCTGCATGAGGAGGATATGGAACTTGGGGAAGAGGGCAGGTGGTTGTACAGTGGATGCAGCAGTGGTCTGTGCTCTTGTTGGCTTTCCTGCAACTCCACCAGATGCCTGAGCGTGTCCGTTTGCTCCCCCATTAGCCTCAGCATTGCATCCTGTCTCTTCTCATCGCGCTCACTTAATGCTTTCCTGGACTCTGCCACTGAATACCTCCATGCATTCAGCTGTGCCCTATCAGTGTGGAAGGACTGCATGAGCTCGGAAAACATGTCATCCCGAGTGCGGTTTTTTTGGCCTTCTAATCTACAAGAACCTCAGGGACGGAGATGATAGGGGGAGCATAGAAACATTTGCACCTGCGGGGGGATAAAAAGGGAGAGTAAAATTTAAGCTGATACATTTCTGAAAACAAAAGGGAGACTCTTTCACAGTGAATCAAGCAATTCACAGCAGACAGCACATGTGCTTTAGGTACAAGGTCGGATTTTACCTTTTATATTGAGCGCCTGCCGGTATAGTGACACGTAACACACGGCTGGGCAACAGAATTCGGTTTCCAGGTAGCCATGGTAAGCCAAAGGGTACGCGGGGAACATGTGGGAATGTGTTCAAACTGCAGCACCCTCCTTTCCCATAGCAAGCAATGCCAGTTGGGTTTGCCATTTAAAAGGAGGGGCTGCGGTTTTCAGGTGGATGTGCAGCACACTCCTCCCCCCACCCCTCCACGTGGCTATTTGGGATGATCCCTTCACCCCTCTCCCCGCCACATGGCTGTTCTCAGGGATGATCCCTTTTAGCCAAGCGCAAACAGCCCAGCATTAACGGGGTCCTTTTATTGTTCCTTTACAAAAATTCCCCTATTTCAACCAGGTGACCATGGATGATATCACTCTCCTGAGGCTAACAGAGAAAGATATAGACCGAATGTTGCTTGAATGCGACCAAAACCCAGGACCATTCGCTGCCATGCTTTATGCTGCAGTGATTCCAGACTACTTGCTACTGGCTTGGCGTGGTAAAGTGTCCTACCGTGGAGGATGAAATAAGGCAGGCCCCCCTCCCCCCCGCCCGAAACTTTCTGTAAAGGCTGTCAGAGTACCTCCAGGGGAGCTTCATGGAGATGTCCCTGGAGGATTCCCGCTCCATTCCCAGACATGTTAACAGACCTTTTCCAGTACCTGTACTGGCCGCGAATGCATCCCAAGTCTTCAGGGCAAATCAAACATTTAAACACCCTTGCTTTTAAACCCTGTACTATAGTTACAAATGTGCACTCACCAGAGGTGCCTTCTCCACTTTCAGGGTCAGGGATCACGCTTTGGGAGGGTATTGGCTCCAGGGTGATTGAAAAGGTCCTGGCTGCCGGGGAGAACAGATTCACCGCTTGCCTGCTGTGCATTCTCCTTCTCCTCCTCCTCTTTCTCATCCACAAAATCCTCCTCCGTATTGCGTGAGACTCCCCCCTTGCAGGTGTCCACAGACAGTGGTGGGGTAATGGTAGGGTCCCCCCCTAGAATGCCATGCAGCTGATCATAGAAGTAGCATGTATGGGGCTCTGACACAGAGCGACCGTTTGCCTCCTTTGTCTTTTGGTAGGCTTGCCTGAGCTCCTTGACTTTCACGCGGCACTGCTGTGTGTCCCTGTTGTAGCCTCTGTGCATCATGCCCTGTGCGATTTTGGCATATATATTAGCATTTCTTCCTTTTGATCGGAGTTCTGCTTGCACAGATTCTTCTCCCCATACAGCAATCAGATCCAGTGTTTCCCATTCGCTCCATGCTGGAGCTCGTTTGCAATTCTGGGGGGGGACTGCATAGTGACCTGTGCTGCTGAGCTCTCCACGCTGACCAAACAGGAAATGAAATTCAAAAGTTCCCTGGGCTTTTCCTGTGTACCTGGCTAGTGCATCGGAGTTGAAAGTGCTGTCCAGAGCGGTCACGTTGGAGCACTCTGGGATAGCTCCCAGAGGCCAATAACGTCGATTTACGTTGTACTACCCCAAATTCGACCCAGCAAGGTCGATTTTAGCGCTACTCCCCTCGCCGGTGAGGAGTACAGAAGTCGATTTTAAGAGTCCTTTAGGTCGACAGAACGGGGTTGCTTGTGTAGATGCATTCATTATAAAATCGACCTAACCCTGTAGTGTAGACCAGGGCTTAGACTCTCCTATGGTCTTTAAGTGTACCTGCTAACTCATGTGAAAACTGCATCTGTCTTGTCTTCACTAGGATTCTACCTCAGGTTAGCTAGTTTAAGAACACCTCTTTTTTTTTTTCCGTAGAAGACAAGACCTATGGAAACGGGGAAGAGGTAGGATCATAGTATTATAATGTAGGATAGCTCAGTGGTTTGAGCATTGGCCTGCTAAACCCAGGGTTGTGAGTTCAATCCTTGAGGGGGCCACTTAGGGATCTGGGGCAAAATCAGTACTTGGTCCTGCTAGTGAAGGCAGGGGGCTGGACTCAATGACCTTTCAAGGTCCCTTCCAGTTCTAGGAGATGGGATATCTCCATTAATTTAATTTAATTTATTTAAGTGGTGTTATACTATACTTCATTATTCTCTTCAGCTCATTCCATCTCATAGTGCATGAAGTTTCTGGTAGATTTTGTTTTATACCATTCAGCTGCAATTTCCCTCCCTTTATTTTCTGTGTATTATTATATCTTAATTTTTTCTGATCTTTCTATATGGTAGATTTCCAATTCCAGATCTTTCTTTGTAACTCTGATGGGGCATGGACTGTTCAGATATTAGCTGTTAGTCTTCAACATATTAGCTGGAGCAATGAGGAAATAAAGAGGTGTGTGTGTGTGTGTGTGTAAATTATAGGAGGAGTAAATAGAACAGTTTCTGACTCCAAAGTAAAAAATTTTCTCTAGACAGCTGTCAGACTTTAAGTCTTCTGCCATTCATTCAAAAGGCTTGACAATCAGGGTTTGGTTTAGATTTACAGTTCAGTGGTCTCTGTCCTATCTGAAACCTAGTGCACTAACTTTGCCCTATAATTATATTCTGTTTGATCTTCTGCTACAGGAGTCTGGAGAGTTTAGGGGGGTTTAAATTTATTTTTGTGTTTTTTATTGGAACTGACAGTCTTGAAAAAGATGCCTTATTCATGTCTGCGAAATATTTTGTGAGTGTTTTAAGACATTTCACATGTTATTGAGTATCTTCCAAGGAAAAAAATAGTTTAGCTGTACAAATCAAAAAGGAAGATACTGATCAATATTCTTAATTTTGTTTTGTATACTATTAAATTATCAATTGTTATTAATCAATATCATAGAAATGCTGTAACCAAACAATTGGAATAATTAAGGTGCATATTTGTCACACTGACATTCTACAACAAACTGTTCAATTGGATATATAAAGAGTAGCTTTAGGCTATTCTAGATAATATTACTTTACTTCAGTGTTTTTCCTTTTTGGCAAGAAGAAATCTGTTTATGGTAAAGAATTTTGAGGGGTTTTTTGCTTGTTGCCACAACACTGAGAATGTGATTTGTAGCTTCCTCAGCCTGGGAGACAGGACAAAACAGGAAAGTTGTCAATAAGACCATCAAACTACAGAACAGTAGTTACAACAGATGGAGCGGTGGTGCCTTCAGGCAACATCATTCAACATCCTGTATGTTAGTCTTAAGTACTAAATGAAAAAGTAAAAAGGGCTGAGACAAAGATGTGGAATATCTCTGACAGCTGGAATCCTTGAAAATAAAAATGAGACATTTGTCATTTAACTTCCCGTAACAATGTTCTATATGATATCCTTAATCCTGAATCAGCCCTAATTTATTAATTCACATGACATATGTCTAATTGAATATATAATACAATTGCCTTTTCATCCAAATCCTTCTAGTTTTTTACTTCCCTATTACTACGGGCAATTCTACTTTCCTACCAATTTCTCAGGCTTGAAATTTTGTCATTATCTTTGCCTCCCACCTACCTACTAACCTACACATTTATTTCAGAAATGTGACTCCTCCCTGAAAAGAAAAAAAAGGATAAATTAAATTAGTTCTATATTTAAAATAAATAGAGAAATGTTAATATGATGCATGCTAAACTTCGTTAGTAAATCACTCTGATTCCATTACAGCCTCTATGTTCCTTCATTGGAACTATTTAAATTGTAAGCTTTTCCTGGTAGGGAGCATGTTCTCATATACCTCTGGAAAACCACTTGCCTGTATAAATAAAAATAATGAAAAACATTTTCCCTGGTACCAAGAAGCAAATTTTAAAAGCTAACAAATCAGCCATATGTGACATTTCACTGTAACTAAAAAACCAGCTATAATAGTAAGAGATTAGCTCTTTAAATGATCAAATAAACAATGTAATAATAATAATAATAATATAAGCATTTATATAATGTTTTTCACCCTAATTTCTCAATGCTTTTTATAAAGGTTAATTTGTCTCAGCTTTACAGATGGGGAAATTGAACCTTAGACTGGTTATATGACATAATTAGGATTGCCTTTACTTCTCTTAAATTCATATATAAGAGCCTGAATTTGTGGGATAAGGAACAAAATAGCCCTAATTTTGTTTTGTTTAACTTGGCCTATTAGATAGCTATCCCCTGTCTAATAGGTCTTTTTTTGCTTATTTTGTGCTGTATTGGAAGTGTCTTTGATCAAATAACTTTTAGTTTATTAATTCTTATGACATTTTAAACTAAATTATCACATTGATACAAAAAAGTTGACATATTTTAATGAAAACAAACTCCCATTACGAATTTGGGAAATGTTAAGACTAAAATTAGCCATCACTAGGCAAGGTAAACATAGAATCATAGAAATGTTGGGCTGGAAGGTAGATGAAGAAGTCTTCAAGTCCAGCCTTTTGCTCTGAGGGAGGATCAAGTAAACCTAGACCATCCCTGACAGCTGTTTGTCCAACCTGCTCTTAAAAACCTCCCATGATGGGGATTCCACAACCTCGCTTGGAAGCCTGTTCCAGAGCTTAACTATCCTTATAGTTATAAAGTTTTTCCTAACATCTAACTTAAATCTCCCTTGTTACAGATTAAGCCCATTGCTTGTCCTTCCTTCAGTGGGCATGGGGAGCAATTGATTACAGTCCTCTTTATTACACCCTTTTACATATTTGAAGACTGTAAGCAGATCCCTCCCTCAGTCTTTTTTTCTCAGGTTAAACATGACTGTTTTTAACCTTTCCTCATAAGTCAGGTTTTCTAAACCCTTTATCATATTTGTTATTCTCCTATGCTCTCCCCAATTTGTCCACTTCTTTCCTAAAATGTGCTGCCCAGAATTGGACACATTACTATTGCTGAGGCTTCACCTGTGCTGAAAAGAGCAGGAGAGTTACCTCCCATGTCTTACATACAATGCTTCTGTTAATACACCCCAGAAAGATATTAGCCTTCACAACTCTATCACATTGTTGACTCATATTCAATTTGTGATGCATTGTAACACCCAGATCTTTTTCAGCAGAACTACCACCTAGCCAGTTTTTCCCCATTTTGTAGTTGTGCATTTGATTTTTCCTTCCTAAGTAAAATACTCTGCACTTATCTTTACTGAATTTTATCTTGCTGATTTCAGATCAATTTCACAATTTATTACGGTTGTTTTGAATTTTAATTCTGTCCTCCAAAGTGCTTGCAACCCCTCTCAGCTTAGTTCCTTGTGCAGATTTTATAAGCATACTCTCCACCCCATTATCCAAGTCATTATGAAAATATTAAATAGTACTGGACTCAGGATTGACCCCTGTGGGATCCCACTAGATAGATTCTCACAGTTTGACACTGAGAGCTACTCTGAATAAGAGCATAAGAATGGGCATGCTGACCAATGTTCTGTCGAGCCCAGTATCCTGTTTTCTGACAGTGGCCAGTGCCAGATGCTTCAGAGGGAATGAACAGAACAGGTCAATTTATCCAGTGATCCATCCCCTGTCATCCAGTCCCAGGTTCTAGCAGTCAAAGGTTTAGGGATACCCAGAACATGGGGTTTTGCCCCTGACCATCTTGACTAATAGCTATTGTTGGACCTATCTTCTATGAACTTATGTAATTCTTTTTTTAACCCAGTTATACTTTTGCCCTTCACAACATCCTATGGCAATGGTTGACTGTGTATTGTGTGAAGTACTTTCTTTTGTTTGTTTTAAACCTTCTGCCTATTAATTTTATTAGGTGACCACTGGTACTTGTGTTATGTGAAGGGGTAAATAACACTTCCTTATTAACTTTCTCCACACCATTCATGATTTTATAGACCTCTATCATATCCCCCCTTTAGTCGTCTCTTTTCTGAGATGAACAATCCCAGTGTTTTTAATCTCTCCTAAAATGGAAACTGTTCCTTACGCCTAATAATTTTTGTTGACCTTCCTTGCACCTTTTCGAATTCTAATACATCTTTTTTGATATGAGCCAACTAGAACTGCACCCAGTATTCAAGGTGTAGGCATACCATGGATTCATATAGTGGCATTATTTTCTGTCTTATTATCTATCCCTTTGCTAATGGCTCCTAACATTCTGTTAGCTTTTTTGACAGCTGTTGCCCATTGAGCAACTGTTTTCCAGAACAATCCACAATAATGCCAAGATCTCCTTCTTGAGTGGTAACAGCTAATTTAGATCCCATCATTTTGTATGTATAGTTGGGATTACGTTTTCCAGTGTGCATTACTTTGCATTTATCGACTTTGAATTTCATCTGCCATTTTGTTGCCCAGTCACCTAGTTTTGTGACATCCCTTTGTAACTCTTCAAAGTCAGCTTTCAACTTAACTATCTTAAGTAATGTATCATCTGCAAATGTTGCCACCTCCCTGTTGAACAGCACTGGTCCCAGCACAGACCTTTGAGGGATCCCAATATTTACTTCTCTCCATTGCAAAAACTGACCACTTATTCCTACTCTGTTTTCTTGTCTTCCTTGAGTGCTCCATTAGCACCTCAATCTTCCAGTGGGCCCCTCTGGGTGTTTGGCAGGTCTTCCTGCTTCTGATATACTTCAAAACAATTTTGCTGTTAGTTTTTTGTCTTTTGGTAGTTGCTTTTCAAATTCTTCTTTGGCCTGCTTATTTAAACTTTTATACTTGACTTGCCAGAGTTTGTTCCTTTCTATTTTCCTCAGTAGGATTTGACTTCCAATTTTTAAAAGATATATTTTTGTCTCTCTCTGCCTCTTTTACTCTGTTGTTTAGCCATGGTGGCTTTTGTTTGTTTGTTCTCTTACTGTTTTAATTTGGAGTATACATGTAGTTTGAACTTGTATTATGGTGTTTTTTAAAAAGTTTCCTTGCAGCTTGCAGGCATTTCACTTTTGTGACTGTTCCCTTTAATTTCCGTTTAACTATCCTCATTTTAGCGTAGCTCTCCTTTTTGAAGTTCAGTGCTACTATGATAGGTTTCTTTGGTAATTTCCCCCCACAAGGATGTTGGTTGCTATTACCAGGCAGTTCCGCTATATTCAGTTCTTGGACCAGATCCTTGCGCTGCTTAGGGCTAAATCAGGAATTGCCTCTGCCTTTGTGAGTTTTAGGACTAGGTGCTCCAAGAAGCAATCACTAATGGTATCTAGAAATTTTATCTCTGCATCTCATCCTGAGGTGACATGTACCCTGTCAATATGGGGATAGTTGAAATCCCCCTTATTATTGGGTTTTTTGTAGCCTGTCTAATATCCCTGAGAATTTCACAGTCACCATCACCATCCTGGTCAGATGGTTGGTAGAATATTCCTACTGCTATACACTTGTTCTTCAAGCACAGAATTTGTGTCTATAGATGTTCTATGGTAATGTCTATGGCTTTCAACCAGTTGTGCACCCACCTTCTAGTAATTTCATATATTTCCCTAGTTTATTTAAAAGAATGTCATGTAGGACTGTGTCGAAAGCTTTACTAAAATCAAGATATATCATGTCTACTCCTTTCCCCTATGACCAGGCCAGCAAACCTGTTAAAGAAGGAAATTAGGTTGGTTTGGCATGATTTGTTCATGACAAATCCATGCTGGCTGTTCCTTATAACCCTATTATCCTCTAAGTGCTTACAAATTGATGGTTTAATAATTTGTTTCAGTCTCTTACCAGGTATCGCAGTTAGGCTGACTGGTCTATAATTCCATGCGTCCTCTTTGTTCCCTTTTTAAAGACAGGTATTATGTTTGCCCTTCTCCAGTTCTCTTGGACGCATCATCCAGGAGTTCTCAAAGATCATTGCTAATGATTCCACGATTGCTTTAGCTAGTTCCTTAAGTACCCTAGAATGAATTTCATCATGCCCTGCCAACTTGAATGTAGCTAATTTATCAAAATATTCTTTAAGCTGTTCTTTCTCTATTTTGGCTTGTGTTCCTTCCCCCTTGTTAATATTAATTGTGTTGATTATCTGCTCTCCATTAACCTTTTTAGTGAAGACTGAAGCAAAACAGGCAATAAACAACGCAGATTTCTTGATTTCATCAGTTATTAGCTCTCCCTTTCCCACTAAGTAGAGGAACCTACACTTTCCTTCATGTCTTTTGCTTCTAATGTTTTTAAAGAACTTGTTCTTATAGCCTTTTATGTCCCTTGCTAGGTGTAACTCCTTTTGTGGCTTAGCCTTTCTGATTTTGTCCCTATAAGTTTGCAGCGCAGGAACCAGAGTTGAATGTGATGAGTTATATAGTCATTCCAAATGAGTGTCAATAAAACATGTATTCATAACATACCATCATGTATTCTGATATTATTACATATATTGTGCAGAAAATCTCCTTTAGAACTGTTTTAGAGAGTTAAAAAAAGTAAGGACTCTTTCATATACCTTCACCTAAAACCAGGGTGTCTTTGTATCATGAGTAAAGCTGTACAGGCCTGGGAGGGAAAGAAACATACCTGTTTGAAGCTAAAAAAATGTTAGAAACCTCTAACAGTGACCTAGAATTAGAATTTCTATTCATACTACAACAGGATTTTAAATTAGCACATATCTATATACACACACACACACACAGCATGCATATATATATATATATATGTATAGATATAGCATAAATTAGCTGAATTATAGAGTATCAATAATGAGAGCAAAAATATCACAGTTGGTGTGCTTCTTAGTAAAGAGTTATGCAGCTATACCCAGGGCCGGCTCTAACTTTTTTGCTGCCCCAAGCAGCAAAAAAAAGCGCCGAACCCCCCCCACCCCGCCGAGTGCTGCGCCGCCGGACCCCCCCCAAGCGCCACGCGCCGCCCGCCCGCCAAGCGCCGCGCCGCCGGAGGCCCCCCCCCCCCACGGAATGCCGCGCCGCACTACCGAGCGCCGCGCCACCGGAGCGCGCCCCCCCCCACGGAATGCTGCGCCACGCCGCCGGAACCCCCCCCCCCCGAGCGCCGCGCTGCCGGAGCGCACCCCGACGAGCGCCGCGCCGCCGGAGCGCCTCCGCCCCCCCACGGAATGCCGCGCCGCGCCGTCGGAACCCCCCCCCGAGCGCCACGGCCCGTGCCGCCCCCCCCGCCAAGCGCCACGCCACCGGAGCGCCCCCCACCGAGCGCCGCCGGAGCGCCCCCGCCCCCCCCCGTGGAATGCCGCACCACGCCGCCGCCCCGCCACCCCAAGATTGGCCGCCCCTTACCAGGTGCCGCCCCAAGCATGTGATTGGTTGCCTGGTGCCTGGAGCCAGCCCTAGCTATACCAGTTCAATTTGTTACCCTCTTTGCTCCTGCCTTGATCATTTTAGTTATAAGGCATGTCATCTGGATACCTGTATTTCTCTCTTCTTTTTTTGTTTTGTTTGTTTTTTGTTTAGTTGAATTGCATTACCAGATTTTGTGTGATTTGTTCACTCTTTCTGGTGGTTTCTAAATACTGTAACAGAACTTTTCTGATTGCCCTGAAAGCTAAACTCTCTGCCCAGCAGCCAGCCGACTAGCCAGGTTAGATGCTAGGCAGATGCACAAGGCTGCTGTGGTGAAGGAATCCTTTCCCTCAAGCCACAGAGGGGCTACAAAACCTGGTCTAGTTTATTGGCTGAAGTAGGCTCTGCAGCCCCATCCCCCGCAGAACAGAAGACAAGAGGACCAAGTAGCAATGGAATCCAAAACCCTGTCTCTCCCCCAGAGCACCCAGAGCCTAGCCTTTCCTTCCCCACACATGCTGCAATGCAGCAGGTCCAAATGGGTTTTTACACCAGGCAGGGGATAGAAATTCGTTTTACCTACAAGACATTCCACATCCAGCCCATCCCATTTCATAGCCAGAGAAGCAGAACCTGAATTGTAATCTGTTTGTTGTAGTATTCCTTATCTAGATAGTTAGGAATCCTTTGAAAGTTATTCTAACAAACTAGCAATTTTCTTTGCAGTCAAGAACTAAGGATTGTTTTAAATAGTTGTTGATGGTGTGTGTATAAACTTTTGGTAACAAAGCATTCACAAATCCTCAAACATGACTGTAAATCATACCATACAATCTAGCAAAAAGACAGTTGAATTTGAACAGATTCTAAATGACAAGACCTTATTACTGCCATAGAAGTTCCAATTAACATATCACAAAAGACTTTCACAGACATCTTTGATAGAGGAAGTAATTTCCCCCTCTTCACCGTGGCAGTCCTAATAAAAAGATTGACCTTTACAAAATTGTCTTTAAAAGCCCACTGTATAGGGCAAAAATGTTATGCATTTTGTTTGCCAAACTGTGATGTCTTTACTTGTTAATTTTTCTTTGCACCATGTAGAAGTATTTCAACAGTACTACATTTCTATGCATTCCAGATGGACCGGACCCTAAGGCAGGATTTAACCCTGATATCACAGATGCACAATAATGAAAGGCAGTTAGGCCTCCCAGCTGTTCTCAAGCTGTTTGCTTGTTCATTTTGGCTGGAAATGAAAATGTATTGAGGGGCGGAGGGAGATGTGTAAAAAACCTATTAAACCAGGTGACTAAATCTCTCAAAAGACCAAGAACCAGTGAGCAGCAAAACTAGACAGGTGGTATGGCTGCTTGAATAACCTTCTCAAAGGATTTAAATTTGACACCCAGAAAAAGATTGTTGTACTATGAATTTGGTTGTGCTTCTGCATGAATTTGGTTGTGCTTATCCAGTATGTTGTCCATTTTGTTGTAGGACTGTACTTTGTGAAAAACATTAGTAGCCAGTGTTATTGACCTCAAAAATTTGTGGGATCAGATAAGGCATGCTGGGCTGGATGCTTTGATCTTAACTGTGAATGCAAACTTCACTTTGCATTGTCATTGGCAGGGAGATAGATTATCTAGTCTAACAAGTCTTTTTCCGCTTCTAAACTTCATCTGTTGCATATTGGATATTATTTTGCAAACCTGTACTGAATTATCTATGTAAAAAAAAAAAACATTCCACAACACCTGAAACAATCAGGAACTTTTGGCTTAGGCGGTCAGTTATCTATCTTATTTCTTTTACTCTTGTCTTCTTTCCCACCCCCTCTCTCTATTAATTTGTCTCATACACTTGTTTTATATTGTAAGCTGAGTCTGGAAGAGTGCTAATGTGCCAGTATTCAAAAAGGGCAAGCAGGATGGCCTGAGGGACAGTAGAACAGTTAGTTTGACATCAGCCCTAGGCAAAATAATGGACAAGCTGATATGGGATTCAGTTAATAAAGAATTAAGGGATAGGAATATAATTAATGCCAGTTATGTGGTTTAATGGAATACAGGTCTTGCTAAACAAACTTCATTTCATTCTTTGATGAGATTACAAGTTTGGTTGACAAAGGTATCTGCGTGGATGTAATATACTTAGAATTTTGTAAAAATTTGACTTTTGTGTGACATTCTGATGAGAAAATTGGAACTATACAATATCAGTATAACACACGTTAAATGGATTAAGAACTGGCTAACTGATCAGCCTTAAAAAGTAGTTGTCAGTGGGGAATCATCATTGAATGGGGTTTCTAGTGGGTCCTACAGGGGTCAGGACAAGGCCTGATGCTATTCAACATTTTCATCGGTGATCTCAAAGTAAATATAAAATCATTGCTGATGAAATTTGGGATAATGCACACGTTGGTGGAATGGTAAATAATAAGGATGACAAGGGAGTCATATAGATTGATCTGGATCATTTGGTAAGCTGGAACCACAGAGATGATTTGAGGGTGGAGAGAGTGACTTACAGCAAGAGACTTAAATGATGAGGCAGTTATATATCCAAAAGCTTTTCATAAGGTGTTTTGTCTGGTAATTCAGAAGACATGACAAGCCTGTACACTGATATTAAATCACAAAGTATACTTTCACTGCACTTGTTTAGCAAAAAAAATTGTTTTCTATTTCAGAGGAAGAAGCTGATCCAAACAGCATAGTTACAGAATATTTACAGGAGAAGAAAAAGTATGAAGATCTGCGGAAGCAACAGCCAAAGAAAGGGATATCTCGTGAAGAGCAGGTAGTTGCTTAAAATAATAAAACTGACACTAAGAAAAATCTATTTCACAGAAAACTCTGGAAAAGTTTCTTATCTCTTCAATTGTATTACACAAAATTTCACTCCAAGAGAAAGGTTGGCTTAATTCTTTAAAAAAAAGAGGACTCAGGGTCCCTTATGTGAGTTATTCAGGCATAGGTGCTGGTAAAATCTGTGAAGTTTCCAGTCAGTACTTCAGTCAGAACATCAATATTGCTATGCTTGAAAGTGCCATGAGTTTGCCCTAAAAAACTTCTGGAGAGAAGGGCTATCCACACAGACAATGAGGAGTCTCCGGTGGCACCTTAAAAAGCAACAGATTTATTTGGGCATAAGCTTTCATGGGTTAAAAAACCCACTTCTTCAGATGCATGGAGTGAAAATTACAGATATGCTTGTATCTGTAATTTTCACTCCATGCATCTGAAGTGGGGGGTTTTACCCATGAAAGCTTATGCCCAAATAAATCTGTTAGTCTTTAAGGTGCCACCAGAGACTCCTCATTGTTTTTGTGGATACAGACTAACACAGCTACCCCTCTGATACTATCCACATAGAGTTGCCCTTGTGTGGTGGCCATGACCTCCCATGCGCTTCTGCAAATGTGCTTTGCTAAGTTTAAAATAGATGGGGCTTTTAGATAACAAAATTTGAAATATTTTAAAATGTGAAACTGTAAAGCAGAAAATAACGTGTCCAAAATGCATACATTACACTTTTTACAAATGTTTGTATTTGGATACAAAGGTTAGGGGTCTACTACAGACCACCTAACCAGGAAGAAGAAGTGGATGAGGCTTTTTTTTAAACAACTAACAAAATCATTCAAAGCACAGAACTTGGTGGTGATGGAGGACTTCAGCTACCCAGACATCTATTGGGAAAATAACACAGCAGGGCATAGATTGTCCAACAAGTTATTGGAATGTATTCGATACAGTTTTTTATTTCAGAATGTGGAGAAAGCTACAAGGGGAAAGGCTGTTCTAGATTTGATTTTGATAAATAGGGAGGAACTGGTTGGGAATTTGAAAGTGGAAGGCAGCTTAGGTGAAAGTGATCATGAAATGGTAATGTTCATGATTCTAAGGAATGGGAGGAGGGAAAAACAGCACAATAAAGATAATGGATTTCAAGAAGGCACACTTTAGCAAACTCAGGGAGTTAGTAGGTAAGATATCATGGGAAGCAAGTCTAGGGAAAAACAGTTCAAGAGTTGGCAATTTTTCTAAGGGCACAAGAGCAAACTACCACACTGTGTAGGAAAGATAGGAAGTATGGCAAGAGACCACCCTGGCTTAACCAGGAGATCTTCAATTATCTGAAACTCAAAAAAGAGTCCTACAAAAAGTGGAAACTAGGTCAAATTACAAAGGATGAATATGAACAAATAACACAAGTATGTAGAAACAAAATTAGAAAGGCCAAGGCACAAAACGAGTTTAAACTAGCTAAAGACATAAAGGGTAACAAGAAAACATACATTAGAAGCAAGAGGAAGACCAAGGACAGGGTAGGCCCGTTACTCAGTGAGGGGGGAAAAACAATAACAGAAAATGTGAAAATGGCAGAAGTGCTAAATGACTTTTTTGTTTTTCACCAAAAAGGTTAGTAGCGATTGTATGTCTAACATAGTGAATGCCAGTGAAAATGAAGTAGGATCAGAGGATAAAATAGGGAAAGAACAAGTTAAAAATTACTTAGACAAGTTAGATGCTTCAAGTCATCAGGGTCTGATGAAATACATCCTAGAATACTCAGGGAGATGATTGAGGAGATATCTGAGCTATTAGTGATTATCTTCGAAAAGTCACAGAAGATGGAAGAGATTCCAGAGCACTGGAAAAGGGAAAATATGCTAATCTGTAAAAAGGGAAATAAGGACAACCTGGGGAATTACAGACCAGTCAGTCAGCTTAACTTCAATACCCAGAATGATAATGGAGCAAATAAACAATTAATTGGCAAACACCTACAAGGTAAGTTAACAAGTAACAGCATGGATTTGTCAAGAACAAATTGTGTCAAACCAACCTGATGGCTTTCTTTGACAGGATAACAAGCCTTGTGGATGGGGGGGGAAGCAGTAGATGTAGTATATCTTGACTTTGATACTGTCTAGCATGACCTTCTCATAAATAAACCAGATGGTGCTACTATAAGCTGGGTGCATAACTGGTTGGAAAACCATTCCCAGAGTGGAAGGGCATATCAAGTATGGTTCTGCGGGGATCAGTTCTTTGTTTGGTTCTGTTCAATATCTTCATCAATTATTTAAATAAGGGCATAGAGAGTACACTTATAAAGTTTGCAGATGATACCAAGCTGGGGGCGGGAGGGAGATTGCAAGTGCTTTGGAGGATAGGATTAAAATTCAAAATGATCTGGACAAACTGTAGAAATGGTCTGAAGCAAATAGGATGAAATTCAATAAGGACAAATACAAAGTACTCCACTTAGGAAGGAACAACCAATTGCACACATACAAAATGGGAAATGACTGCCTAGGAAGGAGTATTGCAGAAAAGGATCTGGGGGTCATAGTGGATCACAAGCTAAATATGAGTCAACACTGTTGCAAAAAAGGCAAACTTCATTCTTGGATGTATTAGAAGGAGTGTTGTAAGCAAATCACAAGAAGAAATTCTGCCGCTCTACTCCATGCTGATTAGGCCTCAACTGGAGTATTATGTCCTGTTTGTGTGCCACATTTCAGGAAAGATGTGGACAAACTGGAGAAAGTCCAGAGAAGAGCAACAAAAATAATTAAAGGTCTAGAAAACATGACCTCTGAGAGAAGATTGAAAAAACTGGGCTTGTTTAGTTTGGAGAAGAGAAGACTGAGAGGGGACATAATAACAGTTTTCAAATACATAAAAGGTTGTTACAAAGAGGAGGGAGAAAAATTGTTCTCCTTAACCTCTGGGGATGGGGCAAGAAGCAGTGAGCTTAAATTGCAGCAAGGGCAGTTTAGGTTGGACATTATGAAAAACTTCCTAACTCTTCAGGGTGGTTACACATTGGAATAAATTGCTTAGGGAGGTTGTGGAATCTCTATCATTGGAGATTTTTAATAGCAGGTTAGACATCTGTCAGGGATGGTCTAGATCAGTGTTTCCCAAACTTGGGACGCCGCTTGTGTAGGGAAAGCCCCTGGTGGGCCAGGCCGATTTGTTTACCTGCCCCGTCCGCAGGTTCAGCCGATCGCGGCTCCCACTGGCCGCGGTTCGCTGCTCCAGGCCAATGGGAGTTGTTGGAAGCAGCGCGGGCCGAAGGACGTACTGGCCACTGCTTCCAGCAGCTCCCATTGGCCTGGAGCAGCAAATCGCGGCCAGTGGGAGCCATGATCGGCTGAACCTGCGGACAGGGCAGGTAAACAAATCGGCCCGGCCCACCAGGGGCTTTCCCTACACAAGCGGCGTCCCAAGTTTGGGAAACACTGGTCTAGATAATACTTAGTCCTGCCTTGAATGCAGGGCACTGGACTAGATGACCTCTTGATGTCCCTTCCAGTCCTATGATTCTATTAATATAAATGTTCTGCTACTGAAAGAGATTGGAAACTTGAAGTTTAATAACTTCATAGCAAGGAATGATGGAGCTTTTAGTTCATGAAGCTGATTTAGCTCTAAACTAAAAAGTTCATGGAAATTTTGTAGCTCCAAAGGCCACACAGACACCTTTCCCTTCTGCTGGGTCCCAGTACTGCTATTGGGATGCCATTGCCCTCATCAGAGGGTTAATGGGCTAGGGAAAGGGGATTGTTTCCTCACTGTACCAAACATGAGGAGCCCCAGTCTCCTTTCCCATCTTCTTTGAGATCTCTTATAAAATCATAGAAGATTAGGGTTGGAAGAGACCTCAGGAGGTCATCTAGTCCAACCCCCTGTTCAAAGCAGGACCAGATCAACTAATCTTCTCCTAATCCACTTCTAACTCCAGTTTATGAGGGAGCCAGACCCCCTGTTGAACGTGTACTGGATATCTGCTAATGCAACAAAATGAATTTTACAACCCTTAAAGTGGCCAGGGGTTTTCTTTCCCCTGCTCACACAGACAAAGCCTCCACTGGGGGAGTAGGAGGAGGGAAGCAACTTGTTTGCATCCCTGGTCAAAGCTGTGGAGCTATTATGCTGTGCAAAATCTTTAGTTCTGAAATTTTTCGTCTCTCTCTTCCCCTCCCTCTTGTCTTAAACACAAAATATGGACGTTAAATGCAACCGCCTTTCCTAACCAAAAAACCAGACCAAACAAAAAAACCTATTGTTAATGCTACACTAAAGTAGTGAAAGCACTCATAAGCCGGGAAGTTCCCAAAGATAAGGTTGCTTGCACAAGGAAACTTGACTACATTGCACATTTATGATGTTTTCTGTTTCTGATTCCCATTTTTTAACTTTTGGGGAGAGACTTCAAAAAGTTTTCTTTTTTACTTTTAGAACTAGATTTAAAAAATAAAAGCAGTCATACAGAGGTCTTTTACCATACAAAATAACAGCTTTAAGTGACATTATATCATAATCACAGTATCAGTACAGTTACAGCAGTGATAGGCTGAGGCTTGCGAGCCGCAGGTGGCTCTTTAATGTGCCTCCTGCTGCTCTTTGCAGCACATGCTAATAAAACACTGTGTGATTTAGTTATTAACCTATCTAAGTTATTAACCAATTGTAGTTGGTAAAATAATAATACTTGGTCAGTTATTTTGCTGTGAGAATTTTTTGTGAGATAGATAGATAGTTATACACACAAAATATTTCCCCTCACATACTGTTACAGTTTTTTGGAAATGTTAGTACAGAATTGGAAAGGTTGTATCAGCACTGTAAAATACAGTATGTAAATGTCAACCAAATTAGGACATCAAAGCCTGAATTATTTTTAATTTATTTCATTGATTTCTTCACTAGAGAAAAATGACAAATCTCCACAGTATAATTGTCCTCCGTAGTCTGTGTTGTTTATTGATTATCTTACTCTTAGTAAGTAACTGCTCCTTTAAGTAAATATGCTTAAGGCATTGTAAATGACTGACCAGAGTTCATAACCTATAACAAATTCCTTACATTACTTCTAGGTATTAATATTTATAACTCTTACTAATATACTAATATACTAATAGCAATATACAGTTTGTTTATATCCACTTTCATAAATTATCTGGAGGTTGTTCTTTGCAGGAGGATTATTAATTTATCATCTATTGTTTGTTAAAATGATAGGAAATGTACTTGAATGACCACATTAAAAGCCAATGGTTTCATTCAGTTTGTTACACCATACCTTGCCTCCCAACATTTATATCATATGGTCATGTCAAAAAGGCAACATGGTAATCACTGATGGGGACGGAGAATTCGTGAACGGTGTGGGAGTATCTTCCTCAAATATGTTTTTTGAACAATTTCTTATCCACCTCAATTGACTACTCCTCAAGTAATCCAAACATAAGTGTATTGCGTATTTTATTGTTACAAAACTTCAGTAAAACAAAAGATATTTCATTTCAGACACTGGCGCTGCTGGACCGATTCAAATCAAAGCTAACTCAGGCAATAGCAGACACTCCTGAAAATGAAATGTCTGAACCTGAAGTAGAGGATGATGAAGGATGGTAAGGATTTTTAATGCATTATATTCGGGAAGGGCAAATCTGATTAGGGAAAAATAAGGCCTACTCCAAATTTTCACTCATCTTTGAACCAGAACCGTTTTTTTGTTTGTTTGTTTTTTCCCCCCCATCGCACTTACCTGTAGTGGTAGGTTCTCTTCTGGAGAAGGTTACACAGTCTGCTTCCCTATTCCTACTTCAGGACCTCTTCAGGAGGAAGCAAGGTAGTTCATTTTGTTTGCCAGTCACCCTCTCCCCAAAGTAAGTAGCAGGAAGCAGTAGCATCTCAGCTGAGATTCTGTTTCCTTCAAATTTAGTGCATGTCTATACCGTTATTTAATGCACAGCAAGCCAGCGTGCAAGTCTACAGCACACTAGCCTGCCATGTGCTAAATGGCTATGTGGACCCTGCTGCTGTACACTAAAAGTTCCCTAGTACGCTTTAATCTACTGCTGTTTTGAAAAAACTAGGCAACACATGGCCACTTAGTATGCAGCAGGCTACAGCATTGTAGATTCACCCTCTGACTTGCCATGCACTAAATCACTGTATTGACAAGCCCTTAGTGATATTCTGTACTTTAATCCCATGCAAATGTACATTACCTGCATCTGAAATTCCACAGCTAATGTGACAGGTTTCAGAGTGGTAGCCGTGTTCGTCTGAATCAGCAAAAAGAACGAGGTGTACTTGTGGCACCTTAGAGACTAACAAATTTATTTGAGCATAAGCTTTCGTGGGCTAAAACCCACTTCATCGGATGCATGCAGTGGAAAATACAGTAGGAAGATATTTATACACAGAGGACATGAAAAAAATGGGTGTTGCCATACTAACTATAATGAGAGTAATCAGTTAAGGTGGGCTATTATCAGCAGGAGAAAAAAGCAACTAATGTAATCGTACTCACTCTGAAGCATACTTTTCAGAAGCTACAGAGCCACCAACTTTGCAGTGAGCTAGTATAGCAGGATTCAGCTAAGTGATATCAATATCTTACTTCCTTGTTGCTGCTTTGGAAAGAATAAAAGAGCAGACAATGCCCCTTTGAAGAGGCTGGTGAGTAGCATCAGAATTTAGGGGAACCACGGCCTATTGGTAGGGATGAGGTGTGACCCAAGGAAGAAGAGAGTCAGGACCTGTCAGATTATGGGTAGTAAAAATAACCACCTAACTTTTAGATATTCATGTGAAACTTTTGCTCATCACTTCTTTATATACTATGTATATATGAGTAAAGTGTTTATGCCTATGCCAATCTGTGTAATAGCATATTTATTATTTATCTTCACATGTATTCGCAAGATATATAAATATATTAGCAGAAGGAGCCACACTGGCATGCCCCATTCCTACTGCATTTTCCATTCCTGTCACTGGGAGTTGATTTTTGCTTTACTGTTGACATTAGGAAGTCCTGACTTCCAGAACCATATACTCACTTCACAGGGGGCATTTCTTCTACAGAAATATATGGGCCAGTATTATTTTACTATTATGACTATTTCCATGCTTTTTGACATAATGATACTTTGGAAATACCTAAGTTTGTTAGTTTAATAAGCCAGGAAGCACATCCTCAGCTAGTGTATAGCTCAGGGGTGGCCAAACTGTGGCTCATGAGCCACATCTGGCTATTTTACCATTAAAGTGCAGCTCGCGGAGGCCCCCATGCCCTCACCCCATTCTTCATCTATTAGACTGGGGGAGGGGAGGGAAGCTTGGGACCTCTGCCTTGCAGCAGGGAGGTGGGTCTCGGGGCTTCAGCCCAGTTGAAGCTCCGAGCCCCATGAGGCACCTCCCTCGGGTCTGAAGCCCCAAGCCCTGGCCCACGACATGTGTGCCTTGTCTCTCAAATTTCTGAAGATTGTCGTATGCAGCTCAGAGGGCCGGTAAGTTTGGCCACCCCTGGTATAGCTCCACAGACTTAAAAGGAGCAGTGACAATTTACACCAGTTTTGTGTAAATATGTGTCACAGTTCAGGGCAACTACATCTGTATTTCCTCTCCATGGTCCCTCAGGGCTCCCAGTCTAGGCTCCTGGCTCCTCAGCTGTCACCTCTCTTGGGCAGAGACCTGCATCTCTATCCCTCCTGATTGGGCTTTTTCCAGGCTGCACAATTCCTAGCCTACAGTGATATCCCCAGCAAGCCAGACCACCCAAAAGGCCAGTGTCTGTGCTTTGCTTTCTTTCTAGAGGTTATGAACAGCGCAATTGCCTGTAGTTATAATTTACCACACAACAGCTCTTTATAAGCAAGCATGTTTATTCTTGAGCATTACAGAGAAAACATATTCAACCATAAAATAACCACACATGCTAAAAAGCTTACCAGAAGTCAACCCAACTCCAACCTGGGACTGAGGTAGGTTTTCCCCGTGGTTATAAGTTCATAACTGTCTCAGATTCAGAACCAGAACCCAAGCTGGGCAGAGCAGCCATTTTTTTTTATATAGCTCAGGCCTCTGAACTTGGTCTTCGGTAACAGGTAATCAGCAGACAAGACCCTCTCCACAGGGCATAGTTTCAAAAGGTTGGGTTTTTGTATAACCAAAGATGGAACACTTGAATTCACTTCCCCCTAAATATTCCCCAGGAAAACCACTTAACACTTTCTGTTTCAAAAGTCTGTTCTTGTCTGGCACATTGTTCAGTGTAGTCCTTTGAAACCCTTGGACTCACATCTGTCACATCTCCCGCCTCGAGAGGTTACATACAATCCTGGCCCACAATAATACATAAACCTTTAAGTTTGCACTGGCAAGGTCTGCACTCCTGTAGTACACAAAGCGGAGCAATGTAGATAAGCCCTAAGCAGTATATAAACTATATATATACACAACACTAGAGTGTTTTGGAAACTAAAATTAAACTTTGTTTTATTGGGAGAAAGGTTTGCTCTTTCTTTTCCTTTTCTTTCAGTGTCCTCAGCTGGACTGGGACTGATCCAATTGTGGCAAATTCGCATTAAAAATTCCTTGTCTCTTACTTGCAACCCACCCCTCAAAAGGCAGTGTTTGTACTTAAGATGATTTGTAGTAAATATTATGAGTGCATGGCATGTGCTTGTGTGATAGGCATAAATTATGTGATTCCTAGGCCATTTTGTCAGTCATGGTTGCTGCTTTTAAGGGAAGTGAAAGCTAGCCAGTATGCTGTGCTCTACTGTCAGGGTGTGTTATCTGAGGTAAAATTATTGTCTCTAAGATATTTTTATGTGTCCACATGAGTGGCCACACATTGAGGCATAATTTTCGTTTTCTGTCAAGATAGAAACCATTACCAATTTGTTATGTTTTCTTTTATTTGGCAAACTTTTCTCTTTGCATTTTTGGCTGAGCTGCTGTATTGGCATGGAGCACAGCAGACATTTGGGTACTTTTCAGCAGCATTCTACTTTTTTATGCAAAAAAAGAAATAAAAGAAATATGACTCTATTGTAAATAGTGTGCATGGTGTTTGATAATTATTACCAGGTTTTACTGTGTAACAAGGCAGTTGAAGAAGTGTTGTTAAGAGAGCTAAAGAGAAATACATGATATAGTTTTAATTTTAAATTTAGGGATCCTTACCAGGACATATACTGAGGTCCTTAGAAATTTATGACCGTTCTGTGGCAGTGATTACATGTACTGTTTGCAGCAGCAGAATCCATTCTTCTCTACAAAATTCAAGGAGTCTCAAATTTTTACAACCAGCAATGGACCCTATCTGTAGCCATATAATTCAAAAAACCTTCTACTGCATATAAATATGCCATACATAATGATAGAAAGGATACTCATATGACCATATCTATGAAGTCAGTAGACCATGTTGTGCTTTAGGTTTTGGCAAGAAAACTCTCATAGCACCTAGATGCCTAAGTCAGATTGCTTTGGCTGAAGCTTGTAGGTGGGTCTAGGTACAGACTTGGGTGCTTTGCACAGAGACTGCAGTTTTTGCATTGATTGATGGTGGTATATCAGGATCAGGTGTCCATGCTGATATTAAACCTATCAGCTGCCCTCAATAACATTGATCATGAGGTCCTGTTTACTTACCTGCTGACCCTTGAGCGGGGGCAGCCAAACTGTGGCTCGCAAGCCACATGCAGCTCTTTTACTGTTAAAGTGCGGCTCGCAGAGCCCCCCCCACCTCTCAATTCTCCACATATCAGACTGAGAGGGCGGAGTGCAGGACCTCTGCCTTGCAGCAGGGTGGAGTAGAGGCTTCTGCCCAGCGGGGAAGGGGGTCTTGGAGCTTCTGCCTAGCAGGCAGCACCTACTGGGGCTCAGGGCTTCATCAGGAGCTGGGCTGAAGCCCCAAGTCCCGGCCCCCGGCAGATGTGCCCCGGCTCTCGAACTTCTGAAGATTGTTGTATGTCGCTCGGAGGGCCAGTAAGTTTGGCCACCCCTGCCATAGAAGGGAGCAGGTGGAGCTATGGCTTCATTCTTTTCTCTGTCAGAGATCATCGAGGGTACAGCAGTGGATAGGACAAAGCCAATCACATTGGCTTCAGTTGTTCCTCTCCACAGAGTGATCAAGTGTGACTGTTCCTTCTCTTTTAAAGGCCTTCATATGTGGGGTCCCACAGTGACCCATACTATCCCCTCTTCTCTTCAATATCTACATGCACCACTGGGAGAGATAGTGAGATGTGTTGGGTTTGGCTGTGAATAGTATACTGATGATACTCAGCTATATATCTCATGGTCAACTGATGCAACCACCACCATTACTAAATATCAGATCACCTACAAGAAATAAGTTTATGGATGAAGAGCAGTTGGTACAAGCTGAACCCAGGCCAGAGTTAAGTGACACCAGTCAGAAAGGGGAAATGCTTTGAAGAACTAGTCAAGAAGCTGTTTCCACCTTCTATTGAAGGCATGCAGCCCCCATTCATCAAAGTGCTGTGAAGCTTTGGGGTCCTGTTTGACTCTTCACTAACCTTGGACAGCCAGATAGGAGAAGAGGACCGGGTCACAGTGATCCATACATTTGTCATCTCCACCTACCATGGATTACTGTAATTAAGTGTCTGAGGATGAATGTAAAGATGATGCACCAGCTCCAGCTAGTACAGAATGTGGTTGCCCACCCTCTCCATTGATTAGGCCACTGTGAGCACATCAGAACTATGCTCAGGTCCCGCTAGTTGCTCCCAGTCAGCTTCCAATGACAGTTCAAGGCTTTGGTCCTAATTTTCAAGGCAATTAATGGATCAAGTCCCAGCTACATTAAAGACTTCATTTCAATGTATGAACTGCCATGGAATGCCTGTGCTCCTCAGTACAACACAGATCACAAAGCCTGCACCGAAGTGCATGAGAGCTGAGGATAAAGCGTTATCAGTCAAGGGGATCCAGTTATGGAACAGATTAAATGTAGGATGGATCTGGACTCTGAACTGCTTCCACCTCTTTCTCCACACTCCTGGAAGTGTTAAAAAAAAGAATCTGGTGCTAAAAGACACTTTCTCAGGGCCTTTTTGACACTATCTTGTAGGGGCCTATACTAATCCTAGTCCCTGGTCCAAGATGCTCTTCGTTGGTGCCAAGAATCTATGAGAAGAGCAAGAAAAGATAGCAGCAGCATTCTCAAGACTGTGTACACGCCTCTTCTGGTTCCAAGAAGACTGGAACCATGAGTCCATTGGTGCTAAGAGATCTATTGCAGCTGAAGGGATCTATTGCAGCTGTCACAGGAACCACATTCTGTGTGGCAGAAGCACATCTTGGTGTGGATATTGAATTCTATGGTGTTGCCCAATTAATTGTCTCCTCATACTCGATTACAGGTTCTGAGTCCAATTCCAGGTCTAGAGCCACCATTCCTTGTAGGTAGTAATCCTGACAATTCCTCTGTTTTGCAGGAGGGAATTTCAATTAGTCCAATTTTCATATTTATCTACTGCTCTACAAGTACTTAACAAATGTGTTAAAGTGGCAGCAACTCACCTAAGAAGGCAAGGTGTCCACATCTTTCCATATTGCTCATAAAAGCAAAGTTGCAAGAAGAGCTCCAGTCTGCTCTGTGCAACATGTGGACAGCTCGTTCAATCTCTAAGACTGAGGATAAACCTAGAAAAGTCACAATTCATGATCTCAGCAGATCATGTCCAGTTACAGGCTGTATTATCACAAAGATCTACCTGGCTTAGCACAGATTCCAGGATATCTTCAGCACTGTCCACTTGATTCAGAAACAGCTTTGAAACCAAACCTTCAAATTGCTAGGTCTCCTGGCATTCTGTGTCCTAATTAGAGCTGGACAGGACCCAGCAACACAGCACCTAACTCACACAAAAACCCTAGTGGGATTCACAAACTAGATGTTCCCTTGCCTATGTTGTTTTTGGGGCTCAGTTTGGTAAGTGTGCTCTCAGCAGTCAGTTCCTGAAAACCAAGAGTCAGGCTGCTTTGTCATGCCTACTCTAGCCTGGGGAATGAAAGAGAAAATGCTGCTCCAGTTCATGAACACAAAGATAGATTAGAGTCACGTTTGTTCCCCTCCTTTTCAGACTGAAGCCAACGTACCTTGGCTAGACTGGAAAATCAGCCTTAGCAAGAGAGATCCAGTATGGGGCCTATTGATTTACCAAGCTACCTTTAAAAAAGGAATTATCAAAATATTTCTTTGATTGCTACAGGCCCCTTTAAAGAATAAATTAATACCAGAGATCTGTATTAAAAACACATTGGAAAGAGGGGGGTTTCTACTCTGGCAAAAAATAAATGTTTATTTGGGTCTTTTTATTGCCACTAAGCTGGTAAAAAAAAAAAAAAAGCAGTAAATCCCTTTCTTTCCTCATCCTTGCCCCACCCCAGCCCCACACTGCCAGCATATGATCAAAACCTCCATCATTTAATTGTTCTCCCACTGTTGAATGTGTGGAAGATTGTATTTGATCAAAATGGTCCTTCTGCCAAAGTTATACTACTTATTGCTAATGTTTCTAGCAGTTGTCCATGCCAGAGAAATACAGTTTTTATTTCTCCATGTCTAAGTTTATTTGGGCCAGGCATCTGGGCTTGGATTTGGCTCCTTGTTCACTTAACACATTCAGAGATGATCCACGCTTTACTCTAGGGATGTCTAGCATTGCATTTACTGCCTCAAAATCTTATGGTTTATTTATTGCTAAGCTAGTGAAAGATGAAGAAATAATATATTTTCAGTGTCTAACAGCCCAATTTAAGCGTCCGAGGTATTGTATACCATTTTTGCCTACATACACTCACAACGTTATCTGGCTTTGTAACATGTAGGCAACATGCATTTAGCTATATACAGAATTTTTGAGGGGTGGGGGTGTGCTAAATAAAATTTTGAATTTTAAGTTATGAAAACTAGAACAGAGTGCAGTTTAAATGGAATGTGATTTTGTTCCAAGGAAACCCTACCCTCTTCCCCATCCTGTGGCCCACATGATATAGTGTTGCACAGTTGGCTGGGTTCATTTGGGGAGGGGATTTGCTGCCTTCTGAAGTATCAGGTACTGTACAGGCTATTGCTGGAGACAGGATATTAGACTGGATGCATCACTGGTTTGTTCCGGAATGACATGTTCTTATAGTAAACGCTGTAAATTTTCTCTACATTTGTACACTGTCTGGGACAAAATCTGGAATTTACATTAGAGTATTCCACACTGATCTGTTCTACAAGCATGTGTTCTCTGTTTAAAGCACCCCTCTTCTTTCATCAAACTACTTAACATACTTTGTGAAGGAGGATAGGGAAATGCAATAAATATGTTGTATGTGTGGTTTATTACTGATAAGTAGGGCCCTAACAAATTCACGATCCATTTTGGTCAATTTCACGGTCATAGGATTTTTAAAATCTTGTATTTCATGATTTCAGCTATTTAAATTTGAAATTTCATGGTGTTGTAATTGATGGGGTCCTGACCCAAAAAGGAGTTGCGGTACTGCTACCGGCAGCAGCACTGCCTTCAGAACTGGGCAGCTGGAAAGCAGCACCTGTTGGCTGGGAGCCCAGCTCTGAAGACGGAGCCACCGCCAGCAGCAGCGGCACAGAAGTAAGGATTGTATGGTATGGTATTGCCCTTACTTCTGTGCTGCTGCCTGCAAAGCTGGGTCCTCGGCAAGCAGCCACCATTCTCCAGCCACCCAGCTCTGAAGGCAGCAGCGCAGAAGTAAGAATGTCAATACTGCAACCCCCCTAAAATAATCTAGTGACGCCCATGCAACTCCCTTTTGGGTCAGGAGCTGTAGTCTCCATGCTGTAGAGAGAGCCTAAATCGCTGTTGTTTTTACATGTGGGTGATTCTGAGGTCATTACAAAACCAAAATAGTCACATTTTCTCACTAGCATCATGTCATGTCTTTTGGACCTAATGGGCTTTCTATGGATAAATGCAGTTACTCACAACTTGAATCTTATTTTAAGAGAAAAATAGTCCTTAATGACCATGTTGAGTAACATTTAAAAAAAAAAATTAAAAATGAGGCAACAAGCCTCTGGTGCATTAGTCCTTATAAAGAAAATCTTTTTTCTTCCTCTCATCAACCTTGTTCTTTGCGAACAATAGACTATTTGCAGTTTTAACCTGGAGATTACATAACGTTCCAAATTCTCAATTTTAATTTTGCAATAAATACTTTTGTGGTGAAAACTGAGAATTCATGTAATTTGATGAAAATATCTGAGCTGAATATTATGTTAAGAATCCCTGAAAAAGTACTTGTCCAGAAAGATATGTATATCTTATGCTGCAGGCTCAGGCCAGGAGAAAACACAAAAAAACATTTTTTTCAGGGTCCTTCCTTGATATTTTAGAGGACCCACAAATTGCTGGTGTGATAATGTTGTTTCCTCCAGCATCCGTTCTGGCAGTGGAGTCACCTGGAAAGTGAACTACTTGTAGTAAAATGAACTACTTCAACACGCAAGCCTAGGTGATATCTGTTCAACACTTCAAAGAAAAATGTTCATTCAGCCTAGACCAAAGTCTTTTCTGCCTCTAAAGGAAGTAGTAACAAGAGTTGTTGATTAACTGATCCAAATGGATATATTTAGTCATTCTTCTGGGGTTATATGCTAAATATTCTGAAGGAAGTAAGTTGATCTGATCTTTCGCCAGTGGTTGTTATATACAGTATTCCCTTCCAATGTGCTAGTCAGTGCTATGAGACATCTATGATCTGACTTTAATACAGATATAAGTTTATTAATTAAATTTTCAGTTTTCCTTACGTAAAATTTGGGTAATTTTTGCTCTATGCATGAACCTTAATAATAGCCCAAGATTTTTAGTTTTGAATTATCTTCTATTCAGTAATTGTTCTTCTTGTTTGGACTTTAGACACTGTACATCCTTTATTTTAGTTCGACTAATTATTTTTCACAGTTTTTGTACTCACACTCTATTGCCTTTTTATTAAGTAAATACACCCACTTTGCTTTTTTTAATATGCTCTCAGCTTTTCAGGTCTTTCAGAAGTAATGTAGCCCACCAACAGTGTTTAAATTGCACCTTTGTCTAGACTGAAATTGTAATGACAATTTAAGGTGATTTCTGTGCGTCAGTATTATAATGATCCTCTGAGGTCAGTCTAAAATCAGAAAAAATATATGCTAGTTCCATCTACTAAATTAAGGCTAATTTGTTAATGAGCTATGTTTCTTTAAAAGAGGTAAAAACTATTCAATATTGTCTTGGGATATGGAATAATAAAGCCAGTTCCACAAGTTAATCATTTTATATAGAGGACTAAAAGCACAATTATTTTGGTTTAAAATTCCTTATCAATATATTGTGTGATGATTTTCTCGGTATTATCTTCAGTTTTCATTCTGCCTCAGCATTAATTCAATAGTCTGGATGATTAGAAAAGCATACTATTCAACAGATGTTGGAAATGTTTTTCTAACCATTCCAGGACATGTGGTACTCACCATGATTAATATTTTTAACATCTTTATGTAGTGACTAAAAATTAGTATTCTGCTGTCTGTGAGCAAAAGAGCCTTAATTCATTCTTTTTAATGAAGTTGTCAATTTAGTGAAACTGAGGCAAGGGAGCTGGAAGGTTCTGTGACAGCACAAGAACTTGGAGGAGAGCAGAGTTAATCTGATAGTGGGGAAGAGGAACACAGGAATGGGCAGAGGTGAAACTAAGGACAGTGTAACAAGACAGATAAAGTAAAATCAGTTGGCAGTGGACAGTTAAGTCACCAATAGATAATTAGTGTCAGTGAACTGCAAAACTTATGGAAATGATAAGATGGTGATTGGTAAAATATGTCCATGATGTATGGAAACATGATATAGGGAGAGACCATATTGCTTCTGTGGCAATGGAATGGGTGCTACTGGGGTAAGGGCTTTCATAGCTTGATATTGTGGATGGATGGATGGACAGAAAGCAGCAAGTCCTGGCGGAATGCTGCATGGGGACATGGTTTTTACAACACCAAGTGGCTCACATAAACAAATGAGACCACGCTCAAGCAGATGTATTCAGGTGAGGTTCAGATTTGGTGTCTCTTGGTCTAGGTACTTATGTGTACCTAGTACTTGTGTACCCTCTCTCCCCCCCCCCCAGTACTCTAGTATTTAAGCACCTCCCAAGCTTTTAAGAACAGAGATTAACAAGCTCGCGCGCTCTCTCCCTCCCTCTCTCCACAGCTTTCAGGAAAATAGTTTAATTATTTTGGAAGTAGGAGTTTGTGGTGGGTGGGTGTGTGGGTGTGCGTGCGCGCGCGCGCACACACAGGGTATAGCATCCAAAGCCAAATGGATACCTAGATAATGTTAAGATATGACAGATGGGAAATGGTGATGGAACTCCTCTAGAGTCTTCTATTGCAAGGAGCAATAGTGGTGGATGCAGGCTGCCTTAGGAACAGGTAGGGCCAGTCTTATGGGTGGCCAACATGGGCGACCGCCATGGTCAAGAGGCTGCGGAAGGGCTATGCCCACCTGGGAGGCAGTGGGAGGGGATAAAAGGGGCTCTGGGGCAGGAGCCAGGCACTCACGTGCCTACCCTCTCCACCCTCCCAGCAGCATGACACCTGCAACACCACCATCACTCCACCTGCTGCTGCTCTGCCTGCGAGCGGCCGCCCACTGCTGGGGAAGCAGTACATAAAGGGCGCCAAAGAAAGTTCTCCCAGGGCACCGTTTTCCCTAAGGCAGACTCTGGGAACAGGGCACATTTATTGCCTGTCCCAGTAAACCAGGGCTGTGCCTACACTCAGATTTTTGTACAGTTCTCTCACTTGCTGTAACACCAGATCAGCTCCACTGGTACTAGCAATGGTGGGAGCACTAGTGTATATTGGCAGCCAGAGCAGTTCTGAGAACCTTGTTCTTAGCTGTGGTACGTCAGCTCAGAGGAGAGGGGCTGCAGGCTTCGTTTGGTTTTACATTTCTATAACATTTCCTCTTTTAAAACCTTCTGGTTTTTCACATTTCTTTTGCCATTCTGGTTTTTATTTTGTTTGTTTGTTTGTTTTTGTGTCTCAGTCCTGTGTTTTCTCTCATTTTCTTTCCTTGATTTGAATTCTTTGCTTGTTTTCAATTTTCATTCTTTTACCCTTTTCTTCCTTTTTATTTTCCATTATTTGCATTTTGGTCAGCCTCCCTTTATTCTCTTTGTTTTTGTTACTCATTCTTTTCCTTTTTCATTCTTTTCCTTTCTTCCTCAATTTATTTTTCTTTTTGGTTTCTTCTGTTTCTCCTCTTCTTATGCCACCCATTACTCTGCTGGAAGTGAAAAGAGTGCCAGTGAGTTCATTCTTCCAGAACAGCTAACTTTTTTTTTCCTAGGAAGAGAAACCTCTTTTGCTTTGATCTGTGGACTCACTCATCTGTTTTGTCTGTCTGTTCATATGGGCTACAATTCTATCTCCTGGCTATATATCATGAGGGTGACAGGAGGAAAATGTTGCAACATTTTCTCTGTTATTCATGCTTGTACTTTCTGAATACTCTGATTTCACAGTATTTTCAGGAAAGTTTTATGTTATAAGCAGGGCATAATTTAAAGAAAGAGGAATCTGAATATCACTCTGAAAAAAGTGGCATTTTGCTTGTGGTCAGCATTGGACTGAAGGAACATAAACAATAGAAGAAAATTAAGTTCCATGTTAGGCTATACCTAACAAATTATTTAGAAATCCTTGTAGTTATATCCAGAAGTATACTCAAACAGTGATCAGAATATTATAAACCCCAGCTGTTTTCTCCTTTACCTCACTGACGGAGTGAACTGACAATCCATATAAAATATAGTGATGGTAATTTACAATATTCATGTCTTTGGTATTTATTGTAATATTCATTGTGATGAACTTATTTGATCTAAATGTGGAAGGGATTTGTAGTTTTTGTACATGTTCTAGGCGTGTATATGTCTGCTAGTGGGAGTTTAGCACTCAGGTCCATAGAGGGGCTATTGTTAATTAGAATGTGAAAAGCTGTGGCTTGCTTATTTCAGTGTCTCTTGATAGCGGAAGCAACAGTCACATTCTTAGCCAGTCTCGGTTTTGTATATACACCTACTTTTAGGTAAAATTCATATTTGTGCTTTTAGCTTTAATAGATGTACAGTGGCCTGATTTTGACATGCAGACATTGGTGTGCACAAATTTTGAAGGCACTCAAAATGAAAGATGGCAGAACTTGTTCCCTTCGCTATTTGCAGCTGAGTTCTTCACTGGAACACTTGCCTACCAATGGAGACTTAGATGCTAGGAGACTTTAGGCACCTGCAAGGTTAAGTGGCAGCTGAGCGGGGGGGTTGAGAATGTTGGCGGCACCTAGTTGTTGGACTTGGGCACATAAGCCCATTTGTGTATCTAGCTCAGGGGTGGACAAACTTTTTGGCCCGAGGGCCACATCTGTGTGGGAAAATAGCATGCAGGGCCATGAATGTAAGGCTGGGGCAGTGGGTTGGGATGTGGGAGGGGGTGTGGTGTGCAGGAAGGGGCTCAGGGCAAGGGGTTGGGGTACAGGAGGGGTGCAGCAGGGGGCTGAGGGCAGGGGGTTGGGGTGCAGGAGGAGTGTGGGGTGCAGTGGGGGCTCAGGGCAGGGGGGTGCAGGCGGGCTGCGGGCTCAGGCCCAGCACTGCTTACCTTGAGCAGCTCCGGGGTGGCAGTGGGGCTAAGGCAGGCTCCTTGCCTGCCCTGACCCCGTGCCGCTCCCGGAAGCAGCCGGCACCACGTCCCTGCGGGCCCTGGGGGGAGAGCAGAGGGCTCACCGTACTGCCCTCGCCTGCGGGTACCTCCCCTGAAGCTCCCATTGGCCACGGTTCCCCGTTCCCAGCCAATGGGAGCTGCGGGGAGAGGGGAGCGGTGCCTGCAGGCAAGGGCAGCGCACAGAGCCCTCTGCCCCGCCCCGCCCCCCCTCCACCAGGGGCCGCAGGGATGTGGTGCTGGCTGCTTCTGGGATTGGTGTGGGGCCAGGGCAGGCAGGGAGCCTGCCTTAACCCCACAGCACCACGGGGGTGGCAATCCTGTGGGCCTGGTCCAAAGCTTTGATGGGCCAGATCCAGCCCACGGGCCATAGTTTTCCCCTGATCTAGCTTCTTGGTCTGAATATTTTGGCAGGTTTTCAGCAAGCTCTCTATTAGAAGTCAGCTGTGAGCTGAAAATGTAAATTGCTTCATCTGTTTCTAGAATCTTCTGCAAAGAAACTGATTTCTTCCACTTTTCAAATACAGAAGAAAACAAACGGTTGGCGTGTGTGTCATAATAGCATAGAGTGAACTGTCAGCTACTGGTGATAAGCATAAGTTGCAGAGTGGGGTTTTCAAAGTACTAACTCTGGGAGATGAAAAAGTAGAGCCATTAGCACAGTGACTGTAGACAAATTATCTGGGCAACTAGCTGTTTCACAAAAAAATATAGGGTTTTGATCTATGTAAAATTTTCTTAAGACCACCTGCATATTTGTTGAACAGAATACTTAGCCAATTGCTTGGCAATGCAAATGTGGAGCTAGATTCAAGCTAGATGCAAAGATACTCAGCATCACCATGCCTAATTTTTTGGTGCCTAGCAAATCACTAAAAAGTGACAAAGAGTCCTGTGGCACCTTATAGACTAACAGACGTCATGCGTCTGACGAAGTGGGTATTCACCCACGAAAGCTTGTGCTCCAATACGTCTGTTAGTCTATAAGGTGCCACAGGACTCTTTGTCGCTTTTTGCAGATCCAGACTAACATGGCTACCCCTCTGATACTTAGCAAATCACTGGGATTCACAACGTGTGAGCTAGGCACCTGGGCTCCCTATACAATGAATGCGGAAAGAAAGGCACCTCTGAATGACATTCACAAAAGCCAGTACACTAGGCGGCTCCTTGACTAAATTAACCAATGGGAGATGCCAAGGTGAGGGTTGTGCCCCTAACTCTACACCTTTCAGGGAGTTCTGTGCCTCCCTCTGTTTGAGATTCTCAGTTGCAAACTCTTGGGGTTAGGCACCTCCTCTACTTTTGCAAGGAGCAAAAGAACAGCAGCAGCAGGAGGAGGATCTCCTTCATAACTTTTAGCCCAGTGGTTAGCATACTCACTTGGGAGATGGTGATCCCCAGGTCAAGTCCCCGCTCCATTTGAGCGGGAGAGGGGATTTTAATAAGGATCTACCAGCTCTCAGGTGAGTGCTCTAACCAGTGGATTATGGGATATTCTGATGTGGGGGCTCTCTCAGTCTCACCTGTTGAAGCTGTTCCTCTGTGGATAAATAATTTAAAAAGTTGTTGGAGCAGGGAGACTGGATCCTGGGTCTCCCATCTCCCAGGGGAGTGCTGTTGTGATCATTGGATCTCCAATTTTACCCTAATTGTGAGCTCAACTGTACTACGTTCATAGGATGACACAATTAGCTACCTATAACAACAAATGTTGATGGTAAAAGGTGCAAAAGCAAGACAGACTGGATTGGTCCAAACAAAATGGAGTATAGATATAACTCAAGGACGGTGTTAAGATCATGCTTGGGAAACAAGAAACACGTGGAACCAGAAATCAGTGAACCAAAATTGGTGTGTCAGAAATTAGACCTATTGTGAACAAAATGATGGGAGGACAGGCTATTCCACCCATTATTCCCTTTTGTGGTCCTTAAAGAAAGAGGCTTTGGGAGAAAAATTGGCCATTGGAGTGAGCTTCACTATCATGGCTGCCACCACCACCATCTCCTGCAATGATGGACCTTCATCCTGATCCTGAGAGATCCAGACCAGACCAGGCCAAAGAGCGGGATCCAGATGATTCCGCCAATTCTACCAGTTCCAACTGAATCCTGAACACCAGCGGAGTAGTGAGACTGTGTTCCCTCCTCCTTCCTTTTGTCCTTTCCCTTCCCCATCTTATTTCTTCTCTGTCCTATCCCTCTTATTTTTTCTGGCTTAGCTGGCCAAGATGGCATATTTTGCTACACTGCTGTAAGCCTATGACCAGAAAGAGGCAGTTAAATGCAACCTAAACAATGTAGGTACAAGTTTACCAGGTCTCAGAGTGGCTGACAAGACACTCTCATGCCTGTTTTTCCACCAGTGAGGTTGTAAGTGAAAATAAACACCAGACACTGTGACGGGATTCCCGGGGTGCAATCTGAACTGTGGGACCACTGAGCCCTTTTCCTACCAACCTGGGGTATCCCTCACACTGATGATGATGGCAAGCTACAAATCTCTGGCAGGTACTGTAGTTACAGATATCCACAGGCAGGGACTGAGTTACATGAATGCTTCTCTCAGCCACTCATGAACCAACAGCAGAGAGACTCGAGCCAATTCCCCCCAGTTCCCCAGCCCTGCACCCTCAGAACTATACTGTCTTGCCCTGGTCAGAAGCCTGACCAATGTAAGTTCATTACCCAGTCCGCCCCTCCCTCGAAGTGGAGAAGACACACACTAGCCTTTGTAAACTGAGCTGAGATTTCCCAAGCCCTTTAACAAAAACGGTGTTTTAGATAAAATATAAAACAGATTTATTAACTACAGAAAGATAGATTTTAAGTGATTATAAGTAGTAAGCGTAGAGATCAAAGTTGGTTACCTAAGAAATAACAGTAAATTCACAATCTGAGTTATAAACTAAACAAGATTTGAATCAAGCAGTGTCTCACCCTGATAGGTGGTACTAGCAGGTCAGAGATCTTCAATACACAAGCTGGGACCACTCTCCCCAGTTCAAAGTCTTTGTCCTCCAGACATATTTCCAAGTGTTGAGTTGTGGGGGGAGTGAGGCCAAGCCATGACGTCACTTCCCCACTTCATAGTTTCTCCCAGCTTGCTTGAAAGATCTTTTGCTATGACATGGGTAAAGCAGTTTCCATTGTATACACGCTCTCTCTGACAAGTCTCCATTGTATACAGTTCTTGGGACAGTGGCTTCCCTTTAATGGGCCATCAGCACGTCTGGCTACTCCATTGGTGTACCTGAAAGACTGGTTGTGGGTGTTCCCAACCTCACAACATATTTCAGTATCACACATGCACAGCAAAACTTCATAACTTCACAATGATTGTACATACAATCCAATAGGACACTAGTGTTCAACAGATCAACTTTTAAAATGACACCTCACAAGGCATACTTTGTATAAAACATCATAATTATATGCCAGTGGTGAATATGGGGGTTCCAGGGTGCTGCTTTGAGGTACAGAGTGTCACAGATATAGAAGGTGCATTTTCTATCTTTGTTGTTCTTTCTTTCCCCTTTTGTGTGTCTTTGTCTTGTTTTATTTTCTAGGAAGCAGAATCAGACTTTAACAGCAACAACCCATCTCAACTAACTTTTCTTTTCCCCCAAAAAGACAGCAATTACAATCTTTAATAAAAGGTCATTTTAATAAAAATGATGTTTAATTATGTGTTTGCCATGCTACTAAGCAGACTGCGGTCTCTGTATACTAAACCCGAACCATGTTGGCCAGTGACTGAGTTATGTTAACACCTTTAAAAAGAACAGGAGTACTTGTGGCACCTTAGAGACTAACACATTTATTTGAGCATAAGCTTTCGTGGGCTACAGCCCACTTCTTCGGACTCCAACGAGAAACTGCTGAGCTGGAATTGATATGCAAACTAGATACAATCAACTTAGGCTTGAACAGGGACTGGGAATGGCTGAGCCATTACAAACATTGAATCTATCTCCCCTTGTAAGTATTCTCACACTTCTTATCAAACTGTACTGGGCTATCTTGATTATCACTTCAAAAGTTTGTTTTCTCTTACTTAATTGGCCTCTCAGAGTTGGTAAGACAACTCCCACCTTTTCATGCTCTCTGTATGTGTATATATATCTCCTCAATATATGTTCCATTCTATGCATCCGAAGAAGTGGGCTGTAGCCCATGAAAGCTTATGCTCAAATAAATTTGTTAGTCTCTAAGGTGCCACAAGTACTCCCGTTCTTTTTGCGGATACAGACTAACACGGCTGCTACTCTGAAACCTGTCGTTAACACCGTTGACTCTTTCGGTCCATATAGTCTATCTAAATACAACAGTGCTTTAACCACCAGGCTATAGAGCCATTCTCATACTTCTCTCCCTGGCCCTCTCTTTCCTCTGTCCCAGGATAGAGACTGACTCAAAATCACAATATCCTTCCTGGTTTCCCCCAGAGTTGGGAAAGGAGTAGATTGTACTTAGTCTACACCTAGCTCAGCATCTGTAGCCCAGCTAGCTGAGGAACAAGCCCTGTGTGAGAATCCCTCGTTTTCTATCAATCCTGTACTGCAAATGTGTGGTGTTACCTATTAAAATTGAAAGCACCAATGTATTAAATGTAAACAGTTTATGTAACACTTACAAAAAGAATGACAACATTCTTTGGATCTTAATTTTAGAGAACAGTACTCTAATTTTCATATTTAATAAGTTGAGAAGAAAAAGACAAATGCAGTAAGTGTGTCAACTACAATAAATGATTGTTCAGTCTCTTTTAGAATTAAACTACAAATTTGCAATCATGAGTCACCACAAGGGCAAATTAAGTTGTACTGAATTTTAGATATTATAAACAAAATAAATTGTAGAGTTATTAGTGTGCACAGAATTATAACCTACTGACACATTATATATTGGAACAAGTCTAACAAATATGCATGTATATGTTCATAGGACATTGTAAAATGTAGGCAAGCTTTCAATTCAGTACAATCAGTGATTTATAGAAGCACATAGGTCAGGAGTTTATTGTGCTGAAAATCAGTCGCTGTCGTGGATGTTTTGTTGTTGTTTTTTAAAGACAAACATGTTGAAAGAAAAACAAGTTAAAACATTTTCATTTCTATTAAATGAGAAAATTAGATGCAATTATAGAGAAGTTATCCATAAAAAGTGTTACATGTTCAGGTTTGTGCTTCAAGCTTTTGTGGAAAATGGCTTCTTTCATTCAGGTTTTAGTATGTTATATAAGCATGATAAGACAATATTTCCTCCTGTGATTAAACTTTCATACTGATGCTGATTTTTTAAAGATTTCATGTCTTTCCCAAGCACCTGCTAATGAATACAAATTACTAAAAACATGAACAGCCTTATTACACAATTCTGTAAACACTTAGCACTTGTCTATATGGGAACTTAGTTTGCACTGAGTTGAGATTCCTGTTGGCAAGCATGGATGCAAGAATGCTCTGCAGATATGCTATGCTGGCAGCTGCAAATAGGCAAAGGCTGTTTGTGCTTTATATAAGCTGTTGGCATTGGGTGGCTTTGGTTTTGGACTTCAGCTGCCATGCCATCAAGCAGATGATGTGGCTACAACAGTGGCTCCTCCAGAAGCAGCAGGGGATGGAGGAGGAGGGGGGACACCAACAAGGAACTGCTACTACACAAGCTTTTCCTGGAGCAGCTTCACACAGTGCAGCGCCATTTCTGGGCCCGGGAAACCAGCATTTATTGGTGGCAGAGAATCTTTCTTCAAACCTGGGATGACCAGCAGTGGCGACAGAATTTCAGGGTGGTGAAGGCAGCTTTTTGGAGATCTGTGCTGAATTGGCCCTGGGGCTGCAATAGTAGCATGCCAACATGTGGTGTCCCATACCGGTTGAGAAGATGTCACCATTGCCATATGGAAGACAGCCACTCCTGACTGTTAACTGGCCCACTGCCAACCATTCAGCGTGGGGAGATTGATTGTTGGGGCCATTGTCATGAAGGTGTGTACTGCTGTGCAGAAGGTATTGTTGAACCAGGTTATACAGCTTGGTGCTCAAGAGATTATTGATGGCTTTGCACATGTGGGGTTCCCAAACTGTATTGGAGCAATTGATGGGAGCCAAGTGCTTATCTTTTCCCTGCCGCATCAGACCTTGGAGGTTATAAACAGAAAAGACTATTTCTCCAAGGCCTGGTCAACCGCCACATAAATGCTGGGTGTTTTGGAAAGGTCCACAATGCTAGGATCTTTCTGAACTCACATCAGGTTACCTATAATGAATAGTGGAAAGTTTGCCCCCAGGATCACTATGAACAATAATGGTATAGAGATTGCTCCAGTCTTTGTGAGAGACCTTGGCATATTATCTGCTTCTCTAGCTTATGAAGCTGCTCACAGGCCATTGGAGAGAAGAAAAGGAACAGTTTAACTATCGCCTCAGTAGTTGCAGAATGACAGTGGAGTGTGTGTTGGGCAGTCACAAAGCTATATGGTGCTCGTGCTCTCTTTATGACTGGGTTAGAAGCTGCAGAACAAAACTTGCCTAGGAGAATAGCTGTGGGTTGTATTTTGCACAATATTTGTGAAAGGGAGAAAGTCTTAACAATGAGTGGGAGGTGGAGGTACAGAGATTTGCTGAACACCATGGGCAACCATTAAGGCATCCACTGAAAAGTGTATACCACCAGGTTAATGCTGTCAGAAATGCTTTTTGTTCTTACTTGGAGTTTGGTGCCTGAAGATGTGCAGTTGTTACCCATGTTTGAGGGATGGTGGGGGAGGGTGTTGAATTGTGAGCACTGGAGTTGCTTTTTTGGGTGGTAAAAGTGGCATGTTGTCGCACTCTTTATCTTGAGCCTATGTTGTTGTTCTTTGTAAGACCATATTACCTATGAAAATTTGTACTTATTGTGTGTACCGTGCTTGGATTGCAGATTCTTTGTAATTTTCAGGTTTTTTTATTGCTCAATATATGCCAATACGTAACTGCCAAGGATGAAATACATTACACATTTTGCTAACAATTGTAAACAAACAGATTTAAATTGAAAAAGTTCAAAATTCAAATATAGTGTGGTGGATGGGGGCAATTCCTATTCACAGATGAGTGAACAACTTGCCTTTGCTGCTGCTTGTCCTTCTGAGATTGAGTGTTAGGGCTCAACATTGCCAAGTGGATTGGATAGCTTGAATATGTTGAGCTTCCACATGATGGTGTTATCACTGCCCCGTGCTTGTGCGGGGGCGGGGAATGACCCTGGGAGCACAGGAGCAGGGCTACAGATGGGAACATCTGCTGGTGTTCCCAATACCCTGTGTTATCCAGAGGCTGGGGGTAGGGCTGTGATCACTGGGCAGGAGAGATGTGGGGAGAGAGAAGGGAATTAGTAGATGGATAAGTGCCCGCATTTCGTGGCATGGCATGGGTTTGAAAAGAGCTGACGATTGGGGCCTCAGGATGTGACAGATTGCCTTGCAGGCCCAGTTGCCATTTCGTAAATATGTTGGGGGGACAGAATGAAGGGGAACAGGTTTGGAAGAGGGAGTATGGCTGGGTGATTGGGCCAAAAACTCCGAAAGGCCCCCAGGTCACATCCGCACAAAATGGCAGTAGCCATGGGGCACTTGGAAAAGAAATTAGCAGAGCAGTATAACATAACAACAACATGGACAATTACTTACATGCCAAGGTCCCCTTGATAGGCTCTGTAGGTTCTTCTTCCTGTGACCGAAACTGGGAATTGGGCTGGCTTCCTGTATGGCCACTCTCTGGGTCCCAAGTTCTGAAGAGATCCTGGCTGTTCAGGGAGATATCTTCTTTGTCCTCCTCATTGTCATCCTCCTCCGACTTGTGCTCTTGCATTGAGTCTCTGCAAGGCCGTCATGTGAGCTAAAAATGCCTTTCCACATCCTTAAAAAATGGACAGGTCAAATGGCCAACGATGGATCTTCTTCTGTCATCCTTGCTGTCTTTGTATGTTTGTCTTAGCTGTTTGGTTTTTATACAGCACTGAGAGGCGTCTCGGTAGTGACCCTTTTCGACCATTTGTTTTAAGATTTCCTCTAACAGTTTCTTATTGTAGTGGCTGACCACAAAAGCTGCCTACACCCCCATTTCTCCCCAGATGGCTAGATTATCAAGGTCCTACCTACAGCTGCAAGCAGCTGCTTGAGGACTATTGTAAAGCTGCTGGAGGACTATCAAAGTTGTCTGCAGCAGCATTCTGTCTACATGAACAATAATCTGCACTAACTTAATTCGCGTCAAATTTAGTACACTTAGATAACAGGGCTCCAGAACTTGCACCAACTAGGGAGAGGGTGTGCTTTAAAGGTTTGCATCACATGTACACTGGCTTTTTCAATCCTCACTAACACAAGTTAGTATGGACTAAAGTGCCCATGCAGAGAAGCCATTACTTTTAAGTGTAGTTCTTGCTACTGCCAGTAGTACCCAAAAACTTAAGTGAGACTACTCACAGAAGTGTGAACTAATAGTGGTTGCAGAACTGGATCCATAGATAGGAAACGGAACACAACATTTATATATCAGATTTAAGTGTATTCCACTATTATATCTATTCTTATACATTGAATGCAAATGACATTGTCACCTTTTGTATGGAACTTTCAAATTTTAAAGTTGTCTTTTGTACCGATTCTAAAATAGCAGTTTTGCATAGCAAATCTCTCTTCTGAGTGGGCAGAAGTAGAAATTAATGGAGTGGAGGTTTTTTCATTTAAAATGTTACAATCAATAGCCATTCTTAAGTATATCAAGTTAAATCACATCCAGTTCAGCATGTTGCGAGGTGGAAAAGTATCTGACGTGTCAGTAAAGATCATTGTTTTACAACTGGTAAATTTGTCGTACATATGCACAGTTTGTTTTGTCTTTTTTTCAGTAGAGTAGAACAATTGAATTTTATTCCCTTAAAGATTTTATTTTGGCTAGCCTAAAATTTCATGTTTTCTGACATCTTCCATACTAATTCCCACTTCAGTGACACCTACTAATAAGGCCAGAGTTGATCAACTCCAGGCTTTCCTGCCACTGAGTATGCCAACAAGATATCTATGACTCAAGAACATGTTGATATTTTCAGACCACTGGGAATTTTATTAAATGGAGAACTACCAGTATGGTCAAGATTTCAAATCAACAGTAGAAAGAAAAAGTTGGCTTGAAGAGCAGCATTAGAGTTTAATCTAAGAAAAGGCTTGGCAGAATTCAATTTTTATGTTTTATAATTTTGATAGATAATATCCATTTTATGTACGCATTTTTTCAATTTTATCCATTTAAGTTTTCATGGTCGTGAGAAATAAAGGGAGTCAAACAATATTTATTTAATGACAGTAGAATTTGAAATGCAAAAAGTTAAAGCTTTATAAGCATTAAAACACAAACTGTCAAAATCACATCATAATACACAGAGTAAATATTCTTAAATCAAATCCAAAGTTCTCAAGCAGCATTTTTCTGACTTTGTCTATTGTAAATTTTGATTATCAATGGAAACATTTTGTCATGGGTTTGTCTGTATGGTGAAATCTGGATTTACCAACATTTACCAATAAAAATCTGAGCCTTCCAAGCCTATTTACGAATGAGGAAGCATGTTCATTTTAAAGTGGAACAGGAGGACTGATGCATTCCCTGTTTAATCTTAAAGATTGTGATCCCATAGAATGCATTCCCTGAACTTACTGTAGGAGTTTTCAATGCAAAAATAGAAGTAGGCCTACAATCATGCTGACCATAGGTATTAAAAGGAAAGTCCATAGTGACTAATAGGAAAACTTGAAAAACACTCCCAGTTTCTGGAAAGATTATATTTAACTCATCTGGGAAGGTGCATCAAATAGAAACAAAACAAAAGGACTCCATACTAGAAATAAAAGCCCATCAGACAACATTGATATGAGAACATTTAAACTTGAAAATAAAAGTGGTTACCCTGTGATATGAAGTAGTAGTAAATTCATTTTTGCATTTGATGACCATCTCACAACAGTACATTTTGCCAGGGATATTGTAATTACAATTTCTAATGTCAGTTCTTTCACTCAGCAAGTTTGAATTATGATTTGTTTGGTTTTTTTTTTAGGTTGTCACATGTACTTCAGTTTGAGGACAGAAGCAGAAAAGTGAAAGATGCAAACATGCAGGATGAAGACACTTTTGAAATCTATGATCCTCGGAATCCTGTAAATAAGAGGAGAAGAGAACAAAGCAAAAGGATAATGCGGGAGAAAAAAGAAAGGAGATGAAATGAATGTAAAACTATCCAGAGCTGGCTTGGAAAGTGTAATAAAGTATCGGCCCTTTAATAGCTGTGGTTCCTAAAAATATCACTTTACAAGTGTGAAAAGGAATCTCTCAAGAACCTGTTGTCTGATTTTGAAATACAGCTATCTTATTTGTTTTATGAATTGTGCAGTAAAATAAGCAAGTGCTCTCAGTGCATAATCCAAGCTCTCTTTAAACACTTTTCAAATTTTAATAAATATATAATAGTTTTGGTCATCATTTTAATCAATGTATAGCAATTAAATATTGAGAATAGTGTAATTAGAAGGTATGTTTTCAAGACAGTGAAGAAAAGATATTTGCCAAAATGAAAATGTTAAGGAATGAAAAAAAATTATTCCCACCAGCTGTACAGGCTTTTTAAGATTTGATTTTTTTAAATGGTAAGATTAAATCCATTTACAGATGATTGATTTTTTTGTTTAGTTAAGCAATTCGGTTCTTCATTGTATCACAAAGTTCAGAAGATAGATTTAAAAATTCCAGACTTCCAGCACAAAGTGTACAATGTTCCCAGCTCTCTTGAAACTCAATCAAAATTTAATTTGAGGGTGTGGTTAAATTTTCTTCATCTTGAGAAACATATCCAAAAAATTACTTGGAAAGACATGATAATCTACAAGTTTGGAAATGTTATTTCACAAGCTTGAGAACATTTTAGAATCCAAATTTAAATAGCAATTAATATGGGGAAAAAAACAATAATTTAAATCACATGTTTATAAGAAGCTTAGACTCCCAGAATGAAAGTAGTTATTACAAAGTACCCTTCCTCTAATTTCATCTTCTCTACTTTTTTGTCAGAATTGCAGGTTTATTTATTTAATCTCAATATTGAGATACAGAAATTGCAAAACTAATCTCAGACTCTTGTTTTTAAAGACTTTACATCTAGCATGTCATGACCTTAAAGCCACCAGAGGAAGCTGCAAATTTAACTAACCGTACATCACGCTGATTTCTCTAGCACATCATGGAAGTGTGTATAAAAGAAAAATATATCTGAAATTCCAGGGAATATGGCATTTTTGGTCATATAAATTTCTAAGCTACACATACATACAGTAAAGCAGTTAGTAACACAACTAAATAAGGGGACAACAAGGTCATTAAAAAGTGAGAGTACATGAGTGTTTTGCTGCTGTCGTTTTTAGAACAAGTTCAGTAGGGTATGGTGTCCTTATCAAACCGCCACTACCAAGTTCCTTGATAGGGTCTGACGTGTGAGGTACATAAACCTGTCTTGGTGTGTTAATGTGGTCCAAATGGCAGAGGTTAGATTAATGCAGAATATTGCTTAAATGTGCTATGTAATCTCTGAGATAAGAAGAAAAAAACTTGTAGGTGTGAAACAAGTTCCTGGAGAAGGCTGTCAATGTCGTCCTCTTGTTCTGAGTGAATTAGATTCTAGCAGGGTATAGCAGAGTTAAGAGGGGTTACATTCTTAATGCTGTCATTCACCAAAAAAAAAAAAAAGAAAAAGTGAGTCAAAGTTCTTTGTGATCTGCTTTAGAATCTGTAAATAATTTTCTGGTGGGCTGTCATTACTACTTACCAGAAAGCAGAGAACAATTTTCCATCCACAGTCACATACTGAGTCACATCTATTTATTTATTGCTTTCCTGGGAGAGCCAATACAAAGTTTTAGAACAATAATGATTATCAAATCCTCTCATTCCACAGGGGGAAATGACTAAGCTGACATCCTCTTGCTAATGCAGTGGGTACTGAAAATATTTATAAATCAAAAATTTACATTATTGAAATAAATAACTGTATGATTAATACTTATCCAAATTGTTTATACACATTTGATTAAGCTGGAAGAATTGATATTACAGTGCTTTAAATGAAATCAGTTTCAGTGGCCTTTATAGTGTCGTAACTTGTGAACAGTCAAATCTTTGGAATTAAGGAGCAAGTTATATCTTAAGATGGAAAAAGCATGGACATGCACACAGGCATCTGTTTACAATGAATAGAGTTCCTGCAGATTATAGCTTTAAATAAAAGTATTAAATAGCAAAAAAGAGGTCACTGTTGGCCAACTATATGTACTTACAAAGGGTGAAATTCACTCCTCAGCATAATTGAGTTTTGTATGGAAGACTACATGGGAGGAAGAGTACATGCTAACATTGTCCCACAGTGATAAAGCTGCAATACTACAATGACTATTCCCTCCCATAGGCCTGTAAATCCTGAGCCTCTGTTCTTTTGTCATCCCACCCCTAATAACCTCATCTGGGGCATCTGTTTTACTCAGAGATGGCAACAGGACTTCTTAGGCCTTGTCTAGACTAAGATAAAAGGTATGATGGTAGAATGTGTTAACTAATACATACTAGTAACTAGTTTTAAAAATCTAATGCAGTTAAGGCATTCTGCTTTTAATATGTGCTAAACTGGTCAAGCTAAAGCCTACTGGGGAGCCTAGATTTTAAACTTGAGCAGTTATATCATGTTGAAGTATACAGTGCCTTGTCTACACTAGACTTTTAGAACATGTAATGCCATTATCAATTCACCTTGTTCTAAGGTGATTTTTTGCTTTATTCACTTTGAATTAAATTCCACTGGTAATATTGGATTTTCTTTCAGACCGTTTACATATATTGAGTTAATCTTTTTGAACTTTGTCACCAATTCTAAAAAGAATTAATAAGACTCTGAATTATCCCATAATCAATATTGAGTCAAAACAAGGAAGGGATGTATACACTAACTTTTTATTGCCATAAGGCAACAGTCTTCTAGTGATCATGAAAGTTAGCTACACGCCTTTATTGAAAGCCAAAAGGGGAGACTCTTCACCCCTTCTTGTCAACTGTTGAGAATAGGCCACTTCCACCTTAATTGAATTAGCCTCATTAGCACTCACCCACCCACCCACTTGGTAAGGCAACTCCCATCTTTTCATGTGCTGTAATATTTATACTGCTTACTGTATTTTTCACTCCATGAATCTGATGAAGTGGGTTTTAGCCCACGAAAGCTTATGCCCAAATAAATTTGTTTGTCTCTAAGGTGCCACAACGACTCCTCATTGTTCTTACCCAAAGATAATTTCTTCTCTGCTGAGCTGAGATAAAAGTCTGGTCTCCTTCTACATCTCTTGGACAGTATTTCTTTACTATTTTTTTTAAATATTGGCTAAGATCATGCCATTAATATATATTATAGTCTATAACAACCTCACCAAAAATTATGTTCATGGTACAGGCCAAATAAATATTTTCTTTGTGGTAGATTCTTCCACAGTGCAGGAGCCACAACAAAAATCATTTAGAGTTTTATTATCTTCAGACACTTAGCAGATAGTTACAGTAATCTGCATATAAAAATGGGGGAAGTAATTTAACTGCCTAAGGACTTACCCATCATTGGTATTGTGAACAGAATGGATATAGGCCCTAATTTTGCAGTTGAATCTGCTCCTGTGGGGAACCCCATTGTATTCTACCCATGTGGATCTAGTGGGAGCATCAGGGACATAGTTTGAAGCTTGTAAAGTAACTATGATGATTGTAAAAGAACTATACAATATAGTGAACACTTTTTATGAAAAGTAACATTTAATATAGCTTTATAAATCAATAACAATTTGCTATTTACAGTGAAAACTGTCACACTACAGTAACTTTTTTTTTAAATATTGTAGTCCAGGGGTCGGCAACCTTTTCTGTATGTGACAAATAGTTTCAGAAAGACGACAGGTAGGTTGAGAGATTAGATGAAACTCATCTGGGGGATGAATTTCAGGTAAGGTCTTAGGACCACCTTATCCCTATGAAATGATGTATAGGGAGTTCATCCGTAAATGGCTGAAGCTCACTCACTCTTCTGGCCAAAGCAATAGCCACAAGGAAGACAGTGTTAAGAATGAGGTGTTGCAAGGAGCATTTTGAGGGAGGTTTTAACAGGAGGCTCCATGAGCCTTAAGAGGTCCCAGGTTCTCTGACCAGGGAGTAAGTATGTAATAGTCCTTTGAGGAACTTTGATACAGTGGGGAGAGAAACAACCAGGCATAACTGCCAGTGGATGACAAGCTGGAATTTCTGCAAGGTAGACCTAACATAAATGAGTGAAAAGCCAGACTGTTTCAAGAGCAATAGATAGGCAAAGATCTTCAATACAGAGGGCTGGGTAGGGTCTGAGCCATGTTGGGCTGCTTATATCAAAGGCATCTTCCATTTAGATGAATGTAGCTTTTTGGTCAATGTTTCCTGCTCTGTATCAGGATTTTCTGAACCTGAAAGGCGCAGTTCTCATCCCTGGTACTTAACCAACCACTAGCCACACTGTCAGCTGCAGTGATTTTGGGTCTGGAGAGAGTATCCGGCCATGGTGTTAGTAGAGCAGGTCCAGGCGCTGTGGGAGCTGGATCAGCAGCTGAATGAATACCTGTAGCAGGTCAGTCAGCCAAAACTACTTCAGCCAGTATGGTGTTATGAGAATCATCGTGGCTTTGTTTCTTCTGATTTTGGAAATCACCCTTGGGATAAGGGGAAAAATCAGTGAAAAGTCATATAGGAGGTTTTGGGACCACTGCAGAAGGAAGCATCCATTAGCGAACTTGAGCTCACACCCCTTCTGACACTTGGCGGCGAACAAGTATATCACAGGGGTATCCCAATGAAGGAATATCATGTATAATGGACCTCAGGATGTTGAGGTGGAATTTCATGTCTTCTGGTGACTCAGTCCCTTGCATCTGTAAGTGGTCCAAGTAGGCTCCCCAACCTGTCTGACATACCTGTGATCAACATCCTTGTCAGAAAGGGGGCAGAAAATAGTACTCCTCCATGCACCTTTGTCGGTTCATTCCACCATCTCAGCATCATTTCGGTTCTGCAATGATGTGAGTTGGAATCATGACCTTCTTGCTCATTTGATGTTTTGCCAGTGAATAGACAGATCTGAGCCAGAACTGGAATGGTTTCAGGTGAAGTCAGGTAAACGGTACCACATACATGCACACCAACATATGGCCTAGCAGTCCAAGACACATCCATAATATTGTTGTCAGGTTTGATTCTATCCTGAGCACTAGCAATTGCATCAACAGGGACCTGTCTTCAGAAGGATACATTTTCATTGTCCTGGAGTTGATCAGGTCTCCTATGAATTCTATTGATCTGCAGTGGGATAAGACCATTTTTACACAAGAGCATAAGAACAGCCATACTGGGTCAGACCAAAGGTCCATCTAACTCAGTACCTTGTCTTCCAACAATGGCCAATGCCAAGTGCCCCAGAGGGAATGAACAGAACAGATAATCATCAAGTAGATCACCAGGAGGCCCAGCTGACAGAACAGGAAGAGGGCATAGTCAAGGCTTGCTGCCTCCTCTTGCTGGGATCTGCTTTTGTTCAGCCAATTGCCCAGGTAATGAACATCCTTTCTTATAGGGCCTGGTCTACACTGAAGTTAGGTCAACCCGACTACATCAGCAGTGGTGTGGAAAATCCAAACCCCTGAACAATGTAGTTAAGCTGACCCAGCCACCCATGTAGGCAGCAATATGTCAATGGAGGAATTCTTTAGCTACTGCTTCTTGGGGAGGTGGATTACTTACACTCATGGGCAAGCCCCTCCCATCACTGTCGTGAGTGTCTACACTGAAGCACTGCAGCTGCAGCTGTGCTGCTGTAGCATTTCAAGCGTAGGCAAGCTGTCCGATGTGCTGCTACCACTGCTAGGCATTTTGTGAAGACTCTTGTAAGAAAGATAGGGCATAAAACAAACCTTAGTTAAGCAAACTGCTTAACTGATTATCCATGCTGCCTTTCTTAAGGTTTTTTGGATTTTGATTGCTTAATTAAAGAAAAGAACTTGAAGGTTGACTTTAATTTTATAGTGTTATATTAACTATCCTTAACAACAGCAACTAATAGTGTATAAGATATAACAAGGCCAAAATAGTACTGGACTATGATTTGCTAACAAACTAGAAAGTTGGTTGATGTGATAACCATCTAGATCTTAAGACTCAGACACCACAATCCCAATAGAAAATAACACTTATACTCAACCACTATCCTGAGAAGGTGACTTTATTAAGAATTTTGACTAAGAGGCCCTCAGAATAGGACCTCACATGCACCAACTGCTCATCAACTCTACTGTTGCTTACAATAGAGGAAAAACAATCCAAAGCATAAGACAGTTTGGTCTATTACTTACACACAAATTCACCAAGCTCTCCTTCCTAATGGATCTGTAGTAGTCTACTATTTAACCTACTTCCCAAAAATTATATTAGCCCCAGGATCTGATTAACACTCCTAACTAACTCTGAAACACCTAAATTTATAACAAACTGCATAGGCTGTGTGCAGGTCAAGAGGCTCGCACAGTTGCTCTAGTTTATGCCTGGAAACACCTAGAACCTGAAAGCCAATATGAAACCATTAACTATGCTACAGTGTTTAACAATTTTAGTTAACAATGGTAACTTGCTTAGATTTGAGGTTACTTTACAACAATTTTGATTTGGAACACTGTAACTGTGACAATCTTTAAAGCACATACACAAGCATGCGTACTTCCTTACTAATTAACTACTCCGTTTCAAAAAGTAGTCAATTGACTAATTTGAGTCATCATGCAAGAAAAAGTCTGTTACTTATCTCTAGATCTTTGCTCAGCCACCAGCTTTCTGCTCAGTTATGGTTCATAGTACGAGTTGACACTGCAAACATAGATGGAGCAAAGGCCAGACACCACTATTATCTTTTTATGATGTGCTGGTAGGCAACCTAAATTGCTGGAAAAGAGAAAGAGGTAGTGAAAGGTGCCTGTCTGAGATAGATATGTGATATCACCAGGTAGGCTCCCAGGTGGCTGGTCCAGGACCTCAGTCTTCTCCCTCCGCGTATGTTGGCTTTTGGGAAGTGATGTGCTGAAGGAGACAGGCTTTTTTATCCCATTTCTTACTTCTGGGAGAATTCTGCACCAAACAGAAATTCTATGCACAAAATTTTAAAATTCTGCATATTTTATTTGTCTAACACATATAATCATACCAGTTTCAATTATTTTGGTAATTTATTTCAAAATAGCTGTCAGCAACTATGTAACAATACAGACAACAAAAAAGATTCAGGGAATGTTTTTTGACAAATAGATTCCTTGCAAGGCATATTAATACAGAACTCTGAGTAACTGATTTAAATTACAATATAGAAACATATTTCCCGCACTGCTCAGAAGCAGTGCAAAGGTTTGGGGGAGTCAGGGGTAACAGAGGAGCTGAGAGAGAGGTAAGTAATTGCTGTGAAGGAGCCTGGGTGTGAACTTGGAGGGTTGTTGAGTGTGGGTGGGAAAAGTATGGAATAGGTTTTTGGCGGGGGGGCATGAAGAGATTGTTAGGGAGCCTTCATCACGCACCTAGCTGACCTCTATCCCCATGCCTGCACCCCCACTCAGCCAGCCCTCCTCCCTATCCCCATGTGTCCCTGCACCCCCACTCCCATTCAGCCCCCGCTCATCTGTCCCCCCCCACTAGCCCTTCCGAACCCCAGTCTGTGACCCACCCTCCAGCAGTCCCATGTGCCCCACGCTGTCTGTCCCTCCATATCCCGTACCTCCTGACCTGCCTCTTCTCTTCCCTATCCGCAGCTGGGACTGGCCCAGGAGCAGCTGCTCTCTGTTCCGGCACCACAGTGGCCCCTGGTGGGAAAAAAGGCATAACTGCAGCACCTTTCCGGCAGAATGTATTTTCTGCGGAGAAAAAAAATTCTACATGGGACATGAATTCTGCACATGTGCAGTGGCACAGAATTCCCCGACCAGTAATTTCTGCTGGTTCATCCAACCTGGTTCCTCTTCTTGGAGATGCTGGTGCGGACTGTCAGAAATATGAATCACCATCTGATTACAGATCGGAAATGTCCAATCAAATTGAGAGCTGTCCCCTCTCACTGTCCAATCAGAGAACATGTCATCACCTCTGAGTTCAAATAGTCCAGTCTCTTTGTGCAACATATCTTGTGAGACCATTTTGTGTAAGATAACTTGGGTCATAGCTGTTGGTACTACCATGTTGGGACATACACAAAGCTCAAGCTTGTTGGCTCTGGTCAGCAACTTACTTCCACAAGTCACTTTCCCTGGGGAATCCTTGCAGTGCGTCCTGTTGTCAGCTTTGAAACTTCAGCAAGCATGCGGTGCAATTTCTACATCAACAGTTAGCTAGCTGCTGAGATGTCCAGTTTAAAGTTCACATAGTTTATACAAAGTCCCTCCATATTCTGTTATGATCTTTGAACTTGTTTTAACAGTCCATTAAACAAAGTCACTTCAAGAATGGTTGTTCTCCAGCAGGCCAGAACAGCTGTATAAACGTTTCATTCTGTTCTTATTTTAATAACAATGGTGGGACCTTAGTTACACATTGCACATTATTATTCAACTCTGCTGTTAAATGTCCTTGTAACACACCATTGGTTTCAGTCCCTTTTATTTACTGCTTCTTTCAGCACAGGTGTATTTCACTAACTTAACATAATCATGCTTGATTGCAAATATTAGCCTTCATTTTTCATTTTATTGCTAAACTAAAACAAATCAATAGGAATGCAACCCACTTTTTTCCCCAACAGGATTGTCCATGAGGTAAACCTTGTCATTAAAGTTTACACTATTTTGCACAAAATTGTATCATTTACAGTTGACTTCTTCCCTTTCACACATAAAACTTCATTTAATCACAATAATTTATTCAGTCTGGTTCCCTATTCTTTTCTTACTACTGTATCTGGAAACATAATACAGTATCTTAATATTTGATATCTATATTTCAATTCATTCATTCACAGATGGGAAAGGGGGAAGTGTCTCTTCAGCTGCATCAATGGTAGACTCTTCTGAAAGGCTGCAGTAAAAAATGGTTACCTACCTTTTCATAACTGTTCTTCGATATGTGTTACTCATGTCCATTCCATTCTAGGCATGTGCGCGCCCACGTGCACAGTCATTGGAGATTTTTGCCTTAGTGGTATCCGTAGGGCTGGCTGTGGCGCCCCCTTGAGGGCCGAGCTCATGCGCTGGCATATCAGGCGCTGCCAACCCTACGCCCTCTCAGTTCCTTCTTCCCGGCAACTCCAACATAGGAATAGGAGGGCGGGTAATGGAATGGACATGAGAAACACATCTAGAAGAACAAGAGTTATGAGAAGGTAAGTAACCATTTTTTCTTGTTTGAGTGCTTGCTTGTCGATTCCATTCTAGGTGACTCACAAACAATCAGAGTTTGTGGGCTCAGAGTTCACAGTCTTGTGGCTTGCAGCACTGCTTTGCCGAAGCCAGCATCGTCCCAGGTCTGCTGGGTGTGTAATGGGATGTGAACGTGTGGATGGACGACCAGGTAGTCGCTCTACAGAGGTCCTGGATAGGCACTTGGGCTAGGAAAGCTGCCAAAGAGGCTTGCACCATGGTTGAGTGGGTGGTTACGATCACCAGAGGGGGCACCGTTGCCTGATCGTCGCAGTAGCAAATTCAGGCAGTGATCCAAGAAGAAATTCTTTGGGCAGACACTGGACAACCTTTCATTCTGTGGCCACCGCAACGAACAATTGCGTTGACTTGTGGAATGGTTTGGTCCTTTCAATGTAGAATGCTAGCGCCTTCCTGATGTCTAGGGAATATAATAACCTACGTTCGTCCTCTGACTTATGCAGCTTTGGAAAAAAGACAGGTAAGTAAATGTCCTGGCCCATACGAAACTGTGAGACCACCTTGGCCAGGAAAGCCAGGTGTAGCCACAGCTGGACCTTGTCTTTGTAAAAGATCATAGAGGGCAGTTCAGAGGTAGCACCCTAATCTCAGAGACCCGGCAGGAAGATGTTATTGCAGCCAAGAACGCGACCTTCCAGGAAAGGAGAGAGCAGAAAGCCAGAGGCTCGAAGGGGGGTCCTGTGACAGCATAAGATTCAGGTCCCATGGAGGGATGGGGTCCCTGATGTGCGGGTAGAGGTGCTCAAGGCCCTTGAGGAGCCTGGCAGTCATGTCCTGGGCAAAAACCGACCTACCCTCAGCAGTGGATGGAAGGCCGAGATAGCGACCAAGTGGATCATGATAGATGAAAGAGACAGACCTTGGAGCTTGAGATGCAGAAGGTAGTCCAGGATTAACTCTATTTCGTGATAGCTCAGTGGTTTGAGCATTGGCCTGCTAAACCCAGGGTTGTGAGTTCAATCCTTGAGGGGGCCACATAGGGATCTGGGGCAAAATCAGTACTTGGTCCTGCTAGTGAAGGCAGGGGGCTGGACTCGATGACCTTTCAGGGTCCCTTCCAGCTCTATGAGATAAGTATATCTCCATAACTGCAGCAAGGCGCGCTCGGGCTGAATGCCTTTATCCAAGGTCCAACAAGCGAACCGCTTTCATTTAGCCAGGTAGGTCACTCTGGTGGAGGGCTTTCTGCTGCCCAACAGGACCAGTTGGACAGTAGACAAGCACTCCTGCTCCTCTGCATTTAACTATGCAGCAGCCAAACCGTCAGATGCAGCACCACCAGGTTCAGATGCAGAAGACTGCTGTGGTTTTGGGACAGCAGGTCCGGCCTGAACAGTATCTGTAATGGAGCAGCCAATGAGAAGTCCAGCAGCATACCGTACCAGTGCCGATGCAGCCAAGCCAGCGCAATGAGGATCACCTTCACCCTGTCCGGCTTGATCTTCATGAGGAGTCTGTGAATGAATGGCACTGGAGGGAAGGCATACAACAGAACCCCCAACCCTGGGAGCAGAAAAGCATCCGACAGGGAGTCTCTGTTGATCCCCCTAATCGAGTAGAAAACGTGGGATTTCCTGTTCTGCCTGGATGTGAACAGGTCCACCGGGGGAGTCCCCCACCTCCTGAAGATGATGCTGACCACTTTCGGATGGAGGGAGCACTCGTGGTGAGACAAGAAGGTCCTGCTGAGGCAATCTGCCAAAGCGTTCCTGGCCTCAGGGAGGTGTATGGCTACGAGATGGATGTCATGTTGTACACAGAAGTCCCAGAGCCTGAGGACTTCTTGGCAAAGGGTAGATAAATTGGGTCTACCTTGCTTGTTGATATATAACATAACTGCTGTATTGTCCGTCAGGACCTGGACCACCCTGCTTTTTATGTGAGGTAGGAAGGCTTGGCAGGCCAGGCGAACTGCTCTGAGCTCCCTGACATTGATCTGTAGGAAGCGATCGTGACTCGACTAACGACCTTGCATGCTGAGATCGCCCAGGTGGGCTCCCCAACCCAGGTCCAAGACATCAGAAATGAAGGGAACTCCCTCCAACACCGATGCAGGATTCTACCACGTGAGTAACGACAGTAGATAGTTCGGTATCTATTGGGAATGTAGACCGATGCCAGCCATGCCTGCAGGGGCCTGAGGTAGAGCTGCGCATGCCAGACCACGTAAGTGCAGGCCGCCATGTGGCCCAACAATCGCAGGCACATGTGAGAGGTGGTGAGAGGGTGGACTACAGCTAAGGACCATACATCTCAAAGAACCTCCAGTTATGGGTAAGTAACCTCCTCTTATTACTATTTAAGAATTGCCCAGGCATCAAGGCCTTTTAGAAAAGATATGACAGAGAGCTTTGGCCTCACTGCAAAAAAAATCAACACCCGAAATTGCAGTCTGGCAGTTGAATAAAATTTTCTGCCAAACAAGTCCAGCCTCTTGGCGTCTTTATTTTTCAGCATGCCACTGACTTGGCCCTGTCTGTCCCTTTCATTAACAGCGGATACGACCAGTGACACCGCTGGAGGATGCGTGTACAAATATTCAAACCCTTTTGCAGGGACGTAGTACTTCTTTTCCGCCTTCTTAGAAGTAGGTGGAATTGAAGAGGGGGTCTACCACAGCGATTTGGCAATCTGAAGGACCCCTGGGTGGAGGGGCAGCGTGACCCAGGATGGGGTGGAGGAGGATATAACATTAAAGAGGTCGTTGGACTCTTCAGTTTTTAAGTTCAAATTGGTAGCCACCCTGTAAGGAGGGGCTGGTGCTCCTTGAAGTCGTCAGGGGGACTGCCCGTTTGGGAGGGACCCGCCACCGCTTCATCCAGAGATGACGATAATGATTCCACTGCCAGGGGAGGGGCGGGTTCTTAGGTGTTGGAGTCTGCTACACTGTCCCCACATCGGTTTCAGTACTGTGTTCCAACTCCAGTGCCGGGAGTGGTTTGTCTGAGGCAGCCAGGGAGGACCGGTGTAAACACGGAACCGGCATTACGGGGATGCCCCACGGGTTCCAGTTTGGCCATTGAGCAGACAACTGTCCCTGTTGCCATGCCGCCGCTGCAGGTGCCGTACCGGTCTCACGGGTCGGCGGCAAATTACCCTTCCTCGGCAAGGGGTTGAACTCCCGGTTCGATTAGGATCATTGCCCTTCCAGCGACCAGGGAGGAGCCGTAGAGGCCTGAGTCTGCTGACTGACCCTGTTTGGCAACTGGTGAGACAAGGGCAAGGGTCGGTACCGAGGAGGTGGAGACCGGTGCCGTGACAGAAAGCAATCCCGCCCCAGTGGGGACCAACATATGGGAGGCCGTCTAGGCGAAGGTGACCTGCACTGCAGTGATCTTTGGTGGGAAGCTCGCCGGTACCAGGGAGATGGGGACCGGTGCCTCGACTCCAGTGTCCCATGCCTTGTAGGGGGAGAGCGTGGCGTCGGGGACGTGGGCCTTCTGACCAGAGACAGAGGGTGCGATGGCGGGTTCCTAGGCCATGGAGATGGGGATCTACGCCTGCAGTCCGGGGACCAAGGATGCACCCCTGCCCTACGAGGTGGTCCCATGACCAGCGTGCCCTTAGGTGTTGGGGTCTTAGCCGAGTCTGGCGCCTGGTGCAGTGTCTGCAGTGCCAGCCAGCCTGCTTGTTCTTCAGCCGCTGGGGCCGCTTCCGGCAATGAGGGCCCTAGGAGAAGCCCGAGTCCCCTGCCACTCCTGGGAGGCGGATCCCTGGCCGGGCTAAGGGGTCTGACCGCAACAGTACCCCTGTGAAGCCCCGGGGTGGGCACATGGCCTGATATCGTTCCTTTGCCCGAAGCCCCTTTTCCCTCTGGTGCCAGGGGACTCTTCTTCTTTTGACACTTCTTAGGCATTGGTGAGGGGGAACAGTGCCGGGTGGGGCCTGGTGCTGACTCTGCGCTCCGCACCAATGTCGAGGTGCTCGGTGTGAGATCTGAGTGGGAGGGCTCTGATGCAGGACGAAGCGCAGCCTCCATGAGGAGGGCACTCAAGCAGATATCCCACTCATTTTGGGTTCTAGGGCAAATGTTTTTACAAATTCTGCACTTGTCCTTTCTATGGGATTCCCCCAAGCACTTCAAACAACTGTCATGGGGGTCACTAATAGGCATCGGCCTGTTGCATGATGAGCATGGTTTGAAGCTGGAGGAATGGGGGCATGCCCCGCTCCAGGGCGAAGTCCCAGCTGGGACTCTAACTACTAACTAACAAACAACTTAATGGCTAACTAAGTACCTACAAACTATATAAAGAAGATAGACAATGGGCTGTAAAGAACCGGGTAATGCTCTTGCAATGCAAGACAAGGCACTCCGACCAACTGTGGCGGTAAGAAGAAACTGAGAGGGCATAGGGTCAGCAGTGCCTAACATACCAGCGCACGAGCATGGCACTCAAGGGGGCGTCACAGCCGACCCTACAGATACCGCTAAGCCAAAAACCTCTGACGACTGTGCACATGGGCCCGCACACACCTAGAATGGAATCCCCACCAATTCTGCAAAAAAATCCCTTCTTTTGGGCCCAGGAGGCGAAGCATTTTCACTTGGCCTAGTAACAGTATCTAGTGGATTCTTTCTTACTGCTAGAGAGGATCTCTTGCACAGCTGAGGAACAGGCCCATTCTAGAATAGATGCCCATCCAAATACCACTCTCTGAGGTGGAGTGCCTGTGGACTGGGATGTCTGAGCTCACTGCTGTACTGCGTCAGCAGATCGGGGAAAGTGGGGATTGGAATTGGTGGACAGGTTGACTTACAAAGGAGGTTGGGAAATCAGAATTGTCTGGGCCTACAGGGAGCTATCAGAATGAATGTTGCTCTGTCTTGTTTGATCTTGTGGAGTACTCGAGGTAGGAGCAATAAAGAAGGGAAGGTATCGTTGATTTGGTCTGACCAGGAGAGTATGAGAACATTGCCCTAAGAGTGGTGGATGAGACCTCCCCTGAAGCAGCATATGTTGTATTTGTTGTTTATCTGGGGGGCGAACAGGTTTCTGATCGGCATCTCCCATTAGTTGAAGATGTCATGAACGATGGAGTCATGGCTTTCCCACTTGTGGTCGATCGCAAACTGCCTGCTGAGCATGTCTGCAATCACGTTCTGTGTCCCTGGGAGACAGGTTGTGGACAAGAGGATCTGGTGGGTGATTCATCAATTCCAGAGATTGACTGATTCTCCACATAGACCTTGTGCCTCCCTGTTTATCAATGTAGAAAACAATTGTGGTATTGTCTGACATGATAAGAATGTGATGGGAACAGATGAACAGGAGAAAGGCTTGACATGCTTTCATTACAGCTCGGCGTTCCAAGATGTTGATGTGCATCCTGGATTCCCGAGGAGTCCACATTCCCTGTGTCATGTGATCATCCATGTGCGCTCCCCAGCCTACAAGGGATGCATCGGAGATAATCATCTTGTCCGGGGAGGAGGAGAGGAAGGGAACCTCTATGCAGACATGAGGTGGATCTGTCCACCACTGGATGGATGAGAGTACCCCGGGGGGGACTTTCAGCATGAGGTCCATGGGTTGATGTTTCGAGGAGTAAACTGTCTGGAGCCGCATCCGGAGGTAGCAAAGGTGGAGTTGAGCAAAGGTGGTGATGTGTGAACACGAAGCCATGTGGCCAAAGAGGGACAGGCAAGTCCGGGCTGGGACATAAGGATTGTTGATGATATGAGTTACAAGTTCTTGTAGTGTCTGGAACCTGTCCCTTGTAGGTAGGCCCATGCTGTGACTGAGCTGATGTTAGCCCCTATGAAGTCCAGGGATTTTGTGGAGTCCAAGGTCAATTTTTTTACATTGATACTGACCCTGAGGGATGAAAGAAGGCCAAGTAATATGGAGGCTGAAACTTGGGCTTCATGTCTGGACCATGTGGCTAGGAGCCTGTTGTCAAGATATGGAAATACTGTACCAGGACACATGCCTCTTTCTAGGAATGGGATGATCACTGCAAGTGTCATCATATGAAACTTGGGCTTGCAAATGAAGCAGTTGAGCTGACAGAGGTCCGGGATTGGTCTCCATCTGCTTTTCTTCTTGGGTATCAGGAAGTAAGTTGAATAGAACCCCGTCCCTTGATATTCCAGGGGAACGCGTTCTACTGCTCCCCGTTGCAATAAGGAGTTCACCTCTTGGGTGAGGGTGCTGTCATGAGAGTGGTCCCTGAGGAGGGATCCAGGACAGGGGGTGGATTGGAAGAGGTAGCACCATCCAGGGGAAGCTCCAGGCACTAGCGCACCAAGCGCGTGCCTGGGGCGGCAAGCTGCGGGGGGTGGCCTGCCAGTTGCCGTGAGGGCGGCAGGCAGGCGGCTTTCGGCGGCATGCCTGCGGGAGGTCCGCTGGTCCCGCAGTTTTGGTGGCAATTCGGCGGCGGGTACGACCCCCCCGCAGGCATGCCGCCGAATCCACGTTACCAGCAGACCTCCCGCAGGTGCGCCACTGAAAGCCACCTCACTGCTGTGCTTGGGGTGGCAAAATACATAGAGCCGCCCCTGGCACCATCAAACAATGAATTCAAACGCCTTTTACAAGGGGCCTTCAATGGGGAGGCAGGTGAAGGCTCCCTTTCAGGGGGGTATTGGGACCAGGACCCCCAAGAAGGCCAGTAGGCTGGATCTGAAGGTGTTGAGGTGGTCCCCAGGGCATGGGAAACCAGTGGCTCCGTGGTGGTTGGAGTGGAATGTGTTGCCAAGATCAGGATGGCCTTCGTGAGTACACATACAGTTGGTACGACATCGATGGTCCCTCTCCGGCATCCGACTCATCAGAGAATGAGAAGGTGGATTGCGGTTCCTTTGGCGGTACCATCAGAGCTGGTGGCAGTGTGTAGACCTTCAGAGCAGAAGGCGAGAGGTCTCGCAATGGTGGCATATCATGACGGGGAGAAATAGTCTCCCTAGAGACAGTGAGTTCCAACAAACGCGGTGATCCCAGTTCCGTTAAGGCAAAGATGTCCTGGGTCTCGAGCACCACTCCTGATCTCTCTGGTGTTAGTGGTACCTTCTCTTTACTTGGAACTGGTGATGGTGCCACGGACTTCCCTGGAACAGATGGATCCCGCATGTTGACGGTAACTGGTCCAGCAGCTGAGACTGCCGGATCCCATTTCTTATGGAACTTCTTGTCGTGTCTATGTGGTTTAGTGCGCGCTCCATCTTCATGGCTCGAACTCATGGAAGGAGCACCTGCTTTCTTCGTTTTTGAAGAAGACTTATTCCCATACTTATGGGTATACTTCCTTCCTTACCTCCCGAGTAGGCCCCGGCATGGGGTCCAGATTCAGACTCAGAAGCAGGAGGCACACTCCTCAGAGTTTCAGGCTGATATACAGGGAGATCCCCTGGCCTGGGTTCAAGTGGGCATCATGGTGACTTCCATAAGGTGCTTCCAGTGAGCCCAGCCGTCTTGGGTAGAGGCAGTATTGGTGTTCGTCGCTCTCCGAGAAAGTATGCGGGCAGGAGGCAAAGAGTTTGAAGCCCAGGGTCCTGGGCAAAGTCCCGTACCCTCACAAGGGAACAGGGTGTGTATGTGTAAAGAAACAAACCCCTGATCTATCTATCCTAATTAGTAAAATTATGACAACTACAATAAAACAGCTAAAAAGTACTATAAAACTTTAAAATTCTAAAAAATCAATGTTTTTAAAGGTGTGTCAGAGACAAGGATGCTGAAAGTTCTGACCTGGATCATGTGGCAGTGAGAAGGAACTGGAGATGTGGTTGACCCATCCCACCCTTTGTCACCTCGGATAAAACCATCAGGCGTGTCAGGGCACATGCGCAGATCAACAGACACTACTTTCAAATTCTCCAACTCTGGGTGCATGGTATGCATGCATAAACCCTCACTGGAATATAATAGGGACCATCACTCAAAAGAGGAACTCAGAATTTTGGAGCCTTAGTCACTATACTCTCTATGCTATGGAGAGTCCAAAGGGCTCTCCTAAGCCATAGAAAGTCCAAAGCACCTTGTACTGGTAATGATTGGGCCACACTGTGAATCATATATACTTCCTGTGGGCTGGCTGAATGGTGTAGTACTGTGGCTGCCACCCACCTCTATTTCCCCTTTATCAGGGCCCCTCATAAAATTTACAGTCACCTTCTCAGCCAAAACTCCTGTAATTCATTCTTCATCAGGCTGACAACAGAGCTTGTCAGAAACAGAACTAAAAAAGTTCCAAAACAAACACAAAGTCTTTCATCAGTTTCAGCTCAGCAGAGTCTCCTAGCTATTTCGCTCAACCACATCCCCTTCCCTGCAGTTCCCTGCTGCCTTTTTATATTGGAATCCCTTGTAGTCAGAGTGGCTTAGCCCCAGAATCTTGTATCAGGGTGGCTTAGCCCCGGGATCTCCAGCTCAGGGGCAAACCATCCTGCAGGATGCATACATCTACATAGCCAAGTCAAAAGCCACAAACCAGTCTTTAGCCTGAAGTGATGGAATGATGGAGGTAAATGTTACCAATCTGAGGCAGCATAATGTATTTGTTCCATTTCCTCCGAGCTAGGGTAGGGGAAAAGACTCCTTTTCTTCTTCTTCAGGATAAGGAAATATCAGGAATAGAAGTTTCTTCTCCCATCCTCCTGTGGTACCTCTTCTACAGCTCCTAGACAAAACAATGAGGCCGCTTCAGTTTGTACCAATCTCTCACAGGAAGAATTCCTGAAGACAGACAAGGAAGAGGGGTGAGTAGGGCGAGTGGTGTGGCAATGTATAGGGTAGTCTTGGGCAATGATGTTTAAATGCCCATTTGTCAGCAGGTCCGGTGGAACGGGGCAAGGTGGTTCCCGAAGGTGAGGGCAAGCTCCAGATTGGCTCCAGAATGATTCTCAATGCTTCTGTCAAATCTGCTGCCTGTGAGATGGTGTCAGGTTGGTCAAGAAGAACTGGCATCCCCCTAGAGTACATATGCTTCTTTCTTTGCTGGTAATCTAGCTATCAGCCCCAGGCATTGGATGAGATCCTCTGCCTTTTTTGGGGTCTGGTACTTGTATGACTCACTACTGGGAGCTGGTGTATAGATCCCCAGAGACCTTAAATCCTTGAGGAAATGGAGCATTTTGGTCTCTGGCTGAAGAGCTCCATTCCCTCAAAGTGCAAATCCTCCATTGTATCTTGTCCTTCACATGATATGTCTCATGTTTGAAGCTCATTCTGATGGTCATGGCTATCAACCTTGCTTCTTAGGATCTTTGTCCTTAGGAGTGCCTTTATTGGACTCCAATTTTTCTGTGGGAGGAAGTGTGTCCAGGTTTTGTCATAGCGATTTAGCCAGTTTTAATTAATCATGAGGGCTATTCTCGTTGGTATCATGGTGCTAAAAATATTGAAAAGTTTGAGAGACTTAACTTTTACAAGTGTAGTCTGAATGTTCAGGGTCTCTGTGATACAGATATTAGGTGTTGGAAAGCTTTAAAGTAGTCAGTTGCTTGTGTCGGGGCTGGTGTCACTGCCTTGTCTGGTGATGAGGAGGACTTCTTCAGTGGAGTAGTTGTATCTCTTCCAAAATTTCTTGCTCCTTGGGACCAACATCCAGTTCCAGTGTGGGCAGCCTGGCTAACAGGGCCACCGGGGAATGAGCTCTTCTCTTCCTGATAGCACAGCATGGTGATCTCCTCCTGGATATGTGACATGAAAGTCTCCAATAAGGCCAATATGTCCAGGGTGGCATGCCAAATGGGTACTAGCCTGCTTGAGGTTGACCAGCCCAGTGCCACTCCCACTCCATCTGGGGTGGGGCTCTGAAAGAGGACCCTCCCCCCCTTTACACTCTGAGGGTAAAGGAGAGGGATCACTGCTTGGTGCCAATGAGGAGGAGTAAATCAGCAATTGTGTGGAGGAATATAGTTCCTCTTTGTGACCAAATGCACCCCTGTATACACACCCTACATGCTATTGTAATAATCTTTGTATAAAATGTGCCTTGTGAGGTATAATTTGAAAACTAATAACTCACTGATTAATAATAGCATGGTAAAATACATGTAGCAACATTATATGTAAAGTTATGAATATAAACTGAAATTATGAATGAAATGTGTTTACCAGACAAGTCTGGGAAGGGGGTAAAACTGTTTCCCAAGACAAAAGACAAGCTGATGCCTCTAGCCAGATATCATCAAAGTTGATTGGCAATCACTAGTCAAGTGGACAGAGGCAGGAACAGATCAATCTGCATTTTAATAAACAACATGGAACCTGTTTCACTACAAGACTTAATGTCTCCCTCCACAGAGTGGGAAGGAACTTTATCTAGGAGTATCCCTCAGGAAAATGCATATCAAAGGCTGACTGAACTATAAAAGTGAGGGGTAAAAATATCCCAGGGATTCCTTCTTTCCCTCCCTATCTCTCTTGTTACCAGATTTTCCCGTTACTTTGGGGTATGCTCATTTATTAGGATTACTCTTTGGTGGAGGAGAGGGGTGTTTATGTAATTCTATCAATGTACTGCTTGTGTCACTTGTATTTTAATATGGAGCTCTACTTCTCCCTTCTGCAAGTCCCCTCCCAATGGAGCTATCCTGCAGGACCTAGGTTCCCCAGGGCTGGGTTCCTCCTGCCCCAAAATCAGACAGACAGACAGACAGACACACACAAAAATATAGAGAGCATCTGAGGGGACCGGGTCAATCAGCACTCCCAAGCTGACCCCTTATATGTCCCTGGACTCAGCAGGCTGGGTCAAGAAGCACTTCCAAGGTGCCATCCTCCTATGCCACAGGTTCAGCATGTCCCTATCCCCACTTTCATGTTACAAATGTTCTGGTAGTAACGCACTTGATGAGCAAACCCCACAAGATTTTGGGGATCTTTAGCTTAGGTAAGAGGAGCGTTGCTGCAGAGTAAATGGGGAAGCCAAAAACACAAGGGCGGGGGGGAGAGAAGCAACCAGCTTAACCATAAAAGTTATTTATTGCCAGGTAATAACCATACAAAGAGAGCTAAGCAAACAAAACAGTTACAATGTTAAATCTAGCTTAAACTTGATTACAAAAGTCAGGTTTAGAGAACTATACCTGATCACACAAGCAGGGCCGTCCTTACCCATACGCAAAGTATGCAGCTGCGTAGGGCACCAGGAAACTTGGGGCGCCAAATTTCCTCGTGGCCTGCGCAGCTGCATACTGCTCCAGCCCCTGCCCCGCCTCTTCCCCAGGCTCCCCACCCCTGCTCCGCCCCTTCCCACCCCTGCTCTGCCCCAGCCCTGCCCCTTCCCACCCCTGAGGACTGCAGCAGGGCCGGGCCTGCACTCACCGGCAGTGGGAAGTGCAGGGAGCCGGCCCCTGCCGCACCGCCAGTGAGTGCTGGAGGGTGGTTCCCCCCTGCCCTCCAAGCCAGCCTCCCCCAACCCCACGAAGGCCTGGGGCCAGCCCTCCCACCCCCGCGGAGGCCTGGGGCCCCCCACCCCTCCCACAGGGGAGCTGCATAGTGCCCCAGAATAGCTAGGGATGGCCCTGCACACAAGTCAGGGATAGAAAGCTATTACTAGAGTAGGGAAAAAAAACAGAGAGCGAGAGTTGGGTTTTCTCCACTCCGTGAAGCTTAAACGGGTCGGGGTTCCCAGATGGTGGTGGTAGCTGAGGGTCCGGAGTGCTGGAGACAGGCTGAGCCCCCAGCACTATCAGTCAGGAGACGATGACGTCCCAGTGGAACTGATGCAGATTTTGGATCCAGGCATCAAAACACTTACTTGAGTGTGGGTTTTTTGTAAGGAAACAACAATGGTTCAAGGGAGAACACTAGATTTGTTTATGGGTAAACTGATGGCTCAAGGCAGTATACCAAAGTTGTTTTGTTCAGGCTAGACAATAGGAACTGATCATTCCAGGCGATGGGCGGTGTTCCTTCGAGGGAGCTCACAATGCAATTAGGCAGCTTCAGTATTTTGGATCCCAATAAAGGATTTATTTCTAGAATTGGTCTGATAACTGCTGAGCTGGGTGTGTGCAGGCGTGGGTTCATTAACATCTGGAGTAGAGATCCCCCATCATGCAGTGCTTCCCTGCTTTTCTGGTCCCAGAGTTCAGTGCGGTTCTTGCCTTGGAATCTCTGTTCTCCGTTCTATATGGTAATGGAGATGCCTCCCTGTCCCATCTTCGATGCAAATGAGGCTAGGGGAGTTTCTTTAATCCTGTCACCCTTGTCCGGAGGGGTTTAGGTGTATCTCCTGCTGCCTTTTCATTGCTTTTTGTAAGTCTTTCTTCTGATCAGCTTTGGTTCAAGCAGAGGCTGGGGGGCAGGATGTAATTCATGAGTCAGACAGGCTGGGTACTGAGCCCTGGTTCCCCAAGAACACAGAGTTGACAGGTAACAAGTCTTCCCCCCACATTGATGGGATGCTTGCGCTGAGTATCCCCATCACATCCTTACTCTGTGGTACCAGGTTTGATCTTCAATCCATCGCAGCCACCGCATCTGTCATAACTATAAAGGGAAGGGTAACAGCTCTCCTGTGTACAGTACTATAAAATCCCTCCTGGCCAGAGACTCCAAAATCCTTTTACCTGTAAAGGGTTAAGAAGCTCGGGTAACCTGGCTGACACCTGACCCAAAGGACCAATAAGGGGACAAGATACTTTCAAATCTTGGGGGGGGGGAAAGGCTTTTGTTTGTGCATGAGGTGACTCCCGGTAGGGTGGGGTTCTAATTGGGTGAGCATTACCTGTGTCAATGGAGTGGTATGCCCATTCGGTCCGTCCTGGAGTGGCTGAGAAAATTGGTGCAAAGCTTGTGCACAGCTCCTTGATCTACTGTCGCTGCAGACGTCCCAGGGTTGAGGAGAGGTTCACCTCTTCCATGCCACCATCCTTTTTTCCTTCGTAGTAGACACCTTCAGGCCACTCCGCGTCATCTGTTTCCTGGGCTGTAAACTGGCAAACGTTTAATTCTCTGGAATAAAAGGGCTTAAGAGAATTAACATGGTATACCTTAGGCTTTATGTGGGAGGTGGGGGAGGCTATGAGATAGTTAACCGCTCCTAGGCGCTCCTGGACCGTGAATGGTCCTTCCCACGACGCTTCCATTTTATGGGCCTGGAGCGCCTTTAAGACCATGACTTGGTCTCCTACTTTGAAGGACCGTTCTCTGGAATGTTTATCATACCAGGCCTTTTGCTCTTCCTGAGCATCCTTTAGGTTTTCTTTAGCAAGGGCTAAAGAGTGTCGGAGGGTGCTTTGTAGGTTGCTTACAAAGTCTAGAATGTTAGTTCCTGGAGAAGGCGTAAACCCCTCCCATTGCTGCTTCACCAACTGTAATGGCCCCTTAACCTCGCGGCCATACACAAGTTCAAATGGTGAAAACCCTAAACTGGGATGTGGTACAGCCCTGTAGGCAAAAAGCAACTGCTGCAACACTAGGTCCCAATCATTGGAGTGTTCATTTACGAATTTACGTATCATGGCCCCCAAAGTTCCATTAAACCTCTCCACCAGACCATTGGTTTGATGGTGATAAGGGGTGGCAACCAAGTGATTCACACCATGAGCTTCCCACAGGTTTTTCATGGTCCCTGCCAGGAAATTAGTTCCCGAATCTGTAAGGATGTCGGAGGGCCACCCTACCCTGGCAAAAATGTCTGCTAATGCCTGGCACACACTTTTAGCCCTGGTGTTGCTTAAGGGTACAGCTTCCGGCCATCGGGTAGCAAAATCCATGAAAGTCAGTACGTACTGCTTTCCTCTGGGTGTCTTCTTTGGGAAAGGACCCAGAATATCCACAGCTACTCGCTGAAATGGGACCTCAATTATGGGTAGTGGCTGGAGAGGGGCTTTAACCTGGTCTTGGGGCTTTCCCACTCATTGGCACACCTCACAAGACCGGACATAATTAGCAACGTCCTTGCCCATTCCCTCCCAGTGGAAGGACTTCCCCAACCGGTCTTTGGTTCTGTTCACCCCAGAATGGCCACTGGGATGATCATGGGCTAAGCTCAAGAGCTTTACCCGATACTTAGTGGGAACTACCAACTGTCTTTGAGGATGCCAGTCTTCCTGGTGCCCACCAGAAAGAGTCTCCTTGTATAAAAGTCCTTGTTCTACAACAAACCGGGATCGGTTAGAAGAGCTGAGAGGCGGTGGGGTGCTCCGTGCCACCGCCCAAGCTTTCTGAAGGCTGTCATCTGCTTCCTGCTCGGCCTGGAACTGTTCCCTTGATGCTGGAGACATCAGTTCCTCCTTGGACTGTGGACTGGGGCTTGGTCCCTCTGGAAGCGATGCAGGTCCTGGGGCTGTTTCCATTGACTGTGAACCGCTGTCCGCTGGTGCACTATGTGGTATCTCAGGCTCTGGCTGAGCCTCTTGGGTAGGGTTATCTGCTGCTTCCGCCAGTTCAGGCTCGCTGGTGCCCTCTGGCATTGGAGTTGTAGACGGGTTTGCAAGCACTGGACTCAGTGCTGGCAATGGTTCTGGTGCTGGTTGCGTTGCCAGTTCCGGTTCTGGGACTGGCTGTGGCTGGGTCTCTGGGATTGGATCCACTACGGCTGTTGCAGTCGTTGGCAGGGGATCCGGTTCCACCACCTTTGTTTGGGTCTCCGGTAACACAGACGGGGCCCTGGTGGACGGCTGAGGAACAGGGATGGGGGTGAAAGCTTGTTTAGCCTGGCTGCGGGTGACTATTCCCACCCTCTTGGCTAGCTTCACATGGTTGGCCAAGTCTTCCCCCAGCAGCATGGGAATGGGATAATTGTCATAGACTGCAAAAGTCCACATTCCTGACCAGCCCTTGTACTGGACATGCAACTTGGCTGTAGGCAAGGTTACCGACTGTGACACGAAGGGTTGAATTGTCACTGTAGCCTCCGGGTTGATGAGTTTGGGGTCCACTAGGGATTGGTGGATAGTTGACACTTGTGCCTCAGTGTCCCTCCAAGCGATAACCTTCTTTCCGCCCACTCTCAAGGTTTCCCTTCGCTCCGAGGGTATGAGAGAGGCATCTGGGTCTGAGGATCTTTGGTGTGATTGTGGTGTAATGAACTGTAATCGGTTGGGGTTCTTGGGGCAGTGAGCCTTTATATGTCCCAGTTCATTACATTTAAAACATCGCCCGGCTAAGGTATCACCGGGGCGATGTTGGTTGGTGGAGACTGGTGGGGTGGGGTGAGAAGGCATCTGGGGTTTCCCTTGGGATGTGGGTGGGGCCTTGGGTTGTCCCCAGTGGTAAGGTTTTGTTTCGGCTTGCCCCTTCTGGTATTCGCTCCAACTGCTACTAGTTTTTTTCTTTTCTGCCACCTCCACCCATTTGGCTCCAATCTCCCCCGCCTCGGTTACAGTTTTGGGCTTCCTATCTAGGATGTACCTTTCTATTTCCTCAGGAACACCCTCTAAAAACTGCTCCATTTTTACTAGGGAAACCAGATCTTCCAGAGATTTAACATTTGCTCCTGATATCCAGGCATCACAATTTTTGTCAATGTGGTAGGCATGCCGGGTAAATGCCACGTCTGGTTTCCACCTTAGGGCTCTGAACCGCCGATGGGCATGCTCGGGTGTTAGCCCCATTCTGAGTCTGGCCTTGTTTTTAAAAAGTTCATAACTGTTCATGTGTTCCTTAGGCATTTCAGCCGCCACCTCTGCTAAGGGTCCACTGAGCTGCGGCCTCAGCTCTACCATGTACTGGTTTGGAGTGATGCTGTATCCAAGGCAGGCCCTTTCAAAATTTTCTAAAAAGGCCTCGGTATCATCGCCTGCCTTGTAGGTGGGGAATTTTCTGGGATGGGAAGTGGTACCTGGAGAGGAGTTGCTAGGATGGGCTGGTGCAACCTGCCTAGCCCTTGCTACTTCCACTTCATGCTTCCTTTCTTTTTCTCTCGCCTCCTCTTTGGCTTTCTCTAGCTCCATAGTTCCCTTGTGGGCCTCCTCTTTGGCTTTCTCTTCTCTTTCTTTTAGCTCCATCTCTCTCTTGTGGGCCTCCTCTTTGGCTTTCTCTTCTCTTTCTCTCAGCTCCATAGCTCTCTTGTGGGCCTCCTCTTTGGCTTTTTCTTCTTTTGTAGTCATTTTCCTGTTTTCTTGTGCTGGGTCACACCCCTCTGCAGTTGACTGAAACTGGGATGCACTTAGCTCAGGCTGCTGCTGAGTTAACAGAGACTTTCTAACTAGCTACTCCCGAGGATGTAAAAAGAAAAAAAAAACAATTCAGCTTGTAAATTCCTTTTACCAGTCGTTTGCTCATTAATTGAACCCTTCTCTTAACAAAGGCTCTTGTTAAAAAAACTTAACACCTCTGCCTTCAGGCAAGGAGAGATAAGAAATGCATCTACCTTCAGCTCTGCTTTCCAAGCAGCTAGAAGGAAAAAAAAAATCTTACTGGCTTTTGGGTTTAAAATGATCTCCACCGCTATGCCACCATGTCAAGGCTGTACCCCACTTTGAACTTTAGGGTACAAGTGTGGGGGCCTGCATGAAGACTTCTAAGCTTAACTACCAGCTTAGATCTGGTCCGCTGCCACCATTTCCCACAAGCTAATTCCCTTCCCTGGGAAGCTTTGAGAAACCTTTCACCAATTCCCTGGTGAATACAGATCCAAACCCCTTGGATCTTAAAACAAGGAGAAATTGATCCTTCCCCCCCTCCTTCCTTTCACCAACTTCTGGTGAATACAGATCCAACTCCCTTGGATCTAAAAACAAGGAGAAATTGACCCTTCCCCCCTCCTTCCTTTCACCAACTTCTGGTGAATACAGATCCAACTCCCTTGGATCTAAAAACAAGGAAAAATCAATCAGGTTCTTAAAAAGAAGGCTTTTAATTAAAGAAAAAGGTAAAAATCATCTCTGTAAAATCAGTATGGAAAATAACCTTACAGGGTAATCAAACTTAAAGAGCTCAGAGGACTCCCCTCTAGTCTCAGGTTCAAAGTACAGCAAACAAAGATAAACACTCTAGTAAAAAGTACATTTACAAGTTGAGAAAACAAAGTAAAACTAAGACGCCTTGCCTGGCTTTTTACTTACAAGTTTGAAATATGAGAGACTTGTTTAGAAAGATGGGGAGAACCTGGATTGATGTCTGGTCCCTCTCAGTCCCAAGAGCAAACAACCCCTTAAACAAAGAGCACAAACAAAAGCCTTTCCCCCCCCTCCCCAAGATTTGAAAGTATCTTGTCCCCTTATTGGTCCTTTGGGTCAGGTGTCAGCCAGTTTACCCGAGCTTCTTAACCCTTTACAGGTAAAAGGATTTTGGAGTCTCTGGCCAGGAGGGATTTTATAGTACTGTACACAGGAGAGCTGTTACCCTTCCCTTTATAGTTATGACAGCATCAGTCGCTGGATCCTGCAAACCAGTAGAACCAGACCAATTGCTAGTATAATTTGGAAACTGATAACCACCACAATGGGGTGAAGCATGATATTCAAAAGACCTGTTGCACTGGGGCTCCACCCAAGCAAAGTCTCCCATCAGGAGTGATGGCCTGTGTTTTTAACTGTAGCTGCTAGCCTAGAGATCTCCTGATTGTGGTGTTGAATCTCGAGTTTGCCATTCTCCCCCAAAGTTTGGAGCCTTTGCAGCTCAGCTTGTAAGGAGGGCTGAGTTAATAGTCCCTTAATGGCAGGGAGACTCATTCCCAGTGAAATGGGGGAAACCTCCTTGTAGAGCTCAGGATAGGCATTCAAATGTTGTTCAGTCCATATAGGCACAGTAAACTTAATATCACAATTAACAATGGTGATTACATTACAGAAACAGCGATTAATGTAAGGCACCATGGGTTGAATCCAATGTCCATTAATCAATACAATATTACATCTCGTTCTCACACACACACATGCTTTACCAGCATAGACAATAACAGACCCCCTCTTCCTGGATAACATAGAAGGAACATTGAGACTTATTCCAAGGTTTTGGGAAGAAGCATTCATCATGGTCCTCCAATGCTTGTTCTTCACAGCTATAGCCCAAACCTTCTTTTCTCCTACACCCTTTTACATGTACTGTGTTCCACACACTATCTTTCTGCCAGGCCCAATGTTAGGATCTCTGGAGTACATTACTGAGTTGTTATCATTCTGTAATCCCAGTGGGACTACTGGGTGTATTACTCTAATTTCTTTGCCTGTGACAGTTATCAGGAATAACTGCAAGCTTTGCTGGTGGTGACTGTACGGAGCGTTAACTAGTCTCCACCAGGGCTGGAGGACTAATTCTTCCTCCGTTACAAGGGACCGAATCAAGTTGATTGCCTCCATGGGAATTTGTCCTGCTATGGCTTGCCGAATCATTCCCATGATTATGTTCTGGGTGAGATCTTGAGCTTGCTCACATGCTGAGGTCAATGAGACATTATTCTGGAGGGACTGTACACCAAACATTATTAACTCTTCATCTTTTTCTAGGAGTCTCTCTCACCCAGGAAATACCTTATTTATTAACTGCTTTCAAAGTGCTGTTAATGGGGTTCCCATCTTTCCTATATTTTCGGTGTCATATGATAGTTTATTAGCCAGAACTTCTATGTTTGCGGCATCAACTAAAGAGATTCCTGTTGTTACAGGTGCAATCCAATCACTTAATTCTCTTTTTACTCTATTTACATGGTCGGCCCCTTGCCATATTCTTACCCACACATCCCAACCCTTATGGCTAGTTCCAATCAAGGGAGCGCATACAGGTGCAATGTGAGAGATATTCATGCCTTCTAAGTGGATTTGAACCTTCTTCAGAGAAGTCTGAGGTTGAAGAACCTAATGTTCTTGTTGATCCAATTTCAACACATGGGGTCCTGAAACTGGGGCTGTTAAACATCGGAGGGGAGCGAGGTTTGTGATCAGAGGGTTGAAATTTAAAACAGTTTTTTGTTGTTGGCCCAATTCCATTCTGTACAATCCAGGCTCATGGAATCCCTCCAAAACAGCAATGTGCTGATAGAATTTAAACCAAATTGTTGGCATGAGCTTGTCACAATGTGTGCCCTTTAGTGGAACAACCCAGTCTGTGGGACCTTGCTGAATCAGGTCATGTCCACCTAAAGTCCAGTTCAGCGGTTCCCAGTTTACGAGGAACCCGGTGATATTCTTGCCTGCTGGTGTGATCAGAGGCAGCTGCAGTTCATCTCCAGGTAACGGAGGTGTCTGGGTTCCGACGATAATGATGACACATAGGGGCATGGTTGCTCCCCAAACAGCGGAGGAAATCAGGACTATCCTGCACCTTCTGCCACCCAGGAGGCTGTCACTGGTTGCATCTGATGGTGTACATCCCTTTCAAGACCACAATGGCTTACAGAATAATGGGATGGAGTCTGGTGTGGTCTTAGTTTTGTAACAAAACTGGAGTGACTCTCTGGTGGCACTCTGCGTGCAATTGGCAATGCTTTCCCAGGGGCAACCCAAGGAGTTGTCGTCAGCATAGAACTGGTAGCGACGCTGCATGGCCAGGGGTTTGCTCCCATTCCCATAGAATCCATGCATGTGGCACAGCAATTTTACTTCCTGGACTCCAGCTGGCAAGCACCTCCTGAGGTTCAGAGGGATCACAGGTTTAGCATAGAGCCTGGACAGCATCAGACTCCAGACACTTATGAACAGCAGGGTGCTGGTGCACGGTGGGATGTCATGCCTCGTGTTTGGGACCTGTGAGGGGACAGAGAAGAGAAAAACTCCCACACACACCCCTGTATATACTGGGAGAATCTGAGACCAATATTGCAGGGTGAACATGAAGCAGTGACCTACGTGAGGGTGGCCATAAGAAGTCAAGGACTTCTCTGGCCTTTTCCTAACTCAACATCGGGGTAGGCACTGACAAGCCCACCCGACACGTATTTTCCAATGGCCCCAAACCGTTCCTTTTTGCTAGCTAAGACAGGTGGCTGGCAGGATGGAGAAGACAGTTATAATATTCCTTGAGGGTCCCGTGGTTTACCCTTCCACTCTTTGAGCTGTGAGGAATGAAACCATTTCCGCCAGGGTTTCCCATTTTTTCCATTCAGGATTTCTGATAAACACTGGGGCTGGCCCAATTCACAATAAAGCAGGGGCCATCCCAGGTGTGTGTCAAATAGTGTTCCTTCACTGAAAACCTTCTGTACATTACTGGTAGGCCTAATTCCCATATCAAAGGAGGTTTCCCCCAGCCTAGTTTTTTGCCCATGATTTGCTGTACTATGCCTAGCTATGCTGCCACTCACTTGTGTAAAGCAGCTATCGCCTCTACTAAGGTTTGTACCCATTCATCTGTTACCATCTTTCCTTCCCAGGCACTACGCAGTTCTACTCCCAACCACCAACTTTCAGGCATGCACATTTGTCTTCCAGTCATAACTTCAAAGGGAGTGTACCCATGTATCGCCTCAGAGCCTCTTAGAGCCATTAAAATGATTGGTAGCTCTTCATCCCAATCCCTCCCTGAGCTTGTTTTCTCAAAGCTTCCTTTAGCATGTGATTGCTTCGTTCAACTTGTCCAGAGGACTCAGGGTGTCCAGCTATGTGGAAACGTTGCTTAATGCCTAAAGCCTTACATAGATCTTGCATAACATCTCCCACAAAATGGAATCCCAGATCTGAATCAATTACTCTGGGACTTCCCATTCTTGAGAAAACCATGTTAAAGAGCTGCTTAGCAGTGACAGAGGCAGTGTTGGTTTTAGTAGGGATGGTTTCGACCCATTTGGAAATAATCTACTATTACCAGGCAGTATTTATTCCTTTTACTGCTGGTGGATAAAGGGCCTATGTAATCTATCTGAATCCGTGACCAGGGACCCTCTATTCTTTGGTGCCCCAATGCATTTTTTTGAACCTAGTGATCAGCATTAACCATGGCACACTGCAGACAATTATCACACCACTGATCTATATCCACTTTCATGCCCGGCCACTACCCTGTATCTTTAACCCTATTTAAAGTATCCTGTTTTCCTCTATGCCCTTGCTCATGCACAAACTGAATCAGGTCCCCCCATACCTGGCTGGGGACTATCCAGTGCCTTTGACCATCTGCATCCACAGTCCACCAGACATCTCCAACCTGCGCAATCCTGTATTTTCCTGTGGGATCTTTCCCTGTCTTGGCTAAGGACCGGATTTGTGTATCCCCATCTTGAAGGATACTTAAGTCCAAGATATCTATTCCTTTGCCTAAAGCTTTTCCCTGGGTAGTTACTGCCTCTATTCGTTCTAATTGGTCTGTGTCTCTAGTGTGGTTACTAGTAGCAGCTTTGGCTAAGGCATCAGCTCTATTGTTCCAGTGTGCTTCTTCTGAGTGATTTTTCTGATGCCCCTTTGTGTCTCACCCAGCTGTCTCCAGTTCATTCCTTGATCAGATTTGCAATTTGTCTCCATTTGTCTGAATGAGAAATGGAGCGCCCATCTGCGGCTACCCTTTCTGTATTCAACCAAAGGGAAAGCCACACAGTGATTGCTCTGGCTGTCCAGTCAGAGTCAGTATAAGTAGTAACAGAAGTGTCCCAAGATTCATAAGCTAGGACAGCTTTAACTGCCTCCACCTCGGCTGCTTGGGCAGAATGGGGGCAAGCTGGTCCTTGGAGCATCTCTCAGTCATTTACGCGGATGGCTCCATACCCTGTTTGGAGATGACCTGGATGTAGAAACTTGAGCCATCTGTAAACCAAATTGAAAACCCCTTCTGTTTAGCATCTGCAAGTCTCATGCCTCCCTTGACTGGCCACTCAAGGTGTTTTACAAGGGGGAGGGGGCAGATATGCTCCTCTCCTTCTATAATCAGCCCATATGGGGCAGGCGAAATGGCTTGCTCTTTTTTAAACTCAACTCCTCAATTTACTAGGGTGAGGGTCCATTGAGCAATGTGGGGATTAGAGACCTGGCCATCCTGTATTTTCCCTGATATGATGTACTTGAGTGGGGAATGCACAGTCTGAACAATAATCTTAAACCCTCCAATAATAAATTCCCAATGCGTGAGGCTCCACATCAATGCAAGACACTCCTTTTCACAGGGGGTAAAGCCTTGCTCTGTTTGATCCAGGAGCCTGGAGGCATATGTGATGACTGAGCTGGTCGCATTGCCTTTGGTTGAGCGTAGCTCTGATGCTTGGCTCTGAGGAGGCCAATTGAATCACAAAGGGCAGGGCAGAGTCCGGATAAGCCAGGGTAGGAGCACTAGCTAAACCTTGTTTCAAGGTGGCCAGGGCAGTCTGTTGGTCTGGTCCCCATTCCCAAATCCTGTTTTTCTTTAATAACTGGTACAGAGGCTTGGCTTTGTCAGAGAACATTTCAGTGAACTCGCTGGAGAAATTCAAAGTTCCCAAGAGAGCTCGTAGGGAGTGCGTGTCGCTGGGAGCAGGTAGCTTTCCTATTGTTTCTACCCTTTGTTGATCAGGAGTTCGGCCATCCTCCCCGAGACACACACCCACTTGTTGCTGTACTAACTGAGCCTTTTCTCTATTTACCTTAAATCCGGTTTCCTGCACTAGAGTCAATACTTCCCTGGTGATTTCCCTGTTCATTTCTGAAGTGGGGGTGTGTATTAAAATGTCATCCACATATGAAATTACATGAGCGTGGTGGTTAGGGCGCAAATAGTTCCACAATTTAGTGACGTGGGCATGACAAATACTAGGGGGAGAATGGAAACCTTCGGGAGTCTGGCTGAAGGCATATTGCTGTCCCCTATAGGTAAAAGCAAACTTATACTAACATGAAGGATCATAGAATATCAGGGCTAGAAGGGACCTCAGGAGGTCATCTAGTCCAACCCCCTGCTCAGAGCAGGACCAATCCCCAGACAGATTTTTTGCCCCAGATCCCTAAATGGCCCCCTCAAGGATTGAACTCACAATCCTAGGTTTAGCAGGCCAATACTCAAACCACTGAGCTATCCCTCCCTCCCCTGTCCAGTTATCTCTCTTTTTTGTGGGTGCCTTTATAGCAGCACAATGATGCACAGCAGAGATTTCTGCAGTCCCCCCCCTTCTAACTTCCATAACACACCGTTAGCTAGAGCCACAGTTAGCTGAAACGTTCAGAGGAAAGTTTGTGGATGATACCAAACTGGGAGGGGTTGCAAGGGCTTTGAGGCTAGGATTAAAATTCAAAATGATCTGGACAAACTGGAAAAATGGTCTTAAGTAAATAGGATGAAATTCAATAAGGACAAATACAAAGTTCTCTACTTAGGAAGGAACAATCAATTGCACATATTAAATGGGAAATGACTGGCTAGAAAGTAGTACTGCAGAAAGGGAACTGGGGGCATAGTGGATCACAAGCTAAATATGAGTCAACAATGTAACAGTGTTGCAAAAAAAAGCAAACAATTCTGGGATGTATTAGCAGGAATGTTGTAAGGAAGACACGAGAAGCAATTCTTGGGAAGAAGGGTGAGTGAGATAAAAGAGGTATTTGTGCAGTGAGGCTGAGGTGAAGAAACTGTGCGGGAGGGAGAGGGTTAAAGCAAACAGCCAAGCAGCAAATACTCCTGAGGGCATTCTGCACCAAAAAATTAAAAACTGTGCACAATATTTTAAAATTCTGCAAGCTTTATTTGTCAATAAATAAATGCAGAGGCTCCAGCATGGCAGTGGGTAGTACAGGCCACTGGTTGTACGAAGGTGGGAAATCACCCTGCAGTCTCCCCAGCCCCGGGACACAGGACCTGACATAGCACAAGGCCTGGGCCTACCCCAGAAACACCCCGAGGCCCTGCCCATCTGTGCCAGGTGCACTAGGTCTGGGGCAGGCAGAAGCAACCAGGCAGGATCCAAGTGTGGAGGAGCTCAGTGGGGAGGGGGTGGTCCAGGTGTAGGGTTAGAGTATTCTTGTGGGACAATCTCGGTGCAGGCAGGCCAGTGTGTGTGGGGGATCTGGATGCACAGTGACTCGTTGGGGGGCAATGGAACTCTGCAAGGGCTTCCAGGTGAAAGTGGCTGGGACTCAGCAGAGGGGTCTGGGTGTGGGGATCTCATTAAGGGAGTCTGGGGGTCTGGGGCTTGGTGGGGTGGGGGTCTGGGTGCAGAGAGCTCAGTGGGGGGTGGTCTGGGCATAGGGGTCCAGTGGCAGGGGGTCTGGGTGCAAGGGGACTCCAGATGCAGGGGTTGAGGTTCAGTGGGGTGAGGTTTGGGAATGGAAAGCTAAGGGGGTTCTGAGTGAGGGTCAGGCTTGGCAGGGGTGTCTGGGTATGGGAGGGTCCAGATGCACAGGGGTTGGGTGGCTGGGGGAGCAGTTCCACATACAGTGACCCCACCCCCCCGCAGCTGAGGAGCGATGGGGGCAGGAAGCAGGGGAGGTTTCTGGGGGTTGGTCTGACACAGCCACTCCTTGCAGGGGAAGAGGAAATTCCGTTCTCTCCAGCCTCCAGGCCAGCTGGGACTAGCAGCTGATCCCGGCTCAGGGTAGGAGTCACTGGCTTAGGTGTCCCCAAACCTGCAGTGCTTTACCTCTCCACCGGCTGCTCTGGGTGCCTGAAACTATGTACCTGTGCAGATAGGGAGTGGTGCGTAACTGCTCTTGCAGCTTCCCTGTCAGAAAGTCCATTTTCTGCGGGGAAGCAAAGAAATCTGCCAGGGACATGAATTCTACGCAAGTGCAGTGTCACAGAATTCGCCCAGGAGTAAGCAAAGGGCAGAGAAAATCCACTCAAAAACCATAGAGTTTTCTCTGAATGGTCCCTTCTTTGGCTGCTTCTGCAACTTCTCCTACCAGCTGGAATCCCTGACTAGTTCCTCACTGTGATTTCTCACACTCACACCCAAGGCAAAATGGCAGGAAGGGATGAGAGGCATCACCTGGATCCTACTTCCCCCACGGTGTGTCGGTGGGGGGGGGGGGTGTCTGGGGCTTGCTAGGGAAAGTGTGGCCCTGGCTGGACCTTATTTTACCTCCTCCCCTCAGTGCAGCAATCCTGCTTGGGCTGCTGCTTCTACTGGCTTGGGAACCACCACGGGAAGTTGTGTGAGTAATCTACTACTAACAAATGAAGACTGGTCAAAACAAACTGGGAAAATGTGCAGATCACAACCTATTATCACATTATCTTAATTTATCTTAATCCCCCGTTCTTACATTTTGCTTATTTTGACTGAAAACATACACAAACTGGAACCTCACCAGTGGTTCCACAAAAGTTTCAGAGTTGAGAGATTCCTTTCTGGTTACACATAGTGTAAGACAGCAATCCTTAGTACTGCATGTTTTTTATAGTTAATTTTTGACTTGTTCCTGAATTCCTACTTAAAGAGCTCTGTAACTGTTCTCACTCATGAAGAGCAACTAGGCTACTAAGAAGTTAAAATTTCTCTCTTTTTTTATCACTAGCACTGAGCAAAATCAACAGCTTATTTCACTAAAAGGTCTCATCCTTTTGAAATGATCTAAATAAAATTCCTGTGACGTAGCAGCTATTCTGTATATCTGAAATGAATCTCCACAGAACACTTTCTGCTTGGCATTTTTATAGTTTTTCTAAATAATATTTATTTCCACATCTCCTTCCCAAAGAAGCAGTATTACTTGTTTATTAAAACAAATTCTTACTACACTTTTTAAAATGGTTTTGGACTAGAGAACATACTTACAGTTAAAGAAGAGATGTGCTCCTAAACTCAATTCAGCCTAGCAATTCTTTCTATTCCTATTTTTAGCCTTAATTTTGCTTTGTTTTTTGAGAAATTGGTCATAGTAATGAATTATCTTAGTGACATTATATATTGTGCACTAGGTTAATGGGACAAAATCCATGTGGGATGGCATTAGAAAATGAATTGTTCACTCCACTTGGATGACAGAGTGCAAAAGCCTTCCCCTGTGGAAAAAGTTCTCCCAAAAGCAATGATCTTGCAGAAGCACAATATATTCTTCCACTACATCTGACAAATAAATATTGTTTATGAGGTCTTAGAGTATAATGTACATTTAATGCATATATTCCAGGATCACACTTGAAGTCTAACACGTGGTTTGGACTAATACCAGAAATTTTGGGTGCAAGAAAAAGAAAAGAAACCCCCAGAAGGAGGAGAAATCATGCAAGCTAAATTGTCTTCCCTTTTTCTGAAAGGAAGATTTTTCCAGAGCTAAGATTAAGCTCCCTGGAAGACATATTTGCTTTTTGTGCTGTACCAAACCTATGGGGGGGAAATATACATGTTTGGCTGTAAATCCATATCCTTTATCCTTCATGTGTGACTATGAGCAGCACTCCCCAGTCTAAAATCTAGGAGAGGGAGTGGGAGAGCACTATTTTTAGTCTGGCAGAAAACTCAAAAATTTGAAGGTTAGCAGAAAGAGCAGGACAGAAAATTTTTACTTTATTTTTCACGTTTATTTAATGGTCTAAAATTTTGCTCACAAGTTGGAAGATTTGCGACCTCTGAAACTAATTTGACAACCTATAGGAAAAGTTCTCCTAGCTCATAACCCTAATATACTGCAGACTTTTTAGAGAAAAACTTCACAAGCTCCAGACTATTTGGCACCAAATGAATAGAAAAACACAAATCCTTGGTTTGCTTTACTGAGGGACCTCCATGATAAGTGTGTTACACAGGAAACAATTCTCCCGTCCAGAGTTGCTTTGCATCTAGGTTGATTTTCCAGACAGCAATTTCTAGCCGGCCAGCATGTAATGCAGTAACTCAGGAACACTGTGCTAGCTGCCAAGTATGGCTAATACTGGGATACATTACAAATGTTGAGTAATAACTGGGATTCATAAGGACCCTCCATCATCACCCTCAGCTGTTTTTCTTTTCATATATGGATAGCCATTGTCATCTTGCACAGATTTATTTATTTACTTCCACATGTCCTTTGCAGTTTCATTGCTTCCCTCTTTTCTCTATATTGAAGAGATGAGCTTAAGTCTAGAGGATAGCCAATCACTACCCTGAGAGTATCCAAATGTGTGTGCCTGCAATTCATCCAGGTACAAAAAAAATGCACCCACAAGATTAGTGGATGCAAATAGTACCAATAAAAAGGAGAGCAGGGTTATTTTAAATTGTAGGCTACAATCTTTTATTTCACAGATTTACTTTTGATTGGTAATGTTGATTTTATTAAAATTAAAATGGTCATACAATGAACATTTCAACCTGGGTGTGGGTGAGATGAAGAGAGAAAAATGAGAAGATAGTAAGTAATAAAATTACTTAGCAGTTACTTCTTGTACTCTGCAGATCAGCAGTGTAAGTGCAAGTGCAAAATATATCAATGAATTTAGTGTCAGAACATACCTGAAGTCGGTATTGCTTATCCCTATTTTAAAGATGGCCAAAGTGAAACCTCTGTTAAGGAATTTTCACAAGGATTCACAATGAGTCAGTATCAGAGGCAAGAAGGTAACTCAGGAGGCTGACTCTCTGCCCTAGACCAAGATGCCTCCCAATTATACATACTGTCAATACTATGTCACATACCATTAGATCAAGTTTTCATTTTCTAATAGAACTATACTGAAAATTAAGGTAATTCCCCGATCTACACATTGAATGTCCCATTAACCAAGCCATCAGGGTAAGTATTTATTTTTATGTCATTTAAAAACCTGATGAGATTTCAAGTGGGGAGTGTCCCTTTAAGCCAATCTTGGTCCTGGCTAGTATAGCGAGGAGGAACTGTGTAGTCTCTCCTCTGCTTCATGAATCCTGCTGACTGGGGCAGAGGACTAGAGGAATGCACACTTTTCTGCTTCTATAAACAAAAGGAAATTGCAACCATACTTGCAGGTGGTTTGCACTTACTGTCGATTGCAGCTTATCTGCTAGCCAGCTTGATGGACCAGACCTAGCTACATGTCACGCCACTTCCGGGCTGTGGAGTATGGACTGTCATACTAGATAGATCTCCCTCTGTTCTGACATCATTTTGAGAGCAGTGGAATGATAGTCTTGTAGCGTGAATAGGGATGATAAAAGAGGTTCCCCACACCCTTTTTCTCCACTATCCACAAATCATCACCGAAGAGGAAGAGGAAAAGATTGAGCTCTTGTATTTGAACAAGAATACTCTCACTCACATTTGTTATGTTTAGAGAACCTCAAGTTTGCAGGATGTACAGATCCTTATTTTCTCCATTTGCCATGATGATAGTGCTAATCTTGTGATTTCAAATCTCAGTCTGATTCCCTGCAGTTAACTCTGAAATGTGACTATGGTTAAACTTAACAGAACACCTAGGTATGGTGACTCCTACATCTATCTATTGAACCCTCCTGACAATTACAAACTAATAGCTTACATGCATAGGCGGGCACAGCCCATTTCATTAGGGTGTGCACCCAGGGAGCCCCACCCTGCCCTAGCCCCACCCCCATCCTGCCCCCATCCACTCCCTCCTACTTCCCGCCCCCTGACTGCCCCCCTGAGAACCCCCAAGCCCCCCTGCTCCTTGTCCCCTGACTACCACCTCCTGGGACCCCTGCCCCTAACTGCTCCCCAGAACCCCTCCCCCTATCTAAGCCTCCCTGCTCCTTGTCCCCTGACTGCCCCCCTAGGACCCTACCCCCTACCTGTCCCCTGACTGCCCCAACCCTTATCCACATCCCTGCCCCTAGACAGACCCCCAGGACTACCACGCCTATCCAACCGCTCTCCACCCCCTGACAGCTCCCCCCAGCACTCCTACCCCATACAACCCCCTCTGCTCCCTGCCTCCCCTAACCCCTCTCCAACCCCTGCCTCCTGACAGCCCCCCCGACTCATCCAACCCCCCCAGCTCCTTGTCCCCTGACCACCGCCTCCAAAGACCCCCCCCCCAATTGCGCCCCCCCAGGACCTTCCTTGCTCCCTGTCCCCTGACTGCCCTGCCCCCGACAGACCGTGGGACTCCCATGCCCCATCCAACCCCCCCCTGCTCCCTGACTGCCCCCTCCAGAGACCCCCTGCCCCAACCACCCCCCGGGATCCCACCCCCTATCCAACCCACCCTGCTCCCTGTCCCCTGACTGCCCCCACCCCTTATCCAACTCCCCTGGCCCTGGACCCCTTACCATGAGATGAGGGTCCTAGCCTCCCCGCGGATACAAACACTGCCCCGCAGAAGCATGCAACCCCAGCTCCACAGGTGGGATGGGAGACAGAGGGGCTCAGGCCAGCTCCACACAGAGTGGGGTCAGGGCTTCAGCCCTGCAACTTTTGCCACTAGGCTGGCTGGGGCTCCTGAGACGTGGACTTCAACCCCACATCTTCTGCCAGGGTCCAGGGCAGCTCCTGCTCGGGTCTGGGCTTCTCCTCCACCCCCACGTGGCTCCAGCCCCGTCTGGGGCTTCTCTTCCCCCACCCCCGCATGACTCCTGCCGGTATCTGGAGCTTCTCCCACTGCACCCAGCCCTAGCCTAGCTGGGCTCCCTTGGGTCACCTGCTGCCTGCTGTGGCCGGAGTGGAGCCATACACGTGGACACCATGGCCACCAGCCCAAGAGGTGCGGGGCAGCCCTAGGCAAGCAGGGGCTGGCTGTGCTGCTGCTGATAGCCCCGCACTCCCGCCCACACCTAACCCTAAGGCTTTTTTTTGGTGTGTGTGTGTGAGACTCGGCCCCTGCCGGAGCAGGGAGGCAGGAAGCAGTTGATTTGAGCCTGTCCACCAAACAGCTGAGGAGGGGAGAGGGGAGGAGCAGCCTTCCCAGCCAGAGCTCAGGGCCTTAGGGTGTGCGAGGGCACACACGGCACGCCCCGTGCGCACTCCTATGCTTACATGTGGTCGCTACAGCAAAAATTAGCTCACTATCCAGTGGCTATGCTTATATTTAGACAGGTTCCTGCTGAAAGATCTACAATACAGAAAATGCAAATCCAACGCTTGGACCGTGTCCCCCGATCTGATCCTGTGGTGTCCTCAGGTTTGTTTGTTTGTTTTTTTAATCACGATGTAGAAAGTTAAACCAACAGAACATCTACTGAATGCATCAATTAAAATATAAGACAGGTCAGATAGTTGATATAATTGACATGTGCAGCTCAAAGAGGTGCCACTAAACTCTTTCTGAAATATGACTTAATTTAGTGACACTGTTTCTGAGCTACCAACCATCTTACCCCTTGGAAGGCTGAGGCGGCGTATATACTGCACTCAAGTTAAGTATACTTGGCTGAGCTCCTGATCCCTCCTTCTCCTCCCTGCTCCACTTTATTAAATAGCTATGTACCCTCTGACTACCCCAGAAAAGTGCAACAATCTGATCTTTCCCTGCCAGTTGCTGATTCTGCCCTGCTACCACTCAGCTTGTGCTACCCAATGCCTTTCCTCCCAGCTGCCAGATCTTGACCTCTTCCCACTGAGGAAAAAATCCACCACCCAAGTCATTGGTCCCTCCTTCAAATATCCCAAACAAGATTCCCCAGCCCCATGCTCCTAACAGAAGCCCAACTGACTGTGCCAGTGTCCAGAATGCAATAATGTATCTTGACATTACCTCGCTCCTAAGAGTTACAAGCTCAAGTATTACTACTTTTTTTACACTTGTATTTTTCAAAATAACACAAATAATTGAGTAACTGACATTTGTTTCCTCACTGTCCCCCCACTCACAGGCCATTTGAAAAAAAAATTCTTTATAAGGGAACAGAAGGATTTTCTTTTCAATGTTTTTTTTGAACTTCTTTCTTAAGGCACCAGCAATATAAGCATGGTCATACTAGTTCAGAGCAATACTCCATCTAGCCCACTACCTTGCCTCTGACAGTGGCCAGTGCCAGATGTTTCATAGGTAAGGCTACGCTTTAGTCACAGGTATTTTTAGTAAAAGTCATGGCCAGGTCATAGACAAAAATTCATGGCCCATGACCTGTGCATGACTTATACCCCTGACTAAATCTTGTGGGAGGGTCACTGCTGGGTGGGGGGGGCTTCCCAGGGGGCTGCTGCTGACGGGGGGCCACTGCTGCTCCCACCTGCGGCTGCCGCCCGCCTGCTACTGCTCTGGCCGTCCCCGGGACCACTGCTCAGGCAGTCCCGGGGCCAGCTGCACCTGCGGCTGCTCAGGCGGTCCTGGGGCCAGCTGCAGCATCCGCCACCTGAGCAGCTGGCCCTAGAACCAACTGCTTAAGCAGCCCTGGGGTAAGCCAATCAGAAGTCACGGAAAGTAATGGAATCCGTGACTTCCACAACCTCTATGACAAACACGGAACCCTATTCATAGGGCATGAACAAAACAGGGCAATTTTGAGTGATCTGTCCTCTGTCGTCCAGGCCCAGATTCTGGCAGTCAGAAGTTTAGGGACACCCAGAGCATGACATTGCATCCCTGATCATCTTAGCTACTACCCATTGATGGACCTATCCTCCATGAACATATCTAATTCTTTTTATAACCCAGTTATATTTTTGGCCTTCACCACATCCCATGGCAATGAGTTCCACAGGGTAACAGTGTTTTATGTGCAGAAGTACTTCTTTATGTTTGTTGTAAACATGCTGCCTATTATTTTCATTGGGTGACCGCTAGTTCTTCTGTTATGTGCAGGGGGAAATAACATTTCCCTAGTCACTTTCTCCACACCATTCATGACTGTGTAGTCCTCTATCATATCCCCCCTTAGCTTCCTTCATAAGATGAACAGTCCCAGACTTTTTAATCTCTCCTTGTATGGAAGCTATTCCACATCCCTAATCATTTTTGTTGCCCTTCTCTGCACTTTTTCCAATTTTAATATAGCTTTGGTCACACCATCTCAAAAAAGTTGCACACAGTATTCAAGGTGTGGACATAAATTTATATAATGGCAGTTTGAAATTATGTATCCCATTCCTGATGGTTCCCAACAGTCTTAGTTTTTTTGACTGCTCCTGCATACCGCGGAGATTTTTTAAAGAATTATCCATGACTCTAAGAGCTGTTTCTTAAGCAGTATCAACTAATTTATACCCCCAATATTTTGTATGTATAGCTGGGATTATGTTTTCTAAGGTGCATTACCAGCCTTGAATATCATCTGTCATTTTGTTGTTCAGTCACCCAGTTTAGTGAGATCCCTTTGTAACTCTTTGCAGTTACCTTTGGACTTAACTATTGTGAGTAATGTTGTATAGTCAGCAAACTTTGCCACTTCACTGCTTTACCCCCTCTTTCCAGATCACATAATTTATCATTTAGTCCATTGGGAGACCCTGCTGTTTACCTCTCCACTGTGAAAAAAACCAACCATTTATTCCTCCCCTTTGTTTCCTATTTTTTAACCAGTTACTGATCCATGAAAGGATTTTTCATCTTATCCCATGACAGCTATGCTTGCTTAAGAGTCTTTGGTGCGGGACCCTGACAAAGGCTTTCTGGAAGTCCAAGTACACTGTATCCAGTGGGTCACCCTTGTCCACATGCTTATAATGTCAATAGTGCTGGGAAGGTTCTGAGTGAAGAGCTGCTGCAAACCCAACAGAGCACACACTTGTGCAAATCATTTTTTGGATAGAGCCTAGACAGATGGCACTATTTGTTTTCTATACATCTTAGTAACAGAGGTGAGGATTTTGAATGTGTCTTATAAAAAGGCAGTGAACACTAAATAGGGTTGAAATGCTCTTAACTTTCTGAAACAAATTCCTTTAGGGCTGAAATTATCCATGCTTAATCTCACCCCAGCAATGAACTTTTCTGGGAAAACATGAGCAAAATTGGCTCAGCATTTATATAAGAACAGAAAAAGCATTCCTCATATGTTCCAAAAAGAAATTTTGCACATACAAACTCAAGAGTTACTAAAAGGATATTTACACACACACACACACACACACACACACACACACACACACACACTGTGCTTATTTTGTAGATCTCATTAGCGTTTAAGGAATAGGCTACATTTGAATGAAATTTCATAGGTGGTTTTAAATTTACAAATATTTAAAGTGTTTTTCATGAATGTAACAGAACTTGCTCTAAGGATTTTTTTATTTTATTTTATGCTTTGTACTGTCATAGGGTACATCTACATTGGGGCTAGGGCTGTAATTTCCAGCTCGGTAAGACATACCTGCACTTGCTCTGATTGAGCTAGTCTGCTAAAAATAGCAGTGTAGCCACAGTGGTGCAAGCAGTGGGACAGGCTAGCCACACTGCGTATGATTTATATAAATGCTGAGCCATCCTCCGTATGTATTCAGGTTGCTAACCCATCCTGCCATTTGTGCCACGATGGCTATACTGCTATTTTTAGCTTGCTCGCTCAATCAGAGCTAGCGCAGGTATGTCTACCCAAGCTGGAAATTACACCGCCAACTCTAGTGTAGATATACTCACAAGACTTCACTCCTGCAGCACTTAGCAGCACTAAATGGCATGAGCGCCTTTCCTGTATCCCTCTCAGCTCCTATCTTCCCAAAGGCTCCCCTTCTGCTCTGCCAGCCATGGTCATGGGCTGCTGTCATCATCAGACAATGGTAGAGTCACGGAAAGAATCTAAGGAACAAAGAAAACATCCTTATAGCAACTCTCTCCCTCTCTGCTTCACTGAAGAGCTTCTGCCTAGAACCTTCTGGAGCCTCTTCCTGCTGGCATCTTATTACAGCTAAAAAGAAACAGCACACTACTCTCACAACTGGGTGCTAAGGGCCCTTACTTGAAAGTGTGACCAACATTATATATTGTATTAACAAATACAATATAATAGCCTGTTAAGAAAGACAATTGTTGAGGCATATATACATAAGGGCATGGGGGCTAGAGGCTCAGATTGAGACATCAAATGTAACTGCATTTAATAACTTCCAAGTGTTTGATCACTCAAAGTTAATGTTGCATTAATGCTTTTTTCATTATAAACATATCTAAAGGTGATAGATATTTAGAATGAGTGAAATCTGCCAAACAGATTTGCAAGTCAAGGTGTGAGCTTAAATTGTTGGTATTTCTTTAATGATATAAATACATCAATTTTTATACTGAGCTTATAAAAGCATGTTCTAAAAATATTTTCCAGCACATCAAATTCATATTAAATACAACTTGAGCCCCTCACACACTAAGTATGGAGGAAAATAATGCATTTGATTATGAAATACTTGAGAAAATGTATTCCTTTATGCTGGTAATTTACATTTCTGGAATATATGAAAAAGCAAGGTATTTTAGCCCAAAAATGAACATCCAAAACAGAGCTCAACAAAGAGTAAAACCATCAAAAATAAAAACATCACCCACTTCATATCAAATTATGCTCTCTGTGGTTGTAATTCAACCTGCAAGTTGCAAAAATGTTTCCATTCAAGGTTTGTTTAAAATGTATTTATTTTTTATTGGGGAAAAAAATCATCTGGGACTAATTTAAACTCTTCAAGCAATATTGGTCTTGATAAGTCAACTTACCAAGCACTTTGTATGGAGAAAACTCAACCATGCTGTGTTTGGCAAAGTGTAATTATCACATGGATTACAAAACAAAGAAAGAGAACTAAGGTCTGGCATGTGAGAATGTCAAATTCTCTGTTTCAGTTGTTAACCTCTTTTCTGGTGTACTACTGACAATACTGAAACTTTTAGGGCCAAATTCTGAGATGCTTGATCCTCACTCAGGAAAATTCTCTCTGACTTCAAGGGTATGTCACCTGAGTGAGAACTAAGGGCATGTCTACGCTTGGAGCTGGGGGTGTGATTCCCAACTCAGGGAGACCTACCCGCACTAGCCCTCATCAAGCTAGCATGACAACAACAAATGCATCTGCAGCGGCGCTTGCCCCCCGCCCAAATGTGGGCCCCTCAGAGATGCTAGGCATGGTGGCGAACGTCTACCATGGCTGGCGCTGCTGCAGCTGTTTAGCATATGAGCTTAATCATCTCTCTTAAGGCTGGGGATCACATCTCCAGCTCAAACAGCAGACACGCCTTCTCTCTGAATGACTTGGATGAAGAGGGAAAACAGGTAGAAGGGCAAGCAGCTATATTTTGAACTGGGATAATGGGATGAACCTTTTATGTCTGCTACATGCTTCTCTTGGGCATCATAGGTTAATCCTTATTTTGAAATTGGCAACTAGCAAACACCAGCAATAGAGTATATGTAAACTGATTACAGGACTGGAATCCAGGAGCTACTCTTGAATACCAATCCCAGCACTGACTGGGACTCCCTCTGTGACCTCAGCTAACTCAGTTTGCCAGTTCTCCATCTGTAAGATGGGGATAATTCTTATGTACCTATCTCACCAGAGTATTGTAAGGACTATGTGCACAACACTTTGGTGATGCAATTAGCTATATAAATGCTAAATATTATTTTATTGGAAGTGTCAGTTTTCTAGTAGCTAATGGGAAAGTCTAAAAAATGTCTCAGTGAGCCAACAGATTACTGAATGGTATGTTGTTTCTACAGCTGTACTACATTCAGCCCCTTCACTCAAAGATTCTAGGTATGTAGGTTGCTGTTTTTATTGATCCTTTTTGCAGTGGGGAAAAATAAAGTTAATAAATATTGACTTTGCTCTGTGCAAGACTCTCACATTTTATAGGAAGCAGTATATGTGTGGTATCTCTTGTCACAGAATGGGAGAAGCAAAATAAGAAAGGTCTAAGGCTATTGTTCATACTTATTTTTCCCATTTCTGGAATAAGTAAACAAAAATATCCGTACTATGCCCAAAATCCATAAGGCTGAAAAACAGCAACATATTTGAAAAGCTTTTCTCTACTTATTGTTGAGTACAATGAAAACCAGAACAAAAAGCAACCTGCTAGAAATAATTGAGATGCCAGAACATTACACTGAAAAATGGAATTATCTAAGTTAACAAAGGGAGGAGATTGGGGGCAAGGGAGGAGAGGAGAAGCAACTTAAAATTGCTTACTAGGATTCAAGAATAATATAAAAAATCAAGGGTAAAATTTTCAAAAGTGCCCAGGAACATGTCTTCACAGGAAGTTACTGCACTAGATGCCAGGGTGTGAATCTAGAGCACACAAGCTTTCCCACTACTACTTAAGCCACATTTTGGGACTTTCACTATGTTGCAGTTGTGTCCGCATGGAATGTTATTGCACAGCAAGCTTGTGCACTGCAGATTGACACCCTGGCTTGCCGTGCAGTATCTTGCCATGTAGCCAAGCCCTCAGGTTAAAAACAAGACATGGTCACTCAGCTTTTAATTCTGGTTACCAACCTAAGTTAAAGCCGACAGGGAAGTCTGGGATATAACTCGAGCTGCTAAAGTATGGTTATTTACACTACAGTAACTATAGGTCCTGGAGATGTTGTAGTCAGTCTGGATCCTGTTATAGGTGGGCATATGCTCTGTGAGCATACCACCTTTTTTTTTTTTAAGCTAGCAATGTCTGGCAGGGCCATGCTTGCGCCCTGTGCCTCCTCATGCTCCAGTACAAAGGTATAAAGCAGGGGTTCTCAAACTTCATTGTTCCGCAACCCCCTTCCAACAACAAAAATTACTACACAACCCCAGGAGGAGGGAATGAAGCCTGAGTCTGCCTGAGCCCTGCCGCCCTGGGTGGGAGGCAAAGCCAAAGCCCCACTGCCTCGGGTGGGGGTGGGGGCCAAAGCCGAAGTCCAAGGGCTTCAGCCCCAGGCAGAGGGCCTGTAACCTGAGCCCCGTTGCCCAGCGCTGAAGCCCTCAGGCTTCAGCTTTGGCCCTGGACAGTGGGGCTTGGGCTTCGACCTCAGGCCCCAGCAAGTCTAAGCCATCCCTGGTGACCCCATTAAAATGAAGTCATGACCCACTTTGGGGTTCTGACCCAGTTTGAGAACTGCTGGTTTAAATGATGGGGCAGCCCACCCCTCAATTCCCTCACATTTTGAAACCGGTGGTAGCTAGGAACTCAAAAAGCCTGGATAGAGGAGGGTTATGGGAACCACAGTTACTGTAGGGTAAATATATGTCAGTGTGGATCCCACTGTAGAGGACTACAAGTGGTATCCGCCTCAGACACAGGAGATATGAGTCAGCCATATCTTACAGATCTCAGCAACTGGTATGTCCTTGAAGCAGGCCATGGATGATACCTGAACTCAGGTAGCATGTGCCCTAACATTTGTAGGAAGGGTCTCACCAGCCAATTGGTAACAGGTGGTGACACACTGAGCGATCCTCGACAACTGTTGAGAGGAAATCACCTGGGCTTTAGATCTACGCAACAGAGCAGTAAAGAGTTGGGGAGAGAGTCTGAAAGGTTTTGTCCTGTTCAGGTGATGAAGCAGAGACCTGGAGACATCTAGAAGATGTAAATTCTCTACCAAAGAGGAATGTGGTTTCAGAAAGAAGACTGGTAAGGTAAATGATTATTCAGATGGAACTCTCATGTTATCTTTGGAATACACTTAGGATGTGGTCTCATCAGATCCTTATCCTAATGAAAAGTTTTACACAGTGGTCCAGCCACAAGGGCTTGGATCTCATTGATTCTCTGGGCCAATGTGATGGCTACAAAGAATGCCGCCTTGATAGTGAGAAGGTACAAAAAGCATTCCAAAAGAGGCTCAAATGGTGGTTGCATTAATGTAAAAGGACAATGTTGACATCTCACAGAGGAGCTGGGTCTCTTACCAGGGGGCACAAATGTAACAGTCCTTCGAGGCATCTTATCATCGTGGGATGTGAGAAGACTGACTAAACCGGAGTATGATCTGCAGAGATTGCAGACAGATGGACTTTCAGGGAGCTCAATGCAAGGGCTGTTTACTTCAAGGGTAATATGTGGTCTAGAACCCTTGGTATTGGAGTTTTAAGTGGGCTGCCCACACAGAAAACCTTCCATTTTGCTGCATATATTTTCCTGGTGGAGGCCATTCTACTTTGGAGCATTGTCTATCGCTACTGCTCATTCAACCACCATCCAAGCTGTCAGTGTAATGACTTGGTGTCCGGCTTTTGTATCTGGCCTTGATTCTGAGACACTATGTCCAGGCAGACAAGGAGACTGATGGGAGGCTTACTGGACAGTCACAGGATGTCCAAGAGCCAAAACTGTCCCAGATGGTATAAGGCTATTAAAATCACTGTGGCTTTGTTCTGTTTAATCTCTGCTAGTGTTCTGGGAATCAGAAGAACATGGGGATATGCACAGAGAAGATCCCTTGACCACAGGAAGGAAAAAGTGTCCAGTAGGGATCCACTGCTCATGACTCCCATGGGGCAGAACTCCTTGCATTTGGCATTCTCCTCTCATGCAAATAGGTCTATAGTCAAGTGTCCCCATGTCTGGAAGATGGGGTGTAATATTGGGTCTCTCAATGGCCACTCATGATTGGAAACTGTTCTTGCTTAGGTAGTCTGAAAGATTGTTGTTGATCCCTGGGAAGTAAGGGGCCACTAGGGTCACCACATGCAGTTGGCACCATTATCGGAGTTCTAGGGCCTCTTCATAAAACTGGGATAAGTGTGCACTGCCCTGTTTGTTAACACCGTGCATTGCCAACATGTTGTCTATCATGGTCTGTAGTACGAAGTCGTTGAAAATGGACTGGAAATCTATACAGCCCAGTCTTATAGTTTCAGTTCCAGGATGTTCATATGGAGTTTTAAGTCATCTGAAGACCACACCGCTTGTTTCTGGAAGTGATCCAGATGAGCAACCCAGCTAGTCCCAGATGCATCCATCCATCACCAGTGTTCAGGATGGGGAGGAGGCCGCAAAGTGTACCACTTTCTGCATATTTAAAGGATTCATCCACCAGGTGAATTCCCATAGAACCTGGGAAGGAAATGCTATCAACTTGGACATCTGGTGCTTGGCAGGAAAGTACACTGCTGATCTCAGCAATTGTGGGAATGGTCACAGGCAATGTCTGGCGAGAGGTGTCACATAAGCCAAACTGACATGTACATCAAGAGGAGTAAACATGTGTGAACTGTGGTTGATGGTTTTGTCTGTAGTTTAAATTACACAGGACTGAATGGGTAAGAATCTGTCATCTGATACGTAGCCCATCACTGCTTGTGAGTTGAGTAGTGCTCCTGTGAATTCTTGGGAGATAACTGTCTAGTTTGCCAGGAATCTCAACTGGGAAAAAAAGGATAAAACCGGTTGTATTGTTGATTCAGCTAATCATCCAGATATGGGTATACATATACGCTTTCTTTCCTGAGATGTGCCACTACAACTGCCAGGCATTCGGTAAACACACTTGGTGCCATGGAGAGTCCGAAAGGCAGAACTTTGCTTGGTAATGATTGGGCCCAAACTTGAATGTGAAGTACTTCCTGAGGGTTAGATGAATGGCAGTGTGAACGTATGTATCTTTTAGGTCAAGAGCTGTGAACCTGTCCTTGGCTTGGAGTGTAGGAATGATGGAGGCAAGCTTTCCCGTCCTGAATCTGAGGCAACACATGTAGCTGAGTCTCCTCAGGTCTAGGATAGGATGAAGACCCCCTATCTTCTTCAGAACGAGAAAGCGCTGAGAGTTAAAACTTTTCCCCCTGTATTCCTGTGGAATTTTTTTTTTTAAATCACTCTTGATTGGAGCAGTGAGTCGACTTCTGCTTGTGAAGGCTCTCATGAGAAGAGAGTCTTGAAGATGGTATGGGAAGGAGAATGGATAGGGGACAGGGAAAGAAATTGGATGGTGTATTCATGGGTAATAATGTCTAATATCTATTTGTCCATAGTAATGTCCAACCAAGCACAGTGGTATGGAGCAATGTGGTTTTTGAAGAGCATTGCCTGAGTGACTGGTTCTCGTGCTGCTCTCAACTGGTATGTCAAACCTGCTTCCCTGAGGACTGGGCAGGGTGCAAGGTTGAGGGATTGGAGGTCTGATGTTCTCTTACAAATAAGGCAGCTTTTTAGGTTGGTAGTCTGGACGCCTTATTAAGAGAATGTCTGTTGTCTCTGATGGTGCTGCAGCTGCTGTGGGCAATAGGTTTTCCGATATGTTGGAAGTGTGTATGTTCCTCAGGATCTCAGGGTCACCTGTGTCTTTAAGCGAATGTAATGTGCTTTTTTGTTTTCTCATGAAATAGCTCTGAACCTTCAAATGGAAGGTCTTCTATGGTAGCCTGTACTTCACAAGGAATGCCCAAAGCCTAGAGCCATGACACCCTTCTTGTGGTCACAGCTGTGGCCATGTTCCTGGCTTCCAGTATCAGCAGCATCCATAGCAACCTATAGGATGTTTTCAACACTAGCTGTCCCTCTCACACAGTCTTTCATTTCCTCTCTAGCCTTCTAGGAAAGCTTTGTCGGAAGACTGTACCATGTGAGGAAGTCATACTTCGCTAAAAGGGCCTGATAATTAGCTACCCTAAGCTGAAGTGAAGCCGTCCAGTATGACTTCTTCCCAAAGAGATACAATCATTTTGGATCTGTCCTTGAGAGTATTCTTGGTTGAGCAGGACTTCTCCTGCACCGCTGAAACCACTGGTGACCCAGGATTAGGATCAGAGTAGAAATACTCTAGTCTGGATGGGGGCACCTGATAGTGTTTCTCTATCCTTTTCACAGCTGGAGGTGCAGTGGCTGGTGTCTGACATAGTGGTTTAACTGGGTCCAGAAGCCATTCATTTATCAGGATGACAATGCATGCTGGGCCCACTGCAGATAGATGTGGAGTCTGGGTAGTTTCTCTGTAATGACGAAGGTCTCAATTTTTAGTGTGCCTACTATCCTCAATAAGAGGTCTTGAAAGGCCTTAAACGTCCAATGCCAGTGCAGACACCAGGGTCATTACCTCCTCTGGTGATGAGGAGGAGAGGTTTTTAAGAGATGAAGCAGGGTACTGGTGTATCCACACCTTGGGTTTCTGTTCCTCCTGATAGTCAAGTGTCTGGGCTCTCATCGATGACGTGGCAAGACAGGGTGAGCTTTTCCTTTTACTTATGGGGATAAACGGATTCTGTGAGCTCTAGCCTGTTCTTCCCAGAATGACCAGAGTGGCATACCATACAGCTATGCATGCTGGCCCAGCCATTGCCACCCTTGTGGCTATGAGACAAAGTTCTCCCAGTCTTCTGGTGCTGCCCAGGGACCATATAGCAAATGGTTCCCTGCCCAACAGAGGGAAGAAAGTCTGCCCTGATGATGGAGATGAAGAGTATATCACTTCTATGGGCAATGCCAATGGTGGCTCCTCCAACAGCAAAGGGGCCTTCCTTTGAATCAGCAGGTACCTCTGCACCAAAGCCACTTCCAGAGCCTGTTCCATTGGCTGTAATGTCTGCACTGATTCAAATGCCGGTGCTGAGGTAGAGATCATTGTAGATGCTGATACTGATGGTGCTGGTATCAATGCTTCCGGTGCCAGCACTGTAGCCTATATATGACTATGTACCAGTGATGAGCAATCTACGACCTGCGGGCCGCACGTGGCCCATCAGGGTAATCCGCTGGCAGGCCGCAAAGCAATTTGTTTACATTGACTGTCCGCAGGCACGGCCACCTGCAGCTGCTTCCCGCAGCTCCTATTGGCCAGGAACAGTGAACCGCAGCCACTGGGAGCTGCAGGCAGTAACGTAGCTAGGGGGGGAGCAGCTGCTCCCCTCCCCCCCCCCCCCCCCGCACAGTGGCGCCTTAGGCCGCCCATTCCACCTTGTAGGTAGAAAACGCAAAGCACCAAGCCTGATGTTGTGTGGTCGAGCAGAGGGAAAAGGGTGAGTTAATCATGAGGTTTTAGAAGCAGTCATGGTTTCTGCAGCTTGCAAAAACGTTGTGACTCGTTTCACACCAACCCCGCCGTGTGCATCATGTTTCCTTGGCTTGGACCTTCTGGGTGTCCTCTGCCCCGCAGGTTAGTTATATACCCCCAGTTGGGGTCTGAGCGCTGCTGCTGCTACACACGCTGCCAGCTGCAGACGCAGCGGTGGCTCGCTTCTGGCCGCTGCTGCTTGGGTGGCAAGATTTATTCCAGGCAGAGAATTAACCAGCCAGCCAGCCAGCCTCCAAATCTCCGGGTTCCTCACACACCTGGGCACTCAAACCGGAGCTGCCGGGGATTTAGCAGGGAGGGCTGCTGGCCAATGCATTTTCCAAAGCGACTAAGCGAGCCGGGGGGGAGGGTTGCAAGGTTCGCATAAACTTTCCGCTCTGCAAAACAGGTGGGAGGAGGGGTCAAGCCTGGAGCCTGAACTTCTGCAGAAGTAAAAGGTCCCCGGTGCAAAACAGCAGCAAACCAGTTCCCTTGTGCAGCGGGCACATCTCCCCGATAGCCGCCCATGCTCTCCCGCAGCGCCTCCGGGGGTTAGATCCAGGGCTGGAAGCAGAGGCAAGGAGACACAGACGGTGAGGACAGGAATGGGCGTTTCCCTCCCCTCTGTAGCACCTGGTGGGAATTACCCAGATGAATTCACCTCCCTCCCCGGAGCCGGTCCTGGATTCATTGGTTCCATGGGGGGAAGCGTCTCCCATGACTGGCCCTCACATCCCCTCGCCACTGTCTTACCCCCCCGCTGCTCTCCTCCTCCCTTGCAGGCCCCCCTCATCCTCCATCCCCAGGCATCCCCCAAAGTTCGTGTTTTCATAATTTTTTCTCTCGCCCGGTAAGTTTCACTCCCTTGTAACCCCTGAGTACTGCTGCAATAGGCTCGAGGAGGCTACCGTTTCGGGGAGGAGGGGCGGAGATTAGCCCCAGCTGGGTTTGCACACAAAAAAACAAAAAAAAAACAGACAGTGAAAGCTTGCTGCTCGGCTGGTCTCTCTGGAGTTGCAGGCACGGGGCATCGCTGGGGGAGGCGCTGAGGACCTGGGGTTCATAGGGGGATGGATGGATAGACGGATGGGTGTGTGGGACTGGGGACAAAGAGTGTGCTTGGGGTTGATTAATCAAACTTAGCTGTGCCTCTTCAGCTGCCACTGAGGCTACATCTACACTACAGGGGGGGGGGGGTCGATTTAAGATACGCAAATTCAGCTACGCGAATAGCGTAGCTGAATTCGGCGTATCGCAGCCGACTTACCCCGCTGTGAGGACGGCGGCAAAATCGACCTCCGCGGCTTCCCGTCGACGGCTCTTACTACCACCTTCGCTGGTGGAGTAAGAGCGTCGATTCGGGGATCGATTGTCGCGTCCTGACGGGACGCGATAAATCGATCCCCGAGAGGTCGATTTCTACCTGCCGATTCCGGCGGGTAGTGTAGACCAGGCCTGAGAAAATCAACAGCTCCCAGAGCAGCCGTGAATTAACTTCGCTCTCCACTGCCATGTGCTTTATGCAGCTCACAGGGGCTGCTTGAATTACCACCTCACTTAGAGCCTTTACTGCCCCATAATCAGTGATGAAGACCCCCGGCAACACAACAAAGGAAGTCTTATAAATAGCAGGGGAATGTCAGTCACCCGCGGTGCCATTGTAATTGCTGGATTAAGTATGTATTTGTTAAAGTCCCCTGAGGGGATTGTTACAGTCTATGGGGCTGATACCAGACATACATGCTTGTCATTGGTTGCAAAAGGACACGGCAACCCCCAGGCCCTGGTGCTCCCCTACGTGGGAGCTGCGCTGGGGTCAGGGAGCAGGGCTCCTGACTGCAGACAGGGGACTCACGATCCCCACTGATGCCAATAAAGCCTCCTGCAAGGGTAAATCAGGAGTGAGGATAGATATATAGATGGTTGTGTATGGAGATCAGTGGATGGATGGATAGACAAAGGGGTGTATATGGGGATAGATGGGTGCATATGGGGTGATGGATGGATGGATGGATAGATAGAGGGGTGCATATGGGGCTGGATGGATAGACAGAGGGAAGTGTATGGGGATGGATAGATAAGGTAGCTAATCGCGGTGACAGATCCAGACTCTGTAGTAACCCTATTGTAGCAATTATGCCAATAAAGTAGCGCAGTTGCGGAACGATCCTTTAGCCGACTCGAACTTATAAAGTCCTACCTGCGCTCTACAATGGGTGAAGATAGGTTGTCTGGGTTAGCTTTGCTCTCCATTGAAGAACAATTGGCTAGTGAAGTAGATTATAATAAGTAATAAATAACTTTGCTAGAATGAAGCTTAGATGAAAGAGGCTGTTGTAGTTGCTTCATAGATCATATTGTTTTGATCTTATCTTTGAAATATAAAAAGTAAATAACGTGTGTTATTATGTTTTGATTTTATATACAATATAAATAGATGTCATACTGAAACTGCTTTTATATTTTAAATGCAAAATAACACACGTACTTGTAAAACAATATTATTCTTGTGGTTTTATTTTAAGTACAAAATAAGTATGTATAACGAATTTAAAAGTATGTAATTAGTAATTTGATATGTTGGGTGGCGCCTTTTTTTATGTGTTCGTTCCCCCGATGTTAGAACCTGGCTACGCCACTGGCTGCGGGCGACCGTGCCTGTGGACGGTCAATGCAAACAAACTGTCTCGCGGCCTGCCAGCGGATTACCCTGATGGGCCGCCTGCGGCCCGCAGGCTGTCCACCACTGCTATGCGCTATAGGTATAGGTATTTGCTAAGTAAGGCATAGGTATTAATTAAGTAACACAATGAGCTTATAAGTCTCGAGGCCTGTAAGACAATAACTTAGCTAAACTAATCAAGGCATAAGGGACCCAAAGACTTAGCATATGCAGCTAACCAGGAATAACGCTACATTGTAAGAGATCAGAAGACAGAATGCTGCAATGACTAAACTGCTGACAGTTAACCACAAGATGCCAGTTGATATCATCTTGAGATATTTTAAGTTAGGAACGTTGGCAGATGTCTGACCACAAGAATGCCATGGTAACTAACTGATGCACATGCTAAAAAGCTTGAGGTAAAAGGCCTAGTAACCTATGGGAGAAGGGTACTCAAACATCAGTGGGGTGTGGAAGTTCAAATAAGGAAAAGGGGCTGAAATCCCTACCGAATATGCATGAGGTATAGTGAGTATCAGAGTATCACATTATAAAAGCTGTGTCCTGGCCTGCATGCCTTGGGAGATGCCAGTCTGACAACCACTGGTAAGGAGGAGGAGGAAGATAATGACTAACACTTTGGGATTTTTCTGTAAGGGATAGTGTGAGTATATGGATGCTTAGACGCTAGTTCTGTATTATCTCTATCTACCTTGCTGGGTTGAAGTGTTTGTGATTTTACTGTGTTAATAAAACTATGAAAATTCAAGAGGTGTTTCCTAAGTGAGAATGTTGCTCCTGTGCACGTCAACTTAATAGTAATTCTAATAGCATTGGGCCAAACCTCAGAGCATTAATTAGGGATTCTTAAGCAACCAACAGATCAGAAAATGGCATTGATGAAGCATGTTGCATTACAGACTGCTCCTTCTCACCTGGAGATGTCTGGCAAATCTTGGAGGACTTGGCCTTCAAGGTCTACCTGTATCACATGGCATGGGAGGACACTGAGCTCTTTCTAGAGTCCTAACCTCAATGCTGTGATCACCCCCACTCAGCCTGCTGTGACACTTAAGCAGTCGCTCTTGACGTCGATGGCTGAGGTAACTCCAATGCTGCAGTCAGTACCAGAGTCAGTGTGGAGGCAGAGGATGTTTTGTACTGCATCAACTTTCCCCAACATTGTCTTGGAGGTAGCCCTGCTGATTGAGAGTGCACTGACCAGCATCACTTACTGGTAGTTGAGTGCTCAGTCTTAGGATTTCTGGGTCACATGCCACTCTCATCGACTGTTCTAAGAGACAGAGCTTGAGTTCTGTCCGTGAAATTTCCTAGTCTGCTAGGGATGTGGGATTCACCATGGGAGAAAAGGCATCTGCTGTGGCTGTCCTTCAGTGGGATGAGTCCATCGTAGAACAGGCAAGGTTTGAAGCCTGCCTTTGATTCTGCCATGTTGTACAACAGGGTCTGTACAGGGTGTGGACATCAGTATAGGAGGGTCTGTTTGACAATTTAGTCCAATTTAAAGTAAAGTTGTCAAAAGGAGTTCTGATGATTTTTCAGGATTTTCTGAAGCTTTCTAGAATTATATCAGATGATAGGACATTGCTAGGTTCCGACTCGCTGCCACACAAGTAGTAAATAGGAACTGAGGGAGGGGTGGGACCACCTATCTTTTATACCCTCGTACAGGAGCATGAAGAGTTGCAAGGCTCAGGCATGGCCCCACCAGACACTGCTAGCTAAAAAATCCAGTCTTGGGTGCATTGGCACCTAGAGGGGACTCAACACTGACACATACTTGAAGGAGAACCTGGCTTAAAAGCTGAGTTGCCAAGTCTTCACTGTTATTTTAACCTGGGTTAGCTTGCCCAAGTTAAGAACACACATTTTTGGCAGTGAAGACATGCACCAAGTGACTTAGGAAAAGACGGTTACTTACCTTCTGTAACTGTTGTTCTTCGAGATGTGTTGTTCACGTCCATTCCACATTAGGTGTACGCGCGCCGCGTGCACGAACGTCGGAAACTTTTTCCCTCAGCGGCTCCCGTCGGGCCCGCAGGGTCTCCCTTCCCACCAGAGCGGCGCCCCGCCCTAGCGTATATATACCCCTGCTGGCCCGACCCTCCCTCAGTTCCTTCTTGCCGGTGACTCCGACAGAGGGGAAGGAGGGTGGGAAGTGGAATGGACGTGAACAACACATCTCGAAGAACAACAGTTACAGAAGGTAAGTAACCGTCTTTTCTTCTTCGAGTGCTTGTTCACGTCCATTCCACATTAGGTGACTCACAAGCTTACCATTGGAGGAGGGTAGGAGTCAAGGAATAACAGATTGAAGCACCGCCCTGCCGACCATCGCGTCATCTCTGGTCTGATGGTGGATCGCGTAGTGGGCCGTGAAGGTATGAACCGACGACCAGTTGGCTGCCTTGCAGATCTCCTGAAGCGGGACCTGCGCCAAGAAGGCCGTCGAGGACGCTTGGGCCCTAGTAGAGTGAGCCCGGATCGGAGGTGCAGGCACGTTGGTGAGCTCGTAGCACGTGCGTATGCAAAGCACGATCCACGCCGACAGGCGTTGCGTTGAAATAGGCTGGCCCTTCATTCGTTCCGCAATGGCCATGAATAGCTGAGTTGATTTGCGGAAAGGTCTGGTACGGTCCAGATAAAAAGCCAGCGCCCGCCGCACATCGAGGGTATGCAGGCTACGATGGCGCGGGTCCGTATGGGGCTTGGGGAAGAACACCGGCAAACAGATGTCCTGCCCCATGTGAAAACTCGTGACCACCTTAGGAAGGAACTTAGGGTGAGGCCTGAGTTGCACCGTATCCTTGTAAAAAACAGTATACGGAGGTTCCGAGGTGAGGGCCCTCAGCTCCGACACCCTCCTAGCCGAGGTGACAGCCACGAGGAACGCGACCTTCCATGAAAGGTGCATGAGGGAACAAGAGGCCAGGGGTTCAAAGGGGGGCCCCATGAGTTTAGTGAGGACCAGGTTGAGGTCCCACGGGGGTATAGGTGGGCGAGTGTAGGGGAACATCCTATCCAGCCCCTTGATGAATCGGACCACCGTAGGGTTGGAGAACACGGACAGCCCCAATTCCCCCGGGTGAAAAGCCGATATGGCGGCTAGATGCAGCTTAATAGAAGCGGGGGCCAGGCCCTGGCGCCTAAGGCTCAGCACGTAATCCAGGATCATCGGTATCGAGGCCCGCAAGGGCCGGGCGCGCTGAGACTCACACCAGAGGGCGAAGCGCTTCCACTTGGCCAGGTAGGTTGCCCTTGTGGAGGGTTTCCTACTACCCAGGAGGATTTGCTGGACCTCCTGGGAGCATCTGTGCTCCGCCTCATTCAGCCAGAGAGCAGCCATGCCGTCAGATGCAGCGATGGCAGGTTCGGGTGGAGTAGGCGACCTCGATCCTGTGTTATGAGGTCGTGATGGAGGGGGAGGGTTATTGGAGAGGCCACGGACAGCTCTAAGAGCGTTGTGAACCAGTGTTGACGAGGCCACGCCGGGGCGATGAGAATGACCTTCGCCCTGTCCCTGCGGGTCTTTAGAAGGACCCTGTGGATGAGTGGGAACGGGGGGAAGGCATATCGCAGGCTCCCTCCCCACGGGATTGTAAAGGCGTCCGCCAGAGAACCCGGACTGCGGTTCTGGAAGGAACAAAACTGTGGGCACTGGCTGTTGTCCATGGTGGCAAATAGATCCACCTGGGGAAACCCCCACCTCAGGAAGATTGACCGGAGAATGTCCCGCCTCAGCCTCCACTCGTGCGTGAGATAGGACCGGCTGAGGCGGTCCGCCAATCCGTTCTGGACCCCGGGGAGATATGCAGCCCGGAGGTGTACTGAATGGGCTATACAGAAGTCTCAGAGGAGGAGTGCCTCGCGACAGAGGGGAGAGGACCGGGACCCGCCCTGCTTGTTTATGTAGAACATAGCGGTAGTGTTGTCCGTCAGAACTGACACGCCGTGCCCTCTTATGGTGGCGTGAAAGGTCTGGCAGGCGAGGCGAACCGCCCTCAGCTCCTTCAGGTTGATGTGAAGCGACTGTTCCTCCCCGGACCACAAGCCCTGAGTGCGTAGGTCCCCTAGGTGCGCCCCCCAACCCAGGTCCGACGCGTCTGTCACCAATGTCAGAACTGGTTGTGGGGCAGCGAACGGGACCCCCGCGCAGACCTGCTGTTGGTCGAGCCACCAACAGAGGGCGTCCGAGACCCGAGCCGGAATCGTGACAACCATGTCTAATGGGTCGCTGTTGGGGCGATATACCTGGGCCAACCACAGCTGCAGAGGTCGGAGCCGGAGGCGGGCGTGTCCAACCACGTGGGTGCATGCCGCCATGTGCCCCAAGAGCTGTAAGCAACGTCTGGCCGTGGTCGTGGGGAATCTCTGAATGGAGGTCACGGCCTCCTGGATTGCCCGGAAACGAGATACGGGAAGGCTCGCCCTCGCTGCCACCGAGTCCAGGACTGCCCCTATGAATTCCAGTCTCTGTGTGGGGACTAGTGAGGACTTGGGCACATTGACCAACAGGCCGAGATTGCGGAACACTTGTAGCGCCAACGTCACGTGGGCGTGAACCTCTGCCTCTGACCGGCCCGCCAGGAGCCAATCGTCCAGGTATGGGTAGACGCGCATCCGTCGCTTTCGAAGAAAGGCCGCCACCACGGACATGCATTTCGTGAAGACACGTGGGGCCGTTGCCAGGCCGAAGGGCAAGACCGCAAACTGAAAATGGCGCTGCTGGATAGTGAAGCGCAGGAACCGCCGGTGGGCCGGGCGGATAGCGATGTGAAAGTACGCGTCTTTCATATCGAGGGCAGCGTACCAATCCCCCGGATCCAGGGAAGGAATGATGGTACCGAGGGAGACCATACGGAAACGTGGTTTTTGCAAGTACTTGTTCAGCTTGCGAAGGTCCAGGATAGGACGGAGGCCCCCTTTCGCCTTGGGAATGAGGAAGTATCTGGAATAGAACCCTTTTCCTCTGAGGTCTGGAGGAACCTCTTCCACCGCCCCTACAGCGAGGAGGGTCCGTACCTCCTGCATAAGGAGTTGCTCGTGAGAGGGGTCCCTGAAGAGGGACGGGGGGTAGGGAAGGGGGGGGCGAGGAAAACTGGAGGGCATATCCTGACTCTACCGTGCGGCGGACCCAATGATCCGATGTTATATGGGACCAGGCACGGGAAAAACGGGATAGGCGGTCCCTGAAACACAGGGGAGGATCCGGGGAAGAGATCGGTACGCTGTCCTCGATCGCATCTTCAAAATCCTTGTTTATTGCCCGGCTGCGGCTTGCCGTTGTTATTGCCCTGGCCTTGACCGTGGTTAGGCGTATTGTTGCGCCTACGCCTATTGTCTCTGCCCCGTCTATGGTAAGGCTCGTGTCGAGGGCGAGGCTGGTATTGCCTCTGTGGAGGCTGTGGCTTAAAGGGTTTCCTCTGCGTCACGGGGGTATGCATCCCCAATGACTTGAGGGTAGCCCGCGAATCTTTGAGGCCATGGAGCCTGGCATCAGTATGCTCCGAAAACAACCCCGTCCCTTCAAACGGAAGGTCCTGGAGGGTGTTTTGCACCTCTGGAGGAAGACCAGACGCTTGCAACCACGCTGAACGTCTCATCACCACTCCGGACGCGATAGTCCTGGCGGCCGCATCGGCCGAGTCGAGCGAGGCCTGTAAAGAAGTCTTGGCCACCGCCTTTCCCTCGTCCACAATGGCCGCAAACTCGGGCTGCGACCCCTGAGGCAGGGCCTCCTTAAACTTGGACACCGACGCCCAGGAGTTAAAGTTATGTCTGTTGAGGATCGCCTGCTGGTTCGCGATCCGCAACTGGAGGCCTCCCAACGAGTAGACCTTCCTACCGAAGAGGTCTAATCGTTTCGCCTCCTTGGCCTTGGGGGCCGGGGCCTGCTGGCCATGCCGCTCCTTTTCGTTGACCGCCGAAACTACCAGCGAACATGGGGCCGGATGGGAGAAGAGGAAGTCAAACCCCCTGGATGGGACGAAGTACTTCCTCTCGACGCCCCGTGCGGTCGGTGCCGAGGAGGCCGGCGTCTGCCACACAGTCTTATAGTTTGACTGTACGGTCTTTATCAATGGAAGAGCAATCCTGGAGGGACCCTCCGGGCTGAGAATGTCTACCATGGGGTCTTCCTGCTCGACCGTCTCCTCCGCCAGCAACCCCAAGTTGAGGGCCACCCGGCGGAGCAAGTCCTGGTGTGCCCGGTGGTCAATTGGGGGAGGGCCGGACACTGCTGTGCCCGCCACGGCTTCATCTGGTGAGGAGGAGGATGTCATGGCTTTTTGAGCGTCCTCATCCTCCTGTAAGCCCTCCTCAGCGGGCTGACCCTCCGGGGTGCGTCCCCTGCCCTGGGCCACGGACGGTGCCTGGCTCGGTGCCGAGTCCGCCCTCTCGGCCTCAGGCGGTCTGGAGACCGTAGCCTCCGCACGGGAGGTGGGACGGTACCGTGGGGAGCGGGACCGGTCCCCCGAAGGGCCCGACCTCGAAGTTCTGGATGGCGGGCCCTGCTGGTGATAGGCCCACGGTGTCCAGAACGGCCACTGTCCCGGATGGCTCCAGTGCGGTTGCCAAGAGGTCTCGTGCCGTGTAGCGGAATGCCCTCCGCGATCGTACCTCGACCGCCCCGAGCTCACTTCCGACGCGAGCGACGGCGACCTGGAGGGCCACGGCGGTGCCGTGGAGCGGTGCCGATCCGGTGTCGGGGAGCGGTGCCGTCGGGACCGGGACCGTGAGTAGCGCCGTACCGATCTGGTTCTGGAACGGTACCGTTGACCGCGGGACCGGGAACGGCTGCGGGAGGACGGTCTTGGGGTCCTCGCCGTCGAAGCGCCCCGGTGCCTGCTCGGGCCGGGTTGCTGGGACGGTGCCTCGCTCGCGCCCGGGCCCTTCTGCGTGGAGGCCCGTTGCGCGGCGGGAAGCCGGGAGTCCACCGAGGCGGAGCTCGACCGGGACCGGCGCCGGGAGCGGTGCCGAGATGGCGACCGCGACGGGCGCATCATCGCCGGCTTGCCCTTGGAAGGCAGCCTCGGCGGTATGTCTTTGGCGCGGAGTGTGCTGACAGAGGACAATTCAATGAGGTCCTTCGCCGCCTCAAATGTGTCCGGGGTGGAGGGCTGTTCCAACAGTTCCTCCAGCCCCTCCTCCTCACTCGACGCGCTTGTCCCGGGGCTCGACGGGCCTTTCGGCGCCGGAGCCACTGGTACCGGGACCTGTGCCGGGGCCGGCACGGCCTTGGGCGCGCTAGCGGTCTTCGTAGGCGCCGCCTTCTTGTGCGGGGAGCGACCCCGGGCCTTGGGCTGGCTCTTGGGCTTGGCCGGCGAAGCAGATCGGTGCCGGGCGTGATCGCGCCGAGGCGGCACCGCAGGTTTAGCCTGCACCGCTTGTGTTGGGTCGCGGACCGATGCCGGGGCACTTCGCACCGACGCCGACGGTGCCGTGGGAGCGGAGGGCTGTAACGCCATCTCCATGAGGAGCTGTTTCAGGCGAAAGTCTCTCTCTTTTTGAGTCCTGGGCTTGAAAGCCTTACAAATCTTACAGCGCTCCTTCTGGTGAGCTTCCCCCAAGCAACGGAGACACGACTCGTGCGGGTCGCTCACTGGCATGGGCCTGCGGCACGTGGCACAAGCCTTGAAGCCTTGGGCGTGCGGCATGCCCCGCCGCCCAGGGCCGGTGCCGGGGTTGACCAAACCCCTATCACCAAGAGTTTGGTTGGTCTTTGTAACAACTAAACTACTTAACTCTAACACTTACTATAACAAAGAACTGATAACTACTGCTAATGACTATGCTAAGGGACACTCTCGAGTTGAGAGAAGAGCTGTTCCAACGTCGCCACGGGTGGTAAGAAGGAACTGAGGGAGGGTCGGGCCAGCAGGGGTATATATACGCTAGGGCGGGGCGCCGCTCTGGCAGGAAGGGAGACCCTGCGGGCCCGACGGGAGCCGCTGAGGGAAAAAGTTTCCGACGTTCGTGCACGCGGCGCGCGTACATCTAATGTGGAATGGACGTGAACAAGCACTCGAAGAAGAACCTAAGACCTACTCTCAAAAAGAAATTAGACTCCTAAGTCACATGGGCACATTTCCCCCCCAAATCTGCAACCTTTATTCATGGTGAGCAGCACTGACTGACGCAAGCACTCCCACTGAGCTCTAGCACTTATGCAAGTAGTCCTTCCCATCACAAAGGCTGTCAAGTCTGGCCCTTTATTAGGTGCTGAGCTTGAGCAACTATTCACAAAGATAAACTTAATTCCTCTACTTTTTCATGTTCTAACCTAGCACCATAAACGTACATAGCACTGCACAATGAAAGTTCAGCAACGAACAGATAATGGGCTTCTACCCTAAAGAGCTTACAGTCTGAAGGCATGGATGGAGACAGATACAAGACAAGATCTTGCCCATAGTGACGTTCTGCCATTAGAGCTTGGATGCTTTACAGAGAAAATGAGTTTATATAAATAAGCTTAAATCTGGATGGATTTTGAAGAAGGGAGTTGTGCCCTGGTTAAAGATTTTTTTATGGACTCAGAGTATCATATGCGTGAGAAATGTAGAGATCTCCTACATTGCGCCTCATTTTTGCTTATAAAGAGCATCTTTACTGACCATTTCTGCTTGTTGACAGCCCCATCCAATAATGTTAAAGGGCCATATTTACAGAGAGGCACCTGGCTTCCAATTTTTGCACCATAAATTAGGCAGCCAAATATTTAGGCATCCAAAATTGCAAGCTTATAATGTTGCGCACAGAACTTGGAGTATGTAGTTTTGAGGCTGTGGTTGAAAATTTGGCCCAAAATGTAGTAACAGCTCTTCTTGGGAAGTGGTCCTTCCAGATGCAGCTTTTTTCCTCAACACATTTCTTCTACCTGCTTGTACTGAGTGCTCCTGTACTTTCCTGGCAAGGAGTAGGAGACTAATTCAATGGCAGCCTTGTATTTTTCCATGTCTCTGTCTTAGTTTCACTGTATTGTTCTAATTATATCACAGCAGCTTTATGATCTAACCTAAAATCATTGTGCTTTTTCTACCCCTGCTGAATTCCCCAAGGTGTTGACTCCCCCCAAGCCAGTGAAGAAAAGTTAGTAATTTCAGATTTCTAGTTTTAGAAATTAGCTTTTAGTTTTCAAGTATTTCAAGGAGATGGTTTTAAAAAAAGATACAAGCTAATGTTCAATCATCTGAGCAAAGATTTCCATGACAGCTGTGGGAGTAACACTATTTTCTTCCATATTTTTAGAGAATACACAAACCAAAAGGTGACACATTAGGTTTGAGAAGTAGTGTAAATGATGTGATAGAAAAATATTGACAGATCTACCTATGTTTGGAAGTTTGCAAATGGCCCAATCTCTGTTCATGAGCTAGAATAGATTTGGCTGAATAAATCAAAGCTGTAAGACTGGATAATAGATTCCAAAGTAAGTAAATGGAATATTTAGCTACTATATCCATCACTGCCTTATACGCTAGGAGGAAAATTGCTTGATGTTTGCTCATCTCTAAGCAGAGACTGGGACACGTTTGTTAGAGAAACAGAAAAAATGCAGCTGTCTCATATGTCTAAATGGATCTGCAAACTGCTTTAACATAAAGCACCCTAGCCTTAATGCTGTTGATCTGCTAAACCTCTGAGGATGAGCAGCATGGAAAGACATTTGGAATGACTGTACAGGGAGTCAGAATGGTTTCTTCAGCTCAGCTGTGCCAGACTGAAGTTTCTTCAGCAACAAGAACAGCCTCCTTCCAAAATTTTCTATCCTTACACCTCAAAAAGACAAAAGCATCAGAAAGTAAAAAACGCAGCAAACACGGTTTGTCATTACTATAAAGGACTCACATATAGGTCTGTGCCTAGGATAGATTGTTTATTACAATCTCTTGTGCATTCTACTATGTTGCATTTTTTGGAAAAAAATATTCAAGTAATTCCATTGCTACAAGAAGAGACTTCATTCACTGGAGGGACCAGAATATACTAGCTCACTGTCATATAATTTAGGCTCAGTCATACCTCAGACAATATTTTTACAAGGTCACTTCACAAAACTATGTCTAGCCTACCCAAATGACAATATTATTTATGCCAAAGGTTCTTTTTAGGGATGGAAGTATTCCAACTACTGTTTAATAGGCTATATGGGTAGGCTAAAAAAAACATAATTTGTAGCAGACACAGTTTATGTATATAGTACATAACTAAGGAGTACAGACTGATCATTGGAAACATGGCCTAAAACTGGCCCCAGCAAAAATAGCCACAAAAGCAATGAGCTTTTGAGTTTTCCTCTCCTATATTATTTTTGGAAGTCTTAAGCTTAACCAAAAATATGAATGCACAACTGAGAAACACTTTTGAACATAGTGGCTATCTGAATATTCAAAAAGATATTTCTGAAAAATAAATTTGTAACACATGCTTGTGAATATACATGTTAACAAGATAGCATATTCAAAGTCTTAGAATGGTAAAATACATGAAAAGGAAGGAGTGGGAGCTGAAATTTAAAATGATTATTTGCAGGAAGGTTTGATAAGTAGCATCTAATGGGTTGAAGACAATATACCAAGTGAAAATTTGCTAAGACAATGAATATAAAGTAACTGGTATCACACCCAAATATCTAAGCCAGACATTAGAAAATAATACAAAGCAGTCACATTTTCTTCCTCTCAAAAACGGTTCCTACAAACCAAAGCTTGGGCCATAAACTATTTAATTTCTAGTCACTGAAATGACTTTCCAGGAAAATTAAACTTCCTCAGAGACATAGATATTATCCAAATTATCTAAAACTTGACGGCATTGTCAATTCATCATAATCATCAATTAAAAGTACAGTGAGAATGTACCAGTAATAGATTTTTGTGGGAGAAATTGTGTTTAGGAGAGGTCAGTATTGAGCTTTGTACTGCGTGTGTTAGTTATGAAAGACTATCTTAAAAGAGGAGTTTGCATTGAACACATTTTTCATAGAGGTGTCTGTGATATAAATCTTATTTTCTAGAAGAAGAAATGGAGTTTTAGTGCTACTTTCTGCTGTTCTTACTGAGGATGCTGGGTTGGCTTTACTGCTCATAAGGAACTCACTTGTCCTCATTCAGAATCTCTTCACTCCACGCCAAAAACAAGAGGCCTAATTTCAGTCTTGAAGGGACTGAGATTCCAGTGTCCACACAGTAGCAAAGCATTGCCATATGCTTGAGAATGTTACAGTTCTCATGGGTATCCTCAGACGTCCAAATGATTCTAAAGTGGGCAGATTTATTAGGATACTGTAAATAGGACTCAAATAAAAAGATGTATGAGATGAAACCCCACAGGCTGAAAAAGCTGGGGGAAAAGTTCAATTGCATAAGCATTTTAGGCAAACAATTGCTGCGGCTTTTCTAGAACCAGTGTTTGGTATAGGAAAGCTAAACAAGGTTTAAAGATAAATAATGTATCCACTATACAGCTTTGTATAATAGCTTTTCAGTCAATATACAAAAGTGGGTTATTTTCTGTCACATGGAGTAGTTATTGGACATTATTAATATATTCTGCACCAAGCCCATAACCTCTGTTTGAGCTATAGCATATCTTTTAGAAATCCTTCTTGGCATGCTACCACAGGCCATACTCTTTGTACTCAGAACTCAAAACACAGAAAAACTGCCATTCAGAAACAGCATAGATTCCTCTGATAGTATTTTGCATTATATATTTACCAGTATAAGAAGAATGATTCAATTTCATAAACCATAAAAGGGCAAATACGCTGAGTGAGATCCTGATCCCTGCTCTAGCCCTTTATACCAGGTAAAAGGGTTGGGAGTGGCATAAAAGTTTCCTGAAAGCCCTGCTTCTGGCCAAGGAAGGATTCCCCAGCACAGCCACTTAAAAAGACAGTATAAGTCTGTGTGTCAAGGGCCCTGGCATAAGGGACATGCTGAGGGTAAGAAGGTAGGGTTACCATACGTCCGGTTTTTCCCGGACATGTCCAGCTTTTTGGTAATCAAACCCCCGTCCGGGGGGAATTTCCAAAAAGCCGAACATGTCCGGGAAAAATACTCCCTGGCTTACCTTAGAGTGGGCGCCAGGGGCTGCTGAGCTCCCTGACTCCTGGGCTCTGTAAGAGCCGAGCTGCCCGAGCGCTACCAGCTTCGGGCAGCCCCCATGCCTCTGGACCCTGCGCCCCCAGCCGGGCACTTCCCCTCCCGGGCTCCGGGGGCGCAGGGTCCAGAGGCATGGGGGCTGCCCGAAGCCGGTAGCGCTCGGGCAGCTCGGCGCTTACAGAGCCCAGGAGTTCAGGGAGCACAGCAGCCGCCGGAGCCCGGGAGGGGAAGTGCCCGGCCGGGGGCGCAGGGTCTGGAGGCATGGGGGCTGCCCGAAGCCCGAGCGCTACCGGCTTCACGGTTTGCCGGGCAGCCTCCAGACCCTGCGCTTCCCCTCCCGGGCTCCAGCTGCGCTGGGGAAGCGCCGGCCGGGGGCGCAGGGTCTGGGGGCTGCCCGGCAAACCGTGAAGCCGGTAGCGCTCAGGCAGCCCTTTTCACGTGGCTGGGAGGGAGGAGGGGGAATGCGGGCGCTCAGGGGAGGGGGCGGAGTTAGGGCGGGGACTTTGGGGAAGGGGTGGGGAAGGGGCGGAGTTGGGGTGGGGCCGGGGCCCTGTGGAGTGTCCTCTTTTTTTATTTTTTAAATATGGTAACCCTAAAGAAGGGGGGTGGGAAAGCTGTACTGGAGATGCGTCTGCAGCATGCAGTGCTTTGAAGAGTCCAAGCAGCCTTGTAGCTCATAGGGCAGCCTTAAGAGGCTGCCATAAGGTAAATAGGACACCAAGTTACAGTACAGGTCTCTGCAATTCCTGCAACAGTCTAGGATCAGCAGGGCAACAGGTGGCTTAAAGCCAAATTAGCCCTTCCTGCCCTTGGGCTGCAAGTTCTCTGCTGTGCTTCTTAGAGGCACAGCACAGAATCTCACCCCATTATGTTTATTAATCTTACCCATCAAATGCTGTGTGGCTCCAATGATAATGCTAGTTTATCTCCTCTTTGTCTATTTACATTTCATGCAGACCTTTACAGTGCACACTAAATGGGTTAATTTGTCCTGTTAGAGCACAGGATTGGGTATCAGCAGATGGAAGGCCCTAAAGCAATGCAAAGTAGTACTTCTTCATACATTGGGATACATTAAAAGTAGCCATGGTTTCAGTGACTTGGTCCCCTTACCTGCCAAATAGTTGATATCTATTGAGTTTAGCTATCTCTGCTGTATGATTATGTGTTTTTATTATGGAACTAAACTATATATCATCTTTTTCCCTACACTTAAACTCAGGCTAAAAATTAAACTAAGCTTTTTTTTGAAAGTGTGTGTTTATTGGGTTCACTTTTAACAGCATACTGGGGGGACTTGCATGAAATAAATCCTGTAGATACATAAAACTGACAAGTGAAATTTCATTAAAAGATTTACCAAAATCTGCTGCATCTTTGAAATATCCAAAAGGGCACGCTATCAAACAGCTCATCTTGTTATCTCTCCAGTGCTGGAGACAAAGAAACCCCTTCACAACCAACGTGGCATGATGGAATCACAGAGCTAACACTTAATATAACAAGAAAAATAGCTTTCAACCTATACGGTATGCAAAACATATTTTCTCTACAGTAAAACAAAAATATCTACATAATTAGACTAAAAATGTTACTCTAGATTAACACAGACTACCTTCAAGGACACCATTTTAGGAGCAACAGGCCAGTTTCTGGCCCCTTCTTCAGCTGCTCTGCACCACTCGTGTGGCACAAAACAGCTGGAAGGCTGGCTTGCATAAGAATAATCCCCAGGTGGAACTGAGCTTCCCCTCCCTAGGCCCTGTAGTGCTGGAAAAAGGAAATAGCTAATGGATCTAAGCAGTTGTAGCTTTCTTGGCATAGTTTAACAAGATTAGCTTTAAGAAGAGGAATAACTGCTTGTCTAATTCTAAAATTTCAAAAGTGGTCTGTGTCTGAGATCTGTGTGTGTGCATGTGTGTTTATATGTGTGAAGGCTGGAGTTTGTGGGGCTTTGGGTTTTTTCAGCCACAAAGGTTGCACATAAAGTTTTTCATTTTGATTATTTTGCCAGTTTGAAATTTATTCCCCATTTCAAGTATTGGGAATACTGTTGGAAGTGGTAATATTATGCAAAAAACTTTGCTAGTGCAACCACTGAAGAGGATACTAAAAATGTGAGGAAAACAAGGAAAAAATTCAGTGACATTTTTTAAAGAATTTCTCTACAAAAATTATTCAATATTGTTCTTCAAAAGTTACATGGAAAATCTGATTGTCCTCTAAAAAGAGTTATTGTGCCAAACGTGGAGTTTGAATTCATTAAAATCTGAAACAAAGGAATTTCAGCCCTGATTTATGAGTAAGTCTCAATTTAAACCTAATTCCGAAGTCACTACTAATACCTCCATAATGTAAAAAAGGTTCCACTTAGAGTTTCACATAGCACACATATATGAGAGACAGAAAACCAGATGCAGGTGGATAGCTATAGTCAGACAATCTAACCGCAATAGAGCTTAAGAGATAGCTGCACAGACAGACTGGGTGATAGATTGTCTTCTTTTACAGACAAATACACTTCTTTTATTCTCTTTTTTTATGAGTGCTCCAAATATCAGCACATCGGCTGACCTTCATCTATGTCTAGACAGTACACAGCCAAATATAATTACTTTATGAATCCCCTTTACAGGAGAGAGCCGTCTTCCCCATGTAAATTCACTGACTGTTCCCATCTTGACCTTTTCTATCCTTGTAGATTGCTTGGTTTATAACTGTTCTGGTTCTGGAGCTGGATATATCTGACATACTGGTGTTATGTGCTTTTCTGATATAATTTACATATGGCTCCATCAGAGAACAAACATGAAAAGAGAAGCCATAAGGAAATAGTTGATCAAGCTGCATTTAGCATTGTTCTAAAACTTTTTTTTCTAGTTTTATAATCTGTTGTCAGGTTATAAATGAAATCATTTGGGAGTCACTTAATCAAGGGGATGGGAAATATAGAAGTGTTGCAAGCAATCTCATCTAGCTGCAGTTTGTAACACATAAATGCTACAAAAAAGCTCTGTGGCTACATTTATCCAAGACCTAGTGAAATGCCATGTGGATTTTGGTGAAGAAAAAAAGATAAAGGGATTATAGCTGTTAGAGAAAGAAAAGCCTACCAGACTGAGCCCATCTCTTTACAAGTCCTCAGGAGAGGATGTTTAAGCTATTAAACCGCTTGTACACTTGAGTCTCATGTTGATCAGATACTAAAGTGGTGGACGCACTAGCAGCTTTGAGATCTATGTATGAAATGATAAATAAAAGCTAATTATATTTACTGCTATTTATTATTAGAAATAATTTAGAATCGAAAGACCTTGAGACAAAAGTTATTAGGGAACATCTTTAGGACAAATAGAGACAATAACTAATTATATGTTGTGTGACCTAATATTTAAAGAGGAAGTGTACATCTGCAGCAACACAGAAGTGGTAGGAATTAATTTCCTTAAAATGGTCCCTGGAGACTCCAGACTCTATTCCTGCCCTAATCAAACCTAGTTCTCTATTGGGGAAGACCTATGGATTTTAGGATGCTTGTCCATAGAAACTTCAAAACAGGATTACAGAAATCTGCAATAGGGACTTGAAAGAACATCAAGCTCAGAAAGGGAGCTGGATAGACACAGATTGTGCTAAAGTCTTAAGAAAAAGCGTGTGTTACTGAAATTGTGTAGAAATCAAATAATTTTGTTTTGGAATCTAATCTTAAAGAGGCAGATTACTATCCAGCATTTCATAAGGCCTTGAAGGCAACAAACAAACAATCAATATGACTTAGCTTTTTATAATACAACTATTTTTATGGATAGCTCATCTTCATATGCTGAAGTGTTGCTTTATTTTTACTTGGCTTTTTTCTGCATGAAATGTTTTGCAGCACTTTAAAAAAATTAAACTTGAACCTCATGCAAACAAAACCTGTATTTAAGTTCCAAAACAAACAGACACGCACTATGAACCAGTTAATGCCCAGAGTAGAGCCATGATGGCAGTGGTAGAGGTGGGATCACACAGTTTTATCACTGCTTATACTCCCCAGTCTCTCATGATCACTACAGTCAAGCTTCACTTGCAATAAAAAACATAAAACCCAGTAAAAGAACACCAGAGCTCTCAGAAAAGATTTTAAATTACATACAAGCCAACAACAACAGCTGGCTGATACTGAGATTAAGTTTGACAGGTATCAGCTTGTAAACTCTTTAGGGACAGGGACTGTCTTTTTTTCCCCTGTGTTTGTACAGCACCTAGCACAGTGGAGTCTTGGTCCAAGACCGGGGTTCACAGGCACTACAGTAATTCAAATACAAATAATATTTTAAGAAAGAGAAGCAGAAAGTAGCAGTCCTCTGGGACTGCTATAAGAAATTCACACTTGGAATGACTGAAATAGCCACTGATGAGGTTCTAGGATGGCTCCAATAGAATAGTTACCACCACATTTATTACGTGTTCAGGAAAAAGCTGTGTGTGTGCCATTTAGCAATAAATATACAGTAGTGAAATAATATAATCCTAGATAAGTGTGAAGGCTCTTAGTTTGAAAAAGGGAATAAAATTAAAGGGAGAAAGAAGCAGTTTGTTAAAAATCTAAAATGTCCAAGACAGACAATAAGGAGGCAGGAGAAAACAAATCGACAAGATGTAGAATGTAAATAAAGGCAGTTGTAAAGTGGAAACAAAAAGAACAAATTAAATATAATGCAAAAAATATTTCAACACATAAGAGCCGAAACAGACAAGGAAAGACACAGGAGAGACACTGAAAGGTCAAAGTGGAAAGCTAGTGATAGACTGATGATATGCTGAGGGTCTGAATGATTTTTTGACAAAAGTACACACAAAAGGAAAGGTGATACCGTCCTAGGGACTGAGGCGTGTTTTCCTAGGCTTGGGGCAGTAAATTGTTGAAAGGCTTTACCCTCATCCTAGAGCAGATAAGAAACAATTAGAACTACTGAAAGCCAACAAAGCACCAGAGCCATCTGACTTGAATCTCCAAATTATGAAAGAGGAAGAAAGGGAAATAGGAAATCTTATAAGCAAAAATTTATGACAGCTTACTGAGAACAGGATACTAAAGGAATGGAGAGAGAACTGATGCAGTTACCACATTTAATAAAGGAAAGAAGGAGCCAGGGAACAATTTATTTAGCTGTAGGCAAAAATATAGAAAACTTTCATTAGGGAGATTATAAATTTGTGCAAAATGTGTAACTAATATGAGAGTCAGTGAAGGTTTGAAAAGAAAAGAAAAAAGAAACAAATGACGTCTGAGAAGTAAACTGCATTTGATTTCTATGAATGTCTAATTATCTTAGGTCATGTCTATACTACAAAGGCAAGTCAACTTCATGTAAGTCGACATCGAGCCTCCGATTTAAGCAAGTCGATCTTGTGTGTCCACACTACGCTCATTGTGTTGGCGGAGTGCATCCTCACTAACGGCTTGCATTGACGCAGAGCACTGCACTGTGGGTAGCTATCCCACAGTGCACATAGCCAAGTGGAGTTTTGGGTTGGGTTTTCAATGCCTTATGGGACCAAAACATTGGTGTGGGTAGTTATGGAACATGGCATTAGCCTCCCATGATGCACTTACCTCCCTCCCTCCCTGAAATCAATGGCAAACAAACCAAGCCTTTACCCATGCAGACACCATAGCATGAAAAGCATCAACCCCACTCAGCTGTACACAGTTGTTGTGAGCACTGCAAACACCTCACGCTTTATCCTGCAGTATTTACACAGCTTATACAGGAGCCGCTGCACGGAACAACGGATGCCACACAAGCAGCCCTGCTGGAAGACAGAGCAGAGCAATTCACAGTTGCTAGCAACGATCATGCATCACCTTGACACGGTTGAGCACCGTTTCTGGGCCCAGGAAACAAGCACTGACTAGTGGGACCGCATTGTTATGCGGTTACAGGATGACGAGCAGTGGCTGCAGAACTTTTGAATGTGTAAGGCCACTTTCCAGGAACTGTGTGAAGAGCTTTCCCCAGCCCTGAAGTGCAGCAATACTAAAATGAGAACTGCTCCGACAGTGGAGAAGCGAGTGGCGATAGCTCTGTGGAAGCTTGCAACGCCAGACAGCTACCCGTCAGTGGGACATCAATTTGGAGTGGGTAAATCTACTGTGGGATCTGTTGTGATCCAAGTTTGCAGGGCCATCAACAGACTTCTGCTAAGAAGTGTAGTGACTCTGGGCAACGTGCAGACATAGTGGATGGTTTTGCCGCGATGGGGTTCCCTAACTGGTGTTGAGTGTAAGGGATACTGAACTCCCCCTGTCCCATAGGACGTTTTGGGGAGGAGGATGTAGAACTGGGCAATGAAGGCAGCAGGTACAGCATAGGCTGCAGAGGTACTCTAGCATCCAGCTGCCTTTCTTGAACCTCAACCAGACGCCTGAACCTGTCTGATTGCTCCTTCATAATCCGCAGCATCTCTTCCTGTGTGGCACGCTCTTGTTCCCTGCATGCTCTCCTGTCCTCCCTCTCCATGTCCAGGTTCTCAGACAGTGGAATCCTCCATGTTCTGAGCTCCGTCTTGTCACTCTCAGAGGCGCGTATTAACTCATTGAACGTGTCCTCCCGAACCTTCTTTTTTTTGCCTTCTAATCTGGGAAAGTCTCTGTTCCAGTGTGGAAGATGCACCGACGGAAAAGGTTTCAGCCGCAAGGAATGCAAAGCACAAGGGTAGCATTGACAGTGTACACATTGTTTCTGGTGCACGGTTAATATTTTTTATTAAAAAAAAAAAAAAAAAACACCCCTCAATACACTGCAAGCCACAACGTAATCACAACTGCTGGCTATTGCAAGATTTGGTTTGCTGCTCCAGCCATGGTGAGTAAGGCCACGACGCATGGCTGAGAGGTCTTCTGCTGCTGCTTTTCTGAAGACCTCTTTGGGATCACAGGTTGGAACTTGAGAAAAGCCCCCTTTCCCCGGACAATGCTTGAGGACAGACACCAGTGTAAAGCCCCACAAATAGTTTGTTTTTTACAAAAGCGGCACCAGGTTGGGAGGGGGGAGGGAGAGACAAAACAGGAAGCCACCGCCACACACCCCTTCCCCCCCCGTACTGCTTCAATACATGGTGATCCCTTCTAACCACAACCCTGGCACATTTGGGAAAGCGTGGTTGTGTGATCCAGATTTCACCAAACAGGGGACGGATTACTTGTTGAATTGTTTGTAGTTTAAGGGCTAGCATTGAAAAACTTCCCCCTTTTCCCCTAGGTGACCCTATGCGATATCACTCTTCTGAGGGTTACAGAGGCAGCAAGGGAGCAGATGCTGCAAGCGTCTGGGTACAGACCTGGTCCTTATGCTGCACTGCTGTGTGCTGCAATGATGCCAGCAGAGTTAATACTGGAGTGGTGCGGGAAAGTGTTCTACCGTGGTGGATGAAATAAGGCAGCCCTTCCGGGAAACCTTCTGCAAAGGATTACAGAGTACCTCCATGAAAGCTTCCTAGAGATCTCCATGGAGGCTTCCTGGGCCATCCCCACGCACATAAACAGTCTTTTTCGGAGAGCACCCTCTACGTAGCTGGAGTGGCCACCGATACCCACTACACCTACTTTTTTGTTCAGATTAAACAAAAAAATAATAGCATGTAACCCCTACAGTTTGATTGGAAATATGTACTCTGCTGCCAACTGGTCCTGTTAAAGGATGGGCTCCAGGGTTAAAAATAGTTCTTGGCTGTTGGGGAGAATGGATCTTCTGATTGCCGGACTCCCATTCTCCTCCTCCTCGTTGTGGGCTGAGGTCACCCGGGGCTCCTGGCAGGTAGCCACGGAGCATTTTGGGATAGTGGTGGAGTCGCTGCCGAGAATCGCATGCAGCTCCTCATAGAAGCAGCATGTCTGAGGGGCAGAGCCAGAACTGTTCGCCTCCCTTGTCTTCTGGTACGCTTGCCGAAGTTCCTTTATTTTCACGTGGCACCCTGGTGTAGCCCTTCTCCCCCATGCCCCAGGCAATCTTGGCATAGATGTCAGCGTTTCTTCTGCTGGATCAGAGCTGACTCTGTGCTGGCAGTTCTCCCCATTCAGCAATAAGATCCACCATCTCCTGCGTGCTTCATGCCGGAGCACGTTTGCGGCCTTGAGTGTCCACGATCAACTGTGCTGGCAAGCTCTCCACACTGAAATGAAAATTCAAAAGTTCCCAGGGCTTTTACAGGGGAGTGGCTGTTTCCTGTGTACCTGGCTGACATGCAGTGGTGTTGAAAGTGTTCTCCAGAGTGGTCACAGAGGAGCATTGTGGGACACCTCCTGGAGGCCAATTCATTCGGATAACACAACGCAGTGTCTACACTATCCCTATGTCGACCTGTGGATGTCAAACCAAGCGCTACACCTCTCGCAGAGGTGGAGTACAGAAGTCGACTTTACAGGCCATTTAGGTTGGCGGAAGGGTCTCAGTAGTGTAGACACATACATTATTAGATTGGCTTATGTCAACCTAAGTTTGTAGTGTAGACCAGGCCGTATATATTTATCAATCACCACTCGCCAGATTTCTCAGTGAATACTAAAATGGATTGGCAGTAGGGATAATTTATTTGGATTTAAAGCAAGAATGTAATACCCACTAGGAGAGCTGCTCCCCTCAGAAAAGTGGGAAAATAAAATCTGAGTAAAATGAATTGACCTTCATTCCAGTTCTGTGTTCATTCAGAGTTGTTAGCGTAAGAGAACAGCTCTTTCTGATGAAGGAGTTAAGCAGAGGCAGCTGCTCCGATGCCTGAGACTGTTTAGTGCATGTGCTTATTCCAGTAGTGGGATCCAACTCTGCAGCAGCAGGAGTTAATTGAATAGCCTTGGCAGACACATCTGACCACTTAAGAGCAATTTCAGAAGTGCCCCTGAGGAATGAGCACATGTACATAATCCTTTAGGGATTACAGAGCAGCAGCAGAATTTGAATGAGCAGTCTCTGAGCTGCAAATCAACACTGAAGGGCACTTTCGAAAGTGGCTTTAATAAATGAGCACTTGTACATCTAAGGCAAGCGGTAATGCCCCACTGCAGCCACCACAGTCTGGATTTATTTGTATGGTCAAAAAGATATGGGATGGAAGTATTAAAATAAAGTTTAGTTTATGGGCAGGAAACAGGTGTCAGTAAATGGAAACTATTAATAAGTAGAAAGAGTCAGATTACTGATCATTGTGTAATCTGTTCCCCCCCACACACACCTCCTTCCCCACACACTTGGTCAAATTCATCCCTGCAGTAACACTACTATTGACTGCAGTTAAGTTACACTGGGGATTCATTTGTCCCCCATTTACAAATTGCTAAATGGAATCCATTTTCAAAGCAGCAAAATCTGCTTAGGTCTTTATGGACCAAAAGCATCTCAACCCACCCTCTTATTTGTGCACCTAAATTCTTGGGGGTCACAGTTATAGGCATACAGTTTTTAAATACCCCCAAACTTGGATTTTCTTGGCATAACTTGAATTGGCACACAAAGCTCAGAAAGTCAGCAAGCCAACTGCTTTAAAGACCTTCTCCCACATCACTTCACATTACACATGTTGAACTAAGTGCTATATAATCAATACACTTAGGATATTTTTCCAGAACAAAAGTATAAATATTTCCAGTACAGTGCAGCTTATAAATCTGCTTGTCATGTGGTGTTGTCTGTTTCCATAATTATGGTTATAACAAAGCATTTATATTTGAAAAGGAAAATAAATTGATAGGTTCCCATGTCCTTCACCCCCGTCTGCAAGCTCATGCACCCCTTGGTACATAGAGTTTGTCACATAGTTTATCTTTCCTAACAGAGGGAGGGAGTTTTTGTGGAAAGCCCTTGTTAAAATACTGGCAGCACTTCACTGGTTTGAAGCAATTTAAAAAAGAAATGTTACTACACCTAGTCCTAATTAGTTCTGACTCGTTAATAAACTAAACTCCCACTATACCATTCATCACGCCCAGCCCTTCTAGTTGCTAACAATTCTAACATCGGAAGACTAAAAGGTTTATAGTAGTATTCATAATCCTGAAAGTAACGAAAGAAATTGTTGCAAGAGAAGAGCTGGATTCAATTAAGAAAATGTCAGTTTTCTACGCTGCAGAAGCTCATCAAGGCTCTATATGCACCAAAGAACTGAAAGCCAGCAACAACACTGGAACCAGACAGTAAAACAAAAACAAAAAATATTTAAAATACATATTTAAAAAAACAAGGAGATTACACACTGAGGAGGTGAGTAACATGAACTCAGATGGACTTCTTTAGAGAAAATAGCACTTAGAATATGGGATGAAAGACAAAGTCAGCAATAGAAAACCCTAGCACACATCAAATCAAGACAGAAGCGGGACATTTCGGAAAAGGCAAATTGGTTGGGAAGACATAAGTAGTTAATTCTAGAAAATGAAGATCGGGAGATGACCAGGTATGGAATCTAGGTGGATTGGCATTTTCTCAGGTTGTAGGGATCGGTCTTTCTGACTCCAGCCTGGAAAAATCATCTCATGATATTGAATATTCATACACTCACAGATATAATTATTTTAAGTGCAAAGTTTAACTTCAATAATACAGAAGTTAATCTTTGCACTTAGAATAATTATACTAAAAAAAACATTTAAAAAAAATCAGTTCATGCGTCTGTGCCAGAAAAATATAATGTCCATTAGCCATATATTTTCTTACATGTTAACAGCAAAAGCTCAAAAGGCTCTCAGCATTTTATGCAGGCAAATCTCCCATTGCCTTCAAAGCCATGATTTGGACAAATAAATTAATATAGCTGGCACTAGGACGTATCATACAGCAGCACTCACAGATGTATGTATGCTAATTATGCATAATAAGATCACCACCACAAAGGCTATAAAGTTTTTGAAACAACAGCATGGAAAATCTAGGGAGCTACTGAATCTTAAGAGTTAATTCAGCTTTTGGATTTTAAAATACAATACACTAGTATCCTCTTCTTAATAGATAAATCATTCTCCATTCATTTCCTGCACCGTTTTACTGCTCACATTTTACCAGGTCATACCATATCATCTGGGATGGCCTCGGGGGCCTTTGGACAATCAAATGCATGGAGCACAAAGGTTGAAAAAGCAATCACAGGTGCAAACTCTGCTATCTCTGATCCCATGTGGGACACTGTAATCATTCTCTTGCTCCAGGGTTCAAGAGCTACAACACCCTGACCCGGCACATTATAAATCATGCAAAGTTTCCAGAAGTATTCCGCCTTCCCTCCCACTGCCTTCTGCTCTGAAATGAACTGTTTTGTGTGAAGGTACAGGATGAAAATTTCAAATTTCAAAGTTCAGGTCCATCTGGCTTTCAGAGCACATTTTAGGCATTATCATTAATTAATCCACAAAAACAACAAGGAGTCCAGTGGCACCTTAAAGACTAACAGATTTATTTGGGCATAAGCTTTCGTGGGTAAAAAACTATTTCTTCAGATGCATGGAGTGAAAATTACAGATGCAGGCATTATATACTGACACATGAAGAGAAGGGAGTTACCTCACAAGTGTTGACAGGGCCAATTCGATCAGGGTGGATGTAGTCCACTCCCAATAATTGATGAGGTGGTATCAATTCCAGGAAAGGCAAAGCTGTTTTTGTAGTGAGCCAGCCACTCCAAGTCCCTATTCAAGCCCAAATTAATGGTGTTAAATTTGCAAATGAATTTTAGTTCTGCAATTTCTCTTTGAAGAAAAGAGTCTGTCCTATCTCGGGGTCTCTCTTTCTGCCCTACCACCCCCATGAACATGATACAATTCTGCGGTGATCTGGAAGCCTACTTTCGTCGTCTCTGACTCAAGTAATATTTTCAACACACGACTGAACAGTGCACTGACTCACAGGAACCCTCCTACCAGCACTACAAGAAGAACAATTCTGCGTGGACGACTCCTGACGGTCAAAATGACAGACTGGACTTCTACACAGAGTGCTTCCACAGATGTGCACAGGCTGAAATTGTGAACAAACAGCATCACTTGCCCCATAACCTCAGCTGTACAGAATGCAATGCCATCCACAGCCTCAGAAACAACTCTGACATTAAAATAAAAGGGGCTGACAAAGGAGGTGCTGTAGTCATAATGAACAGGTCAGATTATGAACAGGAGACTGCCAGGCAACTCTCCAACACCACATTCTATAGGCCACTATCCTCTGATCCCACTGAAGAGTACCAAAAGAAACTACACCATCTGCTCAAGAAACTCCCTGCTACAGCACGGGAACAAATTTACACGGACACACCCCTAGAGCCCTGACCAGGGGTATTCTATCTGCTACCCAAGATCCATAAACCTGCAAACCCTGGACGCCCCATCATCTCAGGCATCAGCACTCTTACAGCAGGATTAACTGGCTATTTGGACTCTCTCCTGAGACGCTACGCTACCAGCGCTCCTAGCTATCTTCAAGACACCACCGACTTCCTGAGGAAACTACAATGCATTGGTGATCTTCCTGAAAACACCATCCTGGCCACCATGGATGTAGAAGCTCTTTACACCAATATTCCACATGAGGATGGACTACAAGCTGTCAAGAACAGTATCCTTGATGAGGCCACGGCACACCTGGTGGCTGAGCTTTGTGACTTTGTCCTCACCCACAACCATTTCAGATCTGGGGACAACCTTCAAGTCAGTGGCACTGCTATGGGTACCCACATGGCCCCACAGTATGCCAACATTTTTTATGGCTGACTTAGAACAACGCTTCCTCAGCTCTCATCCCCTAGAGCCCCTCCTCTACTTGCGCTACATTGATGAAATCATCATATGGACCCACGGGAAGGAGGCCCTTGAAGAATTCCACCTGGATTTCAACAATCAACCTCAGCCTGGACCAGTCCACACAAGAGATCCACTTCTTGGACACTACACTGCAAATAAGTGATAGTCACATAACCACCACCCTATACCGGAAACCTACTGACGATATACTTACCTACATGCCTCCAGCTTCCATCCAGGACACATCACACGATCCATTGTCTTCAGCCAAGCCCTAAGATACAACTGAATTTGCTCCAATCCAATCAGAGAGACAAACACCTACAAGATCTTTATCAAGCATTCTTAAAACTACAATATGCACCTGGGTAAGTGAGGAAACAGATTGACGGAGCGGACGGGTACCCAGAAGTCACCCACTACAGGACAGGTCTAACAAGGAAAATAACAGAAAGCCACTGGCCATCACATACAGCTAAAACCTCTCCAGCACATCATCAGCAATCTACAATCTATCCAGGAAAACGATCCCTCACTCTCACAGACCTTGGGAGGCAGGCCAGTCCTCGCTTACAGACAACCCCCCAACCTGAAGCAAATACTCACCAGCAACTACACACCACACCACAGAAACACTAACCCAGGAACCAATCCCTGTAACAAACCTCGTTGCCTACTCTGTCCCCATATCTGCTCTAGCGACACCATATCTGCTCTAGCGACACCATCAGAGGACCCAATCACATCAACCACACCATCATTCACCTGCACATCTACTAATGTTATATATGCCCTCATGTGCCAGCAATGCCCATCTGCCATGTACATTGGCCAAACCGGACAGTTGCTACATAAAAGAATAAATGAACACAAATTGGACATCAGGCATGGTAATATACAAAAGCCAGTAGGAGAACACTTCAATCTTCCTGGACATTCTAACAGATTTAAAAGTAGCCCCAGCCCCGCCTCTTCCACTGAGCGCGCCACGTTCCCGCTCCTCCCCCCTCCCTCCCAGAGCGTGCTACACTGCCAAACAGCTGTTTGGCGGCGGCAAGCACTGGGAAGTAGGCGGAGGAGCGGGGACACGGCACGCTCAGGGGACGAGGTGGAGGCGGAGTGGAGGTGAGGTGGGGCGAGGGGGGCGGGGAGAGGAGGGGAGCCCGGCTGCTGGTGGGTGCAGAGCACGCACTAATTTTTCCCCGTGGGTGCTCCAGCCCCGGAGCACCCACGGAGTCGGCTCCTATGGTGATGGGCATTAAAGATGGGTGCATTATCATCTGCCCACCTCTGAATAAGAGCAATGTGGTTTTACAAAGAACAGATCTTTTCATGTAAATTGGACTGCTTTTTTGTATTTTTTTGATTTTTTAATAATATAATTACAAAAATTTGTTGCTGAAGGGAAAGGAGTAGATGAAATAGATTGGAATTCTAGTAAAGCATTGGATACAGTGTCTTGTGAAAGCTTTATCTCAAAATTATTTCCAACTGGCTTGGATAGGAACACTGTCACATGAACTGAAAAACAGCTGAGGGACTACAAACAAAGGATTGGGATCAATGCCAGACTATTAAGTTTGGTGCCTCATGGTTTACACAGGGATCTGTGGTAGGTCCATCTTATTTAGTATCTTCATTAAAGACCTATAAAGGCATAAGCAGAACACTGGTGAAATCTGAAAGTGATGCCAATATTAGTGACGTCAGAAAAATAAAGGTTCACAGAGAGAAAAAAACAGAATGAGATTCAATTTGGACAAATGGAAGCTAATACATCCGGTGAAAAATAACCCAAAGCATTAAACAGTCAGTGGCAGGAAGAAAGAAGGCAAACTATTAATGTTGAAATAAAGTTAGCGGGTATAGAGTAAAGCAAATTAGAAATGAGTTTGCAATATGACACTGTTATAAAAAGTCAATATAGTTTTGGGCTGTGATAACTAGAAATAGCACAATAAGGACTAGGAAGAATGCCTCTGGTTTGACTGCACCTGGAATACTGTGTCTATGTTGGGTACCCTGATACCAGAAAAATACTGACACGCTACAGGGAGTAAAGTGCAACAAAATGGGTGGGCTGTAAGAGGGCTCAGCTTCTCATAGAAGATAAGAAGATCTAAATATGTACAGTACAGCTTGGCTAAGAAAGGATATAACAGTCTCTAAATACTGCAGAACTATTTATATTCATGTCAGTTTTAATGTTGTACCTATTGTACCCTGCATGTTCCTACTTACTTTTTCTTGAAATTAAAAAAAATGAAAGCAAAATTAACAGAAGTCAATATCTGACTATTCCCCTGAAGCAGTTAGCAGGGGCATACTTGGCAACATGAGGAGGTAACCCTCTTGCAAAAAGAGAATGGGTCATGGTCTCAGCTGTACAAGCAGTACCCAGGTAGGCCAGACACGAAGACTTGAAGCCCTTTTCCCCAACATTCATAGGAGCAGGAGGAAACTGGTGGCTACTTGTGGAGAATGCTCTCCTGTCACTTGAAGGCTGGCAGATCCTAGTTGCAAGCAGGCAACCTTCCTGCTCTCCCAGGTTTATGGAGGCCTGCTTGAAACCAAGATCTCCAACTCTTCAAGCAACAGGAGTCTGGGCAGCATTTCACTGCGCTTCAAGCAGCAGCCTGGTGTAACACAATCTCCCGAAGCCAATCAACAGGAAGAAACCAAGTATCTTCTCCTCCGAATCCCCCACATCCATGAGCTGGACATTTTGGAAGCAAGCTTATTTTACAGATGTCTCAGATCCATGATTGTAGAAAAACTAAATGTGAAGTTAAAATGTTAGGTTTGCACATTCCAGGAAGAATGTTAACATCAAGAAGGGGTAGGAATTACTCAGCAAAACAAACAGGAGGGTAACTAAAACATTACAATGCAGTTCAGGGAAAATTAAAGCTGAGCATTGTCTCATTCTTCCTGAAGCCCTCAGTGAATCTACCAAGAGAGATATTTATTAGGCTGTGGAATAATTTCCCAAATGAGGTAGTGGGAGCCCCTTGGCTTTGCACACTTTAAAACTAGACTGCTCATGACTTTGGTAAATGTACAACATGAAATAATCATGTACTGTAAGGGTGATAAACTGTATGAACTAGTAGATTGTTTTCATCTCTAGATGTTATGATTAACCGGTAAGAGTTAAAATAAAAATAAAATAAAATAAAATAAAATAAAATACAGCAGGTGTAGTCCTGCTGTTAGATATGCATACACAATTCCCAGTGATTTCCATGAGAGCTGCAGGTATATGTATGTCTCTGTTCCATAAGTGTTAGGGTACATCAGTGTGAGCACAGGGCCTGTGAACACTGAAGTCTGTTCTCCCATCCGTACACAGAGGACTTCTTGCACATCGTCCATTAGCTCCAATAGGATTCACTCACAATCCATGAGAAACTACATTCCATCATTCTATGGTTCACAAATATACCAAATAATATGAATTCTGCCTTCTCATAGACCCCACTTACAAAAGCATGCTATTCAGGAAATAGGATGACCAGACAGCAAGTGTGAAAAATCAGGACGGGGGTGGGGGGTAATAGGAGCCTATATAAGAAAAAGACCCAAAAATCGGGATTGTCCCTATAAAACCGGACATCTGGTCACCCTATCAGGAAAGTATGTTCTTAACTAAGGGTATGTCTACATCCTGGGGATTGACACTGTGGCGATCGATGCACCGGGGGTCGATTTAGTGGGTCTAGTGAAGACCTGCTAAATCAACCGCAGATCGCTCTCCCATCGACTCCAGTACTACACAGGAATGAGAAGCGTAAGGTAAGTTGACAGGAGAGTTTCTCCCGTGGACCCAGTGCAATGTAGACACCGCAGTAAATTGACCGAAGCTACATCGACTCCAGCTACGTTAATCACATAGCTGGAGTTGTGTAACTTAGGCCGACTTACCCCCGTAGTGTAGACCAGGCCTCAGTTTCATTTACTTCAAAGTTGGCTTAAGCACATGCTTAAATGCTTTCCTAAATGCGGGCCATAAATAGTTGCAACTCCCATTGATGTCAATGAAAGTTATGACTACCTATCAGAGGGAAAATCTGGGCCTAACTTTTTGTGACAGTGTCACTGTCTCCATAGCTTTGGCCCATAAATGTAGGTTTAACTTTATTTTATTTTACAAAGCCTAGTGTGAACAGAAAGGAGGAGTTAGTTTGTTGTTGGGGGAGGGGGGTTTGAAACTACAATTAAAACAAATGTTGTATTTAAAACATTTTTGTTAGCATTCTTGTTAGCCCAAAGGCAGCATCATTTTGCCAATGCAAGAACTAGAAGGTGAAATTGACTATAGGCTGACAATTGCAAAATCACAAAATTTGTAATGGAATCTGGATCCAGATTTTGAGCAAACTTTGTGGCTGTAAACTTCAGGTCTGGATCTGGGTTCTGGCCCCAATCCAATTTGGGGGAATATTTGTGACTGGAGTTTTTGTTCAGGTCCATTTCTATTATAAATGAAACTAAAAGTAAATAGTCTAGTTTCATTGTCTGTAAAGAGTAAAATGCAAAAAAATTAAACAACCCACAAACGGTGCAATTAAACTTGCATTTCAAATCTTTCATTTTTAATTATCTTAAAATATTACTGATGTTCCAGATAACTACGTTATTTTTAAAAAACTGTAAAAGATTTTATCTTAAATGGTCCCTTTGAATCTGCCACATCTCTTCTAAAGACCCTTGCATTCATATACATGATATGGTGTGCTGCAAAACAGAAGACAGGATTGTCACAGAAAAAAGTGTGCTGAATTCTGACACAATTTCATTTTCTTTAGAACAGTGTAGTTCACTGCCATACTAAGAGTATTAACACTGTGTGATACCTAACTGTCAGCATCACTGCATTCTTATCTATTTTTGTACTGCATTGTCAGCAGAATCAGCAAAAAATGAAAGTGTGTGATACATCAGGTGTTCATATTAACATGACATTTGCATTTATTTGAAAAGAAGTTCTTAAAAAGCTGCTATTTAATTTGCTAAATAAAACAGGACAAGTCAGATTTAATCACCACCACTTTCCAGTCAAGTACCAATCTGGCATCACAACTGTTCTAGAGAAACTAAATCTGAAGGCACTCACTTTTGTATTGCTTAAAAGGTGTAGGACCTGATTATGAGACTTGCTCCCATGGTATGCAAAGGTAGAATTCCATCCATAGCGTAGAATGGACAACATTTGGCAGGCTGTGTTACTTGAAAAAGAAGAACCCAAACCAATCTCAGTTTTTCAAGGTGCTCTCAATATGACCAGACTACCAATGCTCCAGGGTGCAACTAAGACAGGAAGTTTTAATTACTCTGGTTAATATTAGTACAGCACTTTTGAAGATGAAAAGCAATATCCAAGTAATTAATAGTAGTATGTACACATTATTGCCATGTTACATTTGTAGGTAGGGTCATTATTAACATGCAAAGCAAACATAGTGTAGTTCCCCCTATCCACCCGGTTACCTCCTTTAGCACCAACCTCCTTATGAGTTTTGATGGACAGGCCTGGGTTCTTCTGGAACCCGCCAACCACTCAGCAGGGTGTAACTTCTTTTTCTTTCCCTATGAATTTGTTTGGAGGTGCCTCCACCCCCTTGCACCTTCCTGGTAGGGTCACCAGCGCAGCGGGGTAGGAAAATCCTAATCATAGGGTAACCCCCACTTACTAGCCAGATAGTTGGACACATCCAAGAAATAACACAAACACATACAATATATTTAGAACAGTAATTATGTTAAACAGGAAATACATATAACATAACAGGATAAAACACTATTCTCAGGGTCACCAGTGCCCATGCTGATAATTAAGGCTGCGAATTTGTCAGAGATCGCAGAAGTCACGGATTCCGTGACTTTCCGTGACCTCCATGAAATTCCCAGCCACACCAGCAGCTGCTGGAGCTGCTAGCGCCCAGCCAGCCACTCGGGTGGCCCCGCAGCCAGCTGCATTGGCCACAGCTGGAGCTGCCCCGGGGGCAGCCGGACCAGTCACTGCCTGGTGGCTCCAGGCAGCTGGCCCCAGGAGACTGCCCCAGCAGCAACCAGTGTGCAGCTGGCCCTGGGGACCACCCAAGCAGTGGTGCCAGGGCAGCCGGACCAGGCACCGCTCGGCAACCCAGGGCAGCTGGCCCCAGGGACCACCCAAGCAGGGGCTGGTGGAGCTGACCCAGGCTCCCCACTGCAGCAGCACCCCAAGTCCCCCCCACTGCAGCAGCGCCCCAGGGGCCCCCACACACACTGCAGCAGCGCCCCGGGGGCCCCCACAAACACTGGAGTACCCCCCCAGCAGATTAGAAACTCAGAGCCTATGTACCCAGCAGAGAAATACATCCAAGAAATGTTCTTTGGGTGAAGGTTTTTTTTTTTTTTTTTTAAACACTCCTTCATACCTGTAATAGCATACTGCTACCCCTACCCTTCACCTAAAGCAGTGGTTCCCAAACTTTTGTACTGGTGACCCCTTTCACATATCAAGCCTCTGACTACGACCCCCCTTATAAATTAAAAACACTTTTTTATATATTTAACAACATTATAAATGCTGGAGGCAAAGCGGGGTTTGGGGTGGAGGCTGACAGCTCATGACCCCCACATGTAATAACCTCGTGACCCCCTGAGGAGTCCCAACCCCCAGTTTGAGAACCCCTGACCTAAAGTGTTTGCATTATGCCCCATTATCTCTCACACAGCTGCAAGCCAGAAATAGAAAGGCAGCATGTTCCTTATTCAGACAGATCTTACTTTGCAAGGTAAAGGCTTTCTTCATGATAGATGGTGAAAACATTTCACCTTGTCTAACATTCAAAACCTTCATGGCTCTGGGCAGCAAATGAGCCCACACAGCTGCTATTAAAAATATTCCTAAATAGTAACCTTTTCTGTCAGTTAGATAACTCAGGTTTCTACCAAAGCATTGTCATCAGGAATTATCCAGCAGAACCATACTTTTTTTCTACCATGCCTTGAGGTGGAAAATTTAAATCAAGCCAAACCTCATCTTTTATATTGTTTGCATTTTTGATTTTTCTCCCTCCTGACTCTTTTCTATGTGTAGCCTGCTGATCCAGCCAGTTTAGTAAATAAGCCAAGCCACTGACTTCCTAGGCCAACCATTACCTGCTGTTTGCAAGCACTCTCTTCTCCAACAGTTGTTCATTTGAGGTTTTATTTTCCCCCCAAGATACTAAACAAAGAGTCAGGTGGGTTTCCATGTCAACGTTCACTGCATTTTAAACACTTGGTTTTTGCAAAGGAAGTTTAACCTCTGCCACCACAACCTCAAAGTTGTCTAGATTTTTGTTAAATAAACTGTATAGCCAAATAGTTAAAAGAGAACATTGCTTTCAAAAGTCTCTGACTGCTGTTGGTCTCTATTCAGAGGGTTATAACACAACTTGAAACAAGATATTTATAATTAGTTAAGTTTCACATTTATCCTCCCAATCCTAAATAGTAACGGCTGACAGCTATGAAAACACTGGGGTAACTAGGAGGAGTAAAGCAGAGATAAAGCAGTAATTGGAAACAGAAAGCAGCCTCCATTTTGCACCTTTTTTATTGCTGTCATGGTTCTAATTTGCCAAACAGCTCATTATAGACCATAGTATCCTACTTATGCAAGCTTAGATTCATCTTATCACAGATCCTCTTCCTGGTTCAGCACCATCACCACAAATGACAGAAATACGGAGAGAATTACTACCACATGATGGAGTTTGGATTAATATGCACACTGAGTGATGGTTTCAAATATGGCCATAGCAAAATCACACTGATCAGATCAGAGTATTGAGTTTGCTTCTCTAGCATGAGGTTTCCCTGACCCAAGAAGAAGCTGATACCTCATCTTTTACTACTGCTTTTAAAAGAACAATATGAAAAATAGCAAAATACTATAAAGCAAATTCAGCATAGTAGAAGTCAAACAGTTCTTTGATAATGTGGAGGCTATTAATGAGCTAAAGAATAAGGTACAAAGATAGGGTCTTATATACTATATACTTTATGATACTCTCCCGCCGACATAGCTACCGCCATTTGTTGGGGGTGGTTTAATTATGCTGATGGGAGAGCTTTCTCCCATTGGCACGGAGCAGCTACACGGGAGACCTTACAGTAGCACAGCTGCAGTGGTACAACTTGTGTTGCTGTAAGATCTGTAGTATAGACATAGCCTCATAGGCAATGCTACCAGCTCTGCCTATAATATTGCATTGAATGCAGGCTTGAAATGTGAGTATTATCAGTCTGGGGAGAAAAAATAAATGACTTGACATGCAAATGCTGATATTTGCTTCCAGGGAGGTTAAAATAGTAACCCATGAGCACTTTATTCCATGAGTTTTATGGCTTACGTGACTTCTAGTGGCTAATTTTCAAAAAGGATGCGACAAGAAACTTGTGATATAATATCATTCTTATGTTGCCCTTCCAAAAACCCTACTGCATGAAGGAACTGTTGTTTAGTAGGCAGAGTAAGGTAACACAGTCAGGATTCCCGTGTCTTATCACTGGATCTGTCACTAACTTTTTGATGCCTTAGTTTGCCCATTTGTAAAATGGATCTAACATTCAGATAACTTTTGAGGGTGTAAATTCATGTTTCCAAGATACACTGAAGAACAGAGCTAGAGAAGAGCAAAATAAGTTGGTAAGAGAGTGCTGAGCACATTAGCTATTTTCATGCTGTCACTAAGCTGTAGTAACATATTCATTATGCTGTGCTGATATCACTCCAAAAGCTTTTAATCTTTTCCCCCAGAAAATTATATGCAGGATATAACAATGCAGTATGTGCAGAAATATCTTAAGTGAAAGGGGAAGAGCACAAGAAAAAATACTTAGTTTGGGAAGGATCTCAGCCTAAGAGTATTGGAACAATTTGTATAGTGAGGGTGCTGAGAGCCATTGAACCAAACTGTAAACCTTGTATATAACGGAAACCACTTCAAGCCAGTGGTGCAGCAGCATCCCTAGTCCCAGTTCCTATGTCTCAGCCTGCCAGTAACTCAAAGTATCCAGGAAATCTCAGCCCTGTATATGTTCACTAACTAGTAAATTGTATCTATGATCCAGACTTCAAAATCCTCCTTTTTGTTGTAAACTTTAATAAGTTTTCAGACTACAACTAAAGTAAATAAACCTTTCTGCTACCTTAAAAAAAAAAAAAAGCCTTGTCTCATTATAGATGCATCACAGGAGCACCCAGCTATCACCCAGATATCTGCAGTCCTTTCTCAAGTACTTATGAAAATGGGTCAGAATATCCATCCAGAGAAATCATACTCTTCCTTGTATGTTTATTTCAACATTGTTATGTACTTATAAGGAATTGTTAAACTAATGGTCTTTATGCCAAATTGGCTATAACATAAGCCACCTACCACTGACCAACTACAGAAGAAAAATTAAACAAACATTTTGCTGTTGTTAAACTTTTTTTCTATGGGTTTGAGCTTCTGAAGCCAGAAGGTCACTTGGATTATGTATACAACGTTGGTAATTGCATTCCTTTACTTTACAAAATGCCACGACGCTCACTATTTTCCAAAATAGCTTTGCAAACAATGACAATTACTGCCCAGACATTTTCAAACACAGCAGGTTATTGGCTTAGGCGGTGATGGAAACCCTAAAAAAAGATAAATATTTTGAAATGCACTGTAAATCAAATTTGTGCACTGGACTAAGAATGGATTATCTGCCTCTAAACAGCCAAATATGTTTTAGTTTGAGGGGCTTTTTATGATTATTACAGTGTAACCTCAGATTAGATTTTTTCTTACCTTTAATAGTTCATGAAAACTCAATTTTAAATCATCTGCTAGTAAATAAATATTCAATGGTGCTTAATTATACATTTTTATCCATTATATTCACTAGTATCAAAGTATTCACAATTTTTTCAATTTTTCAGTTTAAAAAATTATTGGGAACAAAGTTGTGTTGGCTTGACTGTCCTGCAAATATTTGTAGTAGATGGATCAAAGACCCTGAACATCTATGAACGTGCTTACCTGTACACATGCAAATAGTAAAGGAGACTGCTCAAGACCCTGTCTTTATGGGATTGTTACCTATACTGTAGATGTGCAACACCTGAAAAAGGCCATTGGGGCGTTCAAATTTGCTGAAACTCTTATCCTTAGTGCTTACTCCAGTGAGTGAGTAAGAACTGCATGACTGCACCCATCATCAGATGCACCCTGAAATGAGACTAAATTGGATAAGTACTCAAGCAGTTTCAGCTCAAATCAGTATATGAGGAATGTTGGTGAGCCCAGAGCATTGTGTGTGTGTTTCAAAATAATTTTTAAATGATCAGTTTTCAAACGTTGGTCCAGATTCATATTCAATGGCACAGGAAGACAGTTGTGTGCCCCAGGATGAGGCAGTATTTCTACCACCATATTCCGCCAGGGAGTTCGACGGGGGAGTGCAACTTCAGGTTCCACTAGGGTCTTTGGAAGAGTGGAATCAATAGGGCACAACGGGTCCAGAAACCTGTTGGGTCTTATCATCTGAGAATTCCCCAGCTGGCATGGCCAGCTAGTATAGCCAGCTCCCAGCCATCCATCCCGAACAGTCTCTGCATAAGACATGTTGAGGGTAGAAAGGAGTGTGGCTGGAGTATTACTGTGCTCTGGCAATCTCCAACTTGAAATGGCCTGAAAGGAAGGAGGATTTTACTAGGTCAGCTCATTTATTTTATATAGTGGGGAATGAAGCTTAAAATATTTATAAAACAGTTACCTTCACCAAGGAAGATAAAAGTAACCAACATCATTTTTAAAAAGGTGATGAGCATTTCATTCCAGAAACAAATGTAATACTAGTGTCGCCAACTGTTGTGATTTTATCCACAAGCCTGGTAATATCTGTTTTGTTTTGCTTTTTTACATAAACCGAAGTCATGGTCATTGCATGAAAATCTCAGCTTTCAGCGGAAAAACACACACATGCACACAAAAAGTTTATAACTCTCCTCATTGTGGAGAACAATCTAAAAACATGATCTGAGTGTAACAAAAGCTCAAAGGCAAACAAAAGAACCCCAATTTTATCATGTAAAGATCTTATGATTTTTAAGACAATCTCCTGATTTGGGGGCGAGGGGTTCTGACTCATAATTTATAAACCCTTGAGGTTGGCAATACAGTAATGCACAATTGTACATGCTCTTAACAATAAGTGCAGACTAGGTCCAGAGAAAGCCGGGACCTTTACAAGTGCCTCTGAGAGCAAGCAGAGCAGTGTGACCTTGGTATCAGTAGGGGAAAACACATAAGAGAATGTCTAAAGTAAGTGAGTCTGAGTATGAGAGAGAGATGACAAACAATAATAAAAGCTGCGTTCAGTTTAAACAGCTAGCCCCATTTACAGCACTTATTGTACTACTTTGCCTAAGCAACTGGTTTTTAACTGAGCTGTGAAAGTATCTAGGATATGGCTGGACTCCATTCTCACACGCCTCAGGAAAGCTCAAATAAAGTTAATGGATAAATTAATCAAGATTTCAGTCCAGGGCTCACCAAATTGCAGCCTCAGATGGTAACAACTAAGTTATCTATTGGCATCTTTCAGGCTTGTACAGTATTTCATCTCAAACCTCCCCTGGAGAATAGTGGTGAGTTCAAACACATTCCCAAGTGAGCCTAAAGGGATTTGTTCACCAGATTAATAGTTGTACATTGGATTCATTGAGTGTCTGATGTTACATGGTTGCTGCTGTCATTGTGTCAGACATATTTATTGACACTATTTTGTAACTATGCCAGTTTTAATGACTGCTTGTTATGCACAATATAACAAACCCACAGCTGCATACCATCAGCAGTTAGCAGCACATGTCTGATGAGGTAAAGAATTTAGGACCTTGTGATTCATAATGCAGACAGTTGCTACTCAAGCTATAGAAGAAATAGTTGTAGCTGTTCTATTTAGGGTTTAAATGAGGTAACTTGAGGAGTGGGGGGGGGGCTCCCCAACCTCTATAGTTACTGCCTGGGCTAGAGCTCCACAAGCCATTTTATCTACCTCTTCCAGCCATTCCTCTTCCTAGACTCCCCTCAGTTTTTCTTCGTATCTTGCTCCCCCTGGCCACTATCTCGGGGGCTGAGGGCTGGGATCCCTTAAGACGTGTCTCCCCAAATGGCTGCTCCTCCCACTAGGGCTAGACAGCTTCAGTAGTTCATCCCCTGATCCTTATAGCTGTGGGGGTGCGGGGGATGGGCCCTTCCAGAAGTTCTCCCACCTGACCTTTCAATGCTATAGGGGGCCTGAGATCTTCTCAGTGGCTTGCCCACTCCCCACCCCAGCACGCAACTTTCTAATTTGTGAAAACCAGAAACTGAGAGCTGGAACCTCCCCCACCCACTGCTCCATCTCTTTCCCTCTAAGCTCCCTCCCCACTCCCCCCTGTCACTCACTGCTCTCTCCACCTCCCTGTCCCTGCCGGCTGAGCAGGGCTCTAGGGGTGGAGGGGTGACTGGGACAGGACATTCGAGGGAGAGCTGCGCTCCAGGGATCAGTGACTGGGGCAGGATGGGGGAGGGAGAGCCGAGGTCTGGGACTGAAGGGGTGACTGGGGCAGGATGGGGGGGGGTGGCACCCCAGGGTGGGGCACAAAGGAGTCTGAGAAGGGGGCCCAGGCAGTGAGCCAGGCTATTGGCCCTGCTCCTCAGCCACTACATGTTTCAGGATCCCTCCCCACCCCCAGGTGCCAGTACCGTTCTCCACCAGATCCAGGCAGTTCCTGAGTGCTCCTCCAGTTCCAGCAGCAGCTGCTTTTCCCGCCCTCCTAGAGGTAGAATGGAAGCCAATTGCAGATGGTTACTCAGGTAACTGGACTTTTGGTGTCCGGTCAGTACTACTGACCAGACACTGTCAGATCCCCTTTTCAACTGGACTTTTGAAAATCGGACCCATGGCGACCCTACACATTTCTCCTTCCTGAGCTGGATAATGGGAAAAGACAAGGGCCATAGGGCTGGGGTAGGGAGGCAACTGCTGCTCTGCTGGGAGTGAGCTCAGCAGTCCTGTCTGCATACCCTCTCCTTCAGAGGGAGAAGGACTAGCTGGCTCACTGCTCCCTCTACTTGCTGGGCTTTAGATATGTCTCCTGAAGGTTCAGGGGGGAGCAAGGCTGGTGGGCCCAGGGGCACTATGCAGCAGCTTACAGGCTGAGGTGCGGTACAGCATTCCCTGAGAACAGCTGCTGCTTGAGAGGAAGCAGCAGGATATGCTATAGCCATGCCCTGATAATTCAGCACAGTGCATGTGCTCTGAGAGTGCAAGTGGAGAGGAGCAGCTAAGGAGTCCAAGGAAGGAAGTGGCCTTTGGAAGAACAGAGAGCCTGCTCTCCCACATTGGGGAAGGGGTGAATTAATTGCTTTTAGCAGAGGGAGGAAGAGCAATGCTTCTCCTACTTTAACCCTTGGTTAGCTCCTATTTGTAAATCAGCTATTTCTGGGGAGCATCACAATTCATCATTATGTTTATTATGGTTGTGCCTAAGGCCCATCCAAGAATGGTGCCCTATTGTGCTGTGCTAGGAACAACCACAGAGACAGTCCCTGCCCAGAAGAGCTTACAATCTAAATAGACAAGAGACATAGAAAGATAGAACACACAAGCAAAGTGAACAACAATGTGATGGTGACAAAGATCCTATTATTTTCATGGGGTTTTTTGAGGGGGAGTAAGTAGGTGATAAGCTAAATGGAAGGGAAAGGGGAGATTGAAGGGAAGGGGACGAAACAGGAAGAAGAGGGTAAAGGGGCCAGGTGTGGCGTGAAGCTGAGTTGACGAGACTGGGGGGGATGGATAGAGTTGGAGGAGCATGGGTAAGAGAAAAAGTCCAGTCACACACTTGAGCAGGCTTGAGGGCAGTCAGCAAAGGGCAGTGATTCATTTTATGCTGCCTTTTATATAAAGACAGTATTGCAAATTGACCTAATGTATGGGTAAAGGCCAATAAGTGAATTTAGAGCTCTCTCCTCTTGTATCCTTTTTTATTTTACGTTAAGAAAACTGTAAAGCAAGAAAGAACAAAAGTAAGATATCCATGAAAGCATACACAGTCTCCTCCTCCTGATAAGACTGCTCTATAACTGTAAGTATGTAAACAGCTATGGTGACAGTAGACAGTGTTCAAGAATGTGCCACTGTTCATGGGTTTTGTAGGACCAATAAAACTTGTTGTGGACTGCGAAGGTCTAACCTATGTAGCTAACAGTCTGCCATGCCCTGTCTCTGTAGATAGAGTCTTTAATACAGATTTAGGGTGGAATTTTCAAAGCACTCAACATCTGCCTAAATTTACTCCCATTGAAGTTGATGGATTCACACAGCCAATCCTTAAAGGCACAGTACAGAGAAATGCTACAATTATAACCTCCATGATCAGTTATAATGGTAATTGTATTATCTTTTATTTATTATTTTATATTGGATGCCAAGACCAAGGTTCTAATCCTGTGTTCAGTTCAGGTAAAATGTAGTTACCAGTCCTTCAAATCTACTTACAGAAAGGTGAAGGGGGGGGGGGGAACAAACTGTAAATTTGCTTAGAAAACACATTTGAGAAATTAAACCCAATATGCCTTGGGCTGACTGTGTGAATTATTAATTATTAATCATGTAAACATTATGCAGATCTTACTGAGCCTGACAATAAGAATTTCCAGATGTGTGATTCACTAATTCGTCAGCCTTCAGACTGCCCAGCAACAAAAGGCTTGCCAGGTATTTTTTTTTAGGATTCCCTAAACATACCATTTTCTTTCCAACAATGCAAGAGACTGTGCTTCACCGACTTCCTATGGGACATGAAAAAGCAACACATTTGCATTTTAGATTGCTTTTCTTGGGCCAAGTCCTGACATTCTTAATCAGTTTTTACTCAGGCAAAACACACATTGAAATCATTGAATAATGCCAGACTTAAAGATATCAGGATTTTGCCCCTTAGATCCACGTTTCAGGTTATTTTCCCATGTTTAGGGAAAGTGCAATAAAAGTTATCCTGATTTTTCTCCATCGCCTCATCATTTAAAGCAAAAAGGTGAGGCTATATTTTGGCACATAAACTGAGTTTTTAATACTTGGGATGCTTTTTCAAAGCTATACAAGAACAAAAGACAGCAATAGAAATTGGTGCTTATCCTTCTCACACATCCTAATAAAATGTAATGCCTGCTCCTGCTTCCACTGAAAATCAATGGGAATTTCACCATTTACATAAGTGGAAACAGGAGCAGGAGCATACCCTGAGTGTGAATCAGTAGTGACAGATACATATAGACTCCCATTGACTCCAATGGGCTTTTGATAAGGCCTTTAGGTTTTGGATACATCCAAACCCGAAACTTCAAGTGATAGAAGGGAGTCATGAAATTGAGTTTCCCAAATCGATGTGTTCTGTACAGCTTAGTTTTTATTAAAGTTACAGGGGTCACTATATTAAAGCCAGCATGTTCCTGAGGTGGTACTTAGAATACTGCAACATTTGCCTTGACAGTGTCTCAAATAAAACGGTATGGTAACTGTAGGTTAATATTGACTTGAATATGGTGACCACTGTCCAAGAGCTTGGAAAAGCCCCCATGGCACATTGGAAGCAGACTTCTACAGGGTATTTCAGAGACTGGTGTTAGGTCTGGTCTTTAATTTAAGATCATCTTAATTATTAAAATGGAAAAGGGGCATTTAACTTCCTTAGGCAGCGCTGAAAATCCTAGCATATAATGTCATTCTTTGCTAGACCTTTCATTTGTAATTGAAACACAAATGCAACTTAATTCGCTATTCCTTTTCTTTATATAAACTATAAAATGCCCTATTTCATAATATATGATTTAGATTTGACAGGTTACAGTTAATTGTTTCTTGTAATTTACAGCTGTGAAATAAATCTTAAAAGAAAACTCAGTGAGGAGTGGTATTGTTGACAAAATGCTTGTGAAGAATAAGATGTTTGGAGTCAAATGTTATCTGCTAATTGACAAGAAGGGTTCAACAATGTAACTCTATCTTAGGTAAATAAACCTTTATGGAAACTCTCAGCCAGAAAAGGCAAATGAGATGCTTCAGCTTCCTTTTGCTGTGGAAGGTCTTGTTTTTATAATGCAGTTTAGTGGCAAGACTAGATGTGAAAGAGAATCTAAAAACACTCAGAGATTGCACTGATTGAGCTTCCCCTAATTATATTTTGGTTACTGACTATCCTCGCATTTTTCGTGGTAGAAAGTACTAGTCCAATGATGAAAAATGGCAGAAACTTAGAAAAGAAATGATATTTTTTCCTCATCTGGTATAATAATTTTAAACAGGTAACGGTTTAAATGTATCTCTTGTATTTTTATTATTTTTTGATTAAGGTTTTGATTTATTGTTACTTTTTAATACAATTATCACAAACCAAAAAATGAAAACTTTAAAAGTAAAATTACCATCTGTAACATACAGTTTAGCTGTAACTTACATATACAATAGCTATGTTAATAATCAAACTATAAAATCAAAATTCAACTATAAAATTGTTAGGTAAAAAGCAAGTCCTTACTCACCTCTCCAGCACCCGAGTTCGTGCGGAGTTGGTATGGGGCTCACAATCTGTCAGAGACCAGACACCAATTCGTTGATCAACGGGCTCACACTATCCTTAGCTTACAAGGCTTCGGAGTAAGTGTGGCAAGTTTATTAGGGGTGAGCATCAATATTTATACACAGAAGTAAACAAAGTGATTAACAGATCATAATGGTCATGCATACTCAATCAAGATTCTACAGGATAAAACAGGTTAAAATGTAGATTCAAAAAGACAAAAGGGGAGATGGCTACTTAAGGGGAAGGGGGTGTCATGAGTAGTTCGCAGGTCAGAGCTTTGATTAAAAGTTCAGACAGAGACATCAAGTCTGGGTTAAGTTTAAGCTCATCAAAAGTTCAGACTCAACATTCCTCCATTTGTAGCTTTGGGATAACTATTTACCAAAAGCTACACCCCATTTTAAGGAGCCAAGGGCCGCTTGGCAATTTCAGCCTGGGCCAACTCGAAGAGAGTAAGGCCCTTGGCTGAAGTAGGAAAAGAATAAACTGACCCACATGAGTCTATGAGGGAGGGGACACACTGAATACAGCAACACAGTATTATAAGGATTACTATGGCCCCAACAATACCCACCAAGAGTTTTTTAACCCACCCAAATCCAGGCAGCCAATTCCATAAGGCTCCCCACCAATCATAAGGTGGCTGGCCAGAGGAGTAGTTCTTAGCCATTTCCCTTAGATGTTTGGTACGTTGAAAAGTGTCAGGGTAGGTGTCATTTACAAAAACACAGCATTCTTCATTTATGAGGGCGCAAGTTCCTCCCTGGGCTGCTAACATTATGTCTAAAGCCATTCGGTTTTGCAAAGCTAACTGGCGCAGCTGGTACATTTCCCCGGCCTGATTCTCAAATAGGGTCGCAGTTTCATTGGTTAAAGACTCTAGTAGTCCCTGTAGACGGATGACACCACCCCTCAAGCTAATGAGACCAGCCCACCGCTGCCACGACAAACCATCACGGATATTAATATCTCTGAAGGTTTCACGGATGTTACGAACGTGGGGAAAATGAGGGGGAGTGAGGGAGATGCGAGAAGGCGGTGTTAGCCACGCTAAATAACATGACCCTGCCCAATCAGGGGAGAGAAAGTAATAAGCTTTGGGCCCGCACACCCAGTATGTTCCATACAATGCGTTTCGGGTATTCCATTGCTCAAAGTAGGAGGTAACCCACCACCCGTTGGACCACTGTTCCCCTGGTAATGCAGAGGGGTCGTTCTGCGAACTGCAGAGGCACAATTTGGTAGTGGTGTTTTCAAAGTGCAGTGTAGTACTGCTTGAGCAGTTGTAGAAGGCAATCGTATATCCCTTAACAATTAGTTGGACACCCTCGTGATCTGAGCAGGGCTTCTTAAAAGCTGACTCTGAAGGCTTGCCCACCCATGAAAAAGTTGGATCGGGGTGAGGGATCCACATATGGGATAAGTGGGATGCGCAAGGCTTGAAGCCAAGATTTTTACTAAAGGCGGTGCCATTAAAATACATGTTGCATTTACTTGTTCCCACAAAAGTTGACCCCTTTTCTTTAACAAAACACAGTGATCCTGTCTGATTGGTTACCCTGAGATATCTGTTAATTGGCACTCCTGTTTTGTCCCATGTAAGATTGTGTTGGACTGGATTTTTTTCTCTAGCCGGTGGCATCCAAGTCATATTAGCAGTGGTCAGGGGAATGGGTGTGAAGGGGAGTCCCTGTTTTGCATTTACTGGAAATTGAGTACATACCCAGCAATTACTTCTATTTCCTAAAATACGAGTTTTAACCTCGTGGGAATATCTAATAAAAGCATTATCTTCATAAGCAGAAAATAAACTAAAAAGGCATAATAAAAAACATACAGTTGTCGGAATAAAAGGTCCTCTCATTTTTGCCGAGTCAATTTAAGTCTGATGTCTGAAAGAGGTAAGCTGGTCCACTGGTTGGAGGCAGTGTCCTCAGTGGTGGCAAGAGCTGCTGGTCCGTCACTGTGGTCCACTACGGCTGGCTTGACGTGGGAGTGGTGGATCCAGGATTTGCGTCCTTCCAGGAACACTGCAGTCTGGGTTGTTAAAAGAACCTGGTAGGGTCCAGTAAACCTCGGCTGGAGGGTGTCGCCACGAACGAACTTTTTGGCCCAGACGAAGTCCCCTGGTTGGAACGGGTGGATCTGTTCTTCCAGCGGCACGGTCTGGGAAAACTGCGAGGCTTTCCAAAGGGTACGGAGGCGAGCCTGTAGGGAGAGAAACTGGCACGCGGTCATATGATCCCCTCCCAATAGTGAAACATCAGCACGTGGTAGCGCCCCGCCTTTGAAAGGGGGGTGTCCATAGAGCAGTTCAAAGGGGGATAATCCCAATACACGGGTTGGGCGAGTACGAAGGTGAAACAGGACCAAGGGAAGTACCTGAGGCCACTTTAACCCTGTTTCCTGACAGTATTTAGCCAATGTAAGCTTAAGCTCCCTATTCATACGCTCAACTTTCCCGCTAGACTGGGGGTGGTAAGGTGTATGAAAGGAGTGTGAAATGCCCAGTCCTTGTTCTAAACGGCCAAGGACATGACCAGTAAAGTGGGGTCCGTGATCTGAGTCAAGCACGAGAGGGATGCCAAAACGGGGTACAATGTCTCTAAGGAGAATCTTCGCCACTGTGGCAGCAGTACAATTAGCAGTAGGAAAAGCTTCGACCCATGAAGTCAGAGGGCAAACCAAAACAAGGAGGTGCTTTTTCCCAAAAGCCTTTGGCATATCTGCAAAGTCAATTTGAAGATGTTGAAATGGAGCAGCAGGCGGAGGTCTTCCACCCTTAATTTTGTTAAGAGGCGGAGCAGGTCCATTACGCTGACATGTGCTGCATGCTTTCACTATTGACAGGCAGTAGGGTTGAATGCCTGGAGCATACCAAAAGCGAGCGATGGTGTCCACAAGGGCGTGCGTGCCGTAGTGACCCCCCTTATCATGGTGCCAGCGAACTGCCACGGGGTATGTGGAGCGAGGGAGGCAGGCTCGGCCATCCGGCATAAGCCAGGTCCCTTTGACCAGAGTGGCTCCGAGGCTCTCCCACGACTGTAGTTCAGCAGCGGGTACTGGTACGGGGTGCGGTGGAGTAAAGGAGGAGGTTACAATAGCCAAAGTGGGCATGGCTAAGGGTAAGACGGCAGCCGTCTTGGCGGAGGCGTCAGCCAGGGCATTCCCACGGGTGACGGGGCTATCATCTTTAGTATGGGCCCGGCAGTGAACTACAGCCAGGACCAAGGGTTCTTGGAGGGCGTCCAAAAGCTTGTGGATGAGGGGGAGGTGCTGAATGGGTTTACCGGCAGCTGTCTGGAAACCTCAAAACTTCCAGAGGTGGATGTGACAATGCACAACTCCAAAAGCATACTTGCTATCAGTAAAAATGGTAACGGTCTTACCAGCGGCCAACTGGCAAGCTCGGGCCAGGGCATAGAGTTCGGCGGCTTGGGCTCCCCAGTTGCCTGGCAGTGAGGCGGCCTCTTGAATGTCCCATTCAGAGGTGACTGCATAACCGGTGAAACGCTTGCCATCAACATAGAAGGAGCTTCCGTCCGAGAAGAGGATGCAATCAGGGTTGTCCAGTGGCACATCAAACAGGTTGTTCCTTATCTGTAAGATGCTATAAACTACTTCCACACAGTCGTGCTGATCCTGGAGGACTGGCAGGTCAGGAAGCAAGGTAGCTGGATTAAGGGGCCCACACCTTTCAAAAATTAGGTTAGTGTCTTCTAAGAGTTCGGCCTCTAGCTGTTGCTGACGATGGGCCGAAAAGACTTGGGTTGTGCCCCTACGCAGAAGGGCTGACAAGGCATGAGAGGTCCAAACCATGGTAAAATGACCCAGGGTCAGGCTCTTTGCCTTTGTGATCAGCAGGGCAGCTGCTGCCAGAGTCCGGGTGCAGGATGGGGTTCCCTGAGCGACAGGGTCGATCTGCTGAGAGTAAAAAGCAAGCGGGAAATGGTGGGGCCCGCTCAGCTGGGTAAGGACGCCACTAGCAATTCCGCCCCTCTCGTGGACAAAAAGGTGAAAGGGTTTGCTGTAATTGGGGGGGCGGAGAGACATGGAGGAGGCCACACTGTCCTTGAGTAACTGAAAGGCTTGGATCGTGTCTGGGGACCACTGCAAAGGGTCAGGAGCAAGGTTAGCAGTGAGTCGGTGGAGCGGTTTGCTTAACTCCCCGCAGGACGGCAACCAGGGGCGACAGAAGCCAATTAATCCTAAGAAACCTCGAAGTTGTTTCTTGGTGTTTGGCAGAGGGCAGTTTTGGATAGTCTTTATGCGAACTGGGTCCATTTGTCTCCCCTCTGGGGTTAACAGGAAGCCCAGATATCGGACCTTCTGTGAGACCCACTGAATCTTGTTAGGGTCTACCCTGTGGCCTCTGGTGTGTAGGTATAATAAAAGTGCCTTACCATCGATGCGGAGGGCAGCTTCTTCGCGGTTACCTAATAGGATGTCATCTACGTATAGGACTAACGTGGATCCCTGCGGACTGGTGAAGCCTTCCAAGTCGTGGCGGAGGCATTGGCTGAAAATCGTGGGGCTGTCTCTATATCCTTGAGGAAGTCGTTGCCAGACATAACTTTGTCCCTCCCAGGTGAAACCAAAGAGATACTGAGAGTCTGGGTGCACAGGAATGCTGAAAAAGGCTGATTTTAAGTCAATAACAGTGAACCACTCAGCATCCCAGGGGATTTGGCTGATGATAGTAGCTGGATCAGGAACTACTGCATGAAGAGGGACCACATACTGATTAACAACCCGTAGATCCTGTACAAAGCGCCAACGAATAGGGTCTCCGTCCTTTTTAGGAGGCTTTTTGACAGGCAGTATAGGGGTGTTACAGGGAGTGCGCTGAGAGCGGACTAGCTTTTGTGCAATGAATCCCTCGATAATGGGGCGGATGCCCTCCCGGGTTTCCAGCGACAGGGGGTATTGAGGGACTGACGGGGGGGGGGGTTAAGGAGGGCTTCACTTGAATCCTTACTGGCTCTGCCGAAAGGAGCAGGCCAACATCAGTGTCAGAAATTCCCCAGAGGGTTAAAGGCAAGTCAGTGAGGTCAGGGGAGAGAGAGGGGGGGGGGTTTCCCAATTACCCTGAGTTGGGGCAGAATCTCCTAACACTGTCATCAATAATCCTACCCCTTCAGGAGTGCAGGTTAAAGTAGCCTCAAGCTTACAGAGTAAATCCCGGCCCATCAAAGGGATCGGACAAGCTGGGGAAAAAAGAAAACGGTGAGAAAAACATTTATCAGCATAAATAACATTTAGAGGCAAAGTGAGTCCCAGAGACTGTGGGTTGCCCTCCACCCTAGTTGCAGTTTTAACCTCAGAGGATAGCCAGGGAGAGGGGGCATGATTTAAAAGAGAGAAAGTAGCTCCAGTATCAGTGAGGAAAGAGACAGGCAGTCCTTGGACTGAAAGGGTTAGACGAGGCTCTTTGCTGGGAGGGGAGAAAGTGAGGAAGGAGCCGGCTAAAGACATTAAGGAAATAAGACCATCACATTGTTTGCCTTCGCCCCCGGGATACCGTCATTGAGGAGGCTGAGTTTGCTGCAGCTGCTGCTGTTGCCCATAGTTGATCCAGGCCTGAGGAACGGGCTGGGCTGGTGGTGCAGGGGTGTATTCGTCCCTGGTGTAAGTATCTGCGGATGCGACCGGACCCTCTGGGCGTCCCCAGGGGAGGGATATGCATCCTGCTGCATTTGCTTGATCTTTTGCCTAGTAATTACTCCTCCCGAGGTGTGCCCTTCCATTTCCCCCTTATCCCTCTGCAGAGATTCTGATCTGGAGTCCTGCAGATTCCCCTCTGCGCCCTGGAGAGAGTCCCCCTGCGGAGGAATAGGGGCAGGTGCAGTGGGGACCAACTGACGAGTCAAAACACGCCGTGGTTTACACCCTTCATTGAAATAACATGGAGGGGATTCACTCTCGGGAGAATACCTGACTGCCATAATTTTTAAAGATTTCCACAGCTCTGCTGCTGTGTCCCAACAAAACCAGTAACATAACTGTCCCGGATGGTCTTTTTCGATCTGGCTCCTTACTCCTCTTAAGGCAGCCTGTTCGAAAGAGCCATACGAAGGCCACCTCATCTCCGGGTCGGCCAATACCGCGGTATACCCAGTCCAATTCCTTACACACAGTGTGTACAACTTCCTCCTAGACATTTCTGGGAGTTTCCCTTCGTTCCATAACTTATTTACAATCCCCAACGGACTCTCAAGAGGCACCCTAGTCCCTTGACCCATGGTGTCTGACAGGAGCCCTCCAACTGGCGTTTATCCTGCTGTCCAGTACACGACCCCTCAATATTGAATTGGCTGGGAGAAATCTCCCGTGGCGCCTGCCAATTCGTATATGAGTGGTCTGACCACTGGACAGAGGCACCGCACCAGAAGGAAATCCCGGACAAGCCCCCAAATTGTTAGGTAAAAAGCAAGTCCTTACTCACCTCTCCAGCACCCGAGTTCGTGCGGAGTTGGTATGGGGCTCACAATCTGTCAGAGACCAGACACCAATTCGTTGATCAACGGGCTCACACTATCCTTAGCTTAAAAGGCTTCGGAGTAAGTGTGGCAAGTTTATTAGGGGTGAGCATCAATATTTATACACAGAAGTAAACAAAGTGATTAACAGATCATAATGGTCATGCATAATCAATCAAGATTCTACAGGATAAAACAGGTTAAAATGTAGATTCAAAAAGACAAAAGGGGAGATGGCTACTTAAGGGGAAGGGGGTGTCATGAGTAGTTCGCAGGTCAGAGCTTTGATTAAAAGTTCAGACAGAGACATCAAGTCTGGGTTAAGTTTAAGCTCATCAAAAGTTCAGACTCAACAAAATCAAATAAATCAATATTTTATATCTAATGGGGGGGTGGGGAGAACACAGACAAGGCGGGGAGGAGAAGTGTGAAAGCAGAAGGGAAAAGAAGGAGGGGAGGGAGGAAGAATCAAGGGGGAGGAGGAAGGGGAAGAGACAAGGAGACCTGGACTGGTCTGGGGGCTCTCGGGTATTCTTTAGACCAGTGTTTCCAGAACTAAAGCCCAGATTTCTTCAAACTCCTGTTGTTGATCCCTGTGACAGAAGCTGACCCTTCTTTGGCTGCTAGGTCAGAATTCCATCATTCTACTCTGTGCATTGATTTACTTTTCCACCTCCATAAAATAATTTGTTGTGTGATCACGGCAGCTCTCAGAAACCATGAATGCTATGCTGATGAGTCCAAGATTCGCAGGTAACTACCCTAACGTGTAGTTCTCGACTGATGTTTGAGCTAAAGCCCCAAATCATTTTAATTCTAGTGTCAGCTTCTTTCCACAGATGTTTAGTCAGAGGACATTGCCAAATGTGCACAAGTGTACCCTTATCTTTACCAAAGCAGCACCGTGTATCAAAGGAAGAGCTTTAAGCTTATGATGTCTCTGTGATGTTCAATACATTCTAAATACAATTTTTGTTGAATTAAATGTGAACATAAATCTATAAAAGCATGTTTTGCATTGTGTAATAAAACTGACTATTGTGGAACCTTTAAAGGATACTCTAGCCCTTTAGCCCAGGTTTCAATAATATCTTCAGGACTCAAGGAGTCACTTTTTATCAAAGGCATATGTGGATAACATAGACCAGGGGAGTTTGTGGACCATTTCCACTACACCTTGTACTTCAGGGGCATCAGGTAGTCACAGGGTGTCCAGGCCAAAGTGACAGGTCAATAAATGTTTCAGCTATATATGCTGCAATATCATTATGGTGGTGAGGTTATATTGATGTTGTAGGACCTGGAACTGTCAATCAATAGAGATAGGTATATGTCTCTCTATCCATTCTTTCCATATGATTCGTTAGTTGCCAATGTTAATTGCCAAAATTACCCCACATATGGCTTTTGAATGGTGTCAGGCATGAAAATTTAAACTTCTGGCCAAAATGATCATACCCTTCTTGTATCTCTATTTTTCTCAGGGAAAGCGATTGCAACTGATTGGTGTCTTCTGCTAGCTGTAGAAGGGCAAATTCTAAATTCATTTTTACAAGTTCTTCAAGATTCTTTTGTTAGTTATAGCCCAAGTATTTATACATTTATACATCAGTTCCCACTGCCTCAGATTCTAGGCTTCAGAGTGACACAGAGTGACGTTGCTGGAATCTAATTATATAGATTAAGGAGTACAGATGTTGATCTCTGTGCTTGGATTGCAACCATCAGCATAATATCTTTGTGCATTGCAGAGGCGGATACAATGAAACACACAGTGCCCTGGCACGGGGCCCCCCAACTACAGGGGGCCCAAGGGCCGGGCAGCCCAGCACCGTCCAGCACCCCCTGCGGGGGCAGAAGCTGTGGGGGATAGCAGGGAGGAAGCCATTTAAGAGCCGTGCTGGAGGCGCAGCGTGCGGTGCATTCTCCCAGCCAGTGAGCCGGGCTCCCGCTGCCTCCCGGGGCTCCTGCTGCTGCTGGCGCTGGCAGGCAGGTGAGGGGCCAGCTGGGGGCGTGCTGTAGGGGAGGCGAGTGTACTCTCCTGGTGGGGTGTCCGCCCGCGCCTGTCCTGCTCCTCTGGACACCGGGCAGTGCAGGTGCAGTCCCTGGCATGCACTTCTGCTGGCGGCCCATGGAAAAAGGCCAGGGGAAGGGAGCAGCAGGCCAGTGTGTCTCAGCTCTCCTGTGCTGCTGTGGCCACAGCTCCCTTTGGCAGCGAACAGGAGCAGCGGCGGGGCAGGGATGCGTCCACCAGCCAGGCAGGTAGGGTAACCCAGCAGCCGTGACTGGGACTGCCCCAGCTCCGAGCTTCCCCCCCCACCCCCGCACACTGCCCCCTACACACACACGAGCCACGAGCCCCCTGCCCTGAGCCGCTCAGCCCCCCCCCAGGCCGCTGCCCTCACTCCTGCACCCCCACACCCAGCCCCACCCACACCCCCTGTCCTGACTCCTGCACCCCCCGACCCCTGCCCTGAGCACCAAATGGGAGCTCCTGCACCCCCCATCCCCACCTACACCCCTTGCACCAAACAGAAGCTGCCCCAGGTAAGCACTCCACACCCCAACCCTCTGCCCCAGTCCTGAGCCCCCTTTCACACCCTAACTCCTGGACAGACCCTACACCCCAACCCCCAGCCCGCTCCTGCACCCAAACCCCACACCCCAACCCTGAGCCTCCTCCCACATCCTAACTCCTGGCCAGACCCCGCACCCCAATGTTTTTTTATGTTTTTTTATAAAGCGCTCTTATCCAAAGCACTTTACAAGTAGCTAACGGTACAAACAATATCTGGAAAGATCATTAAGCGGTCCGCCAAAACCCTCAGCTATTTTCAAGTGGTCTGTGAAAAAAAGTTAGACTACAAAATCAATCAAGGTACCTCACTTTATTTTCATTTACTTCCTATTACTTATAATATAGGGTGAGGGTGAAGAAAAAAATAATGAAAAACCAGGGGGTAGGGGAGATAAGAGAGAATGTTCTTTTTCTTGGCTGGGTCCCGGGGGGCCCCAAAGATGAAGCTGAGCACAGGGCCCCACTAAGTCTAAATCTGCCACTGGTGCATTGTTCAAACAAATACAAACCAATTACCGTGTCTAACTGGCCAATGCCCCTTCTCAGTATCAAGAGCCTGATCCTGCGCCCTTTAGAAGTCAATTGTAGTATTGCCATTTATTTCAATGGCAACTTGATTGGGCCCCAAAAGGAAGTAAATAGAGATAAGGAGGGCATTTGCAAAAGGACATGGACTCTCAAATTTACAATATATCTTTTAAAAAAGAGATTGTCTCATGAACACTTCCTCTCCCATCCAGAACTGTACAAGCAACAATGCCTCCCATTCATGCTTGCATTGGCCACCTTCCCTTCCTTTTTTGATCACATAACACCCTTATGGCAACTATAGTAACTGATTACATAGAAAAGCAATTTTGGGAAAGTATTGAATGTATTTTTGGCTGTCTGTTAATGCAGTTAAGCAGGTGGAAACAAGGAGAAATAAAAGCCAGCACCATGAACCAACCAGCTGTCTGTGGACAAAGTGCACCATAGATCACCAGAGCACAGTTTTAGATCAGCCACATTAGGTGCTAGGGGAAAATGAGCTAACACTAATGGAAAAGGCTGATCAAAGAGGTAAAATTTACAACATTTTCTGAATACTGATGAGCTGCTTAGGTGAATTCCTGGTAGTACTTAATTTCAAAGGACAGTGAAGGTCTGACACTGAACACAACCTGGCCTCAGCTTCTATCAACTTCACTCTGCCTTGGGGATTAAATGCTGCTGATAAACACAGATTATGTGGCAGTGTCAAAGATGGTGAGATCTGGACATTTATAACATTTTAGATAGTAACTATCTCCTTGAAATTCACCTGGAAGATTACTGCAGAGCACATGTGCAAAAATGCTCAGAAGTTGGACAGTTACACGCACATACACTAACTGGATTTTTCTGGTGGACATCATGAGATTCAAGCAGAATGTGTTGCAAAATTCTCTCTTAAAAGTAACAAAGGCAGAGATAATTGAGTTCATCAAAGAAAAAAAGATAAGGGGCCCATTCACTGGTCAGAATCAGAATGGTGCAGTGTGATGGTGAATGAAATCCATAGTCTTCTGGCCAGCTGAAAGTAGGGTGACCAGATGTCCCGATTTTATAGAGACAGTCCCGATTTTTGGGTCATTTTCTTATATAGGCTCCTATTATCCTCCACCCCCTGTCCCAATTTTTCACATTTGCTGTCTGGTCACCCTAGCCGAAAGCGGGGGAAAGCATTTCTGACCACTTGCTATTTGGCATTCTCTGCACAGATATTAGTTGAATACATCAATTCATAGTAGTTTAATCAATCCAAAATATTGTAATGATTTCTGCTAAGCAATGATACAGCTAAGCACTGGACATTTTCCTGCAATTGATTATTTAACCAAGATGGCTCGTGAATAAATCTAGTAGCACAGAAAACTATTCTTGTTTGTTTTCACAATGCCCTTTTTCATTAAAGGTGTTATATGTAAGTAAAAGTAGAAACATACCTCTTATAATTCTACAGAATATTACATAACTAAGGACTACCATCTGAAGTGCCTTAGTTTTAAGGTTTGGTCATGCTAACTGGCTGCAGATTTAAAATATGTGAAGCTCAATTTAATTAAAAGAGCAAGCTTGGGTCCCAATTCTGATCTCAATAGTACCAGTATAATTCCAAAAAACCTCCAATGGCTTAAATTGACTTGTTCTGGATTTGCACCACTGAAACTGCAATCAGAATCTAGCTGTCTCTGCTCCCTTTTTTAAATTTAGCATTAAAAATGTAAACATAAGGTAAATTCCATTTTCTCGAGTTCTGCTTTGGAGGTGGATCTTTCTTCTACGTGGCTGAGCATTTATAGACAACTTCTGTATAGTTTGATCTAGTAAATCTAAGGTGGAGCTCAGAATCCATTATGTTCCAGGCATCTTGGACATTTGGGAATGGGTGGTGATTCTGAGGTATTTTAAGGAGGGTGTTCAGGTAAATAATTAAGGGAAATTTAAATGTATTTAAAAGTTGTGTTAGTGGGACTATGTCAGCAGGAAAAAATAGTTCTGCAACATTCATATATTGACAGCCCTTAATAGTGTTTCCATTAAGTGCTCTTGTTTTCTTTTTGCACAGTTTATCATATGTTGGCATACCTGTAAATAACAAATATTATTCTAATTTTCAAATTTGTGATCTGGAGGGAAATAGTATGTGTCTGGTACCACAGATTCCCCAAATCCCAAATATTGCCACAATTACTAATTTAAAAGACAGTCTGGAAAATATAGAAGCAAGCAAGAGGGGTTGGTTCTGTCCAGAAAGTAGATTTGGGACAGACTGACCTTCATTACAGAAATCAAGTTATGCTCTGAAATGGATTTTCAGTCAATACTAACCATAAAATGTTGTTGCATTGGGGACATTGCAAAAAAACCTCAAAAACCTACGAGTGATTTTAAAGATCCTGATATCAAGAGGTGGTGGGGCAGCTGACAGTTCTGTTGGCCTGAGCACTGAAGAACTCTATTCTCTGGGAGACCTTGCCAAGCCTCTAGGAGTCAGACTGAATTTGATTCCTCTGGCAAAACACTGAAATGTTGGTTGTAGCAGCCAGGGAATGGAGCTCTCCTATTGTCCGACTATACCGAAAGGAGGACAGGAGATACTGGATGTGGTTTTCATCAGGCTGCAACTTTATTATTAGATGTCTGGGACTACCCTGCAGATAAAGTGTAGAGTGCAAGTAACCCCATGTTCATTCAATAACTACCCAGGGGGACTTCTGCCAGCCCTCCCTCTTTTTCTATCAGGTCTCCCAGCCAACCCATTGCTGGGACCTTACCATCGCTCCCCCCTCAAATGAGGATTAAGGTGGGCTATAAGAAATGGGGGTTGGCTTCCTGCTGTACCATTCATAGGAGCCCCGAATGCTCACCCCTGTTCCATTTCTTTAACCAACACCTCCTTTGTAAGTCCTTTACCAAGCCATTATCTGCTCAGTGTATCCCTTCGATACAGAGTACCTGCACTGGACATCCACCCCACACTTACATAATGAGTTGCGACATCATAGCCTAACACCCTTCCCTACTCACTATAACAAAGCCCTTCCCAAACCCGCTGTGGTGAAGGCGGAAAACCCCCCCACTGCACCTAAGCCAATCTGGTGGTGACAGAAAAATTATTTCCCAGCACTCCCCAAAAAGGTGACTAGCACCATGCCCACAGCAGGTCCTGACCAAACCTGGTATTTTGCCACCTAAAGGGGAGGAAGGATGGGTGCAGCCTTGCCTGCTTTGTGGAAAAGGGCTTCTCCCACCCAGGCTTGCCCCTTTTCAGCCCTTCCACCCTTCTGGTCCCAGAGGATGAGTTAGTGTCATCACGCTGACCAATTCCCCCCATTTGCAGCAGCTTCTGACCTCCCTGCTCCACCCATAGAGCTCCAGTCCCTTTCACTGGGCCAGCCGGACAATATCTCCTCATTAAAGGTGCAGTGTGGTCACTTTGGGTAGCTAAACTGTTGCTTTAAGCAATTAGAACATTTCCTTTTTCACCTCAGACTGAATCTGATTAGTTCATTCTAAGGAGAATTACTGAAGAAGGTGGGAGTATTCACCAAGTTATCTCGCTTTTCCTTCCCTCAGTCTGGCTTCCAGGTGCAGGAGATGGCATTCTCCCACTTTTAATGCAGAAGTAAGTGGAAGAATTAGACGTAGACACAACCTAAAGGGGTTTTCAAAGTTTAACGAAACATCAAGAGGACCAAGACCCAACTGAATCTCTCTTATTTTGAAATTTCAGCCAGTGAGTATAACTAACACTAAGCACACTCTAAATGACTGCATTGGGTTAAAACATAGGCTATGTTTCAGATCATGTGATTTGCTTATAGGCAATAGCTGTAATTACATTAATATTGATCTGTGAAAGGGTTGGCTTACCACTGGCACCTCCTCACGGCTGGGCGCGGCATGGCAGGTCTCTCTCCACTGGGGTCTGCTGCCGCTGGCTGCTCCACCTCTGCAGTGCCCTGCCTATTCCTGTGAATTGCCCTTCGGCCAGGTCACTCCAAAGTCTCTCCCCTTCTTGGGTAGTCCGTAAACAAAAAGCAAAGAAGTCAACACAAATAAACGGAGTTAGTAAGTCAGAGAGGAGAATGACTCCCTCTCAGGGTGTATCAAGATAAGGCCCTACCCTCCTCAGGACGGGACCTTCTGGCAGTGGCTGTCAGGGAAGCTCCTGCCTTCCCTCTGCACTTTCCTCAGGAGCTGAGGGTTGAAGATCTGTCCTCTTCCCTGATCTGCCCAAGAGTGAGCTGTTCTGCTTGCCTTTAACTCCTCCTCCAGCCAATTCATGTCTTGCAGGTGTGGCAGGATTGAGCTGGCTGAGCCCAGAGCCATTCCTTAATCCCTTGTTGTCCAGTGTGGGGAGAATAAAAGATAAGAGGATGCACAGCCAGAAAGAACAGGAGGAAGGCCGGAGAACCACACCATCACTAGGAAAAGGCAGGTCTGTGTGCCTGGGGACTCCCTACTAAGAAGAACAGACAGGCCTATCAGTAGAATTGATCTGGAGAACAGAAGAGTGTGCTGTCTGCCGGGAACAAAGATACGGGATGTGGACTTGAAACTGAAGAGGATCCTAATGGGAGCAGGAAAGAATCCACTGATTATCCTTCATGTGGGAACAAATGACATAGCTAGATTCTCGCTGGAACGCATCAAGGGAGGCTACAACAGGCTGGGGAAGACACTTAAGGAAATGGAGGCTCATGGATCTTCAGTAGGCTTCTGCTTGTTACTAGCAGAGAAGAATGAAGGCAAGACAAGATTATGATGATCAACAGATGGCTCAGGCAGTGGTGCTATAAGGAAGGCTTTGGGATGTTTGACCACTGGGACGCATTCATGGACAGAGGACAGTTCTCATGGGATGGACTCCACCTGAGTAGGGAGGGAAACAGACTTCTGGGATAGATGTTGGCACAACTCATTAAAAGAGCTTTAAACTAGGAACTCAGGGGAGACTGCTTAGAGATGCTCATGTAATCTCCATGCCTGCTTTTAACATAGAGAGGGAGGAAAATCAAGTAAGAATGGATATGGATACAGCAATGGAGAAAGGAACAGCAGTGAGTAGGAGAATGGGCATTAAGAGGAAGGACAGTGCTGCTATCAGTCAGAAAGGCGATACTGGCAGTGGAATAACTGTACCCAATCAGGCAAGGAATATGGGTGAAGCCAAGCAGCAACAGTTAAGATGTTTGTACACCAGTGCAAGGAGCTTGGGTAACAAAATGGAGGAACTAGAACTACTGGTGTGGGAAGTTAAATCAGATATTGTAGGGATAACAGAAACATGGTGGAATAGTAGTCATGACTGGAGTACAGGTATTGAAGGGCATGTGCTTTTCAGGAAAGACAGAAATAAAGGCAAAGGTGGTTGAGTAGCATTGTATATTAATGATGAGGTAGACTGTAAAGAAATTAGAAGTGATGGAATGGTTAAGACAGAGTCTGTTTGGGCCAAAATCACTTTGGGAAAGAAAGCTACAGTGCTTGGGGTGTGTTACAGACCACCAGGATCCGATTTGGATATGGATAGAGACTTCTTTAATGTTTTTAATGAAATAAATACTACTGGAAATTGTGTGATTATTGGAGACTTTAACTTCCCAGATATAGACTGGAGGACAAGTGCTAGTAATAATAATAGGGCTCAGATTTTCCTGGATGCGATAGCTGATGGATTCCCTCATCAAGTAGTTGCTGAACCAACAAGAGGGGATGCCATTTTAGATTTGGTTTTGGTGAATAGTGAGGACCTCCTAGAAGAAATGGTTGTAGGGGACAACCTTGGTTCGAGTGATCATGAGCTAATTCAGTTTAAACTAAATGGAAGGATACACAAAAATAGATCTGCAGCAAAGATCCTTGATTTCAAAAGAGCTAACTTTAAAATATTAAGGGAATTAGTTAGGGAAGTGGACTGGACTGAAGAACTCACGGATTTGCATGTGGAGGAGGCTTGGAATTACTTTAAGTCAAAGTTGCAGAAACTATCAGAAGCCTGCATTCCAAGCAAGGGGGAAAACTGCAGACCAAGCAGGATGAGCAAGCATCTAAAACAGGTGATTAAGAGAAAGCAGAAAGCCTACAAGGAATGGAAGATGGGAAAGGATCAGCAAAGAACGCTACCTCTTGGAAGTCAGAAAGTGAAAACTGCCAAAAGCCAAACAGAGTTGGACCTTGCAAAGATAATTATAGTCATATAAATAAGAAGAAAACAAGGATGGGGTGGAGATTAAGGATTATCTAGGCATGGCCCAACACCTAAACAAATACTTCACCTCAGTATTTAATGAAACTAATGAAGAGCTTAGGGGTAGTGGCAGGGTAGCTAATGGCAATGAGGATATGGAGGGGGAAGTGAAACTCAAACAGCTTAATGGGACTAAATCAGGGGGCCCGGATAATCTCCATCCTAGAATATTAAAGGAATTGGCACATGAAATAGCAAGCCCAATGTCAAGGATTTTTAATGAAACTGTAAACTCACAGGTCGTACCCTATGACTGGAGAATTGCTAATATAGTTCCTATTTTTAAGAAAGGGGAAAAAAGTGATCCAGGAAGCTACAGGCCTGTTACTTTGACCTCATTGGTATGCAAGGTCTTGATTTGAGGACTTCAGTAACTCAGCCAGAGGTTAGGGGTCTATTTCAGGAGTGGGTGAGGTTCTGTTGCCTGCAATGTGCAGGAGGTCAGACTAGATGATCACGATGGTCCCTTCGGACCTTAAAGTCCATGAATCTATGATTACTAGTGAAGAAAGTTCAGACTCTGAAGAAAGGGGAGCTCATTTGTGGCTTTCCCCTAGACAGTATCGCCTTAATCAGTATCCTGATGACTGAATCAGATGGAACTCCCAGTGCAGAGGTGAAGGCACTGATGACAGTACCTTGGGCAAATCTTTTGAACTGCTGATGATGGTGACACCGAGAGGTTTAACAACTCTCTTGCATCCTGATACACCTCAGGAGTAGACTGTACCGGGAAGACACCCTATGGTACTGGGGTGGCAGGTGATGCCAACAAAGGTACTTCTGCAGTCGGTCCTGACAGCCCCATATTGGGTTCTGGAGTCAACTAACTCCCGTGTTTAGAAGTGTGCTTCCTCTTTGAACACCTTCCCGAGTCTTTAGTTTAGAAGAGCTCACCCTCTTCGGTTTTTTTTTTTTTTTTTTGGACAATCCTGGTACTGAGTCTGATTTCTGATGCCTCTTTTTCAGTACAGGCTATGCTTATTTGCCTCTCAGTACCAGTAGCACTAGAGTTGTGCTACTGACTGATGCCAAGGTTCTTCATACCCAGACTGATATAGATGGCTCAGGTGGAGGACATAGCACTGATTCCAGCAGCAGATATTTCAATCTAGCTGTCCTGGCTTTTTTAGAGCAGGGCTTATAGATCCTGCAAATGCCACATTTGTTGCTCACGTGAGCCTCCCCCAAACCTTTAAAGCAGCTGAAGTGAGGGTGACTATTAGGCATTCCCTTACCACAGTATTGCAGGGCTTGAGACCTGGAGAGCAAGGCATATCTCCGGTACCAGTGCTGGCACCCAGACTGGGTACCCAGATCCACACAAAACAACATTTTTTAACTAAACAAGTAACTAACTACTAAATTATACTAACTATACGGGGGTACTATTTATAGGTTTTGACTACAGACTTGCAGAAGCAAGGACAGGGAGCTCCAACAACCATCATGGGCAGTTGGAACTAACTGAGGGGAATTGGGGGTGGCTTCAGAGGGCACTTGTGCTGCCCCAATGGGTACTACTAAAGGAAAAACTTTCCAACAACTGTGAGCTGTAGCACACAAACACTTACAGTGGCATGGACATATGCAATCTCTCAAAGAAGAATTAATGGATTCATAGATCTCAAGGCCAGAAAGGTCCACTGTGATCATCTAGTCTGATCTCCTGTATAATATAAGCCTGGGAATTTTCCCCAAAATAATTCCTAGACCATATATTTTAGAAAACCATCTAATCTTGATTTTAAAATGGCCAGTAATGGAGAATCTACCATGACCCTTGGTAAATTGTTCCAATGGTTAATTACCCTCACAGTTAAAAATGTACATCTTATTTACAATCTGAATTACAACTTCCAGCCATTTGACCATGTTATACTTTTCTCTGCTAGATTGAAGAGCCCATTATCAAATATATGCGCCAATATATGAATTGGAGAAGGATTGTGGAGACTCTCAGAGGAACATTCAGTAGTAGGAACTGGAAAGGCTCACTAAAGAAGATTCAAAGGGAGTCAGTGGACTACGGATTTGGAAGTGAGGGAATCAGCAGAGGGAGAAAAGAAGAAGCATTAGAGCATAAGATTCAGTTTGTGCAGGCTGTTGTCATGTTTGTGAAATAGTAATCCAAAACACAAGTAATCTTTAGGAAAGAAGTAATATTAGAAAATGAGCAATAGCGGGCAGCATATCAGGTAAGAATTTGCAGTGTGAAAGGGTGGGGGGGGGGAGTCAACATGATTTTGGATTGCAGAAAGAGAGGTATTATTAGACTGTATGATTGACAAGGTTTATTCCATCTTTCATTTCTGAGCTGGTAGGCAACAGGACTTCTTCATAGTCCATGGGTGAGACTATCAGTACTTCTAGATTACAGCATACAGTTCTGGGGTTCTCATTACTGGAGAGAAGTCAAGAAATAAGAAAAAAATCACATCAGAGTAAGCAAAATGATTAAGTGACTGGTTTAAAATCTTTGAAGTTTTCTATATTTTCGTTGACATCTTGGTAATAGCAGTAGATCAATTATTTTCACTAAACCGGAAGTTAGATTTTGTGATAATTCTAGGATACATGCATATCAAATCTTCTGATATGGCCTCATTTCTGAAATCCAAAAAAGTCATGGCTAAAAGCACAATGCCAGAGACATTTTATTGCTGACTAGGTGCAGGTTGTTCTGCTGCCCATTAATTCCTTTCCTGATTTGATCTCTTTTAATATTTATTGCTTAACTAAAATATTTTCCTGATAATGTAGATGATTTAGTCTTTCACAGTTTCTGTCTTTATTGTTATTCTCATATATGACAAATATTGCTGCAGTCAGGGACAGATTTCTGAGACAACATATAGATGTCTTATCTATGAATAGGAAAGAAAACATCCTATACAGTTTTAAATGTATTTGATGAAGGAAGGAAATATGCGTGCTTGTGGAATTCTAGCATCTATATGTCAGGGAACAGACAACTTTACCATGGACGCCATTTTTAAAAGCTGCAGTTTTATTTTACTAAATTAACTATGTTAAAAACAAATCTGTGCCTGGTGTGGAATTTCACTGCATCAAGTGTTACAATATTTTTGTTTTCATTACAAGCAGGAGAATGCATGTAGAACATGTGTTAGGAAATATGACAATAAATTAGAATATAATTTACAAAAGCAAAAAATAATAATAAAGTAACAGTGTACCACATTAATACTGAGTATAAAATAATAAGCAACTAATCACAATAATACAAAGATATCTTCAGTCTGTATTATTAAGGATATCTATGTGACATTCACCCCATTAACAAAGTTCCTAATGAAATGGATTATTTCTGGGTGTATACACTTTGAAGGGTTTTATTTATAGAATTTTTTTCCTTTTAGTTTGATCTGCTTCAGTTGGTGATATTGCTGAATGGAAGTACTGGGACCAGATTGCTCTGTGTATTTAGTACTCTACTATTTGATTCTAGGCCTGTAATATTTATACAGCCTAAACAAATAGTCCTATTGTCACTACTTAAGAATATAACATTATTTAGCTTAGCTTACATAGGTGGCTACAGTGTAGCAGCAGCAATGAACTGTGCTGGGGAAACCAATGATTTTTTTCCCTTTCAATTAGGTTTTATTTTCAGGTCTTAGTCAGAAGTGTGGTTTAGTTTGTAAATTCAAATACATTCTGGGTTTTGTTCCCTTTAACAATGCAAATCAATGTTGCTCCAGGGAGTTCCTTAACTTTCCAACCTCAGTGCTGTTTTAAGTTGCAGAGTAAACATTGGACTCCCTAGTCCTCTAGCACCAGTGAGAGAGCAAAATGTGTCTGTGGAAACACTCCTTGCAACTTTAATGTCCTAAGTGAGGTAAAAAAAAAAAAAAAAGGTTCATTTTGAATACTTAAAAAAAAACAAAAACCCTTTCTTGTTAGTCAAACAGACACATTAGCTAATAAACACAATTATGCCCTGGAGAAAACCAGATCCTGATACAAAGAAGCTGCTTGCTTAGAGAATGCCACAGCAACACCTTTCCCTTTTATCATATTTTTGACTTAGTCAACGCATGCTAGCACCAAGTTATTCTCTCAATAGATGTATAAAGGTCATTCACTCATTAACTAAGGGCTATACCCTGTCCTTGATCCATATATGCAACTCCCAGTTTTTATTTTTTTATTTATTTATTGAGAATCAGTGACAATGGGAGTTGTGAACACGGGGACTGAGAGCAGCAGATGGCCGTATGTGAGTAAAGTCATGCTTACTGGAAATGAATTCCACTGGTCACATGTGTAAGGAAGTGAAAAACACTGTCAAGAGGTAGCAGATGACAGGAGTTTGATGGTTCTGAATAAGTGGGCTACATAAAATGCCACATATAGATTGTCAACATGTTTCATAGTACAAGAATCCTGTTAAGAATATCTATTTTTTCCTTGTTAATTCACATTAGTAAATAGTGTGCAACACATTTGGCTTATTATTATTTGTTAAATACACTGACATTTAGATTTCATGTGATTTATTGAACTTACTTGTTTCATTGAAAGAGTACTTTTTTTTTAAAAGTGCCATTTGATTTTTAGTGTTAACACAACGTGTTGTTCACATAATTTTAATTGCACTACAACAAAGGAGACATAGTTGGTCACAAAAGCACATTCATCAAGTACCTGCTGCAAACTGCAAATGTTCAAGTACAATATATTAATATAAACAAGTACCCACTTTCCTTATCTCCTTGTTGAACCTTCTATCAAGAGGGGAAGGGAAAGAGGCCTATTCTAAATTCTGGATCTGACTTGCCCAAGTAGTTTGGTTTCACATTTAAATGCAACTCAGAGTATTAACTAAAAAGGTATTCAGTGAGTATTAAGATTATGATAATATGACCAAAAAGTCCCCATAACTCTTTTATTCTTTGGTTGTAATCCTTGCCCACTCTGTTAAGGTCTCCAAATCTGTGCATTCAAACACTCTCTCATAAATAAATGCCCTTCTATTGTATCAAAGAAGGGAACATCTGGAACCCACTGCAATTGTCAGCAAAGTTTGCAGAGAGACTGCCTTACTATTACACAGTACATTTATCTTTTGCACTAGAACTTCTTGGTGATGGTGAGTAGGGAGTAACATGTAAAACACGACTAGATGCCTCTCTGTGGCTAGTGATGTAAACAATAGTGAATTGGAGTCATAAAATGTAAGCCTATACACTAGTAGTGAAGTATGCAGCACTATGGTCTTCACCACTATTGAAATCTGGCTTCTCCATGGTATTGAAATGTTTTTCCCTTTTAGTGGACATCTCAGATTCACTTGTACAATGGCAAAATGGCTATATATCTGTAGCACAGATTTATCAGCACACTTGTATTTTATGCACACCTGCAATAACTGTTGCACCTCTTAAAACTAAGTTCCTCATGGTTGTTTTGTTTAGTTTAGTTTAATATATGGCTCACAGCAGTGTTCAGCAAATATGAATTACTCCTAAGGGAATTAGGTGGAATGAAGGAAAAAATATAATTTTCTTTACTTCAGATTTATAATTGCTCCTTAAATAACATTTCCAAGCCATTTTATAATTTAAATTGTGATGCTGTGTAATGAGATAAAATAGTTAACATTTTAAGCTATGACTTAAGATTGTTTGATTCTTCTTTACTTCCATAGTAGACCAAGTCATAACAGCTACATTTTAAACAGTTTTAAATATAAATGGATTCAGTGTCATTGCTAAGTCCATAATAAAAATTACTTTAATGGTCCAAGGAGGTAAACAGACTATTGGATTTAGTCAAAAGAACACAAATGTTCCACAGTAAGCTATTCTATATGTGTTGTGTGGATCTTTCCAATTTGGCATGCCCTCCTTATACTGTGTCCAGCACTTTGGATGAATAAATCCCACTTCACAGAAGTTAAAATAATATTGAAATCCTGTCAGCTGGGGCTGACCAGTGGTTACGTTTTCCACAGGGTAATGTATTTGCAAGGACCTCAATCCCATTCCGCTGTGTGGCTCTCTTCGATGGACACATTTCCACAATGATATAACAAGGCACTCTCTCTTGCTTTCTGTGGGTCAGTGTCCTTGGCAGGTCTTACAGCACATCTGTCTGAAGTATGCTCGGCTGCAGAACTTGAACTTCAGCACCAGTGGGCAATAAGCCACTTTGTTCACATCTTTGCACTCTGATGATTGAGGGCATAAAAGGGAACAGATTAGACAGACAAATTAAAAAGGTACAAAAGGAAAGCTATTGAGATTTAGCATGCTTCTGCTTTGTCTATCCACCTTCCCTCTGTGTAAATGTTCTTTCTAGTACAGTTTAGCCGATACAGTATATTTTAAAAAGTAATTAAAATATTTGCAGGTCTTCTCTCTCAGACGTTTATAAGTATGCCCACTTTGTGTTGAAAGAATCACCATTTGTTGGGATAAGTGATCACATTAGACAGCTAAGAAATATGAGTCGTTCTTATATTTTTATAGCTTCTTTCTCAGAAGTTATTTTATTCATCAATGAAAGGTTATCCAAAATCTAGCCTGGGTTGCATTGTTTGGTACCATGTCTGTGCATTTATAAGATTCCCTGAAGTAGAACATGCATTACCACTAGCAGCGACTGGGAAAATGAACAGTATTAGTAAAGGTATTAGCAGTGTGAGTTCACTGACTGTACAGCACAGCATGGCATTGTGAGTTTTACTGTAGGTTTTGTTCTTCTGCATCAACACTTTATATTCTGCAGGGAGACAAGCCATTTCTACACCTGTAACTCACAGCCATATAAGGGCTTTTTCTTAGTTAGGCCTACATTCATAAAAGGAGTTAGATGCCTAACTGCCACTTTAGATGCTTAAATCCCAGAATCAGGCCCCACTGGTACTCACAAAATCCTGGTCAGCTGTGACTGAAACCTGTAGGTACCTAGACTCGCTTGGCACCTACATTTCTGCAGTAAAAGTTCCCTATGTTTCCCCGCCTATGTTTCTGCCTCTGCACATGCACACTGCTGCATCACTCTAGGCGTCCGGATGCCTAAGCCCCAGAGTGATGTACAAACTGGGGAAAGATAAATGTTTCTCCATTCTTTGGCAAAAAGCCTTGCCTCCTTTATTGGAGTTAGTGGAATCCCCCTCATTAGAAGTTTTTAAGAACAGATTGGACAAGCACCTGTCAGGAATGGTCTAGGTTTACATGGTCCTGCCTCAAGAGCATGGGGCTGGACTTGATGACTTCTCGAGGACCCTTCCAAACCTACATTTCTCGGATTCAATGATTCAGTGTGGGGTTGCATGCATTTTAACCAAGTAGAATTTGTCCCAAGGCTTCATAATATTTCCAGAATCTCCATTCCACCTTTCTTTGCTTTACCCTCTCTATGGACACACACGAGCCTAGTTCAGCAAGTGGCTATTTGGATGACGGTGGACACAGTACTTTGGAAGCTTCTCACAGCTATTGTTTTAAAAAACAGTTTTGAACTAGATATGTGATTGATGAAATAGCCTCTTCTGCATGGGATTGTAGTTATAGGGAAGTGGTTTAGCAGAGCCATTCTTATTCCTTGTGGGAACGATATCCACAGAACCCACTGTTACTTAATCACCAGTAAACCACAAATATTAACCACTCCTTTCGTGAACTCTGTGACCAGATCAGAATATACCATGAGATTAAGTGTTACACAGCAGCAATATATACAAAATGACATGGTGTTTTCAGCTACTGAGACTGCAAAGATGCACCACATAAACTATAAGGAAATCTGAAACTGCATAAAAGAAGACAAAATGGCATTCAGGTAGAGTTTTAGGTGACCTTGGAAGTCTGGATTCAGCTGCCATGTGTACTTAGAAAATAAAATCATTCTGAATAATATTTCAAAAGTCATGGTATATTCTGTCAGTAATTCACTTCTAACAACAAATATAATGTTACCCTTATCAGTGACAATTTGTCAAAACCTGGCCTACTATGCTCTAACTCTCCAATGAAGGGCTTGCAGAAACAAAGAGATCAAGCGGATGTTAAATGTGACAAGAAGTATCATTGCTTTCTTTTTCTCATTCTCATAACCTTACAATTTTGACTCTGCTCTTTCATGTACTGCTAGTTACAATTTCCCAGACAAAAATGGCTCTGAACTTTATCAAGATGACTGTGACACAGGCTGCCAGATACAAACACACCAAATAGAACATAAGAATGGTCAGACCGAGTCAGACCAGTGGTCCATCTAGCTCAGTGTCCTATCTTCTGACACTGGCCAGTGCCAGATGCTTCAGAGAGAATGAACACAACAGGGCAATTTTGAGTGATTCATCCTATTGCCCAGTCCCAGCTTCTGGCAAGCAGAGGTTTAGGAACACCTGGAGCTTGGCATTGCATCCCTGACCATCTTTGCTAATAGCCATTCAGGGACCTACCCTCCATTAACTTAGCTAATTATTTTTTGAACCCAGTTACACATTTTGCTCTTCACAACATTCCCCTGGCAACAAATTCCACAGGTTGCCTGTGTATTATGTGAAGAAGTACTTCCTTATGTTTGTTTTAAACCTGCTGCTTATTAATTTCATTGTGTGACACCTGATTCTTAAACTATATGAAGGGATAAATAACACTTCCTATTTCATTTTCTCCACACCATTCATGATTTTATAGACCTTTATCATAGCCCCCCCTAGTTGTCTCTAGTCCCAGTGTTTTTAATCTCTCCTCATATGGAAGATGTTCCATACCCCTAATCATTTTTGTTGCCCTTCTCTGAACTTTTTCCAATTTTAATTGTGGTAGAGAGAGAGTGCCTGAGACATAAGCCCTTGCATCAGAGGCTCGATGTGAGGCCTGAACTAAAGTAGTGATCAAGCCTTGCTAATATAAAGCAAAGTTAGCAAGAGACAGGCTGTGAGCAGGCTCACAGAATCTGGCAAAAATAGGGCTGGTATTGCAAAAACACACACATTCCTGAGAAGTGGTAGGCACAGGACGCTTGTGTAAACACATTCCAGAAGGGTGGTACCAGAACACCCCAATACCAAGTTGGTACAAACACATTCCCCAAAGACAACAGGAACATGTTGACCTCTTTTAAAGATAAGGTCAGGATGAAAGTGTGATGGATAGAGATTATTTGATTGAACCAACATGTACAATGTAATGGGTGGCAACTAACCCCATCAGAGGGGCAATACATATCTTGTTTGTATTGGTGTATAAAATGGAGTCTCAAAGGGAGTGTCTTTGGCCAGCTTAGGGGCAGTGGAAAATTCCACCATTGATGAGCTGCATCCATTTTTATAGGCATACATGTGTTAGTGGTTCTGTAGAGTCTACGGAATACTAGGACTGTGCTTCGTCAACAATAAACCTGACCTGGTGCCTTCGCTACTAATGGGTCTGTGGTTATTGGGCAGTTCAATTGGAGCCTGCTGTATGGGCTATCTGGCCAGAACCAGTGCAGCACGCAGAAAGAACACACACACAGCCAACAGCTGATGACACTTATCTTTTTTGAGATGGGTTGATCAGGACTGCATGCAGTATTCAAGATGTAGGTGTTCCATGGAATTATATAGTGTCATATTGATATTTTCTGTCTAATCCTTTCCTAGTGGTTCCTAACATTGTTAGCTTTTTTGACTGCCACTGAATACTGAGTGGATGTTTTCAATGCCTCCAAGATCTCTTTCTTGAGTGGTAACAGCTTTTTGTATGTATACTTGGGATTATGTTTTCTAATGTGCATTACTTTACACTTATCAACATGACAATTCATCTGCTGTTTGGTTGCCCAGTCACCCAGTTTTGTGAAATCCCTTTGTAACTCTTCACACTCAGCTTTGGACTTCGCTATCTTGAGTAATTTTGTATCATCTGCAAACGTTGCCACCTCACTGTTTACCCTTTTTCATATCATTTATGAATATGTTGAACAACACTGATCCCAGTACACATCCTTGGGAGACCTTGCTATTTACCTCTCTCCATTGTGAAAACTGACCAGTTATTCTCACCCTTTGTTTCCTATCTTTTAACCAGTTAGTGATCCATGAGAGCAACTTCCCTCTTATCCAGGGCCAGCTTCAGCTTTTTTGCCGCCCCAAGCGGCGAAGCGGGGGGAAAAAAAGATAAAGCCGCCATTGGCGGCACTTCGGCGGCAGCTCTACCGCACTGCTTCATTCTTCGGCGGCAGGTCCTTCGCTCCGAGAGGCACTAAGGGACCTGCCGCCGAATTGCCCCCGAAGACCCGGACGTGCCGCCCCTTTCCATTGGCCACCCCAAGCACCTGCTTTCTTCGTTGGTGCCTGGAGCCGGCCCTGCTCTTATCCCATGATGGCTTAGCTTGTTTAAGAGCCTTTGGTGTTGAAACATGTCAAAGACTTTTTGAAAGTTAAACTACACTATAACAACTGGATCTCTCTTGTCCACATGCTTGTTGACACCCTCAAAAATTCTAATAAATTGGTGAGGCATGACTTCCCTTTACAAAAGCCATGTTGACTCTTCCCCAACATATCGTGTTCATCTATGTATCTGATAATTCTGTTCTTTACTATAATTTCAACCAATTTGCCTGGTACTAAAATTAGGCTTACCAGCCTGTAATTGCCAGTATCTCCTCTGGAGCCCTTTTTTATAAATTGCATTACATTAGCTATTCTCCAGTCATCTGGTGTAGAGACTGATTTAAGCAATAGGCTACATATAATAATTAGTAGTTCTACAATTTCATATTTAAGTTCCTTCAGAACTCTTGGGTGAATACCATCTGGTCTTGATGACTTATTACAGTTTTTCAATTTGTTCCAAAACCACCTCTACTGAAACCTCAATCTGGGAGAGTTCCTCAGATTTGTCATCTAAAAAGACTGGCTCAGATGTGGCAATCTCCCTTGCATCCTCTGCAGTGAAGACCAATACAAAGAATTAATTTAGATTCTCCAAGACAGCTTTGTCTTCCTCAGAGCTTCTTTAGTACCTCCAACATCCAGTAGCCCCACTGATTGTTAGGTAGGCTTCCTGCTCCTGATGTACTTAAAAATGTTTGCTGTTAGTTTTTGTGTATTTTTGCTAGTTGCTCTTCAAATTCTTTTTCAGCTTTCTGAATGATACTTTTACATTGGACTTGCCAGAGTTTATGCTCCTTTCTATTTTCCTCAGTAGGATTTGACTTCCAATTTTTGAACGATTTCTTTTTGCCTCTAACTGCCTCTTTTACTCGGTTGTTTAGCCCTGGTGGAAAATTTTACTCCTCTGATTTTTTTCTTTTTTTCTTTGGGGTATACATTTTCTCTGAGGCTCTCTTATGGCGTTTTTACAGAGTTTCTATGTGGCTTACAGGCATTTCACTCTTGTAACAGTTCCTTTTAATTTCTATTTAACTACCTTCCTCACTGTTGTGTAGTCCCCCTTTTTGAAATTAAATGCTACTATGGTGAATTTCTTTGGTAATTTTCCTCCTGGGTTTAACAGGCCAATGCTCAAACCACTGAGCTATCCCTTTTAAAAAAGCAAACTGAACAAATAAATTCCACCGTGTGGCATCATATTGACAGCCGCATGGATCATCAACTTGGAACCCATTAATTATTAGTATAATTATTATAATTATTATTTGTATTATCATTGTATCTATGAGCCCCAGTCATGGACCAGTATCCCATTGTGCTAGGTGCTGTACAAACACAGAACAAAAAGACAGTTCCCCATAGAGCTTAACATCTCAGTATAAGACAAGAGGCAACAGATGGGTTCAGACAGCCTGGCTGGGGAGTACAAGGTAGCAATGTCAGCATTATAGTCAGAGGTCCCAGCATGCCAGCAGCCTAACCACTGTCACGATTTAAGTAGGGAGTTGAAGAAACCTTTAGGTCCACTGTGCAGTCCTCTGTCACTTGAGCTAATGGAGTAACTGATAGCGGTAGTAGATCATCATCCTCTATGTGGACCAGCACTAGAGGGGGATGAGACACTTTGCCAGTGGGTTTCACAGACATTTGCTGAGAGCAAAGGAATGGTGAATCTCAGGAATTTTGGGTCAAATCCCTCCCCCTGCAGTTTCCCATTCCCAATGGCTCCCAGTCTCAATCTTCCTCCCTGGGCTCCTCAACTAATTTCAGTATCCGCCTGCCCCTGGGTCCTTGTCCCAGTCTCTTTGCTTACACAGTCCTAGTTCTCCCCCTGCACCCTGGCTCTTCATCAAATCTATCTCCTCTTTCCCCTACCTCCTTCTCCTTACCCCACTGGTTCTCGGTCCCACTTTACTTGCCTAGAGAGTCTCAGTTTCCCCCAGCTCTTCACCCAATCTCAGTCTCCTCCTTCCACCTACTGGCTCCCAATCCCTACCTGTTTCCCTCCCTGGCTGCTAGTCCCAGTCTCCTTGTCTAGATAGTCCCCGTCTCCCCCACCATCCCAGCTCTCAGGTTCCCTCTTCTTACCCACGAGCTTCCACTCCAAACTTCTGCCCCCGTCTCTGGTCCAGTCCCAATGTACACTCCTGCCCCATCCCTAGGTCTAATTATTATCTCCTCTGCATTTGAATCTAGCATCCTCCTCCTCCACACTTCCTGGAACCAGTAGGGTGGCCACTGAATGCATAAGAAAGACAGGCACCCTGCTCTCAGTTCAGGTGCCTGGACTCAAACCTGGAACAACCTGCTGTAGCCCAGAGCTTTAATTAAATGGAAAGTTCTGCTCAGTTCCAGGCTGATGGACTCTTTGGGAAATTTAGCTGCTAAAATCAAAGATGTTTCTATTGAGCATGTGCAAACAACAATTTTTAAACATTTTATGATTTGGTGAATTTGAGCAGATTTTCATCATAACTACAACAGGAACATCCCTGACATAAAAGGCCACCCCCCTGCCAAATTTCAAGTCCCTACTCCAAAGCATGGGAGTGCTAGTAATTTTCAAATATTTTATTTCCATGGACTAAACAATGTATCGTCCCCTAGCCTCATTCTCGCAAATGGCTGAACTGCTTTGGCTGAAAATTTCAAAAACAATTCAGCCTGAGGAAGAAACCCAGGATGCAAAATTTTAGCCCAATCTGTTGAAGTTTGGCACAATTATAAGCAACTGAAATCATGGTCTTATAGGGAAAAGTGTTGGGTAACCTTAATAATAGGTGGTGCTACCAGCCCTGCCCATTCCCAGACAAAAAATATTATATATATATGGAGATATACCTATCTCATAGAACTGGAAGGGACCCTGAAGGGTCATCAAGTCCAGCCCCCTGCCTTCACTAGCAGGACCAAGTACTGATTTTGCCCCAGATCCCTAAGTGGCCCCCTCAAGGATTAAACTCACAACCCTGGGTTTAGCAGGCGAATGCTCAAACCACTGAGCTAATATGTTAAAATGAAGTTAAGGTTGAGAGTACATATGACCAAATTAGGGTAAAAATCACTATAGCCATGTAAATATGCCAAAACAAGCATTATAAACAAAGGAAATGCACAGTTAAAGTTAACAAAAAAGAACAGCAAACAGGTGAATGTATGGAAACACAGTTAAGGAATGCATGCAATCTTAGCTCTGACCCATAGTGATGCCATGTGGTCCCAGGTTACATTAAACCTATTTTTAAAGACCCACTAGATATTTTCATTTTTTCTCGTATGGCGTCACCACTTGGTTAATGTTATTGGGTGAGTGGTATTCGATGGATAAGGAGTACACTTTCCACTCTTTCTGCCTTGCTATGTATTCTAGGACTGACTGTTTAAAATCTCAAATATCTTATTGCAAGAGGTAGGTGGTTACAAAATTCTACCACTAGTCTCTCAGGCTACCAGAACAATCATCAGTTTTGCTAATGCTTTCATTGATATCTTACATACACAAGAAACCTTGATGGTTCCTTGAATATATGACGTTTCTGTATGTAATAGAAGATCCCACTAATACATATATCAAGAGAGACTGAAACATTTATGGAGCAAAATGTGTATATTGTTAATTCATCCATGACATTGCTAAGTATGAATTGCGGGAATGAGGTGGTGTAGCAGTCCAGAACATTGTTTTTATAAAGTGTGTGTTTGTTTTGTGTTGTTATTCAGAATTTATTTTATGTATAAGTTTGTCTAACTGTTTTAAAATCAGTAGAGACATTATATTTTTAAAACCATTAATGTTTTGGTGATGTATTGCAAAGTCAATGGCAAAACTCTCATGGAATTTACTAGGGCCGGGACTTTCACCCATAGTCTCTGCCCCAAAGAGTTTGCCCCTGAAAGCAAATGTTACCAAACATAATAGGAAAAATACATAGAAAATGCATTAAAAAGTAAAATGGGCCAAGGCCAGTGCACTGTGGTGGTCATATGGGATCATAAAGAGTAGAAATGTCTTGCTAAAACTGCAATGTAAGTGCCATGGTTTTCATTAAACCAACAGTTGCCACATGGTGGTAGCTGCAGCATCTCAGTTCTTCCACACACCGAGAGAAAAAAAGAGTGTGATATATCAATGGTAACTGCTGGTAAATGTTGCCTTTTTAATGATGACTGCTGTATGATATTTGTATTTGCACAGTGGTCTCCAAATTAGAACTGGCTGACTAATGAAAAAAATATTTGTAGATAAATCATTCAATGATTGATTGGGCAAAAAATAATTAAATACATAATTCATGAATATTAGTCATTCAGCTCTACTCTTTTCAGGGATGAAATACATTAAGAAGCCAAACTCACCTTCCGTGTTGGAAATGGGAGTACTGTCACATTTGCTTTCACACTGTTGCATTGATGGAGGTCGAACAGTTTCTAGACACTCACTGGATGCTTGTCCAGTATATGAGAGACACTGCACTGTTCGCATCTGTTGTCCCAGACCACATTGTGCAGAACACTAAGGAAAAGAGAGAAATCAGGATAACAAGTCTGGTCAAATTTTAAAATATAAACAAGATAGCAGAAGAGTGAACAGGGATGGCATAGACATAAAATGGAAAAAATAAAGCCACTGAGGACATGTGTTCCAGAATAGATTATTCTATGGACATGTAGTGGTTAGAAAAAACATTGGGCAAGGATAGCATATACAGCATTTCTCAGCACCTCCTTTGGCTAATACAGCAAAGGGCACTCATAAACAGTTTAGGATTTTGCATTTCTAACAGTATATCCAAGCATCTGGCTTACAAAGGAGATGAAGAACAATGCAATACTAGGTCCCTGAATCAACCCAGAGCTGAGTCTGAGAATTCTACTTTACCCTACCTTAGGTTTTTGTCTATAACAACACTAATGGCTTGTCCATACAAACACTTCACAGCAAGCTGTGGTGTAAATCTACCTTGCACTACCATTTCAAAACGGGGTGGATTAAAGCACTCTAGGGAATATTTAGTGTGCAGCAGGCTAATAAGAAGCTTGCTGCAAGTTAAGTGCTCATATAAACAACCCCTAAGACATCATCTCTGAATGTAGTTACTCTTTTACCGCAGATCACAGAAAAAAATATAAAGGGAACAAGAATTTGAATCTCCCTGCTAGTTTCCTTGGGAGACCTCTGTCATTGGGGATAGAAATATTGAGGTATTCATCAATATTTCAAAACAATGTGCTAAACCATCTCAGAGAAAGTAAGAGACAACAGAATTTTCCAATCCCTGCATAAAACCAATAGCCTTTACGTTGCCCGCTTCTGTGAAACATAGTGAATAAATAAAAATAAAATGGGCAAAATAATATACCGTAGATAAAATGCAGTGATCTATCTCACCCTCTTTTTAAAGGGCAGAAATAGGGCACAAATGTGGTGAGGCCATACAGTGGAAGCATGATTGAAGTCAGGGCTGGCCCTGAGGGTGGACGGGCCCACCAAAGGGGGCGTCGTGCGCAGGGTTTGCCTGATTCCTACCTGACCTGCCAAGAGCCAGCTGGGCTGGCAGAGGTGGCAGGCAGGCAGGCGGAGCAGCAGCATCTGGAGCTGGGGCGAGGGACCCGAGCTGCAAGGGGGCATTTGGATGAAAAGCCGAGCCAGGTGACTCCTCTGGAGCAGGGGTGCCCCTCCTCCCCCCTGTGCCACTGCCGTGTAAATCCACCACTGTTCCTGTCCCCTCCCCACTCCAGACTAGGAGCGTCCTCCTGTCTGCTGTGTGTGTGTGTGGGAGCTGATGTCGGGGTGTCCCTCTCCCGCTGTGTACCCAATCTCCACTGACCTGGGGTGACAGGACAGGGGGAATCTGTGTGTGCTGCTGTCTCTCTGGGTCCAGAGCTGCTGGCAGCTGCTTGTGTCTGAACAAGCCTTCAGGCGCCTGACCCTGAGTGTTTTCTTAAAGAGACAGTGCACTCATACACTCAGGCAATGGCTACACTACGAGGCTTTTAGCGACACGGTTGTGCCGCTACAGCCCTGCCGCTAATCCGCACAGTGTAGCTGCTGTTTGTTGGCAGGAGAGAGCTCTCCTGCTGACAAAAAACTTCCACCCCCCATGAGCGGCAACAGCTTTGTCGGCAGGAAAGCGCTCCCACCGACAAAGCACTGTTCACACCGGCACTTTTCATCAGTAAAACTTTTATCATTCGGGGTGTGGGTGTGTTTTTTTAATACCTCCTGAATGACAAAAGTTTTGCAGACGAAGTGCCAGTGTAGACAAACCCTCTGGCACACACACACACACTCCTCTCAACACACACACACACACACACACTCCCCTCAGTACAACACACACTGTCACACACACACACACACACACACACACTCTGGCACACACTCCCAACACACACACACACACACACACTCTCCCAACACACACACACACACTCCCTCTCACACAGTCCCCCCAATGCACACACCGGGACTCCCTGCATCCAGGTCACTTTCCCCACCTGTGCTGTGAGGCGAGGATTAGGAGCTGCTGCCGCTCTCCTGCCCTCTCCTTATGCAGCCCAGGTGGGGACAGTGACCTGGACACAGGGAGCCCTGACCTCGCTCCTTGCTCCCCGCCACCTCACAGCCCCCTAAGGGTGCGTGGGGCAGAGGAGCACCAGTCCAGTGAGGGGAGTGAGCAGCAATGCCAGCTGCTCCGTCACTGCATCCAGGTCAGTTTTACCATGTGGGTGCAGGAGGAGGATGCAAAGGTTAGGGGCACAGGAGGGGGGCAGGGGTTGGGGTGAAGAGGGCACAGTGCAGGGGTTAGAGGCACAAGGGTTGGGGCACAGGAAGGGGCAGGCTTTGGCGTGAAGAGGGCACAGTGCAGAGGTTAGGGGCACATGAGGGAGGTGCAGGGGGTAAGAATGAAGGAGGTGCAGGGATTGGGACACAGGAGGGGAGTGCAGGGTTGGGGTGAAGAGGGCACAGTGCAGGCATTAGGGGCACATGAGGGAGGTTCAGGGGGTAAGAATGAAGGGGGTGCAGGGATTGGGACACAGGAGGGGAGTCCAGGGTTGGGGTGAAGAGGGCACAGTGCAGGCATTAGGGGCACATGAGGGAGGTTCAGGGTTATGAGTGAAGGAGGGGAGTGCAGGGATTAGGGGTAAAGGGGGCATAGTGCAGGGGCTAGGGATGAAGGGAGGGTGGGGAGTCCATGGGGGCGAGGAGCTATAGGGGGGCACACCATGCCCACGGGGGCCAGGGGCACCAAAATGCAAGTTCGCCCAGGGTGCTATTTTCCATAAGGCCAGCCCTGATTGAAGTAGCCATGCTGTCAGAGGAAAAAAGGACTCATACTCCATGCATGCATACAGCTGGAGTTTCCTTTTCTCACTGATTCCCCAGACGTACAGACGCTTTAGCCTTGCTCACTTCACAACCTACCAATACCCTTCCCATGTAAGGCAGAATAGCTGGAGACTGCTAAGTGAACACAATAAAGAGTTCCCAGAGTCCTCTGTTCCCATTCTTTAAGTCTTTTCAGTAAATACAATGCACGTTTTATTTTCAAGCTCCACTAGGGCATAATTAATGGAAAGTGCAGAGCAATTAATAAAAACAAATAAATAGTAGCTGACAGTGTCCCTTCAAGGATTTAATGATGGACAGAAACCTTCGAGTTTATGTCTCCTATGTGATGTTATTCTAACAGTATCTGTTGTTTTAGACTATTCTTTTAAACAGTAATATGGGGCACCACTGGAACTACTGATCAGGGCAGAAGTATTCATCTCAGCAATAAGGACTCCTACCCGCATATATCCCAACAAGGGGTTTCTTCCAAATAGGCACAGAGTAGCATACAGGCTCTGCACTATTTCCCACAGAAGCCCCAGAACAAGAGGTGTATCATTTGCATGAATAACTGTTGTTATAACTGAGTTGATTCCATGCATTTTAGGGTGGGGGGAGGTGTAACCAATAGTTCTTTTCAAATGGAAATACTTTGGCCATTCCAAAACATGTTTTGCTGCTCTATAACTAAACAATGGCTTAACTGATTTACATCAATTTAAGAGAAATATGCATCTGCACTGATAACATGCATGTCAGCATATGATAGATCCTTAATCTATTAATTAGGGCCAATATGGCCAACTGTTGTTCCCTGAGTACTCCAACTGAATTCAGTGGATCAACTCACATGAAGAGTAAACTACTGATGGAACTACAGTTTCAAGGATCAAGCTCTTACTTAATAACAAGCCATAAATCATACTTTAGATTGCTAAATCTTAATCAAAGAGAGAGCATGTAGCTCTATATATAGCATAACCAAGGTACATTCATTGCCTGAACTGTTCTGCCTATGCTATAACAACTCAAACCACAGTCCTATACTATAGGTAAGCATGCCTCTGTATATAAGATTTAACATGTATCAGAGGGGTAGCCGTGTTAGTCTGAATCTGTAAAAAGCAACAGAGGGTCCTGTGGCACCTTTAAGACTAACAGAAGTATTGGGAGCATAAGCTTTCGTGGGTAAGAACCTCACTTCTTCAGATGCAAGTAATGGAAATCTCCAGAGGCAGGTATAAATCAGTGTGGAGATAACGAGGTTAGTTCAATCAGGGAGGGTGAGGTGCTCTGCTAGCAGTAGAGGTGTGAACACCAAGGGAGGAGAAACTGCTTCTGTAGTTGGATAGCCATTCACAGTCTTTGTTTAATCCTGATCTGATGGTGTCAAATTTGCAAATGAACTGGAGCTCAGCAGTTTCTCTTTGGAGTCTGGTCCTGAAGTTTTTTTGCTGTAAGATGGCTACCTTAACATCTGCTATTGTGTGGCCAGGGAGGTTAAAGTGTTCTCCTACAGGTTTTTGTATATTGCCATTCCTGATATCTGACTTGTGTCCATTTATCCTCTTGCGTAGTGACTGTCCAGTTTGGCCAATGTACATAGCAGAGGGGCATTGCTGGCACATGATGGCATATATAACATTGGTGGACGTGCAGGTGAATGAGCCGGTGATGTTGTAGCTGATCTGGTTAGGTCCTGTGATAGTGCTGCTGGTGTAGATATGTGGGCAGAGTTGGCATCGAGGTTTGTTGCATGGGTTGGTTCCTGAGTTAGAGTTGTTATGGTGCGGTGCGTGGTTGCTGGTGAGAATATGCTTAAGGTTGGCAGGTTGTCTGTGGGCGAGGACAGGCCTGCCTCCCAAGGTCTGTGAAAGTGAGGGGTCATTGTCCAGGATGGGTTGTAGATCACTGATGATGCGTTGGAGAGGTTTAAGCTGAGGGCTGTAGGTGATGGCCAGTGGAGTTCTGTTGGTTTCTTTTTTGGGCCTGTCTTGTAGCAGGAGGCTTCTGGGTACACGTCTGGCTCTGTTGATTTGTTCCTTTATTTCCTTGTGTGGGTATCGTAGTTTTGAGAATGCTTGGTGAAGATCTTGTAGGTGTTGGTCTCTGTCTGAGGGGTTGGAGCAGATGCGGTTGTACCTCAGTGCTTGGCTGTAAACGATGGATCGTGTGGTGTGTCCGGGGTGGAAGCTGGAGGCATGAAGGTAGGCATAGCGGTCGGTGGGTTTTCGGTATAGGGTGGTGTTAACGTGGCCATTGCTTATTTGTACTGTGGTGTCCAGGAAGTGGACCTCCCGTGTAGATTGGTCCAGGCTGAGGTTGATGGTGGGGTGGAAGCTGTTGAAATCATGGTGGAATTCTTCCAGGGTCTCCTTCCCATGGGTCCAGATGATGAAGATGTCATCAATGTAGCGTAGGTAGAGAAGGGGCGTGAGTAGACGAGAGCTGAGGAAGCGTTGTTCCAGGTCAGCCATAAAGATGTTGGCATATTGTGGGGCCATGCGGGTGCCCATAGCGGTGCCACTGGTCTGGAGGTATATATTGTCACCAAATTTGAAATAATTATGTAGAGGCTCTCTACACAAACATCCCACACACAGATGGAATACAAGCTGTCAGGAACAGTATCCCTGATGATGACACAGCACAACTTATTGCCGAGCTCTGCGACTTTATCCTCACGCACAATTATTTCAAATTTGGTGGTATACCTCCAGACGTGTACCCAGAAGCCTCCTGCTACAAGACAGGCCCAAAAAAGAAACCAACAGAACTCCACTGGCCATCACCTACAGCCCTCAGCTTAAACCTCTCCAACGCATCATCAGTGATCTACAACCCATCCTGGACAATGACCCCTCACTTTCACAGACCTTGGGAGGCAGGCTTGTCCTCGCCCACAGACAACCTGCCAACCTTAAGCATATTCTCACCAGCAACCACGCACCGCACCATAACAACTCTAACTCAGGAACCAACCCATGCAACAAACCTCGATGCCAACTCTGCCCACATATCTACACCAGCAGCACTATCACAGGACCTAACCAGATCAGCTACAACATCACCGGCTCATTCACCTGCACGTCCACCAATGTTATATATGCCATCATGTGCCAGCAATGCCCCTCTGCTATGTACATTGGCCAAACTGGACAGTCACTACGCAAGAGGATAAATGGACACAAGTCAGATATCAGGAATGGCAATATACAAAAACCTGTAGGAGAACACTTTAACCTCCCTGGCCACACAATAGCAGATGTTAAGGTAGCCATCTTACAGCAAAAAAACTTCAGGACCAGACTCCAAAGAGAAACTGCTGAGCTCCAGTTCATTTGCAAATTTGACACCATCAGATCAGGATTAAACAAAGACTGTGAATGGCTATCCAACTACAGAAGCAGTTTCTCCTCCCTTGGTGTTCACACCTCTACTGCTAGCAGAGCACCTCACCCTCCCTGATTGAACTAACCTCGTTATCTCCACACTGATTTATACCTGCCTCTGAAGATTTAACATGTTTTTCAAAATCCATAGAAGTCAATTAATGCTGCATTTGTACACCTATTGTCAATGTAAGTCAACCTAGTAATTTTGGTGTAATAATACTACTTCCATTGTACCTTTCAACTAAGGAATTCAATGTACTTTTAAACTATTTATTAAATTATGCCTTGCAACATTTCTGTACACCCCAAAACACTCGCTAGCCTTTTTACATGTGAGTAAACTGAAGCACAGAGGAAAAGAGATAATGCACACCTTCCCATAGTCAACTAGTGGGAAATTCAGATTTAAACTCAGAAGTTCTAATTCCCTATTTCATGCTCTAGTCAATACACAACAGATTGTAATGCTCACTGAATTTCAAATTTCTAACTGCTTTAACATTCACCAGCTCTGGTTAATTGGGATAAAAATTATTAGTAAAGTTTTACTGTTAAATTAGTTCACTGTGGCCAGTATCATTTTTGTTTCTAGTCTGTTTCACATTCTGGCTTACAAGCACTAACACATGCAGGTATTTTGAAAGTCACAAAACGACAGGAGAATATTTTTAAATGTTTTAAATAGAACAAGAAAAAAATCTGAAAAACATTTCTATTCATATTAGTTTTAATAGCTCACTTCATATATGGGATCCTACATGTATATGTATATTTCTCCAGGGATTATGTCAATAAACATTTTTCATGTATCGCACTAGTGGGAACTGGCATGCAGAATCCTGAACTGTGAGCTTGTGGATATTTATAAACCTGAAACTAGCATATGGTGTCTTTTTAGGAATCTGTCAAAATATTGCCATGAATTTTCTCTGGCATGAATCTTACTGCTTCTGTTTGGAAACTATACATGATATCCTTGACCCATAGAAGAGATATAGCACAGGCAGAAGCAGCACAAGTTTCACCACACTGCCAACTCCACCAAACATGGCTGAAACCTTGTCTGGAAGAACCATCTCTAGTAATGAAAGAGTAACAATAACAATAAATAATACTTTGCATGTCAATAGGACTTTTTAATCAAAATTCTCCAATAACTTCATAACAGTAGGTACATATTTTTAACATGGGGAAACTGAGGCAATGATAATTTAAATGACTTGTCCAAGGTCTCACAAGAAGGCAGTGACAGAAGTGGGACTGGACCAAAGGTTTCCTAGCTAGTAGACCATGTTGCCTCTCCTATAAGCACTAGTTCAATCTCTATTCCCATTCAATTTTTTTACTTCTTCTGTAGGATTATGAACAGGTGTGAAAATCAGTGCTAATTACAGAGTTGGGATTATTTTTCCCCACCAACACTTGTCCACTAGGAATTGGACTGAGACTAGTTACTCATTTTATATAAACCAACAGACAGATATCAGAAGGTACCTAGATGTGGGCACTATCACCCCGTGTAACATTCCAATCTGAGACAAAAGAGGATGTCACCTGAGGCATCCCTCGCTCATTTCCAAGAACAAAATATCTTCCTTTTTAGAAACTGCTGATGGATATTAATAGCAAGAAAAGGTAGCAGATAGTTATATGGTCTGTTATTTTACCTGTCCCCAGTCTCCAGTAACCCAGCGAGGAGGGGGGCATCGGCCTAAGCTACAGCGGATGCGGACTGGAGGCTTGCTTTCCTCTTGGCATTGTGCAGCTGGAAATGTTTTTGAAAGGTCACTGCTTTTGCACAGAACAATCCGATGTTTGAATCCTGGACCACATTTTGGAGTGCACTGGAAAAATATGCAAACAAATTTATAGTTACAATTTGAAAAGACAATAAATATTTCAGAAATATTCTTAAGAAAGTATATATTCAGGTACACTTATACCAAACTATGATCACAATTTCCACAAGATCCAAGATGTCCCCTGTCTATCCATAGTAGGGATGAGACCCTCATAAAGTATAAATGAGATTTGCACTCAGATTAGGGTGACCAGATGTCCCGATTTTATAGGGACAGTCCTGATTTTGGGGTCTTTTTCTTATATAAGCTCCTATTACTCCCCACCCCCGTCCCGATTTTTCACACTTGCTGTCTGGTTACCCTAACTCAAATGCTACAATGACGGACACTGAAAATCTTCACAGATACTGAAGTCTTTATAAATGAGATGGTTGGTGATTGATTTTCTTCATCACCGTTTTCTAACATATTTTCCTTCCTATCATTTACCTTATTGTACTGCAACACATTCCTAATTTTCAATGTGTAAGCGAAGTATACCAAGTACATCAGTACTCAGAAAATAAATCCGAGTGCATTTCAGAGATTAATGTGGAATCCACTAGCACACAACTCTCAGCAGAACCAGTGAAAGCCTCTCTCTACATCCCATATAGACTAATAAAATACAGAGGATGGAGGGTGACATACTAGAATACAGCACAAGAAAATTTTCAACATATGTAAAGGTGAGTGCATTAGTGGGGTGTGTAGAAATGAGATTCTTGGACCAAGGTAGGAACTTTCCTCCCTTTCTTCAAGTTGTTACTCTCTCTTCCCCCAGATACTGCCCCTTCTTTTTCCTTTGGTGTTTAGCTGCTTCGCTGGCTCTGATAGCAACGAGGTAATGAAGCAGGAACTTGAATGGAGGCAGGTCTTAAGTCCTCCATGCTCCTTTCTCTTCCTTCTCATTATTCTATCTCCCCTTGCTCCTCCCTTGTTTTGCTACTCTCCATTACCCGTTACTAACCCTAGCAGAGCAGCAAACTGGGAAGAAGATAGGGAAACAGGTACCAAGGGGAAAGAGACAAAGAAGACAGAATAACTTCAAAATTCCACCCAGTGAAGTTCCTGGTACCTGTTTGCCTCCATCATTCAAGTAGGAGATTTTGACAGAGAAGCAGTTTCAGAATTGCTTCAGAATTGCATAATTGCATGTGCATCTCTTTCCTGCAGATTCACCAGTAAGATATTTAGATGGGAATCAGTTTCTGATGGTACACAGGGCCTGTACATAGAATAACCTAAATCTGTCACAATATTTGAATTCCCTTTCTGGTATAAGCAGCTGCAATACATAATACCATAGTATGTGGGAACTCAGAGCAAAATTCACGGGTGAAATAACAAAGGAATTCTACATCCAATCAACGCAGCATATGGCAAACGCCAGAGGGGAAAGATGTAAGCCCCTATCTGTTGTAGCTACTGGGAACAAGAGACAAAAACATCCTTCAGAAAGAAAACTTCCTATGGAGACACAGCCGAAATTCCACTAAATAAGATGAACTACACTTTGTCCCCAGCAATGAAAGTGAAGTAAGGAAATAACAACTAAGTTGCCTACAATAATACTGAATGATCAAAAACCAAAGGCATCACTAGAATTCAACAAAAAGAGTATGGGCTAGTCTACACAGGCAACGCTAAAGCGCTGCCGCGGCAGCGCTTTAACATGGCTTGTGTAGTCACGGCAGAGCGCTGGGAGAGAGCTCTCCCAGCGCTCTAAAAATCCCACCTCCATGAGGGGAGTAGCTCCCAGTGCTGGGGCACTGTCTACACCTGCGCTTTACAGCGCTGAAACTTGCTGTGCTCAGGGCAATGTTTTTTCACACCCCTGAGTGAGAAAGTTGCAGCGCTGTAAATTGCCAGTGTAGACAAGCCCTATGTCTCCAAAGCAAATGAAAAATAAAATGCCCACACAAACAAAAAACTGGGAATAAAGTTTCCCATTACTGCATGCTTTCAGAATGTTTGACTCAGTTAACAAATGGAGGCAAGCATGACTAATGGTAATATGAATGCAAAGGAAGAAATGCTTGTCTAAAAGCATTACTTTAACTCCACTAACCCAAAAGAAGCCTGAATCTATTGTTCCTTTTCTCTAAACAAGCTATTTCTGATTATCAGTTTTCATCAGAGATAAAGAGGTACAACTCCTTGCTTATCTGATGCTCAACAAGCATGTTAGCATATGAATGAGTGCTGGAATTGCTTAGTTTGTGTTCAGAGAAAGTCAGCATTGCAGCAAGTGTGTTAGTTGTTTTTAGTACTGTGGAAGCAGAGAAAGAACTGACAGGAAGGGGATGCAATGCATAACAGTTCGTTAGCAAGAGTTAGGCTAACTGTAACCCTAATAACGCGAGATTTGTAGAAGCGAAAAATGTGTAAGGCAAGTGGAAAAGAACTGTGTAAAAAGTTGTTGCGACCTTGTGTAAATAATGTGTAAATAATATGAAATGTAGACTAAGAGTCTACATTAGTAAGAAAAACCAGATATTAGAATAACCTATGTATAAACAAAATGCAGCTGTTGCTCATTATTGTCTGTAACAAAAGGTATAAATGCTTGCTGTAATTGTTTACCTGTTAAGAGACCTGTTTAGCTCTCTCCCTCTATGCAATTGATAGAGAGAAAATAAAGTATCTAATTTGCTGTACCCAAACAAAAAGTGAGAACTCTGTTATTCTCCGACAGTACAACAACAAAAGCTGAAGAAGAGACTTTACATTCCAAAAGATGACAAGCTTTGACTTAAATGGAAGCAGAAGTGGACATTGCTGCTGCTTTCTATTACAAATATTATGGGATACATCATTTTCATTCTACCCTTAGAAAATAATAAAAAAGTATTATATGCTACATGAAATAAGTATATAATTTTAATATATAATAATTATTTTTCTAGGAAATACTGGATAGAAAAATAAGCACTTTCTCATTATATTAAAAAAGTTCTTACCAGTTGAGACACACCTCCAAGTTACTCTAAGCAGCAATGTATAAATAGAAATATGTTCTTATTTGCTCAGAATCTTGTCAGAGCACCCACCAAGTTTTCTGATTTAACAGTGCTCTAACCCTATTTTGGGTGAGGAAATTTCTGTTCCAAGATATCCTACACAGACCATACAGAAGTTTATATATGGGAGCCATAAAACTCCTGTAGCTGCTCACAGAGTTGGAACATCAGCAGTCCCGGGGAGATGGTTTAGTAAGCAGAATGCAGGTGAAGGAGTCAAAGGTGCCTAATAAATGCAATGTGCTACAATGCTCCACAGTTTATCATGGGGATATTATTATTATTTATTTATATTGTGATATACACACAATGGAAAGATGATTCCTGGTCCCAAAGGGCTTACAATCTAATCAACACCACATAAGTGGACTATAAAAGGTTTTTCTGTCTCTATCTCCTCACTTACTCCCTTCCTCCAATCACCCTTCCTCTTTTTCCCCTCCATTCATCTCTTTCTTCCTACTCATCCTCTTTCTTCTCCAAACTATTCCCCCAAGCCTTGGATTAACTTTTAATGGGGTGGGATGCTCTGTGCCTTCTCTCTCAGGAAGTGGGTGACCAAGTAGGGATTGCTTCCAAGCCCTCCCTCCCCCCGCTTCCGGCTTTGCCACTCCACTTCTAACACCAGCTTGAATTGCAGGGAATAGGCAAGTAGAGAAGAGAGGGGACATAGTACATAAGGGATGACACTGACAGTCTGCCTCCTGGCATGTTTTAAAAACTCACTCACAATCCAGGGGGCTTTTAAGGCCCTGCTCTATACATAGAGATGTTGCTATAGGGAACTGCTTTCTGACAGATATTAAGGATATAAACCAGACACCTTCTTAGGAAAAGTACTCCAGGAAAAAGGGTCATTCTTTTAAGACTGTATAAACCCAGAGACGGGTCAAGATCTGAGCTCTGTGGCTGGCCCATCTTTGTATTGCCCAAATGAATGACAGAAACTTGTGACAAAAAATAGAACCTTTGGAGTCCAAGCAATAGCGTCAGCATAAAGGACTAATGATGATCAGAAGCTTTAAAAAAAAAAAAAAACCTGTAAATTTTGAAAATATTTTTCTGCTCCTAGTTAAAAAACCAATCACACATTTAATGGAAGATCCCCTATGAAACTGAACGAATGCTTGCCCACTACAGCAAAGAAAATAAAATTCTATGTTGGCAAAATTATAAAAAAAATAATTTTTAAGCTAGACACATTTGGTTGGGTTTTTTCCCCCGTAAGTTAGTGGTGGTTTTCACCAGTGGAGAAAATTGTTTTCAATGTTCATATCAATAATTATTAGACATTATACATCACTTAACATCCCAAAACACACCACAATTCTTCACAAGCTGAAATACAAACTATAGAGAGGGATAGCATCACTCTGAAATTAGGCCATCAATGGAAGCAGCTCCACAGCATCTCATAGAATCCTGCATCAATAGTTTATGAGCGGAAGTGATGTACATCATCTGTATATGGTGTGGAGCTGATGGCACTGTTCTACGCAACTTCACCATGGCCCCCAGCATATGGGGTGTGTGTGTGTGTGTGACTGCTGTGCTTCTGTGCTTTGCCTATTTACATATGCCGGAACAGTCCCTGGGAGCTGGAGGCAGGTGTGCCATAACTTAAAACAGCCCTGAGGCTGCTCTAATATAAGATGGGGATCCCACCCTGGAAACTAGGAGTTGCAAAGGAGGTGCACAACCATCTTTGCCACCTTGCCCAAGTAGTGCTCTGCAAAGTTTGAATTCAGCTCAGAACTGGGGCAATGGAATCAATTTCTGTTCTCAGTTGTATGGGTGCACATCCTTTGAATTCAGTAAGGTTGAATCAGCCTAAATTGAATTTAGATCTTGGCTCATACACTAATGGACACTGCCATATTAATAAAAGGTATACTAGCCTCTCTTAGGACTACTGGAGATCCAAGTCTTAGTTCCACCTTTCACATCACCTTACTAAGGTACTTATTTATGATGTTTGCTGGGTTATTTGAGGAAAAATACAGCATTTCTTGTAGCTTTTAATACCTAAGTGCTCAAAAAATCATCATATCCTTTTTTAAGCCATACGCCTGTAAAGAAGCCTCTGGAAACTAAAGTCCCCCTTCTCAATTTATGACTTTGCTGAACCAGGAAGCTACCCCATGCCCACAAACTATTGTGCAGCAGCACTTGTTTTAGCCTTTATTGACTAAACAACATGCCCCATTGGTTACATTATGACAGTAGGGGAAAATTAAAGAACTTTAATGTAATTTTAAACATGTTTAATGTTCTAAATCAGACAGCTACTGATTTCTTATTAATCCTCTGCCTTTAGATGATGATTTCCAGATGACAAGCAGCAATAAAAATGTATTTACATTCAGTGGGAGGAACTCATGACTTGCCCATTGCCAATGAATTAAAAATGCTAATCTGTGTGAAATATCCTTACTTCTGACCAGTCCAAGGCAACCCACTGTGGTGGACAAGACTGATTGTTACAGGGTTCTTTTTCAATAGGCCGGTGTGTTAAACAGTTAATATTGTCCAGTGTCTCCTCTTCAGATGGTCCAATCTTTCTGATACAGAGAACTGTTCGTGTACGTATTCCTCCATCACAGGTCTTACTGCATTCTGACCAATCTCCTATAAACCACCTGTAGAGAGAAAATCAGGAAATTTAAATAACCCATTTCACATATAGAATCATAGAAGTGTAGGACTGGAGGGGACCTCAATAGGTCAACTAGTCCAGTCCCCTGCACTCAAGATAGAACTAAGTAATAACTAGACCATTCCTGACAGGTGTTTGTCTCAAATGGAGAAGATGATTACACAATCATAAAATCCAAACCTTAGTTTAAATTAATAATTCTAAATTATGTTCAATAACATACATGCTCTTCTTAGTAAAATAAAGTATAAGTAAATTAAAGTATAAGTACAAAATAATGCAAGAGCAGTCACAGGGATGGGCATGAGCAATGAGAAGCCAGTGATCTGCTGCTGGCTTAACAGCAGCCTGCTGGCTGCTGCAACCAATTGGGCAGCCTGCTGAAGGCTGGCTGTACTGATGAGGCTGCCTGGGGGATTAGTTCTGCTGCAGGCCCAGATTCCTGACAATAGCCCCCACTCAAGAGTGCTCTCTAGGGACCTCGGGGCCTGGTTTCTCAGGGTAAGCGTGGTGGAAGGCACACAGGAGGTTCAGGGCATGGCAATATTCTGCAGGTTCCCATGAATGTTCGTCTGGGCCGTGACTGTCCCATTTAATTAGTTACTGTAGTTTTCCTTAGACCTCATGGGAGTCTAGAATCTGCCGAACCACATATTCTTCTTGGCCCTGAACAGTTATAGGCAGAAGAGAGGGAGGAGTACGGAGTGGGAAAGGATTCAAGACTAATGGTTTTAGAAGTGAGACATGGAGGCGGGGCGAATCTTGAGGAAATCTGGTAGCTGTAACTTGTATGTACCCAGGTTAATCTGTTTTGTGCTTTGGAAAGGCCACAGGTACTAATGGTCCAGCTTCATGGAGGAACAAGTTGATTGCAGATTCCAGGTGGATAATCACACATCATCCCCAACCCCAATGCCAGGCATACCGTTTGTAGGTTGCCATGGTGACTTCTAACTGCCTCTGAAGTTCTTGGTGACCTGCTGGATGTGGGCCATGAGTTCGGTAACAATGGGCATCATTCTGCAGGATCTGGGTGGTGTCCACCAGTTCTGCTGCTAGTAGGGTCTGTGCTAGCATTGAGGACCCCAGGCCCTAGTTTTAAAGGCTCTCAGTCTGTCAGCCTACCAGGACAAGGGTGATCTAGCCTAGTGGTCGGAGCAAGCATCAGGACCCAAGGACTAGGGTAAGAGCTGGAGTCAGTAGTCAAAAGCCAAAGCCAAGGGTCAAACCAGAGAGCAGGTACTGGAGCAAGCAGGGGTTCAAGGCAGGGGCAGGACAGAGGCAAGGCTGGGTGCAAGGCCGCAGCAGGAGGAACAAGCAGGAGCAGGCACAATGGTGGGCATGAGCATTAAGAAGCCAGTGAGCTGCTGCTGCTGCTGAGTTAAGAGCCAGCCTGTTGGCCCCTGCAGCCAATCAGGTGACATGGCCAATCCGGCAGTCTGCTGCAGGCCAGCTGTACTGATGAGGCTGCCTGGAGACTAGCTCTGCTGCAGACTCCGATTCCTGACAGGCTAATTTAGAACCTCACTCCTCTGATGGTTCCTTAATATGGTGCATTTATCTCTTTGCTTTTTTTGACTGCAACCTTCTCCTGCCACAAATTGTACATATGACCCCATAGAAGGGGCATTTTCCATTATAATGTTTTACTGCATGGGATCCACAGGTTTTCCTTTGCATTTTCTTTGTCTCCTCTGTTTTGTATTTGTTTCCCACAAATTTTGGTGTATTTTTCCTTGTATTTTCATATTTTTGCCTATGCTACTTGGTGAATTATCTGTGTCTGCTCTACTTATGCTCTGCATTTGGATGTGAGCTCGTTCACTAGCTTTGCACATGTCTATAACTCTTTGTAGAGTTAGTGTGGGCTCTCTGAGAATTCTCATTCAAGATCCTGCATCTTTCATCCCTATTACTAATTTATCACATATTTGCTCACCTTTTGATAATCACAAATCAGCCATTTTGTGTAGTTTGGCGATATACTGATCTATTGTTGCTCCAGATTCTCAATCACACTCATTGAAAGAAGAAATTACTCACCTTGTGCAGTAACAATGGTTCTTCGAGATGTGTGTCCCTATGGGTGCTCCATTGTAGGTGTGTCTGAGTCCCTGAACTGCTGACTGGAGAACTTCAATAGTACTGTCAGTTGGGTCTGGACATGCACTGTCTCTCCTTGTGCTGCACCATGAGGCTAGCCAATGCATGTGAGCTAACCATCCTCACTTCCTTCTCTACCGCAGAGTCACAGTGAAAATGCCAAAGTAGAGGGGAGGAAGGAGGATCGTGGAGCACCACAGGGGGACACATCTCAAAAAACCATTGTTACTGCACAAGGTGAGTAACTTCTTCTTCAAGTACTGTCCCTATAGGTGAATCCCAAGCAGTATTCCTACTGGAGGGCTGGGGTTTCGGAGTTGGGTTAGTCACAGATGATAATACTGTGGAGCCAAAGATAGCATCAGAGGCAGAGTCCCTGGTGATCCCTGCAAAGGTGTGGACTGATGCCCATGTTGCCACTCTGCAGATCTCTGAGATGGGGACATCCTTGAAGAAGACGACAGATGAGGAGATGGATCTCGTGGAATACATACCGATCGAGTCCGGAGGGGTCATATTACAATTTGGTAGCACTGTCTGATGCAATTCGAGACCCACTTGGAGAGTCTTTAGGCTGATGTCACTGAGCCCTTAGATCTTTCTGCCATAGAGAGAAATAGTCTAAGGGATTTCCTGAAGGCCTTTGTTCTGTCGAGGAAGAATGCAAGGGCTCACCTAACGTCTAGGGTATGCAGTATGACCTCTCTATTGTCTCAGTGAGGCTTGGGGTAGAAGGCAGGAAGGTGAATAGACTGATTCATGTGAAACGAGGAGGTCACTTTAGGGATGAACCTTGGATGCAGCCTAAGTGTAACCTTGACAGGGAAGAATACTGTGTATGGGGGATGCGCCAGCAGAGCTGCTATTTCCCCTGTTCTTATAGCCAAGGTAATTGAAATCAGAAAGACTGTTTTCATCTAGGCTAGCGAACAGGTGGCATAGGTTCGAAGGGGGCGTAGTCACCCCTTTCAACACTAGGTTTAGGTCCCATGAGGGGGTAGGAAGTTGAGGTTGAGGGAAGAGGTTTGTTATTCCCTTAAGGAACCTTGTAGTGGTTGGGTGCGATAGTACTGAGTATCCTTCTACGGGTGGTGAAATGCTGTAATAGCTGCTAGGTGGACCTTGAGATAGCTCAGGAAAAACCCCAATTTTTTAAGGGCCAGGGCATATCCCAGAATATGTGGAAGAGTTGCTGACACGGGAGAGATTTGGTGAGACGTGCACCAAATCTGAAACCTGGACCATTTCTGCAGGTAAGTGAGTCGTGTGGAGGACTTTCTTCTGTGCAGTACAACCTCTTGTACTTCGTTTGAGCATGAGCTAGCTAGGTGCTGAGACCATGTAGAAGCCGTACTTTGAGGCAGAGGATCCCTGAGATAGGATGTGTGGTACGCCCCTTTGTCCAGAGAGAGAAGGGAGATCGATGGGACAATTGCGAACTGCATCAGGTAAGGGTACCAGGTCTGTCTCGGCCATCTGGGAGCATGTGACACTGTACCCTAAAGCAACCCCCTGGCATCACATTTACCATGTTGATATGATTATGATGTGTTTTGAAGAAAGTATGCCTTGTAAGATAGCATTTTAAAAGTCTTGATCTGTTGAAATTAATATACTGTTGAATTGTATGCGTTATTGTATGTGAAGTTATGCTATGTGTTTGTTACTAAAATATGATGTGAAGCTGGAAACACCCACAACCAACCTTTCAGGTACAACAGTGGGGCAGCCAGACACCGATGATGGCCCACTGAGGGGAACACACACTCACAAGGAGTACCCCAGGAACTGTATACAATGGAAACCTCTCAAAGATAGCACGTACACAGTGGAGACTGTTTGACGCACATCATAGCGAAGGATCTTTCCAGCAAGCTGGAAAAAGCTATAAAAGGAGGAAGTGACATCATTGCTTGTCCTCACTCCCCCCCCACAACTCAACACCTGGAAACACATATAGAGAACAAAGACTGAACTGGGGAGGTGCTCCCAGGCTGGAAAGGAGAATCCTAGCTTGTATATTAAGGAACTATACCATCAAAGTGAGACACTGCTTGATTTAAATCCTGTCTAGTTTATAGAACTCTGATTGCATTTTTACTTTTATTTCTTAGGTAATCAACTTTGATCTGTATGCTTACTACTTATAATCACTTAAAATCTATCTTTCTGCTGTTAATAAATCTGTTATATATTTTTTACAGTGTGTTGCTTGAAGTGCAAGGGAAATTCTGCTCAGGAACAAGACCTGGTGTATGCCCTCTACACATTGAGGGAGGGGTGGACCGGGTAATAAACTTACAGTGGTTAGGCTTCTGACCAGGGCAGGATGGTATAACTCTGGGGTCCTAGGCTTGGGAGCTGGGGGGAGTTGGCTGGAGCCTCTCTATTGTTGGTTCATGAGTGGCTGGTGAAAGCATTTATTTAACTTAGCTGGGGGTGTCCCTGCTTGTGGATGGCTATGTGAGTGCAGGACCTGGAGGGATTTACAGCTTGTCACAGCATTACAATGTGAGAAGGAGCCCAGGTTGGTAAGACAGAGCTCTCAGCAGTACTCCAGTTCCAGGTTGCACCCTGGGAAATCTGTCACAAAGCAATCATAATTATGTGAGCTCCGTCCTTTTTTATCTTCAGCAGGACCTTCATCAGAAGAGGAAATGGAGGGAAGGAGTAAAGGAATAAAGAAGGTCCTTGTCCCACGGGAGGAGGAAAGCATTGCCCAGAGAGTGCTTCCGGATCCCCACCCTGGAACAGTATCATGGGCACGTCTTGTTCTGGTAAGTGGTGAACACGTCTGTGGCTGGTGTTTCCCAACATGAGAATAAGTTGTGAAGTATTGACAGGTGCATCTCCAATTCATGGTCGGGCGGGAATGTTCAAACACCAGTACAGCCTGGCCCATGTGAGGGCTATCATGATGATGTGACCTGCATTTTGTCTCAGCTTCATCAAAACCCTGGGTATCATAAGTATTGGTGGGAAGGCATATATTAGTCCTGGAGACCATGGAATGAGGAAAGCCTCTGTCAGGGAGCCAGGACTTGAGCTCCTTCTGGCACAAAATGTACTCGTTGTGGCATGTCACAAACAGGTCCACTTTGGAATCTCCTACCTGTGAAGATGCTGTGGATGACAGAGCCCCTGATATACCACTTGTGGTTTTCTGAGAAGTACCTGCTAAGTTGGCTGCTGGGGTATTCTGTTGATTGGGTGGAGGGGGGAGGTACTGGGGTGATGTGCATAAGATGCATGGCTTCTTAATGGTGTGGGAAGGATCTTGCTCCCTCTTGTCTGTTGGTATATTGCATCACCGTGGTGTTGTCCATCAACATCTGGATTGTTAAGCCTCAAAGAAGGGGCAGGAAAGCCTTGAACTCCAGTCATATAGTTCTGAGTTATAGGATATTTATGTGAGGGATGGCTTCCTGAGGGGACCATATCCCTTGGACTTAGGGTGACCAGACGTCCCGATTTTATCGGGACAGTCCCGATTTTAGGGGACTTGTCCCGCGTCCCGACCTTACATCGGTCGGGACGCACTTTGTCCCGATATCGGGGGACCGCAGCAACACGGCACTGCCGGCACCGCTCACCTCTTCTTCCGGGCCCTGGGGCAGCGCAGTTGAGTTCCCACCGGCCGGCAGGCGCCTGCAGAGTGCTGCAGCCCCACTCCCCAGGCACGCACAGAGGCAGGGGCGGGGCTTGTAGGCGCGGGCAGTGAGCCCCCCCCGCCCCTGCCCCCCTCAACCCGACCCGCGTGCGAGCTACGCGGACAGGAGCCAGAGGGACGCTCCCTCCTCCCCCCGCCGCCAGCCCTGCGAACATGGCTGCAGCACGGCCGCGCTTCTCCCTCCTGCTCCTCGCCCTAGTTGCCCTGCTCTGCCCTGCTCCTGCCTGCGCAGTGGCCCCTCTGCTTGGCCACCAAGCACCTGGACCGGCACTTTGCCGAGCGCAAGCGCTGCACAAACCCAGAGTGCAGCAGTAAGTGGGTGCTGGGGTCCCCGGACGGGACCTGCCTGCTGGATGCTGAGGCTAGCACTGCGGGGGCGGGGGGCTGTGCCAGGCAGGCTCTGGGAGGGAGGAAGGGCGGGGGTCCGATGCCGCTCTGGGTAGCCCGTGCGGGGCGGGGTGATGATGCTGCAGCAGCAGCCCACAGACGGCGAGGGACGGGAGACCCATGGGGAGGCCGGGGTGGAGGCAGTGCTCTCGGGGACGGCCCCTCAGTCAGGGCCATGGGGTGCACCTGTGGGCACCGCGCACGTGGGCCGCGATCCGGCCGCGAACCAGACGCTTCTTCGGCCCTTTAAAGGGCCAGTAGCCTGGCGTCCCGTCGGGCGGTTTCTCCCACACGTGCTGGCCCAGCCCCAGTGCGGGGTGTGAGGGGAGGCGTGTGTTTGGCCATCGGCTCCCCACCCCCATCTGCAGCGTTGGTACGTTCCAAGCGGAGTGGGAGAGGACGAGTGGCAGTTGGCCGAGAGTGGGTGGAGGGAGGGGGCTGGGGGACGTGGCCTGAGCGCACCCTCTGGCACTGGGCGGTGGGGGCGGGGTCCAGGTGCGCGCGGGGGAGGGGCCGCCCGGGGCCAGAGTGCGGTCAGTGTGCGTGAGGCAGCGGTCGGGGCGGCTTGTTCCCTTTTTTGCTCCGGCTTTTTTTTTTTTTTTTTTTGGCTCCGCCCCCCCCCGGCGTCCCGATATTTCACTTCTGTCATCTGGTCACCCTACTTGGACTTTCAGTTGGTTGAGATATGCTCCCATCCCAGAGAAGAGGCATCTGTTAGTAAAGTCTTGGCAGGCAGAAGCATGCAAAAAGAAACTCTGCTGCACACTTGAAATGGTTCTGTCAACCAATTTAATGATAGGAATTCTAGAGGGATCCATGCTGTGCCTGTTGGGTAGACATACTGATCTCAACCATCATTGCAGAGGACAAAGATCTAGTATATTGTGTGACATAAGTGCATGCTGCCATATGCCCCATAAATGTAGGTATGTCATCACTGGTGTTCTGGGGTTTGCTTGGAGCTGCTTGTCATTGTCTGAAATCTCCATTGAGGAACATATGCTCTCACTGTTTTGGAATCTAATACCTCCCTGATCATAGAATCATAGAATATCAGGGTTGGAAGGGACCTCAGGAGGTCATCTAGACCAACCCCCTGCTCAAAGCAGGACCAATCCCCAACTAAATCATCCCAGCCAGGTCTTTGTCAAGCCTGACCTTAAAAACCTCTAAGGAAGGAGATTCCACTACCTCCGTAGGTAACCCATTCCAGTGCTTCACCACCCGCCTACTGAAAAAGTTTTTTCCTAATATCCAACCTAAACCTCCCCCACTGCAACTTGAAACCATTACTCCTTGTTCAGTCATCTGCTACGACTGAGAACAGTCTAGATCCATCCTCTTTGGAACCCCCTTTCAGGTAGTTGAAAGCAGCTATCAAATCCCCCCTCATTCTTCTCTTCTGCAGACTAAATAATCCCAGTTCCCTCCGCCTCCCCTCATAAATCGTGTGTTCCAGCCCCCTAATCATTTTTGTTGCCCTCCGCTGGACTCTTTCCAATTTTTCCACATCCTTCTTGTAGTGTGGGGCCCAAAACTGGACACAGTACTCCAGATGAGGCCTCACCAATGCCAAATAGAGGGGAATGATCATGTCCCTCGATCTGCTCACAATGCTCCTACTTATACAGCCCAAAATGCTGTTAGCCTTCCTGGCAACAAGGGCACACTGTTGACTCATATCCAGCTTCTCGTCCACTGTAACCCATAGGTCTTTTTCTGCAGAACTGCTGCCTAGCCACTCAGTCCCTAGTCTGTAGCAGTGCATGGGATTCTTCCATCCTAAGTGCAGGACTCTGCACTTGTCCTTGTTGAACCTCATCAGATTTCTTTTGGCCCAATCCTCTAATTTGTCTAGGTCCCTCTGTATCCTATCCCTACCCTCCAGTCCTGAAAAACAGAATCACTTCATTCCTTCTGGCATTTGGTTAAGGCATTTTAACGCTTCACTTGAGAGACATGAGCGCACCAGTGCTGACCCTCATTGGATAAGCACATGAGTTGAGATCAGTATAGAACTATGTAAATAGAGTCTCTCACTTGTTGTGGAAATTTTCCCCTTTATTGACCAGTTGTCCAGAAATGGGCTTCCTTGTCTCCTAAGATGAGTTGCTACCACAGTCAGGACCTTCATGAAGACTCACAGAGCTATGGAGATGCCGAGGCCGAAGGGTAGAACTATGTATGGTAGTGAGATGTGCCCACCAGGAATCTCATGTACTTTCTGTGCTCTGGATGTATCAAAATGTGAAAATATGCATCTTGCAGATCAAAACCCACAATCCAGTTCATAGAATCCAATGGAAGAGTTCTAGTGGCTAGGGTAACCATGCAGAAATTGAAATGACAACTAAATGTGTTGAGATGTCAAATATGGATGACAGGCCTCCCCATGGCCCTGCCTTCTTCTTTGGGATTCAGGAGTAGTGGGAATAAAAGCCCTTGCCCTTGAACTCTAAGGACACTTTCTCCACTGCTCCCATTTATAGAAGGGAGACTACTTTCTCCTTCAACAGTTTCTTGTAAAAAGGGTCCCTGAAGAGGGACATGGAGGGTGGAGAGGTTTGAGCAGCTTGAAACTGAAAGGGATACCCCTTGCTTACTATCTCAAATACCTACTAGTCTGAGGTTATCCCAGACGAGGCTTCCTGGAAGAAAGAAAGCCAGTTGCCAAATGGAGGGATGAAAGATAAAGGATCTGATCGTGGTCCGGTCAGTGTCTCGACATTGGCATCAAATCTGTTGCATGTCTAATGCTCTGGAGTGTGGGGCAGTCAAGGAGGAGGCAGAGACCCATCTGTGATTAAATCTCTGCTTCTTCCTCAGAGGCTCTGAAGACCTTTGCTGCATTGCCAGTCTCCCATGGTATAGCGGAATTATATGAAGAGACAAAATGCTGTATCTCTCTCACTAGTTTCAGTAAAAGTTTTAATTATCTCAATAACCATAAAAAGGAGTTATTGCACATGTACTATAACTATTTTTCAAAGTGAAATATTTCACCTATTTCTTACAGCTTTAAAGTAAATTGATCCCTTTTGAGGTCTAGTTCCTTGCCATATTTTGTTTCATGAATAAGTGAGCTTTGTGGTTTTAATTTTATTTTTAATGTAACATAGAGCTATCTTCAAAAACTAAAAGCAAGTAGACATAAACAATTAGGAACCTAACCCTATAAGGTACTCATCACCTCCTGTTAGATGCCAATCAGTCCAAATCCTGTCAATGTCTTTCTATATGTTGGTCAGTAAAGATCACTTGATAAAAAATGTTACCAGTAGATAGGGTGACCACATGTCCCGATTTTATAGGGACTGTCCCGATATTTGGAACTTTGTCTTATATAGGCGCCTATTATCGCCTACCCCGAGCCCCAATTTTTCTTACTTGCTATACCAGTAGATGGCAGGGCCAGCCTAAACGTTTATGTATAGATTGCATCATATTTGAAAATCTTATCACAAATTTTAACTTGATACAATTTGAAAATACAGCAAGCTCTTAGCTCATAATGTAAATATCTACTGAACCTTTTAACTGTATAAGAATTATTATAAAGGCATTGACTGTTAATTCTCCCTCTCACCTTAAAATTCCTCTATGCCAATGTTGGAGCCTTAAAGGTATCCCTCATTTCTATTCTCAGCATGACTCCCCATACTCTATATGCATCTGAAGAAGTGAGTTTTTTTACCCACAAAAGCTTATGCCCAAATAAACCTGCTAGTCTTTAAGGTGCCACCGGACTCCTTGTTGTTTTTTGTGGATACAGACCAACACGGCTACCCCGATACTTCAAGAAACTGTTTCAGTACCATCTTTCTGACCAACAGAGATTGGACTTCACACATTTTTCCTCTAGGCTTATTAATGCTGCTCATTAATCAAACAAGTGCCCCATCTAGGTCAGAGTATAGTGCCTCCACCATTCACCCAGCTTCTCCTGGCCTGAAGAGCAAGAAGCCAACACCAGAAACTGAACCCAAGTCTCCTGCATGGTAATATGGGATCCTAACACAAGACCAGGAAATTGTATTTTATAACACATTTGGCCAAAAGTAAATATTCCACAGATTTTTCTATATAAATAAAATAAATGATTGCCTGGAGAGTTAATTGATAAATTACCATTTGTCCGTAGTACTTACTCAGGTGGGCAAGGCTCAGTGTTGCAAGCTCTTTGGTTTTCTGGTGGTTTACTGTCTGGATCACAGTAGTTGTTCTGTACAATGGAGTTATCATCCAACCTTTTACACACCACCTCTTGTTTCTGTATTCCTTGAAAACAAGTCGGACCCCATTACTTAACAGTAAATGTATCTTTCTGCTGAATAAATGTATCTTTCACCTATTTGTAATCAATGTTCCTAAAGCTAAAAAAGTGAAAGGACCAATTGACTGAATGCTCCGGTAGAAAGCTTTCAATTTACTGTAATTTTAGGAAACCGCACTGCAAAGAGAATTTTAAATTACTGTTGTTTTCTAAGAAAAGAGTATATATATTTATAGATTTAGTAACAAATATTTTATTTGCATATGGCACAAAATCTATTTTCCATCTATTGCCTCTCCAGCAAAAAAACTCTCCAGTTTCCAAACAAAATAACATCAGACAGAATATGGTCACATTTCAGTGCAAAATTATTATTTTTATGTTTTTGTTTTAAATAAAACAGCAATAGTATGGGATTCAGTGTCTCGTTTTTACACATTACATCACATAAGTATTATCTTCATTAAAATTATAAACCATTATTAATCCTCATAGACACAGCTTGTTTTTTTGAGTGCTCACTGTGTCTAGCACTTCCAGCTCCTCTTTAATTACATTAACCAGCAACATGTCGTATAGAATTGATTGTTACTCACTAAAACATAATGATAGGTTGTTGCCCAATAGCAACATTTTAAGAGAATAGGAATTTGTCACTTAAACACCGGAATTCCATGCGATTTAAATTAAGATGTTGGGGCTAAAGAATCACTTACACATAATAATCCTGTAGTTTAGAGTATTGTTATAAATCTAGTATATTAATCATTGGAATTTGCATGCAATATGCACCGCTCTTCCTTTTTTCAGATCAATCTTGGTCTGTTTACTTGAGCAAAAAGAGGGCCTGACTGAAACACATACTCACAAGTAATTCTTTTTCACAAGATAACTTCTCAATGAAATATAGAGGATATTTTTGTGTGTGTGCGTAAGGGTTGCAGGACTGGGAGTAGTTTCATGCAAATACCTTACGGAAAAAAAGCAGAGGTAAAGGTTTTGGGGTTTACTTGTTCTGCATTGTGACATGTCTAAAAATAAATAAGAATTAACACAACCTGGCTTTAAAATATCAGCCAAATTTTATTTCAATGAGAAAATCCTCAGTCACTACACTTTTACATGCTCCTTTCCTTTTGAAGACTAGGGTTTTGCATGAGATAGACTTTAACAGTGGTAAAATGAAGGACCTAGATGTGCCATATATCACCAGTTCTCAACTAGGGGTCTGGGGCCTCTTGGGGGGCCAGGAGCAGGTTTCTGGGGGCCACCAACATAAACCAGAGACTAGGCCAGCGTTAGACTCACTGGGATCCTGGGCAGAAAGCCGAATCCTGAGCCCCGCTGCCCAGGGCTAAAGCCATAGCCTGAGTAACTTAGCTTTGCAGGGCCCCTATGGTATGGGGCCCTGGGCAATTGCTCTGCTTGCTACCTCCTAACACTGGCCCTGGCTTTTAATCTACTGAAAAACAGTTGTGGTGCAGGTGAGCCATGGAATTTTTATAGCATGTTTGGGGGGGCTCAGAAAGAAAAAGGTTGAGAACCCCTAACATATATAAAACTTTAGGAATTAGCCAGTCCGCACAGAGGTATATGGTGGTGTTTCAACAAACACTTTACTTTAGTTATATTTTTTAAAACTAAAAATATCCAGGAATGCTAAATTCTCTTGCAGGAGAAAAAAAAATCATTGTAATATCCTCTTAAACAACAGCTTCAGTTCATCACTCTCCAATTGCTCCGTAAAGTCCACCAACTGTTTCTGTGTAATGGCATTTAGAAGAAAGCAATGTGCGATCCCATGTTAAGTGAATTAATCTGAAACATGATAATTAAATATGAGAAACTGTCTCCTCAAATGCTAGGCATCTAGTGCTTTTTTCTGAACTGTACAACAGTCATTAAAACACTGTCAGATTTATTTTCACACCTTTTTTTGTGTGGTTATTTTACTTAAGCTGGGTAAGCTCTGGCCAATCCCCTATCACATACATTAGAATCAGGAAGCTGAAAGGAAAACCCATCAGACCCACCAAGCTTGTGAGGCCTACTAGCCCTCAGGGTAGTCAGAAGGATACATTTCAGAAAGCATTATTTATGGTCTGCAAGGACCCAAAGGCCATATAACTAAGTTTTAAAAGATTTTCTTCACATTTTCTTAACCTTTTGCCTGCTTTAAACCAGTTAAACAACTTACCTTTCAAATGTTGCCATTGTTACTCAGTAAATCCCATCAAATATGGCAGACATCTCAGGTTGACCATAAACATCATGATTCTTTTTAAAATTCAGCTTTATTTATAAAAAAGACATGGTTTAGCACCAGGCATACTTGGTGCCGACTCTCACCATTAAGCCAAGATCCTCAGCGTGCCAGGTCAGATACCTCCATATGCTACATCTTTAGACATATATCTGTGCACTACAACATTAGACCAATATATCTGTGTGATTAAACTGAGTAGGTAAACCAGTCCTGTCAGATCTTACATATGACTACATAAACCTTTCAAAACTAACAGCAGGAACTAGTTCTGAATAATCTTCAGCCACCAAATCTCTTGCAGGCATGTTGAAAACATTTTGTTTTACTGTGCTCAGAACAATCTCTCCCAGTTGGGACTAGGGCTAGGTCTACACTACCCGCCTGAATCGGCGGGTAGAAATCGACCTCTCGGGGATCAAATTATCGCGTCTCGTCGGGACGCAACAATCGATCCCCGAATCGACGCTCTTACTCCACCAGTGGAGGTGGGAGTAAGCGCCGTCGACGGGAAGCCGCGGAGGTCGATTTTGCTACCGTCCTTACAGCGGGGTAAGTCGGCTGCGATACGTCGAATTCAGCTACGCTATTCGCGTAGCTGAATTTGCGTATCTTAAATCGACCCCCCCCCCCGTAGTGAAGACGTAGCCAAAAACTAAAGTCTCAGGTCACAGAGCAGCAGCTTCACCACTTGAGTTAAAGAAGACTCCTCCCCCAGCCATAAGTAGTATTTGCAGATGGATAATCCTCTTTTCAGACTTTCCTCCATTAGACAATAAGGCCATCACACTGTCACTTTGCAAGATCTCCATTCTCAGCACTAAAAAAATGAAGGTTACTTACCTATAACTGGAGTTCTTCAAGATGGCCTCTGCATATCCACATTCATGGGATGCTCTGACTGGTGCAGCCTGAATGGTAGAACTCAAACTAACAGCACCAGTTGGAGCATTCACACATCTCCCTCACTCCTTCTCTTAGCAAATGTTCCACAGCAAGAGTATAAAATGTTGTGGCACTCCAACCACCTCAATTCTTTATCCCGTGACCCCAGGCCCTTTGATAAGTAGGACTCTGAAGAAGTGTGGAAGGTGGCGGTGAGTGTGAATACGCAGAGTCCATCTCAAAGAATTCCAGTTACAAGTAAGTAACCCTGATTTCTATTTTGAGTGTCCTCTGCATATTCCCACCCATAGGGTAGCCTAATAAGCAGTAATTCTGACCCACGAGGGTGAGAAAAAACAGAGTCCTAACTAAATAATGATTGCAGGACTGCCTTGCAAACTTTTGCATCTAACTTAGGTTCTAAGTCTAATGAGTCGTGCCTAGTGAAAGTATGGATTGTACTCCATGTTGCCATTCTACAAATTTCTATTAAAGGAATGTGTCTGAAGAATGCCATAGAAGCTGCCTTAGCCCTGGTAGGATGCGCTCTAACTCCCCTAGGAAAAGGGATCTCCTTTAAACTACAAAGCCTCTTTAATACATAGTCTAACCCATCTGGAAGGTGTTTGCACTCGTACAGCCCTACCATTGTTATTCTCTTTATAACAGATAAACAAGTTAGGAGATTGTCTGAAATGCTTAGTTTTGTCTATATAGGCTAATGCACTCCTAACATATATTGTACGTAATCTAACATCACCAACCTAAATGTGAGATTTGGGAAAGAACACAGATAAAATTATAGACTGATTTATATGAATATTGGATATCGCTGAGGGTAAGAACCTTGGATAAGTGCATACTACTACTTTATCTTTATGAAATACAGTAAATCAGCCCACTCAGCAGGATGGGTTAGGATGTTCTGGGCCCTTTTTCTGGGGACCTCTTTGGGGATGGATACAAGGACAAGCATGGAGAGACAGCAAAGCAGGGCCAGGGCACTGATCCACAGCCTGGTAATAGTCAACCCTCATGTTTATTATTGTGATTGACATACAGTTAATCTTTGGTTTGTTAGGGCAGGATTTCCAGGTTATGACCAATAACATTATTGTTATAGAGGAGGATATCACAGGCTAAGGGGTGTGTTTAGCCTGGGTTGAGGGTGGTACACAAGAGATTCCCACAGACCTCATTCCCTACCTCTCCCCAAGCCCACTCTCCACCCCCACATCCACCACAAGGTTTCAAAGATGGATGCCAAGCGGAAGAAAAAACCTTTATACACACCATTATTGTATATCTTGGTTAGAGCTAGATACAAAAGAGATTCCCATAGAACTCATTCGCTTGCTCCGTTCCTTCCTCCCTCCCTCTCCCCAAGACCAATCCCCTCCCCCACCCCAGCCAATTCAGAGAAAACTATCACAGCTCCTGGACACAAATCTACGATGTGGTCCAAATCTGCTCTCATACATTGTATGAGATATGGAAAACAAGAGTTTTTGCCCAATCCTGTTCCTTGAAGATCAGTGGATTAGATGGGTCTTTTTCTCGTGGTTTGGCTCTTGAAGAAGAGGCCGACACAAATGATACTTCTACTCACCGTAACAGTCCAATCATTTTCTGGTGGATTGGCTCTAGTAACAGAGGTCAACCCCATAGTAGCTTGAGTAGTCTTACTCTTTGGATCCTTTCCTTGATGCTCGGCATCAAAGAGGAGGACTTAACTCTCTTCATTGCAGACACATTCAAAACCAATGCTGGTGTAGGAGGCTTATCCAAAATCTGCAGTTGCTTGGTTCCAGAAGACTTCATTAACAAAGCTTCTTGGAGTAGAATTATCTGAAGCCTGTTCTGTCTCTCGTTCTTTGCTTGCATTGTGAGAGTAGAGCAAATTGAATATTTTGATGGTGAATGACCATTGTGCAAGCATGCCAGAGATCTAGCTTATGTGTTTGATGCCAAGAATACAGCTGGGCATGACAAGTATCTCTTAAACCCCAGCTTTTTGGTTTTCAACTCCATCATTCTAGTACTGAAGAACTTGTATCTAATTCTCCTGAAAACTATAATAACAACAACAAGAGTGCTCCTACAGCTACTGCTCATACATAGACTTTAAGGCCAGAAGGGGCCATCGTGATCATCTAGTCTGACCTCCTGCACATTGCAGGCCACAGAACCTCACCCACCCACTCCTGTAATACACTCATAATCTCTAGCTGAATTAATGAAGTTTTCAAATCATGATTTAAACTAGAAAATGACCCATGCTGCAGAGAAGGGTGAAAACTCCCCAGGGTCTCTGCCAATCTGACCTGGCAGAAAATTCCTTCCCAACCTCAAATATGGCAATCGATTAGACCCTGAGCATTGAGTGAGACCCACCAGTCAGACACCTGGGAAAGAATTCTCTGTAGTAACTCAGAGCCCTGCCCATCTAGTGTCCCATCTCCGGCCTGGGAGATATTTGCTTGTAGCAGATGAGGATGGGGCCATATTCCCTTGCAGGCAATCTCATCCCCTTCATAAACTTATCAAGCTCAGTCTTAAAACAAGTTAGGTTTTTTTGTCCCCAATATTCTCCTTGTAAGGCTATTCCAGATCTTCATTTCCCTGACGGTTAGAAATCTTTGTCTAATTTCAAGCCTAAACTTCTTGATAGCCAGTTTATATCCATTTGTTCTTGTGCCAACACTGGCCCTTTGCTTAAAAAACTCCTCTCCCTCCCTGGTGTTTATCCCTTTGATGTATTTATAGAGAGCATCATATCTCCCCTCAGCCTTCATTTGGTTAGGCTAAACAAGCCAAGCTCCTTAAGTCTCCTCTCGTAAAGTAGATTCTCCATTCCTCTGATCCCCTTCTCTGCCCTACTTCCACTTTGAATTCATCTTTCTTAAACATAGAACTGCACACACACAGTATTCCAGATGAGGTCTTACCAGTCCTTGTATAATGATAATAATCCCAGGATTGTGTTAGCCTTTTTCACATCCGCATATTTGATTCTTACCATTTTATAGGGATCAAGAAATCTCAACTATCATAAGAGAGATGGAAGAAAATGATTATTAGGGTAATCTCCTCAACTCTCACTCTCTCAATTCCTGTCAGTTAAGTAAAAGGACTTGAGGTTTGAAGGGCTCAGCTGCAAGCAAAATGATTCACTTGAAATCTCAGTATTTTCTAACTAAAATATTAAACCATTAAAATACAACATACAAACAACAGAGATGCACAGTTGAAATCAAATCTCCCAAGACTCTCACCTGAGCAGAAGGAGCACTTCTCCTGCACTCCTCCACTTAACTCCCTCCACAGGGAGCCTCATGTTTCATAACACCAACCCAAGCACTAATGCTAATAGTCCTCTTTCTTGCTGAGTTATTTGTTAACACAGAATTCGTGCACCATGGTGCTCATTAGCTGTGGATGACACCCAATCAGTGATTAAAGTTTCGTGGGGGAGGCACAAGAGGTCACAGACTCAGGAAATTTTTTTTTAAGAATGAGCCAGGTTGAGGGGTGAAGATCTTTTACCAAAGCTGCTGCATCTACAACTCCTTGGGCTTCTGCTTCTCTTAGTTCAGGGCTTTGTTCCTCCATGGACACAGGCACCATCCAATCATTGGCCCATCTGCCTGTCTATCATACTTGCAGGGGAAGGACTCTGCCACCACCCCACCTGGCTCTGTTTACTTCTTTACTCCCAGCTCACAAACAGACTGCCAGTCAGGCCCAGCAGCATCCTCCCACCCTCTGGCAGAGGGCAGGGTGAGGGTGCATCTCCACCACTGGCAAGGCAGTAAACAGAGCAGGGTGATTCCCGAGAGACCTCTAGCACCACTGAATCACACTGCGCCCTCCTACCTCTATCCCTGGAGAGACCTCCAATCCTGGCCCCGCTGCCTAAAGGCCGTGGAAAGTACATGATGAGCCACAGGAGGCAATAACTCTTCCCTGCTGGCTACAGAGCACCTTTTAGGGACAGGATCCTGGGTTGGGCCATCCAGGTTGGACTGAGGTGAAGAGAAGCAGGGATGGGATTACCCCTGGCTCCAGCCCCAAGGTCTCACTGTGCCTCCCAGACAGACCCCAAACCCCACGCAGTCACTGTACCCCCAGGTCCCAGAGAAACCCCCAACTCCATTGAATGTCATTGCATTCTCTGCCCCCTAGACCCAGAGAGACCCCAGATCCTAGAGATACCTACTCAGATCCCAGACATCTTAAACCCTGGGGACTCTAAACCCCACCAAATGTCACTGCTCCCCTAAATCCCAGAGAGACCCCCCCAATCCCACTGAATCTCACTGCACCCCAGCCCCAAACTCCCAAAGAGACCCCCAAACCCACTGAATCTCACTGAACCTCCCAGAACTTGATTCCTTAAACTCACAGGATATATTTTATTTTATTGATTTTTATGAGGCCTTTTGCTTCATTTAATAACAACAAACAGTAAAGAGATGACACCCCAATATTCACCACTGTCATGTAATTTGGATATGCTTTATACAAAGTATGCCTTGTGTGGTGTCATTCTAAAAGTCTAGTCAGTAATATCTCATTGGACTGTATGTGAAGTTACGAAGTTTGGCTATGTATGTTACTGAAACATGTCATGAGGTTGAAAACACCTGCAAGCAGCCTTTCAGGTATGACAGTAAAAGGGCCAAACAATGTTAATGGCTTATTGAGGAAATGCACACAAGCACAAGGATTACCCCAGGAACTGTGTACAATAGAAACCTCTCAGAGATAGCACTACACAATGGGAACTGTTTGACCCAGGTCACAGCAAAAGAGATTTCCAGCAAGTGGGGAGAAGATATAAAAGGGGGGAAATGACATCATGGAGGCCCTCACTCTGCCTACAACAACATGCCTGGAAACACCTGAGGAACAAAGACTGAACTGTGGGAAGTGATGGTTCCAGGCTAGAAGGATTTTTAGCCTGTGTATGAAAACCTGGGAAAGCCAAGGCAACTTGAGCCTTAAGAATCTGCCAGCCTGTTTAACATTCAGGGTGAGAATTTGCTAATTTATATCCTAGTGTGTTAAGCTCAGTTTGCGGTTTTTGATTATTTACTATGGTAATATGCTTTGATCTGTTTGCTATCACTTATAATTACTTAAAATCTATCTTCTGTAATTAATAAACTTGTTTTATTTTGTTTTGTCTGTAAAACCAGTGTAAAACTCATACTTGGGGCAGAAAGCTGTTGCATATCTCTCACCATATTGAGGGAGAGGGTGAATTTTATGAGCTTACACTATATAGTTCTGTGTGCAGCACAAGATGATACAGTTTTGGGTTTACACTCCAGAGCGGGTATGCACTTGAGTGCTGGGCAATTCCTTAGCCGAACTCTCCCATACAGAGCTGATCTCAGCATCTGTGTGAATATAGCTGCAGCTGGGTGTGTTTCTACCTGTGTGTGTGCTGGAAGGGGGCTTGAGAGCCTGTCACAGCAGCACAGAGTAAGGGAAACCCAAGCTGGTGGGACAGGAGGGCTCAGTGGTATCCCAGTTCCAAGTGGCACCCCAGAGGGAACCCATCACAGAGGTATAATAGTTTCATGAACTAAAACTGAATATGATTCTTATGTATATATGCATACAAAATTGCCAATTGTCTGTATCAAGTGCATGAAAAATTATTTTGGTTGAGATTATGACAGACCCCTCCCCACCTTTTTTCATACCACTTTAAAGATGGTGGCTAATCATTCAGTCCTTTCAATGTCAAACCTACCTAGTTCTCAAGGTTAGAGGGTGATGTTGTGCAGATGACATTATTCACAAATGTCATAATTTTAAAAGGTAATTTTAAAATATTTTTGAAAACTAGCATGAAAACTTTTTAATGGTAAACTCATATTGCTATCAGTTTTACTAACTAAAGTTATTTTTTTTAAATATTAATATTAATTCTCACTGAAGACCAATCATCTGCTCCAAATTTCCTTCCTGCATCACATACATCTCTGTATAGCCAAAACTTGGCAACTATGTGAAATTCATTTCTGAAGAACTGTTTAGTAGAAAAGCACTTTAAAACACTATAAACACAAACCCTTACTGTGCTCAGCTTTCAATTCACTTTTATACCATCAGTGTTCTTTAGTCCTATATAGGTAATGTTTCATAAACCAAACAAGACATCACTCATCACTGTCCACATAACGAAGACTCTTTAATTCATTCCAAGCAGATGACCCAGATGAAGACTTGCTAGTGAAAACATAAGCTGATCCAGTTTGAAATATGCTATTCTGTAACACCTTGTACTACAGAATTTACTTTATGCATGAAGAATAAAGGTATGGATTAGGGACTCTTCTTAAGCATTGCCACCTAACTACTGTACTATTTAAAATTTGCTCTCTGTTAAACAAAATTCAGCTTTTAACTTTAAACTACAAAAACAATGGAAGAAAGCTAGAAATATTGTAAACTTAAGCAACAGACAAGTCTAGTTTAGCTCTGTGGGCCCTGAGGAATCTCTTTAAATTATCAACTCTTCCCTGAGTATATGACTTCTCTTAAAATAATCTAAAAAACATTGCTAAACAAGTTCATTTAAACCCTTAGGGGAATAATTACAACCAGTTAGACAGAAACACTGTGCTTTCAAATATACAGATTTATAGTTTGTAACAAAAGACATAAAATGTCCTCATAACTGGTCGGTGCAAGTCTAATAGAAAACAAAACTGTAGTAGTTTAATGACCATATTCCCTGGAGATTTGCAGATGTTTTGCGGATTTCAATTCCAAATAGTCTGCATGACTTTCAGTGGCCAAATTTTAAATTACACAGGGCACATTTTATTCTTAAATTAAAATTGCAGGAATGTAGATGCTATATCTATTTTTAAGAGCAACCCCCAAAAATTGTGGTTTGCAATTGCAATGGTTAATTATAAAGATGCCAATACCAATACATGGTGAATTTTGCATCACTAAAACTATTGCATGCTGGTTAACCCAGACGTACTTTTTGAGCTCTCTCATCAGATTACAAGATATTCATCACACAGCCAAACATACTTGCCCTCAGCAAGGAAAATGTATGTTTTATTTGTTCAGAGACAATTTTACAATTCTTCTGAGGGCATGGAATAAAAACATAGTGGGCACCAGTCATTCAACGAAGGAAAGCAGCCAACAATCAATTTATTTATCACAGTATGTTGACTAAAAATTTCATATGCTATATGAAAAAAGAGCTTGTGGTGAGCTGCAAAGAAATGCTTGAAATAAAAACCAATGCTCGGCGCACGTAGCACATTCTGGATGATGAATGCTCTCAGTTCCCTCTGTTCTATCCTCTTCTATTCTTCTCTCTAAATATAAACTTGCACTGTCTAGTTGTGTACCCCACATTCTGTGGTTCAGTTCTCCAGTGTTCTCCTGTATTTTTGTCTCTATCAATTCAAACACTTAACTGGCTCCCATTACCATAGTATCTGAGTGCCTCCCTAATATGTTTGTATGTTATTTGGACTTCCCCAGGGGGTAAATCTGCCTACAAGTTTACAGGGCCTCATTGTGCTGGGTGCACAACCACAAATGGAAATATTTGCAAGTACATCTAACCCTGTTTCTGGCTAAATTCAGGAGGATAGCAAAATAAATCTCAGATTTGATACCATGTCTGTTAACAATTTCCAGGGGGAAAAAATAAAGAACTCCTCAGGAATTTATACAGTAACTCCTCACTTAACGTTGTAGTTATGTTCCTGAAAAATGCAACTTTAAGTGAAACGATGTTAAACGAATCCCATTTTCCCATAAGATTTAATGTAAATGTGGGGGGTTAGGTTCCAAGGAAATTTTTTGGGGCAGACAAAAGGCATTATATACTGTACAGTACTGTACTGTACTGTGGTTGGGAAGTGCCCCTGGCTTACCCCACACAGGCACAGTCCACTGCAGGCAAGGATGCTAGGAAGCACCTTTGCAGCAGCAATGGCAGCTTCCCTGGAGAAGAACAGGCACCGACTTTGCCGGGAATGCTCCAGGCCTGCCTCTTCCTGTCCCCGCTCCACTCCAGGCCCACCTCTTCCCACCCCCACTCCAGAGCACACTGCATCCCCACTACTTCCCCTGCCCTGGAAGTCCTAAGTGCCGCCAAACAGCTGTTTGGCAGTGCTTAGGACTTTCTGGGAGGGAGGGGGAGGAGCAGAGATGTGGCGCTTCCCCGCTCCTCCCCCTCCCTCCCAGCGCTTCACGCTTAGGACTTTCTGGGAGGGAGGGGTAGGAGCGGAGACACAGCGCTTCCCCACTCCTCTCCCTCCCTCCCAGCGCTTCGTGCTTAGGACTTTCTGGGAGGCAGGGGGAGGAGCGGAGACACAGCGCTTCCCCACTCCTCTCCCTCCCTCCCAGCGCTTCGTGCTTAGGACTTTCTGGGAGGCAGGGGGAGGAGCGGAGACACGGCGTTTCCCCACTCCTCCCCCCTCCCTCCCAGAAAGTCCTAAGTGCTGCCAAACAGCTGTTTGGCAGTGGGGGAAGCGCTGGGAGGGAGGGGGATGAGCGGGGAAGCGCCGTGTCTCCGCTCCTCCCCCTCCTTCCCAGAAAGTCCTAAGCGCAAAGCACTGGGAGGGAGGGAAAGGAGCGGGGAAGTGCCGTGTCTCCGCTCCTACCCCTCCCTCCCAGAAAGTCCTAAGCGTGCAGTGCTGGGAGGGAGGGGGAGGAGTGGGGAAGCGCCGCATCTCCGCTCCTCTGATGGTTATCAACCTTTGTCTAATTTCAAGCCTTAACTTGTTGCTGGCCAGTTTATATCCATTTGTTCTTGTCTCCATATAGGTGCTTAACTTAAATAACTCCTCTCTCTCCCTGGTATTTATCCCTCTGATGTATATATAGACAGCAATCCCCTCAGCCTCCTTTTGGTTAGGCTAAACAAGCCAAGCTCTTTGAGTCTCCTTTCATAAGATAGGTTTTCCATTCCTTGGATCATCATAGTAACCCTTCTCTGCACCTCTTCCAGTTTGAATTCATCTTTCTTAAACATGGGAGACCAGAATTGCACACAATATTCCAGATGAGGTCTCACCAGAGCCTTGTATAATGGTACTAACTCTTCCCTGTCTCTACTGGAAATACCTCACCTGATGCATCCTAGGACTGCATTCGCCTTTTTCATAGTCATCCTGTGATCACCCAATATACCCAGTTCTTTCTCCTCCTCTGCCACTTCCAACTGATATGTCCCCAGATTATAGCAAAAATTCTTGTTAGTCCCTATATGCATGACCTTGCACTTTACACTGTTAAATTTCATCCCATTTCTATTACTCCAATTTACAAAGTCATCCAGATCTTCTTGTATGATATTACGGTCCTCCTCCACATTGGCAATACCTCCCAACTTTGTGTCATCCGCAAATTTTATTAGCACACTCCCACTTTTTGTGCCAAGGTCAGTAATAAAAATGTTAAATAAGACTGGTCCCAAGACTGATCCCTGAGGAACTCCACTAGTAATCTCCCTCCAGCCTGACAGTTCACCTTTCAGTATGACCTGTTGTCGTCTCCCCTTTAACCAATTCCTTATCCACCTTGCAATTCTCATATTAATCCCCATCTTCTCCAATTTAACTAATACTTTCCCATGTGGATCTGTATCTTACTGAAATCCAGGTAAATTAGATCTCCTGCATTTGCTTTGTTTAAAAAATCAGTTATCTTCTCAAAGAAAGAGATCTGGTTTGTCTGGCATGATCTATCTTTTGTAAAATCATGTTGTATTTTATTCCAATTACCGTTAACCTCTATGTCCTTAACTACTTTCTCTTTCAAAATTTGTTCCAAGACCTTGCATACCAATGAGGTCAAAGTAACAGGCCTGTAGATTCCTGGATCACTTTTTTTCCCTTTCTTAAAAATAGGAACTATATTAGCAATTTTCCAGTCATACGGTATGACTCCTGAATTTACAGATTCATTAAAAATCCTTGCTATTGGACTTGCAATTTCATGTGCCAGTTCCTTTAATATTCTTGGATGGAGTTTATCCAGGTCCCCTGATTTAGTCCCATTAAGCTGTTTGTCCTCATTCCCATTAGCCACCCTGTCACTATGCCTAAACTCATTAGCCTCATTAAGCATGTGCTTAACTCTAATCATGTGCTTAAATCTCAGTGACTCAGATACAGTGAAACACTGACTTTAATGGGACTTAAGTACATGATTAATGTTAAGTATGTGCTTAAATTCTCTCATGACTAGTGATACTTTCGTGAATTGGGACCTATATGATGAGTTTCATTATAAGTAGACTTGCACTTTGCATATTGCATTGTATTGAAATAATCTGGGATTTTCATTCCACTGCTCTATAAACTACTTAACTGTATCTCAGCTCTTTAATGGGTTTCAAATATTTGCAGATATAATATGAGACGTTCATAATGGTTGTGTAATTATTTATCATTTTATTCATATCTAACCCTATATACATATTGGGATTGTTGCTGATTTGCAAAAATAATAGAAGAAAAGTTAAAAATTAGAAAGATGCTTTACATTTTTCTTTAGGAAAGAAGAGAGAATCTTTCCAGATAATACATATTATATGTTTCTACTCTTAAAACAAGGGCACATTTAAAAACAATTGACTTGGTGAATAACGATTTTCAGGAAAACTATGGAATGCTGTAGCCTTCAGCCCTAAAAAAATCAAAAGGGACAAGGATAAATGTTGCCTCTCCTTCTTATTCCAAGAACAGTTTGAGTTTCTCTTGTTTCCCAGGGTTAAAATCTGCAAGGCTGAGAGGTGTCCTGGCAGGTGTGGTGCTGACAGAGAAGTTGCTGACTAGTCCATGTCAGTTCCTTTGCACGACACAACATTTTGACTCTCTCTGGGTGAGGAAAAGGTAGGAAACACTGTCCAGGGGGAAAAGATATGTGGAAGGCATAAGTGAATTGTTAATGCAGTTGCAGCCAAAGGCTACATAAATGGAGTATGAGTATTTAAAATTGAAACAGATGTTTCTTTATGGAAAAAACAGAATGTAAGGGCTTGTCTACACATACAGCACTGCAGTGGTGCCGCTGCACCGCTGTAGCACTTAGTGAAGACACTACCTACATCGACAGGAGTGCTTCGATGGCATAGGTACTCCACCTCCCTGAGAGGTGGTAGCTATGTCAATGGGAGAAGCCCTCCTGTCAACATAGTGCTGTCTACACTAGGAGTTTGGTCAGTATAACAGTGTCATTAACATTCAGGGGTGTGGATTTTCCACATCACTGAATGACACAGTTATACTGACATAAGTCTGTAGTATCTTGGATACTTATACGACACTATCTCTTTTTACTATCATAAAGTAAAGAAAGAACATGGTGGAGCAGATCCTCAGTTGGGGCAAACCGTCACAGGTCTATGGAACTATGACAATTTACACCAGATGAGAATCCATCCCAGTGAGTCTTGGTGAGGCTGAAACTCTATTTTCAACTTGTCATTTTGTGCTTACCTACTGTTTTACACAAAGCTTCTAACACATCTTTTATAATGTACAGGTCCCACAAATGTGGTAGCTGAGTCTTAACTTTGAAATAATTCACTGTTATGGGTTTGGATTAGCCCGTTAGGGCTATATTGCCAAAGGTATAGTGAGTAAATTAGGAAATCAGAACATGCATGCAGCTGAATTATAGAGGTAATTTTTAAAACCGCTGCAAAAATTCATGTGTGTATCTAGTCACTCCTGCACCAGACAAACATGGGTAAAGAGGATGCACTTCCTGCCCAACAAAGAAAGTGTTTGAAGGACTAGTCCCAAAGAAGATAAACAGAATCCTACACAGAAAAATTCTAAATATGAAACCAACAAAACACTTGAAAAAAATGTTTAAAGATGTTATTTAACTGTGTAATGAATAGGTTAAAATGGATGCCATAGAGGAGCTTGTTCCACACCTGAGGCCATCATAACAAAGACACAATCACCTTTATCTAAGGTTTGACTGGAATTTCTAAAAGGTGAATGACATCAAAGCACATATAGAACCTGGGCCATTTTTATGGTATATATTAGAATAAATATAAACAGAAAAGCCTCTAATTCACTAATTTTTGCCGTTTGCGTCCTGGTTTTTGGATTCTAAGATCCTTGAAAACTCATAATCCTTAACATATTTCATTCCAGAATCTCACACCACATAAGCATTAATTAATTAGCCATCCCACTCTAATTAATGGAAAGGTTGCATTATTTGCCAAGGTTAAACACACTGAGTTGGGACTCTCGACTCCAAGTAATCTATTCTAACCAGCAGCATTGTCTATGTCACCGAGCAAACAAGTATTTTGGACCACAGCAGCAATTCAAAGAGGAACAACTTTTATTGTTGTTATGACAAATGACAAAAAGGCCAGTTTGGATCTCTGTATACAGTTTGAATCTCTGTTTAAAAAGGACAGAGGACACAGATATTTTTAATATCATATCCTCTAACACTTTTCATTTAACAGCCTTATTTCAAACAAAATACATTACCTCATAAGAACTACCTTCCACCAAAAAGCAATGCAAGAAATGTATTAAGCCTGGCTAACTTTTTCTCATCTTGCAAAATCAGAAAATTAGAGATAAAAAAGAGGTATTCCAAGATTGTTTCCTACAGTATATCCTTCAGTGTTTTATCCAGTTTAACTTTAAACGATTCATGCAACCTTTGCCTAGGAGTATTTATGCACGATAGGTGTTAAGTATACACATTTCATAGGTCAGAACCTCAAGACCCACTCTGGGTCCTTTGTACCATTCTGGAAAACCACCCTAATAAGGCATCTGGAGATTCCCTTGGCATGGGATAATTCCTGGCTGGCATACAGTCAGCTCTATACCAGCCCCTTTAGCACAGTGGTTTTCAATCTATTTTCATTTGTGGACCCCTAAAAAATTTCAAAGGGAGGTGCAGACTCCTTTGGAAATCTTAGACGTAGTCTGTGGACCCCCAGGGGTCCATGGACCAGAGGTTGAAAACCACTGCTTTAGCATATAGGGCATACTGGAGGTGTGGCAGGAGCGCCTTGTTCTCCAGCAATCCTTGGCTATGTAATGGCCCACAGGGGACTGTTACCAGCTTGTGTAAATTAAAGCACCCTGCTCTAATTTATACTCCCAGACTTGGAGGAGTGTAAAGATGGCTTTAAGCTTTTGCCACCTTTGCTCCCTCCCCCGAATCTCCCCCACCCTCACGCCTGTCCACCCCCTCCCCTGATGCCCCCCTGCCTGCCACTCACTCCTCCCTTCCCCTGAGGCCCCCCGGCCTGCCATTCACTCCTCTCCACTCCCTCCCACTGGTGTTCTGGGCCAACGTAGGGCCAGGCAATGAAACAGAGACCAGGGAGCTTGTCTCTCTTGTGCTGCCAATGATATCCCCTGCTGGCACCCACGTAATGGAGGAAGCTGTCTGATTCAAATGTGGAGGGAATAAAAGCTTGTGTAACCATAACTCAGCCCCCTTGTATGTACCCATTATGGTACTGTCTTTAATTATAGCATCACATGCCATTTTTTCCACAGGACCCCTGCCTCATTCAGTACACAGGATGGATCTGCTCTGGGGATGAATTGGGGTTGTGCTGTAAAGCGGGCTGTTGTCTGTAAGACCCCTGCCTCCTTTATTCAGAGATTGGAAGGTGTGAGTAAATTAGGTAGAGAATTCATTTCTGGAACAGAAAGAAGGGTCTTGTGATTAAGACAGTTAAATGCGGGCTTGGAGAATTGGATTCCATCCCTGCCTCTGCCACAGAGTTGCTATGTGATGCTGGGCAAGTCAGAGGTGGTCACCAATTGTGTGTCCCTCATTTTCTGGGTGCCCAACATGAGACCCTGGGGCCCGAACTGCAGAAGTTCTGAGCACACACAACTGCAACTGAAATTCATGTGCTTCAGTATATAAAGTGCTGTATAATGCTAAGTACTCTGAAAAATCAGGTCGTAGGTATCTCAAATTGGGCACCCAAAAATAGAGGATACTTTTGACCTTAATCTCACTGTGCCTCAGCTCCCCATCTTTAAAATGGATATAATAACTCCTCCTTTCCTCATGGGGTTTTTGTGAATATTAATTCATGTTTTTGAAGCACTCACATACCATAGTGATGAGTGCCATAGAAAAGCCTGTGAGGACATTTATAATTTGGTCGTCATAACAGGGTTTAAATAGTGTGCAGTAAATAAGACCTAGGGCCACACACTGAACAATGAGAATAAAACAAAATATTGAATAGCTGATTGTTAATTGAGCACTGTCCATCCTATACACTGAATGAGGCAAGAATCCTGTGGAAAAAATAGCACAAGATCATGTTAATTAAAGACTATATTATAACAAATACACACAACGAGGCCAAATTAAGGTTGCACAAAACAATGAATTCTATAAAATAACCAAAGCCACATAGTTTTTCTAGGATTTTTCCATACTTTCTTTTTTTTTAGCCTATTTTTTCTAGTTACAATATCTCCCTCACTTCTCTTTTTCCCTGACTCAGCCACTTTTTTGAATTGAGTATCCCTGTCTTCTGTTGGTGTATAGCAAAAGGTGTTTCATAAACTGCAATAAAAAACAATTCACACGGGAAAAGCAGATAGTTTCTATATGAATTATAGCTACAGTGAAACAATTATTCCCTGAACAGAGCCCTCATTTCCTTAAAGAAAATCAGTCACTACAGCACTTTCTCACATTAAACTGAAAGAAAGAAGAGAGAGAGAAGAATCTGGTTTTAGCCACCATTAACTACTTTAAAAGGGACTTTTGTGTTAAGGTAAACTTTTAAATTCATAATCAATTCATTTACTTTTCAATTTTTCATACATTGTTTACAGATTAAATACTAATATTTTAGCATCATTAATTAAACAAAGATTTGCTCCTTCACAGCCAATCTCTTGCTCCTATACAGTAATGAATTTGTGACATTACAATCATTTCCATGACAAAAGACTCTGTAGTGAAATCTTGGCCCTACTGAAGTCAATGGGAGTTTTGCCAATGACTTCAGTAGGGCCAGGATTTGACTCACTACGTCAAACATGGGATTTGCCATCACTTGCCTAATGCTTGGAACTGCCTTTCTATCCTAATGAGATAGGCATTCTACCTCTTTCTTTGAACTTCCTCCTTAAAACTTAATTCTTTTACAAGGCTCACAAATGCTAATGCAGATCACTACAAATTCTGTCACTCACCTATTATGCAACAAAAAAAACCCTATGACAAACAAACAACAAAAAAGACACTAAGTTAGCACCGTCTTCTAGATCTCCCAGTGTATTTTTGTCTCAAATATTTTTCTAGTTAGCGCCACAGGAGACGATCTGTATCTTTCTTTGTGTCCTGTGCAATGCTGAGCATACTGTTGGAATGTAAACAATAAACAAGTAATAATAACTACCTCAGGATCTAGCAGAATGATACTGTGAGGGAGAAAGCTCTAAATACAAAAACCTTGAGTAGCAAGAAAAGGAACTTAAGTACTTTGAGTTCAATTTAAAAAAAAATTCCCCCCTCCTCCCAGTATTAGTCACCCTTAAATTAAAATGAAGCATTTCCTTTGATATGGGGACATGCACTACCAAGGTCCAGGGATGGATTTAAAACTCTCATTCTCTTGTCTTCTGAAATTGATGTGTGTGGTGGAGGCGATGAATTTAGTCTCCAGAGAGAAGAAAGATGCTGCTCACACAGCACTTCTACTCACCAGTCCATGCAGCAGCAATGGTGTTGGCTTTGAAGGAAGCCAACTGTCCTGCTTTCCCAGCCAGAGGTTAAGAATTGCATTGGTGGCCACTAGAGGGAGGAGGATTAGGAATACAGTAAATTGTGGGCAAAAGGCACCCATGATGAACTCACATGGGACAACCCACAAATCCCCCACCACTGCCAATAGCCAATGAATCTCAGATACTGCTATGGGCTGGGAAGTATCATCCAGTAGTGAAATATCTACTACTGAAAAGTTGCCAGTATGCATCCTTAACTTTGGTGGTTGGAGGATAGGAGGGCCTGCCTAAGATCATATGAACTACATCCCTCTTCCCTTTGTTACAGATACCTTATATTTGCCTTCTGAGTCTTGTTTATTTCCTTACTTAAAACTTCAGATGTCTTTTATCAAGAAAGCTCCTTTGAAAAGCTAGCATGCCAGCTTCAAGAGAGTCTCAGGAGAAGCACCAGCCGACAGACATTCACTGTGCCAAGAAGTACTGTATTTAATCAACAAATCTGTACAAATTACATGAAGTTGAAAATAAACAAAATACAATGTGATAATCAAAAGAAACTTTCTTTCACTAAATTAAGGCTTGAAGCAGACCTGAAATAAATGTTTTCAATTAGTTACCTAAACAAATATAAGGCAATGTGTATTTTGTAATTCAACTGACCCTTCAGCTTGATTGCCTGATATGTGTCTTACCTCCAGCACAAGTGGCAGAACATTCTGACCAAGGCAGGTGATTCCATGCAAAACCAACTTCATTGTCTCCACTGCCAGTACGAGAGATGGGAACATTGAATTTATACCTTATACCCAAATTCTGTTCCTGTAGCAGAATCTGCAGTTGAAAACAACTAGTTATACCATTAAAAAATGCAAGCAGAGAGCAACTACAACGAATTTAATCTAGGTATGTGTTATGTCTTGTAGAGGGGGGAAATGTAATAAAGCAAGCCACAATAGTTCTTGCAGGTATTCCCAAAAGAAATCTGGACTAATTTTTAAAAAACATACACACACTGATTTTTTCTATTGTGTACGGTGTTTTTGTTTTTTTTCAATTTTTTTTCTTAACAGCAAAATTTGTTTCTGACATATTAACAATTCTAATCTTCTGGTCCTCATTAAGTTAAATTACTTCAAGGAGGTGTCAAGACCAGATAATATTAAGGGACTTTATTGGGCTGACCCTGTGTAGGTGTGCAACAATCTTCAAACCCCCATATTGAGCTCTTTTGCTGGGACTATCCACAACATGGCTGGGGAATTAATAAGACCCTTACCCGGTTAGGGCTTCTACATACTACCCCAATATTCATATTACGAATAATACTCCAATCTGGCATCAGTAATGGCACTAGCTTCCAATAGAGAGAGACACGAGGGTGGAGCTATTTCCCCAGCACCCACAGTACAAGGCGGTGGTGTGGCTGGGCATATGGGAAGAGTGAACACTGGTCCCTTTTACAGACTGGCAGAGCTCCTGCTGTACATGCAACACCACAGATCACCAGGTGAAACCATCAATAATTCTCCTTGTGGTTCCTTCTGTAGCACAGTACTTCCACATGCCACCTGCTCAATACAGTGCTGTGCTTTCAAAACAATCTAGCCCTGAATCCCCAACCTGACATTTTTTTATTGCTGCTGCTAAGATCTACAGTACCTGTTAACAAAAGCAGCCTGGATGAGTCTCAGAGATATATCTCACCCCATCATGCCTCCAGTTATAAATTACTTTGAGGCATATGCTCCCCTCTGTGAGAGAGCAAAATGGTGGATAATCTTCAGTAGGGAAGTCACTGGTGCTGAGTTGATGAGAAAAGTAGTTAATGCATTAGACACCTCCCCTCCACATAACCACTTCTAGCCTCTCCACAGCTAGAACAGGCAAAACGGGCTTCACATTGTTGGGAGTGTGGCCAGGTATGTCCACAGTCAGGGAATTTACTATGGGCCAGATCATGATAGCTCACACCATAATTAGACCCACTGAAATCAACAGGGCTACTTCTGGAGTAAGGCATTACCTGTTGTGAATAAGGGCATCACAATACAGCCCAATGCAATTGTCATATAACTTGCCTTACACTTTCATACACCCCAATAGGTATGACCACACTATATATCCAGTTTTCAAGTTATGTTGTCATTACTGTGAGGACCAGAAAGCAAATGAAACTAGAAGGGATACCCCCTATGGCCTGAGGCATGTGGGATTTTCACTGATATTTTCTGTAGATCTCCTGGCAATACAACAGTTTGTTGTTAGCTCTCTTCTTTATCACCATAGCTATCCCATCAGTTTTGGGAAGACAAAGAGGTGAGTGGGAGGTAATCTCAAAGTGCAAGAACTAGGCACGCCCTACTCTTTTTCCATGCAATTTTACTCAGTTTATTGCCCTCTCTTACTTGGAACATAAAATCATGTTTGAGTTCAGAAATATATTCATTATAACATTACCATGACTATGAGATTTTCTGAAGTAGGGCCTAAAGCTTCCAAAGATTCAGGTTCCTCTGTTGGCCTCTTGTAATGAAAAGCTGTCCCAGCGACATCAAACTTTCTAGGCCAGTCAATAGTCCAGGCACCATTAATATAGTAGTCATCCTCTTCAGATTTTAAAGCTTAAAAAAAAATACAAGCCACCTAAAAATTGGAAGCAGCATTTATAATAGAGAAGCCATTGCAAATGAAACTACTAATGTGACAGAAGTATGTGTACTTTAGTTCTATATCACTGGTTTCAAAGTAGTTTAAAACCTACTTTTCCTTTTGGCAGAATGACCGAAGTGTGGCCCATGGAGATCTACAATACTGACTTCAGCTATCATCTCCAGTAGGCAGGTGTGATCTGCAGACTACAGGTATCAGCAAGAACAGGCCATGCAGATCGAGATACAGTGGTGCATGCTAGAACTTGTTGTATCAATAGACTGTGCACTCTGTACTACAGAAACCTGCAATCTGCTCTAGTATATGCAAATTAGATTTACCTCTTAAATGTACGAGTTGCAATGTACACTACAGTTGAACAAAATGTTGGTACCTCTGCCTTTCGGAGTGTGGGACATGCAAACCTTGTGGGCACAATAAAAGTGTGTGTGTGTAGGAGCAAGGAAGAGGCAGTTTGAGTTTCAAAGCTGGTTCCCAAGCAGTTCTTACTTCCTTATCTTTGACCCTTGGTATACTGCTTTAGAAGCATGTTCCCAGAAAGACAATAATGTTCAAAATCAGAAAACCCTGCACATTTCCCAGATGATTTCTCAGTGATTCTGTTCTGAGGTCAGGTAGCATGGAAGATAAATATATATTAAATCACAACACAAAAGTGTGACCAGCTCTCAGATTGAGTCCTAGAACTAGTCAGTTGGCTACGCTGCTCCAAGCGAACATACAAATTCAACCACAGTTTATTATTATGGTTATATGGAATATTTACATTTTAATAATTGTATGAATATCAAATAACTGAAAATCATTTATATCAGCAAGAAATTAGTAATAAATACCAATAGTTTAATCAAACTATAAAATTTAGAAAACCAAACACTGGTAAGCTATTACTTTTTCCAATATAATTTGTTAAGCTTCTATTGTCAACATAGCACGTGATGAAAACAGCACTGCAGGTAGCATATCTATTTCTGATTCAACAGGTTATGGAAATTTCAGAAGACTGCAATCATATTTAAAGCAGCTTGAAATAAAAAATTATTTTGATGGACAAATAAAATATTATTAGCTTTTTTATAATCTTTATCAGTTTGTTAAGGGTAGTCTTGCAGATTCTATTCAAGGGCAGATATTTTATTTTTTCTTTATCAAAAAGATTCCTTTTTTGGTTTCTAACATATGAAATGGACTTTAGGAAGCTTACAGACTTCACTCTGAATGCTCTTTTATGTATACTATTGCTTAGGTGGCACTAAGCATTCTCTCTCTCAGGTACTTGGCTGGCTGGTTCTTGCTCACATGCTCAAGATCTAACTGATTACTATATGTGGGGCCAGGAAGGAATTTTCCCCCACGTCAGGTTGGCAGTGACCTTGGAGATTAAATCTTCCTCTGCAGCACGTGACTGCAAGTCTCTTGCCAGGATGCACTTTGGTCCCTCCTATTCTCTGCCCGGGGCACATAGTAGTCTAGTCTCCTGTAGACTGTAATACGTTAGTCTAATTTAGGTTGTTGGGTTTAGCGAGTGGGTTCTTGGTGGTGTTACTGGCCTCTGATACACTGGAGGTCAGACTAGATGATCTGGTGGTTCCTTCTGGCCTTAAACTCTATGACTCTATGATCTCTTTGGTTAAGGTAATAAAGAAGACTACTCGATTTTTTGGAATTCATATCTGCTTCTGTAACCAAAGTTTGTTGATATTGGGAAAATGACAGTCTAAAAATTCAAGGCCAGCCATGGATCCTTAGTCAGTCCTTATTGAAGCAAAACATCTATTGACCTTAATAGGGAGAGAATTTAGGATTTGTCTTATAGATTGCAAGAGTGAGGAATAAGACAAGTAACCATCACAGGCCAAATTTTGTTCTAATATACCTCAATATAAATCTCATTCTAGTGACTTCATTGAAATTACTCTGAAATTACACATGTAACTGAGAGAAGAATTTGGTCCTCAAACTTTCACTCTTATAGGGTTCCTGAGTTTACTCCTGACTGTATGCAATGGGGCATTGATACCAGGGAAACGTGTATGTGAAAAGAGAGTGATAAGGAGCAGGAAGAGATGGTGGTGTGTCACCAGGAAAGGGACCAAAGTCTCCTCACAAACTTCTATTAATTCCCAAACTGTGCTGAACCACCACCAAACTCATCAGGTAGAGGAGAGAACAAACCATGATGTTGTACAATACTAAAGGAAGGGAGCAGTGCTTCTTGCTAGTTATCTATTTTGTGTAAGTGTATGAAAAATTATTAGAATAAAGCTTGGTAGTAGAATATTGGGTCAGAATTTGGCCTCAGCAGAAGCTAAATTTCCGGAATCCTAATTTTTATCCACTCTAACTTCAAAAGATCCAATTAGGTTAAATTAACCGGACAGGACATTTAAACACGAAAACATTTAAAACTACTGCACAAACATCAAAGAACTAAAATAAACCTCTCTGCAAACTATTTTGTATGGATTTTTTTAATTTGTTTAAAAAAATAAAACCAGAAAGTTTTCTCCTAACAGATTTTAAAACAGATTTGTCAATACAAATAAAAATATTTTTCCACATAATTTTTCCATTGTTTCATATGAGACAATTTTTTTCAAAAGGGATGAGGTTCTGTGCAATTTTGCATTTGCAAAATGAATTGCAGTAGCTAAGAAAACTAGTTTCCCTTCTGTCTGATATATACCCTCAAGCATGGAGTGAGAGATGCAAGAACCTGGTTTATATTCAATTGTAATTGCAGTAACATGAGTGCAGATTTTTACAGGTACAAACTGACCCTTTGAAAATGTGGTTCTTAATATGAAATGGCTCTGACAGGATATCCTGTGACCTGCATTCCTCTGCTTGAACTATGCAGTGTTGTTGTAGCCATGTCGGTCCAACAATATTAGACAGACAAAGTGGGAGAGGTAATATCTTTTATTGGACCAACTTCTGTTGGTGAGAGAGACAAACTTTTAAGCTTACACAGAGCTCTGCTTCAGGCAGAAGAAGCTTGAAACCTTGTCTCTCTCAGCAACTGAAGCTGGTCCAATAAAAGATATTACCTCACCCACCCTGTCTCTCTGCTTGAAATGTCAGTTATAAGATATAGATGCTATTTCACCAGCAATACAACTTTTTGGTGCAGGATGGAGAAGAGGGGAGGGAGAGTAGTGTAATAAGCATTCCTCATTGCTAGGGCTAAGTATGTTACTCTTCCTCCTAAAAGGGAGGAGGCTGACAATCCTGCTGAATTACAGGGGTAGAAGGAAGCAGACATCCAATACCAGCACTACAGCAAATAACTATGGGTGGGTGGGGTTAATTTATCTAGGAGGCTAGCTACCCTCCACACTCCCATCTAGCACACATCAGAGACAGTCCTTCGCAAGCATTTGCATTGCTAGTTATTTGCATTCCTGTGGCTAAGGGACAACAAAGCAGCCTAATCAGCGGATCTGCAGCCTAGGACTGTCAGTTCATTAGGTTGCAGAACAACTAACTCATCAGTTTCTTTTGACTGAGAAATGTGTTGCCTTGTATGTTTGTGAACTGACTGTTACGTAAACCAGGTTAGGGAAACATCTAGCCGTGCTTGCTCTTTTGTCCTTAGGGAAGCCTGAAAAGGACCTAAGGACCTAGGGGTTACAGTGGACGAGAAGCTGGGTATGAATCAACAGTATGCCCTTGTTGCCAAGAATGCTAATGGCATTTTGGGCTGTATAAGAAGGGGCATTGCCAGCAGATCGAGGGACATGATCATTCCCCTCTATTTGGCATTGGTGATGCCTCATCTGGAGTACTGTGTCCAGTTTTGACCCCACACTACAAGAAGGATGTGGAAAAATTGGAAAGAGTCCAGTGGAGGGCAACAAAAATGATTAGGGGGCTGGAACACATGATTTATGAGGGGAGGCGGAGGGAACTGGGAATATTTAGTCTGCAGAAGAGAAGAATGAGGGGGGATTTGATAACTGCTTTCAACTACCTGAAAAGGGGTTCCAAAGAGGATGGATCTAGACTGTTCTCAGTGGTAGCAGATGACTGAACAAGGAGTAATGGTCTCAAGTTGCAGTGGGGGAGGTTTAGGTTGGATATTAGGAAAAAACTTTTTCAGGAGGCGGGTGGTGAAGCACTGGAATGGGTTACCTGGGGAGGTGGTGGAATCTCCTTCCTTAGAGGTTTTTAAGGTCAGGCTTGACAAGCCCTGGCTGGGATGATTTAGTTGGGGATTGGTCCTGCTTTGAGCAGAGGGTTGGTCTAGATGACCTCCTGAGGTCCCTTCCAACCCTGATATTCTATCATTCTATGATTCTAAGCCATAGAATCATTACTTCATGGATCAGGTTGGCACTTGTTTGACCCCAAGATCAGAAGAGTACAAGGCAGGTTTAAAGCCACCTTTAAAGGGAGAAAGGATGCAGCCTGAAACTTGGGACTTGAATTCAATTTCCTGCTCTACCACAGGCTTCCTGTGTGACCTTGGGCAAGTCATTTTAGCTTCTCTATGCCTCAGTTTCCTCATCTGTAAAATGGAGATAATCCCCACCTCACAGGAATGTTGTAAAGTTAAGTACATTACAGACTGTGGGGTAATCAGATACTATGGTTATGGGGACATGTAAGTACCTAAAATTGATGGATAATATTACCTCCCCTGGTCCTGCACCCAGCAAAGCTTAGCCAGAACATTGAATCTGCTCCAGTATCTTAAAAACACTTTATAAATATTACTAGTTAATTAAGCTCTTGTGTTTAAACCAGCTCTTACCAATGTAGTTCTTTGACATAGCCATTTCTTTTACTTCAATGTGAACAGAACCTCTTGGAATTTGAATCACTTCCATGTAGCCTATAAGGTAAAGGTAAACCTTATTTATTATTATTATTACCTGGATGAAACTATCAATTAATAAATTATGCTTTGGATTCAAAGGTACCTGAACATTGCCTTTCATGCCAGAGTACAGAGAACTCTTTAAATTTCAGACACAAATGTGAAAAACAATAGCAAGAATCTAACATGAAGCCATGAGTTTCTCCTTTCTACATATTAATAAAGTCCTTCATACAATGTTTCAGAATTCACTGATTAATTTATACGTTGGCTGTGAAATACTAGTATATTATCTTCCATGTTTTGAGCTTTCAGTGAGGTTCCATGTGGGTACAACAGTCCACCTTCATACAATGAATCACAAGGTAGGGAGTGATCTACATCTACATACTTACCTCCTCTGGGCAATGAATCATTGAAGAAACCTTCAATGGCTTCACATGTGCTACCATCTCCTCCACACACACGGCATCTGTCTTCCTTAGCATCAGATCCCAAAATATTATCACAACCCACATGCTGAGAACAGATAAAGATAGAACAAATATTACTGCAGTCAGGAGGTTTCTTGGATCATTACCTGAAAATACTAAATATTTTCTCAAGAGATTTCTTCCTAAGTATCTGAGATTGTTCTCCCTTTGCCTACCTCACTTTGAGTGGCCCATATCATAAGAGAATTTTCACTTACCAGAAAAGGAGACTCAGAAATCAGAGATGATCCAAATTTAGTTTATTGATAATTAATAATTTGTGCTCCTACCGTGCTTTTCATAGGAGAATGTCACAGTATTTTACAAACATTAATGTACTACACCTTAACACAATTATTATTTAATATCTATACAGTGCCCCCAAATGTTCTAATTTTCCTCTACCTTTGGTTTCTCTAACAAAACACTGTTTTCTGTGTCTCCCTTGAAGGGTTGCTTAAAAACAAATGTTGTGGTGTTTTTGTTTCTATAAACCTTTACATTTCACAGACCATCTTCTCACATCCTACAGAAAAGTAATGCAGCTAAATTTGTGACATCACAATTATTTTGATAACAACAAACTCATATAAAAGCTTAAATATGTGAGTTCACTGCACACTCAAGCAGAATGAAAGACTGAGCTGGATGCAGAGAGAGCTTCTGTATTATCTGGATTTGATTCTCTCCTGCATCCAAACTCCAGCATTAGTTACACAAAAATACATTTATCCCACAGTACCACCTGGAAATAAGATGCCAAGAAAACAGCAGCTGATAGGATTGGAAGAACTGCTGTGAGGAGTCAGGAAGAGAAGGGAGCTGTTAAAATTTACAGGTGGTATGTTATGTAGAGGGGATATCTATGCATGATTTAAGGATTCACCTCAGCCAGAGAATGGGAGAAAATATATGCTGGGAAGGAAGGATAATAACAGAGGACAAATTGAACAGGAAGAAAACTGCAGCTTTATACTTCCTCAGATGATTATATAATAAAAAGAAGAATCAAATGATCTCCAAAACAGAACATAAGGCAGCCACATGAACATACGGGGGAAAATGTGATTTTTCTACCATCTTGTTTATAAATAATACAGATATGATCACAGAAGTTAAAGTTTCAAAATGTTTTCACTGCTAGGCAAATGAATACAATCATAAAAATTTGGACTTTCTTACTGATTACAAAAAGCAAAACCGAGATCTGACTAACCTGTGTTTCCTTATGTAGTCCTCTATTGGGAATAAATCTAATCTCCATTTCTGCTCATTTACTAAATAATACCTTAACTGTAAGAAAATGCAAACCTCCTGGTTTTAATTTATATTTTTCTTGCAATTGTGTGAAAGATTTAAATTCAGTTTTATCAAATACATTCCCTTGTATTTTAATCCTGATGGGATCCATTTTTGTGGAAATACTTGTAATATCTGGCATAGTCAGTTTTAAAATAATCATCAAAAGTAATAACTGTTTTCTAGCATCTTCACATATTTTTAGCATACTGGGATAATATTTATTGTGATTTTTTTGTCTGATCTGTGATTTGGTTTGCTAATACATGGCAAATCTTTGGTGCTAATTGTGTCACCTTCTTAGTTAGAAACAATTTGATCTCATCATCTTTGATTCAATCATAAAAAAAATCTTTAGGTCTTGGTTCCACAAAGCACTTAAGATTGGACTTAACTTTAAGCATGTGAATAGTCTCAAAGAAGTCAGGGTTTTTTTAAGTCAATAGCACTACTCATATGCTTAAAATTAAGCATGTGCTTAAGTGTTTCGCTGAGCTGAGGTTTTATTGGAATGAATAGCAGGGGCATCATTTGCTATCTGAGCCCCCGCAGATTTTTCATAGGTCTATATGCTCCATTAGGTCTTTCATTTTTTGCCTGCACTTCAGATTTTGCAGGATATCACTGTATAACATTCTATATGCTGACATAATTTTTTTCTGAAATCGCACCCCTGATGAATAGTAGTATAACCATAAATGTGGCAGTTACATGATATTTAAGAAAGATGGAGTACTTACTGCCACATTTATGGTTATACTACTATTCATCCCAAAAAGGCCTCAATTCAGCAAAGAACTTAAGCACATGCTTTTAATCAATTGATCCCTACAATTACTGGTCCTTCAACAGACACCAGAGATTAGGAGAAGCCAAAAGAGACTAAATAAAGGATTCTAATTTAGTCTTGCAATAGGGTGGCTTGCCCCTTAGGGGTTGGAGGCCTGGGGCCAGCCAACACTAATTAATGAAGGAACTGCACCACCCCATTTGTGCTGTGTTACCAGTCTTGATGGGGCCTGATTCCCCTCTAAAGGCAGCAGAAAGGTGTAGGGAGGGTGGGAATGTTAGGAAGCTATGGTAGATGCTGCAGAGAAAGAGGAAAGACTCCTGAAAGGATGATCCTCAGACTAGAGGAGTTGTATCCCAGCTAGGAAGACCGCTAGAGCAAGAGGAAGTCAGAGCCTGGAGGCTGAGCTGCAGTAAGGAAAAGTCTGCAAGTAGTGTCTGAAGTGTGACCCAACTCTGGGAATAAGGGCTGGGGGGCTCCCTACCTAAAGGGAGAGAGATATGGAATGTTTTAAATACTGTGGACTGCAGTTCTTCAGGGGCCTTGAAGAGGGGGAAACAAAGGCAGGATGTGTCAGAATGACCTCTGGCCATAAGTGGGTGCTCTGGAGGTGACTGCCCTGATTACAAGTCTGCTGCAATTTCTAATGAAAGCTTATCGCAACTCATAATAATTTGCCTAATTTTTGCAGTCTTCCTTTCCCTTGTCTCAGGCTCACAGCTTATGTAAGAAATTAACTTTTACTGTCAACAATCCTTTTTTATCTAAGATTTTTTAAAAAGTACTGCAACTAAAATGCTATACAAAATTACTGCTGATAAATACTAGACAATATGAAGTAATGCAGTAATGTAGTTTTTATTAAAACATGCAACCTTGCATTCTCCATTGATACAGATATCCAGCGAATCAGCATTGCACTGAGTTCCATCTATTACTGCAGGGGCACGTTCAGTGTAAAAATTGTAACCTTCAGCCAAGCAGTTTAATGCACATGGTTTAACCCCTCCTAAACAACAAAACAAATACAAAATTAATGGACAGTTTCTGAAAAGGTAAGAACCAATTTTAAAAGCATATACAAAATCAGACTGGAAATGTATAGTCTCTTCTCCCATCTGAATACAGACAGATTTATAAGCTTTCTTTAATCCTTCCAAGTAATTTCTGTACTTGATTCTTTCTCTCTAAAAAGATTACTTCAGATTATAGCAAAACAGCCTACAGTTGAGTTAAGGTGAAAGAGTCTTTAATGATAATACCACCCTAATGCCTGCTGAACAATTGAAAATACATAAAGATGTTATTTAAAAAGCACTAACATGGTTATTGTACTTTCCAGTTTTGAAATATAGTAAAGTTCACAATATGCCTAATAAAATGAACAATGTTTTGAGATGTAGGGCCTGAATTTAAAGTGAATTTAACCTGCCCTCCCTTTTCTTGACTGCTTATAATTCTGCTGGCTCAATTTTTTGTTGACATAAGAGGACATTAAATGTCTAATTACTTGACTTGTAGAACAATCCATTAATTGGATGTCTAGGAGCCCTCATTTGCTCAGCAAATAATTTACAAGCACATCTGAGAGGTGCTAAATGCCCTTCAGCAACCACTGATGATACTGGGAGGTACTGGGATCATAATTATTTGCAAGCACAAACTGTAAGCACAAAAGACCTAATTTTTAAAAATTAGGTCATAGACACTATCTCACATGGCACCAAAAAGGATCCCTAACAACTATATAATAACAAGGCACTAGACACAGTTCTTGAGCACAGCTTTTCAGATGTGTGGAGAGTGGGCAATGAACAAAATATACAGCAAAGATTTCCATTCTTATTTCACCATTACTAGCTAGCATGGAGTAGCAATAATATCAATAATTAGGTCACTTTTCTTTTGTTTTTTATGATAGGATAACGAACAGAAATATCCTGCTTAGCAGTTTTAAGGCTTACATTCAAAATGTCCTGAACAGGACACAGGCTTTCAGTATATTTTTAGGTTAATGGATAGCATTCCTAATTAGGGCTATCAATTAATCACTGCAATTAACTCAAAATAATTAATTGTGATTAATAGACTAGCAACTGAAATTTAATACAAATATTTTGTATGTTTTCTACATTTTCAATTATATTGATTTCAATTATGACACACAATACGAAGCGTACAGTGCTCACTTTATATTTTTGATTACAAATATTTGCACTGTAAAATGATAAAAGAAATAGTATTTTTTGATTCACCTCATACAAGTACTGTAGTGCAGTGGACTCCAAACTTTTTTGATCGCGCACCCCTATCAGTAAAAAATTTTTGAGCATGCACCCCCTGCCGTGCAGGATCCTCTTGCGCACCCCACTTTGGAGACCACTGCTGTTGTGCAATCTCTTTGTCATGAAAGTGCAACTTACAAACGTAGGGGGTTTTTTTGGTTACATAACTGCACTCAAAAATAAAACAATGTAAAACTTTAGAGCCTACAAGTTCACTCAGTCCTACTTCTTGTTCAGCCAATCGCTAAGACAAACTAGTTTTATTTACATTTGCTGGAGGTAATGCTGCCTGCTTCTTATTTACAATGTCACTTGAAAGTGAGAACAGGCGTTCGCATGGCACTTTTGTAGCTGGCTAGTGTAGCCCAGGCCTTAGAAGAGCAACATTCTGATGCAGAACCTGCAGAACCCAAACTACCAAAAAAGAAAATCAACCTTTTGCTGGTGGCATCTCTGACTTAGATGATGAAATGCACATGTGTTGATCCGCACTGCTTTGGATCATTATCGAGCAGAACCCGTCATCAGCATGGACACATGTCCTCTGGAATGGTAGTTGAGGCATGAAGGGACATATGAATCTTTAGCGCATCTGGCACATAAATATCTTGCGACACTGGCTACAACAGTGCCACGCGAATGCCTATTCTCACTTTCAGGTGACGTGAATTAGAAGCAGGCAGAATTATCTTCCGCAAATGTAAACAAACTTGTTTGTCTGAGCGATTGGCTGAACAAGAAGTAGGCCTGAGTAAACTTGTAGGCTCTAAAGTTTTACATTTTATTTTTATTTACATTTATTTTTGAGTACAGTTATTTTTTGTACATAATTCTACATTTGTAAGTTCAACTTTCATTATCAAGAGGTTGCACTACGGTACTTGTATGAGGTGAATTAAAATACTATTTCTTTTGGGTTTTTTTTTTTACATTGCAAATATTTGTAGTAACAAAAAATATAAAGTGAGCACTGTACACTTTGTATTCAGTGATGTAACTGAAAATGTAGAAAACATCCAAAAATATTTAAATTGTATTCTATTATTAACAGCATGATTAATTGCGATTAATTTTTTTAATCACTTGACAGCCCTACTCCAACTGATCCCGTTGGCAGATGAGACAAAGACTGGAAGAGTGGTAAATAAAGAAGAGAACAGGTCACTAAGACAGAGAGAACTGGATTACTTAGTACTCTGGGCACAAGCAGACAATATGCCTTTCAAAATGGCTAAATGTAAAGTCATTGTTAAGAACCAAGATTGTAGGTCTACCTATGGGATGGGGCGGGGGGCACTCTATTTTGGGAAGCAGTGACCTGAAAAAGACTTGGGGAGTCATGGTGGAAAATCAGCTGAACATGAGCTCCCAATGTAAAAGTGTGGCCAAAAGTGTTACTATGATCTTGAATGTATAAATGGGAACACTGGAGAAGTAGAGAGGTTATATTACCTCTGTATTTGGCACTGGTGTGACTGCTACTAGAATTCTGTGTCCAGTCGTGGTGTCCACAATACAAGGCTATTAAGAAATAGGGGAGGCTTCAGAGAATGACTAACAGATTGGAATACATGCCTTTTAGAGACAGAATTAAGGAGCTCAATTTATTTAGCTCTATCAAAGAGAAGGTTAAAGAGTGATTTGACCACTCTATAAGTACTTACCTAAGAAACAAAAATTTGATAACAGAGGGCTCTTTAGTCTAGCGGACAATATCTAATGGCTGGAAGCTCAAGCTGGACACATTTAGACTAGAAATAAGGTCACATTTTTTAACAGTGAGGGTAATTAAACATTGGAGCAATTTACTGAGGGTTATGGTGTGTTCTCCATCTCTGGAAATTTTTAAATCAAGATTGTATGTTTTTCTAAAAAGACATGCCCTAGTTCAAATAAGAATTAATTTAGGGAAGTCTTATAGCCAACATTATCCAGGAGATCAGACTAGATGATCACAGTGGTCCTATCTGAGTAGGGTTATAGGAAAAATCAGATAATTAACTTCCTAGATAGGAAGTTCTGCTGAAGACTTGCTATTGAAACTTGAGACCAAATAGAAAAATATTGTCTCACCAGACATTCTGTTTAAAAAAAACAAACCACCTGCTGTATAAAGGAAGAATGAATCAGCTACAAGATAAAACCAAAATCTGCACCCTGCCCTGATCCTGTCATTCATTGTTTGGTTCAAGTATGGGCAAAACTACACCTATCATGCCTATAAGATGATGAAAATGTAGAAGAAGAAAAAACATATTATACATGCTTAAGCTTGAAAAAAATTAAATCCAAGTCTTTACGTGACAATTGTATCACATTCTTTAAGGCCAGCAAGGATTTTCATTAGGTAGCTAAGGTATTATTAAGGGTATATAACAGTCAAAGCTTAAATCAAATAATTTTTATACATTATCAAAACTCTAGAATACAACATCATGAATATACTGCCTGTATCCCAATTGAGTGAAATTCTCCTCTCAGTCATGCCAGTGTAATCTGGAGTAATTGAGAACAGAATTTGGCCCACTATTTTTACAAAGCAAATCCTTAGACAAGATCTCTGCCCCTTAGAGTCAACAATGGAGGGACAGATCCTGTGTCACTTCAGTAGCCAAATGACTGCAAAGCTAGCTAAACTGTTGAAAGCATAAAGTTGGCAGAGGGTGTGACTGGATGAAGGAGGTACATCAGGGAGTTACTGGCAATCAAACAGAAATTAAAGCAGCCCAGATGTTGCTCTAATCTGTGCTAGGGCTTAACCGGCCCAAGGATAGCCCCAAGATTGGGGACAGGAAGTGTGGGAAAGTCGGCATAAAGTAAGGACCCCTGTTTACTGATGAATAGCCCTGTATCTAAATCAAAAGACCATCCTTCTCCATCTCTCCTTTTTCTTCTAAGGAGCAAAAAAGAGGAAAAGAAAGAAACGGTGGGACAGATCCTTGACTATGGCTGAAGAACAAACAGCATAAGCCAGGAGAGAAGGCGATGCAAAGCTCATCTTTGCATTCTGCCAGTCATGGGGCCACTGTGTGCAGGACTGGTCCTGTGAAGTAACTTAGAGCAGTTGAGGATTTCTTTAACTTATGTCAGCTGCTAACTGCCCCAAGAAGCTGAAACTGCAGAGTAGAGACATCCATGATTGTGTTTCTACTGCTACAGTTAACATGTAAAGCAGTGCAGGTACCGCCGCTCACTGCTCTGAATTTGGTTTTAGTAATAGCATCAGCTCTTAAGACTCAGGGATACACACTTAGAGGCTTGAAATTAGGTTTTGGGATGTAAAAAATATATTATTTATATATATATCTTCAGTTTAGCTTTGAGTAATCCTGGCATTCTCCCAATGCAATTAGTAAAATTTATTTGCAAATTATTCTATTAATTTATCTATATTACATTCTGTAGCATCCATAACTCCCAATCAGGATTGAGGCCCAGTGTACCAGATACTGTACAAAAACATAGGAAGAGACATTCCTTGTCCTAAAGAGCTTACCTTTTTTCTGCTTTGATCTTTAGTTTGTAGGGGAAAGGCATACAACGTACAAGCTAACCGATCAGAGTGATGATAGGCACACAGCTGGCATAAACTAAATCTAAAAAATCTGTCCCAAAATGGAAAAAAAATCTGGCACAAATAGCTATGCTGAGCACAGTACAGATGCTCAGGGGAACAAAACTGTCCTTTCCCACACAATGGAAGCTGTTGTAGCTCAATGGCTCTTATGTACATGCACACCATCCAGGATGGTGGAGTTCCAAGTAGGGGAACTCTATTGGGACTCTTATACTGTACACCTCACTGCAGTGTCCAAGTGGAGTAGTGGATCACCCACCCATGTCCAGTCTCTGCATGCTGCTGCTAAGGGAGCTGATGGGGAAGGGCTTTACACTATGAAGTGGTGCATTCTTCTTGCATAGCACCTCCTGTCACATTTTCATAGCTGAACCACACCAGTTCACCACCAATAGGCCCTTCCATTGACATGCCCTTTAGTGAATTTTGTATTTTTAATTAATAGGTCAACAGATGACTACTGAAAAATCAAAGTTCAAGATTAGTCAGCTGAGTGTTTTCAGAGATGTCACGTTTATATCTCTGCCAAACTACACATTACCTCCAGTGTAGGGTTTCCAGTTATAATACTTTCCCCGGAAGGGCATATTGTCGAAGTCTGCACACTGTTTTTCTCGAAAATCACGGGACCCTGAAGGACATGGCTAAAGTAAAATTAAAATAAAAAATGTATTAGACATTAACATTCATATAAAAAGGACATGGTTATATTACTTAAAAATAAAATGGTCCTAAACTACATTATGTTAGCTTACTCCTTTATTTTGTGGCTCTGATTCTGACACTTGCTTTATTGTTTTACAACTGGTATTCAGAGTAAAGTGTCTATTTTGTAATCTTAGGCAGGCACGAAGTAACTTAAACAAAGTTAAGTGTTACAACAGTTTCTGTATAACTTTACACCAGAATCATGTGACGGTTCACTTTGCAATCAAACCATCAGGTATCTCCTTATAAACACATACAAAAACCAACTGAAGAAACTAAAACACAAAATCTTTTTGGTGACAGATTCAGGATCAGTTGCCACAGCTGTTCTTAGGTATGCATTTAAGAGATCAAGAAACAGATTTGCAACATCACATTCAACACTCAATTGCAGTTTGAAGACCTACTATTGTTCACTGGCTACTTTGACAAAAAACATTTTACATATACATTTTACATTTTACATCAGAATGAGACTGGACAAGGTTTAATCCCAATTCTAAGCATCTTCCAAATGTAAAGAATTTGGAATCACTATTTACATTTAACCTATTAACTTTTCACAATCAATTACTGAGCCCAGACATGTATTAAATAGTTTTCTCATCTGGGGTGCTGTTGGTGATGTTGAAGACTGTGTTTTCTCCAAGGAAGAATTACAGGAACAACATAATTCACTGCTATTACTTAAACTTTTTTGTCTATGCAAGGTTTAGGTTCAAAATAACAAAGTCAATTAATTGCTAACCTCTGAATTTAGCATTGCAAGATGATCTTTTCTGAAATCTGTGTAAAATAGCATAGTCTAAGATAAATTATCTTTTACAGTTCTGCAACTACAAGATTTACAAGGAAAAGTTAAAACATTTGAAACAGTTAAGAATATTGTCTTTAAGATAGAACAGAAGAACTTGTTTGACAGAAATTTTTAACTGTTAATAAACATTACTGATTTTTATAAGCAGCCTCAGAGTTCATTTTTATATTTTTACTGGTCTACCTGTATTTCTAAGCCAGTTTGCGGTGTTCAGAAATCTGGAATGAATTCATTGTGAAAGAGGTTATATAAACAAGTATGGTAAAACATACTACACTATGCAAATATTTGCATAATCACCAAAACTCTCAGTATATTGTAGTTCAAGTTCCTATCATATAAACGCCATAGAATCATGACTTGGAAACTAAGCAAGAAGTTTCCTACAAGTTTAAAAATATTTTTAAGTACAATAAAATACTGAACATGGCATTGCCCTGTAATTTCTGCACTGTTTCCTTCATAAATTACCCCTCCACCCTCTTCCAATCTTTCCTTTAAGAAGCTCCCACATCTTTGTTTGCAGCAGGCCTCTGCTATTCATGGAAGCAGAACCATCAGGCTACAGCAGTGCCTTCTCTTTGCCCTATGAAACTCCATTCAGCCATTGCTGAGAGTTTAACTGTTAAAATTTGGCACTTGTCTTCTCTAGCTTTCCTCAGGAAAATTCTGGCAGCCTGACAGAATAATAAACAAATATTCTAAGGCTGGGCTCATGCTGCTGCCAAAACAGCAGCAGACACTGTACCGAGAGCTGCCAGAGCATTTGTAGCAGTGGGGAGGAGAAAGAGTTGGGCTGAGCTCCCCGCATATCAGGACCCAGCACACGCCCCTCTCTGAGGGCAATACATGTAGCAGGAACAGGGCCAGGATCAAATCCTGTAAACATCACATCCCCCAGGCTCAGCACCTGGATCCAGCAGGTGATCTCCTCACTCTCTGGAGATGCCACATGAAGTCAGATCCTCCAGAACTCCCCACGGGGTGGGAGAAAGAAAGATAGGGAGGCCTGACTCCCCCCAACAACTTCCTGGAATCAACACATGGCCCAAGCAGCCTATCCTTTTTTTTCCCCTGGGGGCATCACATGGAAGAAGAGCACATTTAACTCCTAGGACAGGGGAAAGAGAGGGAGAAGGGCCAGGCTAGGCTCTCCACACCCACTGACTGCCTCTAGGTCCCAGCATCTGGACCTATCTCTGCCCCACACCCCAGGCTAACAGCCTTTGCCTGGCGAGGGCAGGTCTATACTACAGCTGTAAGTCAACCTAAGTTATGCTACTTCAGTTCCGTAACTTACGTAACTTAGAATGACTTACAGCCGTGTCTACACTGAGCTGTGTTGACGGGAGACGCTCTCCCGCCAACATATCTTACTCTTCTTGGGGAACTGGAGTTCAGAAGTTGACAGGGAAGCACTCTGCCATTGACTTAGCGGGTCTTCACCAGACTCGCTAAATCGACAAAGCTGCATCGATCGCAGCAGTGTAGATCTAGCTGTAAGTATAGACATGCCCACAGTTAGACCTGCTTTTCAAATGATAGAAGTTGGTGCTATGATGCTGAACATTCAAGCTTCAAAACCCTGCTCAAGATGGAGAGGTTGTCACAGTTGTGCATAATAGAATTTCTTTTTATCTTTTTCCTTAAAAGACTATTTAGGAAATTACATACAAAAAAACCTGTTAAAACAATGGCATTTAGGTTGCAAAATCAAGCACTTAAGTTAGGAAATGATAATTTTACAGTTGCCTGTGCAGCCTTAATTCTGCCTCTGCATATACATTGTGATACTATCTTACATATTACTTTTTCCACAGATCCCACCTTATTCAGTGCACAGGGTGGAAACATGACAGGACATATTATGGGTATATGGTCAACAGTAAATCTGACATTTCCAAACTTTAGTGTGCTTGACTTTGCAATCTAAATGATGTCAAGTATCAGAGGGGTAGCCGTGTTTGCTGCTTTTACAGATCCAGACTAAGAGTCCTGTGGCACCTTATAGACTAACAGACATATTGGAGCATGAGCTTTCATGGGTGAATACCCACTTCATTGGACATGCATCCGATGAAGTGGGTATTCACCCACGAAAGCTCATGCTCCAATCTAAATGATGTCATTTTAACAGGTTTTTTGTATGTAATACAAACATATATCTGGTTTATCTCTAAAGATAGAAAAACACATCACCTGAAAAGTACCATCCCAAACTTTGAGGGGAAGTGAGAGAGAATTATATGAATGATAAATTGAAAAAACTTGTACGTAAAATTGCCATTCTTTAAAAACATCATTCTGATAGGGTTTCCCAACCAAAACACGGAGGCTGGCTTCAACTCTACAGTCATCACCTGTGCTGGACTGACTTGGAAGCAAACAGAGTGGGTATTGATCTGGATGCAAACAGAGCTCCTTCAGCTCTGACCTGCATCAACATTAGTACAGCCGCACCATGAATAAATGACTGACACATTCATAGATTCTAAGGCCAGAAGAGATCATTGTGATCATCTAGTTAACACAGGCCATAGAACTTCCCCTTATGATACTGTCATCTCTGAGGTCACCTCAGTTACAAACCTGAATGACTGGAGTAATTTACTCACCATATACTGCCAAACTTAGAACCTCTGAGTTGTTCTCCAAATATTTCACTTGGAGAAGGGTAGCTGGAGACTTCAGTACAATACAGATAAGCCCAGAGTCAGTCTTTGATAGTGGTGTAATGAAGTCCAGCTCTCTTTGTGTGTTTTCTAGTTTTTGGTACTGCTGCAGTTGTAATGCCCGATTGCTAAAGGACTAAGAGCTCAATAACACTGACTTTATGCATTGACATAACAAAGGTGTCAAAGCCACGATATACTCTGAAGACTTTTGCTTTGATGATGCAGACCACTTCAGTGTAACTGGTAAAAGAGATTTGCTAGGCTTGAAGAGGTGAATGGGTCTGTTTCAACATGGGCACTTGCTGTCAGTGAATGTAACCAGGTCAAGGGACTCATCTCAGGATCCTGCTTTGAGGCTGAATCCTTTTAAATACTCTTGATAGGTGAAGGCTGGATTTAGAGTCTTCAGGTGCTCGCCTTCAAGCTCAGTGATACTGAGTGACAATATGACACCTGCATCTTGCTGTACTCTAAAGCACAAGATACAGGGGCACCGGAACAGGAGGAGCCAAGGGGCCATGGTCCTCCCACTTTTTGAAAGGGGCCTTGCCCCTGCCTCTACTCTTCCCCCTGAGGCCCTGCCCCCCCCCCCCCAGCCAGGACAGCAGCTGTAGAGCCACAGACCCTCCACCTGCCTGTGGTAGGGGGGCCGAGAGCAACCCCCATCCTGTGTCCCCATCCCCAGAGCTCCCTGCCCAGGGCAGGTGGAGGGTCCGCAGCTCCTCACAGCTGTCCGGGTGGCTCTTGCCATGGCCGGGCTGCAGCTCCAAGACCCTGTCCCCTGGCCCTTTCATCCTGTCCATGTTTGCCACAAACAGCTGTGAAAACAAGCAGAACTGTTTGGACCAGTTGAAGTAGAAAGCTAACACTGTTCTTATGTCCAGAGTGTGCAGCTGCTACTCATCTTTATTCAAGTGAGGCTTGGGGAAGAATTGTTACATGGATTCCATTTCTCATAGCACTTTATAAATTAATTTTTGATTAAAAGTCCTGAGGCTTAGGGAAATATGTATATTTTTATATCAGTTACTGAGATGGTTGGTGATAGGAAATACATTTCTGATTACTGTGTTCTTTCTATCACCTTTTTGTTTCCAGTACTCATTAGCTCTTTTCTGCTGATCTCAATGTTTCTATTAGGAGATGTCTTCTCAACTGAAAAGTCAAATATTGTTTTGAAAGCCTTTAAGGAATATGCCTAGTAGGAGTTGAGTATGCTGATTTCAAAGAATGAAAATGGTCAATGGCAGGAGCATTACTTCATTTCTGAGTCAAAAATGAAGTCTAAGAAGCTTTTTTTTTTGTTTGTTTATGAATACTAGGAACTTTAAGGAGTAATACTTTTTTAAATTACTTGAGGAGTAATGAATGCTGACACTACACAAAATCCCAACAGAAAGGAAAGGGTACAAACAAATTGTTCATACAAATGATGACCGTTTTGCAGACTCTTAATGTTTACATTAATCAAACATTCTTCGCCTTTCAAAAATTGACTAGCAATAAAGTCCATCATAAATCTTGAAACAATCTGCAAGTCTCAGCAATTTTCGATTTTTTTTAAACCTTAAAAAAATTACTATATAACAAATGGGTAACACTGATTATCAGAGTTCTAGTGCAATTTAAATTGCTGCAAGCCTGAATTAACTTATATCCTCCTCATAGTAATATCATTAGAATAATTCTACTTTCATTTACATTGAAAAACAGAACTGAACTAGGAATCTTTCAGGACATAAACTTAAACTGTTTAACATTTTCCCCATCAGAAGATCCCCCTGAAAAATCTTACCTGGTATAGAGATAAAAGGGGATTCTATTAAATTTTTAAAAAGAGATTGTGAACTTCCAGTTATCATTACAGATCATCACAGTAATAATAATAAAGGGACTGTGCCTTCTTATGCAGATTCCAGATTTATATTCTAGATGTACTGAAGACTGTAGTCTGAATAGCAAAGAGTGACTTTATTACATCACATACTTCTGAAGGTGCCAGTGAGAAAAGGTGAGAATTTAATGAAGACTGACTACTTCATCCCATTGACCACTTAAACTGAGACTCTAATATGGTGAAAAGATGCCATGAAACACAAGATTTAGATATAAAAAGTTTGGTAAAAGAGTATTTAACTGCAAAGAGCAATGCAGATAGGTAGAAATAAAAGCTTAAAGAATGCCAGACTTTTTACCAGTGGCATTCTAGCCAATGAATATCAGTGGACTGAATTCTAAGATCAAAGGTAAACTAAAGTTGGGCTTGAATTTGCATTGTGAAAGAAGCAAAGGACATTAATTCCAGACTGAAGATGTAAGTGCAACTGAAGATGTCAGTACGAATGAAATGGCCAGGATACTGAATAATTGAAAAGGTAGGGAGTTGAAATTAGGATAGAGAAAAAGCAACATAAGTATAAAAGAATTAAGATTAAGGAAAGAGAGAGAGGTATAAAAGGAGAAATCAAGAAAGAAGAATATGATCAGAAATATGAGTAAAAAACAGAAAGCAGTAAGGATTTAGAAAAAACCTATATGCAATCCATCTCTGAGTTAGAAAAGGCAAAAAGAATGAAATCAAGAATTAAGCAAAGCAAAAATAATTGTGAGAAAATGATGATGATGAGTCACCAGGGACATTACAGCACCCAGAAGTAAAAAGAGAGAAAGAGGAACAAAAGTCAGTCAGCAAATTCCTCAAAGATACAACAGGCAGATAATAAAGAATGAGTGTAAGAAAGCTGAAAAGCAGTGAATGGTACTGATTTCAAATTAAATTGGGGTGCGGGGAGAATGGGACCAGAGTGGAAAAGAGAGAGGCACAGAGAAGAATCAAGGGAAAAATCCATGTCACACAATACAATTAAGGCATGTTAAACCATAGTACACAGAGGTTAGTATAGTGAAATCTGCACAGGAGGACACTCTTGTTAAACAATTAGTCTTAAGAAATCACCCTAAAATATGCCCAAATGTATTGAGTACATTCTGCTCCACCTTTATTAATGGCAACCTCCATTAATGGCAACCTCCATTAAGCACTGGATTTTTGTTGGTCTCTCCCAATATTTACTTAAGACAGGTATTACTATATTTACCTCTCAGCATAATAAAACGTAATATATATTTCAAAAAGTAATTATATAAATTGTTGTAATCATTCAAACTTGGACTAAAATTTTAGCTAACCTCATAAAATGACAGTAGTTTTTTCCTTTAAAACTAAAATTCAAAAAAGGACAGGAAATTAGTATTAGATATGTGCTTTGTACACTGTTAAGTCCAGCACTAAAAGATTATCTGGGCATTTATGTGTCAGCTCCTACAGGTCTTGAATGCAGGTCCAAGGGGGTCCTGAGTTATCACACGCCAATCCTGCACCCAGCAGCTCACAGATAGCATGTGGGAGCGGGCCCATGAACTGCCCACAAACCCTCAAACCACTACTCTCTGATTGGGGGAGCTCCAAGGTTCCTGGCTGGGCTGCAGAGGAGGAAAAAGAATTTGTCTGTAAAACTTGAGCTTCACCCTGCCATAGACTGCTGGTATAGTGTTTACCTGTTCCTGCTATATGATCCTGACCGCCTGGTATCCTGACTTTGGGAAACTGCATCCTGGTTCCTGTCTTCTGGTTCCATCTCCCAATCCTGACCTCCCGGTATTCTCATGACTCTTGATCTCTGCCCTCTAGTTTGTCTCTTGAGTCTGATCTCCTGGCATGCTAACCCAGCCTGATAGCTAGTAATTGGCTCCTGGCCCCTCAGCCTGTGCCTGATGCTAATGCCTAGGCCAGGCTGTCCATGACCCTGCCCTGACACTGTTGCACATGGATTCATTAGAACAGCAGTGCAGAGGAAACAGAGATCAATAAATATAAATGAGAAGTTATGAAGTGTAGAAAACTGATATGGGAATCTAAGGTATCAGGGGAAAATCCAAGGGTGGTAGCACTTAGGACATTAAAGAGTTTTAAAATAATATATTAGGAACAAAAGAAATTGTAGCAATTGGATAGGCTCACTGCTAGATGGAGGTGGTAAAATTATTAATAATGATGATGTAGAAAGGGAAGAAGTATTCAAATATTCAATAAATATTTTTGTTCTGTATTTGGAAAGAGGCAAGATACTTACCCATATTACATGAGGATGATGAAATACATTCAAGTCCACTAGTAACTAAGGAGCATGTTAAACATCTTCTGGGGATAAAAAATGTTTAAATCAGCAGGTATGGATAACTTGCATGCAAGAGTTCTAAAAGAGTTAACTAGGTGTCCCATATCCAACATGAGTGGCCTAACCACTGGACTACAGAGTCAGTCTTGTTCTTTTGCATGGAACATTTCAAATGATCTATTTTTGTCCTGCTGTGGAACAGAAAAGTGTTTGAAATAATAACATTTTTCACAGGATGGGAGAACTGTTTCCCACCCAGCTGCAAAACTATAATACAAGGATTAAGAAGATAACCCAGAATCACATAAGGTTCCAAGTGATGATATTGAGGAGGCTTCAGAACCATACAAAAGAATTGCAGAAGTCTTCAAGAGGCCACAAGATTAACTATTAAATTGTTTGATGTGATATCTCAATGGAAACATACAATGAGAAAAATGAATATTCCCCACACATTGTATTAGAAGTATTAAAGAGGAACTCTATCAGTAAAGGGATCTAGTCAGGGCCACCCAGAGGATTCAGGGGGCCTGCGGCAAAGCAATTTCGGGGGCCCCTTCCATAAAAAAAAAGTTGCAATACTATAGAATACTGTATTCTCGTGGGGGCCCCTGCAGGGCCCGGGGCAAATTGCCCCACTTGCCCCCGCCTCTGGGCGGCCCTGGATCTAGTTTCAGATATTGTATATAGTTACCTACAATTATAAGATTACATTAAGCTTTTTCTGAGTTTATTTCTGTATGCCCTCAGATCCAGAACAATTCTAGTTAGATTATAAACCTAACTAGATTGGGGCAGGGACTGTCTACTGCTCTATCTAGCACATTGGAGCTCCATTCTTGGTTGGACCTACTAGGCACTACTGTAGGAAACAAAGAGTTACCTATCTTTCTGTAACGATTGTTCTATGAGATGTGTTGCACATGTCCATTGCACTGTAGGGGACTCACAAGCAGATTGATCTGGAAGTGGGCACTGAGTCTCTTTGAACTGAATGTAGAACAACACTCCCAAATATGGCATTGTTCCTGGATTGAAGAGCTATAGTGTAACACGAAGCAAATGTGTGTACTGATGACTCAGTTGACACTTTGCAAATGTCCAAATTAGGAACTTGTGCTAGGAAAGCCACAGATGCTGCTTCTGCTCTTGCCAAATGGGCTAGCACTTTAGTTGGTGGAATGACATCAGCCAACTGGCGACACAAATGAATACACTATAAAATTCAAGAGGAAATCCTCTGAGAGGGTACTGGGTGGCCTCTCATTCTGTCTGCCACCGCAATAAACAACTCTGATGATGATCTAAATGATTTAGTCTGGTCTAGGTAAAAAGCTAAAGCTCTTCTGATATGTAAAGAGGGGAGCTTTTCTTCATCTCTATGAATATGAGACTTTGGGAAGAAAGTTGGCAATTAGATTAATGTGAAAGTTGGAAACCACTTTTGTCAGGAACTTCATTTGAGGGCAAAGGTAAACCTTGTCCTTGGTAAAAGACCATATAGGGAGGCAGTGAAACCAGAGCTCTCAACTCACCCATTCTACTTGCCAAGGTAATTGCACTCAAAAACACCACCGTAGTAGAGAGGTGGAGTAGAGAACAAGTTGTGAGTGGTTCAAAAGGTGGTTCCATTAACTTTACTAATACCAGGTTCAGATATCATGGGGGAATAGGTTCTTGCACCTGTGGGTATATCCAGCACTTTCAAAAACCTGAGAGCAATGGGATTGAGGAAAAAAAGATCTGTTATTCACCGAAGGAAAGAAAGCTGAGATAGCTGCCATATGAAATTTGATAAAGTTAACTGCTAGACACTGATGTTTCGCATACAGAAGACAGATGGGGGCCTGCTCCAGAGGAACATCTTTCTGGCAGGACCAGATGGAAAGACCCTTCTATTTAGTCAGATAAATAGTTGAAGACTTTCTACTATTTAGAATTACTTTCTTGCACAGTCTTGAGCAATTTTTTTCTAATGGTGTTAGCCATGAAGCATCCATGCTGTCAAGTGGAGGGCTTGCAGGTTGGGGTGAAAAAGGCCACCATATTCTTGGGAAATCACATCTGGATCCAGTGGGAGGGACATAGGAGCCTGATGGACAAGCCTAGCAGGGTCGAGAACCAGTGCTGCTGAGGCCACACTGATGCTGTAAGCATAAGGTGAGCATAGTCTTGTTTGAACTTGGACAAAACTCTGGGCAGTAACGGGACTGGAGAAAAAGCATGCCACAGGGTGTTCTTCCATGGCAGCAGGAATGCATCCATCAATGAACCTTGGTTCTGACCTCCTGGGAAAGAGAACTGACGGCACTTTCTGGTTGTCCTTGTTGTAAACAGGTTCACGTGGGGAGTCCCCCACAATTGGAAGATTGATCTGGCCATATCCAGATGATAGGGAAAGGACCTGCTTAGATGATCAACCACTGTCTTCTGCACCCCTGGAAGGTAAGCAACTCTCTTGTGAATGGAATTGGCTATGCAGACTCCTGGCACAATTGAGTGGAATGCTCTCCTCCTTGTCTGTTATCAGACAACACAGCAACTATGTTTTATGTAAACACAAGCAGATTTCCCCCCCTGAGATCTGTAAGGAAGGCTGAACAGACAAGATGGACAGCTCACAATTCTGACATTTATATGAGCCTTCAGATCATGGGAAGACCAAAGACCCTGAGTCTGCAGGAACCCCATGCCCAGGGATGATGCATCTGTGACTAAAGTGAGTGCTGGTTGTGGGGGTGAAAAGGGTACCCCCATACAAATTCTCAGATGGTCTATCCACCAGTCCAATGGTAATCTTGACATCCTTAGTACACAGACCACCATGTCTAGGCAATGACAGCTCAGGAAATACAACAAAGCTAGTCATCCTTGTAGCTTTCTGAGATACAGTCAGGAGTGCTGCACTACTTGTGTACATGCTGCCAGGGACTCTAGGAGCCTAAGGCAGCTGCGCACTGTAGTGACAGGATGTGCTTTCAGTTGCAACACTAAGCTCCAACGCATTTCAAACTTTGAATGTGATAGAAAAGATTTGGCCTTGGATCAGCCTTTCACCAGACAATCATCCAGGTAAGGGAATACATGGCTTTCAAAGGAACACTGCTACCACTGCTGACAGGCTGAATGGATGCACTGTAAATTGCTAATGGATTCCATTTACCACGAACCAGAGAAACTGCCATTGGTTCTGCTGGATCACCACATGGAAGCATGTGTCTTTCAAGTTGAGGGCAGCATACCAGTCCCCTTGCTCTAGGAAAGGAATAATAGAGGCTAGGATAACCATGCAGAATTTTATTTTCTTCAGGAATTTGTGTAACTTTCTTAGATCTAAGATAGGCCCAAGACTGCCTTTCGCTTTTAGAATAAAGAAATAGCAGGGGTAAAAACCCCTCCCTGAGGAACAGAAGAACTTCCTCTGTGGCCCCCATTTGAATAAGAGCTTGGACCTCCTGCTGAAAGATGGTCTTCTGAGAGTGGTCCCTGAAGAGGGATGTGGAAGGAAGGTGGGAAAGGGGAAAAGAAACAAATTAAAGGCTACATACAAGTTCACTGTGCTTAAGACCCACTGATCTGAAGTGATGTCGGACCAAGCACTTAGGAAATGGGATAAATGATTGGCAAACAGAGAGGTAAGAGCAGATGGCAGTCTGGGGACTAGCAGCATAGGCGCTAACTCTGTGGATGCTCCGGGGCGCAAGTACCCATGAAAAAAATATAGGGGATGCTCAGCACCCACCAGCCACACTGGTTCCAGCCTGGGGCTGGCCGCCCATCAGCTGTTCAGAGTGCAGGAGGTGCTCAGGGGATGGGGGATGCAGAGGGGGTATGGCAGGCAGGCCAGGGGGCCTTGGGGGAAGGAGTGGAACAGGGCAGGAAGAGGCAGAGAAAGGGCGGGGCCTTGGGAAAGGGGCAGAGCACCCACCAGGAAAAATACAAGTCAGCACCTATGAATGGCAGTCTGTCCTTGAACAACGTATGAAAAATACTTGTATGGATGAAGCCACTGGACAGGAGGAATCTGCAGCTTCAGAAGAAGAAGGAGGTGGTAGTCACCTCCTGTAATTTCTGCCCCTCTTTCTTGGCAGGTCCTGTGACTGAGGTATAAAGCCTAGATACTGAGACGGCATTTGCTTGATCTCCTGTGGTGGAGGAACTGCTGGAATGGGTTCCACTTACTCAATCCCAGTCCCAGACCCAGCAACAAGGAGATGTTGTCTCCGGTGTCAGTGCTCTCAGCATGCACCTGAAGAAACAGATGGAGGTGTATGAGGTGATCTGCCGTGGGGAAGTAACACCACGGGGTCCAAAAAGTTCACTGACATGGTCCTGGGGCCCACAGTTGACTGAGCCATTGCCCCTTGCTAGGTGAGCACTGCTGAGGCTGCTGTGAGACCCAAGGTTTTACATAAATCTCTGACAGTGAATGGATGCCCTGTCTCAGTTGAGACACATAGAACCAACATCTGAGTCTGAAGAAGATGAAAACTCTTAGATCTCCTATAATAGGGGAGCAGAATCCAGAGAAAGATAGCCCAGAGATAGTAGTGCAAATGAAATCATAGACTGCTTCCCCTTCAACGGTACCAGCTTCCTAGGTAAGGAAAGTCGATTGCAACAGCACCCTGAATTGCCAAGGGACCAGAGTAGGGTCCCTAGTCTCCAGTACCAGTTGGAAGCCTTCCTGTACTACCAGGGAAACCAATACTGAGAGGTTATGTAACTCTCTAGCAGCTGCATATGCCTCCAGGGTTGACTGTACCAGCATCGTCTCTTGGGTTTGCAGTTTCTCCAGAGCATAGTCTCAATGAACCTAGCACTTTCTGCTGTGCTGTAAAGGGACCTCCTTTGTAGTTCTGAGATCTAAAAGAGACTGTACATCACGAAACAGTATGGCCTCATGAATAGGGATGGAGAAGCGGGGGGAGAGGCAAGGTCTGTAACTGGATGGTGTAACCCAGTTCCACAGTGTCTAGAACCCATTGACCATTAGTTATGGAGTTCCAGACCCTGTGGTAAAGGTACAACCATTTCCCAAAGGGAAAGGATGGGTTGGGAAAATCCTGATTGACAGATACTCTGCTCTTGACAAAGGAGTCGAAACAGCTGCTTTAAAGTAGAACAGACCTGAAGCAGACAGCCCATTGAGGCACATGCTGAAAGTGTTCTCCTTGGAAACTTGTGGTGTTTTTTGAGAGAGTCAGTCTGTTGGGACTGGGAAGAAGGCTGCCTTAAATTATGTTGATCCCTGCTTTGCCTCCTTTTTGGGACTGGTGTACACACCTCTAGGAATGAAGAATTGTCCTGGGAGCCCTTGAGAGAATGCAACACTTTGTTAGTTTTTGTCTGCAAAAAGCTTGCACCCCTCAAACAGCAAATCGTCAGTGGTGTTTTGGACCTCCCTAGGGATGATGGATGCCAGGAAGATCTCTGCATAGATATGGCTATCACCATCAACCTGGATGCTGTATCCTCAGCCTCAAGTGCCACCTGTAAGGATGTTCTCCCACCATGGAAAAGCTTCCTCTACCAAAGTCTTCAATTCCTCTCTCAATTCCTGGAGGAGTTTGTTGGAAAATTTAGTTATGGAGTACCAATTAATAAAAACTTATTTTGACAACACAGTGTACTATATGCATTTGTAGGCTAGATCTTGTGTAAGCCTTCCTACCAAAGAGGTCTAGCTTTTGGGCTCTTTGTCTTTGGGAATGGATTTGAACTGTGCCCCTGCCTTGTTCTATGATTCACAATGGCCACAATCAGGGAATGCAGCACAAGACAAGAGAAAAAATATTTTAATATGGGGTTTGATATCAGCAATTCACCCTTTTCAAGGAAGGTGTCAGGGAGGAAGGTGTCTCCACAAACAGTCTGGCAGGGTTGAGCAGCACCTTGTTTATAGGTAATGCTATCTTATCCAGTCTGTAGAACGTCTAGCAGTTTGAGGAAGTTCCCTGGAACCACCTCTGCTTGTCTGCCCTGTGGCAATGAGACCCTCCACATAAAGTCCTGAAAGGCCTTATAATCATCTGGAAACAATGATTCAGGCACTATTATCTCATCAGATGAGGAAGATGAAATATGTGGGCATGTGCTGCCCTTCCTCCGGTATAACCTCATTGGAAGGATCCAACCGGTGACATTCTCAGGCACTGGAATGGTATAGTGTCTTTCTGGAGGTGGAGTCAATGACCTGGGCTGAGAGTGGGAGGCTGACTCTACCCTGGTAGCTTGAGGGATACCACATGGTGTCCAATAGGACCAAGATGGGTAACAATAAGGTATTGGGGACAAGCTGAAGGACCCAGGAGAAAAGTCCTTTGTCATTGACTGGAGTTGCCAGTGAGGAGTGCTCTCCTGGAGTAAGAGGAGGCAACACTTGAATCTCTGAGACCTGGCCGGAGAAGCCTCTGGAATTCAGGGGACGAAAACAAATATTCCTCTGGCAGAGGCAGTCCAGTACCAGTCAGGATGCTTGGCAGCTTGGAAAGTCCATGTGATACTGTAGAAATTGATGGTCACAAGGCTGGAAACAAAAAGCCACAAAAGCACAGCTTGTTACAGAAAGGGAAAATCTGTTTCCAGGAGGCAGAGCAGTCTCTGGCATCTATGCATGCTGGGGGTGGTGGGGTGATGGGATCCACAATAGGAGTACCTCCACCATCAGCACCACGTGCATGAAAATTTAAAGCGTCAGTACCACGGCCATTGGTACAGGAGCTTTAGTGGTGGACACTAGCCTCAATGGTATTGACAAAGTTGATACCAGAGTCAATGGTACTGGTGTTGAAAACAACTTAGATGATATTGTGGAGTAATGTTCTTGGGGCCTTGCCCTTGCCTCGGTACTGGAGGGCTTATGGGGGCCATTATCAACTAACATACACCAGCTGGCGTTCTTGTGAGAGGTTGAGGAGTCCTTCCTGGGTCTCAACTCAGTCTTTTCTTGAAGACAAATGGAAAACTGGCTGTCTTAAAAGACGGCCCCAGGGAAGGAGAGCAATGTTGCTTCTCCGTGTGTGTCTTCAAGTGCTTTTTCCTCTTGTGGGAGTCCAAACAAGCAGTCGGAGCAGCTGGAGCACTTTTGAAGGGGAACTTTTCTTGTTCAGCTCTAGATTGGCCTGGATCCGAGGCTGTATGCATGGATTTCTCTATGTACTCCAGTAAGTGTGCCTTACAAGATTTCTATGTCCTCATGGTAAATGCTGCACCTGTCCCTTACATGCCTTTCACCTAGAGAAAGGAGGCAATGGGCAAAGCAGCCTGATATGAAGGGCAATGTTGAAATCCTGAGGATTTCTGCCTAGTAATGCCGTACCAGAGTACCTCCTTAGGAACAGAAAAGTTTTCCCACCTGGGAATAAACAAAGGAAACTCTAAAAATTTAACACTAATACTAAGAATTATCTACATATTAGAAAAGTACTGCTAAGCTAGAAAAGACTGTGAGCTCATAGCATAAGAGAGAGCCCCAACTTGTAGCCTTGTGAGGAGAGGGGTGAGAAGGAACTGATGGTGGCTCAGGGCTGTCAGGAGCTGCCTCCAATAATCATACCTAATGGTTGGAAAGTAGGTTGCAGCTAGGTGTGGGGTTGGGCCTGGGCCAAGGGTGGCACAGGAATCAAAACCAAGATCAGAGTCCATAGACAAACCAGGATCAGAAATGTAGCCAGAGTCCAGTGCAGGCCAAAGGTCGAAGCCAGGTAGTCAGAGTCCGAGGGCTTGGGGAGGATCACGAGGTGGAGGCAAGGCTAGAGCAGGTCAGTGACAGGGCTGGAGCAAGGCTGGAGTAGGGCAAGGATGATACTGGAACAGGACTCAGGCAAGGCTGGGGCAGGAGCAGGCTGGGAGTCTCAAGGATCTGGTGAAGGGCAAGGCAGCAGGAGAATTCCTGGCCAGGTAGCGCTGTTGCTTAGTCTGGTCTGCAGCTCTGGTGGGGTTGTGAAAAATACCTGAGCCTGCGGGTCATTTGACCCAGGCTCTGCTCAGCGATAGGTTGCTGCTGCATGCCTGAGTGCAGACTCACCGTAGCAGCTGAGTGAGCAGCCCTGGTTTGGCTGAGAGTTTGCCCCACAAGGGCAGCTACCTTTATGCCCTCAGTTGGAGGGACAAGGACACACAGGATGCATGAGCTGCCCCAGTGGATACTGCTAGCTAAAAGTCTCTGACTCGAGTGTACTGGACATGCACACATCTGAAGCGGAATATAAATGTGCACAAACACTTGAAGGGGAATAGCTCTTATTGAGGCACAATACCATAGTTAAAGTTGAATTCCTGTTGCATCCTTTATTTTTTATACAACAACCATGATAAGAAGGAATTATACAAGCATGGTGGGGTCCCGCTAACAAAGTTTACTAAATATATACAACATGTAAGGCCTAGCTACATATCCACACTGTTGTTCTGGCTAGATTCCAGTGGCTTCTAACACACACAACACAGTGGGTGCAAATAGAGGGTTCACAAGCAATTTAAAAGAATACTACACTATTCCTATAAACTATATACTATTGTTCCTGTAATGTAAAATGATATTAAAAAGAAAACATTACAAATGCATTACTATAATTACAAATACAACATGCTACACATTAAATTTGAGAGGTCCTTTACTGCGTCTCTCTGGATACAGTCTCACAGGCATCACAATAATGTCTAGAACAGTCTGTACTTTCTGGTGTAGCTATGTCAGCAACATCTTCCTGCTCTGTAGTGTTAAGATTAATTATAGTAGAAACAGATATATGAGGCTGCCTGGTACTATTACAACACTCTCTCTTGCTGTTTTGTAAGCTTGATATTTTTAATAGGCATCTGCAAGGGAGCAGAGAAAACCTTTGGGTTCAGCTAGCCCCACCCCGCTATACCTGCAGCCAATGCCAGGCCTGGGGGGGGGGGGGGGGGGTGTAGAAAAGAATGGAGCCTGGCTCAATTGGAGGCTGTCTGGTGAGGAGACAGGAACTCTCTGTCTGCCTACCCAAAGGGATGGATCAGTGATCTGCCAACCAGCGCAGCCACTTGAGGCAAATAAGGGCTCTCCTGCCAAGGGGAACCTGCAAATAAGTCCCGGCCACAGGGCAACTTCACTAGCTGGGCCATGCTCCAAACTAAAGAGACTTGTAGGAAGTAGTCTACGGAAGTGCATGAAGGAAGACCCACCTCCCCTGTTTAGGGGTTGACCTACACAGGATCCTGGGCTAGGACTCAGTGGAGAGGGAGGGCCTGGGTTCCCCTACTACTGCCTCTGGCCTTACAGACTGAAAAACCAGCGATTTAGCCACTAGTCCGCCTGGCCACAGAAGACCCTAACACAGCATCACTGATATAGAACATCCTGCTGAACTTGTGCTTAAAAGCCAGTTTATGTGTCTTCTCTATGACAAATTTGGTGTCAATTCTATCCTATAAGAGAGGTGACTAGAGCAGATTGAAAAAAATTTTTGAATGATTTTCCGATTAAAAATGCCCTTTTCACAAAACCAAAAACTTTAATGAGAAAATTTCAGTTTTGCCATGTGGCAGCCAAAAAGCTCAAAAATTCTGTTTTGGTTCTCCCAAAACAGAATTTTCCTTGGAAACTCTTCCCATAGAAAATCTTTGTGTTTTTAATGTTTCGTCCTAGTTCAGAATGAAAATTTTTCCAACAATGCAAATTTTTTCACAGAAAGGGATTTCCTGTTTCCAGCCAGCTTTACAGAGAGAACTATTCTGTGATGTAATCACTCCAGCTTTCTACAAATTAGTTCAGTCTCAGACTATTTGTGACCATTTGACCACACTGTTTCTTAAGAGTGTCTGTAGCATGCTGTGACCCTGAGCTGTATTCTCCTAGCTGGCCCATTAAATTACATCCAACTGGCTCTGCCCACACTGAAAGCAAAGCCACTCAAATAAACAAAACTTTAACAAGATCTTCACTTCCAAACATTCCTTTCTCTATTCCTGCTGGGGTGGAAAGTTTTCAATATTCTTCCACATTTTTGGAGGCAGAGTCAAACAGTTCCATCTTATTCTTCCTGGCCTGAGAAAAATTAGCAGGCAATCCTCTTCCTATCTACCAGTGTCTCTCTTTGTTATGAGGGAAGAGGCAGATTACGTGCTGCCCTCCTTCCCAGAACTTGCCACACCCTAAAAGTAACAGCAGCCTAAGGGTTTTTCAGACACCAACTGTTACCTAAGGAACACTTCCTCACTGTCTCTGTATATGCTTCTGTTATTCTCTGGGTCTCTCTCTGTCTTGGAAGGGGTTGTCTGGCTTTGAGACTTCTCCCTCTGACATTAAAGGTCCCAAATATACCCTGTTACAATGGCCTGCTGTAGATTGGGCTTTAACAAGTCCAGGATAGACCTGAAATTACATCCCATAGACAGCAACACTGGTGTCTGATTTGTAGTAGGATGTACTAAATTCCTTTAGGCCAACAGAAAATTCTCAGTCATGTGTTGTAACCTACCTCTATCTGGAGCCATAGCATGAATCACTTGCCTGAATGTGTGGATAAGTCTTTCCACTAATCCATTTGTTTCAGCAGAGTAGTAAGGACCTGACGTCACATGGTTGAAACCATTTATTTTGACAAACAATTGACACTCTTTAGATATAAATTGAGTTCCATTGTCACATACAACCTGTTCAGGAATTCCTGTCTCTGAAAACAATATTGTCTTAACAGTTCTAGCATTTGCTCTAAATTAGCTGAATTCATACAGAATACCCCAAGCCATTTAGAATGGGCATCTACTGCAATCAAAAACGTAGGTCCAATAAACTGACCAGCACAGTCTGTTTGGTTTCACTCCTATGGCTGGCTACTCCCAAGGATGCAAAGGGGCATGTTTAGGCCTCTGTTTGCTGACAATCTTGACATTGTTTTGCCATTACCTCTATTTGTGTATTAATCTCTGGCCACTACACAACTCCTGATAAGGACTTTCATTTTTATAGTTCCCAAATGGGCTTCATGTATTTATTGAAGTAAACATCACCTGAGTTTCATAGGAATAACCAGTCTAGTACCACATATTAGACAACCATACTTGTTGCCATCTCTTGTGTCCTCTGCTGTTGTTTACATAACAACTGTGATATAGAGGAACTACACAATCATGGTGGGGTCCAAATAATCCTATATAGTAAATATTCATACTGATAATCTGTCTGAGTTCTGGCAGCTTCTAAAACAGGGATCGGCAACCTGCGGCACGCGAGCCGATTTTTAGTGGCACACTGCTGCCAGGCAGGGTCCTGGCCGCCAGCCCCGTGTAGCCCGCTGCCTACCTGGATGAACGGAATCCTCGGCTGGCAGCAGGCTGAGTGGGGCCGGCGGCCGGGACCCCGGCTGGCAGCAGGCTGAGTGGGGCTGGCAGCCCGGACCCCAGCGGACAGAACCCCAGGCCGGCAGCGGGCTGAGCAGGGCCGGCGGCCGGGACCCCGGCTGGCAGGAGCCGGCAGACAGAACCCCAAGCCGGCAGCGGGCTGAGCGGGGCCGGCGGCTGGGACCCCGGCTGACAGGAGCCAGCGGAGGGAATCCCAGACCGGCAGCGGGCTGAGCGGGGCCGGTGACTGGGACCCCGGCTGACAGGAGCCGGCAGACAGAACCCCAAGCCAGCAGCGGGCTGAGCGGGGCCGGCGGCTGGAACCCCGGCTGACAGGAGCCAGCGGAGGGAATCCCAGACCGGCAGCGGGCTGAACTGCTCAGCCCGCTGCCGGTCTGGGGTTCTGTCCACTGGCCCCGCTCAGCCCGCAGCAGTCTGGAGTTCCAGACACTGGCCCCATGCCAGCCGGGGTTCTGGCCTGGGATACCAGCTGCCGGCCCTGCTCACCTCGCTGCACTATTATTTACTTTACATACAATAATAGTTTAGTTATATAATATGGACTTATAGAGAGAGACCTTCTAAAAACGTTAAAATGTATTACTGGCACGCGAAACCTTAAATTACAGTGAATAAATGAAGACTTGGCATCCCACTTCTGAAAGGTTGCAGACCCCTGTTCTAAAACATAGAACACAGTGAGTGTCAGAACCATAATATCTGAGAGCCTTCCAGTGCATTATGCAACATGGCTAACAGTTGTCACATGATTGTTCTCCCATCCTTTCCCCAGGGGAGAAGTGTATGCAGGGCACAGTTTTGTTTTGGTAGGGTTTTTTTTTAAATAAATATACATGTTGCTATGTGTTTATGTTAGAGAAGGCAAGCCAAATAAATGTGATTTGCATTTGAATCAGAAGATGGTGATGTTTGTGATGGTCTTGTGGGAATTCATTCTATAGTCTTGGATTGCCCCCCAAAGAAAGCTCTGTCTGTCGGAAGCCATTGAAGGGAGCGAGGGAGCAGAGGACAGGTTTGATATGGTTGCAGTAGCCTCTGTTGCTGAGGAGAAGTGCTGCAGCATTCTGTACTAGTTGGTGTTTCCTAAACATTGAAGGCTTCATGCCCAGGTATATTGAATTGCTGTAGTCCAGCCAAGAGGTGATAAAGCCATATATTACTGAGGCCAGATGGGATGGAGTCTCCTAGCTAACTGAAGATGGTAGAAAGTGTTACTCACAGATACTGCTATGTGAGTTTAGTGTCAGCAAGGAATCCAAGAGAATGCCTTAACTACCAAATGAATTGAGCAATTGAGGATGTATATCTTCAATCAGTGCAGACTGCACTATGGCTGCAAACACTTAAAAAGCTTTCCTCTGCCCATCAGCATAACTTCTGTCTTGCTTGGGTTCAACTTCAACCAGCTGTTCTTCATTCAGGAGCTGATCTTATCTAAGTTCTGGGCCAACAATACTCTATTCCAATACATTAAAGGTTCCCTTTGTTCTTCAGTGTGCCCGTCATACTCTTCTCTACCTCAAACCTTTGCAAACAATGTACAATAAAAAAATGGAAAAACTCCTGTGTCTCTCAAAATTTTAGGTGACTGTGTAGCCTAAAACTTTCTCCTGTTCTCAGATACATACATTGAAAAATCATTCTTTTTAAAAATGTGCATGGCTGAATCCCACAATGTTTTACTCTCCTCCTACCGGCTTCTTACCATACAAAATTACCCCATAATTGCACACAGGCACTTAGGATGCTCCCCTCTAATATAAAACATAGTAGTTTTCAAATAATTTAGATAAAAATGTCCTTTTTGGCATAACTGTCAAGAATTTCACAAAAAGCCCTGCACAATTCCTGTTATGCAAGCAACATGCAATTTATGGTGTTGTAAACCTAAGATACATATGTAGCAAGAGCATCCAGCCCTTCTTTGTATCCTTATTCAATCTTCAACAAGCTAGGACACTGGGGGCCCACTGCTAAGAATAGAGTGTCAGGGAACGGAGCAGCACATAACAGCAGAATGGTGGTAGGGCTGTGGTAAAGATCCCATTTGTTGGGAGAGGAGGAAGTAACTGTCAATGCTAGGGGTAAGGAGGCATTCCTGTCTCTTCCCTAAAATCTCCACCCCAGATGAATTGCTCATATCTGGAGACATGGGGTGGGTTCAATCTCCCCTTCAGGGCTTTCTTTCTGAGGAGTCAACAGTGGCTCCTTGGGGCAGCTGTGCCTCTGATGACTCACAGGACAGTTGACAGAGGCAGGATTTAACTGCAGCTGTAGGGTAAATGGCTCTGATCCATAACTAGGTCCATCTACTGTGTTCCCGCTCTCTCTGTCCCCTCCAACCATCCCAGGAATCAGGGAGAGGGGAAGAAGAGGTCATGGCCAGGAATGGAGGCATTAACTCCATTGATAAAGTCAATCCTGCCTTTGTTGATCCTCCTGTGGGTTATCCAAACCTCTGAAGATCGCCAAGAGGTTCACAGGCAAAGACTTGCTGCAAAAGTGAAGTTCATGCTTCCACTCCACAGTCTGATTCAGCTGTGTGCTCCTTGTCTCCATGCCTATTCTAATCATCCAAGACAATAGCACCAGCCTCTTCATCTGGTGTTCCCATTTGCCAAGGCCTCTATATTCCCAGGATCATTTCTTCTCCACTCATATGGGGCCAGTGATCTGCAATTGGTCCCAGTTCTCCAGCCTAAGTCTTGCATAGTAGAACACCCCAGCTCTGTTGAAACCAAATCTTTGTGACAAAGACCATAATCTTTGACAAAGCAGGAGATTCTACCACAGAGTTAACTAACTTTGATATCTTAGTTGCAACATAACTAAAGCCATGTTATTACATACATTTAGGGGAACAGAGGTGTCCTTCCCAATCTACTCTGTTGTGTGGGGAAATATGGATGGAGTATATCCTGGGAGAGGGAAGGTAAAAAAAGGAAAATAATTGGCCATTTCATGGGTGATAAGAAGAATAAATCATCATATTCTAGGGAACACTGAAATCCTTCTCATTTAATGCACCCCACATTCACCCTGAACTCGCACATAAGCAAGTAATAGAAAGTTGTTTTCCCTCCCACTGAATTAAATGAAATATTTCATTTTGATTTTTTTCAAAATTTTGCAAGAATTTTTATATTTTCAGAAAGACATTTTCCATAGAAAAAAGTTTAGTTGGGAAATTTTTGACTAGTTGTGCATAACATTTCAGTATTTGCTGGAGATAAAACAATTTATTACCCTCTGGATAGTGAGAGTGTGAAACTGAAAGTGGTGAAGGTTTTGTGCAAGAAGTGCTAAACACTTTTCCATTAACCTAGAATTTCTATACTTCTAAGTGCTGGTGGAGCCTATTGTATCTTATTCTCTTGGGCAAGTTCATCCCTGCTATAATTTCACTGAAGCCTTAAATGCCACATATGGGTTTATCTTAATTAACAAAATATATTAACTAGAAAGAGCAATAACCCACAAGATGGTTGAGTCTAAGTAGAAGACCAAAGTATTCTAGAGCAGTTTCTATGGATGACCTTTAGTTTCAGATTAAACAAATGTAGACAATAAAAGAGAGAGATTAGGCCAATGAAGACTTTATAAATTGACTGATGAGGCTGGGTTAAAGAAAAATTATACAGAATTATCTTTTGTTATAAAAGATACTCAAATATTTATTTATCTAAGCACTTGACATGACATCAGACTGTTCAGGTCAAGTATTTATGCTAGATGCAAACAGAGTGCAAAATGCAACACTTCTATAATTCCAATGAAGTCAATGGAGTTGAACCAGTTGTCCAGATATACCGACAGAAGGACAGGAGACACTTGATATGGTTTTAATCAGGCCACAACTAGGGCTGTCAATAAATTGCAGTTAACTCACACAATTAACTCAAAAAAAGTAATTGTGATTAAAAAAATTAATCGCAATTAATCTCAGTTTAAATCACACTGTTAAACAATAAAATACCAATTAAAGTGTATTAAATATTTTGGATGTTTTTCTACATTTTCATATATATTGTATTGTGTTTTAACTGAAATCAAAGTGTATATTATTTTTATTACAAATATTTGCACTGTAAAAATGATAAACAAAAGAAATAGTATTTTTCAATTCACTTCATACAAGTACTGTAGTGCAATCTCTTTGTCGTGAAAGTGCAACTTACAAATGGAGATTTTTTTTTTGTTATATAACTGCACTCAAAAACAAAACAATGTAAAACTTCAGAGCCTAAAAGTCCACTTAGTCCTATTTCTTGTTCAGCCAATCGCTAAGACAAACAAGTTTGTTTACATTTACAGGAGATAATGCTGACCTCTTCTTGTTTACAATGTCACCAGAAAGGGAGAACAGGCATTTGCAGGGCACTTTTGTAGCCGGCAAATTCCTTTTCCACTGTAACTTCCAAATGTGTGGATAAGTCTTTCCACTAATCCATTTGTTTCAGCAGAGTAGTAAGGACCTGACGTCACATGGTTGAAACCATTTATTTTGACAAACAATTGACACTCTTTAGATATAAATTGAGTTCCATTGTCACATACAACATGTTCAGGAATTCCTGTCTCTGAAAACAATATTGTCTTAATAGTTCTAGCATTTGCTCTAAATTAGCTGAATTCATACAGAATACCCCAGGCCATTTAGAATGAGCATCTACTGCAAACTTGCACGGTATTTATGTTTCAGATATGCTAAATATTCATATGCCCCTTCATGCTTCGGCCACCATTCCAGAGGACATGCTTCCATGCTGATGACGCTCATTAAAAAAATAATGTGTTAATTAAATTTGTGACTGAACTCCTTGGGGAAGAACTGTATGTCCCTTGCTCTGTTTTACCCGCATTCTGCCATATATTTCATGTTATAGCAGTCTCAGATGATGACCAGCACATGTTGTTCATTTTAAGAACACTTTCACTGCAGATTTCACAAAATGCAAAGAAGGTACCAATGTGAGATTTCTAAAGATAGCTATAGCACTCGACTCAAAGTTTAAGAATCTGAAGTGCCTTCCAAAATCTGAGAGGGATGAAGTGTGGAGCATGCTTTCAGAAGTCTTAAAAGAGCAACACTCCGATGCGGAAACTATAGAAACCGAACCACCAAAAAAGAAAATCAACCTTCTCCTGGTGGCATCTGACTCAGATAATGAGGAAAATGAACGTGTGGCGGTCCATACTGCTTTGGATTGTTATCGAGCAGAACTTGTCATCAGCGTGGACACATGCATGAAGGGACATATGAATCTTTAGCACATCTGGCACGTAAATATCTTGTGACGCTGGCTACAACAGTGCCTTGAGAACGCCTGTTCTCACTTTCAGGTGACATTGTAAACAAGAAGGGGGCAGCATTATCTCCTGCAAATGTAAACAAACTTGTTTGTCTGAGGGATAGGCTGAACAAGAAGTAGGACCGAGTGGACTTGCAGACTCTAAAATTTTACATTGTTTTATTTTTGAATGCATTTATTTTGGTACATAATTCTACATTTGTAACTTCAACTTTCATGATAAAGAGATTGCACTACATTACTTGTATGAGGTGAATTGAAAAATACTATTACTTTTGTTTTTGATTACAAGTGCAAATACTTGTAATAAAAAATAAATACAAAGTGAGCACTGTACACTTTGTATTCTGTGTTGTAACTGAAATCAATATATTTTATAATGTAGAAAACACCCAAAAATATTTAAATAAATGTATTCTATTATTAACAGTGCGGTTCATCGCAATAATTTTTTTTTAATTGCTTGACAGCCTTAGACGCAACATCATTATTTGATGTCTGGGACTACCTGGCAGATAAAGTGTGCAGTGCAGGTAACTCCATGGTTCATTAAATAAATATCCAGGGAATGGGGGGGGGGGGGTGGAGGCCATCCCTCCCCCCTCAAATCCCAGCCGTACCATCCATAGGAGCCCTGAACACCATCACCCTTATTTTACTCCTTTAACCACCTCCTTTTAAAATAATTTACCAAGCCATTTATCCGGTATCCCTTCCCTATGGAGTACCTGCACTGGACATCCATCCCACACTTACATGAGTTGCGACATCATAGCCTAACACCCTTCCCTACTCACCATAACAAAGCCCTTCCCGAACCTGCTGTGGGGAAGGCGGAAAAAATCCCCACTCCACCTAAGCCAATCTGGTGGTGAGGGAAAAATTCCTTCCCGGCAGTCCTAGAAAGGAGCGGCTAGCGCAATGCCCACAGCAGGTCCTGACCAAACCTGGTATTTAGCCTCCTCAAGGGGAGGGAGGGTGGGTACTGCTCCACCTGGTCTGGGGAAAAGGAGCTTCTCCCACCAGGCTTGCCCCTTTTGAACTCCCCAGCCCTTCCATCCCTGGGGATGAATCAGCATCATCACACTGACCCACTCCTTTTTTGCAACAGCTTCTGAGCCTCGCTTCCCTCCTGGCCGTAAAGCATTATTCCCCTTCCCCCAATAAGCTGGACAACAGCCCCTATCCCCCACTTAAAGGTGCGGTGCGGTAAGACAAATTTTGTCCATTGATTCCAGAGGGAAAAAACAGACCATTGATTAATTGTTATAGTTGAATACAGTTTTACTCACATCCGTGTTACAGGATCGATATCGTTTCCTTTCTCCAAGACAGTATTTTCCTCCACCAGAAGGTCTAAAAGAACATTTATTTATGTGTTGTATTAGTATATACATGACTTTATACTGTGTATATAGGATATACATAAATACAATTATATATATACAATTTACAGTGGGATTTTCAAAAGTGCTTAAAGTTGGCCTAACTCTTCTCCCACCAAAATCAATGAGAATTTGACCATTGAGTTCAATGGGAGCAGAAATAGAGCACTGCAGAGCACTTTTGAAAATCCTACCTTTATATAATATTTATGTAGTTTGCATAGATCCACAAACTATAGAATTAAACTATATACAATAAAACTGCAATTAAAATATATTCCTTCTGTTTATCCATGCTTGCCTTTCAAAATTATAATGAATAGTGTGCAAACATTATGTATTAATTTCACATATTAAATCTGTAGATATAACAAAATATAGAAAGATTATTTGTCATATTATGAGGTCAGTAGCTAAGGCTGCATTCTTTATAGACCAATTATCTTATTCTGATCTTAATTACACAGTTGTGGATCTGGAGTAACTCCACTGAAGTCACAGTGTCAGTCCAGATTTACATTAATGTGACTGAACCAAAATTGGCCCTCAAAGTGCCCAATGTCATCTAGACCCTATCCATCTCTCTCTGAAGTCCAAGGAAAGCCTACATAGACTTCAGTGCACCACATGACTGGCTGATGATAATTAAGTTAAAAGCAGGTAAGAAAAAAATCTTAGTGTTCCAGTTTATTTTAAAATTAATGAAATATCTATAAGTAACTAGAAAATTTATTTAACAAATTTTCATTTCATGGGTATTTTATATCACACTTAATCAAATAACATTATTCTAAAATCATATATTTATGTCACTTGATGTATTGAGGAGAATTCAGTCTTATGAGAGCAGTGTTGGGGATGGAAATGGACACCACCAGGCATAAGGAGAAAAAAAGTAGGGCTGAAGAGAAGTGTCCCAGGCTACAGGTAACTGTAGCCAGGATGAGGTGTAATAAACCTGAAAAGAGCAAGCAGTAGTAGTAAAAAAAAAAGCAAGGGGGACATATTCAGAAAAAGAGCAACAGTGGGGGCAAAGAGAAGCTCCTGACTTAAAATGAGACGTGGTGGCGAGAGAAAGAAGAGTGCCTGCCTGATAGACCTTCTCTGGAACGTGGATTAGGACAGAGAGAAGCAGACAGAGATGACAGGAGCATCAGGGAAGGACAAAACTGTAAATGATAGGAGCAGTGGGGAAGAAGAGAGCTGGCTCGGTCGACAGATAGTAGTGATGGGGAGAGGAGTAGCCAAACTATATAAACAGTCAATGGAGAGTGGCAGCTCAGGAAAACGATTAGTATCAGATGTGATATGGGCAAAATTTATTACATGGGCAGTAATTTGTATTCACTGTGATTTGTATGTAACTCTTTGTATTCCTAACCCTTAAAATATTCTGTGTTGCTTTTTTAATACTTAAATAGCAATCGTTATTTTACATTCAATATGAAGAACATAGACATAATATTTTAAGAAGACAGAATTATATCTAAGGCATAGATAAATTAATTTTGCATAAATAGGTTTGAGGAGGAATATTTTTCTGATTACTGCTAAATATAAAGCCTGACTTTCTTTACAGTACATGTATAATGCATAAATTTAAAAAATGTGAAATAATGCTTAGCAAACTTCTCCTGCATAGCTGTTTCTGTCTGCTCTTTTTAAGACAAGTGTTGGCACACTAGTGAAACATTTTTACAGATAATATGTGAAACCACAATTTTGAATAATTTCCAAATGTATCTTTTTGTTGGCTCCGGCTTACTTTAGCTACTTACGCTGGACTGTCACAGTGTCTTATGGATGAGGAGACTCCTCCCCCGCAGGTCCTGCTGCACTCTCCCCATATTGACCACGGACCCCAACCCCCATCTATGCTCTGGGGCCAAGTGCCAAAAGGTACGCACTCTCCCTGAAAACACCACTGAAAGATTTTACAGAAAACACAGAATTAGCTTTCAGGCTGATAGAGTTATCAGGACAGAAAAATATAAGGGTCAGACAATGACCAATTATAGGCATTAGCATTCCCTGTATAGATAACAGACTGATATTTTACTTTCTCTAGCCATGTTTAGACAGTGGTGAGGGCTTATGTGATTTGTTAATTATCTTTAGCTAAATCCTGTATTATAAATCCTTAACATACACCAGGAGCTTAAGTTTAAAAACTAACTTTCTTTTTTTCTATTCACAACCCTACTTAGAATTTCTCATTAAAGAGGACTGATGTCTTTTCAATTCTTTTAGAATTTAGACATTAAGATCTGTTTTTTAAGACTGCTTAAGTAAAAACACTCCACTTACTATTCAACTAATAGCTTGATAACACAATATGGAAAGTTCCCCATTAAGGAATTTTTATGATATTTTTTTATTAAAAAAAATCTGGGTGAAGTTACAGTGGAAAAGGAATTTGTTGCAGTATTTCAGTACACTAACACTGCAGACATAATAAAAGCAATGCCAAGACACCAGGGATAGGGTATAGAAAATCATTACACGTGCCGGCTACCATTTGTTCAGAGATTGAATGAACATGTGTACTGAAATATTTTTCAGACAATAGCTGAGCATCTGCAATATGTTACATACTCTGAACATACATACTGTCAGTATGAAGCCAGAAACTGATTATAAAATTATGAAGATTACAATAAATTTATCATCTCATAAATCTGGTATGACAAATCTTATTTACGTAATATGGGGTCAAATCCTGCACTCCTTACTTAGGACCAAATTTTGCTTTCTATGCTTGGTGAAAATCCAGGGTAACTCTACTTAAGATGACCATAGTTACTGTGGATTTTCAGCAATGTAACTGAGAGCAGAATGTAGCCTGAAGTTATTCCGGCAAAACTCCAATTTTCACAGGTGTTTTATATGAGTAAGGATGTGACTTTCAGTAAACTGAAACACTCTCTCTCCAAATAATGCAAGTAGGGAGGGCAATCAGAAAATTATATTCTTTAACAAGAAGTACATTCTAAATTGTCAATAAGAGGTGCTATATGCATAATCATAATGAAGGAACATTGAAACAACATGGCAATATCAATAATGAAATTACTGTAATTTACCTTCAACAAGTGCATTCAAGTACAGCAGTATTTATATATATATATATATATATATATATACACACACACACACACACACACACACACACACTAGAGTTTAGCATCAACATAAATAAATGAGACCTTTAGCCTTCTTATTTTGCTAGCCATACACATGCCAGTCACTTTTTCAAAACATTTATCTATGCTATAGGGATTTTTGTAGCTGTCTACCTTTAATATAGCTTCTTTTTAAGCAGGGCTGCTGTAGTGCATCACAGTTCTGTTTACAAAAACCTCATGCTCCACCAGCTAGAGAAACAAAAAAAGGGCATTCTTATGTGCCCATTCAAAACATCTGAGGCAGAATATTTTAAATCCTAGTTCAAAATACAGGATCTTTCACTATAAGAAAAAAAGCTGACATAAGCAAATGTAGTCAGTTTTAATGGAATTTTTCCATTAGGGGCAGTAAGGTTTGCCCTGTGGAAAGTGCCTGTGGTTCTAATTAACCCCACTGATTGGAGATTTCACAGATATTCATGGATCTGTCCGAAGCAAGGTTCTCCAAATGGAGTTTCTTTCCCTAAATCTGGGCAGTTAGTGGCTGGATTATGCCCTGAAGCATGAGGGTCTATATTTTCCTTTCTAATGTAACTCATATTATTCATATAAATGTGTAATTCTTTATTGAATCCTGTTAAGCTCTTCTCCTCCTTAATATTTTGAGGAAATGCTTTCCACAGATTAGTTATGCCCTGGTGGGTAAAGAAGTATTTCAGTAAATTACATTTGAAGAGTTTTATTTTGTTAATTATACAGATATTTATAGTAAAAATGTAAGTGATAACGATTACATCCGTTAAAGGCAAGCATCCATTTTATAAGCCTATTAAAAGTGCTCGGAAATTCACATGCTATGTTGATGAGGATCATATAAGTACCTGCACAGAGATAGATACAACATTTAATATATAATTCCCAGACATTTTTTTTTTTTAAAGTTAAAATTGAAAGTATATATCAGTAATTTAGGGTAAAATATATTATAGGAATGTTGTAATTATCCCCAAACCAAGCATTGTAAATACAGGAAATTCAGAGTTAAAGTTAAACTGAAAAGAAATGTAAACAAGTTTAAAGCATGGAATTGTACAGTTAGGACATCCAAACAACCTTAACTCTACCCTGTTGTGACACCATGCAATAGTTATACGACTATAATTAAGGCATTTTAATATCTTTAGTTACTGATTAAACTGATTTTTAAAGACATATTACAGTTTCTTTTTATTTTCCCTTCTGCAGAGCCAAGTTAAAGTTGCTTGGAAGCTCTAATTGCATGTTTCCATATCTTAGCATATATGATTTTCTTTTCAATTTAATCTTAAATGTGAATTTTCTTGGTTTATAACACTTTTGAGATAGTCACAATAGCTCTGTAATGTATTCTACCCTACAATACTAATATGTAGTATCGATCTTAACTCCATTTTAACGTAATTTTTGTCAGGAAATTTCCTTGGTTTTTTATTTAAAAAATTAATACAAAACAAAAAATTGAAAGAGACTATTACCATGTGGTATTTCTAATAATCTGAAGATACAAAGTAAGAATCTTAAATCTGTTTTTTTATTTTAACTTTTCTGGACAGATTTACTGGTGTGCTCTGGCTACTTTATACCATTCTGGAGCACCACAAAACAGCCAAACTGGGTTTACTGCTGCCTGGATTTTCCAGAGCAGTACAAAACAGACAGGGTGTACACCACACTTCCCCCCTCTCTCTTGTCCTCCAAATTTCCACTGCTTCTATCCTGCTGCACATATACCCCGAATTCCCTCTCCTACCTCCTCTCTCTGTTAGGTAAAATCATTCAATGGGTTACTTTTGAAAAGAAATATTTAGGATACAGTCTCATTTTTGCTGTTATTTTTTTAAACTGAAAGTTCATCCTTCAGCAAAGGTTAGTAAATAAAATCTCTTTCAAAGAAATAAAAAGGTCCTCTTTCAAAAGGTCCACCACCTCTCATTTTTCTAATGGAACTGGGGGGCACAGACTTCCCTCACAGAAAATGTGGCCCCATTTGCTGCCAGGAATAGGAGAAGAACACTAAGGACCAGATGAATGGACAAAATGGTCATATTTGCTAAAAGCAGGTCATAGCCTCAGTCCCATTGAGAAAAGCAGGAAATAGCAGCTATTTTGAAAAAGGGCAGTTCTTTATAGAAGTCTCTATGGTAGAATATTATTTTTCCCTGCTGTAGCAGTAACTTTCAGTAATGAGAAAAAATGGGACTAAATGTCCATTAATCAGAAAAAAACTCGCAATGCTTTCAATATAGCCTAGGCACAAGATTTCAGAGAGTTTTAATTATACAGGAAGTTTGAACAATCTGTGTTATTCTGTTATAAAGATCATTAAAGACAAAATAAAGTGTGATGCCAGGTGTTACATTTGCGGGTAATATGCTTATTTTTCACACAAAATAAAGAGGTTGAATTTACTTTAAGTGCAATATTCATCTCACCTTAGCTATGGTGCTGCAACTGGAGCTTCCATAATATGTTGTTATGGTACGTAGTTCAATATCCAACAATAAGTTTTTCACTGACACTGTTCTTTGTGTACAGGATATTTACATTTTTCATGCAACAATCTCTTCCTTAAAACCTAAGCAACTCATAATGTTCATTTAGAATTTTACAAATGAAATTTGATGCAAGAACCTTGGCTGTGTACCCTTATACTATCAATTATATCCATTTCCAAGAAATAATCTATTGATTTAGGAGCTCAAGTTGACTTGCATTATCACAATCAGCAAAATGTGTCCGTAGATTAAGGAAAGCAAAATAATGGAAACAATCTGTGGATAGAATAAATAAATAAATCACTTCAACAGTTACCTTATCTTCATCTGAAAATGGGTAAATTGCCTACTGTACCTTTTGTTTGTCTAATTTTTGCCATGGTCTGCAATTCATCACCTATTTTAAATCTGAAGCAGATTGTGAGGACTTTGGTAAACTGACTAAAACAAGTCCAGGTTGATGGCTTAAGAAAAAGTTAATGCTTTCTGAGTTGCTTTAAATGTAATGACAAAAATGTGCATTATTATTTATAAAAATGTGCATTATTTATTATTTTACTTGCAGCCTGTATGTTATGACTTTTTTAAAACTGCTGGTGACTTACCTAACAGACAAAGTTTGAACAATACTGTATCAATTTTCTAAAGATAACGTAGCTAATAAAATAATTGATAGCAATCTATAATCCATTTTCCAAGCAAAACAATTGTATAAATTTATGAAGAAAAGAATAATCCTAGAGATTTTATAATAGAGTACATTTTATATATGTAATATTATGCAGCAGCATAATATTGCATATGTGACAGAAGGACAAACAATAATATCTAAGGCTCCTACCTCAGCCAAATCTGGCTAGGTTTTCAACGGGAAAGCAAAAGGCACCGTTTTGGCCCAAGGTAACACCTTGCCAAATTTCAAGTTCCTGCACCAAAGCATGAAAGTACTAGAGCTTTTCAACAAAACAGTTGTAAGAATTTTTACATTGGTAAAACAATGTATTATTTTCTAATGTCTTTGTCAGAAATAGCTGAACAGTTTCTGTTTAAACTTTCAAAAATATCTTCAGCCTCAGGCAGAACTTGCATAGAAAATTTCAGCCCAAATGGGTTAAAGTTTGGCAAGTTTATAAGCAACTGAAAGCAGGCCCTTGTTATAAAAAGTGTTAGGTAATCTTAATTACAGATACTGCTGCCAGCTCTGCAGATATGCCGTTACTATACACACTTGCACTCTGGACCAAATTCTACTCTTATTACACTGTTGTAAATCTGGAGTAACTTCATTGACTTAACACATTTACTCAGAATTTACACCAATTAAATTGAAAGCAGAAATTGGTTTTCTCAATATGTTTTAAGTACAGTTAAGCTTTTTGGGATAGGTATTGTCATTTATTATATGATTGGACTGTGCCTAGCACAGTGGGGACCAATTCAGTTGTGCCATTTAGGCACAACAACTTCAATATATGTGTTAATAATAATAATAGGTGTTACAGAAATGTAAGTTATTATTTTTTCCTTAGTGTGTGGTGAACTGAACCTCATATTTGGAAAGAATTTGTGCTTTATGGCTTTTTGCTATCAGGAACTATTAATTTACAGGATACTTTGAAGTTCCAATTTACAGATAAGCTTCTTTACTGTTTAGTGGGATGAATAATTTTACATTTGTAAAAAATATACATGCTTCCATGACTGCTACTAAAATCCAATGATGGAATAAATGTCTGATGACTGGACATGATATTTTGTAGAGAAGAGAATGATTGTAATCTCTGGCAAATGGACACTAACAGTGTTTTAGAGCATTTTTACTTCTTCACTGTAATCTCATGGGTTTAAGCATATAAATAGAGGTAAATTGCTTCTTGTCATTGGCAAGGGCGGATGATTCCAAAATAAACCTAGACTGCTGATTAAGAATAAGGATCCTATCATTTTCTATTACTCCTTTTTTGGTAGAATGTGAAGGTCTCCATATTTTTATTAGCTAACTGTAAATATTATTTTAATTACCCCATCAATGAAATTATTTAACAAGTTTTACCAATACTTCCAAATTCTGCATGTTTTGAATTAAGTCATCAGCAAGGATTAATAAACTATGACAACTCCCCAAAAGTTTTCATTCTCTTTATTTAAACATCAGATTGTAAGTCAAAATGTAGTGTAATCTTTGTTGAAACTAGCCCAACTAATATGGCAGGAGTTAGAACTGAGGAGAGATGACAGTAGTCATTGTTAGCCTAAATCCAGTCTGGAGCAGTAAATTTTAGGGACTGATCTACAAATGTAGCTTTGACAAATACACTAATTCCCAGAGAGTTATTAGAATGGCTTTATACAATTACTCTTGTCAATTTGAACAAACCTGTGTAAAGTGCATTGTATATTATCTTGCAAATGGATGTATGAAACTCAAGTTATTTCAGGTCTGTTTCTATCTGTATTCAGTAAATTGATTTATTTAAAAATATTTCTGTTTCCACTTTCTGCTTATAGTTCTGAATGGGCTACACATTTTCGGCCATAAAATTTTCCATGGAAAAAAAATAACAGAGATCTTTACTAACCACACAAAATGTTAGATTTTTTATTAAAAATATACATGTGCAGACACACATACACACAGCCTTTGTAGACCTGCGATAGAAGAGAATAAATCTCTGTGTATCCCCATTGAAACAATTACTTTCTGCAGATATCACCGTTAACCCTTATAATCTGAAAGTTTATCAGCTCTTATGGAAAAGTCCTTTAAAACTGAGTAGTTATGAAAACAAAAGGGTTTTATAGAAATAACTCTAAAAGCCAAAACAGCTGTCAGTGGTAAATGTGGGACCATAAAGAACCCTTTTACTATGACAGCTTTTTTCTACATGCCTGAGTGATTTGGCTTATTACTGGAAGAATAAAGTTTTTTTATCTTTGAACAAAATAAAAACTTTCAGTCTCCAGATATATGTCATGGCTCATTCATGAAAGCCCAGAGTTAAAATAATCCATTATGGAAGAGTACTATATAATTTAATAAAGATTAAATCAATAGGGGATTTATGGAAATTTATTTGAAAACCGATAGAATTTGATAGAGGATAGCACCCTTTCTACATATTTTTCAAGCCAACCTACAAAATTCTATAACAGGGATAAAATTCTTATTAAATTATAGATACTGGTTTAAAAAAAAGGTATTTTCTATCAAATTATTTAGGACTTTTCCACTAGGGAGGAGTTCATTATGCAAATACATTTTGAATTAGTGCATGTCATCTAAGCATCAAAGAGAAAGCACTTTCAGTTTTTCATTTTTGCAGTGTTTATAGTTCTTCTAAAACAATAAATCATTTGAACTCACCCCTTTCTCAATGCTCCCTGTCTGGCAAAGAGTACCCTCAGCTGCTGGAATGCTGTTAGTAACACAGCGGTTACTTTTGCTGAGGCACCAGAGCTCTCTACACACTTCCTAGGAAAGAAGGCAGAAGCAAGTTGATCAGAATAACAATCTAAAATTATTTCCAGTCGTCCTACGAAAGTGTGTGCGCGCGCACACATGGTTTGTTTTGAATAGAGATAATAAGAATGGGTAAAATTTTTATATATGTATTTTAAAAGAGTTTGGAAACTATTCTGGAGCAATTTCAAAGCCACTATACTTTGCCTAAGAATATTCTGCCAACAAAAGCTGGCAATATCAACAGTAGATTATAAAAATGTATCTTCCATGTTTCCATGGAAGTGATGTTCTGTCCTAAGCAGCACCTGCTGCTTAATGCTAATTCTGTATTTGGTGTCTTTTTAAAAGAAGTCTTACTGTCCGCTGATGTATCCTCATTACTTTACCTATCCACCCCAAATATCCAATTGTAGAATGATAACTTGACTTCTGAAATATAAAAAAGCAATATTGTATTTTATTCCCATCATTTTAAACCACGCAGGTTCTGAGCTCAGACTACTGTTAACTAAAATGATGTATGTAAATTTTGTAATAATTGAATAATATACTAAATTAAAGATTTCTTTTAGACTTCCCAAATTTATAAATGAGATTTTTATAGATTTATATCATCATGCCACAAACTATTGATGGTATCAAATAAATCAATATAGTTTTTCTTCTAAAATACTTTATCTTTGACTTTCGCATTTGAAATTCTATGCATTTTAATTAGCCCAGATTTGTGGACCATCCAGGTACATGGCAAAAGCCATTCATTTATAGGGTTTCTGAGAAAGGCTTGGGGTTTGGGGGCCTGACCCAAACACCTCTGAAGTCTTTAGGCGTCTTTCGTTTCACTTCAATGGCTTTTGGATCATGTTCTTTATGTGCAGTGGAATGGGGCATATTTTGCTTTTGTATTCATTGGTTTGTAAAGTAATTTTTGTGTTATGCTGGGAGGTGATATGGGAATCTAATTATTGAATGGGAATCTAATTATTGTCAGGGTGTCTAGACTTTATTATAGGTGGGACTTTTTATTGTTAAATGCAAAGAAATAATTTTTTTAAATTTAAAATGCAAAGATAAATAATTAGAGAGATGTTTTTAATGATCCAATGCAATTTTCATTTCTATTATAGCTCTTTTAATGATAGTTTAACATAATATCCTAATAGTATTTCGCATGCAGACAAACACATATATAAAGAATTAAAGGAAAAGGCAGTGCCAATAAGTCAAAGATATTGGTCAACTCTCCCCTCAAAATTCATTGTTTCTCTGAAGAAATGACTATCAGGCCTCATTATGTTCCCTCTTTCACAAAAGTTTAGATTTAAAAGAAGTGAAAATTTCCATTCTGAAGCACTTTTATCTTACCTTTCACAATATATAATGATATTTTTACAAATACAGTGTACTTTTATAATTAGGTTCTCTGTCTTCCACATCTACATTAAGGCTGCATCTTATATGCACCTTGCTTGTAAAAACTATTAAACTTTGCTACAAGATTCAGTTTTCTTCTATTATGCTACATACAGAAATATTACTGTACATATTTATTTATTGGTAGCTATAGTAATGGTCCTGTACTATATGCTTCCACTAAATATTAGTAACTTAGAATACAATCTTGCAGGCCATCCTGTATGCAAAATTTCCACTGAAGTAATTAAAATTAGTGAGAGATGTGCACAGAGAATGTTTGCAGGATTGGGCCCCTGGTGTATTTAGCTTCAATGTTGGTATAAATAGGGAATATTAAAGGAATGATTTTCTAAAATACATTGCAATAGAATGGTCCTAGCTGGCTGGGGAATAATTACTGAGGGATCAGGGCTTTGTTACTTTCTAGAACCTTTGTCCCATTTTTAACTACATGGTCTGCACCCTGTGTGCACCCAGTTTAATTTTAAACCAGTTGAAGGACAATTTTCTATTGATCTTTGGAGTTCTGTTGAAGCTGATGAGATTACTCAGAAATTCAGATTACTAAATATTTCAGTGACTCCTTTTAGTAGAGATGTTGCCATGTGCAAAAGCAATCCTGGATTTTTTATGATGACTGATGGGGAAACTGCCTTCATTTTCAAATTTAGGATTTTCCCTCCACTGAAGTGTTGAAAACACTTATTTGGATAATCTCATATTGAGAAAGACTCCTGCCTTTGCCGCACCTGGACTGCTCATGTGGCAACATCTCATATATAAAGAAACACACTGTCAGATGCTTATATTGCTTAAAAGATCATGGAGAGGAGGGAAAGCAAAGAAGACAAGCCAAAAAAAGTCCCACCTTGAAAAATCTATTTAATGGATTTATTAATTTTACTTTGATTAAACTCTGTTTCAAAATTCATACCAAACCATAAACATATGCCTTTAACCAGGACTCCTGACTCCAATCCATTTTAGAAAGGATTCCAAACGGAACAGCTGAAATTTTTTTGTTTCAGCTTTCAGATAAGGTATGGGGATCTCATGTCCCATTTCATTATCTTTTGGCTCATGTGCCATAACATGTGGCTTAGGCATCTTTTCATATTGATGCAAATGCCAAAGAGATCTCACCTCATTTGTGATCATCCTGCATGTAACCTCACTACTTATGTTTGCACCTAAGCAACTTTAATGTTTAAATTAACAGTTGGGCTCAGGTTGTGAAGTCTGGATCAGGATTTTAAACAGCCCAAAGTTTTTGTGCTTTTGGATACAGAGTTTTGATTCCACTCGTAAAGACAGAAGCAATTTGCAAAAATGAGATTTGGATCCTGGTTTGGATTTTAAACACCTTTAAATTCCAGGCTCATCTGAATTCAGATTCATGCTTATCATATCTCTAGGCTACCTAACAGCCTAGCTACAAGTAAGATGAATTTCAGCACAGCCGACAGTTTTCTAAGTCTAACTTTAACTTGAAATATCAACATCTATAGTTTCCCTCAGTTGAGATTTATATCTACTGTACTTGTACTTTACTGTTAAGGGAGAAATGATTATTAGAACAAACATTTCATCCAACCACTGTCAGAGTAGCAGTATCAAAGTGAAGAGTTATTAAACGTTAAACATTTCTTGACAATTATGGGATAGACTTTCTGCTGCACCCTGGCTACTTTGTGGCATCTGAGCAGCACAAAGTTACTGTAGCATACAGGTGAATCTTACCCTATAGTGTGTAACTACAAATAAATAACTTGGTAGGAGACGCAGGAGACCTGAGTTCCAGTCACAGCTCAGCCACTGGGTGATCTAGCGCAAGTCCTTTCACTTCTGTTTCCTATTTGTAAAATGGGGATAATGATGCTTACCTCTTTTGCAAAGCACTTTGTGATCTACTAATGCAAGGGTGGCCAACCTGTGGCTCCGAAGCCATATACAGCTCTTCAGAAGTTAATATGCAGCTCCTTGTATAGGCACCGACTCTGGGGCTGGAGCTATAGGCGCCAACTTTCCAATGTGCCAGGGGGTGCTCACTGCTCAACCCCTGGCTCTGCCACAAGCCCTGCCCCCACTCCACCTATTCCTGCCCCCTCCCCATAGCCTGCAGTGCCCTTGCTCCTCCCCCTCCGAGCCTCCTGCATACCACAAAACAGCTGATCAGGAGGTGCGGGGAGGGAGAAGGAGGCGCTGATCAGTGGGGCTGCTGGTGGGTGGGAGGCGCTGGGAGCGGGGAGTAGGGGGAGCTGATGGGGGCTGCTGATGTATTACTATGGCTCTTTGGCAATGTACATTGGTAAATTCTGGCTCCTTCTCAGGCTCAGGTTGGCCACCCCTGAACTAATGAAAAGTGCTGTATAAGAGCTAAGTAATATTATGAACCCAGTCTTTACTCAGAATTAGCTTCAGTGGGAGTTTGCCTCAGTAAAATCTGCAGGATTGCTACATAAGGAATGAAATAAAGAATTAAGTAAAACTATCAAGGGCTTTTCCATACTAGTTTTTAAGCAGTACTCCCCATATAAATAAGAAGGGAGTTCTACTTAAAAAAATTATGATATCATATCGCTCCACGTGTATATAATATTTTTATTTGTGGAAAATCATGGAAAATACTAAGGCCTTACTGACCACAACAGCACAATTTATCATTCTATGTAGAGAATTTGAGAAGAAATAAAAACATATTTCTGTAGATTCTTTTACATATTATAACAAATATTAAAAAGTTTGTTTTCCCCTAATATGCTAATTTAAAAGAATAAAAGTTGAAACACAGATATCTGTAATGTAACTCTAGTGAATGAAATAAATCTGGGTTAAACCAGGGATAAATCTGACTCAATGTGTTCTTTATTTTCAACTAATTTTGGAAAAATTAGAAAGAAAGGCTTAAAAAGAATTATTATGGTGCACAAAGCTTTCTGCCCTCAAGGACAGCCCCAAACCTAGCACTAATTTTACTCCTTGATTATGGATTTGAGACACTCTCCTTATTACCATTATCCGATCAGTAACATCTCTAAACAGCTGTTTCTAATAAGCCAGTCTGAAAACCATCAGAGAGCGCTGCCCTGAAAAGGTCAGGGCCAGAGCCACTATTAAAAAGGATACTGATGTTTTATCACACAAAACAAAACAAAACAAAATCTACATAAGGTGACCTGATAGCCTCACTCCTTTTTGGACATCAAATGAGGATAGTATATCCTTTCCCCGACTTCAAACAGATCTTAATCCTGTTGTACGAAAAGGATCATGGTAAAAGAAGAAAACAATCTGAAAGCTAATCAATGAGCTCAAAGTCAGTGACTGGATTTCTGGATGTAATATCTATTAATTTGTAAAGAAAACAATGGAAAGTGTTTTTAAAATCCAGGAAACATAAACTGAAGCTGAGGCCTTTCATAAGATTAAGACAAGATAGATGACAACCTGTAACGGTGTATCTTAGGGCTCCATGACTTCAGTTTGGAATTCGGATGGTTGTATTTGCAGTAAATTAAACAAAGCTGAACCCATCTAGAGAAAAAAAACAGCAAATCAAATTATCTTCCTTTTGCCTACATGCTATAAATGATGGAGCCTCTTTCTGTGTGTCATGCAGAGTTACATACAGTCATTTTTAAATTATGTAACAGATAAGCATCCTACATATTAATATTAATAATGATAAAATGATAATAACAATACAGCACAATGAAAACTCAATAATATGAGAAAGATCAACTTGCTGTGCTGTCTCCAAAATCTAGACTCGAATGAAAGCCTCGAATTAAATTCATTAAAGAATTTAGCTTTTTTCAAACCCAAAATATTCAGAAAAATAAGATGGGAAACACATTGACTAGAAACATGAATTAATGATAAAATTGAGATTTGATTTTCTTTAATAAAATTTTAAAATCTTAAAAATTGGGACTTTACATTCTTTCAGAATGTATTGATCCATAATATGCTGCACCCTTTGATGAGCATTTGTTAAAATAGAGCATTAAAATAATTTTCTTGAATTCTGACATAATTGAGATGTGCAAAAATTTCTGCCTGGTTTATTTCCACCCTCACAACAAAAATATTATTTGTAACATGTTTAGAATTATGAGGGTGATTATGAATCATGGGTGAACCTCAGACAGTTCAGAGGTTTTGCTCAGTTCAGATAAGCACCCAAAAGTTAATATTTTTAATGCTCCATTTCCATAAATGCTCATTAAGCGGTGCAGCATGTTATGAATCAAAACATGCTGAAGGAATGTGAAGTGTCATTCTTAAACTTAGACGATTTATGCATATTATGTTACCATCTTATTTGACTAAGTATTGGGTGCTTATCTGAACCTTTCCAGAACTACAGCGGTCCCACTCAGTAAGTCAGCCTGAAACAAACACCTTTTCTTTCAGACCCACACAGCTTTTTCTATCGCTGTCCCAACCACCTTCCAGCCTCTGAACTGTCATTTATGTCTCCTAATCCACCTTGTAATCTACCATCCTTCTGTGACCCACATTTGGCCACTGGCTCTCCTTCCTCCATTTAAAATTGAACTACAGGGCCTACATGCCTTGGTGGTACGCCTACGTTTAATTTCTATGTGCTCTGGTGCACATCTTTAAAGGTAGGGAGAGATGAACACAGGAGTGCTTTGGTGGGGAAAGTGGGAGTTGAGTCAGGATGGTGGCTGATGTTGCCTTTGTGGGAGTTTGTAAGGCAAAGGATAGAAAAGGATGAAAAACCCATGGGGTATTAGAAAGAGCCAAGTCTATGGTTCTGCTTAATAGAACCCATGCTAATCTTAAAAAAAGATGCAAGTACAGTTCAAGAACAAAGCAGTAGTTCAAACTGGTTTTTACTTAGGGAATGATCATGAAAGTACTTCTCAGGCAAAACTCTGACAGACTTCAATAATTTTGAATTAAAAAGACCTGCATGATTGGACCCTTAGTGATAACAGATTTTGCACTTGATAGCCAAGATAGTCTCACCTTAAAGAATAATAGAAATTAGAGAGCCTATAATGATAAAGTATAATGTTAAAAGCTCAGATCCTCTCTCAGCCTACAAAAAGTTTTAGCACACATCTATGAACTAGATACAAAAAGGTATAAATCAGTGCCCAATTGAATTATTTAGGCTCTTCTGACAAACATTAAAATACAATGTGAATTCAGTGTGATATGATTCAAGTGGAAAAAGAAGGTCACAATACAGTGAGTTAGGAGGGACTAGATAGGAATTTATGAAAACATAATTCACACTATATATCATAATGTCAGTGGTTGAGGGAATGAAGAAAAGGTGGAAACTGTCAGTTATTCAGGTGAAAACCCCCAAATGATTTCTCTTTTTTCTTTTTGGAAAAGCATCTCTCAGAATCTGCTCTCACTTCCTCACATTTATTTCCGTCATCACAAAGGCCCCAAGTTAGGCTAACAGCATATCTCATCAACATCACTTAGCTGGACTAGGTTACTTGTGTACAACAAGGAACACTTCATTCACCGCAAGTGGTAGGTCATGCTACTTCTGCAGCATTGATTATTTCTCTATATATAAAACATGCATTAGTATTTCAAAATACAAGTGTGACAATCCATTACTTTTATGCCCCCTGAATATTTAAAACTAGAGCACCCCACTACAATGTCTACTATAACTTCAATAGTTTTGCAGTTTTATTTTCCATTGAAAGAAGTACTGTAGAACTGGAAATAATTGCTGCCCATTCAATCTTCTCTGTTATTTTTTTCTGGATTTGAAAAGTATGAAAATTAATTGGCCATTTTCTTTTTAGTTAAGATATTCTGACAGTGTATGCTGAAACTGGCTGCAAGAGGCTTTAAGCTCTGTTCCTAAAATTCAAACAAGCCACACATAGTCCTTAGCTTTCCCTGGCACTGCAATCTACTCAACAAAGGAAACAGAAGTATGAACCTGGGCAGTAGAAGGCAGAGAATTGGGTCCTCAGGGAGGGTGCAGCAGTGAAGGTATGAGTAGCAGTGCCACTTGATTGCGGCATTAAAGTTTCCAGTAACTTTCCATTGATGGCAATCAGGTTCATGGGCACTCCCACTGCCTCTAATAGGCATCCGAAGAACAGCAGAGGCACAGCTAGTCTAGCCACTGCTGGGAAATCTATTTGGTAGGAAACATGAGTGCTCTCCAGTGCAATGTGATGTGTGTGCGCCCATGGGATCTTAGGTAGGCTGTTGACAGTACAGGAGAACTCCCTAGTGTGAGAATGTGTGCTGAGGCTACCCATTCTGAGGCAATTTGAGTGCTTCCTATTGCAGCTTGCATGACTTGAACTTCATTTGCACTCAGATTAGGGTTGCCAGGCATCCAGTTTTCAACCGGAATGTCTGGTTGAAAAGGGACCCTGGCGGCTCCGGTCAGCACTGCTGACCAGGTAATTAAAAGTCTGGTTGGTGGGGCTGGCAGGCTCCCTACCTGGCTCCGCATGGCTCCCGGAAGCAGCAATATATCCCTCTGGCTCCTAGGCGAAGGGACGTCCAGAGTGGCTCCACGCACTGCCCCCCACCCTGTGCAACAGCTCTGCAGCTCCCATTGGCCAGGAACCACAGCCAATGGGAGCTGCGGGGGCGGTGCCTGCGGGCCGAGGCAGCCTGTCCATGCCTCCGCCTAGGAGTCGAGGGACATACCGGTCGCTTCTGGGGAGCCCCCCAAGGTAAGCGCCGCCAGGAGCCCACTCCCTGCACCACCTCCTGCACCCCAACCCTCTGCCCCAGCTCTGAGCCCCCTCCCATACCATAACTCCCTCCCAAAGCCTGCACCCCCTCTGCATCCCAACCTCCTGCCCCAGCCCTGAGCCCTCTCCTGCACTCTGAATCCCTTGGCCCCAGCCCGGAGCCACCTTCTGCACCCAAAAACCCTCCCGGAGTCCACACCCCAACCCCCTACCCCAGCCCGGAGCCCCCTTCCCCACCCTGAACCCCTCATTTCTGGCCCCACCCTGGAACCCACACTCCAAGCCCAGAGCCCATACCCCCTCCCAAACTCCAACTCCCTGCCTCATCTCAGAGCCCCCTCCCACACTCCAAACCCCTTAGCTCCCCCCGCAGCCCCCTCCTGCACCCCAAAACCGTCATCCCTAGTTCCACCCCAGAGCCCACATCCCAACCCCCTACCCCATCCCAGAGCTCCCACCCACACCCTGAACCTCTCATTTCTGGCCTCACCCTGGAGCCTGCACACCCCTCACGGCCTCCTGCACCCCAAACTCCTGCCTCAGCCTGGTGAAAAAGAGCGAGTGAATGAGGGTGGGGGAGAGCGAGCAACAGGGGGGGGGATGGAGTGAGCGGGGGGCAGGGCCTCAGAGCAGTGGCAGCTCCAGGCACCAGTGCTCCAAGTGCGTGCCTGGGGCGGCAAGCCGCGGGGAGCACCCTGCTGGTCCCTGTGAGGGCGGCAGTCAGGCAGCCTTCGGCGGCTTGCCTGCGGGAGGTCCGCCGATCCCGCGGATTCGGCGGCAATTTGGCGGCGGATACGCCAAATCCGCAGGACCGGGGACCTCCCGCAGGCATGCCGCCAAAGGCAGCCTGCCTGCCGTGCTTGGGGCAGCAAAAAAACTAGAGCCGCCCCTGCCTCAGAGAAGGGGCAGGAGGCAGGGCGAGGGTGTTCAGTTTTGTGCGATTAGAAAGTTGGCAATCCTAACTCAGATATGCACACAAAAAATGCAAATAAGAACTGTGACATTTGAGTTTCCTGGTATCTTAGCTGACAATTTGACTGGAGAGCTTCAGTACACACATCAGACCATGACCAACAAGAGAAATATCAATCCCTGCTAAAGTACATTACTTTATGTATGGGCAAAATTCTATTCTTAGATGTGCATAGATGGCTTCCCCAGTAGAAGCAGGCATTTGCACGTGAAACAAAGTTTGGCCCCTTATGTATCTGTCTGTATTCCATTAAAGGTGCAGCAGCAAAGGAGGCAATTAGCGTACTAAAGAATGGCTAAGCATTATCCATAAGTCCACATTAGCAGTCAACATCTTCACAGATAGTAAAATGCACCACAACAAAGTCAACCATATGCATAAAGTGTTAACCTCTATAAAAATGTCTGAGGTTTTAGCCATTGCCCTAAGAATCTGTGACCCAGTTCTATGACTTGATGCAAACCAGTAATAAAGCTATGCATTATTTTAAACCACAAAAACCATAGGTAAAGTCATGCATATTTCAAGTATTATTTAAACTAATAAAACAAGAAAATTCAAAGTCAAAGCTGAGATTCCTTCCTGAATTAACCCAGAGCCAGACTTTGACCAGTCATTATGCAGGTGCTCAGGGTTTTGGGGAGACAGGGCAAAACTCCTCCGCACTGCATTCAATAAGGGACAGTGCCTTTAAGGCAGGGGTAGGCAATTTATGGCACGTGTGCTGAAGGTGGCACGCGAGCTGATTTTCAGTGGCACTCACACTGCCTGGGTCCTGGCCACTGGTCCGGGGGGCTCTGCATTTTAATTTAATTTTAAATGAAGCTTCTTAAACATTTAAACATTTTAAAAACCTTATTTACTTTACATACAACAATAGTTTAGTTATATATTATAGACTTATAGAAAGAGACCTTCTAAAAACGTTAAAATGTATTACTGGCATGCGAAACCTTAAATTAGAGTGAATAAATGAAGACTCAGCACACCACTTCTGAAAGGTTGCCTACTCCTGCTTTAAGGCATGCACTGACTTCAGGAAGAGCTGTACACATGTATCCTATGGCAGAATTTGGCCCAATGAAAGTCATGAGGCTAAAATTCCACACAACTCTGAAAATGTAATCTAAACAGAAAATTCACATTTTAAAAACATTGGGGCTAGTCTTCCTCTCAGTTTATATAGGTATAAATTTAGAGTAACTCCACTGGGATCTCATATTTGCCTCTGGTAATTCCCTGGTACCCTGTGAATGTGTCTCCATTATAGATCAGCATGAGAGGAGCTCCAGAGGGCTCCAAAGGGCTTATTGAGTGTAAGGGGCTCAGGAGGTAGGCAACATCCTGTGTCACTGTCCTCTTATGATTCCAAGGCCGTGGCTATACTCAAAACTTCAAAGTGCTGCCGTGGGAGCACTTTGAAGTGCAAGTGTGGTCACGGCGCTCTGTGGGAGAGAGCTCTCCCAGCGCTGCAGGTACTCCACCTCCACGAGGGGATTAGCTTACAGCGCTGGGAGCATGGCTCCCAGCACTGGGGCACTGTTTACACTGGCGCTTTACAGCATTGTAACTTGCTGCGCTCAGGGTTTTTTTTTCACACCCCTAGGTGAGAAAGTTGCAGCACTGTAAAGCGCCAGTGTAGCCATAGCCCAAGATTATCCTAGCAGATACCTAAGAAGGAGTTAATATTCCTCAAAGTAGCATTATCTCCCTGGGTGGGGTTTTCAAAAGTGCTCTGGGGCTAATTCTATGTAGTTTTGCCACTGGCTTCAATGGGAGAAGTGTTAGGCCAATACTGAATACTTTTGGAGAAAAACAACAACTCTTTAGGTGCAGCTACTACAAGAAAACCAGAGGGAGACCCAGCTAATGGCAGCCAGGCTACAGCTGAAGCTGTGCTGTCAGTAGGAAGAAGGACAACTGAGGAGAGAGAATATTTTGTTTAGTAGCAGTAGTAAACATAATAGTGTTAGCACCACCACTACTAGCCAGAGACCTCATCACAGTCAGGGCTCCCTTGTATTACACTTCATACAAACACATAGATAGACAGTGTCACTGAAGCACCCACAATCTGAGGCAAATACTTGTGCATGTACTTAAATTAAGCATGAGTCATAAATGGGACTCCTCAGATGTTTAAAGTTAAGAATGTGCATAAGTGTTTGCAGGATTAGGACCTAATTTGAGACCATAAGTAACAAGTAAATGTAATAAGCACATAGAGGGAATGGGGAGGGAAACAGTGATAGAAATCACTTATAAAGGCTAGCTATGAGTACAACTACACCTCTACCCCGATATGACGCTGTCCTCGGGAGCCAAAAAAATCTTACCACATTATAGGTGAAACTGCGTTATATCGAACTTGCTTTGATCTGCCGGAGCACGCAGCCCCGCCCCCCTGGAGCGCTGCTTTACCACATTATATCCGAATTCGTGTTATATCGGGTTGCGTTATATCGGGGTAGAGGTGTAGATGGTTTTCAGTCAATTTTTTTTTCTAAATAATAAGGAAGGTATAAGCCTAGAATTCTCAAAGGCACAAAGGAAAGTTAGAAGCCCAACACTGATCAAAAATCAATGGGAGTTGGGCTCTTAATTCCCTAAAGCCCCTTTGAAAATCCCAGCCTAAATATATAAAATAGATCTGATATTCAGCTTCCTAGGTTCATCAGTAATCTCTCTGGAGTCCAGGCAGATTACTGATGAACCCAGGAAGCTGAATAGTACATACTGCCTCCTCAGCTGCCCCGGGACCCGCCTGGGGCATAATAAAGCAAAACTTCCCCCGCCAAACTCCGCAACCAGGCATCCGGCCGCCGCCTTCCTGGCCTATTATACCTGTTGCCAATGAGGACAAGCCTCAGAAAATTGCAGAAAAGTAATAATGGACCTTATTATTTGTGGTAAAAAGTCCCATTATTACTTTTCCATGATTTTCCGCTGTCGGCCGCCCGGGGCTGAGAGTGGGGGCTCCTACTGCCGGCCACCTGGGGCTGAGAGCGGGGGCTCCTGCTCTCAGCCCCAGAGCGGCCAGGGCTCACACTATCAAAATTACAGTGGAAGCATAATATTGTGGGATCTGCAATATCACAAATTAAGTAGGGCCGTAAATAGATCTAAATAGTCCCTAATGTTTACCTAGATATGGCAGGGAAGTTTTTAAGGGGAATCTTGAAGTTTTCTTTCCTTTCTGACTCATTTCTGACTGTGAGCGTCTTTATTGGAGGATGAGATCTGGGCTGTAGTACTGTCTGAGATTTTGACTGTTGAGGAGGTCACAGCCCCAAGTGGTACGGGTGCATTCAATTAATAATGAACAAATTCTGCTTTCATTTATGCAGGTTTATTGAAGACATTTTTTTTTTAGCTTTTTAAGACAATGGAATTTGTATAGGTGTAAATGATAGCAGAATCTTTCCCACAGTGTGGGAAATATTTCCTTTAATATTGCAGTGTCTGTCAATACATGTCCAGGATAGATTACACCTATAAATAACACCCTACTTAATTTGCAATATTGTGGAAATTGCAGATCCCGCAATATTAGGCTTCCACTGCAATTTTGACAGTGGGAGGCCTGGGTGGCTGACAGCGGGAGGCCCTGCTCTCAGCCTCGGGAGGCCAACAGTGGAAAATCGTGAAAAAGTAATAATAGATCTTATTACTGCAAATAATAAGATCCATTATTACTTTTCTGTGATTTTCCATGGCTTGTTCACAACTCAGCTGCAATTTTTGTACAGTCATGCCACGATTTAAGTAGGGCCTTACCTATAAAGCATAAAATTTTCCCATTCCAACTTGGGAAATTTTGAAGTTTTTCATAAAAAACAAAAGAGTTTCCTGTCCTGGAACACCCAATAGACCAGTGGTTGGAGCACTCATCTGACTTATGGGAGATCCAGGTTCAAGTCCTTGCTCTACCTGATTTGGGCCAGGGACTTGAACATCAGCACCCTATCTACCAGACTTTTGGCTACTCCAGGGTATGTCTCCCACAATCTCTTTTATTGGAACTGTTCCACTGAGAATAAATAGTTAAATAGTCATTGGAACAGGGATTTGAACATCAATCTCAAACATCCTAAATGAGTGCCCTAACCATTGGCTATAAAGTCAGTGTGTCTCGCTCTCGCTGACCTCATGAATATTTAATTATTTATACAAAGTGGAACAGTTCCAACAGGAGACACTGAGAGAGTGAGAAAGACTGACTCAGTAGCCTCGTGGTTAAGGCTCTGTCCTGGGATGCAGGAAAATAGCAGAGCAGGGTCACAAACCTGAATCTCCCATAGCCTAACTAAGTGCCTGAACCACTGAGCTATAGAGTCACTCTCTCTGGACCAATTAATTAGTTATATGAAGTGGAACAGCTACAACAGGACACCTTGAAAAAGACCCATCCTACAATAGCCTGGTGGATAGGGCACTCACCTGGACACTGAAGTTTTAGTCCCTAGGTCTGTCACATCCCCAGTGAGCATCCTAACCTGTGGACTATTCTGGGGTGTGGGAATCTCTCTCTCATTTTGACCAAAAATTCCATCCTGGTTCTGAGAAACATTTCCTGATGAAAGCTTTGTCAAGACTGGTAACTTCTTGTGAAAAGTTTTGGTTTCAACATACTGGCATTTTCCAATGAAAAACCATTTTACTAGAAAATTCCCAAGCAGTTCCATTTGAGAGGTTGACAGTCTCTCTTCCCATGCCATACAGCCACAGCTGAGATCAGTGGAGTCAGTCAATTTAGAGAAAGGAATCTACTGTTAGATCTCTGTAAAGTTTTCTTTACTTCAGAATTCATTCCTTTCTTGGGCACCAAGGTCCAAATTTGTTAACCTAATGGAAACACTATAATGCCCGTCTTTTCCCACAAGCATTTTGACAGGGAGAGGACTGACTGTTGGAAGGATATTATGTCTACTGTGAATGAGCTTTATTTTATTATGTCTACTGGTGCATATTTATATATTCTTTTATTGGAGTGAGATGAACAAGCTATTACAATGATTTACTGTGAAAATTAAATTAAGCAGGGCATCCGAAGCATTGTTTGTGTGCTTGTTTTTAAATGAAAATAAATAAATATTCACCCTAGCTCTTCCTAGCATTTAGATCCAGAATTCAGTCCTGCAAACCCTTGCTCATGTGAGTAGCCCTTTTTCACTTGAATACTCCCAAACTGTTATTGAACTCCCAGAGAAGACATTCCTCTTTCCTCAAAGTCATCAATTGAAATGTGTATCATTTACATGATAATAATTGCAGTTTCAGATACATTATGGTTATTCTGGATAATGTTTTAAATGTACATTATTTCCCAGATAGGATGTACAAAGACTTTAAAAACAATCTGTTGTGTAAATATATACAGTTCTGAATCCTGTATTTAGATCCTCTTAAAAAGTGATTTATTTTCCTCGAGACTCTTTTTTAGAATTGTTGCTTGACTCACTGATGTGATACATTAGATGACATCAGTTCACAGCATTGGTGATGTCACACTTGGATTACTGGTTTGTTTTAAATAGTGTCTTAATTCTTCTAGGTTTTCAGTCTGTTTCGTAGCTACACAGGAGTCTTTCTTAACATAATGCACAAAGAAAAAAATTAAGAAAAAGAAAGCAGGAATCATAAACCCAAGATTACATAAATCTTCCTTATGTCTATTTGTTTTCATATTTAAGGGAAAGATATTGGTTTAAGAACAGAATACTACTGTACAGTATGATAATCACCAACAATTATAATATAGTTTAGCAAAGAGACTATGAAAAAGTTAATATACATGTGCATTGGTCAGTTTTGCACAAAATTAACTTTCCAGTTTGATTTAAAATGCAGTATACTTCAAAAGGGCATGGTCCCTATAATGGTTTAAATGCCTGAAAATTTTCTTATTCTGAAAGTACAGAGAGTGTGATGGTAATTTGAAAGGAGAAAAAAGGATGTGTGTGCCCTAGATGTACTGAGAGAAAACAGGGCCCTCAAACCAGAAGGGGTAAGGAGTAAGAACTTAAAGAGAAACAATAAAGGCCAAAAGTGCTTTGGTGGGGGATCAAGAATGGGAGACCCACCCAGCCAGCCAGCTACATACAATTTTTAAATACATTGCCCTATATGATCAGCCTAAGATCCATCCTAAGAATAATACTGATTTATCACCCAAGGGTTATTAAAAACAAACTCCCTCTGCATTTTAGCCCTATTAGAAGTGATTACTGCAAGTGCAATGATTACTGTTTATTTGAATGATCTAAATATTTTAATTTTCTTCCATATATTATACATTGGTTTCATTACAATAGTTTACTATTGTAAACTACAAAATGAACTTTTTTAGCTTTATTCAGATTTAATCTTAAACTACTGAAACTATCTGATGACTATCATTGATGAAAACATCATTGTAACAGATGTAATCTTGGGCTGCAAGATTTTCTTTAAAACAATATTTTAAAATACATTGCATAAACTGTTTAAAATAGTAGTGTGCAAATAGCTATTGCTAACCCTACTGGAAATTCAATTGAAATTTGGTGGGGAGAATAAATCTTTCACTCTGCCATTCTTATCAGCAGCTATTTTAGTATCCTTTTTGGTTATTTAGTTTCTCATTACTCTGTGTTCCTGCCCAATTATCTTTTTTTAGTAGGAGATTTGAGCAGTGTGTGAAACAACCTCAATGCCAGCAAATATGAATTGAAACAGATAGACCTGGCAAAAAAAAAAAAAAAAAAAATAGAAAATGGCTGCAAAATGTAGCTTTACATTAAAAAAATTAAAGTCAGCACCACAAACTTCATATTTCAAGATTTGATACATTGTGGGCCTGATTCTGCTCCTCTGGAAGTCAATGGGAGTTTTAAAATTGACTTCAAAGGAAGCCGGACAGAGCCTAATAAGCTATTTGGCCTGCCTTACTTAAAAGACACTTATCCAACTCATTAATATCCAGAGAGACAAGCTTTCGAGTTTACACAGAGCTCTTCTTCAGGTCAGGCTCTGTGTAAGCTCGAAAGCTTGTCTTTCTCACCAATAGAAGTTGGTCCAATAAAAGATATAACCTCACCCACCTTGTCTCTCTAATATCCTGGGACTGACACAGCTACCACAACACTGCATACATTCATTATTACCCAAACATTTGGGAATACAGTATACACAAATGACTCAAGCAAAAGATGCAGCATAAGGATTAAAACCTCTTGCTCTTTATTTACACAGGCGGTATTGCATGGATTACTATAGGAAAACTGTGTAACTCAGTATTGTATCTAACTAAATTTTTTGTCATGAAGGAATATATACAAATGACTAAGCAGAACACTCAGCATAAGGATTAAGACTTCTTACCCCATATTTACATTGACGGGATGTTGCTCCATACTGGAAGCGACACTGTTCATCAGCATCATACACCTGACCTGGGGCCACAGCAGGATAAAGAAAGTCACGCTTGGGAGGCTCATTATCAAGGCAAGTACCACGGCCTGAACTGTTCAACATAAAGGACCAAAGGAATTAGGAACTCTATTGACTGTTAATCACAGTTATGATATCATGTATTTAGTTCTTAGTTTTAACAGCATTGGGTGTGTGAAACAGATAAGGTTGCAAATAAACAAACAGTGAAATGGTACACCCATGGTGAAAAATTATAATTAGGAGGGAATTAAGAGATCAGAATAATTTCTCATGAGTTAATATTAATTAACAAAAATACTCATTTTAGACAATTAAATGGATTTAATGTTATCTTTAAAAAAAATTTAAATAATTTCTGAGCCACACAAGACTGATTTTCATTTCTGTTCTAAGCCTATTTGTTCTCATTGGAAACATAACCACCTCTAGTTGTAGAATTAAAAACAAAAAATGAAACCAATAAAATAAATGTCGTGTAACCCTTCAGGACTAGGTACTGATCCTACAAACAGTTAAGCACTTGTGCAACCTTATGCATGTGAGAATTCCGCTGTCTTCTGTGGGAATATTCAAGGCTTGGTCTACATTAAAAAGTTAAGTTGCCCCAGTTACATCACTATGGGGTGTGAAAAATTCATATTCCTGAGCAACATAGTTAAACTGACCTAACCCTGGTGTAGACAGCGATGTCAACAGAAGAATTCCTTCATCAACCTAGCTACTACCTCTCAGGGATATGGATTACCTATGCCGACAGGAGAACTCCTCCCAGCGGCATAGATAGTGTCTACACTGAAGTGCTGCAGCTGTGCTGCTGTATCATTTCAAGTATAGACAAGCCCCAAGTATATAAAGATATGCTTAAGTGTTTGCAGGATTGGGTCCTTAATCTATATTCTTCCATCTGGGCAAAGAAATAGATAGTGTGGTAAAAATTGTCTATGGTCTTTAAATATGCCAATAAGAGGTGGGGTGAATGACAAAATACCTGGAGCCAAAGGTCTCTGTTCTAATGCATTAGTAGTGTTTAATCTGACAAATTTCACATTTCAGTGAGGGTCATCATTCTTTAAAAAGTTAATGTTTTCTTCTTTATAATCACTGTTGGTTTTTTTTTTCAAAGTATGCCCATGTTCAAAAATAATATTTTAATGCAGTGGAACAAATAATATAAAGAAAGCCAAAAGTCAGACACAGTTCCTTTGTTAGAAAGCTTTATATTTTGCTAAATATTATTGTTCAGTTTTATTTAGTGTGCATAAAATAGGACAGATGCTTTTTTACTTTAATTTCACATGTGAATTTTAGAATTTTTAAAGAATCCCTATGCCAACATTTAAAAAAAAATTCATTACTTTTTATTTGGAGATAAATAAGAGAAAAACACCCTTTAATTATGCATTGTATTTTGTCTTAATTTTTAACCCTAATTTCTTCATATTTTCTAAATATTTCAACAAAACTACTAAAGGAAAAAACACTGAACATTAAAAAAGGCAAGTATCAATGAAGGCATCGATCATGTGAACACACGAGTAACTTTATGCAGTTAGTAATACCAATGAATTAAATGGATCTACTCACAAGTGTAAAGTTATTCACATGCACAAACGTTTGCAGGATCAGGGCTCAAAACATTTTCCCCAATACATCTTCAAAACACCAAATGCAAAGGATTCAGAGATAATAACCGGAGTCCTTTCTTCTTTAACCCAGTTGTCAATGTAAAATTTTCTTTTCTTTTTTTAACGCAGCAGCTGTTGATGAGCCTGATCTTACATTTCCTGTGCACCCAAATGTTTCATTGTTTGCACTGATCACTTTGGGTGTGGAAAGAACACAGACCAATATTTTAAATAGTGCAGAAGCATCACCTACCACCTGGTTCTGCACTCCTTGTTCAGACAAACGTCAAACCGGAATTTTGCTTAAATAAGCAGTGAAGAATTGAGCATCTAGCATCTGCTCTAGCTACTATTGCAGACAATGGGGAAATTTCCACTGATTTCAGTGGTGCAGCACTGGATCTTTAAGTCCTGATGCTGCAAGCTGATGGCATGGTCAGATGCCTGCAAAGCCCTATTGATTTCAGTGGAGCTCTGTGTGTGCATAAGGGTCTGCCTATTCATATTAGTTTACAGGATCAGGCCTTAATCTATCAAACTACTTTTCTCCACCATCCTCCATGCACCCTCCCCCCACCCAAAAAAAATCCTTAATCGCAAGGAGAATTATAGATCTTTCATGTTAATTTCAAATCATCTAAGTTAAAGTCCCTTAAGAATATTCAGAAGCTTGCCTCCTCTGCTCTAATGAAAGCACCCTCATTATAATGAAGTCCAAATAGACATAGTAATAAGAAAGCCAAGAGAATGATTAGAAAGCAGTCATTCACTTAAAGGGGCTAGATTACATCACCATTACCAAGACTGAATAATTTAGGTTTCTCTCTTTCATTCTATTCCAGAACTATTATTTCTTTCAAAGTACTTGGATGATTGACGCATTTTATAAACTTGTATAGAAGTACAGAAATCTGACACTCTGTATTTTATAAATTAAGAAAATTTGGAATAGAATTGCCATGAGTTATGAAAAATAGAACCATGCTACCAGGGACTCCCCTCTGACCGCTGAAGGTCCTGGGGAGGCTATGGGGGGGGAAAAATGAATACAGATTGAGGCTGTATTAAAATTTTCCACAAAATTTCCATGAGGCCGGGAGAGCTATATGTCTCACCCTTGATCCTCCACCCTGACCATCTCCATCTCTATTACCCCCTCCAGCGCAGATGCCAGACAACACAGAGAAGTCAAACAGGTTCTGAGGGAATGTTATGGAGGCACCTGGCCACACTTCTGCATGGAGGTCCCCTCTCTAAGCACAAAAGTAGTAGGCGTGATTTGGGCCAATGATTAAAATCCAAACGAAACCACAGAAACATAGATGAGGATGAAGAAACTGACAAGGCCAATGGGAAGGACAAAGGTGCCTCAATTCCCACAACCCTGAAATTGCAGTAAATTTATTGTGCTTTCTGTTTTTAACCAATTATCCCATTTAGGTGCCCCAGATAAAGCTGAAAAAACTTCCACAGTACCCTTGACAGTGTTTGGTTAAGGGGGAGGGGAAGAATTCTCTCTGTACCACAAATATGGTGAAAATTTTTAACCTGAGAATGTGATCCAGAATCACTATACAATTTATTTATACACCTAGATGCTACAAGTGTTCCATCAACGTCCCTTTTCTTAATGTTAGGTGGATTCCATAAGTGTATATCTGTGAGACTTTCTGGGCCTGAGTCTAATTGCACTCTATGAGTATGTCTACACTGCAATTAAACATCTGTGGCTGGCCTGTATCAGCTGACTCGGGCTCACAGGGCTCGGGCTACAGGCCCACATCTATACCACAATTAAACAGCCCGTAAGTATATAAGACAAGAGTATCTCCACTGAAATGAATGTAGCTACACCAATGTAAAATTGGGATGAGATCAGAGTAAGGCACTCCATGGCATACTTTTAACCTAAACTTAGTTTTTTATTTTAATATTTCAGGAGAGTCTATAAATTCCTAGTCCTGATTAGATTTAATATACTCTACAAAAGATATTGTAGCATCCTCTTCTTTGAACTTCACAGGCTTAAGCTCTCAAGTTTACCATCACAGCAAAGAGCTGTTATAGCTTTGATCAATTTAATGGCACATGGGAAGACCTACTTTAAAATGTGTTCATCACTATGGCCTTGTTTCTGCAATAATGAAAACCACTGCAGCCCTGCGGATGCCATTGTACTATGGGGCTGTTTGAGATAAGTGCTAAAAACCAGATGCAGCACATACTAGCCCCCTTCAGTATACTCACATGACAATACTAATCCCCAGAAATCTCAGCAGCATACCCAAAGCCCAGCTGTGAGGTGGCATGTCAACTTGACGGCTCCTCTCTCTGGCCAAATGTGGCACAGCCCCTGGCGCTCACGTAGCCCAACAGGAGGGTCAGTTCATTCTTAGTGCTCCAGAGTCTGAGGAGCTTCCTCCACTCTCCCGTCCTTCAGGGGTTGGTAGGGGAACCCAGGCCCGCCCACTCCAATGGGTTCCAGCTCAGGGCCCTCAAATTAAGTAAACAGGGTCAGAAGGATATTAATCCTTCCAGTGCCCTGAGCTCCTTCCTACCTTCCCCTTGGGTCTCTGCAATCTCTCTAGTCTTCTGGTCAGATCGTTCCCTGCCTGGGGCGCTGTATTTGGGCAGCTTTCTGGTAGCCTGCAGACAGAAGCTCCTTCCTCCAGCCTGCTAACTCCCTTTTGGTAGCTGCCCCACCTCTCTGCTTTTCAGCCCTTTTATCCTCCAAGCTGTGGGGACTTGCTATCAGTGGTGGCTGGCAGTGTCTGTTTTAACCCTTTAGTTGCTGGGGTAGCATGGGGTATCAGCATTCAGTGCTGGAGGAAAGTCTGCTCTCAGACCAAACAGCATATTAACATTGAAAATAGGTTTTAAACTTTACAAAACTGGCACATTTTTATAATACATAACTATGTGGAAATCACTGCATCTATAGAGATATTCAGTCATATTTTTACAGTATATTGCACATATGTATCTGTTGTAAAATGTAAACGTGTATAATCTTTTAGTTGATTCTATTAAATATTTTCTTATTAACATATTGATAAATTATTATACCGTGTATCAATTGTGTAGCTTTTATATCAAGTTTACATATATCAACATATATAAATAACACATTTATATACACATATATAAAAATATGGGATCAATCCTGAATCCTTATTCTGTCCTTTTTCACTCCATACTTTACCTATCAGTAAGGCTTAGTAAAGACACAGCCGCAGCACTGCAGTTGCACCACTGTACCCCTTCAGTGTAGACACTTACTAGTTTGACAGGAGGGGTTCTCCCATCATTGTAGGTCATCCACCTCCCCAAGAGGCACTAGCTAGGTTGACCGAAGAATTCTTCCATCAACCTAGCGCTGTCTACACTGGGGGTTAGGTTGACTTACCTACATCTCTCAGCGGGTGTGGATTTTTCACACCCTTGAGAGAAGTAATTATGCCAATATAACTTTTCAGTGTAGTCCAGCCCTAACACACATCCTTACATATATTCACACATTTGTTTACCTTTACCCTCATGACTAGTCTAATGGGATTACTCGTGCATAAAGTTAAACACTTGCATAAATATTTGCAGAATCAGGGCCTAAGTATGGTTTGCTGGATTTGGTCCAGTATGTTTAAATTCAAGATGGGCATTAGCTGGATCACTGAATCAAATTCTCCTTGAACTTTGGGGAAGTTTAGCTCTAGATATGAATTAGGACCATCTTTAGTATAAATACAGTAGTTTTGAAGATTATCCATTTCATTTTGGATATACCATATTCTCATGTCATCAATAAATTCTACCATGCCACAGGCACAGCCCAGCTCTAGGTCACTGATAAACAAACTTAAAAGCAATGATCATATTTCAGTTCCACTATGGATCTCACTCTAAAAACCCTCACCCATGACAGCAGTCCTTAGAGTGATTACTCCCATTTATTTTAAATGGGACTATACTATTAACATGAATAAGGACTACTCACAGGAGTTAGGGTGTGCAGGATTGGGTCCTAAATGCTCCCAACTGTGACACACTTTCATTTTTTCCATTGAATTCCATTGAGCTGATTTGTTGTCCAGTTTATAAACCTGCATTCTAGTTGATCTTTATTGGCTCGGCAGTGCTAACAAGAGAAAATGGGTAGCAAAAACTTACTTTGGTCACCAGCGTAAGCAGTTAGGACTCCGAATATACACAGAGACTGAGTAAGAAGATGCCATTTGTACAGACACTTTTCAGAGTACAACCATATTTAAAGTCTAAGACAAAAAGCATTATAGTCATTCTCTCTGTACATAATCTAGACTTCTGCACAAGAAAAAAAATGGGTCGGTCTGTTAGATTTTTGTAGGGGGAGGAAGTAAAACCATGTTTGTTCTAGTTGCTAAATGTGTTCCTTAACCCATTCTCTCACTCTCCAACTTCTATTTATTTTTTTTAGACTTTTACCTAGGACTGACATTATAGTAGATTACCTGGCCTCCATTTGCTCATGTCTCATATCAAAGTCCCTCCCTTTGATTTTCAGTGATTCTGCAGTAATACTCAATTTTGCTTTCCTTAAATAGAATTAATAAATAATTTGCTATTTTCCCCAATGTTTTCAGCTACTATGCTGTCTATAAAGGGTCAGGGTGCAGAAAACTTTTTTTTTCTTTGATGTTTTGTTCAGGAACAATATTAGGAAAAGTTTACTGTTCCCAAAAGCATTAGTACTGGTCCACCGAAGTATTTCTGGCCCTGAAAGATTGTGAGATATTAGACTAGAAAGCATGGGATCAATCTGTTGCTAAATATTAACTTTATAAAAAATTTTAGTAGTCCACAAAATTTAAAATTAGTGGGCACTGGCCAATTCAGGATTTGGCCCTTTTACTTTTATTTAAATGTTGTGGGACTGTTGAGAAGTTTTATAAAGTAAACATTCAACACCACAAGAAAATGTTAAAAAATATATTAGGTGACTCATGCTTTAAAATCATCCTATTCTAATTACAATGTTGTGCTTTTTCCTTTACTTGAGTTCTGCTATAATTATAATGGTCAATCTCTTAAAATCCGGTAATGCTGGGAAATTATTGCTATATTCTTTTCAAAGATTTGTAGTTGCTCTAAGATGGTATAAATAATTGATTTGTGACTCCAGGAACTTTTAAAATGGCATCAACTATAAACAGCTTAGAATTGAAGCAAGAAGAGAGGGAAAGCAAGATGGTAATTAGAAAGATGTGATTTTAAGGTCTGATACCTTGTATCTCCAGAGTCCCCATTTTTTTTATGAAATACATCATTCTTTTCTAGCCCTGGTAGTTCATAAGATATCAGACCTTAAGTTTGTCACTGGTTCCTCAGGTAAGAGTGCTTTTTGGCATAGGGCCAGTATTTTATATACCAAACCATGAACCTCAGATGACTGAAATTTCCAATCCTTGATCTGTATTTAATTTGGGACTGACAGGTATTCTGATATAGATCTCCAGCATCTGAGGCATTTCAGAAGTCATATTCTATTCTATTCATGTTCTTCTACTGCCCTCATCTTGAGGGTTGTTTATTTTCATTTTGTGTCGGCTGTGCTGTGTATGTTTGTTAATGAAGGCCAGGCTAAAGAAGTGCACCTTACACTTGGAATGGAACTTAATTGAAATGAAACTCTGAGTGATTCATGAAGCCCCAGAAATAGTTGAACATACTTTTATTTCAATATTCTCAGACAATTAAAAATGCATACAAACAGGCCTAATTCACTTTCAGCTGCCCTTCAACGTCTTGCAAGTTAACCCAAAGTCATCACAGAGCCATCATACCATTGATTTTCTTAATTAATAATAGACTAACAGATAGACAGAGCATACTACCTGCAAACTCAACATCAGAAAATAGGTAATAAGTCTATTATTACAGAAATTGGTTCTTTATTATTTAAACTGGACTGGCTTCTAAGGAAATCACCTACTGAATCACAGAGTTTAAGAAATCTAAAAACACGGAGTTGGGGGAGTTTAACTACCAAGATATCTGTTGGATAAAAATATACGGCTATATTGGCATCAGAAGGAAGTTCCTAAATTAAACAAAAAACAAATTATTATCCAAAATGTAGAACAATAGGGTGGATTGGAAATAGCAACAATGAGCTACTTAAGTAAGAGAGTGACTTCCCCAAATCTCATATCCACATGCTATGGCAAAGTGAGAAATCAGGGACTTGAATCCACTAGGTTGAGAGCCTCTTACGCATATTGGCTTCTAAGGTAGTTGAGAACACTTGGCAAGGCACAGGAGGCACTTAGCACCTTGCAGGCTCAGACCATAATGAATAAAGGTCCAATAGAAGGCATTATTAAGACCCACTAATGTGGAAGAAGGGGAAATTTTACTTACCTGTTAATTCTTCCTTTGAGATGTTCTATAGAGACAGAACACTAAGACTATGATGATGTCATACCCTCCATAATAAGGGTCTAGCCACATCAGCCTTCAGTTGAATATTTCTAAAGTAGTTCCAAAGAAAAAAATTAGACTAACACTATTCAATAACCACTAACAAATAACTTAAACTGTAGCAATCTGAGTATTGGTTTATGACTCTGCACTGAAACTCTCAGCAATGAGATAGAAACTCAAATTTTGCAGGATGGGGGCCCGGACTGATACAGAAGATCTCAAAAAAGAAAATTAGCAGCTACGAAAATTTCCACCTTCTCTCTTAGTATGTTCCATGCTAGTCCAGATATTGAAACCTCCCAAAGCAGTTAATTTTTGTATAGATGGGATTATCACTCATTTTTGCCTGCAATACCCTCCTGAAAAGGCCACAACTGTAAACCTTTTCTGTACGGTTTGACAAAGATGTGGGCAGAAACCCAGGAGAAAAATTTGCAACTCCCTATTAAAGAAGTTCCTTCTTTCTGCCTATGGAAAGCCTAGTAAATAGGTATTGTGACCTTTAAAGATCTGATGTTTCCTTTTCTGATCTAACATAAGTCTCTCTGATCAGTTCCTTAATCCATCTACACATGGTGGATTTGGAGGCCACTTGACCTTTAAATCCTGGTATAGGATGAAAGATCTTTGAGACTTTGGCCAAAACTGTGGCATCCTTTTAAAGAAAGTCTGTAAGGCCCTATGGACATCCAAGTAATGCAGTCTTTCCTCTTTAGGAATCTTATGGTTGGGGCTGAAAGTGGGTAGGATGGATTCCCTGTTCAGGTGAAAGGCCAGCAAGTCTTGGGCTTGAATTACAGCAGAGCACCCAGCAACACTCTTATTCTGGTGAAAAATCATATACTATTGCTTGAAGATAAGGCCTTGCTCTCCTATTGCTAAACATACACTGCTACTAAAAATAAGAACAGTACTTAAGCATATTAATTATTGGGAAATCCTTATCCAATATTCAAAAAGGAGGAACCATAAAAACATTCATCACCAGTTTCAAATTCCATTCAGAAACCAGGGGATAAACTACCAGTGTTACCTTATTTGCTGCCTGCAGAAACCTGGCCACAATATTGGTGTGGCAGCCTATTGAGACCATGTCCATTAAATCTCTGAAATCCACAATAGTTACTGTAATGAAACTTAAACTCTAATGAAACTGACACTCATGCCAAAGACTAGACCAGTTGTAGGAAATTCACTTATGACTGGTACCATGGCTTTGAATGGCACCGTCTTCACTTTGCCATATAAAGTTCTCCAAATCCTAGAGCATGGCTTTGAATCTGATGGCTTCCTTGATTGCAGAGATCACTTTTTGTGAAGAAACCACAGAATTAACAGGAGCCAGTGAAGATGTGAAGAGTGGGGGAGGGGAGAACATAGACATGTTCACCAGGTCCAGATATCACAGGTTTCTCAGCCAGTCTGGGGCTATGAATGTGAAGACTCCTCTTGATCTGGCAACTTTCTACATGACTCTAAGCAGAATGGGAAGGGGGAAACGGTGCAATAGATTGACAGTCTAGGGATTTAATAGGACATTTGTTTTGCTCCTGCTTCTTTGTACCTGCTGAAATACTTTGGGACTTCTCTGCTTTTCCTGAATGCCATAAGAACCATTTGAGGCCTGTCCCACCTTTCACATACACAGGCAAAGACCTGGAGTGGGGGTGGTTAGCTCATATTTTCCTTGAGTATTTATTTTTCTCAGTGTGGACTGATGACAGAATGATAGAACTTTTCAGCCGAAGTTATCAATAGGTCTGATTCCCTGGAAATTCATTGACTTTTTGTGCTTCCTTGGTGATTGATGCATATTATGCATGTTATGGCATTGTGTAATTGAATTCTTATTGCTGAGATTTTTTAGCTTTTCTTGGAAGTGCAACAAAGCAAGCCTCACCACCTTGGCCTGCAGCATGTTATAGACCCTTCCTTTTGACCACTGACCACCTGACATGGATTTCCTAAATGGGACCATCCACACATCCATGATCAAAATTTCCTTCTCACTAGCAAGTCCAGAGGATATCCTTCTTGCAGTTTTCCTCTGCTAGACATCACCCAAGAAAGATTTGGACAACCTGTGCAATATTAAAAGGTTTGAGGGAAATTACCTATTCCACTTCAGTGCAAGAGGATGATGTGCTGAAGAGAGTATAGGTAATAGCATATACAGAGCACTTCTCCCAGGTTCACTGCGACCAATTCAAGAGCCTCCAAGCAGTAACACACTGTGGTCTGTGACTTGGCTATATACCTTCGTTATTGTATCCTGCATAAGAAATATCTACGTAAAATGCTGTTGAAAGTTGCTCCCAGGTACAAAGACTCTTCTGTGGGATTGACGGAACACTTCTTGCTTATCACTAATCAATGACTTTCCAGTAACCACCACAACTGGGATGAAGCTTCTGACACAATTTGTCCAGATATGGGATGAAGCATATGACCTTTCTTCTGAAGGCTACAGGGGAGGACTTGGTACTAAAGGTGATGGTCCAGGACAGCAAATTGCAGATACATCTTCTAATAAGACTGCAGGAGCAGCACATACGGGTACATATTCTGGAGATTCATGAAGTGTAGGAGTTTGTCTGGGCTCACTTCTTAAATAACTGCCTTTAATGACATCATTCTGAAACTCAAGATCCTGAGGAAGATGATGACTCTTTTCAAGAGCAGGACTGGATGACAATTTCCCATTGATATGGAGACAGTGAAATAGATGGAATAGAGTTTTGGGGCCTTCTGATCTCTCTGACTAAGGTGATGGCCTATATGTTTAGGAGATTGTTTAGGTTAGGGTCTCCTGAGCACCTTATCAGTTGGCCAATGTGTCACAGGCAATAGAATGAAGCAGTTGCCAAAAGATCTCACATTGAACTCACTTGCATATCTGTGTGTGTGTCCAGGACTCATTGATAGGATGCTGCTTGCGCTCAGGTCTGAAAGAGTTTCTCCTGTCTTCCCCTCATTCTGGTCCTCTGCACTCAGACCCCTGCTTCTCAGGCTGACTGTTTAACGTTTGAACGGATTCCTGATGTTTGTTACTTCTTCTTTGCTAGTGAAAGGGACTAATCCAGTTAAGTCTGCCTTCCTATTGAACTGGTTTTGTTCCCTAGGTGATAAAGTCCTAGTCTCTCTGGATCTGCTCCTGTTGCAATCCTAGGGGCTATCTGGGCTTCTCTTGGGATAGGCTTTTGTTTTTTACTGTGGCTAAGGACTGTTGGCTCTTCTCCAATAATCTTCCCTGGAAAGATAGCTCCCTGTGAAAGGCAGAATTGCTAGTCTGGAGGAAAGTTTCACTGCCCAATCTTTTAGCAACAGGGCTCTCCTGCCTGACACTGAGGTGATGAGGCAACCATAATTCCAGAAGTCAACCAGATGGTGTTATACATCACGCCAGAAGCGCAAGTAGCTGAGCCCAAAACTGGGAGTTTCAGTCAATTCAAGCTCCTCATTTTTGGCCTCTGGATAATTGCCATGCTACAGTAGCTACCCCACTTCCATTTTTGAGGTACATGCTGCATAAACTGAAGTTAATATCAGGCCTAGGGTCACAGAGGATATTTCCGGGGATGCTTCACTTTGCCAGTCAAAGAGATCCTTGAAAGCTGCTCCTCTTTCCTTAGGAACCATCGTCCTCTTTGGTACCCCTGATATGGCAGCATCCACCCTTAGCTTTTCAGTGAGCGTCTCTGCATTTGACTTTCTAACAGGACAGGAAATAAAAGTTACTTATGGGTACAGTAACTAGATTTCTTTGAGATGTGTTCTCCATATGCATATTACATTTATGGTGTGCATGTGCCCGCACATGCCTGAGATTGGAGTTTTTTGGAAAGCAGAGTCCATTATGGTCACGCGTGTGCATACTTAGTGTCCTCATGCTCAACACCGAGGACATAAAGAATGGAGTGGGCCAAATGCCACTCGGTTCCTTCTCCACCATGGAATCTGAAGGATATAGGACTCCGAAGCACAGGAGAAGCAGGATGGGTAGTGGAATGATGGAATATGTATATGTACAACACATTTTGAAGAACTCCAGTTACTGTACAGGCAAGTAACTTTTCTCCTTCAAGAGTTACCCATATACATATTGCATTTATGGTGACTTGCAGTGGAGCAATGCAGTGGAGGTGAGAGCTCAGAATCTAGAAGAACAGAGATTGGAGTACAGGCTTTCCAAAAGTAGCATCTGATTCAGAAGACTTGATGATAGAATAGTGCTTTGTGAATGTGTATGCAGATTTCTGCTGACACCAAAAGAAAAATCTTGTCCAATATACCAAGTAGATTTGTATCCTAAAATCTTTTCTACTATATACTAATATATTTTGTACATATCTGGAACAAGATTTTTCTAGGTCTGAAATCCATCCAGTAGCTAGGCCATGAGATGGAGAGCTGCATCAGCAGGTCTGGAACAAGAGGTAACTTCTTTGGCTGACAGATTGAGAGATTCAGCATGTTAGGGAACCAAAATTGTCTTGGCCATGCTGATGCAATTAATATCGTTTTGGCTGAGTCCAGTCTGATTTTCTGCAAGACCCTTGGGATCAACTGAATTGATAGGTATGCATACATTAGGGTCCTTGACCACAAAATCAGAAAGGCATCTGAGAGGAAGCCTGGGCTGAAACCCACTCTTGAACTGAAGGCTTGAAATTTCTTATTGTATATTGCAAACAGGTCCACCCGAAGATAGCCTCTGTCTGAGAAGACGTCATGAAAGATCAAGTCCTTGATCTCTCATTCATGATTTGAGAAGTGTCTGCTCAGTTTGTCCACCAAGCTGCTCTGCAGAACAGCTTAGTACACAGCTGTGAGGAAGATTCAGTGTCAAATATACCAATTTCATAGGCTGATTGCCTCTGGACACAATGGGGAAAATCTTACCCCTCCTTGTTTGTTTCTATAAAACATGATTGAATTGTCAGTCATCATTCGGATGGATTGATTTTCAATGTGAGGTATGAATGTCTCATAAGCTCTGAACACTGGTCTGAGATTCAGCAAGTTTATGTGCATTTGTGCTTCCCACAGAGTCCAGAGGCTTTGATCCATATGTTCCATATGGGATCCCCCTCCCAACAGTAAAGCATCCATTAGTCGTTGATGGCAATGGTACTCCTTTGCACACATTCTTGGGCTACTTCCACCATTTCAGGGAGGATCAGTGGAGGCACACACAGAGACATATCCAAATGACATCTGGTGGGAACATAAACCAACCTTACAAAGCCCTGCTTGCAGCAGTAGTGTGGCATTTGTCGTTAAAAAGGTGCATGAAGCCATGTCCCCAAGAAGACCAAAACACATCCTCACTGTGGAGTTTGGGTTTGACTCTATGTGAGATATTAAGGAACACATGTTCTCAAACCTGTCCTAAGGTAGATACCCTGGGGGATCTAAGTGTAGCTCAAGAACCCTTCAGGGTATGAAGGACACTGTCCACTTTGAAACTTAACAAGTCTGGCCCTTAAAATGGCAAGTCCTCCACAGTGTACTGAACCTCCCATGAAAAACAAGACCTCTGAAGCAATGAGACTCCCCTCATTACTATTGGTTTTGAGGTGGCATGTGCCACATCAAATTCAGCTTGCAGATTGGTTCTGGCCATCAAGTGATCCTCAGTGACCAGTGAAGAAAATTCTCCTTTAACGTCTGGTGGCAGTTTGTCTGAAAATGCCATTATCTTTTTGTAATTCCAAAAATTGTATCTGGGCAACAGGGTCTGATAATTCATCATTCTAAATTGCAAACTAGGTAACAAGAATTATTTTTGACCAAGCAATTTGGTTCCTGTTTTCTTGATGTTGCCTTATTTTGTTGCCTTTTTCATGCCTGACTAACCACCGGGTACCAGGCAGAGGATATGAATTCAACCTCCGTGGAAGGGACATGGTATTTTTATCTGCTTTCCAGAACATAGGGGCTGCTGTAGCAGAAGTCTGCCACTGGATTCATGCAGAATCCATTATAGCCTCATTAAATGGGAAAGATATTCTCCCAGCAGCAGAGGACTGAAGAATGTCACTTTATGTGAGGGATCCTGCACCTCCTGAGGGATATGAATCCTATGCCCCCTTGAGTAGATCCTGAAACCCTTGAGAATCATCCAGCTGCGATATGCTAGGCAGGACTACTGTCTCATCTGGATAAAACAAGGAAATAACCAAAGGGCCCAATATGTCTGCTTAGTGAGATGGATTCTTTTCATTGGTTCCTCAGGCTGAGCAGATGGACGAAAGATTACTGAACAGAACAGGTTGAGTAGCAAAAACAGAGGAAAATCTCTTGAGAGTGGAGATCTCCCAGTGTGAGGTTCCAGCCCATGTGATCCCCAAGTTTTCCAATACAGTCAGACAGGTATGTTGGGATAAATTCTAGATGGCCATGGAGTAAAAAATCATGATCCATGTCCAGAATAATGGACTCCATAGGTTCTATTACAGGAAGAGTCTCTAGAGTCCCTGCGTGATCCATACAAGACAGGAAGAGACACCCTTGGAGAGTACCTATGACAATCCCTCATACTACCCTCAGATGCTGATGAAAAAGATCAATCTCTGTCTAATAGTGGCATAGAGGTAACAGGTGTAAAGGATTGAGCCTAGAGGTACTTGCTACCATAGAGAAAGATGGATCTGGTGTCAAGCTGTTCTGCTGTGGATCAAGAGTATGACTACCAACCTCAGGGAAGACTGTTAAGAACCAGGGCAGAGAGCCCAAATCGGTGGTAAGTTCCATACTTAGATTTCACCAATCAATTATCAAATGTAAACTCCTCATGCACTATAATAGAGTTAACATGGAGCCACACACAGTCCCCTTGGGTACTCTGATCTGTCTTGCCACCCAGGTAAGCTTAACTTTGTGACAGATGGTCCCTTTCACCAAGTATCACAGCAATATTCAGGTTACTCCCAGTCCCAAAGAACCAGTCACTTACCCCAGATCAACTGCACTTTAGATATCACACCAAAGACAACGCTTGGGGCCAATCCTATAATAAACTATATAAAGATTTATTATATAGGAAGAGGAAACAGAGTTATTTATAAGGTTAAAGCAGATAAACACATACATAAATGAGTTACAGTCTTAAGTTTCCAAGGTAATAGAAGCTTCTATAATAAGCAAGCTCTATATGTCTTTTAGGACAAACCCAAGCTAAGCACTGGGGATCTTTTGCTTATGCCTAGTAATCCTTGTACTCCAGAGTCCAAGCAGCAAAAAGATACAGTTTCTCTTTGTTAGGGGTTTTTATTCCCTTCCCCACTTCTACTTTAAGCTGCAAACTCAGCTGATGGGAGGAATTCACTTGCAAGATGCATCTTCATTGGGTGGGAGGAGGTTAAACAACAAAGTCTTTTGTCCTCTTTAATGTTTAACTATAGTCCATCTGGTGTCTATGGACCTTTCTTCTTGGTCAAGAGAGAAAACATTCTGTTGCAGATCAGCATTTTAACCTAACTAATGTCTCTGTGCTGTCTGGTGATTTATACAGTTACAGAGGCTTACAAGGCAAATACTCAAATATTATCTTATAATATGGGATACAGATGTTATAAGTGAGATTAATGCATGCAATTTACAAGCATTCCATAAAATACTAAACCCGTTTGTATAATTCTAATACTTATTTTAACAATACTAATGAGCCAGACTGATTTCAGCTATATATTTGTCAGTATTCAACTGAGGCTTGGGGACCTTGGCCTGAGCTGGCACCTAGTCTGCCAGCATCACACCTGGTACTGCAGGTGCTAGAGCTGAAGAAAGCAATGTGGACTCAGGCTCTTGCGATACCCTGGTACCGGGCATGCTTTAGTATTGTGCGATGTGTAGTTGTGGTTTATTTGAAAACTGTGTTGGAATTATAGACTGTCACTTTGGTCTGTAAGGAGTTTCCTGGTCCTGCTAGTCAGGAAAGTGTGTGATCAGAGTCAGTCAGCAGACAGCCAGTCTAGAGTTGGGCAGGCTGAGTAGTGGCTCTCTGTTTTAGGGAGCAGCCTGCTTTGTCTGTCTCCATTTTGGGGTTTTGTGTATTATCATTTTGAATTCTAAGAAATAAAGTAGTTTTACATTGCAACCTTCCAGCAAGAGTATTTTTTAATCTAACTTCTCTGTGTGTATACCATGAATAACAACAGTGAGACAAACAGCAGAGCCAAGGGGAAAGAGTGGAGTTTGCAGTGCCTACATAACCAGTGCCAACATAACCAGTAGTGGAGCAACAGTCAGAGTTGTTACTGAAAGAGCCATACTGCACTTCGATGGTATAAAGAGTGAAGCTGAAGAGGCAACATGAGATGCTGCTGCTGGAGCCATCACCTTTGCATACCAGTTCAGTGCCCAAGCCTCAGTACCAAGACCTCATCAAATTTCAGCAGTAGCTATACTGAGATGCAAAGTCTCTTTGCCTCTCTAACAGTCCAGGGAAGCCACTCACTTTGTTGAGGAAATCTTAGTTAGGGATACACCTCCCTAATACAAGCTCTGAATTTTCTTTACAGAAAGTTTTTTATCAAACTTTCCTGAGCTTGGGGCTGAAGTCTCAGCTGAAGCGGCTCAAAGGGGGGTAGATTACATGCTGACATTAGCACTTCTGGAGATAGGTATGTTATGTACAGGGGGATCAGACACTCTATGGTCTGAAGACAGTCTCATAGATTTATCCATTTAAAACATTTGGAGATTAGCCTCTTTTAATGTCTTCTTTGAAAAGGACTCACATACAGCACATTTCCCAGAGATGTGATCCCCCCAAACAGAACAGACATCTTATGTTACCAGCATTAATGGGGATAGCACCCTCATGTGAGGGGCTGTTCTAGAATCCAGGGGATCCAGGATTAGGTGTTTCTAAACCCCAGTACCAGGAAAGAAAAAATATAAAAGTTTCAAATGGAAGGAAACCTATCAAAAAATTGTTGTCAATGGGCAAAAAACTAACCTATTGTACTAGGGTAGGTCTATATACATAGGAAAAACAGCCAACCATTAACGAAAAATGGATAGTGAGTGTCTTTATCTCAGAGCCAGCAGCAGTGAGAAGGAACTGAGGGCTCCATCCTTTATGCCCTTGGCTTGTGGCACAAGGACACTGAGCACGCATGCACAGTCACAACAACTGACTCTGCTGGCCAAAAGCCTCTGCTCTTGGGCATATGGGCACATGCATACTATAAGTGGAATATGTATATGGACAGTCACTTGAAGGACAAGCTTTTAATGCCATGCTAAGGGCTGTTTTCCTGTCTGGGGTGCCCTATTCATTGTCAATCTGTTCTCTGACGCAGGGTTGATAGACAATACCTATTGCACCCAGAGTCATAGATTTTATGGTCTGACAGCGACCACCAGATCATCTAGTCTGACCTCCTGTATATCACAGGCCACCAATATCACCCAGCACCCACACACTAAACCCAACAACCAAAATCAGACCAACGTATTACAGCCCACAGGAGACTAGACTATTATATACCACAGGCAGAGAATAGGAGGGACCAATGTGCACCAATGCTCAAGGCCCCTGCAATGGAGGGAAATTATTAAGTGAGATATACCCAGATAATCCTGGCAAGTGACTTGCATCTACATGCTGCAGAAGAAGGCAAAACCAAAAAATAAACAACAACAACAAAAACCAAAGTCACTGATCAGGGAAAAATTCCTTCCTGATCCCACAGATGGTGCTGATCAGTTAGACCCGGCACACGTGAGCAAAAGCCAGGCAGCCAAGCACCTGAGAGAGAGAATGTGCAGTGCCTCCTCAGAGCACTGGCCCACTGCATCCAGTGTCCCATCTCCAGCCTTGGCCATCTCTGATGCTTCAGAGGAAGGAGACCAAAAAGAAACACTCCAGAATACATTTGCGGGGGGAGGAAAGACTCTTTTCCTAATCCCTGCAGGTAGTGGCTGAGTGAAGGCTGAAGCATAAAGTTTTAGGAACTCAAGATATAAACTTGGAAGTGAGTCCCGGGGCTGCTAAGCCTTACCATCACAAGCAACCCTATCATATAATCACACTCATAAATTTGTCCAACTCTCTCAAAAATAATTAAGTTATTTGCCACCAGAACTCCTATTGGGAGGCTGTTCCAGAATCTCATTTGTCTGGTGGTTAGAAACCTTCTAATTTTCAGCCTGAATTTGTTCATGGCCAGTTTATACCCATTTGTTCTTGTGCCAACATTGTCCTTTAGCTCTTCACTTCTCTGGTTTTACCTTCCTGATCCATTTATAGATAGCAGCCTTCTTTTTGATAGCTAACCAAGCCAATCTCTAAGAGTGTCCTCTCATAAGATAGGTCATCCATTCCCCTATCATTCTATTAGCTCTTCTCTGTACCTGTTCCAGTTTGAATTAATCTTTCTCGAACATGAATGACAAGAACTGTACATAGTATTCCAGATGAGGTCTTACCAGTTGACTTGTACAATAGCATTAATATTTGTCTATCTCTACTGGAAATGCTTTACTTGATACATCCTAGAATTGTAATAGGTTTTTTTTGCAGCCACATCAGATTGGTGGCTCATAGTCATCCTGTGATCAATCCACACACCCAGGTCTCTCTCATCTTCTGTCTCTTCCAACTGATGATCCCCCAACTTGTAGCAGAATGTCTTATTATTAGACCCTAATTGCATGACCTTGCACTTTGTACTATTGAATTTCATCCCTTTTCTGTCACTTTAGTCTTCAGGGTGATCCAGATCTTCCTGTATAATATTCCAGTCCTCCTCTGTATTGACAATGCCCCTCAACTTTGTATCACTAGCAAATTTCGTTAGCGCACTCCTATTTTTTGTGCCAATCTCATTAATAAAAATATTGAATAAGATTGATCCCAAAACCAATCCTTGAGGAACTCCACTAATAGCCTTCTTCCAGTCCGATAGTTCACCATTCAGCATAACCAGTTGTCTTCAAATGCTTTACTGAAGTCCAAGTATATTAGATCTACTTCACTTTCCTTATCCAAAAAATCAGTTATTTTCTCAAAGAAAGAAATCAGATTAGTCTGGCATGATCTACCTTTGGGTAAACCCAATTGCATTATATCAACTTTACCATTTGAAGGCCAGAAGAGGGAGTTCAGGAAAGATTATTATTATTACAACAATCTTTTCTGAATCCCCTCTTCTGGTCTTCAAACAACCCCCAGCCTCTCCAAGCTCAATATCAGAAGCAAACTTCCCACAGACCAGGACACACCAACTCAAAGCGGCACCAGACCCTGTCAGAACAACCGATAGAAAACCTGCAGACATACCTCCAATGCTACAATGATCAATAACCCCCACAAAACACTTTTCAAGATCCACGAGTCCTTCACATGCCTATCACAACATGTGATGTACTTCATTCAGTGCACTAAATGTCATCCTCCAACTTGGGTGGAATCTTGCTGAGCACTGTCTGGTTGAGCTGATATCTTCCAAGTGGTATTCAGTGGCTAGTGCTTGGCAATTTCCCCTCTGTAATGAGGGGAGCTGTGCTTGTCCTTTTGTCTCATTCTTTGTGCAAAAGGCGCAGTGCAAAACTCCGGACTATAGTTTCTGGAAGGAACAGTGGGGACCCAGGCCTGGAGGAACAAGAGGAGGAAGCTGAAGACAAGGCCCCACCTCTAGTGGCAATGAACAGGCTTCTGTTCCATAGTGCTTCAGCCTGAGGAGGGAAGGGACCACAGGCATCCTAACTGGGTTTGCCCAGTTCTTTCCTTTCCTTTGTTCACTCCTCCCTACTCTTGGGGGAACATAAAAGTGACACTGGTTCTTTGTCCCCAGTCTCCTTCCTGCCCCTGAGAGAAGCTAGTTGCTCTCATCTTTCCAAGCTTGGTGAGCATCTACTGTAGGCACTGCCCCTCCAGCTACAGTCTGGCAGCTTTCAGGGATCGGTTTGATGGACTCTAAAGGAGCTGACAGAGGAGCTGGAGCAGCTTTTCTTCTCTGGATGCAGTGTTCTGCAAGTCAGGAGCAAGTTGGGAGCCAATTATCTGGGCTGCTGCTGTCTGAGTAGTCCCTGTACTTCCTGGTTCCTGTTCTCTGATGGAGTATGAATACTCCAGTGGATAAGCCTCTGCTGTTAAGGCTGCTCCTGCCTCATTGAGAAGGGTGGGGGAAGGAAGCAGGAGGGAGGGAAGAAACAAGAGCCCTTGTCAGACTGGAGCCATATTTCATGCAAGAGGTGCTTGCACCAGCATGTCCCTTACCATTCCACTGACAATCATTTTTTTTAAAAAGCATAAAAAATTGGGATATATAGTACTCAGACTGGAGAAAAACAAATGAACCACTAATCTTCAAGAAAAGAAAGAAGACTGATCCTGGTCAATACTGTCCCATAATTCTAAGGTCTATTCCCAGTAAAATAATGGAACAAATATTATGAGGAAAAATCAGGAAGCATTTAGAGGATATTGGAACCATAAGCAAAAATCATCATGAAAATACAATGAACAGCTCTTGCCAGAAAACCTAATTAGTTTTTAAGATAGAATTTTTAAATTGGTGGATGAAGGGAAAGTGGTAGATATAATATATTTGGATCTTAATAAACTATTTAATACAATGTCTCACAATCAAATAATTAATATAAGTTGCCTTGGAAAAAGAACACTAACATGGACTAGAAACATATGGAAATATCAAAAAGGAAGGGTTATGCACTAGGGGAGCTGATGTGTTTAGTAGCTACTTTGCTGATCTATGATAGTTCTAGTATCATTTAATATATTTTTAATGGTCTAAAAAGTGCTTAGGATATTAATGAAATTCACAGATGGTATAATCTGGCAGGAGTTACAAACACAAGTGACAATAGAGAATTAATGCAAAGAAACCAAAAGAGATTAGCAATATGAGATCTGATTCACCATAGTGATCATCCAGTTTAATGTCAGTATAACTGATTTTAATTCCAATCCACTGGCATAAAACTGGAGCATGTATTGGTGAATTAAGTCCATGGAGTGAAAAAGAGTGAAGGAGGTGCTAGTAATCAGAGAGTTTGCAATATGATACAGTAACAAGTTAAAAAGACCACTGCATCATTGGGATGCATACACAGAGACATTATGTCATGAGACAAGGAAGCAGATTCATAGATTTTAAGGCCACAAGAGACTATAATTACCATCTATTCTGACCTCCTGCATAACACAGGCCATAAAATTTCACCTAGTGTTCTTACATCAAGCCCATAACTAAGGCTTGGTCTACACTAACCCCCCAATTCGAACTAAGGTACACAACTTCAGCTACGTGAATAACGTAGCTGAAGTCGACGTACCTTAGTTCGAACTTACCGCGGTCCAGACGCGGCAGGCAGGCTCCCCCGTCGACTCCGCGTACTCCTCGCGCCGAGCAGGATTACCGGAGTCGACAGCGAGCACTTCTGGGTTCGATTTATCGCGTCCAGACAAGACGCGATAAATCGAACCCAGAAGTTCGATTGCCTGCCGCCAAACCAGCGCGGTAAGTATAGACAAGCCCTAAGAGACAGCCCCTGCCATGTTTCTGGAATGACTACATGTCTAATACTGTGTTCATTTGTCAACAACTCATTTCCAGAATGATATGGATCAACTGGATTTCCAGAAGAGTGCAACAAAAAGTCTAAGATAATACTACATGTAGTGCAATGAATATAGTAAAAGTAAACAAACAAAAGGCCCTACAAAACAAACACCCAAGACTTTAATTTAGGCTAAATATCACAAAAGACCTTCCAGACAGTGAGATCTGTTAGGCTGTGGAACAGTGTCCCAAATGAAGACGTGGACTATTACATGGCACAGTTAAACCTAGAAGTGACTATACAATAGAAATGTACTATAGGGTGTACAGTCTTGAACTGATTGACAGGGATTTGTACAAATTGGTTGGTCTGGTAGATCTTTTCTATTTTTAACTTTTGTGAATCCATGATATATAGCTCCAAGATAGTGTTCAATAAATTCATTTGTTTGTTGCACTGGAAAATTGATTGTGTTCCCAGAAATCAAGATCACAAATATGTTTGTTCCCTGGCTGAACAGTGTGCTAGTGCTGATGGCACTGAATTAGCTAAGCCACTGCTTGCCCCCTAAAAAAAGTCCTTCCCAAATATATATATTATCACATAAGAACATAAAAACGGCCACACTGGGTCAGACCAATGGCCCAATATCCTGTCTTCCAACAGTGGACAATGCCAGATGCTTCAGAGAGAATGAGCAGAACAGGTAATCACCAAGTGATCCATTCCCTGTTGCCTGTTCCCAGCTTTCGGCAAACAGAGGCTAGGGACACTTTAGAGCATGGTTTTGCATCCCTGCCCATCCTGGATAATAGCCACTGATGGACCTATCCTCCATGAACTTTTCTAGTTCCTTTTTGAAACCTGTTATAATCTTGGCCTTCACAACACCCTCTGGCCAAGAGGTCCACAAGTTGACTATGTGTTGTGTGAAGAAATACTTCCTTTTGTTTGTTTTAAATCTGCAGCATATTAATTTCATTTGGTGACCCCTAGTACTTATGTTATGAGAAGGAGTGACTAACATTTCCTTATTTACTTTCTCTAGACCAGTCATGATTTTATAGACCTCTATCTTATCCCCCCCTTAGTCATCTCTTTTCCAAGCTGAAAAGTCCCAGTCTTATTAATATCTCCTCACATGGAAGTTGTTCCATACCCCTAAACATATTTGTTGCCCCTAGAATCATAGAATCATAGAAGATTAGGGTTGGAAGAGACCTCAGGAGGTCATCTAGTCCAATCCCCTGCTCAAAGCACCCACTAAATCATCCCAGCCAGGGCTTTGTCAAGCTGGGCCTTAAAAACCTCTAAGGATGGAGATTCCACCACCTCCCTAGGTAACCCATTCCAGTGCTTCACCACCCTCCTAGTGAAATAGTGTTTCCTAATATCCAACCTAGACCTCCCCCTCTACAACTTGAGATCATTACTCCTTGTTCAGTCATCTGCCACCACTGAGAACAGACGAGCTCCATCCTCTTTGGAATCCCCCTTCAGGTAGTTGAAGGCTGCTATCAAATCTCCCCTCACTCTTCTCTTCTATAGACTAAATAACCCCAGTTCCCTCAGCCTCTCTTCATAAGTCATGTGCCTCAGCCCCCTAATAATTTTCGTTGCCCTCAGCTGGACTCTCTCCAATTTGTCCACATCCCTTCTGTAGTGGGGGGAACAAAACTGGATGCAGTACTCCAGGTGTGGCCTCACCAGTGCCGAGTAGAGGGGAATAATCACTTCCCTCGAGCTGCTGGCAATGCTCCTACTAATACAGCCCAATATGCCGTTGGCCTTCTTGGCAACAAGGGCACACTGCTGACTCATATCCAGCTTCTCGTCCACTGTTATCCCCAGGTCCTTTTCTGCAGAACTGCTGCTTAGCCAGTCGTCCCCAGCCTGTAGCGGTGCATGGGATTCTTCCTTCCTAAGTGCAGTACTCTGCATTTGTCTTTGTTGAACCTCATCAGATCTCTTTTGGCCCAATCCTCCACTTTATCTAGGTCACTCTGGACCCTATCCCTACCCTTCAGTGTATCTACCTCTCCCCCCAGTTTAGTGTCATCTGCGAACTTGCTGAGGGTGCAATTAATCCCATCATCCAGATCATTAATAAAGATGTTGAACAAAACCAACCCCTGGGGCACACCCGCTTGATACCGGCTGCCAATTAGACATCGAGCCACTGATCACTACCCGTTGAACCCAACAATCTAGCCAGATTTCTATCCACCTTATAGTCCATTCATCCAATCCATACTTTTTTAACTTGCTGGCAAGAATATTGTGGGAGATCGTATCAAAAGCTTTGCTAAAATCTGTAGCCTTTCTGTAACTTTTCCAATTCCAATATATCTTTTTTGAGATGGAGCAACCAGATCTGCATTTTTGACTACTGCTGCACGTAGAGTGGGTGAGAACTATCCACAATGACTCCAAGATCTCTTTCTTGAGTGGTAACAGCTAATTTAGACCCCATCATTTTATACGTATAGCTGCGATTATGTTTTTTATGTGCATTACTTTGCATTTATCAACATTGAATTTCATCTGCCATTTTGTTGTCCAGTCACCCAGTTTTATGAGATCACTTTGTAACTCTTTGCAGTCTACTTTGGACTTAATTATCTTGAGTAGTTTTGTATCATCCGCAAATTTTGCCACCTCACTGTTTGCCCCTTTTTCCAAATTATTTATGAATATGTTGAACAGTACTGGTCCCAGTACAGACCCCTGAGGGACACCTCCATTCTGAAAACTGACCATTTATTCCTACCCTTTGTTTCCTATCTTTTAACCGGTTCCTGGTCATGAGAGGACCTTCCTTTTTATCCCATGACAGCTTACTTTGCTTACGAGCCTTTGGGGACCTTGTCAAGGGCTTTCTGAAAAATCTAAGTACATTATATCCAATGGATTACCCTTGTCCACATGCTTGTTGACTCCCTCAAAGAATTCTAGTAGATTGGTGATGCATGATTTCCCTTTACAAAAACCATGTTGACTCTTCCCCCAACAAATCGTATTCATCTATGTGTTTGATTACTCTGTTCTTTACTATAGTTTCAACCAATTTGCCTCTTTGTCTGTCTTCTACACTGTAAACTCTTTGGCAGAGGACCCCTCTTCATTTTATATCATATACAGCACTGAGCACATTGTTAGCACTTAACATATATTAATAATTCTTTCAAAAAATAGAAGTAAAATCCTTATGTAGCCAAAAGGGCAAAATATCATTCTAGATAAAAATCATCGATACTATTGTAAGATTCTAATGTCTAAGGGTATGTCATCCTGTCTTATGAACCTACCTACTTTCACAAAATGTATCTAAGGGCATTCCACAGAAGAAAACAAAAGGCATGGAGGATGAGGACAATCAAATTTGACAGATTATAGGAATCGATCCTCGATGCCCTCTTCAGGCTGCTTTGCACTGCTTAGGCCAATCCCAAGATCAGCAGAGCAGAAAGGTAATTAAGAGCCACTCTTCTGCCCCCATCCTTGTTTCCTGCAGTAGAAATCCCCAGTTGTTGGAGGACCAGTATATATAACTTTACACTTCCTGCTCCTGGCCCCCCATACATAGGATGTCTGAGCGGGGTTGGCCAGATTATCTTGTGCTCTAGGAATCACAGAGCAATGGAATGTCCCACTGGTGGCCACTTCCACTACTAACAGCCCTGGGGAGTGTTGTAAATTGCACTAGGGGCCAAATTGGCCCTGGCCATCCTTGGGATTGGGGGAGTGGAAAAGTTGCTTCTGCTCTCCCAACTCTTGGGTTTTGCACTACGTGCATCTCAACCATACCTAAGGATCTGACTCATAGTGTAAGAGCTTGCAACTTTGATTTGTGTGAGTAGTTCTTATGCAAATAATTCAATTGAACTCAACTGATTTAAATACATTCAGAGAAAATGTAGCAATGAAAAGTTCCAGTTGAGTTGCATTTTCTGAAATAAATTATGCAACAGCTAGTTAGAGTGGCAGGGCCCAGAACTTCTCAGGATTCAGCCATAAAATTTTTTAATATTCATACAGGGGGAATGTAGAATAGTTTCAAGACTCTTTTAAGAACTACCGTGTATCATTCAAAGAGACAGCCATTGATCTCACTAAGGTGAAATTTCTACCTCCTTCAGGGTTCAACCACTAGTTGTTTTTCGTTTGTTTGTTTGTTTTACTAGGACAAACTTTGAAACTTGTTAGATACTGTTTTCCAAAACAATATGGTATTTTAATCAGACCTTGGCCAGTACTCAGATAAACAAAACAGAAATCTAAGCCTGACATCACTATGCATTTAACAAAACAATCCTTATCACTAACCTTAAAAAAAAAAGCCCTCTCACCTCTATTCCCCATCCATACTTAAATATGACCAGCAGACTATAAACAGAACAGTTCAAAAAGAGGGATGGGAAGGGGAAGCACTTTCCACAACACAAAGAAATTACCTATGATGTACAAGTCAGCAGTAAGTCACCATATATTTACTCATTCTACAGAATGTGAATTAGTGTAAATCACTGTATCTCCACCAATTATTTATTCCGATGAGTATGAAATTTTGGAGCAATTCATTATCTCTCTCCAGAGATTACTTACTCTAAAAAGCTGGTGATGTAGTCCCGGCTACAGGCTGACCAGGAGAAGGGGTTGGTGTTTGCTGTAATGTGAGCTGCCATAAGTTTTGCTGCTTCATGACCTTTGGTCCCACAAGAATTTCCAATTCCATCATGGTTCATACCAAAACTGTCCAAAACAGAAGAAAAATGTGTCCCATTACATTCCTATGGTACCAGAAAAAAATAAAGTTTGGAACTGGAAGGCCATGCTCAGTTAGTGTAGGGGACTGAAACAAGATATGTATGATTAATTCAGATTAAACTCTGTACACTCAGAATACTATGCAATTTTGCTGTTTCATACAAAGATATCAAAGCATTTTACTACATTGCGTAAGTCTCACAATAGGCCTGTGAGATAAACAAAAGGGACTCATACTTCAGTCCTTATTTGGGAGTTTGGCCCAACTAAGAACTACAGGTCAATACCTGCTCTTGCACTCAGATCAGTAAACACAGACACAGAGAGGCTGGGTGATATTGCCAAGATCACACAGTGAGTCAATGACAATCCAGAATAGAACTTAGGCAGCCTAACTACTAAATAACCTCTGCTCCCTATATTGATCCATTTATACAGTGGCCTTGATCCTCTGCTGTTCTAAGTCTGCTTTGTGGTGGTCCTCAAATGCAAAACAGTCTTAAACTCAGCAGAAACAGCCTCCTCAGAATTCCACCCGTGAAGGAGAATCCTTGGGTGGTGCAGGGTCAGCAAAATGATTCATACATCACCCCCTTCTTAACATCCAACATAGTTCACATGGTCACAGAAAAAGGGGTATACTCAAGGATCCTTGGATGTTGGAACAGCTCGTTGGAGCTGTATGTGGCCAGCATAATGTAGAACAGCTAAATCATCACCAAACTAAAACTAAAAGCTAAATCCATAAGAACTCTGCTTTAACAGACTATTTAAGAGCAAATGTTTAACTTTATACATAAAATTAACCTTTAAAATTAAATAACTATTGCATTTTACATCTAACACGTTAGTGAAATATTCAGTTTGTCAGCACTGTGACTGATATGACATAAATTAATCATAATAATTAAAGATAACATACAAAAAGGCGCTCTATTTAAGTAATTGTGTAGTTTTTAAAAAAGCATCTCCCCTGTTTGTCTTTGAGTGAGCTGGAGTCAGTTTGGGGTATGGCAAATTTTCTTAAATATTCATCTATCACGAAGGAATTTCTCTCTTCCATGCAAATATCGTTCAAGATCATGGGCTTGTTATATTCAGTTCTGGATCAAGTGACAAAAGATCATGATATCTCACGAGCCATTTGAAATAGCAGATTTCATTACTCATGGGAAGAGACAGAATGATGGTTAGGGAAAGCGAAATATTCATAACTCTAAAATACAACCTTCCCATCCCTACTGTGAGAAAATATTCAAAGCAAAATCAGAACATGTTAAACAAGTTATCTCTCAAACATGGTGCATTTATTCTGGCTTAATTCTTAGTGGTAGCACTTTTTACATTTTTAGGCAAAAACAACATTCTGAAAGAGGAAAATGCACTTTTATTTTCACTCTTTTTTTAAAATGTAATGCTAATCACAATCACTTCTCTCAGCTCTGCTCCTGAGTTATACAATCAATTAAGTATTGTGAAAATTCTGTAAATTAATTCATCACAGTGTACATAAATGTAATTTATGCATGCAGTCTGAAGATTTTCTGTAATACTGTAAATTATGGTTACTCACCTGTATCTGGAATTCTTTGAGGCGTACTCTGTATAGTCACACCCATGGGATACAGCGACTGGGCAGCTCTGATGGTAGAAACTTTTGATAATATTGCCTGCTGGCGCACTCTTGTACACCCCCCTGCTCTTTCCCTCAGTGTTCCTGAATGTTCTGAGAGCAAGGTTATAAAAGGGGTATAGCACTCTGACCACCTTAGTTTCTTCTACCACTTCCCAAAATTCTGATACTGTAATTAGGACTTAGGAAAAGGTGAAGGTACATGGGGAGCGTGAATATGCTCCACATTACATCTCTACACAGTTTTGCTAAGTGGAATGCATCTAAGCTATACCACTGATGTTGCCTTGGCCTTCGTGGAATGGGACCTAATTCCTTCAGGAATAGGAACAGATGCCAATAAGCAGCCATCCTCTATACACAGTCTAGCCCATTTTGATGTTTGAGAAGCAATTGCTTGACCTCTTTTGTTATTACCATAAGATATGAGTAAATCTGGAGATTTTCTGAATTGTTCCGTCCTATTAAGATAATACACTAAAGCCCCCTTAGCATCTAAACTCTGTAACGTATTTTCATCTGCATGTGCATGGGGTCTTAGAAACACTGGCAGGTTAATTGTCTGATTAATGTGAAATTCAGTCACTACTTTAGGTAGGAACTCGGGATGGCGATGTAGCATAACCTTATCTTTACGGAATACAGTAAATGGCAGGTCAGCCATGAGGGTTTCACAGGGCATTCACTCTTCTTGCTGATGTTGTAGCTACGATGAAAGCTGTTTTAACTAAAAGATGAAATGAAGAACATTCTCCCATTGGCTAAAAGGGAGGCTTCATGAACTGCATAAGGACTATGTTAAGGTCTCATGTCAGTGGAGGGCCCTTGAATGGTGGATAGATATTAATTAGCCCTTTCATAAATCTTTCAACTGTCTCATGTGTGGATATAGATTTATTTTTGATAAGTGAGTGATACACTGATATAGCTGCTTATCAAACCTTAATTAATGCTTAATTAATCATTTTCTAGAGCTAAGAAAAACCTGCTGTACCCCTGTGAACCACATTTTAATAATCCTGATAGAATCCTATATCTCAAGTCATCAGGTGTAGGAAATATGAGTCTGTATGATAAACTTTTCCATTCTGCTGAGTCAACAGATCAGGAGTGAGAGGGAGAGATTGGAAAACTCCTTTGGATAGCTGAAGGTGGTCCGGGAGCCACAGTTGCCTCGGCCTTGCCAGAGCAACTATGATTACTTTGGCTCTGTCCTGTTTTATCTTCCTTATTACCCTCTGATTGAGAGGAAATGGAGGGAAGAAATATAGAAGACCTCATACACAATTTATCCCGAATGTGTCAGATGGTATGATGCTATACGATTGAAATATGACCATGTATATCATTAATGTTGCCAATGTAAAAAGTATGTCATGTAAGGTATCAATGGAAAAGTTACGATTTGCTAAATAAGAGTATCCTGTTTATATGCATGTATCATCTTTGTATCTGAAGTTATGAATATTGGCTATATATCTATATTTCAGATCGGTTTATTCCTGGGGTAACACCGACAAGCTAGTTTACATCCAGTCTAGCCAGCCCATTGTGAATGAACTATTCAAGTTTGGTGGTCCATTAAGGATACATCACTCTAACAATGGGCCATAGAAGAAACTCATTCTGCCCAGATATCAATTCCTGCGAATGCCTCAGCCTCCAAGGGGCCAATGGCTACCCCCGTGAGTCATCCGGCCTTGTAAGGACATGTGATATGCTCATGTGACCCTGGACTCCATCTTGTGCCAGTAACTTTTCACAAACTGGACTGTGAGCTTTGTTTGAAACAAAAAATTTACAGGCACATGGCTCGGTATAAAATACCCCTGGGACGATTCCGTTTTGCCTCTTTAGTGCTCTGATTCTCTGGACTGTGGATTTACAACTAAAAGGAACATACTGAACTATGGACTGATAATCTCCCAATCTTTTGGAAGTTACTAGAGAAACTTCGCAAGCCAGCAGTCTATAACATCACTGCTACCAAACCTGATATAAGAACATTGCAATTATTGTATGTATATGATCTGTTAACCATTTTAACTCTCTTCTTTTCTTTTATTAATCTTTAGTTTTTAATTACTAAAGGATTGGCGGCAAACTGATTATTGGGTAAAATCTGAATTATATATTGACCTGGCTATGTGGCTGATCTCTTGAGATTAGAAGGACCCTATATGTAATGAAACTGGTTTTCAATAACTACTCATCATAGAGTCCAGTGTCTGGGAGCTGAGATAAGGGCTGGAATGTCTAAGGAAAGTGCATTTTTGACTTCTTGTTAACCAGTATGGTGAGGCAGAAGTTTACTTTTGTTACTGGCTTGGTATAATCTAATGATAGAATAACTACCAGTTTGGGGTGAGTCTGCCCTATTTTTCAGCAGTTTGTCCTGAATCTGGTATTCTCAGCTGTGACCGACTGGGGCATGGTGACAGATGGATTGACTGTCTCTTCCTGCTCTTCAGCAACATCTGGGACACCTTTGTGTTTTCCTTTGTCACAAAATGTCTACCTCTGGACAACCTCATGCACTGATGTTCTCTTGTATCACTGACAGCTTGAAAGACCATTCATGGAGTTCTGTTGTATCCCTGCTCAGACGGTTTGCAAGGCTGTTTTCTTTCACTACTAGGTGTAAAAATTCAGGTAGGTCTTGTATTTAATTTACCATTCCCACAGAGACATTGCTTCCTTACACAGCTACGTGTAATGAACTCTTCCTCCTTGTTTATATAATACATTGACATTGTATTGTCCATAAAGACCTAAATTATCTTATGATGATGATGATGATGATAGGCAGAAATGATTTCAGAGCCCAATGTATTGCTTTTATCTGTAGCAGCCTGATGTGCAATTTCTTTTCCTGGAAAATCCATTGGCCACAAACTGACAATTTGTCTAAATGTCCTCCCCAACTTAGGTTGGAAACATCTGATGTGATTGTTGCTGATAAAGCTGGAGCATTGAAAGCCACTCCTTTCATTTTTTGAAGGTTTTGAGGTTATGAGGCCCATTAATCTGAGAAAAAATATGATTCTTTGACATGTGAACTATGCAATAAGGCTATGACTGGCTGAATCCTTATAATGGCAGAAAGTGCCTGACTTTCTGAGAGACCAAATTACCCCTGTGAAGGGGATCTTTTGAGTGGGTAGTATGATTGACTTCTCCCAATTTATCTTTCGTCCCAGCTTCTTGAAAAGGGAATGTGTGTAGGATATGACTTCTGATAGATTTTGTTCTGACAATGTTTTGATTAGCCAGTGATCTAGCATCTACATATATGTGAATCCCTTGGCTTTGTAAATGCACTAATACTGCCAAGAGGCATGTAAAAACTCTGGGGCAGGAGAAAAGCCAAAGGGAAAGACTTTGAATTGAAAATGATCTTTCCCTACTAGGAAACAGAGATATTTGCAATCTGATTGCAATATATGCTTTTCAGGTTAAGAGCTCAAACCAATCTTGTGTTGAGAGGAAATGTTTTATATACATGCCAAATTCAACATGAAATCAGAACTTACTGATGAAGGAATTGAATTCTCTCAGGTCTAATGTAGGTCAAAGACCTCCATCCTTTTTTGGGATTAGGAAGTACCTTGAACAGCAACCCTTTCCTCCGAATTCCTTCAGCTCCACTTCTATTACCCCTGCCGCCACAAGACAGGGAACCTCCCATTTTAACAGGCCCTCGTGAGAATAGGGATGGGGTGAAGGTTGGGAGGAGATGGGGAGTCAGATTGGATGGGGTATCTGGTGTGAATTATTTCTAATATCTATCTACCCATAGTTATAGCACTAGGAAGATGAAGATGCATATTGTTGTCACTGATACCTGAACACAGCTACCTAGTCCTTCTCCTAGGTTGCTGATATACTCACAAAGATCTGGGTGCAGATCTAGTGACTGTCACTTCTTCAAGAACCTCATTTTACTGCTAAATACAGCATCCCCTTTAAAGGGAAACTCCTCCACTTTAGTGTTTCTCTCTGAAGGTAGTCCATATGATCTACTACAAGATGGATTCCTGAGAGAGATGGCTTCTAGGAGAAACATCCAAGGAATCAAACGTTACTCTTAGACTGTGTTTTGCAACAATCTTTAGACATGAGGGCATTGGCTAATTTTCTTGGAACCTCTGAGATGGATTTTGCAAATACCACCATCTTTTCCCAAAGACAGTATTGGTTGCATGCAATTACAGTCTGGTAATCTTTGGTTTCAGAGTAGCAGCCGTGTTAGTCTGTATCCGCAACAGGAGTACTTGTGGCACCTTAGAGACTAACAAATTTATTAGAGCATAAGCTTTCGTGGGCTACCACTACAGTCTGGTAATCTGACATTCTTACACCCAATGTTTCAGGTTAAAATACTTTTTTTCCCTAAAATGTCCATTTTCTTGCTTTCTTTATCAGAAGGTGTAGACTACATCAAGCCACCCTAAGACCTGTGGGATGCAGCTTCAGCCAAATGCAAGTTCAGAACTGGATGACTGTGAAAAAAGGAGGAAAAACCCTCATGCAGTAATTGGCAGCTACCTTTTTCAACACTGCCTGAACAGAAGTGGAAGTGAACCGTATTATTGCTTTTGCTGGCTGCCAGAGCCCATCTAAAACTGGCAGTGTAATTCTATCCTGGGATGGAGAGTCAAGAATGTTGAAGATGATGAGAAGTCTCCTCTAGTATCACAGAGGGGATTTTCAAAGTAGTTGCCATTCTCTTAACTACTTCATGAAATAATACTGCACCCTCTGATGGGGAACACACAGTTGTAATCCCTACACTCTCACCTGGAGAGGTTTTACTCTTCCAGTTGAGGGTTCATTTGTTGATATTCTTCAGGCACCCGAGGCGCCTCTTCTTCCAAAAGTGTGTCTTTTGTCCAAGGGGAAGCCAAACTGTGCAGGATGAGGACTGGAATCTACCAGGGTCTCCATAGGACTGATGGGAGGCCACTGGAAGCTTAAATAAGTGTTTAGACTTATATTGTTTCCTGTGTTTTCTCTGTATTGCTTTTATCCTAAAATAAATGTTCTCTGCTTTGAAAGAGCTGTTTCGTTTTTTGTAACCACAGGCATACATTGCACATAGCCCTTGGATAGAAAGCAAATATCAGGTGCTGGACTTTAATCACAGTAAAGAAAAAGAGGGATGCAGCCTAAAAACTCAGTCAGAAGGAAGAGGGACCTGGATTCTGGCCCAGAGAGAGGTGATGTCTAGAGGCTTAAGACCTAAGGGTGCATTCCTTGAGCAGGCCGGGGCGGAGGAGGGTCAAAGGTGCAGTTACCCCCAAAACTGTGACGGTCCCTTCTGCAGAAGTGTCTGCTGCTGGCTCTCTCTGGAAGTATCAAAGGCTGAAGCTAATCTATGTTCACTCATGGATCAGGAGATGTACCAGTTCTGGAGGGCTTGGTTTCACAGCCTGATGCAGCAGTAGAGCTTGAAGTCTATTTTGCTACTCTTTCTGTGCTCTCAGGTAAAAGTACTGCAGATTGAGCACCCTGAGGGAGTGTCCCTTCCTGAGGCAGGCTAGGCATCTTGTATGAACATCTAAAGCTGGAAAGACTGCTGGGCAGGAGGCAAATTTCTTAAATACTCAGCGTCTTGAACTTCCAATCCACCGTCAGATCCCAATAGCAGAACTAAAGTCTTAACTTCAAATAAAAACTCAGAAAAATTAAAATAAATAAATAAATAAAAAGAAATAAAACCCAACACTAAAAGCTAAAATCTACCTTGCAAAAGTAATAGACATTATTCAAGCTAAGAATCTGGGCCAAAGGCCCAAATACAGTTCCTGATCCGGCACCTACGGCAGTTGAAAGGAACTGATGTGGCCAAGACATGCTCCCTTTTATAGCCTCATCTTCAGAATCTTCAGGAGCAGTGAGGGGAAGGGATGGGGGCACAAGAGTGCTCCAACAGGTACTGCTATCAAAAAGTTCCACTGTAGAATCAGCACCACTGGTGCATTTTATGGGGGAATATGCAGAGGACAGTAAAAGAAGAACAGATGTTTTCAAATTAGATACAGATTCAAGACAACTAAAGAGAATCTTTAATCTAATTCACTCTTTGTTCTTAAGCAATCTGGATGTAAAACACTGTCAACTCATTATTATTAACATCATTGTTTGTATTAAACAAGTTACACTTTGTTTTTCATAAACTTTCTGTCGCATCATTCTTCACTGTAAGGTTTTAAAATACATTGTGCTTGTTCCATATTGTACAAACAGAATAATTAAAGATTTCAAAAATATAACATACTTTCTATAACTGAGAAATATCATATTAACATTATTTAGGATAACTGAATTCTACTTAAGGACTAAGTTGAAAAAAAATCAAGGGATTACTAAAATCAAAATTATTATTATTTTAAAATGTAAATAGGACTCTAAATTATGTCTTTTCATAGTGACAATGAAAAATTTGCAAGGAGAGGGAGGGAGAAAAAGGGGAATGAATAATCATTAATCAATAATCTGTTCCAATTAGAAAAAAGTGTGAACTTGCACAAAAACACCAGTATGGAGTACTAGGATCTCTTCTACCTGTCAGCTCAGTCAACAAGACCTCTATGACCATATCCGGCAAGGTTGTTTATATCAGTTGTTCTCAACCTTTCCAGACTACTGTACCCCTTTCAGGAGTCTGATTTGTGTTGTGTACCCCAAGTTTCACCTCACGTAAAAACTACTTGCTTTCAAAATCAGACAAAAATACAAAAATGTCACAGCACACTATTCCTGAAAAATTGCTTACTTTCTCATTTTTATCATATAATTATAAAATAAATCAATTGGAATATAAATATTATACTTACATTTCACTGTATAGTATATAGAGCAATATAAACAAATCATTCTCTGAATGAAATGTTAGTTTGTACTGACTTAGTGTTTTTTTACGCAGCCTGTTGTAAAACTAGGCAAATATCTAGATGAGTTGATGTACCGCCTGGGAGACCTCTGCGTACCCCCAGGTGTAGGCATACCCCTGGTTGAGAACTACTAGTTTATACATTATTTTTATGCCAGCTAATAGAATAATTATTTGTAAACTGGTGTGATGTTATAAATGGTAATCTCTTTGAAGCAGGATCCATCTTCATTTTTTATTCGTTTACAGCAATATATTGTCAGCACTTGGTTTTTAACATACTCTCCATATCATGATTTGGAGTAGACAGTGTCCTCCCCATTATATTTATGTAGAATTAATGACAGCTATCCATGTGAATTTGATGTAATACATGCCTCTTGGTCAACTTAACTTATACTCTTCACTGTATACCACAATAAAACCTTACTCTCAAAATAAAATGCATATGTAACATATTCATTACATTCAAACATAACACTACATAATATTAATTTTCTTATATTTTATTTGTTGATGTCTTATGATCCAGAAGCAAATACCTACAAAGTCATTTCTAGTTTTCTACTTAGTAATATGTAATATGTAACATATATCCTTTTGTCTGATATTCAACATTTTTACTACCCTCATGTATTTCCAGATTATACTGTGAAGGTGCCAATAATGGCTCCATAGTTAAGGCTGAGTTGAATTTTTCACTTCTGACATTATGAAGAGAAGAAAAATCTAATATGGTCTTAAAAATCATATTAATTTAATTTGTTACAACAAACATTGATATACATTAATCATAATTCTAGGGATGCTGCATGGTGTCACTTCAGAGCAGAGTTAAGGTTGTTTGGGGTGCCTTCACTCTGCATTTTCATGCTTTAATATATTTGTATTTATTTTAAGTTTTACCTTAACTGTGAATTTCCTGGGTTTGTAATGCACGTTTTGGGGTTAATTACAACATCTCTTAGACTAACAGACGTATTGGAGCATAAGCTTTCGTGCATCTGACGAAGTGAGTATTCACCCACGAAAGCTTATGCTCCAATACGTCTGTCAGTCTATAAGGTGCCACAGGACTCTTTGTCGCTTTTTACAGATCCGGACTAACATGGCTACCCCTCTGATACAATATCGCTAATATTTTCCCTTAAATTACTATAGGTGTTCTCAACTTCAACTCTCTTAACATAGTTTTTCTCTGAAATTTTGAAGTAAATGAACACAAACATAGTTGAACAATGCTTCTTTTTAATGCTCAATTAGGTGACCACTATATATATATAGTGGTCACCTAATTGAACATAATTCTGTGTTGTGCTACTTATGAAGCACTTTAAAATACAATCAAGTCTGATTCACTGAAAAAAATTAGTCAGCTCAGAAACATAAACTTTGCAACAGGGCAATGGCAAACTCTCATTCACATCTTAATGACATAGGGCAAAATTATCCTCCCAGATCTGCATTGTGGATAACTAGCCTGCACATATCTCACAAGTGGAACACCTAGTAAAGTCAGTGAAGGTGATGCACAAGGGAGTGTGAATATGCAATAGTGATCATCAGCACTGTGGGTCAGAGAAGTAAGCTTTGCCTTTAATCATGAAGCAAACTTCTGTGCTTAGATTTCCTTTGGAAATATGAAACCGGCATTCATGTTGCCCTGAATGTTACTATAACCTTTCTTTCCACCTCCATTTATTCAACTCTACTTATGCTTTTGTTAAGATCTGTGAAATGTTACTGCATTCCCTTTCCTTGAATATTTTAATGTATTTTAATGTAAGACTAATGATTTTAGTATCTTATCATTCTAAAGTTTAAACTATATTTTCCACATATCACAAGATATTAATCTTATTTCACATCACAGAAACCAGAATTGTTTTTCTAGCCTCATGTTTATGACATTTAAGTCTATTTGGACAATTAATCATTAAAGCTAAGGTCCCAATGAAGTTTTTTTTATGTTAACATAAATTGTGAGTTTTTACAACTGCAATATAACATGAGGTAGACACAAGACATAATAAAGGAAATCACCATTTCTTGAACTCCAAAAGAAATATAGAAATGAATATATTGTTATTTAATGATTGTTTTATATGATTTTTCCAGTTAATTCAGTGCCTCTTTAAGGTGAAGTGATTATTCTATATGCAACAGCGCAAGAAACTATTGCTTGGGCTAAGTGGAACACTGGAATTCCAGTGGAGACTGTCTTAAAATGGCCTCATGGACTCTCAGTGGTTGGGCTGACCTTAGGGGGCCAATTGTCTCTTAGCGGAGTTTCTCTTTCACACATGGATCATTTAAACCATCACATATTGTTGAGCCAGTGATCCTGGTAACAGGACTTCAAATATCACCCATAGGTTTGATATGGTCTTTCAGCCCTCCCCGTGATGGAGGACATGTTCTTTCATTCATAATTAGGTACTAACCCATCCATCATGGACTGCAAGGAACAGGTTTATTGGAGACCCAAGTGCCAGTTGGTCGTAGCTGGTGCTAGATGTGGTTTGGGCTGTGATATGCATGCCCCTATTCTTTTAGGTTGGAGTCTTCTATGCCATTTGTAACTCCATTCCCCTGTCATTATTCGAACATGCCTCCAACCAGCTTAAATTAACCGCTTTTTGCAGTGCCATACCTATACGCTCCCCTTGAATGAGAAACGGATTTCCATAATTTAGGGCACTCTAGGGAATCTCTCAGTACCAGAGTTAAGGACCCATCATGCAGATGGGATTAGGAGGAACAGGAATATTGTCCCACTGCTTCTGAAGAATTGAGGACAACTTGCTAAAATTTAGGAAAATGTCTCTAGGAGGACTGTTAGGGACAATGGATCAGCATTGCTAGCCCATCAAACGATATGTCTACGGTGCAATTAAACACACACGGCTGGCCTCTGCCAGTTGACTCGGGATCATGGGGCTTGGGCTGAGGGGCTGTTTAATTGTGTTGTAGACATTCCAGCTCAGGCTGCAGCCTGTGCTCTGGGACCCTCCCACCGTGCAGAGTCATAGAGCCCGGGCTCCAGCCCAAGCCCAAATGTCTACACCACAGTTAAACCGTCCCTTAGCCTGAGCCCCATGAGCCCAAGTCAGCAGCGGGTTTTTAATTGCAGTGTAGCCATACCCAAAGAGGCAGCATAGGTAAGTCTGGCTCTGTCAATCTGTTTTTTCACTTCAGCAGGTGGGTACTGTAGTTTTAAGAATGCTTGATAGAGATCTTGTAGGTGCTTGTCTCTATCTGAGGGATTGGAGCAAATGCGGTTATATCTTAGAGCTTGGCTGTAGACAATGGATCGTGTGGTGTGTCCTGGATGGTCACATAAATACCACCCTGTACCGGAAACCTACTGACCGCTACACTTACCTACATGCCTCCAGCTTCCATCCAGGACACACCACACGATCCATTGTCTCTTAAAACTTTTTAAGCATTCTTAAAACTACAATACCCACCTGCTGAAGTGAAAAAACAGATTGACAGAGCCAGACGAGTACCCAGAAGTCACCTCCTACAAGACAGGGCCAACAAAGAAAATAACAGAACACCACTAGCTGTCACCTTCAGCCCCCAACTAAAACCTCTCCAGCGCATCATCAGAGATCTACAACCTATCCTGAAAGATGATCCTTTACTCTCACAGATCTTGGGAGACAGACCTGTCCTCGCTTACAGACAACCCCCCAACCTAAAGCAAATACTCACCAGCAACCACACATCACTGAACAAAAACACTGACCCAGGAACCTATCCTTGTAACAAAGCCCGATGCCAACTCTGTCCACATATCTATTCAAGTGACACCATCATAGGGCCTAATCACATCAGCCATATACCATCAGGGGCTCGTTCACCTGCACATCTACCAATGTGATATATGCCATCATGTGCCAGCAATGCCCCTCTGCCATGTACATTGGCCAAACCGGACAGTCTCTACGCAAAAGAATTAATGGACACAAATCTGACATCAGGAATCATAATACTCAAAAACCAGTGGGAGAACACTTTAACCTGTCTGGCCATTCTTTGACAGACCTGCGGGTGGCTATCTTAAAACAGAAAAACTTTAAAAACAGACTCCAACGAGCTGGAATTGATATGCAAACTAGACACAATCAACTCAGGGCTAAATAGGGATTGGGAATGGCTGAGCCATTACAAACATTGAATCTATCTCCCCTTGTAAGTATTCTCACACTTGCTTCTTATCAAACTGTCTGTACTGGGCTATCTTGATTATCACTTCAAAAGTTTTTTTTCTCTTACTTAATTGGCCTCTCAGACTTGGTAAGACAACTCCCACCTGTTCATGCTCTCTGTATGTGTGTATATATATCTCCTCAATATATGTTTCACTCTATATGCATCTGAAGAAGTGGGTTGTAGCCCACGAAAGCTTATGCTCTAATAAATTTGTTAGTCTCTAAGGTGCCACAAGTACTCCTGTTATTTTCATAGGTAAGTAGACCATTTGTCTACCCTGAGTATAGAGTGAAGAGGAGTCCCACAGCTTCAGCTAATACCCCAAGCACATCCTTGTGGTATTAGCTATTTCAAAACTGGGTGTGCATTAGTTGTTTTAAGTTCCATCTCCAAGAAACTCATCAATACATGTTCTCTCTCTCTCATTCCGTCCTTGCCCTCAGCAAGATGTGACTGCTGATATCCCACCTCCCTCCACCCACTCAAACCTCACTTTTTCCACATCTATCCAGCTGTTTTCTTTCCTTCCCTATTCTCTGACTTGGATACCTGGCTATTTTCTCTGATACTAACCCACCACCCTTATCCTTGGAGTTGTCAAATTCCACATTAACAATCTAGTTTATCTGCCTCTCATTTCCTCTCCTTCACATTCTCCAGCTCTCGACCAATCTGTCCATCAATTACCTTAACTGTTCTTTTGATCTTGTCTTCACTCGACATTTCTCTCTTCTTATCTTGTCTTTCAAACTTTGATTCCCTGTTCTCTGTTTACCACCTTATTTCCTTTAAAATGACTCATTCTCTCTCTCCTCCAATCATTCACTCCTTTTGAGAATATCTAACACTGCAACTGGGAGGTGTAATTCCCAGCTCAGGTAGACATACATATGCCAGCTCTGATCCAGCAAGCACACTAAAACAGCAGTGCAGCCACAGCAGGTAGGGTTGGCCTTCTGAGTTCATTTCTAGGGTCTCAGACAGGCTTGTACTTGAGCAGCTAGCCCAAGCCACCACCCATACCACCATGGCCACGCTCCTATTTTTAGCAAGCTAGCTACTCCTGGTGGAATTCTGCGCCCCTGCAGGGGTGCATAATTCATACCTTCTGCAGATTGCTTGGCTCCCCCACAGAAACATGGGGGAGCCAAGAAATCTGTGGGGAACACACACCCCTTCCTCGGCAGCCTGGGCACGACTTCTGGGAGCAGCCGGCAGCAGAGAGCAGATCACCACGGGGGGGAGGGGGAGGAGATAGGCTGGGCATGCATCCGTGGAGAGATGTTAAGCGGGTGGGGCTGGGGACGTGTCTGCATGCGAACAAGTGAGAGAGACTCACTCTGTCCCTGTCACTTGCTGTTGCTGCATTCCAGGCTTGGAGGTGTAGGGCTGTGTGAAACAGACTCTGTCCCTGAGGCAGAGCAGAAATGTAACAACTAAGCAGGCAGGCTGCTAATGTTCCTATTGTTAGTTAATTGTTCCCATTCTTAGTCAATTAAGGCTCCTTTACCTTGCCAGAGTGGTGTAAAGGAGCCTTATTGTAAATGACAGTAATGGAATCATCAGCTAGGAAGGTCTATGCCAGAGGTAGGCAACCTTTCAGAAGTGGTGTGCCGAGTCTTCATTTATTCACTCCAGCATGGGGTTCTGTTCACCTAGGCCGGCAGTGGGCTGAGTAGGGCCTGTGGCCGGGACCCCAGACCTGGGGGTGGGTGTTTCAGGGGTCAGAGCAGAGGGCTGGGGGAGGGGGTGCAGGGCAGAAGGCTGGGGGGTGTGGGGGGTTTGGGGGGTTCAGGGCAGAGGGATGGGGCTGTGGGGGTGCAGGGCAGAAGGCTGGGTGTGTGTTGGGGTGGGGGCATTCAGGGCAGAGGAATGGGGCTGTAGGGGTGCAGGGCAGAAGGCTGGGTGTGTGTTGGGGTGTGGGGGGTTCAGGGCAGAGGGCTGGGGGTATGGGGGTGCAGGGCAGAAGGCTGGGTGTTGGGGGGAGGTCAGGGCAGAGGGCTGGTGTGTGTGTGTGGAGGTGCAGGGCAGAAGGCTGGGTGTTGGGGGGAGGTCAGAGCAGAGGGCTGGGGGAGGTGTGGGGGTGCAGGGCAGAAGGCTGGATGTTGGGGGGAGGTCAGGGCAGAGGGCTGGGGGGGGGTGGAGGTGCAGGGCAGAAGGCTGGGGTGCTCGGCTCGTGGGGGTGCTCCCAGCCCCCTGCCCTGAGCGGCTCAGGGCAGGGGGCTGGAAGGGATATGCCCTGTTCCACCCCCTTCCCCCAGGCTCCGTCCCTACCTCTCTCTGCCTCCTCTACGGAGCTGTGTGCATGCTGCCACTCTTCCCCCTCCCCCTCGCCAGGGCCATCAGCTGATTGGCCAGGGACGGAGAGGAGGCGGGGCAGGAAAGCACCACGCAGGGGGAAGAAGCGAGGGAGGGGGGAAGCTTGGCTGCCGCAGAACCAAGCTTCTGTCTCCTGCCCCCGCAGGGGAGAGCGGTGGGCGGGGGGGCTGAGTGGGGCTGGGGGCCGGGACCGCGTCAGGGGAGCTGCATGCCACTCAAAATCGGCTCATGTGCTGTGTTTGGCACGCGTGCCGTAGGTTGCCGACCCCTGGTCTATGTGCTTTCTCGCTTTTTTCCTGTGCCAGAGAACCACAATGGGGTTAGATTACAGCTCAGGATCTATTTTTCTTATCCATTTAAAAAAAATGCAGGATGATGATTAGCAAAACTGTATGACTTTCGTGTGTGAAAGTCTGAGCAATTTAAAGCGACATTCTACTTTACAGAACACCAAACACCAAAATAAAAGTAATATAATTTAAATGAAAATCCAGGATTATAACTGGAATGCAGGGTATTGCGTACCAAGTACTTGTAACTTAACTTTCACGTGTTTAGGAAATACTGAACAGTTATTGTGATTTTTTTTCTGTATGGTAGTTTAAAGAAATTACCAAAATAAGTGAAACTGGTGTGATTATATTGCATTATTTTGACAAATAAAATACGCATAATGTTGCAAAATTTTGTATTTTTTGGCGCAGAATTCCCCCATAAGTAATGCTAGCTCAATCACAACTAGTGCATACATCCACCAGAGCTGGGAATTATACCTCCCCGCTGCAGTGTAGATGTATCTTTTGTGACCTCAGCTCCATCAATCCACTGATTTCTCTGCTACTCTGAGCTCCCTCCTATATTCCCTTCTGCTGATTCCATAGTCTTCCTTTAATCCCAACTTCTCTTCCACACTTGTTTCCTTTCTTTTCCCCAGTAGTCCCATACTCTCACTCTCGTCTCATATCCATTTCCTCCACTCCTGCTCCTTAGCTACTGAAAGACTTTGTATAAAATCTAGAAACCATCCAAACATCTTCCACTACACATTCATCTTGCCTTCCTTCTACTCCATTATCTTTCTCACTCTATGCCAACGACTCCCCAATCTACCTTTCTATGCCAGACCTTTCCTCTTCTGTACAGTCTCACATCTCTGTCTTTACAACATCTGACATTAGATGTCCAACAGGCAACTCAAATTCAACATGACAAATACTGAATTTTGCTTCTCTTGTGATGAAAGGGAGGGACATGTTAGCCATGCTACATTTATGTTACTCAGGAAAGAAAAACAAATCCCTTCCAATCTCTGTGTAGTCTATGTCCATAGTAAAGAATCTAGGTTTGGCTTTCAGGATTCCAGAATTATCAACTCAGGGGTGTTTCTAATGGGGTTTGGTAGGAACTGGTGATAAACTCAACACTATTCAACATTTTCATCAATCATCTGGAAGTAAATATAAAATCACCAGTGATAATTTGCAGATGACACAAAGATTGGTGGAGTGATAAATAATGATCAAGACAGGACAGTCATACAGAGCAATCTGGATTGCTTGGTAAACTGGGCCCATTAAAACAAAATGCATTTTATTACAGTGAAATGGAAACATAGACATTTAGGAACAAGAAATGCAGGTCATATGTACATAACAGGGGACTGTATCCTGGAAAGCGGTGATTCTGAAAAGGTGGAGAGGGTGCACAAATATGATTAGAGGGTTGGGAAAAATGCATTACAGTGAGAAACTTAAAGAGCTCTGTTTAGTTTATCAAACAGAAGATTGAGAGGTGACATTGATTACAGTGTACAAGTACCTTCATAGGGAGAAAATACCAGATACTAAAGGAATCTTTAATCTAGCAGAGACAGGCATAGCAAGGACAATGGCTAGAAACTGAAACCAGACAAATTCAAATTAGAAATTAGGCACATACTTTCAGGGCCGTCCCTAGCTATTCTGGGGCCCTACGCAGCCCCCCGCCCCCGCCCCCCCCGCCACGGGGGGGACGGACGGACAGGCCTCCACAGGGGTGAGGGGGCTGGCTTGGGGGGCCGGGGGCCTGCACTTCCCACTGCCAGTGAGGGCAGGCCCGGCCCTGCTGCAGTCCTCAGGGGCAGGAAGGGGTGGGGCTGGGGCAGAGCAAGGCGGAACAGGGCAGGGGCTTTGGGGAAGGGGTGGAGTGGGGACGGGGCTGGGGTGGAGTGAGGTGGGAAGAGGTGGGGCAGGAGCTGGAGCAGTGTGCAGTTGTGCAAGGGCACCAGGAAATTTGGTGCCCCAAGTTTCCTGGTGCCCTACGTAGCTGCATACTTTGCATATGGGTAAGAACGGCCCTGCATACTTTTAACAGTAAGGGTGATTAACTACTGAAACAACTACCAAGGGAGGTAGTGGATTTTCCATCTCTTGATGTCTTCAAATCAAGACTGAATACCCTTCTGGAAGATATGCTTTAGCAAACCACGAGTTATTGGACTCAGTACAGGGAGGGATATATGGGTGAAATTTAATGGCCTATAATATGCAGGATGTCAGATTAGAATATCTAATGGTCCCTTCTCACCATAAACTCTATGAATCTATGAAACCTGTTGAGTCATACTTCTTTCAATGATATCTTAGAAGTCATATTTCAGAGAAAGTATGTACAAGTCAGCAAAATATGTACAATTACATTACAATTTTCATATAAACACAGCAGTTTATTTCATTCTTTGCTACTCTCTCCTCCTCAGTTCCACAGTTTTCACAACTTCTGTATGCCATGGCTACTATATAACTAATAAAAACACAGTATTTCAGAGTGAATTCTTTCCTTTTTAATTTAATTCAGTTTTTTGTTATATTATGTACTCAGTCTAGACATGTCACTTAAATATAGTTATATGCTTCAATTTTCCATTTAATAAGGAAGCCAATTCCCAATTTCCCATGTAGTTATGAATAGTAAAGTGATCATCATGGCACAATCAAAGAAAACAGTTAAGAATGTTCTTTGATATAGTTAACTTACTCATGCATTCAAGTACCCTCAAGTACACTCAGTACCAAGCTCTATCCAATTTGAAAATAAGGAGAAATAGGTGGAGAGGAAATTTGCACTTTCTTATAATTTAGTCACAAAACCTTTTGGGTGGAAGGTAGGATGATGGCTAGATGGCTCAAAATATTAGAACAGGTGCCACTAACTACTCTTTATAGACCAACTTTTTTCTCCATACATTCCTCCTGGACTTCACTCTAACTAGCTTTTACAACCAGGGCAAGCTGTGCTGCATTGTGTAGTCACTCCATGCATTAAACAGCATTTCTCAAATGCAGCCACTGTGGCCGCATGTGGCCATCAGGGACTTTTCTTGTGGCCACAGCCTCCAGGGCTTAATTTGTCCCCAGGTTTCCCAGGGCTGAGTAAGTCTGCTGTGAAAAGTGATACTTGTATGTTTGTTAATATCACTTTTCACAACAGACTTACTAGCTAGCAATAAATAAATTACAATGATTTGGACGTGTATATGTGCATATTTATTTGTTTTTCCTAAAGCTAATTAAGTATTTTAGGAAAAAGTGTGAGACCAGCCACCAGCAAGAGTTGGTGGCTGCACTCTGAGGCCACCAAAAAATTTGTCCTGAGAACCCCTGCATTAGAAAATAGGGGACAATGAAATTGGTGTCCACACACTTCTCAACACAAAGTTTGACAAACTCGGTCCATACTGGAGTATGAGGTGGGAACCTCCAGAAAGGACCAATTCAGAGTTTTTTAAAAGAGACATTAAGTATAAAGAAAGGAGACAGTGCCAAAAATGTATGAGTATGGGTAGTAGCAAACATAGCTGCAGTTCAAAGAAAAAAAGATGCTGAGACCACAAGACATGCAGGATGGCTGTATTATTGTTCCCAGATTCTAATCCATACCCAAACCATATGCAGAAATCACTGTCATCACACCAGCATCTCACACCACCATAGATATGAATGATTTACCATTTAAATTTACACTTGTGTAAATAACCTCTTTAAAACCTATACTGCATGATTTAACAGCACTACAATACATACTGTATGTATGTAGATGTATCACCTGAAGATCTTTTTCTATGTGAATAGAGTACACTAAGTTCACAGTAGGGTTGTATATAATTATAAAAGACATTAATGAGCAAGAATTCCAGGGCTTTTAGTGAATCATAGAAGTTATTCCCTCATGAGTGGAAATATATTTTCCTTTACTCTATCACTTATGTAAATAATTACAGAAAGAGAAGGAAAGATATAAAGAGAGAATGAACTACATGTGTTTTAAATTAGTTTTTCTTACTTTTGATGCAGTTTTGAACAATTGGTTTTGGATTTGTAAAAAATGATCTATCTCAGTGTAAATGCCTGTAAAAATCAGCCTTTTTTCACAGATAAAATAAATGAGGTAATACTTGCCTAACAATTATCTTGCATGATAGGTGGGCTGGAATAAGTGTGTACTTCCAATTGCTGATTCTGTTCAGTAGATTGATAGTTTCCATTTTAGTCTGTATGGGAACTTTTAGCTGTTGCATCAGTTAATGACTGGAAAAACATGTCATCCATAACTCAGCATTGGTCAACCCATGTAAACAAGGAAGGAGACCTGATGAATCATAATAGGAGGTGCCTAGTCATTTTATATTCATCAGAGGTTACTGGTGATGCTTGTTTTTGAATGCAGACCTGAAACATTCCAAGATCAATCTTTAATCAAAGGTTATTGTTGTCCCAAAACATCATGTTCTTTCAAAATGATATATGGGTGCTTTGAAAATGCAAGTGATGTTATGACTATTGTGCATACTTCATGGTTAGTTCATTACTACAGCTGTACCAACAGTAAAAATAAAAATATTGTTTTAATCATAAAAACATAAGAATGGCCACACCGGGTCAGACCAATGGTCCATCTAGCCCAATATCCTGTCTTTCAGCAGTAGCCAGTGCCAGATGCTTCAGAGGGAATGAACAGAACACGATAATTATTGAGTGATCCAATCACTGTCATCTAGTCTCAGCTTCTGGCAGTCAGAGATTTAGGGACACCACAACATGGGGTTGCATCCCTGACCATTTTGGGTAATAGCCATTGATGGACCTAGCATCCATTAACTTATCTGATTATTTTTTGAACCCAGTTATACTTTTGGCCTTCACATCCCTAGGCAGAGTTCCACAGGTTGACTCTGTACTGTGTGAAGAAGTACTTCCTTATGTTTGTTTTAAATATGATGCCTATTAATTTCATTGGGGACCCCTGGTTCTTGGATTATATGAAGGGGTAAATAACACTTCCTTATTCACTTTTTCCACATCATTCATGATTTTATAAACCTCTATCATAGCCCCAGTCACTCATCTCTTCTCTAAACTGAACAGTCCACGTCTTCTAAACCTCTCCTCATATGGAAGCTGTTCACTACCTCTAATCATTTTTGTTGCCTTCTCTGCACCTTTTTCAATTCTAATATAACTTTTTTGAGATGAAGTGACCAGAATTGCACACAGTATTCAAGGTGTGGTGTACCACGGATGTATATAGTGGCATTATGATATTTTTTGTCTTATTATCAATCCCTTTCTGAATGGCTCCAAAAATTGTTAGCTTTTTTGACTGCCACAGCACACTGAGTTGATGTTTTCAGAGAACTATCAACAATGACTCCAAGATCTCTTTCTTGAGTGGCAACAACTAATTTAGACTCTATCATTGTATATAAATAGTTGGGATTATGTTTTCCAGTGTGCATTACTTTGCATTTATCAACACTGAATTTCATCTGCCATTTTGTTGCCCAGATACCCAGTTTAGTGACTTTGTAACTCTTAACAGTCAGCTTTAGGCTCAACTATCTTGAGTAATTTTGTGTCAGCTACCAAATTTGCCATCTCACTGTTCATCTCTTTTTCCAGATCATTTATGAATATGTTGAACAGCAATGGTCCCAGTACAGATCAAAATAGAGTTAATTATGATTTTTTAAAAATGAGAAATAATAATCTTTACCTTTTAACTGCTTTTGATCCACTAAGAGAGGTAGACAAAGGAAAGAGGGGGAAAAGACAGTACCAAAACCAAATCTTAAAAAATATATATGAAACAAGGTAGGCAATTTGTGAGCCCAGCCTCAGAATCACATTAAATTGGGATCTGAAGTAGAAAGGTAAGCAATACAGACTTAATTCTAAAGTAGAAGTTCTTGGTAAAATACACCAAATAAAATATATCACCACTCATCATGGATAATATTATCTACAGCAACCAGAGGCACTAGAGGAGAGATGGTACAGCCAAAACACAAGAGATCATGATAGTAATTATTACATTGTTATTTCAAAGGTGGTATAATCAAATTTATTATACATATTTTTAAACTCACTCACTTGTGACCAATCTCATGTGCAATGGTAAAAGCTGAACCTAGGCCAATGTCTTCATTAATGCTGCAGCTCCTTTCAGGCTCACACATTCCAGCCACAGAGGCCAAGCCTGAATAAACAGAAGGAGACACAAAGGGTCATGCCAAGGTGTTCAAGTCTTAAAAGCCCTAGTTATAAATGGCTGGATTCTTTTTAATAACCTCCACACACAGAAGGAGCAGTTGGCAAAAGGTTAACTTTCTAGTCATTTTCAAAATCACTGGGGGGAATTTCTCTTTGCCGGCTAGACATTAATATTTTTTGAACTACAGTCAGTGCTGGAAAATGTCTAGACTAGGGGTTAGATTTATAAATTTTACTTCGGGTAACTTGGGACCACCTAGTAACTTGAGCCAGGAGAGGGAATTCAAGAAAGCATTTCTATTTTAACATTCTTGAGGCTGCAGAAAGTAAAATGTATCCACATTATTTTTCTAAAGAGATCTGTTTAAGTTTAGTGGGTTCCTAAAAACATACAAGAAACTTTTTTAGCTACAAAAAGCCCCAAGGGGTACTTTTTTTTGTATAAAAATAAAACTGAATGCATCAATAAAGGAAAGGAGACATGTTAATACAAAGCATTCACTTAAATATGGAAGGCTTTTCCATTTATCATTGTATTATAAGTGCTTTTTAAAGATTCCTTAATGGGAAGAAAGCTACTGGCACCTACAGAATATAGCTCTGCTGTGTCATACACACTCTTCAGCTTTAGAATATCACATAGAATATATACTATAGCTGAACGACTTTGCTGTCACTGGCGATGGACTCTAAACAGCAGCCTTACCTAAGGTATTCTTTCCTGTGGTCTGTTATCTGGAAGAAGCATTAACAGCCTCTCCAAGGGAATCACCTGCCCTGCGAAATACAGTACTCCAAAACAGTGACTGGAAAAATAATTACTTTGCCATGGAAGGCAAGTTGTTACCTTTTATGAGAAAATGGTGCTAAATTATGCCCTTCTACCTAAAATAAGTAGGAATGAGATGACTAGTAACCACTGGAAAGAGAGGATGAGGTGACTGGGGAGAGAGGATTAGTCATGAGAGAATTAAGAAAAATGTTTAACAAATTTTTGCAGTCTACTATCTGTTGCCAGTCTAATAATAATGTTCCACCTGCCTAAAATTCTCTGTTGTTTTAATTGGATGAGGTATTCTTTACTTCCTGAATTTGAATGTAGTGTACCTAGCACTTTTATGACTGTCATGTTCCCCCACTGATGTGGCCACATTTCAAGGGTGTGTAAAGAGATCCCTATACGTTCAGAATATAGAACTTGGTCCAGCAACCCTTACTCACAGGAATAATGCCCTGAGGATCAGGCTAATGATTTGTAATTCTGTACAGTGCTTTTATGTTTGCAAAGAACAGTGGAGGCCAAATCTAGAACCCAGACCTGGCCCAAGAAGCTGAGCCAGGTGCTCAGCAGATGTGTAAGAGAGGGAGGAGAAATCCTCCACTGAAGCCACATAGCAGCTGCACAGCCACTTTGGGTATGTCTACATTGCAATAAAACACCCGCAGCTTGCCCATGTCAGCTGACTCAGGTTCACAGGGCTGTAAAATTGTGGTGTAGACATTTGGTCTCGGGCTGGAGCCTGAGTTCTGGATCCCTCCCCTCTCACAGAGTCTCAGAGCTTGGGCTCCTACCCAAGCCCGAACATCTACACTGCAATTTTTCAGCCCCACAGCCTGAGCCCTTTGAACCCAAGTCAGCTAACATGGGCCAGACAGCCATAGGTGGTTTATTGCAGTATAGAGATAACCTTGATGCAAGCTGCTTTTTCTACATAGCTGCTTATGCCAGAGATTGGAAGGGAAGAACTAGAAGATCTGTCTAGCAGCAGATCTTCTAGTCCCATTTCTCCCCAGGGCACCCAGGGTTCCTCCTACTGGTCGTGCTCCTGTCTATGGGGACTTCGTATATATGCTCTCATTAAGCACGTGCTTCACTCTAACTTCTTGAGGTCAATGGCACTTAAGCATTTCTTAAGTGTTTTGTTGACTCAGAGCCATAGAGGATATTGTCCATACTCCCACTCCAGTTCCCACAATGCAAAGAAACTGCCATAGTTCTGTTGTCAAGATGCCCATTGCAGAAAAGGAGGAGGGGGGTTGTAACTGACTCTTTATGAACAAAAGCATCAATTTAAAATTTGTTCACTTTCTATTTAGTAAAGTATGCAGCCAAGCCTGGGCTCCAATGTGCTGGTTTCAAGTGGAGCAGAATTTGGCTCTATGCTGAAGTCTTATAAAATGAGGATTAGTGCACTAATAGTCAAATACATAAAATATGTTTTTTACTAAATGTTTCCTTTGATATTTTCCCCTTTTGAATACTTGCACTGGCAATTCTGTGACATTAGTATGGCTTTGCAGTTTTGACATCTCTGTGCTGGCTTTAATTTAGAAATTTGTAGTCTGAAGGCATTTATGTTATACTAAAATATGTTATGCATATGGATTATGTTTACAGTGGGCCAGATTCCAACATCCTTTACTCACACTGACTACAGCTTAACTACACAAGTTGCCCTAGTGACTTCAATAGGACCACTTGTATAATAAGTTACTATTCAACATGAGTTAAGGTTATCAGAATCTGGTTCAGTGAAGACAGTAACGGAGGAAACAGGAAAAAAAAATACTATGGTTGACTCTGATCGGTGGAAGACCTACAAAATAATCACACACAAAATCAATAAGCCGAACTAGTCTGCAACTCAGAATTGGAGTGCTGATAGTTAATTACAAAGAAGAAGCTAATGAAATGATTTAAAGTTGAAAAAGTGATTTGTTAGGTACATATTAGACTTAGTCCATGCATGAAAGTCTCTTTAATAATAATTTCTGTCTTTAAAACACTAGTAAACTGCAATATTTATGATACATAACACACACCTTTGTGGTGACAAATTTAGGGATGGCAAGGACAATATCTCTCCACCCTGTCCATAATATTGACAAATGTGCTTTCCACTGTCAAGGCACCAAGGAGTTCCAATATTGTTTTAATTTACGTTGTTGGATTATTTTCCACAATGCTTTATAGAAGAAGCAGTCTTGATGTTGCACCTCGACTCATACAGTATGGCAACAATTTAAACCACAAAGACTGTTTCCTGGGGCTGGGTCTTTTTTTCCCTTCCTCTCCCGTTTGTATTTTTGAAATATATAATGGAAATAGATTATATGGAAATAAGCAGTAAGTTTTCTGCTTTAATTACTGCTTGGTAAGTTTGAATCATCTAGTAGGTTTTATCAGCATTACAGATGCCAGAAAAGAAACGCCCAACAGCAATTCACATAATTTAATCTTCTAGTGATCTAACAAAACATATACCCACATAAGTTACATTTTACTGTTTATATGTGTATATTTGAGAAGGCTCACTAGCAGAAGAGGTCAAAACTAATCAATCAATAATCAGAATAATGCAAACAAACAACAAATACAAGCTGAAGTTCCACTTTGTAAACTTACCCAGTGTTCCACAGGGCTTGTTTTTATAAGTGCAGATATCGTATCTGTTGAGGAGAAAAACAATCAGACACAACTTGTAAGAGGATCATATCTGTGAGATATTTTGCATATTTATCACATTTCTATATCATAGGTCAAGTTGTCAGACCACAATTAGTGTAATTATGTGCAGCCAACTAGTGACGGCATTTTCTACACTCTGGTGTAAACCACAGGCTGCAGTATGCTCACAGCCTTTGGCCTCAGGCCAGTGGGACACCTGCCAGTAAGAAAAAAACAGTTAAAGTGGATCTTTGTAATCACCAGCTCCATAAAACAGTCTACCATGCTGTTATGAAGTTACAGCTGCATGCCTGCAGACTGCTACTCCTTCAAGAGGCTACTAGCAATGTTTATATTTCTAAATCTGCTGAAACATTTTCTTATGGTGGACATGGCATATGTTACAACATTGAACAGCTTTCATTTTAATTGCTACCATTCTCTCTAATTTTCATTAAGAAGTGTAAGTGTTTACTATTAAACCAAAATTATCAAAACTCAGGCAAATAAGAATCAGGTTTCTCCTTTTGTTATCTTCCAATTATTATGTGTGCTTTAAAAGTAATGCATTGCAAGTTATTAACATTTTTTTATTTTTATTATATTTTCTTAGAAACGGCTAAATAAATTGCTAAAAACTTCCCTCATTTTAGATACAATCTTCCCAATACTGAAGTTCAAACAATGAGTCTCTGTTCAGATGACATGGTGAAATAAACATATCAGTGTTTTGGAGCCTGTAAAGGAATTAAAACATGTTTCCTGCAGTACAGCTAATATCCAGTGTAAATAATGCGGCCAATGCACTATAACTGCGTATTTTTAAATGTGTTACGGCCACAATCCTATAGCTATGATATGCAGCATTATTATAGACTTATGTTTTCAGGGATTTATAATGATTTCCTTGCAGTATAATGTTTCAGAGCATGTGTTTACAAGGTTTTTGCACTATGAGAAAGTAAAACCAATAAAGAAGATGAGGAGACATGGATTCCTCTTTTCACTCTCATTTTTTAACTTAGACCTTTTTTTAATATTTTTAAAAACTAATAGTACCTGTTTTAAACATGGATCAGTGACCATTTATGAGTAATGTATGAGATGTATAAACTCTTTAAGTGGCAGAATAAGTTTTTGTCTGCAACCCAACTCCATGCACTAAATTTCTGAGTGCAAAATTAGGCCCTTAATCCTGTAAATGCCCCACACATGTAGACCCCTCTGTCCAGGTGTAACCCTATTGATTTCAATAGGGCTCCACATGGGTGCAAGAATCTGCCTATGTGGAGCAGTGGGCAGGAACATGGCCTAATTGTGGTCTCAGAAATGTGTGTATTCAGTTCCCACTTGAAGTGGCTCAAATTGTGTCATAATATGTGCATGCAGAGTTCTTACCGATTTCAAGAGAAGCCCTATATGGGCATCCAAGGCCACATTTTAACCTAGTTCCTCTTATGCAATTTGAGGGATGGGTACTCAGATCAGTATTCTGCTATACAACATGTGGGAACATAACTATCTAATAGGTCACACAAATATAAATAGGCAGATAGCAAGATTTTCACCACACACTTCATGTCATTTACATCTTTGAAGATGCAGGACTTATTATTTTGCATTCAGTACAGGGCCTGAACCTACTCCTATTGAAGCTATGGCAATACTTTTGTTTATCTCAAGGGCAGAAAGATTGGGTCCAGACATATTAAGTGAGAAAAAGTAACTTGTATGAATACCATGAATATGTAGCTCTGAACCCAACAAAAGAAAGTACCTGGAGTAAATAGTAAATATTTTACTATTGTGTTGTAGTATTTAATGCTACTGGGAACTGAATAGTTAGACCTGCACATCTTGAAACAAAAATATATTCTCAGGGTAAAATCCTGCCCCACTGAAGTAAATCGGAGCTTTATCACTGACTTCAATGGGGCCAGCACTTACCCTTAGAGACTGATTCTACTCACAATTATACTGGGGTATGAATCTGCAGTAACTCCATTGCACTCAGTGAAGTTCCACCAGTGCAACAATAGTGAGATCAGAGTAAAATCCCTACTTTCTCTCACATTTTTTAATGATCAACACCATTTATCATTCTGATTGTCCTGTGTACCTTCTATTATTCCATTGTGTAGGAATGAGTTTAAGAACAAGGGTAGACTTAGTAGGGAAAGTTTTATGAAAAAGAAATTTCAGTGAGAAAACAAAATGAAATTTTGCAGAAAAATATTTTTCTGCTTTCTGATGAGCTCTAACCATTTTGTAAGAAAACACCTCAAACAGTCAAACTATTCTAAATATGGCCTCACTAAACAGTCCAATGGTACAGGCTAGAATATTGTCCTAATGACATTCATAATTTCTCTTATGAATCCCAAACCTTTGTTTTTTCTATTAAACAATGCCAAAGGATTTATTTGATCTACTATAGATCTTTTCCTTTTTCTATCCTTTGTGCCACAAGCTTCTGGATGCTCTCTTTTCATTTGGTTTGTTCTTAAACTCATTACCTAACATTTCTATGAGGTGAACGGCATAATTCATTCATCTGTTTGTGTACTTGGTCTATCCAAATCAATCTGAATTGTACTTGCCTTTTCGTCCTTTGACTCCACTTCCTCTAGCCTTGTTTTGCATTACAGTGGAATCCACTTAATCAGGAAGCCCCAGTGGATAGCTTTTCATCCTGATTAAGTGTAATTGTAATGTAACAGAAAAGGGGATTTCAGTAGTACAGTTGTTACTGTCTGGGGAGATGCATGTTACTGGAGATGCCTATAATCTTGGGAAAAGGGATTATCTGCATTGGATTGGCACTGAGCCAGGTGTCTGCCCAGAAATGGTAGAAGAGACTTTTATGAGATTTGCAATATTGTGGGCCAACATGTGTAATGGGCGTGCCTGAAAGGAACTGACTAGCAGATAGGAGTAAGCAGTGGTGATGCACAGTATATGTTTTCTGCATGTATCATAAACAAAAGAAAGACTGAAAGCTGTTGTTAGAAGTAAAACTGGTCAAAACCAACATTAGACAGAGACACACAAAAACCAAATGCCAGTGAATGTTACAAAATCACCTGAAAGCATCCCTGTTAAGGGGATTACTTTACTCACTAAGCCACATGTATGAAACAGAGATGGCTGGTGATAGACAAGACTTGAAGGAAATGTGTTTTAAGCAAAAAGCTGAAGAAGGAGAAAGTAGAAACACAGCAAACTGCATATATTCCAGGACCAGAAGGGACCATTGTGATCATCTAGTCCAACCTCCTGTAGAATATAGTTCCATATAAAAAAGAACGAGGAGTACTTGAGGCACCTTAGAGACTAACAAATTTATTTGAGCATAAGCTTTCGTGGGCTAAAACTCACTTCATCAGATGCCTGCAGTGGAAGATATAGTAGGAAAATATATATACACAGAGAACAGGAAAAAATGGGTGTTTCCATACCAACTGTAACAAGGGTAATTAATTAAGGTGAGCTATTAGGTGAGTTATTATCAGCAGAAGAAAAAAAAACTTTTGTAGTGATAATCAGGATGGCCCATTTCCAACTGTTGACAAGAAGATGTGAGTAACAGTAGGGGGGAAAATTAGCATGGGAAAACAGTTTTACTTTGTGTAATGACCCATCCACTCCCAGTCTTTATTCAAGCCTAATTTAATGGTGTCTAGTTTGCAAATTAATTCCAATTCTGCAGTTTCTCGTTGGAGTCTGTTTCTGAACTTTTTTTGTTGTAATATTGCGACTTTGAGATCTGTAACTGAGTGACCAGTGAGGTTTAAGTGTTCTCCTACTGGTTTTTGAATGTTATAATTCTCGACGTCTGATTTGTGTCCATTTATTCTTTTGCATAGAGACTGTCCGGTCTGGCCAATGTACATGGCAGAGGGGCATTGCTGGCACATGATGGCATATATCACATTGGTAGATGTGCAGGTGAACGAGCCTCTGATAGTGTGGCTGATGTGATTAGGTCCTATGATGGTGTCCCCTGAATAGATATGTGGACAGAATTGGCAATGGGCTTTGTTGCAAGGATAGTTTTCCTGGGTTAGTGTTTTTGTTGTGTGGTGTGTGGTTGCTGGTGAGTATTTGCTTCAGGTTGGGGGGCTGCCTGTAAGCAAGGACTGGCCTGTCTCCCAAGATCTGTGAGAGAGGGATCGTCCTTCAGGATAGGTTGTAGATCCCTGATGATGCGCTGGAGAGGTTTTAGTTGGGGGCTGAAGGTGATGGCTAGTGGCGTTCTGTTATTTTCTTTGTTGGGCCTGTCCTGTAGTAGGTGACATCTTCAGTTCCATAGAACTTTGCCAAAATAATTCCTATAACATATATTTTAGAAGAACATCCAATCCCTATGTAAAAATTGTCAGTGATGGAGAATCCACCAGGACACTTCCTAAATTGTTCCAAAAATGGTTAATTACTCTTACCATTAAAAGTTTATGCCTTATTTCCATCTGGGAAGGGGACTACAAAAATGCCCAAATGTCAATGAGGATACCTGCAATGGAAAAAGTTCAGGTTGGAGGAAAGTAACTAGTAGGTATTGCAAAGAGAGGTGAGGCTCCCTTTGTCGTTCCTCTGAAAGATGGAATTTGCTGTAAGGTTAAGATAATTACCGATGCAATTTGCACCACTTAATTGAGATGTAACTTTATTGGGGGATCTATTTAATGGATGTTTCTCAGGGAACCAGATTAAACCTAATGACTGATATGGTACTAACTCAGAGGGAAGAGGGCCATTGACCAAAAACTATTAACACTACTTTCTTTTCAGGAAACATTTCTAAATAGCATATCTATGAACTGAGGTTTTTTTATTTTACTGTTGTTGTTGTTGTTAACTGAATCTTGCTTATTCTTTCCCTTGTTTCTCATCATCGCAACATCACAGATTTTGACAGTAAGCTCTTCAGAGGACAGACTGTCCCTTACAAACTTATGCAGTGCCTAAAACAGGTGTTCTCAAACTTTCTTTGCTGGGCCTCCCCTTTCAAAATATTTCAAGCTCTGATGACACCCCAAAAAAGTAATGACCCCCTCACACATACCATGCCACCCTTCCTCTGCATTGCTGGCAGCAGCACTGCCTTCAGAGCTGGATATTTGGCCAGCAGCTGCTGCTCTCTGGATACCCAGCTCTGAAGGCAGTGCAGAAGTAAGGGTGGCAATACCGTGACCCCCGTACAATAGCCTTGTGAGCCCCTTTTGGGTCAGGACCCCCAGTTTGAGAAATGCTGGCCTAACACAACTGGGCTCTGAGCTCAGCTAGGACCTCTGACAATTACCATAATATAAACAAACAATCTGATTCCATCCACTTCTTTGCTTTTCTCACCCTCTTCTTCTGCCCGCATGTCAATCATATTGCAACCTTACACTGGAAACACTTACTGCAGGCCCAGGTCACCTGTCCAGGTTTATACTGAACCTAGCCCCCTAAGTTTCATACTTCAGTGAACTCAAAAACAAAGCAAAACACCATTCAAAAAGGCAAATTCACCTGATTCCAACATAAAAACATAAATTGGTTCAGACTTTCTCAAAAGTGGGCCTTTGGACTCACAAAAAGGATTCACAAGCTTCACAGAATCATTAAACAAATCTGGGTTATATTTCAAAATCATTACACAAAACAAAAGCAGGCAAGTTTTGTGTGGTTTGGAGTTTCAAATAGCTATTGTTTGTACACACAAATGCAGTTTTTGCCTGCACAAAGTGTATGTATGTATTTTTGCAGGTGCAATTGGTGCCCTCAGTGTTAAAGGAGTTGTGTGGACAAATAATTATACCATAAATCTAATGTTTAGCACATTTAGACAGCTGCTGTATAAAAATGAAGGTGTTATAGCGATTATTCATCTGTTCATCTATTTTACAACATCTTAATAATTCATTTCATGTGCATACCTTACAAATAACAATACATTTTACAACACTAAAACCCTTTTGATTTCTTTCAAAAAGTTTTACTATAGCATCTGCTTAGTCTTACAGAAAGTGGTATACCACAACAGCATTTTGCCTTAAAATAAAGTACACATCTTATTTGGTTTCTTCCTCAAAAACCTCAAAACCAAAGGAGCTATTTAAACTAAGGAAGGAAAAGCATAATATACATGTTACACATCACTCAACAGAAATAACTTTTTCTATTATTAGTTTTCCATGTCTTTTAAAAACTGCCACAGACAATCAAAGTCTGGCTCTACTGGGCTTAATTTCAGTAATTAACTTGGTTAAATAAATGAAATTCTGAGTTATAGTTAGGAAAGGAAGTTACTTATCTTGTACAGTAACTGGAGTTGCTTGAGATATGTCCCTATGGTGCTCCACGTCAGGATGCACATGCATCCATGCACTCTTAATCAGAGACTGTTGTCAGTGGTGTCTGCGGTCTGTGCCTGGGTCCTAGACACCTTAGTGCTCCAGTACATGGGTAATATAAGGAAGGGACAGACCCCCTGCCACTCCAGTTCCTTCTCAAAAATGAAAGACTTCAAGGCAGAAGGGAAGGAGAGCAGGCAGTGGAGCAGCCATAGGGACACACATCTCAAAGAACTCCACTTATTGTACAAGGTAAGTAAAGTCTCCTTTTTCTTTGAGTAGTGCCCCTATGAGTGCTCCATATCAGGATATTCATAAGCAGTACCTCAATTATGAAGAAGGGTGCCAAGGGGTCGGATTCAGTACAGAGAGTAGAACAGATCACTGAAAGGTGCGTCGGCTTCAAAGAAGGCATGAGAGTGTAGTTCTGGGGAAAGCGTGTACACTGAAAGACCAGGTGGCTGCCCGGCAGATGTCTGAGACAGATGTGTTTTTCAGTAGGGCTTCAAAGGTAGATTGAGTCCTTGTGGAATGAGCAATCATCCTTGGAGAGAGGCGAGACCCCAAAGGCTTCATAACAGGTTAAGATACATCCTACAATCCATTTGGATAAGCTTTGGGTGTAAAACAGGTGTCTTTTCATTCATTCTGCAATTGAGATGAAAAGCCTTCATGAAGCGCTAAGGGGCATAATCCTGTCTACATAAAAGGTGAGAACTCTTCTTACATTCAGTGAGACTTATTTCTTCTTTGGAAGAGTGAGGTTTGGAATAAAATACCAGTATGTGAATCTCCTGATTAACGTGGAATCCTGACGAAAATTGAGGTCAGACGCAAGGGTGTGGCTGTAGCATCACTGTCATGACAGAACACTGGAGTCAGCCATCAAGGCTCTAAACACCCTGAACTGTTAAGCTTGCCTTACACAATCTGCAAAACAATTGGTCCTTACATGCAAGAAGCATAAATGTTAGTACACCTCTACCCTGATATAACGCGGTCCTCGGGAGCCAAAAAATCTTACTGCATTATAGGTGAAATCGTGTTATATCAGGATAGCAGCGGCAGGGCTCCGACAGTGATTTAAAGGGCCTGGGGCTCCTCGCAGTGGCCAGAGCTCTGAGCCCTTTAAAGCGCCGCCCGAGCCCCACTGCCGGAGAACCGGGGTAGCGGCGGCAGGGCTCCGACGGTGATTTAAAGAGCCCCGGGCTCTGGCCGCTGCGGGGAGCCCAGGGCCCTTTAAATCGCCACCCGAGCCCCGCTGCCGGAGCCCCAGGGTAGCGGCAGCAGGACTCCGATGATGATTTAAAGAGCCCAGGGCTTCGACTGCTGCGGGGAACCCCGGGCCCTTTAAATCTCCACCCAAGCCCCGCTGCCGGATATAACGCAGTAAAGCAGCCCCGCCTCCCAGAGCGCTGCTTTACCGTGTTATATCCGAATTCGTGTTATATCGGGGTAGAGGTGTAGTGAGGAAGGATGTATATAAACTGTGTAGTGTGTGACGTGAATTGGAATTGCAGTATCACCCTGTACCTAAACCCCCTGCATCTGGGCCTGGCCACCATGTACAAAGAGCTGTTATACGCATAATACACTAACCTGAATGATGAGCTGGACAAACTGAGTTTTTTGGATCCCAGAGTACTCAAGGAAGTTTTCTTTCAGAACTGGACAAAGCGTTCTGGATAAGCCAAGTGGAAAGGTCTCAGAGGGAATGCCAATGTAGGTGAGTTTTCCTGTTGCGTGTTTTTGACTATTAAGCAGTACTATTTGTTCCTCTGGAAAGTAGTCTTGTTCTATACCAGAGAGCCAGCTATTAGCCACGCCTTGAGGTGAAGCACCAACATGTTGGCGTGTGACGGACCCACACCTCAGTGAGGAGATTTGTAGGAAAGCAGAGAGGGTCACAGAGATATGCAAACCAGCTCTTGGAACCACACCTGTCTCAGCCATGACTGCTATGAGGATGGCTACTAATTTTTCCTGTTTCAATTTATTAGGACCTTGAGCAGTAAAGATGTTGGAAGATAAGCATATAATAAAATGCAAGGTCAAGGAATGACTAGGGCATCTCCCATAGAGTTGCAGCTGTGCCCTCTCCCCGAGCAGAATCTACTGCATTTTGCATTGGATGGTGTTGCAAAGAGATCTATCTTTGGATGACACCAGGTAAGACGTATCTCTTGGAATACCTCCCACTCATAGTCAATGTGAATATGCCTGATGAGACAGCCTGCTACTGTGTTCTGTAGTCCTGGTAGATAAACTGCTGAGATACGCGTGTGCTGTGATATGCACCAGTTACACAGTTTTATGGATTCACCACATAAGGACTGAGATCTTGCTCCTCCCTGTCTACTGATAGAATACATTGCTGCTCTGTTGTCCAGCATTATTTGACAGCTTATTTGACGGAGTTATTGGCCTAGTGGAAGGGGGAAATGTACATGTGATATATCTTGATTTTAGTGAGGCTTTTAACACAGCCCCACATGACATTCTCATAAACAAACTAGGGAAATGTGGTCTAGATGAAATTACTATAAGGTAGGCACACAACTGGTTGAAAGACCATACTCAAAGAGTAGTTATCAATGGTTTGCCGTCACAATGGGAGCGTGTATCTAGTGGGATCCTGCAGGGGTCAGTCCTGGGTCTGGTACTATTCAATATTTCCATTAATGACTTGGATAATGGAGTGAAGAGTTTGCTTATAAAATTTGCAATGGACACTAAGCTAGGAGAGGTTGCAAACACTTTGTAGAACAGGATTAGAATTCAAAATGACCTTGACAAATTGGAGAATTGGTCTGAATTCAACAAGATTAAAATCAATAAAGACAGATGCAAAGTACTTAGGGAGGAAAAATCAAATGCAAATACAAAATGGGGAATAATTGGCTAGGTAGTGGTACTGTTGAAAAAGATCTGGGGATTATAGTGGATCTCAAATTGTATGAGAGTCAACTATGTGATGCAGCTACGAAAAAGACTAATATCATTCTTGAGTATATTAACAGGAGTGTAGTATGTATGATATGGGAGGTAATTCTCCTGCTCTGCTTGGCACTGGTGAAGTCTCAGCTAGAGTACTGTGTCCAATTCGGGCATCACACTTTAGGAAAGATGTGGACAAATTAGCAATCTAGAGATGGGATTCTCAACCTCTCTCTTTCTGAGGCCTCCCCTCAACATGCTATAAAAACTCCGGGGCCCAGCAAGGGTGGGTTGGGTGGGGTGGCTCGGGGCCAGGAGTGGGACTCTGGGGCATTGGCATACATTTACTTCTATTTCGGGGGGGGGGGGGGGGGGGAGACAAGGGCTGGCAGGGCTCGGGCCAGCTCTGCACAGCGGGGTCCAGGGAGGGAATGCCACCTCCACCCCCCGATTCACCTCATCAGGCCACCCACCTGTCTGGGGCTGTGTGCCGGTGATTACTCAAGGGCTCTGCTGGGCTCGGAACTGCCTAGGCAGCTCTGATTGGCTGCTTGAGCAGTCAAAGGAGGCTGGGAGCTGAGGAGCAGCCGCAAGCCCAGGCACCAGCAGCAGATGCCACAGCTGCCCACTCCATGGCACCACCAGCCAAAGGAGCAGCTGCCCCTCACTGCCTGGCTCTGTCTTCCTGCCTAGGATCTGGCCAGAGGGGGCCTGAGGGGGACTGAGGGAGAGGAAGAGGTGGGGGGTGTAACTGCCCCCAGAACTACCCCACTTTGGGTAAGGCACTACAGTTTGGGGGACAACACCCTGGTGCCCCCCTCAACTCTGCTCATGGGCTCAAGGCTTCTGCTTGTGGTGGCGGGGCTTCAGGAGGATGGGGGGAGCTTGGGGTTTCAGCCCCGCACTGCTCCCAGATGCAGGGGGGGGTTTTCAGCCCCGCACTGCTCCTGGCCTCAGCCCTGCGGGGGGGGGGGGGGGAGGGGAAGGCGCCATGGCTTGGGGCTTCAGCACTGTGGGGGGGGGGTGCCAAGGTGTGGGGTTGCAGCCCCACGCCACTCCTGGCTTCAGCCCAGTGTGGGGAGGGTGCTAGGGCTCGGGGAATCGGGTTTCAGTGGCGGGGCTCCACGCCTCCCTGAAAGGGCTTGCAGACCCCTGGTTGAGAACTGCTGGTCTAGAGGACAGCAACAAAAATGATAAAAGATTTAGAAAACCTGACCTCTGAGGAAAGGTTAAAAAATGGGTATATTTAATCTTGAGAAATGAATACTAAAGGGGTATCTGATAGCAGCCTTCAAATATGATAAGGGCTATTTTAAAGAGGATGGTGGTCAATTGTTCTCCATGTCCACTGAAAGTAGGACAAGAAGTAATGGACTTAATCTGCAGCAAGTGAGATTTAGGTTAGATATTAGGAAAAACTTGCTAACTATAAGGATAGTTAAGCTCTGGAATAGGCTTCCAAGGGAAGTTGTGGAATCCCCATCACTGGAAATTAAAAACAAAAAGATTGGACAAACACCTGTCAGGGATGGTCTAGATTTACTTGGTCCTGCCACAGCACAGGTGGCTAGACTTGATGACTTCTCAAGGTCCCTCCCAAACCTACATTTCTATGATTCTATAATTATTCTGATCGGGTGGCCCCTGCTGTGGGGTAAGAAGTATTGGCAAACATAACAAACCACTCTGAACTCTAATATGTTGATATGGAAGATCACCTCTTGAAGGGTCTATTTGCCATGAGCTCTGAAGATTTGGAAGGGTGCATCTCAGCCTATCAGGAAGGAGAAGGATTTGTGAGAAGGTGGTGATTCTTCTTCTTCAGCTGGCTCTTGCTCCTCTGTAAGATTCTGCTGGATGCTAGGTGGGTAGTTGTTGTTCCTGACATGCTCTCTTACAAGACAGGATCCTGTAGAACTGGTCACCATAAAGGGCCCACAGGTTCCAATAAGCCCACTATGATGAGGCATAAGGGAAGGGGCAGAGTGACAATGTTGTTCTTGCCAATGTTACTGGGTGCATCTCCTGCTGGGATTTTCCTCCTCAGAGTGTACTTTAAGGGAGAGCGGCTGGAAGGTGGAGGAACCTTGTATAGACACCTCAGAATTGGAAAGGTGTCAACCCCCATGTCTAACAGAGGGGCAAGTGGTGGTGCTAGTACTGGTGGTTGAGTCTGATTCCACGGGTCTCAGAGAGTGCTCCAACAACACAAGTTTTAGTCTGTTCTCCCTCAATTCCTTAAATATACGTTTAAAACCCGAGCAGATCTTACATTTGGAGGAGATGTGAGCTTTCCCAAGGCAGGAGAGGCAGCTTGAATGTTCATCGCTGTGGCAGAAAGACCTATGACAGGTCTGGCAGGGTTTGAAGCCCAAGATCTTAGGAATAACCCGTATTTGAGGCCATGGATCAATGCCCAGGAAAAAAAGCAAAGGCTCAGATCAGGCAAATGAAGAACGAAAGAGCAACCCTCCCTTCCCCTGCTCCCCCTGCCCAAGTACAAACTATGCTAAATAACAAAACAAAACAAAACAAAAAAGAAAGATTAAGCGAGAGAGATGGCAAGCTGCATAGCTAGCTAGCTAGTGGACATTGCAATGCTCTGTCTCAAGTTGCAGGCAGTTGAGAAGGAACTGGAGTCAAAGCGAATCTGCCCCCTCCTTATATACCCTTGTACCTGAGTATGAGGGTGTCTAGGGTACAGATGCAAACTACAGATACTGCTGACAAAAATCTCCTATTAAGAGTGCACAGATGCATGCACATCCTGACAGAGAGCACCCAGAGGGCCACTACTCGAAGAACTATTACCACTTTAAAGTTATAACTCACTAATGGATTTATATTAAAAAGGCTTTCAGGAGATGAATGCTTCATATTTAGTATATTTTACACTGTTTTTAAAATTACAAATGCAGACACCAGGGTTAAAAAAGATTCTAGGTGATAAAAGCTTTTCTGTTCATATTATAATTTTTCTTTAACAATTTTGGCATCATAATATTTAAACAGTAATTGTACATTTACCATACTCTACACATCAATGTATTCAGGGCAATTATACACAACCTAATTTTGTAATGATTGTATAGAGGTATTGTAATTTCAAATGTAATCCAAAATGTAATTTTTACAAAAATAAGATTTTACAAAACTTAAGTCCAACAAAAATGCAGCTATGATGTTTCCCTGAATTTCTTGCAACTCTGTCCTGAAGTATTGAACCGGTACATGACAGAGATGGTAGGAGGGCTATTGAGGGGATGAAAGTAAAGGAGGTTAGAGGTGGATGGGCAAAGGCAGATGAGAATATGGTTGGAGAGATAGAATGGGGATTTCAAGGCATGACCCAAAAAATCATCAGTCAGACCCCAAAAGTCATGAGATTGTCTTAAAAACTGAGATTTAAAAAATAATAAAGTTTATGCTTATTTGTCTTCTGGTTTCTGACCTTTTAGGGTGCATTTGGGACACATTTTTACTCCACAACCATGAGGGCTAGAAAATTCCTTTTTTTAATTAAAGCTATGATTCTCACATAGTCACTTGCCTCCAGCAGCTGGGGTTTTAAGAAAAATACCAAGTATCACAAGATTCAGAATAAAATCACAAAAGTTGACAACACTGTTGAGAGCAGGTGTGGAAGTTAGGAGAAGGAGTGAAAAGAAAAACTGATTAAGGAGTAGGGAAAGAGAAGGAATAATGAAATAGTGCTAGACAAAACAAGAGTCAGAAAGAGATGAGGATGAGGAAACAGATTATAGGAGTAGGAACATTGTAGTTATACAACAACCACCACCAATAATTTGTAACCTAGTAAATTCAGAGTTAAAAGATAAACACAAAAGAAATCCAAAAGTTTGAAAGTATGGAAATGCCCAATTAAAGTCACTCAAACAACCTTAACTCTGTCCTTATCAATAATCACATCCATCTTCATACCTACTTTGCAAGGTATATTATTTTGGAATTCAAGGATTTTTTCAGAGGGCTTAGAATTTTCTCAAACCTCTGATAGTGAACTTCTTGCATTTGGAGAAGACTGTACTTGTACAGTTTGCAGACTGTCAAAAATACTCAACACATAGCACTGGTTTTATAAATCGTTTTTTGTATACTTGTTTCCAATACTAAGTGTGATACTTAGTCACAACACCAGCCATTAGTCTATTTATTAAAATACCATTTCATGGATTGAATCTAGAAGGTTTATGTATGTAGATATGCTTTCATTGTGTCTAATGACATATACCACTGGTGGCACATGGAATCTTAATAAAGAATGGAGTGTAACTGCCTTCAGTATGCTATTTGTCTAATCAGTATTTTTCTATAGACTGTGTATGGTTGCAAAGGAGACTAGAGTCAGCACAACTACTTTATCCTGAAGAATCAAGTACTCTATCTTTCTAAGACAAATGAGCAGCCTCCAATCTCATGAAACTACTTTGCTTGGCCATGCCCATTTTTAGTCTAGAAACAATCTTTCAGAAAATTTGTATCTTGGTGCACAAACAGTGATGGGTGGATAGTGGCTGAGCTCCCCGGCATGACTGGCAGATCTCCTAGAGCCGATGGGGGACTGTGCTTAAATAGTATGTTAAAGCACTGTGCAATACTATGCAAGTCCCCACCCAGCTCTGTGCCTCAGTTTCCCCTCCTGTGAAATGAGGTTCATGGTAATGAGCCACCTTGATAAAATGCTTTGAGATCCTCGAACAAGTTGTGCTGGAGGAGGGCAAAGTGCAAAGATTGGACCAGTAATGCTATTTTTCCCTCTTTTCTACATTGCTTTTCAGTTTCTTCTTACTGGAAATTGTTTCATACAGCTCTCCCGGTTGCAGCATCCAGTGGCTACAGATCTAGCAGCTCTCTCATTCCCACTCCACCATGCATTTTTCTTCTGTGAGCCTCAAAGAACTATGGTTCCAACAGAGTTCCCCACCACCACCACCACCACTTCAGGAACACGAGCAGCCAGAGAAGCCTGGCCTAAACAGTCATTAGCCAGGGTCCATATGTGAGCCTAGCCCATTAGTAAGCATAAGCTGGCCTAAGCCACAATTCAGGATGTGCACCAACCATGCCTTCCAGCCTTTATTGCCCACAATTAATTAGACCCAGCACATCTTCCTCAGAGTATGATAACTCCATTCTGAGCAAGACAGACATTGGTTCCCATTCCATCACCCTCCATCCTCCTCCAACCTGCTCCCTGCTTGCCTTGTCCTACCCCTTTTTCCTCTGGGATGGGTGACTTGGTTAATTGGTCTACCTCTACCCCTAATTCCAAGTTAGACCCCCAAAAATCTTGATGTGCTACAAAATGAATTTTTACCCTCAGTTAAAGCTAAGAGCAATGATACCAAGACCCCTTTGCACCCTGCTTAAAGATCTTCTTCCTCATTGTCTTTTGCCTATGATGACTTTTGTGACATGACATCTTTCCTCTCATTTTCTCCTTTGCTCCACTATGGGGTGATACACACTATCTGGCTCCACACCTGGATGCAGACTCCATCTCACAGTCCCATCTGAGCCAGGCACCTTTCAACAGGATCAAGCTGTTCGAGGAGACTTTGGATACAGCCATCCAGGAAGCCACTGAGCTCAGTAAACTTCAACTTCCTAGTCAAGAAAAGGAAAAGAAAAGGTTCACCTTCAGATACTGACTATCCAGAACTAGCTCCAGAAGGGGTTACAAGTATATTTTGTTCCTCCAGAATCAGAAGCAACTTCATTGTTCGTCAGCGCCATTCTCCTCTGCTCCTAACAGCAGTGGCTTCCTACCCAAACTCCATAGGTCAAGTCCCCTTTACTCTCCAGCCTCCTCCTGCTCCCCCAGACTACATACTTTGAGCTCTGTTGCCCCTCTTAACTTTGTTTCCCTTTAGACTTTCTAAAGTCCACAGTACCTTCTGTGGACCTCTGTAAGTAAGTGGGATCCATGGCAAAGTCCACTCTGGAGTCAGCAGGGAGTTAAATCTGGGATTGGGAGTGAGAATGAAGGCATGGAACCTAGGGAGAAGACAGGTTTGAGAACAGAGGGCAGATGATTCAGGGCAGCCAGTGGGGGGAACCATGGAAATAGTAGGAGGGGCTGCAGGGATTCTCTGGTACCAAGGGAATCTTGTGGTGAGTAGGTGCCTTGCAAACACTCTGAGCTGTGGGAAGGGTAGGTAAGCTCTAGAGAATTTAGGTCTACAGGAATCAGAAGAGACAAGGATGATGAAGGACTGTTGCCTGAGTTGTGCTTAGCTGATGCATTGCTGCTGATGGCTGCCACCTTCCCACTATTAAATTGTATACACAGTTACAGATAGTAAAATACCAAACAGTAAAACCCTAGTGTTACATGAATGGAAAGAAAGTAGTTTTGCAGTTGTGCCCAGGAAATCATGGTTCTATGTTTCTCCATCTTCCTTTTGAGCTCCATGACTGATTTTTTCTCCCGCTAGACTGAAAGAAGGGTCATCACCATAGGAAAAGACCTTGAAACATGTACATGGGTGTGACTGTGTATGAAAATATTGCTGCCTGCCCCTTACTGGTGGGTTGTGAAGATTCTGCCACCACAGCCACCCATGCTAGGGTGAGGGGATTAGAAGATTCTGCTACCTCCTGTCTTCTTCAGCAGGATTTGAAGTTTATACAAGTATGTTTCCCCTTCAGAGGAAGAAATTTCCACCACTGGAAAAGTACAGCAGCATCAATGTATAAGCCCCACACCAGGCAAGGAGGGGTTAAGGACTTGATCTGGGCTGGATTGGCCCCACTCCTCCACACCTACAGGTCATCTCAAAAATGGAGGAGGAGTTTAAGAGGGGGGAAGTTCAGCTCAGTATCAGACAGCTCTGGGAGGAGAGGAGAATGCTAAGCTTCCCAGCTCCCAGAAAGAGAACAGAGCCTATATCCTTCTACCTGAAAGCCCAAAGTCCCTCGATGAAAAGGGAGTAGTATCCTATTCCTTCTGCTGGTGAACCAGCAGACTTTGAGCCAGACTGTGGCCAGTCGAAGGTCCCTCTGAAGGAACAGGGGCCAGTGGCCTGGCTGGAACAGTCTGTATATTTCTTTTTCCTGTGTTTATTTTGCTGCTCCTAAATAGTTTGTTTGTTCCCTGGGACCAGAGCCCTGACAGGACATTAATGAGATAAGACTCCTGCTGGGTGGAGGATGTGGCCAGATGCCTCAGATTCAGTGACATCGAGGGTTGGGGAGAGTCACTTCCTCTCCCCCACAAATATTGACTAGGCGCAGGCAGTCTCATTTCCTGAATTCTTCTCAGCACCCAGAAAAGTTTTCAGAAGACATTCACATAAGTGGGACTTCTTGTCACCAGAAAGAAATGGGGAAACCTGTATATGTTCAAGTACCAGGAAAGAGATATATTGACAGTTTTATATGGTGGCACTACTGGCACAACCACTGAAGCTAAGAGAATGCATGAAAAATAAATATTCTAATGATGTCTGTTTCCTTTGGCAGGAGGTAAGAGATGTCAGAAGCAGATAACTAAGGCCTTGTCTACACCCAGCCGCTAGTTCGGCGGCTGGGAATCGAAGTTCCGGGTTCGATTTATCGCGTCTGGTCTGGACGCGATAAATCGATCCCGGAAGCGCTCGCCGTCGACTGCGGTACTCCAGCTCGGCAAGAGGAGTACCGCGGAGTCGACGGGGAGCCTGCCTGCCGCGTGTGGACCGCGTCTGAACCGCGGTAAGTTCGAACTAAGGTATGTCGACTTCAGCTACGTTATTCACGTAGCTGAAGTTGCGTACCTTAGTTCGAAGTTGGGGGTTAGTGTAGACCAGGCCTTAGTTAGGAACTCTGTCTGCTTGTGGTTGGGGGAAGCAGTAGTCTGTTATTACTCATTTCTTTCCTCCAAAAAATTCACCATTACAAACCTGCTTAGTGACTACTTTTCAGTTTGAAGGCTATCTACACAAGGGAAAGGGTTAGAGACCTGCTTTAAAAAAAAAATTACGCCAGTAATTTGACACATTTTAGAAGTTAATGATAGCCTGATGATTCACTGTGACGTTCCTAATTTACAAATATGCTTTTCCAAGTCTCAGAATTCATCCAGTGCGCTAGATCTTATCAATATATTTTAATTAACATCATTTGAAATTTCTATGACATACCATTTTTGAGAAAAGTTGTAGCAAAAAAAATCTCCAGAACATGACTAATGCCTATTTTTTCTAAATTCCATAACTCAGAATAATTGCTCAAATCTCAGATATGAACAACTAATAGTCCACTGGCCATAAAAAATGTCTCCATTGAATTGCATTGCCTTCATTTAAGGAGATCACAATAATCTGGGATATAGCAAGACTCACAGTCAAGACACTGTAGCAGACTTCAATTTCAACCTGGGTGGAACATATGGAAGAGACAGCCTCCTCAGTAACTGGGCTTCAAATATGTTAGACTTCAAAGGTTTAACAACTTCAACTTCATTCAAAACTAAATTGGTAGGCTGTGGAGAGTGTAGCTCCGTGTTCATGATGACCATACCACTCAGAAGAAATGCTATTGCATTCTGCAGCAGCACAGGCTCACAAAAGACTCCGAGTGTATCCAGTTACACATGAATAAATGTGACAAGGTTCATATACAAGAGGAAGGGCTGCTTTTCCAGAGATAAAGTGATATAGACCACCAACTAGGGAGGAAGTTAAATAGCAACTTCTAAAGTTAAACATTTTTAAATCTTCAGAACCAGTAACTTGTGCTGAAGAGTGCTAAACTAATTGTCTGAAAATCTCTCTCAGCCATTGACATTGATATTGAAGTATTGGGCAAGTCCAGAAGACTGAGAAAAAGCAAATAGAAAATATGTCTTGTCAAAGAAATTAGATAACTCTTTTGATGAAATCACAAGTTTAGTTGACAAAGGTAACTATGTTGACACAATACACCTGATAGAATATCACTCCCTTCTGAAAGGCACTTGACTTAATATTGCATGACATTCCATTAAGAAAATTAGCACCATACCAAATCAATAAAGCACAAATAAAATGGATTAAAAATTGGCTAAATAATAGATCTCAAAAAGGAATTGTAAATGGAAAATCATTATCCATTGGAAGCATTTCTAGTAGGATCCCACAGGGATCTGTTCTTGGCCCAATCCTATTCAATATCTTTATCAATGATGTAAAAGAAAATATAAAATTGCTGCTGGTTGTGCCTGCCCAGCACCAGGGGGAATTAATGTTGCTAGCACATGATTGTCCTTTTGCTGGTCATTTGGGGGCACTGAGAACCCACGAGAAGTTAAAGAAAAATTTCTATTGGCCAGGGATATAGAATGATGTGAAGAATTATTGCAGGTCTTGTGAATTATGTCAAAAAGTAAAAGACCTGCAGGGCCCCAGAAAGTTCCTCTACACTCCTTGCCTGTGATACAAGAGGCATTTTATAGGGAAGCAATGGACACTTTGGGCCATATGCCATGTCCTACCCAAAGGTGGAAGAAATATATGCAGGTGGTAGTGGATTTTGCCATTACAAATCCTGATGCAGTTGCTTTAATTAATATAGAGGCTGATTCGGTGCAAAAGCCCTTTTCACTATTTTTAGCAGCATGAGTTTCTCTAAAGAGATTATCTGACTATGGGTCAAATTTTAAGTCTCAGCTATTCAGGGAGTTATGGAAGTTGTGTGGGGTGAAGCAACTAAAAGCCGCCCCATATCATCCAGAGAGAAATGGTCTGGTGGAGAAGTTCAATGAAACTCTAAAATCTATGCTTGGAATGTATGCAAATAAGAGAACCAAAGACTGGGATGAAATGTTACTGTACTTGCTTTTTGCTTATAGGGGAGTGTCCCAAGAGCCCACAGGGTTTGCTGCATTTGATCTGCTATACAGAAGGAAAGTGAGGGACATCTAGATCTTATCCAAAACTCCTGGGAAGGAGACACTTAGGCACTTGAGTTACAGGTTAAGAGGTGACAACTCTTCACTGATCTGGATTGCACCCCCAGAATGTGACACATTAAATTATCGTTACTCTTACTTTTATAGTGTAATGTAAGGAGGAGGTCATGGAATGTTTTTAACTTTGAATAAGGGGTCAACAAGATGAAATGGCTGAGAAAAACTGGACCAGATTATCATTAAGTTCCCTTCTGGCCTTAAAATCTAAGAAAACAAGACTTAGACTATAAATATTATTTGAAAAGGCTATCACTATACTGACAAACACAACTCCAAATAAAAAAGGCCCTTATTACTCTAGGTGAGTCCCCTGACCAACTAGCGCCAGTCTGTCTTATCTCAGTCCAAATTCACCCAGTTCCCTCCTATCCAGGTCCATCAAATCTTCATCAGGTACTGAGAAAGCAAACAAATGAAAAGGATACAGAAAGCTAAATATCATCGACACACAGGTACTGTAAATCAACACCTTATAATATTTCTCAGTGTATTTCATAAACATTGAACAATAGGTGTGACCCTATCAAAATCTGTGGCATTTTGCCCGTGGGAACCCCTGAGGAAGATAAAACATTATTCAACAGCATCCTCTGAAAATTGTGGGTTCAAGTCTCGCTTGATCTCACACTGAAACGAAAGGCCTCCTCCAGTTTACCCAGCTGCAAAATGAGTACTTGATTCATCAGATTAGGCAGTCAGAAGCGATCAGATGTGATGCTGAACCACATCATTCCCTTGTGTACTGCTGGGGAATTTTGGGAAAATCGGGCAGCTAACCTATAGGGCCTCAGCCTAGAGCAGTGGTCTCCAAAGTGGGGTGCGCAAGACGATCTTTGGGGGTGCGTGACAGGAGGAACGCTTTTTTTTTTTTTTTTTTTTTTGCTTTGGCAAAAATGGTAGAGCCGACGCAGCACGGGGTGCGTGCTCAAAAATTTTTTACTGATAGGGGTGCGCGATCAAAAAAGTTTGGAGACCACTGGCCTAGAGGACATTCACACAGAACAGCACCAGCAACTTGTAGGGCAATGCTCTTTGGAATGTTCTAATGCACAGAGAGCTGGGAGGAAGGAGCATTGTCAAAACCACTTACACAGGCATGGTTGGGGGCATCCTGCCACACGGCAGAAAACAGTAATCTGAACAATATGTAAGAAGCCACTAACCTAATCCTCTAGCACATAGGTTCTCAAACTGTGGTCTGCGGACCACATTCATTCAGGTTCGTTCCCTCTAAGGTGCGCGCCTGGACAGCCGCACACGAGAGAATGAAGGGCCACCCACCTAATTAGTGAAGCCGCGCATGCATGGCTCCACTAATTAGGTGCCTGGACCCTGGAGAAGACGCATGTGTAAGGTGAGGTGGTGGCCTTGGGGGGAATAGGGAGTAGGTGGGATGAGGCAGTGGGGTGAGAAGAGGGGGTGGGGGGAATTTGGGACGTGCAAGGCTGCGGTGGCCAGAGAAAGAAGCAACTTTCCCCAGCTCCAGGGCTGCGGCTGCCAGGAAGAGATGGCCCTCCTCCCCAGCTTCAGCTCTGTGGCTGATGTGGCGGGGGAGAGCGGGAGAGACCCCCGCTCCTTCCCAGCCCCAGCTCAGGGGCTGCCGCAGCGGGGGAGACCCAACTCCTTTCCAGCCCCAGCTCAGGGGCTTCCGTGGCAGCGGAGAGAGGGCACATCCATCGCATTAGAAAGGTAAGACTACTGATATTAAAATTTGAGTTGTGTGCTTTTATTTGTAGAACAAAAAAATGTTAATTATTATTAAGGTTTTTTTTATATAGCGCTTTTATCCAAAGCGCTTTACAATAGTTAGCTAATGGTACAAACAACATTTGGAAAGATCATTAAGTAGTCTGCCGAGACCCTCAGCAATTTTCAAGTGGTCTGTGAAAAAAAAAAGTATGAGAACCACTGCTCTAGCTGAAGAAAAACATGGGTAAGTGATATAGCTACTAATCAAGTTTTAACTATGTTGTGGGGAAACAAATCATATTTAGCTCAAACTATACCAGTAAAGTGTTACAAATATAGTTAGGCTTTGTCTACACTACGCAGCATTTAGTGACAGGGCTCTGCCGCTACATCTGTGCTGCTAAAAGGCACGCAGTGTAGCTACAGTTTGCGGGGGGAGAGACTCTCCCGCTGACAAAAAACTTCCACTCCCAACAAGCAGCAATAGGTTTGTCAGCAGGAGAGCGCTCCTGAAGACAAAGCGGTGTACACACCAGTGCTTTTCCTCGACAAAACTTTTGTCTTTCAGGGTGTGTGTTTTTTTAATACCTCTGAACAACAAAATTTTATCATTCACTTGCCAGTGTAGATAAAGCCTTACAAGTTGTGCTGTGGATAGGACCTTTCTTCCTTCTTAAAATTTTCAATAAATTATGAGTGACTAACTTATTTGTCTTTGGGAGTACCAAAAAATTGATTTATTAATTGAAGGCCCAACTCTACCATTTTTACTCACAGTGAATAGTATCTTACATTGCAAGTGGTCCCACTGAAACCCTTAAGGGCCCACTCCTGTAGTGCTTACTCATATAAAACATCTATAGAAATCAGTGAAAGAGTTACCTTAGTAAAAAGTGAAGGATCAGGCCCTCAACTATTATAAGTTATTATATTGAATATGCAAATAAAACCCAAGTGTGTTTTATTGTCTTCATTATGTAATTTTTCAATTATATAAATGTTTTATCTATTTGACGAAAATTGGTAAAAACATCTAAAATACAAGATGTAGACGTGGAGAACAGGAAAATATTTGTATTATTATTTGAAACATCACATGCCCCTCAGCATATGTGTGATATTACACTACCTGAATAATTAGTTACACCAAGAAGGGTCCTTAAAGAAACCAGGCAGGAACTGTAAAACAATGGCCCAGATAAGGAGCATCCCTTCAAACACAATAGCCAGGTTTACTGCCATGAGGAGGGGGAGTCCTCTTCCTCAATCCTGGCAACAGGGCTGTTTACAAGGCTGGAAATCTGGAGATCAAAAGACACAGATCTGTTAAATGAACTGTCCTGAGAGGAGAGGGGGGAGAGTTGTCAGTGGCTGTAGGCTGACACAGACACGGACCTGCAGCAAGCAAGCTTTACCTTGGTCCCCAAGAAATCAGGGGACACCAAAGCTAAATCACGTCTATCTAGGGATTTGAGGGGAATGCCAAGCATAAGACAATATGCCTACAGGTCTCTGCTGTTTTAAATCCATTTCTCGATGGCTCTGTACGTTTTGGCAAAATAAAGCACACTTTGTTTTGATGAAGCTGCTTTTGTATCACTGCACACTGACTGTCCACATACTCCTGAAGGAAAAGTCTAGCAGGAATCAAGCCCACTGGGACTGCTAAGTAACAGAGTTGGCACCCAGGATTAACCCGGACACCCAGTTGGAGAGTGGCTGGATCTCAGGATCCCACCCAGATCCCATCCAAAAGAGAAATGGAGGCACAGGCCTGCCACTTGAAAGGGATGCACTTGGGGGAAGTGGAAAGGGAGCAGCCTACCCAGGGACCATGACTGTGTATACACAAACATACAAAGAAGTAAAGAAAACTCAGCAAAATGTGGGACCAATTTTTTTTAGTACAAATAATGAGCCAGATCCTCAGACAGTATACATTTCTATAGATCCATTAACTTCAATTCATGTGAAATAAAATTTTCAAAAACAAGTGATTTAGGTGTGTGACAAAGTTCCTCCTCTATCTTGGTGGGTCCTGCGCTTATTGGTGGATTTTCTTGCCTCAGAGATTCACCATGTGGGTTGGGGAACAGCCCAGAGACCTTCCCCTCTGGAAGAACCCACAGTCCAGGTCAATTGGGAGATTTGGGGGGAACCCGGGCCCGCCCTCTACTCCGGGTTCCAGCCCAGGGCCCTGTGGACTGCAGCTGTCTATAGTGCCTCCTGTAACAGCTGCATGACAGCTACAACTCCCTGGGCTACTTCCCCATGGCCTCCTCCAAACACCTTCCTTAGTCTCACCACAGGACCTTCCTCCTGGTGTCTGATAACGCTTGTGCTCCTCAGTCCTCCAGCAGCACACCCTCTCACTCTCAGCTCCTTGCGCCTCTTGCTCCCAGGCTCCTCACACTCGCACCACAAACTGAAGTGAGCTCCTTTTTAAAACCCAGGTGCCCTGATTAGCCTGCCTTAATTGATTCTAGAAGCTTCTTCTTAATTGGCTCCAGGTGTCCTAATTAGCCTGCCTGCCTTAACTGGTTCTAGCAGGTTCCTGATTACTCTAGTACAGCCCCTGTTCTGGTCACTCAGGGAACAGAAAACTACTCATCCAGTGACCAGTATATTTGCCCTCTACCAGACTCCTGTACCCCACTGGTCTGGGTCTGTCACATATCCCTCCCCCCTGCTCAACGCCAAGGGGTTGGGCAGCTTGGGACGCCAGACAGTGCACACGTGACAAGCCATCGGCGTTGCCATGACGGCTCCCTGCTCTGTGTTGCACACAGAACTGGAAAGGTTGGAGGGATAAGAACCATCTGGTCACCCTTGTGTTCTTCTCCTTGTTCTGCTGCATCCATTGAAGAGGGGCATAGTCGGTCACGAGGACAAATCTGCGCCCGAGCAGGTAGTAGCGCAATGTTTCCATGGCCAATTTTACAGCGAGGCATTCTCTCTCCACCACTGCATATTTTTGTTCCCTTGGAAGGAGTTTCCGACTGAGGTATAGAATTGGGTGTTCGTCCTCCCCGACAATCTGTGATAGAACGGCCCCCAACCCTACTTCCGATGCATCCGTCTGCAGGATAAACTCCTTGGTGAAATCTGGGGCTATCAGTACGGGGTTATTGCAGAGGGCAGTCCGTAGGTCTGTGAATGCTTCCTCTGCTGCGTCAGACCATCTCACCAGATCAGGTCCACGGGCTTTCACTAGGTCTGTCAGGGCTTGCCCTTGTGGCAAAGTGGGGGATAAATCGTCGGTAATACCCCACCACACCTAGGAACGCCCGAACTTGTTTCTTGCGACTTGGTCGGGGCCAATTTTGGATGGCCTCTAACTTGTTCACTTGGGGTTTTACCAGACCTTTTCCCACAATGTAGCCACGATATTTGGCCTCTGTAAACCCTACAGCGCACTTGGCAGGGTTTGCTGTAAGGCCAGCTCGCCTGAAGGTATCGAGGACTGCCTCCACCTTCTCCAGGTGGGTTTCCCAGTCTGGGGTATGAATGACCACATCGTCCAAGTAGGCAGCAGCATAACTGTTATGTGGGCGTAATAGCTTGTCCATGAGGCGCTGGAAGGTAGCTGGGGCCCCATGTAGTCCAAAAGGGAGGACAGTATATTGAAAAAGACCCCCTGGTGTAGAGAACACAGTCTTTTCCTTTGCGTTTTCCGCAAGGGGAATCTGCCAGTACCCCTTTGTCAAGTCTAGGGTAGTCAAGTACCAGGCATTACCCAGATGGTCCACTAGCTCATCTATGCGAGGTATGGGGTACGCGTCGAACTGGGATACTTCGTTTAGTCGCCGGAAGTCGTTGCAAAATCTTGTGGTGCCATCAGGTTTGGGCACCAGCACGATTGGGCTGGACCACTGACTGTGGGATTCTTCGATGATCCCCAACTCCAGCATTTTTTTTACTTCTACTTTTATTTCCTCCCTTTTTGCCGCTGGCACCCGATAGGGCCTCATTGTTACTCTGGCCCCAGGGTTCGTGACAATGTGGTGATATGTCTCGGTTGTTCGACCCGGTTTTGTCGAGAACACATCTTGGTTCCGGAAGATCATCTCAGACACCTCATTCTTCTGGTCTGGTGTTAAATCGGGAGACACTCTCACCTGTTTGGAAGGCTTGTTTTCCTGGGTTAGGTCTTTTTGGACCGTTGTGCATGCCTCTTGTGCATGCCAGGGTTTCAGAAGGTTAACGTGATAAATCTGTTCTTGTTTTCTGCGTCCTGGCTGCCGCACCTTGTAGGTTACTTCCCCCACGGGTTCAACCACTTCATAGGGCCCCTGCCATTGGGCCAGAAGCGTGCTTTCTGCCGTGGGTACCAACACCATAACCCGATCCCCTGGTTGGAACTGTCACACTTTTGCCTGGCGATTGTAACGGGTTCGCTGGGCCTCCTGTGCCTTCTCCAAATGTTCCCGTACAATAGGGGTAACTCGGGCTATCCGGTCTCGCATCTGCATTACATGCTCTATTATATTTCTCCCCTCATTGGGTTCCTCTTCCCAGATCTCTTTGGCGATATCTAGTATGCCACAGGGGTGACGCCCGTATAATAACTCGAAGGGGGAAAACCCAGTTGAGGCCTGTGGTACCTCCCGGATAGCGAACATAAGGTAGGGTAGTAGGGTGTCCCAATCCTTCCCGTCCCGATTTACCACCTTCCTTATCATAGCCTTGAGGGTTCGGTTAAACCTTTCTACCAACCCATCAGTCTGCGGATGGTAGACCGAAGTTCTCAGGGTATGTATATGGAGCAGCGTACAGAGGTCCTTCATTAGCTTCGACATAAATGGGGTTCCTTGGTCGGTTAATATCTCCTTCGGTAGCCCCATTCGGGCAAAGATCCCCACCAGCTCTTTGGCTATAGTTTTAGAGGCCGTGTTCCGCAGGGGGACGGCTTCTGGGTAGCGAGTAGCATAGTCCAAAACAACAAGTATATATTGGTGGCCCCGAGACGTCTTCTCCAGGGGTCCCACTAGGTCCATGGCTATTCGCTCGAAGGGGACCTCTATGATGGGAAGGGGTACTAAAGGTGCCCTCAAATGGGGATGGGGACTGTGCAGCTGACACTCCGGGCAGGAGGCACAGTACCTCCGCACTTCTTCATGTACTCCGGGCCAGAAGAACCGTCGTAGGACTCGTGCCAGGGTCTTCTCTACCCCCAAATGCCCCCCAAAAAGATGACTATGAGCAAGACTTAATACAGCGTTCTGGTGTTTTTGAGGTACTAGGATCTGCTGTACCTTCTGCCCCTGTACTGGTGCAACCCGGTATAAGAGATCCTTCTTCATTATGAAGTAGGGTCCTGGTCCCTGGGTTTTCCCTTCCACGGGGACCCCATCTATTTCAGTCACCTCCTTCCTAATGTTGTCATACCTTGGGTCTTCTGCCTGGTCCCGTCCAAAATTTCCTCTCCCGGGACTAATCTGCCCAAGATCTAGGGGCCCAGTCTCTGTTGCCTCTACTGGTTCAGAAGCATTAGGGTGGGGGTCAGACTCAGGTGCTTCTCCCTCCTGCGTGGCCTCCTTTTCAGCTGCGCGGGTCCGCCTACCTACAAGAGCGACCCTCTGGCTTTGGGTCAGTATTCAGGTTCCCAAGGCCTTAGCTGCCCTTCTTTCCCTTTTTGTCTTTCTTCCCTTTCTGGGCGTGGAAAACAAATCTGGGGATATTTCAGAGAAGATTGGGGGTTGACAGTCTGCTGTGGATGCCTCATCAATTTTAGGGTCCCCATCTTTCTCCAATCCCCCTACTGGGAGTAAGTTTCCAAACCCTGGGAAGTCCCTCCCTATGAGCACCGGGTATGGGAGTTTAGGGACTACACCTGCTGCTACCTCAGTAGTGTTCCCTTGGATCTCGATTTTTACTGGGATGGTGGGGTAGTAACTAACTGTCCCATGGACACATGTTATCCCCGTACGTTTAGCCTGCAGCAGCTGACTACGCTTCACGAGCTTCCCTGAGATAAGCGTGATAGCACTCCCCGAATCAACCAGTGCCATGGTCCCTACCCATTTAGTTTCACTGGTCTGGTATACATATGTGGGGTTAGTGAGACCCCCACAAGGTGGATTAGGGAGCATGGATCTGCCCAGTTCCCCAGGTTACACTGCATAGGCTCCTCAGCATTGGGACACTGTGCAGCTATGTGTCCCCACTCCCCGCAGGCATAACATCTGTATGGAGCCCTAGGTGTTCCCCGGTCTCTTGGTTTGGGCAGTCTAACATCACGATCCTCTTCTCCCTCAGTGCTCCGACTCTTTGTGGCCTCTGATGGGCCTTCAGCCTCTCTCTTTTTCCACCTGGGCCCTCCTGGTGGCCCAGTCACCCGAACTTTAGGGCTTGGTGCTGCTAGTTTAACCCGGGGTGCCTCTTCCTTAACTGGTCGGGTCAGCTCCCTCGCTGTCCTTCGCCTCTCTACCAGGGCGACAACCTCGTCATAGGTGGAGGGTTCGTTCTGGCTTACCCAGGCACGAAGATCTGGTGGTAGTCCCCTCATGTATCGGTCGATGACCAGAACCGCTAGTATCTCTTCCGGACTCCGGGACTCTGTTTGCAACCACTTTCGTGCGAGATGGATGAGGTCATACAATTGGGACCGCGGGGTTTTGTCTTCCTGGTACCTCCAACCGTGATACTGCTGGGCCCGCACTGCTGTCGTTACCCCAGATCTGGCCAGGATCTCTGCTTTCAGCTGGGGGTAGTCTGCCGCAGCCTCTTCAGGCAGATCATGGTAGGCCTTCTGGGCCTCCCCACACAGGAATGGGGCAAGGATGCCAGACCACTGATCTCGAGGCCAGGCCTCCCGTAGGGCTGTCCTCTCAAAGGCCAGAAGGTATGCCTCTACATCATCCTCACGTGTCATTTTCTGCAGCCAATGGCTGGCCCGTATGAGCTGCGTCCCATCATGGCTGCGATTCAGCTCTGTAAGGGACTTTACCTGGTTTACCAGTTCCCGCAACATAGCTCGGTCTTGAGCAGCCTGGTCCATCAGCAGGCGATTAGTCTCTTGCTGCAGCCGCTCTGCCTGCTGTTGGGCGGCTGCCTGGACACGGGTAGCCTCCTGCTGGGCCGCCGTAGCATGTATCAGTGCCCGCACTACGTCATCCATTGTGGTGGGGGAAAAAATAAACACTCTCCTTTTTTTTTTTTTTTTTTTTTAAATCACCCTCCTTCTTCCGCCGCACTGTGCACCCCAAGATCCCACTGCTCACACCAGTGTGACAAAGTTCCTCCTCTATCTTGGTGGGTCCTGCGCTTATTGGTGGATTTTCTTGCCTCAGAGATTCACCATGTGGGTTGGGGAACAGCCCAGAGACCTTCCCCTCTGGAAGAACCCACAGTCCAGGTCAATTGGGGGGTTTGGGGGGAACCCGGGCCCGCCCTCTACTCCGGGTTCCAGCCCAGGGCCCTGTGGACTGCAGCTGTCTATAGTGCCTCCTGTAACAGCTACATGACAGCTACAACTCCCTGGGCTACTTCCCCATGGCCTCCTCCAAACACCTTCCTTAGTCTCACCACAGGACCTTCCTCCTGGTGTCTGATAACGCTTGTGCTCCTCAGTCCTCCAGCAGCACACCCTCTCACTCTCAGCTCCTTGCACCTCTTGCTCCCAGCTCCTCACACTCGCACCACAAACTGAAGTGAGCTCCTTTTTAAAACCCAGGTGCCCTGATTAGCCTGCCTTAATTGATTCTAGAAGCTTCTTCTTAATTGGCTCCAGGTGTCCTAATTAGCCTGCCTGCCTTAACTGGTTCTAGCAGGTTCCTGATTACTCTAGTACAGCCCCTGCTCTGGTCACTCAGGGAACAGAAAACTACTCATCCAGTGACCAGTATATTTGCCCTCTACCAGACTCCTGTACCCCACTGGTCTGGGTCTGTCACAGGTGCTTATGTCCAATTTTCAAAAATGACTTAGGCACTTACATCTTAAATCCCATTGACTTTCACTGAATGTCACGAAGGAAACATTTTCAAATGTGCTTAAGTGATTTAGGAGCCTTTGTTTTACTGACTTTCCATGAAAATGTTATCCACAGGGCATAAATTAACCCAAAACTTACTCTAAACTTTTCTTTGTAATTTAACAAATCTGAGGTTAATAATTTATGATGTGAGATAGCAGGTTTGGTGTGGGAAGGAGATACATTTGAGTCTGAAATGAGAGAGTATGTCATGAGGGATAGTAAACAGGTATAATGAAATATATGTGATAGAGCTATGTGAGAACCACAATTTCTATTTTGCAAGAAATTCCACCATTTCAAAATTTTTTTTGTTCTGAATCAAAATTAAAACAAAGAATTTTGAAATTTTCCATGAAATGTGATTTCTGACAAAAATTGTTTTTGTTGTCAATCAAAACATTTCAATGTAAGCATTTTTAAAAAATCATAATATTAAAAATTTCTAAACAAAAAGTTGTTTTGAAATAAAAAACTATAATTTTCTGTTCTGTAGATGTCAAGATGGAACATTTGACCTTGTCAAAATACATTTTTTCATTTTTTCCCCAAAACAAAACATTGTTAAAAACAACACATTCCCATGGGAAGTTTCGACAAAAGGCATTTTTCAATGGGAAAATGTCCAGTAGAAATTTTTCAACCGGCTCCAATATATGCCCAGCACTGTGGCTTTAATTAAGTCACCAACAAGAAAGTATGGTTCTTAAATAGAAGCCACTACAAAAACAAAACCTACACTCCAATTGAAACCACCGCAGTTCATCCCTGTGCAATCTAGTTCAAGGTGCAATCTCTACCTATGATCCATTATACTATAATTTAATTTTTCCAAACCTGTATTAGGCAGCAGGACAAAACAGGGCATGTTTTATTGGTCTATTAATACACACTTTGAATATGTAAGGAGACATCCCAAAGCATGTTTTATCGGCATTATAAAACATGCCCTATGCTATTTTACTGCCTTCATAATAGTATCCTTGATTCTGCCACACACAAAAAAAAAATCATTTCAGTTAAATTGTTCATAGTGGTAAAAATGAGAAAATATAGGGGAAATAATACTCAGTAAATTTTTCTATTATTTCCAAACATTTTTTTTACTCTAAGCTTCTCCACTTTCATAAAGGTGCATTAATGGTTTTACCATTCTCTCACTCTTAAATTATCATTCAATTATCACATATCTTATTCCATTTATTTGGAAGTTAAAAGATCCACAGCATGAAAAGAATTGTTTACTACAGGCAACAATAAGGAAAAGATGAAAAACTGGCCATCCACATAAAAAGTTCTTAGAATCTGATCCCTAGTTTATTATGAATCAGTTTCACCGGGTTAGGAGACTCACTACAGTCAATGAATACTGAGCACTAATGTGTAAGGGCAGATATAAAAGAGTAATACTCACTTTCAATATCAGCAAGCAAATCTATTCAAATACTGTAAAATGTAAAATTCTTTACACTTAGAAACAGCTCATTCTTAGCTAATATTTAGCCCAAATGAGGCTAACAACAAAAATAGAGTCTGCATATGACCCTTTCCTATAGCTCAGTTGAACTGTGATATTTACATAATACAATAAGGCATTTTCTATCAAGGAAGTCATACAATTCTAATCATTCTGATGTGGAGAAGAGCAGATACTTGTCTGGTGAGCCAACAATTCTCCTCATCTGACTCAAATCCTATATGACACATTATAATTTTCTCCAGCAGTCTGGAAGCTTATTCAGTGTCTCCAAAACATGTAGTATTTGCTCTAATACAATGCCCTTAATTTACAGCTTAAATTGTTGCTGCTTCTACATTTACTCAAAGTTTTAATAATCAAGCTCCATATTTACACTGACTGCTAAACAAAACATGCCACAAAGAAACATGCAAACCCACAAAGATACAGTAACAGTGTGACAAGACTTTCTAAATAAAAAAAAATGAGAAATGTATCATCAAGAAAGTTCCTAGGAAGTAACAAGAACATGGACAGTATGCTCACTCTAGCCTGTGAAATCTGTGGCCCCTTTAGTGTTTTTTGTTCAGCTTGAGTTCCTCAAGGAGCTGGATGTGTACAGTGGTCTTCCCTTTCAACAGCCGATATAGTAAGTTGTAATGTGATAGAATTCTACTATGCACATGCTGGAACAGCTGTATGAACAACATATGGAATCTGCCCTCTAGCAAAAGGTGGGAAATGAAAGCCTGATTTTAAAAATGTAAAAAAGCATGCAAAAAATAATGTGTTGGATTTAAATTTACAAAAATTGAGTCCATATTTATACATTATAAGGATCAGTAAAGGACATAAATACAATTTGTGTGTGTGTGTGTGTGTGTGTGTGTGTGTGTGTGTGTGTGTGTGTGTGTAAGAATTCACCTTTATTGTTTCTCTACTTCTAAAGCTTTTGAGATATCTTAAGTTCCTGAGGCAATAAAAATGTTATTTAAAAATGTTTTAAAGAAATGTTATTTTATATGCCTATTGGTCTCAATATTTTGAGACCAGACATATCTTATTTATATGGTTGGGTCTTCATATGTTTGTATATTCTTAACTTGCAATATTCAAATTTTATTATTTCTCTTAGTTGGAAATACTGAAGATGAGAAATTTTATCTGTGCTTACCTGAAAAATTCCTTTCTTCAAGTAATAAGGTCCACAGATCCATTTCCATGGGTACTTCCGCCTGTAAGCAGTGTGTGGACAATCAGACCTGTCAATCACTGGTAGCAGGGGAATGTCGTTCCCCTTGAAATTCCCTCCAGTTGAGATAACTTCCACAGCCAGAATAAGTCAAATTCATTTTCCTAAATTACAGATTGTGAACTGTACTACAGGAACTCCTCACTTAACGTTGTAGTTATGTTCCTGAAAAATGTGACTTTAAGCAAAACGATGTTAAGCGAATCCAATTTCCCCATAAGAATTAATGTAAATTAGGGGGTTAGGTTCCAGGGAAATTTTTTTCACCAGACAAAAGACTATATTATATATATATACACACACGCAGTACAGTATAAGTTTTAAACAAACGATTTAATACTGGTACACAGTGATGATGATTGTGAAGCTTGGTTGAGGTGGAGGAGTCAGAGGGTGGGATATTTCCCAGGGAATGCCTTACTGCTAAATGATGAACTAGCAATTGGCTGAGCCCTCAAGGGTTAACTCTCACAACACTCTACAAGGCAGCAGGAAAGGAGGGGGGGCAGACAGAGACACACACCCTGTGTGTGAAAGAAAAAATGTGCATTTCCCCTTTAAGTAGCTGACCCCAGGCTTAAGTACACTGCCTTGTTAATTAAACCAGCTTGCTGAGACCTGAGACAGCAGCTACTGCCTAGAAGCTCCCTCCCTCCATCGTGTGTCCCCGCTGCTCTATGGAAGATGGGGTAAGCAGGGTGCAGGAGCAGGGGGGAGGGGGAGACACCCTGACATTAGCCCCCCCCCTTTCCTCCCTCCCGCCGTACAGCAAGCAGGAGTCTCTGGGAGCAGCTCCAAGGCAGAGGGCAGGAGCAGCATATGGCAGTGGGGGGAGGGATAGCTGCTGCACAGGGAAGTTCGGGGAGTGGGGAGCTGATGGAGGAGCTGATAGGGGGGCTGCTGGTCCAGCCTGGTTCCAACCCACCCACCAGCTAGCTGCAATGGGCTGCTCTTCCTACAAGCAGTGGACAAAACAGGCGGCTGCCAAACGACATTAGAAGGGAGCATTTCACAACTTTAAACGAGCATGTTCCCTAACTGATCAGCAACTTAACATCGAAACAACGTTAACCGGGACGACTTTAAGTGAGGAGTTCCTGTATAAGGAAAAAGCACAACAATTTCTCCTACTGCAGAGCATGGAAAATTCTCACTAATGACAACAAACCTAAATCTTGGATGTCAATTTCCATCTCTATTCTAGATGAACCCTATCTCTCTCCAAGGGAGTTTTCAAGGGAGACAGCTGGTGCTGAGATGCCTACACAGAAAATCTCTTCCACTTAGCTTTGTAAATCAGTCTAGTTGAGGCTTTTCTGTTTTGGAGCAGAACATTGTGAACTTCAGCAGAATATCTTCTTTCAGTGGATGTCATGCACCCCATAACCTGCCTGTTAGAAGTAACGATGCAAGGGTGTAGGATTTGACCACTCTTCTGTGAAACTATATCAGGCAGACAAGGTAAAGTGATTGGGCACAGTGTTGAGAGATTCACCAGATCCAAATTCCACAACTGTCTGACCCATCCCAAGACTATCATGGTCATTGACCCAGCATCTTGCCTCAGTTTCCTCATCACCTTCATATCATGGGGGCCAGGGGAAGGCATACATCAACCACAGGCTCCAAAGGCATCTGACGGGGAGCCTGGACTAGAGCTCCCTCTGGAAAAGAACATTTGGCATTTCTTGTTCTGCTCTGTGGCAAATTAGTCTATTGATGGATATTCCTTTTTGCAAAAGATGCTCTGCAACGCTAGGTCCTTGATCGACCACTCGTGGTTGTCTGAGAACTGTGTGTTCAGGTGATATGATAGCAAGATCTGAATGCCTGGAAGATGAACAACCAGCAATATAATCTGGTGATGAATACAAACAATCCAAAGTCAAATAGCTTCCTGACAGAGTGGAGATGGCTCCTCTGTCAGCTGATATAATACACAGCTGCAGTGTTGCCTGCCAGCACCTGGAATCTAACATGGCTCCTATGAACTCTATATTTTTGAGTCAAAGTAGGTGTGGATTTTTCTCATTTGACTTTGAGGCCCAGAGTAGTAAGGAGCTTTAAGGTCACTTGAATTGAGTTGGTCACTGTAACAGAGTACCTGGCCCCTTAAATGAAGTTGGTCCAGTCCTCCTGTTCCTATAAGAGATATTGGAACCATATTTGTGGTGTTGATGGACTTTTCAGACTTGAAAGAGTGAATATACTGTTTGGACTGTGCTGGTAAATTCTGGATTATAGTTGTGGGACATTTTGTAATAAATTAACCCTGCAAAGAGTTATTTATACTCTGAAAGCTTTCATGGAGTTACTGCGGACTCTGGAAGAAAGGGCAAACTGAGGAAAAAAGCCACCTTTTGACAGTCACCTGCTGAGATGATCACCTCAGATCAACCATTCATCAAGATATGGCTAGACATGGATCCCCTCTCTCCTTAGATGAGCTGCTACATCTCTCAAGCTCTGGGTGAATACCCTCAGGGCTGAGGAAAGACCTAAGGCAGGGCTCTGCATTGGTAGTGAGTTGTTCCTACTAGAAAACAGAGATACTTCCTATGAGTTGGATATATGAGAATGTAGCTATGGTACAATCTCCTTTCATAGAGAGTACACATCTACAATTGGTCAATTCAGTCCATAGTTAGGAGTACTCTTGGATTCCTCAAGGACGCTAAGCTTTCACATAGCATCATCGATGAATAATGTTATCATCTCTGGCTGGCTGGGAGACTTCATCTCATCCTGGCAGACAATAACCTGACCTCAGTTATTCACTCCTTTGTCACCTCTCAGTTGAACTACAACAATGTAATATAACTGCGCTCAAAGCCTTCAGAGCTTAGGAAATTCCAACTAATACAGAGAGCTGTGCTGTATCTCCTCACAAGCACATCAAACCAATCCTCTGCTCTCTACAATGGAACCTACTTCAAGTTTTTGGTCCTTATCTTCAAGGCACTCCATGGTCTGGGCCTAGGGTGTCTGAAAGACCATCTATAGCTCCAGGGCCACATGATTTATGTTCCCCTGGATAACCCAACCAGGGATACATGTAGGGATCCCCTGGGAGATATGTTATAGAGCTTCAGCAGGGGGAAGATGTTGTGCACATAGGCCCCTTTACCACACTTTCCAACACTGGCAGTGTCCATGCTGTGTCCAGTTTCCTCCATCCACAGCCTGAAGGGGAAGCAAAGGGGGAGACAGAAGCTAAGCCCTGCAGTCAGAGGTGTGGTTGCTGTCACAGGCTATAGATATTTAGGTGCAAACTTCCATTTGGCATGCTGGGGCTTCTGGCTTCACGTCCCTCATGGGTCCATCTGCATCTTCCAGAACAGCAGCACGCCAAATGGAAGACTGCACCAAAATCCCTATAGCCAGCAGCCAGGCCTCTGACTGTGGAGCCAGTTTTTTCCAGTGCTGTCTCCTTTCCAGCTCGGAGGAGAGGGTCTGTGATGATCCCTCTCAGACTGGGTTGGGAGGAGGAAACTGCACTCTGTCCACAGAGCCAACTGAGCTCCGCAACAAGACACTTGATAAGGGAGGTAAAGCGGGATACACAGACCTTTCCTTTTGCCTCTGACTTTCCTTGGCCTAGGTCTTTCCCTGAAGCCTGTGGGGGCAGTAGTGCCAAAAATGGCTCAGAAGGGAAGTGGAGCTAACAGGACAATCTCCTCAAAAGGCAAGTGCAGCCCCCCACAGCTGAGAATCAGACATACAAATTATTGAGCTAAATTATTAGTCTAAACATTTGAAATAAAGTTCAAAATTTCCCTCAGAAAAGCTCTGTGGCAGGGAGATCTGGCTGAGTTGCTGACCATTAGACAGAAGAAAATGGAAGGAACTTCAGGAGGCTGTGGTGCTGCCAGTGACTGACAAGTCTGGTTCTGCCGCCAAGTTGCAAAAAGGCTGAAATACCCACTGTAACAGATTTATGGACTTTCTGTACAATATAGAAATGTTACATTCACTTTGTGCTATTTACTTAAGGTGAAATTTACCCTCATTTACAGGGCCTACAGGGCTGCCACCCATCCGGGTTTTACCCGGACAGTCCGTTTTTTGGCTTCTGTGTCCAGGTACCATTTAGGGTTCTCAGGTCCCTGGTTTTCAACTGGAAAGTCTGGTCAAAAAGGCGACCTGGCAGTGTCTGGTCAGATGTACTGACCGAATACCGAAAGTCCAGTAACCACAGGGTGGGGCGAGCCACGAGATCATTAACTCACACCAACCCCTGTTCAGCCAGAACCACCTCCTACCTGCAGGCAGGCTCCTTGTCAGGCTGAAGCAGCTCCCATCCCAGCCCCAGAACAGGGGGAGCCCATCTGAGGTGGGGGAGGAAGGTGGAGATGATCCAGCGACCGACAGTGGAAAGGGGGAGAGGAGCGAGTGACGGGGGCGGGGCCTTGAGAGGCAGAGCAGGGGCAGGGCCTTGGGGGTTTGGTTACCAGCCATTAGAAAGATGACAGCCCTAGTAACCACTTAAATCCTGCTTAAAAGCTCAAAATCGGGTTGATATAAGAATTAGTTGGTGCAGAGGCCTTGTGCAGGAGTGAATTTTATTTTATGGGAATACCCCAGAGTGAAAAATATGGATAACAAAGATGCACTAAACAGAATTGCCTGCTCTTAAAATAAAAGGTAATCTGGTTTTATTGTACCAGAGTGTACCCGAAGAGTATAAACCCTTTGGAGCAGGAATATGTTACTGCTGATACAGCTCTCCAATTGTAAAGTTCAATGTGTACATACAAGTGCTATACAAATAATTAAAGATAAAGTTTACAGAACTTAAATTAAAAAAGAAAATTTAAAAAATAATAGACAAGTTGAATAAATGTTTAAATATAAGATGTGTTTATTTTATTGCTTTTAAAATTATAAAACAACCATCACTGTAATGGTTATTCTCCCTATCATTTCTCACCTCCTCCCACAATCAGGCTCTCCAAATTCTGTCACTTCTTGCTCTATTTGATATCTAAAATCCATCCTGGCTGTTAAAATGTTTGACCAGGACTTGGCCAAATCGTCTGATCTTGACTTCTGCAACTCCCTCTCTGCCGTATCCCCATCACTTCCATCTATATAATCTACATACACTAATTTTGCTCTCTAATTTCTCCAACCATGACACTCCCTCACATTCTGCACGAAGTCTGAACTTCTGGCCATCACCTTTAAGGCTCTGCAAAATCTCTCCCTCCCTCCCTCCCTCCTTGCCTCCTATTACACCTTCCTCATCACTTTTGTATCCTTTTCCCACTCCCATCTTTACACCTTCTTCCATGCCCTCTTAAATTTGGAACTCATTTCCTTGGGCTCAGCCATTCAGCTCTTAACCAAAGAAATGGTTACACATCCTATGCAATAACTTAGTTCTTCGAGATATGTCACCCTAGGGGTGCTCCTCTCTAGGTGCGCTTGCACCCCTTGTGCCTTCCATCCGAGATTTCTCATAGCAGTGTCCATTCAGCCCGCACATGTGTTACTCAGCCTCGTGCCCTGTGTTGTTGCTATAGCATTGCGTGGACAACCGTCCACAGTTCCTTCTCTACCGCAAAGCCCCATGACAGGGAATTCCAAAGCAGAGGGAAGGAAGGTGGATAGTGGAGCATCCATAGAGAAACACATCTCGAAGAACCACAGTTACTGCACAGGGTTAGTAACCATTTCTTCTTCTGCAAGGGGTCCTTGAAGAGTGACAGGGAAGGGTGATTGGTGGGTGGAAGAGAATTGACGTGGATGAAGTATTCTGTTAAAATGATCTCCACAACCCACTAATCCATACTGATGGGCTATCAAGCCCTCTGGAAGTGGTAAAGGCAGTTGCTGAAGGGAGGAAGGCCAGTGAAACATTGCAGCTGGTCAGAAAAGGGATAGCAGCTCAGGACCTCAACCATCCCACCAAAATTGATGCATCAAGGTGGAAGCTTGTGAAGTTGAAGGCTGGGAGATGGGTAGTTTCCTCCCCTGGAACCTCTGCCTCTTGCAATGAGGTTCATATGGCCTCTGCAAGCTCATGAACTGGACAGGATGGATTACTGCGCTGTCTGTTACCTACTAAATTTTCCTTTCTGCACAGGTGTGTAGATCCCTAGAGGTCGTAAAGTGGCTCTGGAATCTTTTAATCATAGAATCACAGGGTTATCAGGGACAACAAGGGTTATCTAGTCTAACCCCCTTCCAAGATGCAGGATTCGTTGTGTCTAAACCATCCAAGGCAGATGGCTATCCAGCGTCCTTTTGAAAATCTCCAGTGATGAAGCTTTCACAACCTCCTGAGGCAGTCTGTTCCATTGTCCTACTCTTCTTACAGTTAGTAAGTTTTTCCTGAGATGTAATCTAAATGTGCTATACTGTAGTTTGAATCCATTGTCTCTTGTCCTGCCCTCTGTGGCAAAAGAAAACAACTTTTCTCCATCTGTTTTATGACAGCCTTTCAAGTATCTGAAGACCACTATCATATCCCTTCTTAATCTTCTATTTTCCAAACTAAACATACCTGGTTCCTTCAGCTTTTTCTCATATGGCTTGCATTCCATTCCTTTGATCATCTTTGTCACTCGCCTCTGAACCCTTTCCACATTCTCTACATCCTTTCTATACATTGGTGACCAAAACTGGACACAGTATTTCAGCTGAGGCCTAACCAGCACCGAGTAGAGTGCCACTCTCACCTCCTATGACTTGCATGCTGTGCCTCTGTTAATGCAATCTGAAATTGCATTTGTTTTTTTTGCAACAGCATCGCATTGCTGACTCATGTTGAGGTTGTGATCCACCATAACTCCCAGATCCCTCTCAGCAGTGCTGTTGCCAAGCCAGTTTTCTCCCATTCTGTATTTGTGCATTTGGTTTTTCTTCCCTAAGTGTAGCACCTTACATCTGTCTTTGTTGAAATTCATTTTGTCGTCTATAGACCAGTTCTCCAATTTATCAAGATTCCTCTGAATTTTAGCTCTATCCTCCAAAGTATTGGCAACACCCCTGCTAGCTTTGTATCATCTGCAAATTTGATCAGTACGTTCTCTATGCCTATATCCAGGTCACTAATAAAGATGTTAAACAACACTGGACCCAGAACAGATTCCTGTGGAACCCAAATTGAGGCCTTCCTCCAATCTGAATGTATGCAGAGATTCATCTGTGTTGCCAATGAACAACTTAGTGCCATCAAAAGGTCGGTCTTCTATCATGTTCTGGACCTTCTTTGGGAATCCTGAGGACTGAAGCCAGGAGGCCCTCCCCATAACTACTGGAGTGGCAATATCGACAGTGTCGAGACAAGCCTGCAGAAATGTCCTGCAGAGAAGTTGGCCTTCTGCAATAACTGCCTGGAACTGCTGTCTGTGTTCTGATGGCAAATGTTCAATGGAGTTCAGCTTGGTATAATTGTGTGGTTGTACTTCGCCATTAAGGCCTGGTAATTGGGGATTCTAAACTGTAAAGTAGCCGAAGAATAAGATTTTTTACCAAGGAGGTTGAGACACTTATGATTTTTATCATAGGGCGTAGATTTAGCTTGGTGCTGCCTTCCATGTTCATTAACCACCTCGAGCACCAAGGAGTTAGGAGATGGTTGAGAAAATAAAAATTCTGACCCTTAGAGGGAACATAATATTTTTGTCTGCCCTCTTGCACATGGGAGGAATTGAGGCTGGAGTGTGTTAGATGACCTTTGCGGGATCCAGGAATGCCTTGTTGACTGGCAGCACAATGGGGGTAGAGGATGCTGTATGGAGGATGTCAAGGAACTTATGATGCGGTTCTTCAATCTCTTGAGGTGGATCTGTAAAGAATCCGTGACCCTCTTGATGAGATCCAGAAACTGTCAGCCAGGGATGGGGGAGGTGACATGACAGCTTCATCTGGGGATGATGGAGAAATGTTCACATTTGGAGAGACCTCCTCATCGGCCCTGGCCTCCTGTTCCTCAAAGGTCTCTTCCTGAGGCTGCAGTCTCCTGGAAAGGGAAGGTGAAGAGTGGTGTCTATCTCTATGAAGGGCAGAGCTTGAGGCACTAGGGAATTGATGGCAATAAGCCACCCAGGGGTCCCAGTATGACCAAGGGGGTGGCACATATGGCATTGGTGGTGGAATCCATGGATGCTCGCCCAAGCAGGATAGTAGCTGTGGATGTCTGTCACGAGTGAGCTCAGGGACTTCAGGAAAAGAACCTTCAGAGGGGCGGAGTGGAGAGCCTTGCACAGATATTTGGGAGGCTGAGGCAAAATCTTCATCAGAATTCTCTTCCTCTAAGTCACTCGGTAATGGTGGGGCAGCATAAGAAGCCTGAGGTACCACCATCAGAACAAGACAAGTGTCCAGAGATCTGGAGGCTCTCAATACCAAGGAAAAGTGAGTACCACCATTGGTAATGGATGGGTGTCCAAAGATCTGGAAGTTCTTGGTACCAAGAAGAGATTGGAGCCGAGCAATGGTGAATCAGGAGTCTCAGACACCATGAAGTCTCAGGGAAACCAGAATGCTTGTGGTACCAAGAGCGTTGTTGGTACCATGTCCAGGGCTTGAGCTGAAGTCAAAGGAGGTGACAATACCGTGAGTTTCCAACAACCCCAGGGAAGTCTGAACTCGGACAACTTGCTAAAGCTCTTTCTCAAGCTGGGGCAGTTGAGAAGGAACTGAGGACAATTAGCCCGCATAGTGCAGTATAGCAATGGCATGGGGCATGAGGCTGAGTAACACGCATGTGCAGGTAGAATGGACACTGCTATGAGAAATCTCCAATTGAAAGTGCAGGGGATGCAAGTGCACCCAAAGTGGAGCACCCCTAGGGAAATCAAGCAGGACTACTTCTGCGAGTAAAGGGTGCAGGATCATGGAGGCCCTTTGTGCACCAAATAGACACATACATAGAGAGACGATACTACTTTATGAATGGATCTTCACCCAGTCATCCAGTATATTATTTGTGTCTGAGCTGTATTCTGCCAGATCCCGACCTCAGTTACATTTGTGTAATTCCACTGAATCCAGAGTAACTCCACTGAAGTCAACCAAGTTATTCTTGAAACACGCTGGTAAATGAGATCAGAATCTGGCCCTTACAAGGTCAGCTCTTCAGGTACAGAATCCGTCTCCTTCAAAGTCTGGTATAGAGCTAATAATAATAATAATTAATAAACATACTACCTACTACAAATAGACCTGTTATTTACTGTGTTGCTGACACTGGTAGTGGGCACTAGACAATAAATCCTGTCAGATATTGGACAATTTCTTTTGTGTCAGCAGTGAGACATTCTGCACACTGTAGAAGCACTTAAATGTACATTTATTCTTCTGTGGTGAAGTCTTGGCTCCTTTGAAGCCAAAGGCAAAACTCCCATTAACTTCAATAGGGTCAGAATTTCACCTCAATTAGTATTGAGTCACCACGGCCTTGATCCTGCTCACACTGACATCAATGGCCAAACTTCTATTGATTTTGATGGGAGCAGGTGCAGGATATTATAAAGAAATAGTGATAAGTGTAATTCATTGAATACTAAGCATCAGGAGGGGGAGAGCTCAATACTGTACCAACACACTCATTTAAGTTAGGGGAATTTTTTGATAATCACCTGGTAAAATTAAATGCGGACTCTGCAATGCCTGTTATAATACAATTATCTTTTTTGGATTTTCAGTTTAAAAGTACAATATATCACCTGCTGTTCAAAGATGATTATTTTGTATTTTAAGTATTATCTGTATCTAATACTTTCCCTAAATTTTGAATTATTTTAGAAAGTCAGGGGGAAATCTGTTTGCCTGATCTAAACTATTGTAACCTAGGATTTTTAAGATCAGAGGCCGACATTACACAGAGGATTGCTTTCATGCATGCGTCTGAATTTGGAAAACCTCCTGGGTAGGCTGTATATGTTCATTTCTCTACTGAATTGGATTTCCACTACTAGTTATGAAATCAAAACCATTGGTAATCCTAAAAGGTACCTTAAGTTTCAGGACAAAGATTATGTTAAATAATTTCACTCCTCTGCCATAATGGTGCCATCTACTGTAAGGGTAAAGCTCATTTGTACAGGAGACTGCTTTCTGAGGGCCAGTCCAAAACTGTAGAATGACCTCCTACAGGATTTTAAAACTACTGAAAACTTCTCCCTTTTCCATTCCAAGTGCACGGTGCACTTCTTCAACCTGGTGCGATGAACTGGAAATATATCTGCAAGTTGTGAACTCTGTGTGAGGTTATAAGCCCTATGTGTCTGTGTGGGGCTGAAAACTCCATTTTGAATGTTCAGCCTTTTGCCTTCTCTGTAGTCTGTTTGACTCCATGTTGCATTGAAAATTCCGAAGGCTGGTAGCAAAAGAACAACAATAGAGGGAAGCTGACTCTTAAATACACAATTGTTGGAAATCTATTCTCTCTAGACAGAAGACTGGCCCCAGAAAAACTCTTGCCCAGAAGAAGTCACCTTGGCAACAAAGTCACCTGACAGGGGTTTGTGCTCAAGTGAGGAAGATGGCAAGGGTGTAATTTGACACAGGGGGCTGAAGGTTTTAAAAGGGTAGAGTCTGGTCTGCCTGGGGACCTTTCTGCCAATCCATGAGGGAGACCACTCACCATGTGACAGCCTGCATGAGGCAGGGCATACACTGCCTGCCTGCCTGCCTTCCTAGATCCAGATGTTTCCTCTAGGACCAACAAAGGAAAGGTGAGCTAGAAAGTGAGGGACATTTGAGGTTTGTACTCTGCTTTGCTTTACATGATTAAGTATAAAAGAGCATAAAGGTGTCAGACCATGCAAAATGTCTCTCTATATAATAACTCCTTCACAACTACTGCATGCCACTGAGAGAGTTAAATCGTAGACCAGAAACTTCACACCTTTGGGGTGAAGTTATAGAACAGGGGTGTGTTTAACAGATATTTCAGGGGTCATTGCTGGTTCTCGGGCCCTATGGCAGCTGGAATGAGGAGACCCATTTCTGAGAAGGGGTAACAGACTGACCGTCAGTGTGGGGGGAAATGTGCCAGAGAGGCCAAGGAAGGAAACAGTGCTGCAGTTTGCTGAGGCTCCAAAAACTTAACACCCCACAAGATCCAGAACACAGAAGTTTGGATTCCCCTCACAGCAGTCCTAACGGGTGGCCAGGCGGGGGCACTCACTAGGATCTGCAACACCTGGTCTTCACTAAAAAACACCCACCACAGTGCAGTGACCCAGGCCTCAGCTAGGCTATGCTGACTGAGAGGAGAGGTAGAGGCAAACAACACAATGGATATAACCTTAAAGTTTAAACTTTATAAAGGAAAATCCAGAAACTAGGCAGGGACAATATAAATAATATAAAGTAACATCAAATACTTGCTTAGGAAAATAATAAACTGTAAATTACCATCACAATGAAAGGGTTTTTTTAACACCCCAAGAGGGAATCAACTCCTCCTCTCCCTGGCTGCGAAGTCCAACTTCACCCCAGTTGTCCTGCCTTCACCTCCCTCTGATTTGCAATGCTCCTTTGCTTTGACATTGCAATGACCGCATCTCTTTCCAACATGTTTCCAACAGGTCCACTTGCGAACGACAGTTCCTCAACCGGAGGGCTACACCCATTCCCCAAGCGCCCAAACTGTATTCCCTTTGTCAGAGTCCCAATGGTCAACCTCACCCTTGAGAAAGGAAGAGAGAGAGTAAGAATGATAGATGGTAGGCTTGTCATATTCTGGAAAGTGCTCATATAAACCAGCGATAGGTGTGGTATAAGAACTTAAACAGAATAGTATTATTACAAGTTATTTCTACTACATGGTCAATCACTATGGAGTGGCTGCTCCATGATGAACAGCCACAAAATTGTTTCTAATTTATAAATGGATGCATTTTGTTGTTGGACTCATTAGGCTCCTGATCCTGGAAGCTGATCCACCAACACAGACCTCAGTACCTACATGGAGCGCCACTGTCTTCAATGCAGCTCTGCTGAGGCTCTGGGATCTGTTCAGATGGAACAACTTGTAGGTAGGGGGTCTAACTCGGCTAATGTCTCTTATTCTTTTATTGGGTTAAATCTTGTAATAGAACGATTACAGCTTGATTTATATCTGATATCCTGCATATATTTTTCCATGAGGAGGTCCCAATACACAGAAAAATTGACCGAATTGAGGTTCATGTTTTCATGCATAGATTTTGCTTTCATCAATAATAATTTCACAACTTCATCAGGTTTGTGGGGAAAGAGCAGAGTCAGGTTTTCTTCCCCTGCACTTTTTACTACAGTATTTGCTGGATAGCCATTATAACACAGCACTATCAAGTATTCTGTTTTTGAGTTAGACTGGGGTCCTGTAACCACTGAAGTCAATGTAAAATTCTCACCGACATCAGTAGACTAGGATCAAGCCTTTATAGTGTACAAATAATGAAACTTTTTAAAACGAAATATTATAAAAATTTAGAAAGCCCATATTGAAATTATGCCAAAATGTACAAATAGAACAAACTTATGTTTTTATATTGTTAAAAGCTTCATGTAGATCTTGGACAAGGCAAGAGTGGACTGTGATCTTTGTTATGTCTTCTAAACTAAATTCCTAAATAAAAGAGAGGAGACTTTTTTTTTAACTCGGTACTCATGTCTTACTCATTTTCTTTGCCAGCTAAGCCATTAATCATTGTTATGTTTCATTGTTTTTCTAAAATAAATACTAAAAGCAGTTTGTGTATATTTACAGCCAGCTCAGAGACTTCTAATACAACAATGCTGATTATATGTAAGGGTTACAATATGAAAAAGATGACTGTTGACTATAAGTGAGGATTTTTCACAAAAATTAAGATACTTTTAACTTCCAATATATAGTCAAAAATGCAATGAAAAAGGAGCACTCATTGAATGATACTACAAATGTCTAAGAAAATGATACTGCTCACCATATATCCCCTAGCGATATATATTAACCATGTTTTTCAAAGTTTATTTTAAATATAAACACTTTAGACTGACATAAGGGAAACCCACCGCTATAAATTATCAGTTTAATTAACAAGGAGGAGGAACCCTGGCCTCTTTCCAACCTACATTTCCTATGTTCCCATTTTATTTAATTACTCACCCTGCCCCCAGATCGCAGCCTTTGCAACCGGCTGAAATCAGCAACAGCTTAAGGTCACCAACATTCACATCTGACCATTCAAACATCTTCCTGCCTAAGGGAACTTTTTTATATTTAACCCATTGTTAAAAGGAGACAGTTTTAACATGAAACCAGATGCGTACTTTTGTTGAAAGATTAGCAGAACTCAACTGTAATGACTGATTACCAGAGTGACTTTTCAAAGGTTTGTAATTACACCCAGGTTCATGGTTCTCTTCATTTGCATTTAAAAGTTGGGGGAAGGGAACTATATTTTTACTTCTCATATGGCATATCAAATTCTACTTGTTCGGATATGTTTAAGATTGTTCAGCATTCCAAATTATGTCACATACTTTGTAATCTAATTGGTTTACAGAACATTAGGGCAACCTTCCAACCTGCTGAGTTAGTAGCTTGATTGGCAAACAGAGTAAAACTTCATTTCTTGAAACAATCACACTTGCCAAAACCAAAAAATAAATGAATAAACAATGTTGGGGGTACTGGAAATAAGGCCAAAAAAGCAAATCATGGGACAAGAATCAGATGCTCTGACCCCAACTTCATTTCCACTCTAACAAGGTATGAATTCATCAGCTAAGTCAAGAGCAGCATTTATTTTTGCCTACCAAGATAAGTATTTAGAAAAGTGCCATCATTATCCATTTCTCTTAGTTGGTATTTTTTATTACAGTAGATCTCCCAGATATATGGGAATCGACCACTGCCTACCACATTTCCTTCTTTACTTTTTTACATTTAACCACCATCTCTTTCAGATGGATCCTTAACTCTGACACAATGCCTCTTTTGAGCATGGAGTCAATGATACTCCATGTACTGTTAGTCAGCAGATGCTGACAGAAACCACCTAAACTAAAGATACATTTTTAAACACTGCACGGTATTCAAACTATGAAAATACTATCAACACAAGTGAAATGCATGTGTTAAAACTTTATGAACCATTTGTAAAATGTACCACTTAGAGCCAGATTGTGCCTGTAACCTGCACAACTTTCCAAGGTAGTATTAACTCTACACTCTCTAATAGCGTATGTTGCGCCCCACAATACACATTGTTGATACTCCAATCTATGCTTTGTGGAACATGTTACCAAACATTCCTTGTGCTGTACTGCCGTCAGTGGACAGTCAATCTGAGGAAAATATACAATCTTAACATTTTGTTATAAGAAAAAGCCACAACCCCAAATGGAACGTAACAATGGAGCTCCCATAGACTACATAGTTATGAACAGTTGTATGGCAAGGGTGCGTTCGGGATGGCTGCTTCTCGAGTGGTGCCCATTGATATACGTTCAGATTTTTTAAGGTATTTAGGCATTGCTGCACTCAGCACTACAACATCTAACTGTTTGAGGAGACTAAATCTCATTTTCAAAAGAGATTTAGGCAGTTAGGAACATAAATCTCTTTTGAGAATGAGACTTAGGATCCTAAATCATTAGGCATTGCAATGCTGACCACAGCAATGCCTAAAATACCTTCAAAAATCTAGCCGTAATCTAAAATTGCTCTGACTGTTCCTACTCTCATCCAGGAGGTTTCCTCTGCTATTCTAGGTCATACCCACTGCAAATATGTGTGATGGAACAATACAATGCAACTATACAGCCATACATCCTGCACACATGTTTGCAATTTACAGACACTGGGACCTTCCCATGCCTTTTACTATGGAAAAACTGCCACCATGCTGATCCTATTAATTATCTTTAATACAGTCAGCCTTATCTTTCAGTACATTTTTCTATCAACAAATTTACTATAAGAACTAGACGCTGGTGTTTCCATCAGTGGATTCATTATTAACAGCCCTGCAAAGTTTTCGACTGCATTCATTTAGCATTTCAAATACCCTCATACTTTTAATTATAATAATTTCATATTCAGAATATATAGAACAGTTAGTGAAAAACAGTTAAAGCTTGCTAAGGGACAGTAATACAAAACTCAAACCCACAAAATGAAGAAATACAATGTAAAGCCACATTCCAACACAAAGAGTCCGCTTTCCTAGGCTAGGTCTACACTACCCGCCTGAATCGGCGGGTAGAAATCGATCTCTTGGGGATCGACTTATCGCGTCTCGTCAGGACGCGACAATTGATCCCCGAATCGACGCGCTTACTCCACCAGCGGAGGTGGGAGTAAGCGCCGTCGACTGGGAGCCGCGGCAGTCGATTTAGCCGCCGTCCTCACAACAGGGTAAGTCGGATCTGATACGTCGAATTCAGCTACGCTATTCGCGTAGCTGAATTTGCGTATCTTAAATCGACCCCCCCCTGTAGTGAGGATGTAGCCTTAGACAATCAACTCTACTCAACCATAATCACCAAGGTCAAACTCAGGAAACTTTAACTTTGTCCTGTGCAGAATGCCACAGGAAAAAATGGACAAACCTTCTCGATAAAAAATATTTAAAGTAATATGCATTTTTTATTTCATACTCATACAGCGCCTACCCCTGACTTGGGCCCCTAGGTGCTAAGATGTTGATAATAATGATAATAAGGATCAACACATCCACATTGCTAGTGACCTATTGCCAAAGGAGCCTCAATGAGATCTACTAAAACTATTCATACACTAAAAAAAATTTCATAACAGAGTTCACAATGCATAGCATATGCTACTTGTCATCATTTACAAATTAAGTCACAATATTCAAACTTTATTATTTGTGCAATTACTACTTAGCAAAAGTGAAGAACCAATCAAGAGACCAAAAAGTAAAATTGCCACATACATAGTATATTATTATTCAAAAGTAAGTTGCAGCCTACATTTGCCAGCTGAATATGTCTAGCTCAATGTCTCAATATAACAATAGCATTTACAAAAAGTATTATAAGACTCATAACTTACCCACTTCCACATATAATCTTATTATACATGGGTTTCTCATCTTACACTTATGAAAGTCTGCAATTTTTGTATTCTACATTCAAGCGACATTTTTGAAGTTTCATTAATATTACTTGAAGGTGGTTTAGAGCTGATAAAGATTTTCTGAAGATGGACCAAAAATCTTTAGAATCTATGTCCACATGTATATGATCACATCCTAGGAGATAATGGTCAACCGTGGTGTCTACATGCAAAAACAATGGAGATGTAGATTCAAATCTTCTCTCTGCCTGATTCAGAGGAGTGATTCGCTTCCACATCTCCTAACTCCCAGGTGAGTGCCTTACACAGCAGACTTAAAGAGTCATTCTCATTCTCTTGCTGGCCCAATGAATACGTAAATATTTATTCAAAGAACGGGTTCAACAAGAGAGACTGAGAACAGCCCACATCAGAATAGTCTATAGCCAGTTGGAGTGGGCACTCAGAAGGGGGAGTGGAGCATCTGAGTTCAAATCCCTGCTCCAGAGTGGGATTCAAATCTGGATCCCATACATTCCAGACAGTTGCCCTAAACACTTGGCTGAAGGGTTCATACCGAGTTTGCTGAGAAAACATTTTTCCCAACTGAAACTAATCAGGTCAAACTCACAAACAGTTTCTGGTCGACCAACACTGCATTTATTAGTGAATAAACTATTCAGATGAAAATTTTCACCTAGCGCTAGTTACAGGTTCCTTTACATAACATTTTAGCACCAGATAGTTAGTCGCTAACTTTTGGATCTGTTTGAAAGTGTCTTGCTGTTGGGATTCCTAACACATTCCAGAATCTTATTAGTCAATGTCCTAAAGGGTTCACTGACCTAAGACAGATAATTAACAAATGCCAAAAAGCAGTGCATGTCTTGCTCATTTCTTGGATGGGACATTTCAGAATTGCTTGTATCTTTTCAGGGTCAAGTTTTAAGACTCTTGTTGTTAGGTGTCTATTACAGCTACCAGATGCAGTCTTATATTTTTCTTATTCAGTTGGATATGCTTTACTGAGCAGTGCTATCAGCTTACAATCATTAGCAGCATTAACATCCACAAGAGAGCCTCCACAAGCTAACACTAAGATGTCATCTGGTGGCAAGTACATTACCCCCCTCAAATCCTTCTAGCATGTAATGGTGACATCACTGGTTCTCTTCTGTTGTCAGAGAAATGCCAAATAGGATTCAGAGTCATCTATACCTTCCAAAACAAGTCCAGAAGGTTTCCGTCATCAAGTTTTATCTGTCAGACAAAACTGTCTTTGACATCTAAAACTGAAAAGACTTTTTGCCTTTCTGAGGCCATGTCTACACTACCACTTATGTCAGCAAGACTTACGTCGCTCAGGGGTGTGAAAAAAACACCCCCTTGAGCGACATATGTTTCGCGGGCATAAGCATTTGTGTGCACAGCGCTATGTTGATGGGAGAGCTTCATAGCTACTGTGGGACCAACGGGACGTATGGTCATCCTAGGTTGTGGTAAGAGCTACCGAGGGAGCCCAGACTGCTGTGAGGAGTCCCAGACCCTCCACCTGCCCAGGGTGGGGAGCCAGGGGGCCCGAGAGCAGTCCCTAGCCTGTGCCCCTGCCCCCCAGGGCACGCCACCCAAGGCAGGTGGAAGGTCCAGGGCTCCCCATAGCACCCTGGGCTTCCTGGGCTGCTCTTATCATGGTCTGACTCCAGCTTCTGGCCAGGCCAGGGGGTGAGGCCTTGGTGGGAAGGGGAGGAGCAGGGAGCAGGACCCAAATGTTCTTTCTGCCCAGAGCCTAATTAAGAGAAAGGGGCCAGCTGAGAGAGAAGCTGGCAGAGGCCCTACAACAGGCTAACCCACAACTTAGCTCCAGTGAGGAGAGCTGGGGAGACTCCTGGTTAAGGAGAGATTGAGGGACTAACTAATTCAGTCCAGTTCCAAAGAGGAGGGCTGGGTGCTCCTGTTTAAGGAAACACTGAAAAGGAGTAACTCAGAGAAGGAACCTGGAAGGGTTCTAGGAAGAGAAACTGTTTCCAGGGGCAGGAATGAAGAGTATCCTAAAAGATGGAGAAAGAGACTGCTAGTTGGACTGAGCCTGAGAAGACAAATGTCTCTGGGTGTAACTGAGTACGCTCCTACTTATGCTTATGGCTGTTGTTAATAAATGATAACCCTGGAATCAGTGATGAAGCCAAGGGGTAGCAGGCACCCTCCAAAACTATTTCCTGCCACCTCACCTGACAGGAGAAATAGAATACCAGGAGATGTTTGTTCCCTTACTACAGTGGGTGAGCTGTGACTGTGAAAGTGATTAGTGAAATACAAGTAGGTCATTTCTTACTTCAGAGAGCAAGGAGACTACTGCAGAAGCACAGCCTACAGAACGCACACCAGCAGAAGTGAGATTCAAACTGCTGACCATCCTGTGTCCCTACTTGCTTGGGGAATATCCCTGACAGCTGTGTGGCTGCAGTTCATAGACAGACACCCACACACAGGCTCACTCTCCCTCTCCCCACATCAGCAAGCATGAGCCAGAGAAGTTAGCTGGGAGGGAGGCTGCTTCCAGCCCGGCCAGACCCCTAAGCTGCCTGGCCAGGGCCAGGCAAGTCCATGTGCAAGGGGGTGCAGTGCATGGATTCTTTTCTCTTTCAGGGGATTTCCTCCTGCAGGCTTCAGCTATGGGCTGGCACTGCCCGATTTCCCCTTCCCCCCCAACTCCTTCTTGTTGCATGGACTCAGCCAGAAAGGGGAAGCTAGCCTGGGAGGTCTGGCCTAGACTAATCTAAAATAGTAATGTGGAAGAAGGGCCTGGCCTGGGCCCCCACTGGTGACCCCTCCCCCCCATTTCTGAATACAAGTAGCTACAAAACATATTTTTTAAAATGTCAAGCAAATTACTGTTGACAATTTCAGAACTTTTCAGAAAACAACATGCATCAAAGAAAAACCAAGACTTACCCTCAGCTTGAGAAATAGGCCTAATTTTGGAAAAATCAGTTGGAGAGTGCTGTATCAATATTATCTCCAAACTCTGTACTTTAGATAATGATGAAGACTGTATCGTAGAAAAATCAGAAGTGGAACATTCTGCATCAGATTCTTCATCAGATGAAGAAGAGATGGAGGGAAATGACTGGGTGATACGGTACCGTGAATGGAAACTGGAAGAGAACGCACCTGGTAATAAGGTAAACTAGGGGTCGGCAACCTTTCAGAAGTGGTGTGCCAAGTCTTCATTTATTCACTCTAATTTAAGGTTTCACGTGCCAGTAATACATGTTAACGTTTTTAGAAGGTCTCTTTCTATAAGTCTATAATATATAACTAAACTATTGCTGTATGTAAAGTAAATAAGGTTTTTAAAATGTTTAAGAAGCTTCATTTAAAATTAAATTAAAAATGCAGAGCCCCCCGGACCGGTGGCCAGGAACCGGCCAGTGTGAGTGCCACTGAAAATCAGCTCATGTGCCGCCTTTGGCACATGTGCCATAGGTTGCCTACCCCTGATAAACCCAGGGAGAAAGATTCCACCAGGACCAAGTGATATTGTGCAATTCATAGCTGATGGCCCAAAACAACCATAGCTAAGCTTATTCCTCAAACGAAATACAAGAATGAATAGAGAAGATTAAAAATAGATTGGTTTTTTTATATCAATTGGTCAAATATAGCAAAATAATGAATGCAGCTTACTGCTTCCAGTGCAGATTTTTTTACAACATACATTGCTGTAGAAAAGTCTGTGTTTATGGTAATAGCTTCAGCAACTGGCAAAAAGCTGCGGTAAAGGATGAAAGATTCCAGCAGAATGAAAATAATCAGATTTACAAGAGCTGTCAAGTGGTATGGGCTAGTCAAAAGTTGATGGTCTTTCAGTTCAATTGCAAATTACTGGTGCATATTTCGCTTCAATGCAAGAGAACCTCATGTACATCAAAATTGTGGCAGATGTCCTGTGACTCACTAGAGTCCAGGAGCTTACTCAAAGTGGAAAAGAAGATAGTAAAAGCAGCAAAAGCGGCAACTTCCTGAGCTCCTGACTCCAGGGACAAAGGTGAATTGCAATGGCTGCTCTGGGATAGGATAGGTCTGGACACCATAACTGAGAACCGGGAGCCTGTCTTTCCTGTGATCTCAATGACAGCCCCTCCCTTGCTGGCACCTAGGCAGCGTGGAGGAGGAAGCCATCTGACTCAAATGTAGAGGGGACAAAAGCCAGACTTAGGGTATTGTGTGGAAGGATAGGGGGAGCCGATTAGGAGAAGGAGCCTGGGGGACAAAGGCTGGGACTAGAGGCTGGCAGCAGAGCATTTATTGTCAAAGAGACAATACTAAAGGCACAATAGCAAATTATCCCGATGCTAAGGCAGGACCAGTAAGAGGCCAATATGGCTGTGTCAGGGACTCTTTAATTAAAAAGGAATCCTACAAAAAGTGGAAACATGGACTCCAAAAGTGCTAAGGAGGAGTACAAAAGAATAGCACAAACATGTAAGGTCAAAATCAGAAAAGGTAAGGCATAAAATTAGCTACAACAAGCAAGGGACAAACACAGGGGTCTATAAATACATTAGGAACAAAAGAAAGATGAAGGAAAGTGCAGGTCCACTACTTAGCAGGGAAGGAGAGCTAATAACGGACAATAGCAAAAAGGCTGAGGTGTTTAATGTGTATTTGGCTTCAGTCTTCTCTAAAAAAGTAAATTATGAATGGATGCTTAATATAATTGATATTAATGGCAAAGGGGAAGGAACACATTCCAGAATAGGGAAAGAACAGGTTAAAGAATATTTTGACAAGTTAGATTTATTCAAGTCGGTAGGGCCTGATAAAATTCACTCTACGGTACTTAAAAAACTAGGGGAAGCAATCTTGGAACCATTAGCAGTTATCCTTGAGAACTCATGAAGGACAGATGAGGTCCCAGAGGACTGGAGAAGGGCAAATGTTGTAACTATCTTTAAAGAGATGAACAAAGAGGACCCAAGGAATTATAGACCAGTCAACCTGATTTAATACCTGGAAAGATACTTGAACAAATTATTAAGCAATCGATATGTAAGCACCCAGAGGATAATAAGGTGGAAAATATAGCCAACATGGATTTGTCAAGACTAAATCATGCCAAACCAAGTGAATTTCCTTCTTTGGCAGGGTTACTGGCATAGTGGATAGGGGAGAAGCTGTATATATGATTTTATGTTGATTTTTAGTAGAGCTTTTCACACTGTCCGGCATGACATCACCATAAGCAAACTAGGGAAATGTGGGCTAGATGAAATTAGTATAAAGTGGCTGCACAATTAATTGAAAGACTACTCAAAGAGTAGTTATCAAAGGTTCACTGTCAAAATGGGAGCATGTGGGTCACATAGGGGTCTGTCACTAGTCAATATTTTCATTAATAACTTGGATAATGGAGTGGAGACCATGCTTATAAAATTTATGGATGACAACAAGCTGGGAGTGGTTGCAAGCACTTTGGAGGACGGGGTTAGAATTCAAAAGAACCTTGACAAATTGGAGAACTGGTCTGAAATCAATAAAATAAAAATCAATAAAAACAAGTGCAAAGTACCACATTTAGGGAGGAAAAAAATCAAACGTACAAATACAAAATTGGGAATAACTAGTTAGCAGTAGTACTGCAAAAAAGGAACTGGGGTTATAATGGATCATAACTTGAATATTAGCTAACAATGTGATGAAGTTGCAAAAAAAAAAAAAAGGCTAATATTCTTGGGTGTATTAACCAGAATGTCATATGGAAGACACAGGAGGTAACTGTCCCATTCTTCTGAGCACTGATGAAGTTTCAGCTGGAGTATTGTGTCCAGTTTTGGACACCACACTTTTAAGAAAGATGTGGACAAATTGGAGACAGTCCAGAGAGCAACAAAAATGATAAAATGTTTAGAAAACATGACCTGGAAGGAAAGGTTAAAAAAAACTGGGGATGTTCAGTCTTGAGAAAGGAAGACTGAGGGGGGACTTGATAACACTGGTCTACAATTTTTGAGAAGTCGTCTGCTTCAGAGATAAAAGGTGCTATTTATTATGTATTTTGATGTGCTGAATTCAAATATGACAATTAATACAACTGATAAATATCTTAGAAACAGTAGCCAAAGTTTTTACATTTTATGTCTATGTATATTGTGTGGATAGATTTTTTAATCATAAATTGTAAACCTAGGTCTTTTCATGTGTTTATGGTTGCTTTACATGATAATATTTCACCTGTCCTGTTTATGTAACACTTTATATAACCCTTTTGCTGATTTTTAAATAAAATTTATTATGAAACAAAAGGCAAAAAACTATTATGAACATAGTTTAGTCCTATTCAGTGTCTACTCGGCGCTTCTTGGCTTGTCTCTTGTATTCATTAAATGGAGCATCTCTTGTCACTGTCCAACAATAGTCTGCAAGCATTGATGGGCTCCATTTGCCCTGATAGCGTTTCTCCATTGTTGCAATGTCCTGGTGAAATCGCTCGCCGTGCTTGTAGCTCACTGCTCCGCAGTTCGGTGGAAAAAAATCTAGATGAGAGTGCAAAAAAATGTATCTTTAGTGACACGTTGCAACCAAAGCTTTTGTATGCCTTGAGGAGGTTTTCCACCAACAACCTGTAGTTGTCTGCCTTGTTGTTTCCGAGAACATTTATTGCCACTAACTAGAAGGCTTTCCATGGCGTCTTTTCCTTGCCACGCAGTGCATGGTCAAATGCATCATCTCAAAGAAGTTCACGAATCTGAGGACCAACAAAGACACCTTCCTTTATCTTAGCTTCACTTAACCTTGGAAATTTTCCACGGAGGTACTTGAAAGCTGCTTGTGTTTTGTCAATGGCCTTGACAAAGTTCTTTATCAGACCCAGCTTGATGTGTAAGGGTGGTAACAAAATCTTCCTTGATTCAACAAGTGGTGGATGCTGAACACTTTTCCTCCCAGGCTCCAATGACTGTCGGAGTGGCCAATCTTTCTTGATGTAGTGGGAATCTCTTGCACGACTATCCCATTTGCAGAGAAAACAGCAGTACTTTGTGTATCCAGTCTGCAGACCAAGCAAGAGAGCAACAACCTTCAAATCGCCACAAAGCTGCCACTGATGTTGGTCATAGTTTATGCACCTCAAAAGTTGTTTCATGTTGTCATAGGTTTCCTTCATATGGACTGCATGACCAACTGGAATTGATGGCAAAACATTGCCATTATGCAGTAAAACAGCTTTAAGACTCGTCTTCGATGAATCAATGAACAGTCTCCACTCATCTGGATCGTGAACGATGTTGAGGGCTGCCATCACACCATCGATGTTGTTGCAGGCTACAAGATCACCTTCCATGAAGAAGAATGGGACAAGATCCTTTTGACGGTCACAGAACATGGAAACCCTAACATCACCTGCCAGGAGATTCCACTGCTGTAGTCTGGAGCCCAACAGCTCTGCCTTACTCCTGGGTAGTTCCAAATCCCTGACAAGGTCATTCAGTTCACCTTGTGTTATGAGGTGTGGTTCAGAGGAGGAGGATGGGAGAAAATGTGGGTCCTGTGACATTGATGGTTCAGGACCAGAAGTTTCATCCTCTTCCTCGTCTGACTCAAGTGAGAATGATTCTGGTGCATCAGGAACCGGCAGTCCTTCTCCGTGGGGTACTGGGCGTATAGCTGATGGAATGTTTGGATAATGCACAGTCCACTTTTTCTTCTTTGACACACCTTTCCCAACTGGAGGCACCATGCAGAAGTAACAATTGCTGGTATGATCTGTTGGCTCTCTCCAAATCATTGGCACTGCAAAAGGCATAGATTTCCTTTTCCTGTTCAACCACTGGCGAAGATTTGTTGCACAAGTGTTGCAGCATATGTGTGGGGCCCACCTCTTGTCCTGATCTCCAATTTTGCAGCCAAAATAAAGGTGATAGGCTTTCTTAACCATAGTGGTTATACTGCGCTTTTGTGATGCAAAAGTCACTTCACCACAAACATAGCAGAAGTTATCTGCACTGTTCACACAAGTACGAGGCATCTCTGCTCACTTTGGCTAAACAGAAATGTGTCCCTTTGCAAAATCAAACACTGACAAATAAGAGAGCACGACACTGTATGATTTCTAGAGCTGATATAGGGCAATTTGTTCAGCAGAGTGATGTAAGCTTCGTTATGATTGCATCATCCATGACTTCTAGGAATAACATGATGCAATTCATATCATGTATGACGCAATACCAGCTTCAGATTGCATCATTCATTCTTTTGCCTAGAAAGCAAGTACTGTCCAAACCCAGTCATAGATTTATTCATAGATCCAGTCAAAGATGTATTTTAGTCATTTCTGGTTTAAATTGAGATCCCTTCCCTTTATAACTCATTTATCCTCCGCCATTCCCAAGTCAAGGGTCGTATATACTGACCCAATAGCATATCTTGAAAACTAGAGCCAATCAACAATTTTAAGCATCATTTTCGTTCTCAGTGACCCAGAATTAGTAAAGTTTGACTACATTTATTTCAGAAGCATTTTGGCTGTAGAGCAGTGTAATTTTCTTAAGAGATGTTAAGGCTGCTATAAAGAAGATAATGATCAATTACCGTATTTTCAATGTCCACTGAAGGTAGGAGAAGAAGTTATTACTTAATCTGCAGCAAGGGAGATTTAGGTTACATATTAGGAAAAACTTTTTAACTAAGGATAGTTAAGTTACTGGACTATATTACCAAGAGAGGTTGTGGAATTCCTGTCATTGGAGGTTTTTCAGAACAGGTTAGACAAACATCTGTCAGTGATGGTCTAAGTATACATAATCCTGCCTCAGCGTGGGGTGGGGATAGACTCAATTTTTCAAAGTCCCTTCCAGCCCTATATTTCTGTGATTCTACAGTTCTATAATAAGGGCCAGCACCTTAGCTATTATAAATGACGACAGCTTCTGATTTTCGGTAGCTTAGGGTCTGGCCCTTATTATTTGATTATGAGGTAATCATCTATCTAGAATTGGGTAAACACTGCCAGTTTAAGAATGCATGGCTGCAACATATATAAAAGGTGTCTACCATAGTGCCATAGAGACAGTCTATCCTCTCTCATTATTATAGTCTGATCAAATTAGTAATTTACATATTTGCAGCCTTAGCTTTACCATTTTTCACCTAAGACCTTAGGCTCTCAGTTTAGGTCTCAACAGCTGGTGACATTGTTTTTTATTATTGAACAATATATGTCTAACACCTCAAAGTTACCAGCACTAATTCTTGGGATAGCTAGAAATGAAAACACAATCCTAAAAGATTTTCACTAGCTTGAAAAGTAGAACATCTGCTTTGTGGATACTGTAGCTCCAGGGCTGATTTCATCAGTGGGGGAGTCCATTTGCTAAGATCCATCTTCTTTAGTTTCAATTACAGAAACTGTTAAGAATTATAAAAGGGTTTCAGCAGATATTATTGTGTACTGTAACTAATTGTTAAGATAATCAATTTGGATTTATAGGTAGGATTTTTAAATATAAATAAAGCCAGTATCTTTATTGCAATATTCTTTCCCTACATTCTGTTTGGAGGTTGTGTTATTCGACACACTGTACTATCACTATTTTCTCCAAGCTAACAAATTTTCAGTGCAAGCCTCATGAACCTTACCTACAAATGCTCCCAATTTATATTGACAGCTTTATTACCTTTATGTATGGTTGAAACACAAGGTTTTGAAACTAATCTTCTGAAAACTTTCTCTGGTCCCTCTCCCCTCCTACCACCTAAGTCATTTTGTTTGGGCAGTATGTGTCAAAGTACACATCTATGAACTTCAAAATAGTGCCTTATTTTCAAAGATTTTACTGGTAACAAAGGATATTCTGAAGATCTCCTGCATATTTGAGTGTGCAATTAAGAGTGTAAAATCATGTGCAGTTTTTCTAGTGATTTTCAAAGATTACTAGCATGCAAATTCACTCAGCTATTGTATTAGTTGTGTAGTGGCTTACACTAAAGTCATTCACATATTGAATCACTCCGTGTTTTCCTAATTGAGTTATTTTGCAAGGTACATAACTATGAAAATCAGTGTAAATAAGATAACACCCAATATTTTTCTTGATTTGTTTTTTTTTAAACAGCTTTTCTGCCTTAAACCTAAATAATGTGCATTTTTACATAAACTATTGGCATTTTCTTCATATAACCAAAACAGAACACTATTTTTTTTAAATCACATTTTTCATGTTTAAATAATGAAATGAGTTTCATATTTTGATAGTAATTATGATTTGGAGGTTAAGTCAGATGCTTCAATACCTTGTGTACTTTCTAAAGAAAAAGGAATATGTTTTATTACAATTAAAAGTGGGCCCAAACAAACACCCTTGATTCAAAACCCTCTTCTTCTTGAAACTATTTGGATCTGTATCTAAGTTTTGCATCTGGTTGCAATGTGTGTAATGGGATAATTTAATGCCCTGTGCCAAAATACTCCCAAACTTCCTTGTTCAGACCCATCTCTAATTATATTTGCTTTATTGCTGTCACACATTGTTTGCTATTGCACCTGTACACACCAACTGTGACTAATTATTCTTGGAATGGACTTGGAGAAAGGACAAACTACGGACACAGAGTATATTCAAGAGCAATAAATACAGCCTATTTCCATTTCTGAGTAAATAGATAAGTAATTATTTTTCTGTTTGTATAGGTGCTAAAGACCTTGCCACCAAAAATGATTTCACTACAGCTGCTCTATCCATGTGAGAACTACACTCTGTGTTTCCCCAATGACTATGTGGTTCTAATGACCACAGACTCTTTCTTACTAAAGGTGAATTCCTCTTTCCATGCTTCAGAGGAAATGATCTTTCCATCATTTTGTCCAAACCCCCGACATCATACAGAGGAGCTGTGGCATAATATGATTATATGTAGAGCACTAAAAAAAAAAATCTATCTCAAGTGCACTGAATCAACAGAAGATCAGGCTCTCTGTTTTTGTCTTTGCACCTGAAGTGCCAAGGTCTTTGAGCATCCAAACTATACCAGGCCAGATTAATAAAGTTATTCATTATGGTGGCATACAAAGCATCCAATTAACCTATTCTTGAAAGAATTGGAGCCCCTCTGCAAGATCTGGAGAGCAAGAGTTTGTGCCTCAACTGAAGAAATCTGGAGCAACATGGCCTTCTGTCAACACCTTTATCTAACATAATAAGGCAGAGTTTCTATTCCCAGCAGGAGGCCTCCTTCAGAAAGAAGGTGCTGCATGTGGTAAGCCAAAAATAACTTGCCTTTCAGACGTTTACTTTCAAGAGGAGATTTCTCTATTTCAGTCTGTTTGTTTATCCCTCCCTACTTAATATTAATTGTTCACTATTTCCCATGACATTGTCACTGAGGGCTAGCTTCGCTGTCCTGAGCTCCAAGAGATTGATATTATGGTTTACTACCATCTGGCTCCATGTGCTCTTCTGTTTCACAAACCCATGAGCTTGAAGCAATTCCAGTGTCTGAGTTGTAGCATTCTAAGCTGCTTCTTTGATTGGGGCCTCATCAAAACATCATCCAAGAATGGATATAGATAAGTACCTTGAGGCCTGAGTCTGGCTATGAACACCACCAGCATCTTGATAGACAGTGGGAGCTGATGAAAGGCCAGATGGGAGCATTTTCTCCTGGTAGGGGGCCATGTCATATGCAAATATCTGTAGCTGATAGTGACATGGTCACTATGGGGATGCGGAAATAAGCATCTGCTAGGAATACTGAGGCAAGAAAGCTCCTTGGGATAGGGATGCTATGATCAAAGCTAGAGTTTCTATCTGAAATCTCATGTTCTTTGTCCATTTGTTGAGTTGTTGGAGGTCTAGAACAGCTCTAATCCCCCTGTACACTTCTGGACAATGAAGAGTATGGATATGCTTGGCAGAATTAATTTATTTTTCAATTTCAACAACTAATATCAATTTTTATTTTTAATTTTTTTTAACCATTTTATGTTTACAGTTGTGGGTAATTAAGGTGAGTAGGGTTGGGGTTAAGGTTAGGGCAGGGCTGACAGTGGGACTGCAAGGGGCTCCCTGTGCGGTCGAGGGGCCCAAGATACCCAGGCTGAAGTGGGGGAGGTTGAAGTATTGACCCGGAGGAGCAGAGATGCTCAGCCAGGGCTGCAAGAAGGACAATGAAACCTGGCTGCAGAGGAGGCCACCCTGCTGCTGAAGAGTTCCTGCCCAAACACAGCCCCCTACATTCCTGGGTGCTGAGTGAGTGAACAATCAGGGCCATGAAAGCAGAGCTGCAGAGGGCTCTCTATACATCCATGGGGTTAGTGACACCTGATCCCTGCAGGCACAGGGTGTGGTGAAGTCTCCAGTCCTGGTGGTGGAGTGCAAAGACCCCTGGCCAGGACTGAGAGGAGGGTGAGCCCCCAGCTGCAGGAGAGGCTACTGGACTGCTCACTGGCTCCATCCCTGGGCAGGATCCATTCAGCTGCAGGGTGGCCTCTGCCACAGCCAGGGGGCCATCCTTCCTGGCAGCCCTGGCCTAGGGTTCTCTGCTCTGCTCCAGCAACATCTCAGCCTTCAACACACCTTGTGCCTGCAGCAATCACGTATCACCATCCCCACAGCTGTGCAGGGAGCCCTCTGCAGCTCTAATAGCATGACACCGCTCACTCATTCCTGTGATAGCAGGGCTGCAGCAGACGGCTCTCTGTGCTGCTGCAGAGCCTGAACACCCAATCCTTGAAGACACAAGTTGCAGGGGGAGGCTGCTCTCACACCGACTATTACAGATGGATTTTTTTCCCACTGATTTCAGTGTCAGCTAAAATAGAAATTTACTGACATATTGACTTAATAGAATCCTGTCAAGCCTAAATATGGAGTATAGACCTAAGAACCTTTCTTCTAAGGGAACTGGTTCTATTGCTTCTGACCTTGGCACAAAAAGTGGGAATGTGCTAATAAAGTTTCCGGATGACACGAAGCTGGGAGGTATTGCAAATACAGAGAAGGACCAGGATATCATACAGGAAGATCTGGGTGACCTTTAAACTGGAGTAATAGTGAAAAGTGCAAGGTCATGCATTTAGGAATTAATAACAAGAATTTTTGTTATAAATTGGGGACACATCAGTTAGAAGTAATAGAGGAGGAGAAGGACCTCGGAGTATTGGTTGATCACAGGATGACTATGAGCTGCCAATGTGATATGGCCGTTAAAAAAGCTAATGCGGTCTTGGGATGCATCAGGCGAGGTATTTCTAGTAAAGATAAGGAGGTGTTAATACCGTTATACAAGACACTGGTGAGACCTCATCTGGAATATTGTGTGCAGTTCTGGTCTCCCATGTTTAAGAAGGATGAATTCAAACTGGAACAGGTACAGAGAAGGGCTACTAGGATGATCCGAGGAATGAAAAACCTGTCTTATGAAAGGAGACTCAAAGAGCTTGGCTTGTTTAGCCTAACCAAAAGAAGGCTGAGGGGAGATATGACTGCTCTCTATAAATATATCAGAGGGATAAATATCAGGGAGGGAGAGAAATTATTTAAGCTCAGTACCAATGTGGACCCAAGAACAAATGGATATAAGCTGGACATTAGGAAATTTAGACTTCAAATTATACGAAGGTTTCTAACCATTAGAGGAGTGAAGTTCTGGAACAGCCTTCCAAGGGGAGTAGGGGGGTCAAAAGACATATCTCGCTTCAAGACTAAGCTAGATAAGTTTATGGAGGAGGTGGTATGATGGGATAGCCTAAATTTTGGCAATTAATTGATCTTTGATTATTAGCGGTAAATATACTCAATGGCCTGTGATGGGGTGGGATCTGAGTTACTACAGAGAATTCTTTCCTGGGTGCTGGCTGGTGAGTCTTGCCCACATGTTCAGGGTTTAACTGATCGCCATATTTGGGGTCGGGAAGGAAGTTTCCTCCAGGGCAGATTGGCAGAGGCCCTGGAGGTTTTTCGCCTTCCTCTGCAGCATGGGACACGGGTCACTTGCTGGAGGATTCTCTGCACTTGAGGTCTTTAAACCATGATTTGAGGACTTCAATAACTCAGACATAGGTTAGGGGTTTGTAACAGGAGTGGGTGGGTGAGATTCTGTGGCCTGCGTTGTGCAGGAGGTTAGACTTGATGATCATAATGGTCCCTTCTGACCTTAAAGTCTATGAGTCTATATCCAAAATGTGTGAGAAGTCATTCATCACCAGCTCATGTTTGATAGAGTTGCCCAAGATGAGTGATTGGATAAAGCAGGGATGGGCGGGACCCTTAGTTTGAGGGAGAACTGAACCTCACTACTTTTTTCACCTACACATCCATGTTGGAGTGGGACTATTCTTCTGAAGCAAAATATCCTGCCTTCTACACTCAGATTAGGCTGGAAGCAGTCTTTCATTGTCACCATGAGCAATTGGAGGTGTTGCTGCCTGCCACCACAGATTTTAAAGCCTAATCCATAGTTCCAGGGCTGTCCTCTGACATCCTTCCCTTGGTTCTTCTGTGAAGAGGATGGATGAAAAGAGAGTTCTCTGCCTGTTGTTAGCCTTGTAGTCCATTCCTGAGGCACAGACAGGAGGCACTGCTTCTGTATGGATGCATTGGTCTCTGTCATTTAGGGCTTTTAAGTCATCCAGCCAGGACACCACAGCTCTTGTGAAAAATGTGACCAAGGATCCAACAGGCAGCTGAGGAAATCACAAAATCCCCCTTAAGGGTGGCCTCCACCTCTGCAATAGTTGTGTCTTTGGGAAAGAAAACCCTTTCTGTTGCGATTATCATATCCTTCACTAATTGTGCCACCTAAATCATCTACCTTTGGTATTTCTGTGAGAGTATTTTTTGACTCTTACATTTTGTAGTATGTAAGTGCATGTCTACTTATACCCTTCCCCAGTCATTCCTATTCATCCCTGATTACATCTTCAAAGGAAGTGTGCAGGGGAATGGATGTCTCAGGCTGGGTTTTGGCTTTCAGACATTTTCCCTTTCACTTCTTATCTAATACGTCATCCACTTATATCCGTACAGTGGATGACATTTTATTATACGTAGTTGCAAATTTATCAGGGTGAATTTGTTCTGATCAGAGCCTGAATGAGAAAGTTCACACTCCTCAGAGGTGGAGGAGTCTAAGACTCTCCTAGAACGTTTGAATTTTGTCTTTCCCTTTTTGTGCTTTGTGTTATTTGGCTCTTTCTGCTTATTTTGCAGGGATTCCTGAGCGACTGTGGCCAGGTGGAATCTCTTGCAGCCCTTTTTATCTACGGCCTTGAGCTTGTTAGATATTTCTTCCTCCAACTCCTCTCACTCTAGGTCCCAGTCCCACTGGATGGATGCGATTTCTTCATTAGAATCCCCCAATTCAACTTGGGAAGAAGAGGAGCTGTGTAGAAGCCCTGCTTCTTTTCTGAAGGAGCTGAGGACCCACTTGAGTATCTGGGGCTGGGGGACTTTGGATCCTTTCTGGAGTTTTCCTCCAGCCCAGGTCTATTATGGGCCTTCCCCTTGAGCTGGCTGGATAGCCTTCATCCTTAGGACTCTCCTCAAAATGCTCAGAAGTTCCTGATTGGGCTTTTCTACATTGGAGCTGCAGGTCCACTTGGAACCCAACAAGCCAGTTCAAATCCAAGTCCCATGCCCTAGCAGTGCAAGAGTCACCTATGTGAACAAGCAGTGCATAATCTACCCTATGAAGAGCAGACAATAAATGCTGTTCCATGTATGGAACACCACTTTAATTTAGCTTAGTGTTTGCTGGACAACTCTGCTATTGCCTGAGAGGAAGCAGAGGATTCTCCGAGGGGAGGTGCTGCAGCAGATCCAGGTGGTCAAGACCACCTCACTGCCAATTACCCAATCAGAGGGGGAAGAGAGGAGGAGGCAAAAAATGGCAAGCTGCTTGCTACTGCCCAAAAAAGGAATTACAAGTAAAGTTGGCAAAGGAAATTATGAGGAGGAAAGCACCACTAACTGTTGCCAGGAAAGTAAGTTTTGGAACAAAACCAGAGAAGGGGGCATGGCCAGCTACTTTGCAACAATGAATTACCTCCAGAACTGCAGAGAGGAGGGGAATAGCTCACGTGCCACAGAATTATTGTGGAAGATGTTCGGCTTTAGAAAAGAAACTGCTTTGAAAACTTAAGACTAATTTTTTTTATTTAGGCTAAGACGTACATATTTAAACAACTAAATAAGTGGGCCAATTTTCAAAAAGAACCAGCAGCTCCCATTGATCCCAGATAACTTTGTAGGAGTCTAAAATAAGAATTATGGAGACTTCACCTTTAGGTAAAATTTTGGCCTTAGGCCCTAAAGTCTAGACTAAAGTGGGTAAATGGGCAATTGTCAGTTTGGTTTCACTGTTCTGTATCAATTTCTGTTTCCAAAATTCTGTTTCAAAATTCTAATATTTTTCTTCAGATTCTATGAAAAAATTATCCCAAAGTCTTGTAACTAATTGCACGTTTGTTTTTAAAATGTCCTACATCCAAAGGCTTCTGATTTTATTCCACCCTGGACATTAGCTTAAGGCTGTTCCTATGACTATTCCCACAAGTCTTGTAATTTTTAAAATACTGAACAAACTAGGTGTTATTTCAAAGTCCTTTAATATTTGATTTAAAGAATGCAAACATTTGACACAAATATGAATTTTTCTAACACAGTACTGAGGGATTGTGAATGGAAAAGAAAGTTAATGTATACAGCAAATAGAAGCTTTGTAATGTTCATAGTGCTACTTATCAAGAGAAAAGACTTTTCATTACAGCCTAAATCAGGGAAAAAACAGGAAAAACAAACATTTGGTGCCCTTTTCCCCCTCTGAATTGAAATAGTCCTGTCTCATTTTTACAACTACCCATTAAATCTCATGAACCATATCCTGCTGTTAATGGGCTGTTAAGATTTCAAAGCTTCTGTAATTCTACTGTAAATCCTGGCCCCTTCTGCAGCACTGACAAAGCCACTAAAACCCTATCTGTAAGAGATCAGAAAAGTTCTCTTAGCTGAAAGAGGAAAGAACAGTTACTTATTATACAGTACTGTCGTTCAAGATGCATTGCCCACACAGATTCTTCATATGCACAAGATAATATTTTTAACAGTGTCCATTGGGACCTGTGCTTTGGGAACCCTTGCGACCACAGTCACCATGTGTATCAGGAGCAGGGCCTCTTAGTTCCTTTGCCAATACAGAATCCCAAGTGATGGGACTCCATATTAGGGATGGAGGGTGGGTCATGGAATCTGTGTGGACAACACTTCTCGAAGAACCACAGTCAGGGCCGTCCCTAGGAGGGTGCGGGGCCCGGGGCGGAAGTGATGGATTTGTCTCTTCTGGTACCAATCGCACCGGCCCACGGGGCACCCTGAAGTGCAGGGCCTGGAGCGGGGGGGGGGCCGGGGCGGAAGTGACAGATTCGTCTCTTCCAGGACCGATCGCGCCTATCACAGTGGCCGACGGGTCCGCCCAAAGTGTGGGGCCTGGAGTGGTCACCCCAATTCGCCCTACCCAAGGGACAGCTCTGACCATAGTTACCATAAAGTAAGTAACTGTTCTTTCTTTGAATGATTGTCTATACTGATTCCACACTCTTGGTGACTAGCACACAGTATTGCATGCTTGGAGGCAGGTAAGACAAGTCCTACTTAAATATTGACTGAAGGACCACCCTATCAAAGCTTGCATCTCTTCTACAGGCCTGAACCAAAGCCTAGTGAGTGGTAGAAGTATGGACTGAACTCCAAGTCACTGCCCCAAAAATCTCAGTCAATGAGACACTATTCAAGGAGGTGAAGGAGACTGCCAGGGCTTGAAATCTGATGAATCCAGAAGGATCTTTTTTTTGCTAGTGCAGACCAGTTACGGATGCAGTCTGAAACCCTCTAAGACAGCCTCTGTGAGAATATCAGTTGCCCTCTTCTCCGTTCTGCAAATGCAACAGATGAGGCTGATTGACCTAGTCCTGTCCAAGCAGAAAGACAATACTCTACCCACAACCAGCATGTGGAGTTTTGCCTTGGCCAGGAAAGAAAAAGGGTTGGGGGAAAAGACTGGTAGATAAATAGACTGGTTATCGTGAAAGTCTGAGACAACGTTGGACAGGAACTTTGAGTGAGGCCTGAGAGTGCCTTGTCTTTGTGAAAGATGGTATAAGGTCTTTCCATGGGACTTGAATCTCCCCTGTTCTCCTGGGTGATATAATAGCCAACAGGAGAGATGTCTTTATGGAGAAGTGGTAGAGGGAGCAAGTAGCCATGGGAAGGCCCATCAAACCAGTGGGCACTACACTGAGAAACCACATAGGAGGGGTTTATGACTGGTGGAAAGTAACAGGTAAGTCCTTTAAGTAATTTCGTCATGGTGGGGTGACGAAATTACTTAAAGGACTTACCTGTTACTTTACCATGTGGCCCTGGACTAAGGGATGATTTGCTGAGATTGTGACCTTAAGGTGAAACTTAATTGAACTGACAGATAGTCCTGACTGCTTGAGTGAGAGCAAACAGTCCAAAATAATGGGGATTGTCACTAGCAAAGGAGCATAGTATGTTGTTTGGACCAAATGGAAAATAGTTTCCATTTGGCTTGATAAGTTCATTTTGTTGAGGGGTTTCTAATTTGGTGTAGAATGTCTAAGACTGCTGTAGAGCAATTCTTTTCAGCAGATGTCAGCCAGCTAACATACAGGCCATCAGGCCTAGAGACTTTGGGTACAGATGCAGGACCTGGCTGTTTTCCTGAGACAGTAGGTCGGATAGAATTGTCAATTCTCAGCCAGAGACTCACCAAGGAATAAACTTCATGTCATGAGCTTCTGAATGGACAGTCTTACTAGATTCAAGTACCAGAATGGCCTGACCCAAGCTTGGGCTATTAGGAGGATAATCCTTGCATTTTACATCAATTTCTTCAATATTTTGAGGAGCATGGGTATGAGTGTAAAAGTGTACATCAGACTGTAAATGAATGTGATGCTTTGTGCTGAGGTCTGTGGATTTGTCCTTGTTGAACCTGAGGCCCAGAGAAGTTAAGAAGTCTAGAGTCTTGTGAATGAATGAGTGACTAATTCAGAGATGAGGATCATATCAACCAGTAGTCCAGATAAGGATATACCTGGATTCCTTGCCTTCTTAGATAATCAGATGCTATGGCAAGAACTTTGGTAAATACCCTTAGAGCAGTGGATAGGGCTATGGGTAGGATCCTATACCAGTAATGTGGCAATCTCACCAGGAATTGAAGGCATTTTCTGTGTGCTAGCAGTATTGAAATATGAAAATAGGTGCATTGCAGGTTGAGAACTGTGAACCAGTCCATAGGATCAAAGGAGCAGATGATAGAAGGTAGGTTGGCCATTCTCAATTTAAAATGATGGATGAAACTGTTGAAACATTGAAGATGCAGGATGGGTCTCCATCCCCTTTTCTTCTTTAGAAAGAAGTAGTAATGGGAGTAGAACCCTTTCCCTTAAAATTTTTGAAGAACCTGCACTACCACTCCCAGTTGTAGGAGGGAGCCAACTTCTTGTCTCAAGTGTCCCATAAGAAGGGCCCCCAAAGAGGAATAGGAGGTAGAATAGTCTCAATCTGGATGGGACACCCCTGGATCACAATCTCATGGACCCACCGATTCAAGGTAATCCCAGTCCAGGCCTCACTGGAATAAAAAAAGTAGTTGCCAAACTGAGTGGCAGAGAGTGGATCCATATCGGCTGTTTACAATCTCATCAAAATTTCTTCCTCTGCACTTGACTCTGTTGCTGGGCTGCCTTGGCTACTCTGAAGGGTGCTACTGAGGGTAAAACTGCTGCTAAGGCCTGAACCTGAAAGAGGATTGTGGGAGTTGTTATTTTTCATCGGGGCTGTAACATTTAAACCCAGAGAGTGAAGGGTTGCTCTGGCGTCCTTTATCAAATGTAACATCTTTTCAGTGCCAGTATTAAATAGCTTGTTTTCCTGAAAGGATAAGACCTCACTAGTTGCTTGGACTTCACAAGGGATGCCAAGCACCTGGAGCCAGGAAAACCTCCTCATGGTCATTGCCATAGCAATGGCCTGCCCTACCTGCCATGTCTGAGACATTAAGTCCTGCCTGATCAGAGTTTTGGCCAATGGGCAGTTAGTGCTTTCCCTCCAGACTTATGGGTGCCTCTCAGCAATTCCTCCTTAGATTGTTTATCTGCATCCCACTGATTTATCCACAGCAGAAATGGGTCACATTCCAAGGAAGACAGTATGTTGCACTCCCCAGATGAGACAAAGAAAGTAAAGTCCTCTTCCAAAGTCACCATTCCAGTGTACCTTAGGCAGTCAGGTTTTTGACCAGCACTGATCAGTCAAAAGAAACCCCTTCTGTTTAGTGCCTCTGTCTGACCAGGATCAGAGACTTTGGTACCAGCCCCACTGCTAAGTCTGCCAGTGCTGAGAAGTGCTTCAGTGTAGGTAAGGGTTTTGGGTATCAGTGAGTCACTTGCTGCTGCATGTGCTGCTGGCATCACTGTAATCTGTGCCAATGAGTCTGGTACAATTTTCCTTGGCACCACTGCCATTGGCACAGAGTTACTGAGTGCTGGTGGAAGTGGTGCCTGAGCAGTACCATGGGCAGCACAGTGTTTACAGTAAGAAGTGACTGTTGGTACTAGTTTCACCTTAGTGCTTATGCAAGGTTCACCCTTGAGCTCTGATGGATCAGGATTTCTGTCTCCTGGCTGGGAAAGAAGATCTGTACCTTCCCTGGCCCTTTCAGCTGTGCTCCTTGTGACCCCTCTTCTTTGTTAAACCTGGAGTGAGGTTTTTGATTGTCCCTCAAGCTTGGGGTGTCATCTCAGCTCACAGGGGTACTAGAGGAGTGTGACTGAGATGGAGGTGGTGGTCTTTCCAGCTGATTGCCAGGGTCAGACAATGCTTGCATAGAGGTCTGCAGAAGATGAAGCTTCAATCTACCCTCTCAAGCCTTCAAAGTGCACTTCCAATATCTCCTGCACACTGAACAGTGCTCAGGTACCACGTGTGCTGTTGTTTATGGCCATTGCCATATTGCACAGGGAGCAGATGTGAAATCCCGGAGACTTGTTTTTGGCCATTCTAGACTGTATACGGGAGGGTAGGAGAGCAAGAAAACTCATCTATGCCCCAAGTCTTACTAAAACTACAATAAATAACTTCAAAAAAATAAACACCAAAGGGTTGAAAATGAACTTATTGAAGAACTTACTACCAGAATAACAATAGGTCTGCTAATCTCTTTAAATGGTGAAGAGTTCCATCTCAGTCACGGGCAGTAGGAAAGAACTGAGAATGAGGCTGTACCAACCCTTATACTCTCGGCTATGGTGGTCATGAGGGCACACAAGGCACAGGTACAGCCCGACGGCCTCTGCTATTACCAGAGAATCCAATCTCACATGCATGTGTACCAAGAGTGGAATCAGTGTGAACAACACAACTCTAAGAAGAAAGTGTATTCCTTTTTTTCCAGTTCGCCAATAAGTCCTGACAACTAGTATGGATGCAGCCATTATACATCAGTAAGCACACTGATTATGACTTCTACAATCAATGAGGAATTAACTTCCACTAAAATATTTAACTGAAAATATGGCTGAAAAATACAGAGAACTTTGATTAGCTCTTAACCAGAACGTTATCAGCTTGTACTATGTAGCTCAGAGTTAATGTGCCTAATCATTGAAATGACAACTTTCAGCCCTCACTGTGCTGAACTGAAGCCTAATAAAGTCACTAGGAGACATGGGTCTTTGGGTTCTCAAAGAATAAAGTACTGGATGCTTGGTGGTAAGGTGGATAAAAATCAATATTTTTTAAAATAAAAATAATGGATTTTTTAAAGTTAAATCAGAATTTATTTTAAATTCAATAACTTTTTCTTTTTAAAAATAAACCCGTTTAAAATGAAACTTGAAATTATGACAACCTATGTTAAAGCCTAAACTTACTATAGTCTATTAAAACAATTTAAGTAAAAAAATATGCTGCATCAATAAGATCATCTCAAATTTTAATGAGTTAAAGGGTGCTACTTTTTAAATTATACACAGAATGGGGGGGGACTATCTTAACATTTAAGATCAACTGAAGCTTTATAAATATGTCACAATATCATATGCTGTATTAAGTATATATTATTTTCACTCTTTACACTGGAGAAGATGCCAGTATTTAACTTTTTCAAAACGTAAGTATTTTCAGTTTCTGTTGGGGAGGAAAGATTTTGCTCTAATTACTTTTGGTTGCAGTTTAACTAGCATATGTGAAGAGAATATTTTCTTCAGTTGAACTAGTTCATTTAAAGTTGAGAAAGCTGTTATGAGTTGAAAAAGCAGGAAAGTTTGTTTTCCTCTTCCAATCTAAGCATAAAAAAAAAAAAAAAACCCACAGGTGGGGAGGATGAGATCTACTAGTCTTAAAAATCTGAAGGACATAAGGCCAGATTTGCAAATTATTTAGGTGCCTACAGATGCAGAGCAGTGCCTACCGGTCTTTTCAAAAGCACCTAAGCAGGTGAGGCACCTAACTCAAATTGATTTGAATTTCCATTTATATCTATGGAAGGTAGACACATAACCTGATGAGGCTCTTCTCAAAATCCCATGAAAGGGATCTATCTGCATTTTTAGGCAGTAATCCCCTTGAAAACCGGCCTATGGGTGACCAGAGACATTCTTTCAACTCACTAACTACAGATAATCCTTCTCTTGTTTATTAAATCAGTTTGTTTGAAATGCAACACATGTTTTGATAAATGTATTTTTCTCCTTACATATCCAGCACATTTAAAGTAGTTTTATTAAATAATAAAAGGTATCTTAAAATGCTGGTTTTGTATCTTTTTAATCAAATTCCAATTTCTATCCAAATGCAGTTTGACACAAATCCCAAGTAAAAAATCATCATTTAGCAAATACATGCATCATTCACCATTTTCTAACATAAGAAAAAATGTAAAAATTAAGAATCCTGAATAAATATAAGTTATATAATTGCTTAAATAAATGCATATAGGCATTAGTGTATCCTCCTAGTTAGCGAAAAGTAGTGCCAAGTTTAGTATATAAAGGCTATATTTGGTTGCAAACCAACATGTTTTAATCGTTACCAACCAGAGAAAATGAACCTTTCTTTACGAAAATAACTGAAGTACAAATGGAACACGAAATTAAAATCAGTTATTTAAATCCAGGGTTCCTGCTTGCTGATTTAAATCAGGATTAAAAGCAGTAATTTAAATAACTTCTTACATCAATCCTAGCTATTTTCATGACTGTCAAATTAAGCGATAGCCAAAAATTCCAAACTCTTATATCAGAAAAAGATTAGTGGCATAAAAACAGTTGAAAATTAATAAAGTTTAATTAAGATTAGCAGGGGATAATATATAGGCCTTTAATCTGAATAAACTGCACTAATTCTACTCATAGCTGTTTTTTAATGAGCTGGTATCAGAAAAGTGCACTTTTGCATGGGGTGTCATTATATAATACATCTTGTTAACTAGTGAAGGAATTTAATTTTGTACTGTAACTTGAAATATTTGCCTTTTTAAAATAAAATGTTGCTATTGTTTTCAACAGAAATAACCGTATAATATGTTAATGTCTGATGTTATAAATACCTGTCCTCTGTGAAGTGGTGGACGTTTAATAAAAGCTTAATAAAGTCATTGCGTTACATTTTACATGTGTAGGTAATATAAAAAAAAATTGAAAAACCACCACTGAAAAACCCTGTACCACACAACATCAAACAGACTACCTTGGCAGTGGAGGTTTCCAAATATATTTTCCAGGATTGCATAATATATGACTCCATTTGGCAGGTGGTTCAAAGAGCTAGTAGGGCAGAGTTTGTTCTAAAATAATTTGGACAATGAATATTTATCATCATTACCTACACTCTTCCAATTTTAAAATAGGATTAAATGTACTAAGATTACAATGTAAGCAGTATCTTTCATTACAGGTAATTGATGTGTAAGTTATAGAACTTGCTGTCCCTTTTTCCCCCTTATTTATCCCATCACTTAGCAATCCCTTTTCCAAGCTGCCAATAGAAATAAATGGGAAAATTGCCTGTAATCTGGTTGAAGTATGAAAGCCTCTCCAATTGCACTGTCAATGCCATCCAAAAGATCTTCCATTTAAAAGGTCCAGTAAGGTTTGTATAAACATGATACTCCTCTTAAGGCTGATTGCAATCATTTCTGGGAAACACTGAGTTTCACTGGCCTGAAGTTTTAGAGTTAGTAGATCAATGTACTATTCCTGAATAATAAAAGACTAGTTCTTGATTCCTAGCCACACAAATGTTATAATTTACATCTGTTTCTTAAGTGCTTCTAGAGACAGAACTGACATGAAATGTAAAGAAGTAGTGGTCATGAAGCACTTCCTGCTCCCTCAGGAACATACATACCCTATTTTGAAGTTAGCAGTATAGTGGTAATAGGGAAGATACCATCTTTTGGTGATTTATCCCCTCCTAGTAAGTGACAATTAGTTATGTAAATTAAGCTTGTGCCAATTCTCACTTGTTTCCTAGCTTAGTCCCTAATCTTGCAAAGCAATCCACTCAGACAGAACCTTATGCCTGCCTGCCATCCCACTGATCGCTGTGAGAATCTGTGCAGTTGTAAAAGTCTGCTACAACTGACCACTTAGCAGAAATAATGCATTGATTATAAAAATAACAGAACGTGTGTTAACTGTAAATCACATGAGATAACTACATGGCAAGTTTGGAAGAAATCCAATCAACTGTAGGTTAAGTAACTGTTCTTTCTTCTTTGAGTGATTGTCCAGATTACTAATCACCAGCGCAAAATCTAAGAGACCTCAGAGTCAGGAGGTGGATGCTAGGAGTCCTCTTTAAAGAATGATTACAGGACAGCTCTGTCAAGGTTGGCATCAGATCTTGAGACCTCACTAAGGAATAGTGCTGGGTGACAGTGTAGACTGAACCCCATGTAGCTCCGGCCGGGGGTTGTCGTGGTCGCAGGTGGCCTGAACTGGCGTCAGGAGCTCCCTACCTGAGTCATGTGTGGTTCCCGCTCGGTTGGGTGACCCTGGTTTCCCTGGATCCTTGGTTTATGGGTCTGATGCTCTGACACCTTGGTAGTCAGGTAACCTTTCATTAGGGAGACGGGCCCAGCAAGGATCACTGGCCCATTGCACAAGGACCATTGCACCCATTATTTCTCCCCACCAGGAAGGATCTGGGTAAACTGCTCCAGCGCTACCATCTCCGCCGCTTGGACCTTGGTCAGCTTCTCTGGTTCTAGCCATTGCTAGCAGTAATCCTGGGCTACTGCCTTAGGCCTGGCCCCAAGCGGGTACCATTCATGACTGAATAATTTGCAGTTTGTCTCAAAACTGATGCCAGTCTGGTCCAGGATGGCCCCCTTCACTTTGCTGTATTCCAGCGCCTCGTGGGGGGTCTAGGAAGGCAAGGTAGGCAGTCTGGGCTGGTCAAATACAGAGCCAAGAGGTAGCCCAGTGTTCTGGCGGCCACTAGGCGGCGGCGGCGACGACTTGTTCAAATGTCACGAGGGTCCAGGACCACCACTTGTTCCCAAGCCCGGCTTAGGGTTGGGTCCTGCCTTTGTTCCTTCAGGAAGTGCCCATCGATGTCCAGCCACCCCTCTCCGTCCTCCTCTGGGTCCCTTTCGTGGGGTGGCTTCGAACGAGCATCTCGGGTCAGTCAGAGGGATTTTGGTAGCCCAGGAGCACCCTTTTTGCTGGCTCCATTCTCCTTATGTCTGTGGGGAGCTTACTCCACTCTTGCAAGACCTGATGGAACAATTGCCAGTCACATCCCAAGATCACGGGGTAGGCCAGCTTCAGGGCCAGACTGACTCAACATAGTTCCTCATGCCAGGCGGCCTCCCTGGTACCCTGGTGGTCAGGTACAGCCGCACATCCCCATGGATGCATTGTAGGTGGATATTTGTTTTTGCTGGATCTGGGGATTCTACCAGGCTGGCTTGGACAAGTGTTTGACTACATCCCCAGTTGAATAGGGCCATTAGTGGGGTTCCGTTCACCTGCACGGGGATTAGGAGTTTATGTGGGCCCCACTTCTGGGCCCAGAGGCCTGCCACCCACACCTGGCCTACTTCAGCTATGCAGCTGAATGGTTGCAAGAATATATTTTTATACTGAGAAAAGTGATTTTTACCCACTCTCTTCCTAGTCAATAATAACTGAAATGTCTCTCAAATCTTCCCAAAACATAATTTTTTTTAAACATTTAAAAACCTTAGGCTGGCAGTGCTCCCCTTGGCCAGGGCTGGCACCAGGTGTTTTGTCACCCAAGGTGGAAAATCTTTTCGGTGCCCCCAACCAAATAAACCAAAACAAAACAACAGAGCAATGTCGCCCTCCCTTCCCCCTGCACTTGATTTGGTGCTCCTGGAAGTTGGCACCTAACCAATCACCCTGATTGCCCACCTCTAAATCCTGGCTCATATCACAAAGGTATGACATTTCTGTTTTCTTGGGACCAGCAAATATGTGTGTAGGGCACAGGACTAGCACTCTCCTCTCTTCTTATATTATACAGAACCAGTGAATGTATAGGTTATAGGTTATATATTTTTGCCATTAGAAAACAAACTCTCATTTACTGATCTCCTTTGTAAAGCACTTTGAGATCGACCGATGAAAGATGCTGTATAAGAGTTAGATATTATTAAAACTGAGATACGAAGAATTTCTCATGTCTAGTGTGTAGTACATGGTGTTTCTAAAAATAGCTCCTGAGAGCAGTTTATAATTTGAAACATATACAATGAGGATATCCTTTTAACTATTTCTAATAGTACCTTTTTACATATTTATAGGGTAAGAGATTCTGGTACATGGTGTAAAGAAAAGGAAACAAACCTAATATTTTATGTTTGCAGTGTTGTTGTAGACATGTTAGTCCCAGGATATAACTTTTCTAGACACAAAAAAATCATGGTCTTAATAAAGACACTGGGTTTATGGCTGATTACAACAATCTGTAACCTACTAACCCCCCTTTTTTGACTGCAGGGGTGTTAACAGGCCACTTCACCTTGAATGGTCCCTTAAAATATGTGGTTTCAGAGTAGCAGCCCTGTATCCGCAAAAAGAACAGGAGTACTCCATAAGTACTCCTGTTCTTTTTAAAATATGTGCTAACTACTTATGCTAAACAATCTGTTCCATCTTTCCCAGACCTGAAGAAGAGCTCTGTGTAGCTAGAAAGCTTCTCTCTTTCATCAATAAAAGAGATTATCTCATCTACCTTGTCTTGCTACTGTTATTTTAGACCATTAGAAGAAAATTCTGACACTTTCAGTGAGATCACCAACACAACTAGGCAAATAACGGATTCTTCAGTTCTTTCACAATTTTGAAAAGTTAAAAAAAATGGGAACGTGTAGCAAGCTTCAGTTCTTTGCAGTCCGTATACACAGCAACAAAGCATTCAGTCTTTTTCTTTCCAGTCCTGGACTACAGCATCCCTGGTTCAAATGAATAAAGAAATGGAACTCTTTGTACATTTAAAGATACTAGGTTGGATTAATAACCAATAGCAAATAAAGAGTTAAAAAAATATATCTTGGAGCAGTTAGTTTAACTTTTCAAAATTGTGAAAAAACTGAAGAATCCATTATTTGCCTAGTTGTGTTGGTGATCTCATGGAAACTTGCCTATTGAGCAACAAGATCGAAACACGATTAGATACCACTCCAAAGTAACAGAGATCCCCTAGCATCTCATAGGCTAAAATTAACACCAGGAAGATAAGATACAAATGCAGGTGAATAAAATTATAAAGGCTAATAATCACCAAATTTACCACTGATGTCACATTCCCATTGGGCAGGCTGTCATAATCTCATGACCCAACAACAACCAGTTTATAGGGCATCAACAGAAAGGAAGAAAAATAAAGAGGATGGTAAAAGGAGACAGAATATAACATAATGGAAAGAGCAGCATCACACAAATCATGCCTGTTGTTGAATGGGCTACCAACTAACTATATACATAATTCTCTGCAGTGGGCCAGACTCTTCCACCCTTATTCACTCTGAAAGGCACTAATTTAAGCACAGTACAGGATTTGACCAAAATATGTTTAGTCTCTCCTTATAACTTCAGAAACATTTTCTATTAATAAATGTAACTATAAACTCTATAAAAACGCTTGCAGAGCTAACTGCTAAAAACGTATTTGTCTCTATATTTCTATTGCACTCATAATGTTCTTTAACATGTTTACTTCACATACATGGGAATGTGCTGTATATGCTTTTCTAAAGCTCAGAGTGTCAGTTCAGAAAAGAATGTATGTTCTCCCTGTTTATCATTTTAATTTGAGTATATTTTACATGTAAACAAATGTGAGTGTTTTACATACTTTAACATTTACTATCTCAGAATACTAACATTACATCTCTACGTTAAGCAGAGAGAAAAAAATTGTGTAAGTATCAGAGGCTGCCAGCTTAGTTTCTTATCAAAATTCTTTTGTTTAAACATGTTTTGACATGAGTTTAAACAGAAGCACCTTATCTTATCTACTGTAAAACAGATCTTTAACAATTATCATTGAATAAACATTAGTACCAATTAACAGACTGCACAGCCAGCTTCATTTTAAAATAATGATGCACAATTATGAAACTGATAACAGTTAAGTATAGGAATTTTTACTTTTTTTTATAAAGAATGATATCTTTATCATTCAGTTCCTTTAAAGACAGAATAACCTTCTAAGCTGTATTCCATATTATAGCGTAATGGTGAAACTAAGCAGCCACAATTCCAATCATGAGCTGGGAGGTAGTTTTCTACTTTAGACAACTCAATATCCTCTGCTCCTGCCTACTCGCACCTGCTCTCTGACTAGAAAATATCCAGACATTTCCTGTTAAGGGTCACCTCTTTGGTCTGAACTAACTCTGACCACAACTCATAAAGCAAGCCCAAACGCTCATCTGTAAGCAGTGCTAATCACATTGGAAAGTATTTACAACATATGGAATACAGTTTCACAATTAATTCAGAAGTGATCTATCTTCACTTAAACTGGCTTTTAATCTATAAGAACAGTGACTAGAATGAAATGATGGATGTAAATCAATTAAAAAGAACACACCAGTCCTAATTAAAAAATGTTCAAGGCACATTGTGTATATTATTTATTTATTTAAGGGTATATATTTAACATATATATTTATTTATTTCAAGGCTCGCATACACATACGCACGCGCACACACACACATTTAATTTCAGTATCTTATCTTGTAAAGCTATGTTAAAATATTTTAGGAATTTGCTAAGTACCATGGACCAAATCTTGCTCACCTTCAATGGGGCTATTTTTATGAGTAAAGTGAACATGATATGACCCCAAACTGGAACTCAATCCTGCCCCCCTTAAATCCAATCAGAGTTTTGCCATTGACCTCAAAGCATGAATGATCATTATCTATGTTAAAATAGGTCTCTCAACTAGCACAAACTTCAGACTGCTGAACTAAAGTTAAATGGATGAGCGGTTAATCACTAGAATTAATTTGCAATTAATATACAATCTTTTAAGTAAAAACATATGCTTTAAATGTGTTCTTATACACAAGCAATCTAATACAATCTGGTCATAAAGTTATAATAAATTGTCTATGCTGATGTTGAAAAAGTGAAGAAAAATGAAAATGCAGTACGTAGCTATGTGTGGTGAGAGGCAGAATTTATGCAAGAGATTGCAGTCACTTACCAAATTCATCTTTGGTGAAAATCCAAGGATTAAATTGGCCTAATATGTTTTTCTGGATTATTAAGAAGGAGAAGCAGAGCTATTCACTAGCAGATGCATTATTCTGCCAGTCACTGTAACTCATGAAAATAAAATTAGTACTTTGCCTCAAAGTATGGGGCAGAGAAAGAAAAAAAAAAGAAAATATGTTAGGATTTTGATTTAGTGTACCAAAAAAAAGTTATTTTAAACAAGTCTATGTTATTTAAAAAAGAAGACAAAAATATGACATTTCGGACTGCTAGAAAGTCATTGCTTATATCTGGCCAAGTATTAACTGAATGTTCTAACAGATATCCCAAACTATTACATCCAAACACATTTCCTGGAAAAACTATCATTTGAATAGTTTTATGACCCTTTGTGAGACTCAGAGTCAGAAGGTAAATGCCTGATTAAAAAAAAGTGTAGCACACAAAAGAGTTTTTCATTGATTTTTTTTTTCTTCTGTAGTAAGCTCAGTGTGTAACAGGAACAAGTTTTATTTCTAACCTAAACCAGGCTTTAATACCATTGCTATTTACAGAATAATTAGTTTCTACTGCTAATTAGTTTCTTATGAATAATTAGTTTCTTATTAATTCATCCCAATGTACTTTTAATCATTCAGTTGTGCTATTTTGACACAGCCTTAAACTGAGGACAATATGGAACTGCGTCACCCCTGATGGGTCACTGGTAGGCATTCTGAAGCTCCCTAGCACGTAAGAACAGCATTCCTACTGCTACACCCCATCTAAATGTGCATCTTATTTTTCTGTATGTACCAGTCCTCCTCAGTGAATTGGTGCAGTGAGGGAAGAGGAGGCCTTGCTTTCTCTCCAGCCCCATTGCAGTACCGAGCAATCTGAGGAAGTGAGGAGAAAAGTCCCTGCTCCCATAAGTCCAAGGAATACATTTGTCTTTAGCAGGGTGTACAAGAGATGAGAAAAGGTACCTTACCTTCTACCCATCAACGTACCTACAAAATGGTGAGGCAGTCTTGCTTTGAGTGATTAATTTTGGGCTGAATCCTGCAAAAAATTATTCATGTGAGTGGTTTTACTCAATGAGAAGTCCCATTGAGTTCAGTGTGTTTGTTTACATGAGTTAAGCTAAAGTGTTTTCAGTATTAGGTTCAAAGTTTCCATTTTAAATTGAGATGAAAGTATATATTTGTTTAGTCATACGGTGCATCTCCAGTGTTAAATGAAACCTTCAGACTTTCCTTCAGTTAAAAACACAAAAGTCTAGACTTTATTTTGTGATACTGGTCACTTTTCTGGATTTGGTATTAAATAAAACTCATTGTGGCCATCTGGAACGGATTATGCAGTCTATGGGTATACCTTCCCCCACCTCTCTATCCCTGTCACTGCGCACACACAAATTTTATAAACTAAATCTGAAGACACCTGCTAATCAACTGAAAATCACAGCTCAGCTAACTGCATCACAAATGAAAAATAACTCCCTTTTTAGTGATTAGAAAACATTCCACTCACATAACGCTCTTGTTAATTAGCTGCAAATCACCTGCTGGTTGACATTTGCCATGTAGTAAGCAGTTTTTCAGAATCACATTCTAACTTCTTTATTGTTCCATGTTCCCTTAATTCCCAGAGTCTGTTTTATTCCTTTCAGCTACAAAAATCTATGAGTAAGAAATGTTAAGGGTCCAATTTACACCTGCGGAAGCCCGGAAGTTCATAGGTAAGGATGAAAACCTGGGCTGTATCTCAGGACTTTAGCTCACAAATGTGTACAAAAGAATAAACAGACAAATAAAATTATATAAATTCCAACAATGGAAATTAAGGCCAAAGTGCTGATTGAATTTCCCGTCTTGATTCTTAATTTATCTGCTAAACTCTAAGTTCTACAATCTAATTACATATTTAGTCATAATTCACAACCATACTGGTTTATTTGGGTTAAAACTGATTAAAACATAGCAACATTATAAAATGTGTAATATTCTCAGGCTCAGTTCAGCAGTTGGTGTAAATACCTTGTCTGATTAGGTACATCTTTTTAAATGTTTGGACAGATATAGCCAGCAACACACATGCAATAAAGAGTTTGGTTCTTAATAAAGTAAATAACAGAGAAATCTAAAATGAAGCAATGCAAAATACCAAAAGCAACTGGTTCACAATATATATACACCTCTACCTCGATATAACATGACCCGATATAACACGAATTCAGATATAATGCGGTAAAGCAGTGCTCCGGGGGGGGCGGGGCTGCGCACTCCGGTGGATCAAAGCAAGTTCGATATAACGCGGTAAGATTTTTTGGCTCCCGAGGTCAGAGTTATATCGAGGTAGAGGTGTGTGTATATATATATATTTTATATATAAAATTTCAGCCAAAACAGTTCAGCCATTTCTAAAAACAAGGCTATGGAAAAATACATTTTTCAATATTAAAAAAAATTCTGGTGACCATTTGTTTGGAAAGTTCTAGTGCCCCTCTGAGCAGGGACTTGGCATTTGGTAAGCGGAGGCCTTTAGATCAGGGATGTGCCTTGTGCCATTCTCATGAAAATGTGGCCAAATTTGGCCAAGCTATAAGCCTTTGAAAAGATTTCAGTTTGTACATTCTCAGTAGAGATTTACTAGAGTTAACAGCTAAAAATCTCTGAAGATAACATCCTCATTGAGCATTTTTAAGCATAGATATCTGTTTCGGATGACTGGTATAGACATAGGTATAGACATGGCTGCCATGTAGCCTCTGAGTTAGGGGCCCTTGTCCTTATTGCAAATTGCATCAAGTCACAGTAAAGTTAACCAAGAATATTTTATACACCATTGCAAGAAGTTCTCCAGAATCTCAAGCTAAGACGTATCATACTCAGAGCGATAAGCTAGTTGCTTGCCACCAAGTACATTTCCCAACTAACGATAAAGAATCCATTTAGTCCAATGGCCAAACTGAGGCTTTAAAATTTCTGCATAATTGTCCTCTCTCCTCTGGTCTGGGATATTTTGGAAAGAGGTCTCCTACTGAAGAGGTGAATATGATTTTACCAAGGGGGCTATTACTGTGCTGATCTTATGTATTTACACTAGTTCTCATAACTTATGAAATTTCCTTATGTTTTAACCGGCATCGCCTCTTCAGATCTTATGATGTCCTTAAAGGAGAAGAGTACAGGAAACCCTGTAGCTAATATTGCACTTTTCTGGTTTGGATTTGTTTTCAGGAAGGAGGTAGTAGGTCATTTGACCTGAACTGTAATCCCATGTGGGAATGGAGCACTTCTGTTCTGGGCAAGGACTGCCTGCAGTGCTCCTTACGTTTTAATTGCCTGCAGACACAGGGACAGGGGGATTCCTGTCTTTGAAACTTTGAGCACCTTTTTTCCTATAGAAGTAAGGGTCCAGGGGCTGAGAACAAGACAGGCACAATTCCTTTATGTTGCTGCCTGAAATTAGAGCCTCTTTCCCTGACAGAGCAAGGGTCTATGAGCTGAGAACCTAAGACAGGGCTTCATGTAAGTAGCAAGTTTGAGCAGGAACACTTCTCTGCAAGCCCAGACAGGCTTCAGAGTGGAAAAGGGACAGCAATCCTGATATGGATCACTGCAAGAGAGGCTGTGCGTAGGAGAAAAAGGACAGCAAACAAGTGCTGAAGCCTATCAACACCGCTGGACTGCCTCAGAGCAGGCACATGCATCACAGATTGGTGGGAAACACTGGGCTACATCACTGGCAGGAGAAAATGTTTATAACCAGTTTCTCCATGAGCCGGATCATCCCCACCCCTCATAAAACATGAAGGGTCTAAAGTCTCCACAAGGATCCCCTCATTGATGTTCCCCCATATCACCTTATTTGGAAGGGAGAAAATTTTGTGTCCCTCCCCCCCGCAATGGAATATGCTTCAGGTCCCTCCCAGGGACAGATTAACACAGGGGCTTTAGGGGCTGCAGCCCAGCACCCCAGGCTAAGGGGGGCCCCAGCGCAACAATGCTTTGGAAGGCTGCCTGCATGCCATGGCCCCACGCCGCTCATGGAAGCGGCCAGCTGCTGGCACTTCTCTGCGGCCCCGGACAGGGGTAAGGGGAGGTGGCTCCGCGCACTGCCCCCACCCCCAGTACCATCCCCGCAGCTCCCATTGGCCGGGAACTGGACAATGGGAGCTGTGGGGGTGGCACTTGCGGGCGCGGGCAGCACAAGGAGACACGCTGTTCCCCTCTCCCCAGGGCTGTGCAGAGACATGCCAGCAGCCGGCCGCTTCCGGGAGTGGCATGGGGCTATGGCAGGCAAGCGGCAGGCAAGCAGCCTGCCTAAGCCCTGCTGCGTTGCTGGCTAGGCCACCTGTGGTAAGTGCCTCCCAGATGGAGCTTGCACTTCACACCCCCTCCTGCACCCCAACCCCCTGCCCCAGGTCAGAATCCCCTCCTGCACCAAACTCCCTCCCAGACCCCTGCACCTCCTCCTGCATCCCAACCCCCTGCCCCAGCCTGGAGCCCCCTCCTCCACCAAATTCCCTCCCAGAGCCCACACTCCTCACCCTCTCCTGCATCCCAACACTCTGCCCCAGCCTACAGCCCCTCCTGCACCCAAACTCCCTCCCAGAAAGAAACTAATATAACAGCTGTTCTAAGGTAAGAAGTAGGCTATTTTGAATTAACTTAACTATATTCTACATGTTTTAAGACTTAAATGTAACCATAGAATGGCTTTATGTTAATTAAAAGGCAAATTTAGTATAGCATTAATAGCCTCAATGCCATAATTGTGATCATTTTGTTTTAAATTAGAAAAAAGACTTGTATACAAGGGCCCCACAAAATCTAGTAGTCCTGGGCCCACAGGAGAATTATTCCAGCCCTAGTCCCTCCCCCAAACCTGGTAAATCCCAAGATATCTATGAGAGGCCAACACCATCTTCACAGAGGCTCTGGGCTTCCACACCAGCCCTGACTCCCAGCAGTGCCACCTGCTTGGCTCCATTGGAGCTGTGCTACCAGAGGCTTCCACTGACTATAGATGCCCTGGGATTTCCACTAGGTGGGCTCTGTAGAAAAGATAATACAGACTTATGCTGTATTATCTTTTCCAGTGAATCTCCATGGGGCCAGGGTGTATGGAAAAGACAAAGTATAACCTTTCCAGGTCTCCCAATCTTCCCTCATACTGCCCAGTCTCCACTTCCTCCCCCCAGCTTGGACCCCAGACCAATGGATGACTCTCTACAGGAGCTGGGGTGGAGGGAATGGAGCCAGTGTGGTGATTCACCCCTCCCTTCTGCATAAGAGGAAAAGATCTGTGTGTGCAGGGTGCCTTCTGTGGCCTGAATAATTCTCTCTAGGATCCAGCAGACTTTGGCCAGTCCCTTTAGCCATTTTCACAGGAGACCAAACCCATCCCTCCCTATTACCCCAAGGGATCTCATTGAAGAGATTTTCTCCTCCAGACACCCCTTGCACAGGTTTTACACTAGGAGAGCAATCTGGTCCTGTGTATGAATTTTTTTAGAAGTCTTAAACATAAAGCAAATACTTGATCCAAACTTCATAAATGTATCTGCAGTAGCTTTCCTTTTTATTAATGTACTTCCTTAATCCCTCAGATTATCCTAGTTAATAATGAAATTCACAAGAGGAAAAAACAACTTAAGTTTTTTCTGAAACATATATTACAATAATTACTATAATAGATTTAAGTATTTCAATTCCATGCATTTCCTGATCTCACATATATGGAAGAAGTGTAATGGTTTAAAGAGTTTACAGAAAAGAGAGCCAAGAAATGGATGCATTAGGCTGTTCATGCTGACTACCAAACGTAAAACACATTCTGATAAATAACAGTAAATCCTTTCTGAAATGTAAGTGATCAATGGTTTGCTTTACTACAATGCAAACTTGAAAATGGATTTCATTTTATACTTGTGACAGATGCTTTCAACTTTCAGCTACATGTTACTTCATAAAAGAAGAAATAGAAGTAGTTCCGGATATTGATCTCATGCCAAATTGCTGGTCTCAGTCATTCAAAATGCCAACTAACTTTTCCTATAGGAAGAGACTATTTTTTATAGCTTGTAAAGCTCAAAATACAAATAAAACTAATAAAGTTATCCAAATGGTTACCTATAATACTTAAAACTTTCTTATATGTCTTAAGTGTCTAAGAACTACTTGTGACTTGGACTACATACCCAAGCAAGGGATTAAGGGGGAGTAAGAACTCCATAGTATACTCCTGCAGGATCCTGGATCTGTGAGGGGCAAGAAACATGTTGAGTTTTGGCTCTCCCCACATCCCTAGCCAATTCCCCAACTAACACATATGAATGGGTGCAGGGATATTATAAATTTACTGCTATAGGTCAGGGGAGGGTGTGAGTACGTGTACTCAAGACATAATATTTTTCCTCTGCCCTTTTTGAGGTTGGGGGCAGAGAAGATGGGGTCTGCCACAGCGCCTTAACCAGTTTTAACACCCAATCATGGACTGGTAGAGCAACCTTAGAAGGGGCTGCTGCAGCCAAAATATCACAAAGACTGTCCGAGGGCTCCTTTAGCTCCTCCACCTCTAGCCCCAAATTCGTGATGACCCATTTGGTGAGCTCGGAAATCATCCAGAGACAGTGGGTGGGAAGGACCCGTGACCACGTCATCTGGGAATGATGAGGAAGATGCCAACACTGCAGGAGGGGCTGGGTCCTCCTCCAACACCAGGGTCGCATTCACTGGGGCCACTGCTGGGGTCTCGGTACCAGGGTTGGAATCCGAGCCTGGGTCCCGTACCAGTCGGGGCTGCACTGGGGCTTACCTCTCAGATGCTGTCGCAGATCACAGGGGGGAATGAGGACCTGGCATCGGAGGCAATCCCCAGAGGTTCCAATACTGCCAATGCATCAGCCACTGCCCCGGTGGCCAAGCACCTGCGGCAGGTACAGCACTGAAGTCCAGTGCATAAGATGAGCAGTGTCTCTTCAGTGAGAGGATGGATTCCTCTTCTGAGGATTCCTCCCTGAGAGACCACAGTAGAGCCGTTGTCGCTTCCACCTGCTGGCTGTGATGCGGAACCAGGGAGAGATGCCGAGGAGTCGGGGACATGAGAGCGAGCCATGAAGCTGGGGACTGGTGTTGAGTTGGTGACCATTGCAGCAGACCCATGGCGGGTTTCCCTCTGGAAGGAGCTGCCTTCAATTACTCCAAGGTCAGTGGATAGTCTTGGGGAGTGGGCAGTACTTGGAGAGCCATAAGGTCCTTTGCTGCCTGAAAAGCCTAAGGTGTTGAAGGGGCTCTCAAGAGTAGGGTGCCCCGACCACTCCGAGGAGAAGGTGGTGGGTCCCAGACTGGGCTCGGCGCCCTGAGTGGAGGCTTTGGGGAGGACGAGTGGCTTGGTACAGGTCTCACCTCATCAGTCACTCCCCGCTTATCCTTTTTCGGCGCAGGGGAGTGCCCTCTTTTGGCACACTGTTTCTTGGGCCGCTTCCTTGGCACCGGAGATGGTGATTGGTGCCGAGAAATTCCCAGTATTGGGGGAGCCCTCCGTATCAAGGCTGAAGTGCTCAGTGCCAAATTGGAGCAGGACAGCTCCGAGGCAGGTCTAAGTGTGCTTCCATTAACAGGGCCTTCAGACAAATGTCCCTGTCCTTTTGTGTGCGTGGCCTGAAGCCCTTGAAGATCTTGCACCTATCTTTAATGTGAGCTTCCCCGAAGCACTGCAAGCAGCTCACATGCGGGTCGCTCACTGGCATGGGCTTATGGCAGGTGGCGCATGGTCTAAAACCCGGGGACCGGGGCATACCCCATCCCTAGGATGACATCCCGTGATAGGGACTGCTATTCAGTCTAACTAATTAACTAACAGCTAAACTCCTAACTATACACAAGAACAACTGAGTGCAAAAAATCACTGGGAGAACTTGCAAGCGCAAGAGAGAAAGCTGTTTCAGCAATTCATCACGGACAGTAAGAAGGAACTGAGAGGGCACAGGGCTGGCAGAGCCCCTTATACTGCGCATGAGCATGGGGCTCCAGGGAGCACTAAGGCCAGCCCTATGGAAAATCTCCTGGGGGAAAAATCTCCGGCAACTGTGCACATGGGCACGCCCATACCTAACATGGAATTGACATGAGCAAGCACTCTAAGAGCCCCCTGAGCAAAGGGGAAGCAGAGAAAGAGTAAGTTTGAACACCATCCCTTGGTTCCTAAAAGCCAAATCCAGCCCTAAAGATATTAAAAATAAAAGGCCTGTGGTCAGCTCTGCACAGGTATGCATGAAAATTAAAGAAGCTTTTTGCCTCTCTTTTGTGCATCTATGCAGAGGTCAAGAAAAATTAGAGTCCTTTAGTTCAGGAGCACAAAGACTTAAGAGCCTAACACTGATGCCATAACCCTTTCCTCTCCCTTGAAAAGGCCAGCAAAGATGGCCCCACATTGGGGGAACATATCCTGCACTCTTTTAAAGGACCTCACTGCTATGCTCTCAGAGGGAGTTTTGTGGCATCATGCCTCGAGGAACTCCGATTGGGCCACTGCACCTCTGCATTAACCCCTACCATAGGCTATGCCCCTGGATACAATACTTTCTACTGTGCATTCTAAAATGTTACATAGTGTTGCTGTGTCCTGGAAAACAGCTGCCAAGTGACTCACTGAAGTAGGTCTGTCATTCAGTGGGTGAAGTGATTCTTTTGCATATACAATAAAACATGAACATATTTCTATGCATTTTCATTATTTGAAAGGATGTGAAAAATCCAGAGAAACAAATGTATAGCAATGCTATTGCCTTTCCTGTGGATACTGGCAGTGCTGGGGATGCATGTTGCGGAGCATATTGGTTGGTGACAAAAGGAGAAACACAGCATATTGCCTAGAAATATACTTCCTAAATAATAAGGACAGTAGTAGCTGGCAACAGTACAGAAGCGTCTAGTTAAGAAAAGTGCTCAGGGCCTCCTCAATGTCTCCAGCCCAAAAAAGTATGTGTAACCACTTGAAAATGCACAAAATATACCACATATGGCATTTTCTAGTTTTCCTGCAGTTTGTCTAAAATATAGATTATTAAAATACTTGGATTACTCAGTATAAAACACTATGGGCCTGATTCTTTACTCATATATGTAGTGTTTACTCTCACACAAGGGGTCCACTTAACTCAGTAGGTTTATTGTGTATATAGAGTTGAAGGATTAAGCTATATATAAAATCATTATTTATAGGGATTTCAATCACTTTAATATTATAAACTTTCCAAATTTCTAGGCATGATAAGGTACTAATTGCAGGGGCCACATCTGTGTCAATGTCATTGCAGCACTTTATTGAAGAAGTAACAATACAGTTTGTGAATGGGAAAAGAGAAACTGTCTCTAACTCAATAATAAGAACAAACTCTTCTTAAATCCTTTATGGCTGTAATAAGTTATTCTCTTATTTAAATCACTTTGTTTTTTGCAAACCACATTATATTTGTATTTAATTCTAAAAGACAAAAAAAAGTCCAAAGATGGAATACTATCAGTGGGATGTGAAATTTCATGCTCTTACTCTTTTAAACAAACACTATCCCTTTAAGTGAATGAAGTTCCAAATGTTTCTCTGTTTAAAACATTTAAATTCTAGGGGCCAAATTCTGCCCTTTGGAGATACACACGCGCATCTCAGTTTCCCCCTAGAACTCTCTTCTCCATAGGTTGTTGGATATGTGTTTTACTTGGTCTGCTGCCATACCAGGGAATAAAATTAATGGCTCTGGATCTTCCCTCCCAGCAGGAGGAGATTCATTCCCTGAACATTTTATTCAATCAGTCATATATGTTATTTGAAAAAACAGCTTTTCAGTACCTGGGTATAACAAGCTAATGGTCTCAGGCTATGAGTCTATACCTTACAGAAATTAATGAGCTTGATTAAAGATCCTTTTGTTTTGTTGAGAGAGAGAGAATATAGCTTTTATTTTGTTTATTCCCCTCACACTGTGAGCGGTGATGCAAGCAGACCATGCAAGGGAGCAAGAGGACACTTCATGCCCCCATACTTTTCTGCACAGGTGACTAGGTCAAGCAACACTCTTGCACCTAATTTATGCTGCTATAGAATTAATCATGGAGGGGGGGCACAAAGGGGGGCTAAAAAGTTGCCAGGAGGGTAAAGGTATGGATGGTTTCAAAAGATCTCTTTTTTTTTTTTTTTTTTTTGGCTTTCAGGCTCAACAGAGGAAGAGCTTTTTTGAAACAGGGGAGGAAGTAGGGCCAAAAGCCCAACTCAGGCTGAAAGTATTAACTCAATCTGCCATAGCAAAAATAATTTGTAGTATAGCATATTGGGTATTTTAGCTTCTAAAGTTTCATATTTGGAAGAGAAACTATGTAGAACATGGTTCTTAGAGCCTCAGATGTGAGATAGCAGCTGGGTCACAGGCAGACAAGAGGCTACCAGGAAGAGGATGCTGTACATCTACAAAGATATGGGATCCAACTCATAGGAGGGAAAGAAACTGGATGGGTCTCTATGCTTTTTTGTTTTGCACAGAGATTCACAAAGCCTAGGCCCAGTTCCACAGAGTTGACCCTACCAAGATGGAGATCATCTTGCTAAAATAGGATGATACTATTTGTGACACCAACAATGTTGTATTCAAGTCTAATGACTGTAGTTTGTCCTCAAAAGGCACACACTGCTCCTGTGCACATTCAGAGATAAAATATGGACTTATACAAGTTTCCACACTATTTTTAATGTTCTTTTGTCAATAAAAAGAAAATTGCTAAGGCTCCATTGGGGTTTGCTAAAGTCAGAGTCACTTTATGGGGAGGAGGAGATTGATTATCCAAACAATACTACAGTATTAATCAATAGTAGACTTTATATAGAAAACTATCAGCTCAGTATCCTAACATTATTAATATTTCTTTTTAAAGAATTCACTGCAACAATTACAGGATAAAATATTAGGATTTGGTATAGTGTCATACTAAAAATGACTAAGTGAACCATCCAATAAGGGACTGTGATAGAGAAAACAGCCTTCATTTGTTTAACATTTTAGTTCAACCAAAGACTTATCCTGTGCACAAAACCAACACAAATAAAATAACTTCAGAGTTTTCAAGTAAAGAGATAAAAGCAAGGAAATGCTGAATAATGGGCACAATTCCTTTATCAAATATTCCCATTGTGTTTAAGTGAAATATGTTATGTAGGTTCAACCACTATTCTGAGACTCTGCAATAAGTGTACAGTATTAGCTACCTGCACTTAGCTACCATGACATTTATTTGAAAGAAAATAAACTGCTGAGCTATTTCAAAAAGAAAAAAAAAATCTTCAAACACAGCTTCACGCCTTGTGTCCTCAGGGTCTCCACATCAGTGTTGAGGGGGTACAGTTTTTGCTGCCAGGAAATACTCTTTCTGATCAGCATTCCTTTCTGGCTATAGCATAAACACTGGCATCGCTGATAGAAGCATGCCACGTCCCCAATCCTGCCTACAGTAAGCAGACCATGCAAATCTCTTTTATCAATCTTTTTTTTAATTGCTGTGAGAAAGGAAAAGGGAGGAGAGAATGCCTTACAGTCTCCTTTTCTATACCAGCTTGGTGCCATGCTCCAGGAGGGGGCTGATGTAACTGGGGACTTAAGACTAATGTTTCAGCCTTAGCACTGTTTACTAAAATAAATCAGCATAAGTCAGGGATTTCTGGGTGAGGAAGGTCAAGTCCTTAATATTATTTAGTGTAGATTTTGTGTGAGAATTTCATTTTTATAGTTTTATTAGATAGTTATAATCATTTAATGAAAAGAAGCACTCCCTCATGAAAGTATATAAAAACATTGACTTTGAGACTATTTGTTTATACAACAGATAGAGACACACATATGTGTATATAAATGGGACTACTCACATGTATAAAATTAAGCCTGCATATGAAGAATGTCTTTGCAGAATCAGTGCCTTAAAATGGAACATTATTAGGTTCTAAATTTGTACTTTATTTAAGGATGTTTTCAAAGTGATTTTTACCCATTAGACCAAAGCAGTTCTTTCAAGGATATTGGAATGTATTGTATCAATCTAGCTACTACATGTGCTCATTAATTGCATATATTAAAAGTAATTTATGAAATATTGATGAAAAACACATTTTGCACTCAAAATGGTTACATACAAGAATCCAGTACCTCTAGCATATTCTTTCATCGCTGCGCTACTGTAATTCAAAAACAGATGAAAGAATTTTTTCAAAAATATCATAGCTTTTATGCTCAAATTCCAACCAGGAGTGAATTTTGTCTTATAAATCTTGAGGGCATTATTCTACACTGATTCCATACCTAAAACCTCCATTAAAGTTTGACATGTTGAGTGAGTATAGAATATGCCCCTTGAAAAGGATATTTATAATAGAAACATTAACGATCCTTAGCTATATAGATCAATACTAGCATCACTGTTTTAATATTTAGAAAAAAAGAAAACTGTCCCTAAGAAACAGGTGCACGCGAAATGCTATTTAAGACAATCTATTTGTACGGTACAATATTTGTTTACCTGTAACTACACAGAGAAAACTGAGTATTTAACAGGATTGAAAGATTATAGATTTAGCAGTGTTGAACCGGCTCATAGAAATGGTAATATGTACAGCAAGACACCTTTACACATAAGTAGCCTTGGTATGAACACTAAAAATTTCACTTTTTTCTTAACTTAGGTTAGATAGCACAGCAACAAATGCACAGCCAGATTCTCAACTGGTGTAAATCTGAATAGCTCCATTGAAGTCAGTGAAGTGACACTGATTAGCACCAAGGATTTGGCAATAATGTTTTACACTGAAAACATTATACAGTAGTAACAAAACAATTTTTTTCTCCTGCTTGTTGATCTTTTTCCCAGAATTTTTAGAATTTTTGTTCAACTATAAAAGTTTGAAACGATCAAGCAAATTCATCAGATCTACTCCAAGATTTTTTATGGGAGCAGTTATGAGAAGCACAGTTATTGAAGTTATTGAAATTGTAAGTACTGTAAGTTCTTAGACATTTTCTTTCCAATTTTTTAAAATCTATGTTTTAATGGTCTGATATATTCTCAAAGACAAGCAACATATTATCTTTTTACCCTCACAAGATTACCTACCCCTTAAATTACTTTAAATATAGGTTTTATACATAAGTAAATACAAGAAAACCATAGAAATAAGATAAAATAAATACAAGACCTGCAATAAACCATACCTAGTAATAAGAACCGCATTATCGTGGTGGGCAATCCCATTTTCTGGAATGGTGTTTCCATCGCTTTGGTGGGAGAGAATGGATTTCTGCCACTTACAGAAGCTATCGAGGGACTTGTCTGCATGGTGGTTTATCTCCAGGTTTGGCTGCAATACAACATGCATACCAGAAATGTTCCAAACAAATTACTAAGGTCAGTTGTTAAGCCTTTTGAAGACTAAAATGGGACTATAATTAGAAGCAGTGGTTTCTAGAAATAATCTCTTCTTGCCAATTTTTATCTCTAAAATCTGACCCAGAGTTCAGTTAGTGTATTACTGAACAGGCATTCTTTCACTTCCAGCTTTAATAATGATTATGTCAATATAAAAATTTTAAATTATAAAAATATAGACATAGAAATAAAATTGTAATTGTAAGTCTCTACCACTGAAATCTCCAAAAGTAAGTTGAAGATATCTGTTACATTAGGTAAATATTAAAACGATAAATGAGGCATATTCCTTGAAACTATTTCAATCTTCCTTAAAAATAGCAAAAGATTACAGATGAGGTTTTATACTCAAATATAGCCTTTCTAAACAATAATTAGGTGGATTCTATAATGGTACAGAGTGAAGTATGCTGCAGTTTATTGGTCTGAAGTTTAATGTAATTGCAGCTCAGTCTTACCTGATCTTCAGTGAGAACAATTAAACGAGTCACTATAATATTCACAACGTTTCCTAGACTGGAATCACGATAAAGTTTGGCAACCTGACCTCCAGAAAAGAAGAAAAGACACAAAGTCAGACAAGAAACACCATTCATTTGACATATGCTTAAAAATTAGTCTGTTGTCTCTTACTAAATATAATTTCATAATTTGAACACTTCTTACAAGCATCTAAAGAACTATTTCTAAGTAAGCCTTAATCTATTCAGTAAGATGAATCAATATTCCCTACACTATTTTCACTGCAAACACTTTATAGAATAAACTTGTTTCACAACTGAATAACTCATGACAAGAGATGTTCAGAGTGCTAGCTAAAGAAAAGTACCAACCAAAAGTGTAATCACTATAACTCGTAATTAGAGGGTCAATTTATTTAAATGAAACCCAAAGGCATTGAAACATGATTTAACAGTGATCATAATATTCTCCCTGATGGAGAAAAGACAATAGTATTGCACATCTTATTTATCTCCTAATACTAACATTTTACTATATATCACTTTTTGCAGGCTGATACATATTTTAAAGCATTGTTTATTTCAAATCAGAAAACCATATTGCATAATTGCCCATCCTATAAAAAGTGTTAATTATGTTAATATATAGAGGGGTCAAACTTACAATATTCATTACACTCAAAATGTAATGTTCAATGTCTTTGCGACCATGGTATCCCACCATCATTTTGTCTGCTACTACCAGCGTCTCCACAAAGCGTTCAATGCTTACTGATCTCTTCTGTCGACGATGACTACTTAGAGTGTTATTAATTGGAAGTGAAGTTGGAAAAGCAGATGTATCATTCATCCACCAAGGTTTACTACTTCTTGTGAGGTCTTCTAGGAATCAAAATAATTAACCACTTCAGATGGGTCACTAGTTAAACATGTTCAAATACAGCTGTTTTATGTTGATATTATTATCTTAAAGCTTCTAAAATAACAAGAGTTTCTTGAGGGCAAAAAGAAATTAAATCTTTTCTATAAATATATAGTATATTTTACACTTTCATTAGCAAATATTTTTGCAGATTGAAAAGGAGCTAGATTTAAACAGAGAAATATTTTTTAAAATAAATATAAAGCAAGTTCTCTTGCTTTCATACGTTGTTTCATACAGCTGCTGCTAACAATATCAGCTTGTTCTCTTAAAAGGCCTGATCCTGCAAAACTCTTATTTATATTCCCAGATACAAATTACATTATAACATGGAATTAAGGATTAATACATTTCAGTATTTAAATGGTAAAAACACTACAGGGATCTTGTAATTATCCCAAAAATAAGCACTACAAGCCTAGGAAATTCAGAGTTAAGGTTTAAAGTTTAAAGAAATCCAAACATATTAAGGCATGGTAATACACAGTTAAGGCATTCAAAAAACCTTAATTTTGCCCTGTAATGACATCATGCAATACCTGTACAATTAAGCTTAGTGCGTAATAGTGTCTGTTCTGACAGATTAAACTGATGTTTTAAAATATATTAAATAGTTTTCATTCAGGAGGAAGTTAATAACGGTCTAACTACACATCTTAATGGGCCTATTTTTTAATTAATTTTAACAATAAAATAAACTAAGGGCTAGATCCACAAAGGGATTCAGGTGACTAACTGGCATGCTAGGTGCCTCAGTCCAAAATTTAGATCCTCAAAACACCAGCTCAGCTGCCACATAACCCTACAAACACCCAAGTTTCCGCTAGTAAAGTCCTCAAGGTACCTAAATTTCTGCTGCCGGGCATATGCATAGCCACCTAAGTCCTAATGCCCAAGCACCTAGCTCATGCCTAAACCCCAGTGGGACCTTCAAGATAGGCACTGCCCCACCTAACTCACCTGTGGAGCCCAATCAGGTAAGTATGGTCAGTGGGAGGAGGCGGCAGCAGTACCCCTGCCAATGTTAGCCCAGTGGTTACAGCACTCATCCAAAATACAAGAGAATCATGTTCAAATCCCTTTTCTGGCTACAATGGCACAGGAATTTGAACTCCAGTCTACTTCTCCCATCTGAATGCCCTAGTTACTGGCCCATGTGGTACGCTGGGGTGGGTTTTTCTCAGTTTCTCCCACTGAAGCTATTCCATTCTGTATAAATAATCAAATAGTCATTGAAACGGGGACTTGCACTTGGATCTCCCAAATTCCAGGTGGGCACCCAAACTCCTGGGCTATCGAGTCATTTTCGCTCTCTTTCTCTGAATGAATATTTAAGTATGTCATCCTCAACTACGGAACAGCGACTGGCACGTCACATCCATAATGAACAGCCCTTATTTTAAAAAGTAGCCCTGTGGGTTTGGGCTCAATTTAATAAAGTAAGCATATGCTTAACTTTAAGCATGTGCTTGAGTCTATTCTTCAGGAATGCACTTAAGCACAGGCTTAATTTAAGCACATGCTTATGTCCCATTTACGTCAATGAAATTTACGTATATATTTAAACTTAAGCATCTGCTTAAGTTCTCTGCTGTGTATGGATGGACTTAAGCATGTAGTTAAAGCTATATCTGAGCTTAAGAGCTTTGCTGAATTGAGGGCTTAAAAGAATAGCTCATGGGAGTAATAAACATGGGTCTATTTCTGCATGTATCTACTGAAATTAGTTAATTTGTGATGGTGCCTATAGTGTCAATGGGAGTCAGTAGTTGCTTCAACTATACACCTCATTTTCAATGGTTAATGACTCAGCTATGAAGAAAATGTGTACAAGGTCAAAACAAGGACTCATTGTTGCAGTATATTTCTCATTTATTAAATGTTTACAGTTCATAGAATATATAGCTTTATCAGAGCCATTTCTTTAAAAGACCCATATCAAATTGTAGAGACACTGAAAAATGAAAATAAACTTGGTTACTTCAAACCATTGGGTTTATTGATATCATTGTGACATCCCTCAGGCAAGGTTATAGTCATTTGTTAAAAAATCAGCTTCAGGTATTAAAGACTGCTGAAGTTTCTATAACCAAAAAAATGCATTTTCCTGTATTTCAATCACTGTTCAAGGAAATTAAAGTTTGTTTTAATTGATCAAAGATTTTAGTCTTACTGAAGCAGTGATTTAGGAATGTCTGGAATCTTGTCTGATACATTTTGTAATAAGATGGGGGAAAAAACCTTTGTTTGGCCATATTCAAGTTGCATAAGTTCATCAGTTTGAGGATTTTTCGTGCTTCTATAATATAAAAATTATTTTATAAACATGAAATGTAGACTAGGAATTTTTTTCTCTTTCATAATAAAAGATATAAATAATTTGAAAATAATTTAGTGTGCACTTATAGAAACCTTTTAAAGAGTAAATAACAAAAAACATTTTGCACGTAAAGGTATGGCTTTCATACCAAGGTAACAAAGTACTTATATATATATTGTGACAGAGCTTCCTCTCTCCCTCGGTGGGTCCCGCGCTTCCATTTAGCAGTGGGCTGGGGTATTCTTCTTTTCCCTCAGGATTTTCCCCACGCCCCTGAGTTTAATGTCCACACCCTGCCAGAGCAGGATTCCTCCCAGCCTCCCTGATGGGTAGGGTTGCCAACTGTCTAATGGCGCTGTGATGGTGCACTCCACATGTTTTATAAAAATATGCTTATGAATGTGAATATAATGTAACTGGAATATGCTTTATGCAAAAGGTCTCTTGTAAGGTATCATTACAAAGGTTATAACCTACTGAATATATTCCTCCTATTTGTATGTATGTATCATTCTTGTATCTGAAGCTAGAATATGAAGTATAACTCTGAGGTCCTATTGTAATTATGCAAAGTGTGGGCCATTAATGGTGGCTTAGAATCTTGATGGCTCCCATTCACTAGGACAATTGGTTGTGAATGGGTTTATTTACCTGAAAGCCTTCCTGTGTACATGTGGGCCAGCCCATGGGTAATGAAAAATGAGGTCTCAGAGGACATGTGACCATGTCACATGATACTGGAATCCATCTTAAATTTGGTACTTTTCCATTTAGAAGGGAGAGTGGGGATCCAGAGAGAGAAAAGATTCCTGCCTTGTGCCAAAGCTATGAAAGGGGGTGGAACAGAACAAAGGGGGCTGCCAGTCATAAGAACACCCCTGCTTTCCACCTAAGATGTCTGCTGGAACTAACAAGGGCTCTGGGAGGGAGTTTGGGTGCGGGGTGCAGGCTCCGGGCTGGGATTTGAGGGGCAGGAAGGGTTGAAGGGGGCAGCGCTTACCTCGGGCGGCTCCTGAAAGCGACCAGCACATCCCTCTAGCAGCAGTTCCTAGGCAGGGGGGCCAGGGAGTTCCGTGCGCTGCCCCTGCCCATGGGCACCAACCCTGCAGCTCCCAATGGCTGCTGTTCCTGGCCAATGGGAGCTGTGGAGCCAGCACTCAGGGCACGGGCAGTGCACGGAGTCCCCATGGCCACCCCTATGTCTAGGAGCCGGAGGGACATGCTGGCCGCTTCCCCGGAGCCGCACGGAGCTGGAAGCCTGCCTGCCCTGCAACAACCAGACTTTTAATGCCCCAGTCAGCACTGCTGGCCAGAGCCGCCAGGGTCCCTTTTTGGCCAGATTTAGGCCAGGTGTTCCAGTCAAAAACCAGACACCTGACAACCCTACTTGACACATGTACACTTCCCTCACAACCACTGACTCATTACAAACAAGAGAACTGCATCATGCCAATTAGCTGGAGAAGAAGATCAATGATTGGCTAAATAAATCTTGATGGCACAAAAGCACTAATGAAGAGTGATATGAATTATTGACCTGGCCCTGTCTATTAATCTATAATAGACAATTCCAGCCTAATGTAACCTATGCATAAAATTAATGACTTTTGACTCTATGTAAAGTTCGAAGAATCTGTATTATTCTGTTATTAATATAATTTGGGACACAAAAAGGTCTGACAAGTACTAAATTTCTAAAAGAACAAATTTAAAATTAATTTTAACTCAAATTAACAAATGTTATTGTAAATTCTTAGCATTTCAGTGCACAAAGAGTATATGCTGTCAGTTTGGGAAGAATATTCTGAATTCTTCATACATAATGTAGATGTTGAATACCTGACTAAGTGTAAAACTTGACTAAACCTAATCGGTGGATTCATGATCTCCACAACATCTCCATAATAAAGGGCCAAATCTTGTTCACATTGAAATTGATGCGAGTTTTACTGTTGATTTCAGTGATAGCAAGAGCAGGCCCAAAAATCACAAAAGTTCCATTTACTGAATGATATATTAGATTAATTCTTATAGAACAGGGGTCGGCAACCTTTCGGAAGTGGTGTGCCGAGTCTTCATTTATTCACTCTAATTTAAGGTTTCGCGTGCCAGTAATACATTTTAACGTTTTTAGAAGGTCTCTTTCTATAAGTCTATAATATATAACTAAACTATTGTTGTATGTAAAGTAAATAAGGTTTTTAAAATGTTTAAGAAGCTTCATTTAAAATTACATTAAAATGCAGAGCCCCCCGGACCAGTGGCCAGGACCCGGGCAGTGTGAGTGCCACTGAAAATCAGCTCACGTACCGCCTTCGGCATGCGTGCCGTAGATTGCCTCCCCTGTTATAGAATGATGCAGCAGGGTATAAGCATTCATTAGCAAGTGTTGCTATTCAATTGAATAACACATGAGAAAGCATAAAGATTCTTTAAAAAAAAAAATGTTCCATAGATACCACTTTTTCCCTAACTTTGACAAATACTTTAATAATGCTAATATCGTTTTAAATGTGCAAGATAAGGACATATGAATGTGAGTTCCCCCCTCCCCTTCATTTTAGGCTAGACTATGTATATACAATCTGTTCTGGGTATGGGGAAGCACATAGTTGTGCCATCCCAGGATTATATACTTGTCAATTTTCAAGTTTCAAACTTCATTGTTTTTACAATCAGTGGATTCAATTCAAAAGTTTTGTTTTGTTTTTGCAATGAGAAAAGTGTACTCTTTTTCACTCTCTTATAACTCTAAAATTGCTGAAGGAATTTTGCTAAATTCTCAAAAAACCCACAATAATTCACCTTCAAGCAAAAATCTAATATAAAACATTTCAGCTAAGCTAAAGCGGTGTGTATATTTAAAAATTATGAGTATGCAAAAATAGCAGGTTACAATGAAATCTGTTTTGCAACCTTAACAATACAGCATGCACTACTAGGCATCTGCTAAAAAACCATTTCAAAAATCATTTCAACAAACTATGCAGCCAAGTGAAAATACCATGAAAGTAAATTTGCAATATGATCTTTGTTGCAAAGCTAATAATGGAAGACTTCAGCGTGCTGTCTATAGAACTCTTACGTTAAGCGTGATTATAAACTGAGCCAAATTCTGCTCTGGCATAATGCAGTTTTGCCTGTTTACCAATGTTTAATGTGGTCCTGCATTTGGACAATGTTAGTTATATATATGAAAGAGTAATAAAAATGGATAGAAAAATTGAGATAGTTCTAAGGTCTTGATCCTGCTAGGTGTTCAGCACTCCTGCAAAAAGTTGAGTGCCCTCAACTCCTGGTGAAGTCAATGGAGCTGAGAGTGCCCAGAATTTCCCAGGATGAAGCCCTTAATGATTTTAGCTATGTATTCAGGGGTATACAGGGGGGCCTGATCCAACTCTAAGTCAGTGGGTGCTTTGCCACTGTCTTCAATTGAGTAGGACAAGGCCCACAATGAGGAGTGAGGAACTGAATCAGTTTGGTGGGGACAGGATGTTTAAGAGATGAAATAGTATTATTCTTAACTCCTTTTTCCTGAAAAATAAAATAAATCTCATTTATGCTGCTCAAATTTTTGATATCAGGACCTTTAGACTGAAATAACAGAGTTATTCTGGATTTGCACTAGTGTAATTTAGAGCAGAAAAGTGGTCCTATTGTATATTGACTTTGTTCATGAAACACTATTCTCACAGCCAAACTCAGTTAATGTTGTGAGTGTATACACACTTTAAAATGAAATGTTTATTGATTATAGTTAAAAAAAACAAAACTCTAAATATTCGTTAGAAACATGAATGAGACTTTTCTTTCTTAACTCTGCCCTAAATCCTTGTCTACACCACATCTAGGGGCCAGAGACAGAAATCTTTATATTTTCCTCAAATGTTATTTTTCAATATAAGTCACAAACCCCTGATGATCCACCACCCATACTGCATGTGATCCACCACTTACTCACTGAACAAAGACCAAACGGTTACTTACCTTACAATAACTGCTCTTCTTTGAGAGGTGCTGTGCGCATACACATTCCACTGTAAATGTGCGTGCGCTCAGTGCACTCAAGTCAGAGACTTTTGCCAACATTACCACTAGGTGGTGCACGTGCCACGTGCTCTCAGGCGAGGGCATAAAAAGTATGTGTCCACTGCCCATCTCTCCATTCTTTTGCACCACAGTAAGTAATGTCCGAAGTAGCGGGGAAGGTGGGAGGGCAGCAGAATGTGTATGTGAACAACACATTTTGACAAACTTACTGTCAGGGTAAGTAATGTTTTTTTCTCCTGCAAGTGATTGTGCACATATACATACCACTGTAGATGATTCATCAGCACTTCCCTTACAGGTGGAGGGACTTTGGATCATCTGAACAGAGACTGTAACACTGACTTGGAATCATCACAAGAGGCTTAAGCGATGGCATAATGAGTTGGAAAAGTATGCACAGATGACTATGTCGCTGCCTTGCATATATCAGTTATTGAAACATTACTCGGGATAGCTGATGTGAAGAGCATAAGAACGGCCATATTGGATCAGACCAGTGTTTCATCTAACCCAGTATCCTTTCTTCTGACAGTGGCCAATGCCAGATGCTTCAGAGGGAATGAACAGAACAGGGCAATTATCTAGTGATCCACTGTCATCCAGTCCCAGCATCTGGAAGTCACAAGTTTAGGGATAACCTGAGCATGGATTGAGCCATTATATCTAATGGAGGAAAGACTTTAGCAACATCAGAACAGATTTTATTAGTCAGAGTTCCAATGTGAAATTCATTGAGATGACACTGACTGATCTTTAATCCTTTCAGCATAGTTTATAAACAGCCTGGAAGAAGCCCAGAAGGATCTAGCGTGGTCCAAGTAAAATGCCACGGCTCTACAAAGATCCAAGGTATGGAGTGCTTCCTCAGCCTTAAACAAATAGGGTTTTAGGGAAAACACCACACAATTAATTGTTTGATTTAGAGGAAAGACTGACACTACCTTAGGCATATACTTAGGATGTGGCTGTGACGGGTTGGATCACAGAACCCCCTTGGGAGCTGCCACCTGATGTGCCAAGACTACTTCTGCCCCTGCTTTCCCTGCCAGCTCGGGACCCCAGCACCCTGTCTTGCTGAGCCAGACACTCCCGTCTGCTCCAACAAAGACCCAGGGTCTGAATTACTTGCCCCAAAGCTGCAGGTTCACAGAAGTGTTCCTGTCTTTAACACTCAGATGCCCAACTTCCAATGGGGTCTAAACCCAAATAAATCCATTTTACCCTGTATAAAGCTTACACAGGGTAAACTCATAAATTGTTCGCCCTCTATAACACTGATAGAGAGATATGCACAGCTGTTTGCCTCCCCCCAGGTATTAATACATACTCTACGTCAATTAATAAGTAAAAAGTGATTTTATTAAATACAGAAAGTAAGATTTACACACCTATCTCATAGAACTGGAAGGGACCCCAAAAGGTCATTGAGTCCAGCCCCCTGCCTTCACTAGCAGGACCAAGTACTGATTTTGCCCCAGATCCCTAAGTGGCCCCCTCAAAGATTGAACTCACAACCCTGGGTTTAGCAGGCCAATGCTCAAACCACTGAGCTATCCCTCCCCCCCCCCCCAAGTAGTTTAAGTGGTTCCAAGTCCTAACAGACAGAACAAAGTAAGTCATCAAGCAAAATAAAATAAAACATGCAAATCTATGTCTAATCAAACTGAATACAGATAATCTCACCCTCAGAGATGCTTCAGCAAGTTTTTTCCTCAGACTGGACACCTTCCAGGCCTGGGCACAATTCTTTCCCCTGGTACAGCTCTTGTTCCAGCTCAGGTGGTAGCTAGGAGATTCTTCATGATGGCTCCTCCCCTTTTGTTCTGTTCCACCCCTTTATATATCTTTTGCATAAGGCGGGAATCCTTTGTCCCTCCCTGGGTTCCCACCCCCTCCTTCTCAATGGAAAGACACCAGGTTAAAGATGGATTCCAGTTCAGGTGACATGATCACATGTCACTGCAAGACTTCATTGCCCACTTGCCAGCACACATGTATACAGGAAGGTAAAACACAGCCATCTGTAGACAATTGTCCTGGTTAATGGGAGCCATCAAGATTCCAAACCACCATTAATGGCCCACACTTTGCATAATTACAATAGGCCCTCAGAGTTATATTTCATATTTCTAGTTTCAGATACAAGAGTGGTACATTTATACAAATAGGATGATCACACTCAGTAGATTATAAGCTTTGTAATGATACCTTACAAGAGACCTTTTGCATGAAGCATATTCCAGTTACATTATATTCACTCATTAGCATATTTTTACAAAACCATATAGACTGCAACGTCACAGTGGCATAGGGGATACTTTGTCCTTATGAAAGACCATGAAACAAGGATCAGCCAAGAGTTCTGAAACCCTCCTTGCAGAAGTGATTGCCACCAAACATGCAATCTTCATGGATGATACAGGTAATGAAGATGTAGCCATAAGCTCAAAGGATGGTCATATCAGTTTGGAGAGAACTAGATTTAAATCTAATGCAAGCACAGGAGCAGACAAAGGAGGGTAAACATCAATGAGACCCTTCAAAAAAAATAAAAAAACAAGAGGATGAGAGAACCTGGAAAATCTGTCTAGTGGTGGATGTAATGCAGAAATAGAGGCTAACTGAACTCCAACAGAAGGATTTGAAAGACCTAACAGTTTCAGGTGCAGAAGATAGTCCAGCACATGTGAAATCCCTGTGTGAAGGAACGATAAACTGTGAGACTGCACACAAATGGAAAACTTCTTCCACTTTCTGCATATATGGCTCTAGTGGACTCATTTCTGCTGCCCACTGTAGGGTGACCAGACGTCCCAATATTATCGGAACAGTCCCGATTTTACGGGACTTGTCCCGCGTCCCGACCTTACATCGGTCGGGAGGCCCTTTTGTCCCGATATCGGGGACCGTCCGGACTGCAGCTGCGGCGCCACCGTTCACCGCTTCCTGGGGCAGCTCGCGGCGCCCGCCTACCGGCAGGAGTGCCACATGCTGCAGGGGCGGGGCTTGTAGGCGCCAGGAGTGGGCAGAGAGCCCTCCGCCCCCCCCCCACCCGACCCGCGACCCTAGGAGCCAGAGGGACCAGCCTCCCGGATGCTTCCCGGGATGGGAGCTGCCCCAGGTGAGCACCACCGGGACTCCCCACCTCGCCCCCTGTCAGGTCCCTCTGGCTCTTAGGGTGGGGGGGCTCTGCGTGCTGCCAGCGCCTGCAAGCCGCAGCTCCGGCAGCTCCCACTGGCACTTTTCCCGGCCAATGGGAGCCACGGAGCTCGCACTTATGGTGGGCGCAGCACATTGGGAGTCTGGAGACTCCCCTCACCGCTCTCACCCTAGGAGTCCGAGACCTGGTCGGGGCTGTGCACCTGTGTCTGTCTGTCCCCTGCATCTCCCCCCTTCCCCTCCCCCGTTCGACCAATGTGTCCTGATATTTCACTCTTGCGATCTGGTCACCGTAGCCCACTGAGATGGTCTGAACCTCACAGGAGCACATCTTCTCCTGGGTGTTCAACCACATGTCATCCACACTAAGGTGGAGAGATCTGAGGTTGGGATGCAGAAATTTGCCCTGGCTTTGAGACAGAAGATCCTTGATTAGTGTAGAGTTATCGGTGAACAGATACATAGGTAATGTGGATCTGTGAACCAATATTGTCTTGACCATGCCAGTGCAATGAGAACCAATTATGTTTTGTCTTGTTTCAACTTCCTGAGTACCCTCGGAATGAGAGAAACAGGAGGGAATGCATTTAGGAGGTGACCGACCAGAAAAAAAGAAAAGCATCTGTGATGGAACCCAGCTGCAGTCGGCACTGGAGCAAAACATTGTGCATTTGTTGTTGAGGTTGGTCGCAAACAAGTCTATTACTGGGTATCCCCAGCAGTGGAAAATCTGGAGGTGAATATTCTTCTTGATTGACCACTTGTGAAAACCCTGCTGACGGAATCCACTAGTGTGTTTCTCACTCCTGGAAGGTGAAAAGCGTTCAGGGAAACATTGTTATGAATACACAGATTTCACAGGACAATAGTATCCAGACACAGTGGAGACAATCTTGCACCTCTCTGCTTATTCAGGTAAAACATAGTGGTGGTGCTGTCTGTAAGAATTTGCACCGTCTGGTTCTGAATAGTGGGCATAAATTTTTTTCAGGCCCACGAATAGCCCTGAGCTCCAGGACATTTATGTGGAGGGAAGCTTCCTGAGGTGACCAAAGAGTTTATGTCTGAAGATGACCAAGATGGACACTCCAGCCTTTAAAGATGCATCTGTTACCAGAGTCATAGTCAGTTCTGGAGATAGAAATGGAATTCCCTTGCGTATGCTTCATGGATCCAACTATTATTTCAGAGACAAACACTGAAGGAGGTACACAAATGGGCATGTCCAGAGGATGCTTGGAAGGGCAATATACCAAATGAAGCCAGCCCTGCAGAAAGAGAAGGTGATGTCTGGAGTGCGGAGTTATGTATGTGCACAAGGCCATGTGGCTCAGGAGCTGAAGGCAGACATGCACTGTTGTTGCTGGGTTGGACCTGAGGCTGTTGGAAAGGGCAGCTATAAATTGATACCCCCACTTTTGGAGATAAGCTATGGCTGATCTGACGTGGAGGTCTGCTTTTATGAAAGTTATACGTTGAGTGAGTTGTAACTGTGACTTCTGCACATTTAGTTTCAGACCTACTTGGGAGAACACTTGGGGGTATGTCTACACTAAAAACTTAAGTGGACCTATATTAGGTTGACTTACAACCACCACAGTAATTACTGCAGTGGTTCATGTCCACACTACCCTCCTTGGGTTGGTTGTGTGTGTTCTCACCAGGAGCGCTTCCACCAACCTAAGGGGGCAGTTGAGGAGCTCAGAGAACGGTCTCATTAATTAATCATTTTTGTTGCCCTTCTCTGTAACTTTTCCAATTCTAATACTTACAGGCATTTCCCTCTTGTGACTGTTCCTTTTAATTTCCATTTCACTAGCTTTCTCATTCACTAACTTTCTGAAGTTAAATGCTACTGTGGTGGGCTTCACTGGTATTTCACCCCCCCTCCCCCCCACACAAAGATGTTAAATTTCATTATATTATGGTCACTATTTCTGAGCAGTTTAGCTATATTCACCTCTTGGACCAGATCCTGTGCTCCACTTAGGACTAAATCAAGAATTGCCTCTCCCATTGTGGATTCAAAAACTAGCTGCTCCAAGAAGCAGTCATTAATAGGGTCTAGAAACTATTTCTTCATCCCATCCTGAGGTGATGAGGTGATGTACCTAGTCAACATGGCAATAGTTGAAATCCCCCATTATTATTGGATTTTCTATTTTTATAACCTCTCTAATCTCCTGACCATTTCACAGTCACCATCACCATACTGGCCAGACGGTCAGTAGTATATTCCTACTGCTATATTCTTATTATTCAAACATGGAATTTCTGTCCATAGAGATTTTGTTGTACAGCTTGATTCATTTAAGATTTTTACTATATTTGACTCTTTGCTTTCTTTCACAGATAGTGCCACTCCCTGACCAGCACAACCTAGTCTGTCATTCCTAAACATTTTGTACCCTGATATTCTAGTGTCCTATTGATTGTCATCATTCGACCAGGTATCTGTGATGACTATTATATCAATATCCTCATTTAATACCAGGCACTCAAGTTCACCCATCTTAATATTTAGACTTCTAGCATTTGTATACAAGCACTTATAAAATCTGTCACTTTTTAGTTGTCTGCCTTCATGTGATGTAATTGAATGGTACTCTTTCATTTTACTGTTTCTCTTCAGTTCCTACCTGTACTTTATCAACTTCTATCCCCTCCTCTTTGCTAGGATATAGAGAATCCCCTTTAATAGATCCTCCCCTATGGAATGACTCTGTCCGAACCGTGTGCTCCTCCACACCTGTCCGATGAAGTGGACATGTAAACTGCTTCAGGATAAAGAAAAGCTGTTCCCATAGCTGTTGGTCATGGCCTATGTATGGGAGAGACACCAGGATCAGTAGACGGTACTGGTTCAAGTGGTCAAAAAGCGAGAGAAGATGTCAGTACCAGCGGTGCCGAATGCACCAGAAGAGCCAAATGCACCATAGGTGCCAAATGTGTCGGTGCCAGAAGCATCGATGGAGCCAAGTGCATCATCAGTGCCAGATGTATCAACAGAGCTAGGTGAATTGTTGGTGTCGGGTATGCAAATGCCTGAACCAACTGTATCTGAAGAGGCCCAGGAAAGGAAAGACAAAGGAGATCCCTAGGAGCCAGGAAGTACTGAGTAGAAGGCACCTCGGATAAATGTCTTGGTGCTGATGGATCCAATGGAGCTTATGTATGATGGGAAGGACCCAGCACATATGAAGACCAGACTCAATGGCCCCGATGGAGTCGGAATTGATAGAATCATAGAACCATAGGGTTTGAAGGGACTGCAAGGGTCATGTAGTCTAACCCAGGGTTGGGCAAACTTTTTGGCCCAAGGGCCACATGTGGTTATGGAAATTGTATGGTGGGCCATGAATACTCACAAAATTGGGAGTTGGGGTGCTGGAGGGGTGAGGGCTCCAGCTGGGGGTGTGGGCTCTGGGGTGGGGCTGAGGGGTTGGGGGTGCAAGAGGGTGCTCTGGGCTGGCACCAAGGGGTTCGAGGGCAGGAGGGGTATCAGGGCTGGAACTGGAGGTTGGGACATGGGAGAGGGTCAGGGGTGCAAGCTCCGGGCGGTGCTTATCTCAAGCAGCTCCCAGAAGCAGCAGCATGTCCCCCATCCAGCTCCTAAGTGGAGGCGTGGCCAGGCAGCTCTGCGCGCTGCCCCATCCACAGGCGCTGCCCCTGCAGCTCCCATTGGCTGCGGTTCCCGGCCAATGGGAGCTGCGGGGGTGGCGCTTGGGGCGGGGGCAGCGTGCAGAGACCCCTGGCTGCTCCTACACATAGGAGCCAGAGAGGGACATGCCATTGCTTCCAGGAGCCGCGCAGAGTGGGGCAAGCCCCCGACCCTGCTTGAGCACTAGAGCAGGGCAAGCCCTGGACCCCGGAGGGAGCTCGAGGGCTGGATTAAAATGTCTGGAGGGCCGGATGTGGCCCCCGGGCTGTAGTTTGCCCACTCCCTGGTCTAACCCTTGCCAAAATGCAGGATTTGTTGTATCTAAACCATCCAAGACAGATGGCTAGCCACAGGGCCGGCCCTGGCTTTTTTGCCGCCCCAGGCAAAAAAGCGTCCCGCCGTCCCCCCTCCCCCTCCCAGCGCGGCAGGGGAGGGCGGCGAGCCCGGCCAGGGCTCCGCTCTCCCCGACCGGCCGGAGCGCCGGGAGGAGGGCGGTGAGCCCGGCCGGGGCTCCGCTCTCCCCGGCGGCCGGAGTGCCGCGGGGAGGGCGACTAGCCCAGTGGCGGCCCCGCTCTCCCCGGCGGCCAGAGCACCGGGGGAGGGCAGCGAGCCCGCTGCGGCTCCGCTCTCCCCGGCGGCCAGAGCCGGAGCGCCGCGCCACGCCGCCCCCCTCCAGGTGCCGCCCCAAGCACAAGCTTGGTGGGCTGGAGCCTGGAGCCGGCCCTGGCTAGCCAGCCTTTTTTTTTTTTTTAAACCTCCAGTGAAGGAACTTCCACAACTTCCCTAAGCAGTCTGTTCCATTGTCCTATTGTTCTTACAGTTAGGAAGTTTTTCCTGAGATTTAATCTAAATCTGCTATGCTGTAATTTGAACCCATTCACTCTTGTCCTGCCCTCTGGCAAGAGAGAACAACTTCTCTCCATCTTTTTTATAGCAGCTTTTCAAGTATTTGAAGACTGCTATCATGTCCCCGCTTAATCTCCTCTTTTCCAAACTAAACATACTCAGTTCCTTCAGCCTTTGCTCATATGGCGTGCATTCCATCCCTTTGATCATCTTTGTTGCTTGCCTCTGGATACTTTCCAGTTTCTCCACTTCCTTTCTATACATTGGTGACCAAAATTGGACACAGTACTCAAGCTGAGGCCTCACCAGCACAGAGTAGAGCAGGACTATCACCTCTTGTGACTTGCATGTTATGCCTCTATTAATGCAACCCAAAATTGCATTTACTTTTTGATGATGCCATGCTTGACAGAAGAAGTGAGCGCTTCCATTTACGAGGCCTTGAACCAGCACCAGAGGATTTACCAGATGATTTTCAGAGAGCAGCCTGAGACTTAGAGGTAATGTCAGAGCCTGAATGCTTAGAACACTTCAATTCAAATAGAGAAGGGGAAGGATGATGTTTACTCCCAGACTTACGTTTGGAGTCAGAAGTAGCTGGAGTAGCACTCTGAGTTGATTCAGAATCCTCTGGGTCATGACTGGGGCTTGGTTCAGTTGCAGGTCTTATCACCTCCTTCATGAGGTGAACTTTTAAGATGATAGTCACTCTGCTTCTTAGTGTGGGTGCAAAAGAAAGTACAAATAGGGCATTTGTCCCCCTTCTGTCCCTCACCCAGAAAAACCAGACGTCTCTTGTGCCCATTTGTGACAGAGATAACAGCCCTGCTCATGGCACACTGTTTAAAACCTGGGGATTTTTTCATAATAAATCCTTCAGGTACTAATAAAACTACACCTAAACTAAACTATACTAACTATACAGAGAACATTTTCCAGAGCTGGCTAACCAAAGCTAACGTTACAGGGGACTCCAACTCTCGCCACAGGCGGTAAGAAGGAAGTGAGAAGGAGGTGGTGGACACGCCCCTTTTATGCCCTCACCTAAGAGCACAAGGACAATAGGGATGTATGTGCTATGTAGGGGTACAAAAATTTCCCACTCCAGTGCACTAAGCGCACATGCACATCCGGTGGAAAGTATATGTACACAATCACTCGAAGGAAAACTGAACATCCTCCAGACAATCTGCCCACTTCATGCCACATATCTGAACATCTTTCTCAGATGAGTCAGAAATATCATCTTCCCCATGTCCACCAAATGCTATCGACTGGAGATCCCTCTATACCTGTCTATTTTGCTAATACAGGCTAGGTGTCCTTTGGTACTTTGGTCTAGTCTATATTAGAAATATAGCTATACTGGCAAACTCTCCTAGCGTAGACACAGTTTATATCAGCCAGAGTGCTTTTACCAGTATAGCTCCTTGAATATATAGTAAAGCACTTTTTTGCTGATGTAACTGCATCTACACTACAGCTTTTGCTGGTATCAAAGTGGTATCTTTAAAAAAAAAAAAAAAAAAAAAAAAATCACACCCTAACCAACATTACTATATCAGCAAACGTTTCTAGTGTAGACCTGGTCCTGGGATTTGGAAGTTGAGAAAGGATTTAAAAAAAGATCTTGTCAGAGGTCCTGAGGAAGTTTGGGGGTTTGACAATTGGGGGTCAGAGGTTTAATAATTATCATGGAAGGCGTTGGTAGGATTTTGGTAGCTGAGATGAGAATGTCAAAAAAGATGTGGCAGCTGACAGAAGAGGGTTTGACAGTTGTGGGTGGGAGGAGGAGTGGAGTGGGCAGGGTGGAAGACCCACACATCTGAGAGAAATGTGGAGAGTATGTCAGGAGAAGGAACTTGGGACAAGGAGGTTCCAAGGCAGTGAGGGGAAGTAGAGAGGAATCTGTTGCAGGTGATGGTTTGCATTTGGGGTGGGAGGGGTTATGAATGGGAGGGATTTGAGGGTGGGAAGGATTTGAAAGCTGTGGGTAGTATATGGACACTTTTAAGAGAGTGCAGGGACACATTTTATAGGACTGCAAGCTCTCAATATACACATTTGATGAACTGTGTGTGTGATGATCACCTCTTAGAATATGCCGACACCAGGCTGGTCATCTCACCTCCCCTCAGTTGTCACGGATGACTTTTTGGGCATAGTTAATTATCTTTCTCCCCACATGGTGTCCTTAGGAGGGGCTGATATGTCTTCCCTGCTCTGGGGCTGTGATAAATGAAGGGGGGGGATAGCTCCTTTTTATGGACACCCAGCCAGCCAGTACCTATAAAATCCCTCTTAGTAGCTGTTCTCTAATTGCTCTACCTATAAAGGGTTAAAAAGTCTCACTGCTATGCATAGGTAAAGGAAGTGAGTGGGCACCTGGCCAAAAGAGCCAATGGGAAGACTAGAACTTTTTAAAATTGAAACAAGACTCCCCTTTTGTCTGTCTGTTGTTCTCCGGGGAGAGGCAGACAGGGTTGCAGTTATGCTGTAAGAAGCTTTGGGCCAGATATGAAAAATCATCAGTATCATACCTAGAAACTACTCATCTAAAACCCCAGATATGTAAGTAGATTAGGAAATGTCTAGGAAGATGCAATTAGGTTTATCCTTTTTATTTCTTTATGGCTTGTGGACTCCTCTTTGCTAACCCCAAATGCTTTTGTTTTGCTTGTAACCTTTAAGCTGAACCTCAAGAAAACTATTCTTGATGCTTAATCCTTGTAGTTACTCTTTTAAAATCTAGCAATAGCCTGAGTTTCCAGATGTATGTTCTTCCTCTTTTTAAAAAAAATAAAATTAATCTTTTTTAAGAACATGATTGGATTTCTGTGTCTTAAGAGGTTTGTGCACATGTTGTTTAATTAGCTGGTGGCAACAGCTGATTTCCTTTTTGTTCTTCCTCCTTCTTTTCTTTTCTTTTCCGGGGGGTGTGTGTGAAAGGGCTTGAGGGTACCCCACAGGAAGGAATTCCCAAGTGCGCCTTCCTGGGCTCTCAAGGGGGTTTTGCACTTGGGTGGTGCAAGGTAATTGAAAAGCTGTAACCTTGGAAGTTTAATACAAGCCTGGAGTGGCAAGTATTAATTTTTAGAATCCTTGCGGGCCCCCACCTTCTGCACTCAAAGTGCCAAAGTGGGGAATTAGCCTTGATAGGGGCTATGATCATGGGGGGGAAAAGCAGTAACCTACATTCCATGATCCTTTCATTAAATAGGAGGAATTGAAGGGTGCTGTTCCCCACACAGAGGAAGAACACAATTAACTGAACCACTCAGGAAAGCTCTTCTCCAGGCATGGGCCTGTGTGTTGTAATCTCAGTCAGATGGTGCCAGCAAGTTACAGTCTCCAACAATAGCAGCCAACAGAGATTACGTCAATAATGAATTTGTTACCTTTTTTTATTTTGAAATTAATATTTGCCAAACCTGTCCTATGCACAAGATCTTACTGAGGACTAATGCCCAAGATTAAAGTGAACTTTTAAGAACAAACTATTCTTAAGATGTACATAAACAATAAAAGGTTAGACCATTTGTCAAAGATGTAAAAAATATTTTTTTAGTTCCATAAATCTAAAACAGCTTGTTAGATTTACTCTAAACTGACCTAAAAAAAGTTATCTTTTGGCCTCAGTCTAAGCAGGGAACATTGAGGACAATAGAAGAGTTTTGAGAAAGTTTAAAGTGGATGGAAAATTGGGCTGTGAATGGAAACATCTTTCAACCAAAACTATGATGTCACTCCCGTGACACCCATAATTAAATCACCTATGCAACTATTTTGGGAGTAACCTTAACAAACTGAATCAATAATCAGTATCAAAGGGTATCAAAGAAAAAATTGGTGACTTCCAGCTCATTTCCAAATATATTATTAATCATAACATCAACACACATTTATCATGTGTCAAGTTTTCTCAAATGAGATACACAACACTTACTAAACATTCAGCTGTAATACTTAGTCACTCAAGTCATGCCTTCCAGTCAGGGATGAGGTACACTTACAGCACACTGTGAGGAAGCCTGCGCTCATCACTACCACTGTACTCAATACAGGAATAAAATAAGACTTACTCCCAGTGCCTTAGCCTTCAAAGACACTACATTCTTGACTTGAATCTGAAAAAAATGCAAAGCTACTTTTCAAAGGGGTGAAGAGCATCATCCAAGAGGAGAGTTCCTAACACTAAACTCACTATAATAAAACCCTATTATATACTGTACATGGAACCGAAGTAGAAATAATATAAAGGTATTTTTAGTTTTAAATCTTAAATGACACTTTTTTTAAAAGAGTGAAAGCATAATTGATGTTCATGCTTATTTACCTGAGACGCCACAATGAGCATGATCATAGAGATGTCGTTGGTGCATGGCAGACTTCTTGTAAATAACATGGGGACGACCACTTTCATAACTAAAATGATTGGAATTTTCAGTTATATTCCTTAAAGGCTCAATGAAATACTCTTCATCTTCTGTAGCAATAACGCCATGCTTAAAGGAGAATAAAAAGACAAACAAAAACAACTAGTTACTGTTTCTCTGCAAATATCCTTCATTATAAGACAACATACTAAACAGAGCAAACACCAGCTTTCCTCCCATTGAACTCACAGCAAAATCCCCACTGACTTCCATGGGAGAAGGAGCGGGCTCTTATTAGCAACACAAAGAGAAAATGAGGAAGAAATTACTGCCTTCCTTCCTCAATTCTTTCCCACCATTTTTGGCCAGATGTGGTAAGACAGCAAGAGACCTTTTTTGGTGTGTGACAATCAGCCTTTTTTTCCCCCTCATGAAACAATCTATTGACAAAGATGTTCCAGAATTATATGATTCATATCCATTAAAAATGATGCCAAGCCAAAATGGCCTTGTTCAAAGAGTGAACACAGTGTCTCTCTATGATGGCATACCGAGAGATGTTTTAATGCAATACATTGCATCAAAAGAGAAAACTTACATAACAGATTTATTTTAGGCAAATATTATTCAAAGAAACCACTGTTTTGTATCCAAATGCTGAATTCTAACACTATATTGCACTTCTTTAGGCTCAAATTAATAACATTAATTAATTTACACTATTTATGAGGTACTTTTTAAATATACATTTTTACCTCAGAATTCCACTACAGATCTTAGGCAGATCATGATTGTAGCAGATTATTCACTAGTTTGGATTCTCCCCAGGAAACTGATCATTTTTCCAAATTTTACAATGCATGAGAGAAGACCTTTTATTCTTCATTACTTCCATGTTTGCAATCTCAGATTCTCATGAAAGGGGAAGTGGTTAAGGAAGGAAAGGAGACATGTCAGGCCAACTCCACAAATTCCTACATGCCTTAATATGTGGATTTTCAGCCATTAAAACTGAATTTAGAAGAAATAACTCCAGCTTTGGAGCTCCTTTGTATGTGGAAACACTAGGGAATTGCCTTATAGGCATAATTCCACACTATATCTGCCAATCTGAAGATTCCAGTCCCTACATCAACACCTAAGGGCTTTGGAATTGATGACAATCTTTACAATACGAGAGAGAGAGGTACGGGAAGCAGGAAGTTTCAAATTCTAACCCTGGTTCTGTGGTCTTAGGCAAGTCACTTAGGAATTGATACGATCTACACTAAAGGCATTATAAAGACTATGTTGAAGTCAACCAGAGTTAGACATAGTTTTAAATAGTCCATTTGGTATGTCTACACTGAAGGAAAAAGAACCACACTGAAGCAGGTCTCAGAGGCTGGGTCTACAGATTTAAGCTTGAGGGGCTTGCACTACGGTGCTAAAAATAGCAGTATAAACATTCCCGCTTAGGCTAGATGTTGGGCTCTGAGACCCACCCACCAGGTGTCTGTAGACCCTGTCTCTGAGACTCGCTGCCATGGGTTTTATTTTGCAGTGTAGACATGGTCTGACTATTTAACTAAGCATACTCAGCATCTCCCAGGTGGTGCTCAGAACCTCTACTTTCAAAAATTAGCACATAAGCTATTGTGTCTCGGCAGGCAGTGTAATGTGCATGCAGCAAGATTGTAAGGGGTCATTTTACAAGGCTGTAACATTCACCTAATGACTTATAGAAACTGCCAGAGGTACCCTGTACATTTGCACATCCATATTTCAGTAGTTTGTATATAGCTTGTGAAGTGCTGTGGGACACTTTGGAAAGGAAGGTGCTTTATATATGTACCTTATACATTTATTTTCAAAGAATATGAGCACATATCCTAAACTGCACACAGAGCTTTCAGTTGCCTTTTCCTACATGGAAACCATTACCATAAATGCTCCTCTTCTACAGTAGTTTTCACTACATGTGCACTAAACTGAGTTACTTCACAAAAGAAATAACATCTGGGCTCAAATTTAGCCAGCATATGCTGGTACCGGACCTCTTCCATACCACCTTCTTGTTGTTCCACATCTAAGGCTAGGTCTACACTGGGAGGGGATCGATTTAAGATACGCAAATTTAGCTACGCGAATAGCGTAGCTGAATTCAACGTATCCGAGCTGACTTAGCCCGCTGGGAGGACGGCGGCAAATCGACCGCCGCGGCTCCCCCGTCGACGGCGCTTACTCCTACCTGAGCTGGTGGAGTACGCGCGTCGATTCAGGGATCGATTGTCGCGTCCCAACGAGACGCGATAATTCAATCCCCGAGAGATCGATTTCTACCCGCCGATCCAGGCGGGTAGTGAAGACAAGCCCTAAGTTTTCATTTAAAATAAAAATGAAGGGCTAAATTCACAAAAGGGGCTCAAGCACTTAACTACCCTTTTAGGCACCTAAGTACAACATTTAGGTGCCACTGGCATTCACAACCCCCCCACTCAGCTATTACCTAACCTAAAGTCACTGTGTTTCCACCAATAAAAATCCCTGCAACATTTCTGCCAGTGGGCATGTGCAAAGCCACCAAAATCCTGACATTTCCAAGCTGCTCAGCATCTAATGCTCATCTAAGCTCAAGCAGGATTCATAAGCTAGACGTTCCCCTTCCTGTCTTGGCTGTTGGGCCCAATCCAGTAGGCATGCTCTGAGTGTGCCTATCCCACACCAGACAGACAGGAGGAGATGGTGGCCACCCCTTATATACAGTAGGCCAATAGTTAGAGCACTCACCCAAGATTGTGGAAGATCCAGGTTCAAATCTCTCTTCCCCCCAATTCTTAAGAAGGACTTAAACCCAGAGCTTTCAGCTACATGCCCTAACCACAGGGCTATGGCATCATTCTCACTCACTAACTGCTCCAATGACTATTGAAGTATGTCATACAAAATGATACAGGAGCGACTGAAAAAGACCCATTCAAGAATATCCTCCTATAGCCCAGTGGTTGAGGGGGGAAGCCTTCACCTAGGAGGTAGAAGACTTAGGTTCTAGTCTCCACTTTTAATGTGGTCAAAGCGGCACTTCAGGATTCCAGCATCCGAGATGAGTGCTCTAATCACTAAGCTAGTGGATATACGCAGGGTAGCAGCAGCTCCTCCTCACTTTTTCTTTAGAAAGCATTGACCTGGTTTAGGTGCCTAACTCCAGGCGGAGGTTCATGACCGGGCATCCCAAGCAGAGACAGATGCCTCACTTCCTTTGAAGGGTGGGGCTTAAGCAACACCCCTCCCCTCAGCATTTCCTATTGGCTAGCTTAGGCAGCTCCCCATTCAGCATGCTGGCTTCTGTGAATCCCTGTTTTAGGCACCAACACATAATGTAGGGAGCTTAGGAGCCTAAGCTGAGGTGGTGAATTCCACTAGGCAGCAGGTTGCCTAAAGGTTAGATGCCTACATCCCTCTTCTAAATCTAGCCCTAAAGCCTGGTGTACACTTAAATTTAGGTTGACATACCCTTGACAGACATAGCTATGTCAAGCTAACCTCCAGTGTAGATAACCTCCAGCTATGTCTCTGGAAGAAGGCCTCCACTAATCTATCTACTGTCTTTCGGGGAGGCAGTGTTCCTACACTGATGGAAAAACCCCTTCTGTCAGAGTAGGCTGTATCTATACTATGGGGTTATGCCAGCATAGTTACGGTGACGTACCTATGCCAGTATAGTCCACATAATGTATAAACTGAGTCTCTAGGTGTTATATGGTTGCTGAGATAGCCTCAAAAACATGACCCTAGTGTAACAGATGGAGTGATATCTGCCTGTGTTTACAGAACCTAAATCTGAGAGGCAAGATCTGTTCCATTCATTTCAAAGAGTACTAACTCAAATATTAATGATAACACTTCAAATTTCAACATTAATTCACTGCTCAGTGCATGTAAGAAAAGAGAGAGACAATAAATACTACAAAGATCTGCAATCTACTGTGAGTAAAAACCCATGGGAGCACCAGTGAGTATTGCCATACTTTTCTACCTCAAATCAAGAAGTCAACAGTACGTATCTGGCCTAGCCTATACGTAGGTTGCACTGGTTTAACTAAAGTTTAGTTTTTAAAGTGATTTTGTTAAACAAGGACAAAAACTCTGTGTCTATATATCATGTTAAGCCTGGTGTATATCATTTAGCTTGCATCAATAAATTTATATATGCAAACTAAACAGTTATAACCAGTTTGATACAGGTGTGCCCACACAAGGGGTTTGCAGTGATTTAACTAAATTGATTTTGAAACATATTTGAGATAAATCAATGCAGCCTCCGTACGTAGTCAATGACTATATCAACAAAAATACAGAACAATTATGATCTTTACAATTTAGAAAGTATATGCATTTAGAAATGTTTCCAGTTTATACACCTTTAGTAATTTTTGGCTAATGAATTCTAGGAATTGTGCTATTACATCCGAAGTGAAACTTTAAAGCACACTTTGGGCCTGCCCTTCCACTCCCTAGTCAGGCAAAACTTGCACTGACAGCAATAAGAAGCTTCTTTGAATAAGGAGTGTGAGACTGAGCTGACCATTAAGTAATTAAACATTTTTATGTTTTTTAATTAATTTTTCATTTTGTGTTTTCTATTCTATTTCTATTCTACATAGGTTTTTATACCATATTCATCACCAAAGAATCTGAGTGCCTTCCAGTAATGCACTAAGCAAAATGACTACACATATGTCACATGTTGTTTGTTCTCTCATCCTCACCCCAGAAAGAAAAGCATGTGGAGTGGGGAGTCTTGTTTTGGTAGGGTGTATTTTTGGTTGCTTGAATATATACACTACATGAGTTAAACCTCAAGGTCCAAAACACAAGTAAAGATCATCACAATGTAAAAGTGACCTCTAAGAAATTTAATAAAATGTTAATCAAGGTAGTTCTATAATTGATGAAACATCATCAGCATAGCATATTCTTAAGCATAATTTGGAGGAAGAGATGGTGATCTGGAGAGGACTGGCACATTGTGGAATCTAAACAAGGCCATTTTTATAGACTCAGTGTCCTGCTTACTCAGGTTTGGGGGGGAAGCAGCCAGCATATATTTCTTAAGGGTATGTCTACATCACCCGCCGGATCGGCGGGCAGTGATCGATTCAGCGGGGATCAATTTATCGCGTCTAGTCTAGACATAATAAATCAACCCCCGAGCACTCTTCCATGATTCCTGTACTCCAGCGCCGCGAGAAGGACAGGCAGAGTCGACAAGGGAGCGGCAGCAGTCGACTCACTGCGGTGAAGACACCACGGTAAGTCGATCTAAGTACGTCGACTTCAGCTACGTTATTCACATAGCTGAAGTTGCGTAACTTAGATCAATCCCCCTCCCCCCCAGTGTAGACCAGGGCTAAGCTGATGGAACTTTGTTAAATTTTTTGCAGATCACCATTAATAAACTTAATTTATGGCTTGCAATTAAAGCTGTCTATCTAATGGAAAAGAAATATAATTTTACTAATAAAATAGTTTTTCTTAGGGTTTCAACCACCTTCTATTATAAAACCCTAATTATGGAGAGGCTACCATTTCTCCATAATGGGTGATACTCTATTTTAGCCCCCTATAAACTTCAGCTTTGAACAATGGTTTGGCCTGAAAATTGTCAGATATCTGTGAAGGCAAAAGAGAACATTTTTGCCCAGGGGGGATGGGGGAACCACATCACAGTGTTTTTGAATTACGGATTACTCAAAAATTACCATGATTTCAAATATTGTCTTTTTAAATGTTTTTGTCTTTATCTAGTTTACTAACACTCCTTCAAACTTTCCATGTGGTTAAAGTTCCTTGAAAACTCAAGTGCTGTCTATATATGGAAAAATATTTCAAAACTAAAAAAAATATATATGGCTTTTCTGGATAGTTTTGGTCCAATCCTGTTCCTACTGAATTCAGTAATAGTTGTAAACCCAGTCCTGTACCTACTGAAAACCTATTTCCTTGTTTTTATGAATTTGAGGTTTCTAAATGATGTTATAGGTAACTACGTTGTTAGGTAGCAATCTTAACTGGGTTTTGAAACAAATTTTTTGGGAGGAGGTGTTTGTACGAGTTACCATTTAAAATACACCTATTACAAAAATATTATGGATGACATAATTTTCTCCATTAGGGGTAAAGCATAGAATTAATATCTGACTTGTCATATCTTCCCGAAGAGGCCCAACATGTTGCTTTTCTCTTGTTCTTCTGTGAGGACAAGACATGAATAAATAACGTATTTCTGTGTATTAGGCTATTTCTACACTACAAGCTAGGGGTATGATTCCCCTGCTCATGTACAGATACTCACACTAGCTCTCACAGAGCTAGCCACTGCTGCTACCTGTGCTACTACAGCTACCCTGCTATTTAGATTCACGCTAGCTCTCACTGAGCTGTGTGCGTTTGTGCACACGAGCAGGGGAATCACCTCACCAGCTGCTACTGTAAAAGTAGCCATAGTTTGCTCTCTGTATTGACTTTGCTCTTTCTGAGACTTTCTAATCCACACATCTAAAAGCATTTTAGCAACTGAGTAAATAGTAGCTTTCCTACTTTAATTTGTACACATATGTATTGTTGCTTGACAATAATGGAAGCTTCCTACACAATTTTCCACTGAAAGTTACAAATGTGCCAACATAAATACAGCTCCACCCACTCCTCAACCGTTCTTGCACAGTACATAGATAGTTGCACATTCATGCTGCAAATGACTATGTTTGTATGTGTACGCTCATTTCCCAGTAATTACATACACACACAGGACAGCCTTTATAGGATCTTGTGAAAGCTAAGCCCACACACGAAATACCCATTTCCATCAAAGGGAACTCCACTCAGACAGATCTAGAACAGGATATGGTCTGGTTTTAATCTTCATAAATCAAATAATATTTTTAAATGTCATCCAAAGTGTCATATTTAAAATTGATTTCACGTCTATGAAAATATTTAGTTGCGTTAAATGGTAATTACTTTAAAAGATGGACAAGGCGGGTGAGCAACTCAACATGAGCTCCCAGTACCAGATGCTGTCACAAAAAGGGCCAATGTGATCCTTCAGTTTATAAACAGGGAAGTATTAAGGAGGAATATAGAGAGGATTTCTCCTCTGTATACTGCTTTGTTGAGACTGGCACCAGAATACCATGCACAGTTTTAGTCTCTGCATTTTTAAAGGATGTTGCTTGACAACGGTGCAGAAAGGAGTCTAAAAAATGATTCCGAGGCTGGAGAAAATGCCTTACAGTTAGAGACTTAAAGAACTGCTTAGCTTATCAAAAAGAAGAATGAGAGGTGACTTGATCAGAATGGGATCAAGTGGGAGAAAATACCAGGTACTAAAGGACTCCTTAAACCTAACAAAGAAAGATGTAACAAGAACCAATGGCTGGAAGCTGAAGCCAGACAAATACATATTGTAAATAAGGCCCACATTTACCAGTGAGGGTGATTAACCATTGAAACAGACTACCAATGGAAGCTGTGGATTCTCCATTTCTTGATGTCTTCAAATCCAAGCTGGATGCCTTTCTGGAAATTATGCGTTAACCCAACTTTAGTCAAATACAAGTTATTGACCTCAATGCAGAAGTAACCGGGTGAAATTTAAGGGCCTGTGATATGCAGGAGGTCAGACTAGATGATCTAATAGTCCCTTCTGGTCTTAAACTCTATGAATATGAATCCTATGAAATGTTAGGATAGAAGAAATAACAGTATAGAAGTGCAAACAGAGAGAAATATTATAAACAGGGTCTTTATGAACTTAGTGTGTGTTACTTTGAAAATGACAGGTTGTAATGAACAAAAAATATTTTTCTTACAACAACAGAATGAGGCTTTCCTGCCATTATACCTTGGAAGTAGCTCAGTAAAAACATCTCCCCTTACTCCATTAGAGACTTATTTCTCCATATTCATGACATGTTTACTAAAGTGAGACTTTAAACTGAGACTCTTGGAAAAGGAATAATTGCTCACCTGTAATTCTGTTTCCCTGAAGATATCATTTGACTGTATTCCTACTCTTGGGTCTCAGCTTGCCAGCCTGGGACAGGGTAGAATTGTCTCAAAGGCATCTGGGCCTCTCAGGCACAGCCTTATTCTAAGATCAAATGCTAGTGCCTCAATACCTTTAAGAACATTTTGTTTTAGTTCCTTGAGGAGGGGAAAAACAAGGCTCCTCACATTCAAAATATAAGAGATACCAAAGGCTATTTGTGATAGGAGGAAACTTTCAGGAAAAAAAATTAGTAATTGAAAATGTAGGCCCATCCACATATCTAAGAGGAGGAAGGCATGTGAAGTAGGAATTCAAACAAATGACCTCTCCAGAGAAGCAGAATTGTCAATAAGTAATTATTCTCTCTTTATCACACTGACTTGGTTCCTACTCTTAGAGGCTAAAAACCACAGGGCAGTCTCCAAAAACCCCAGTTTTAGAGGAATAAAAGAAACTATACAAAATAGTTTCAGACAGTCCAGAGAATGATGGAGACTTCCCAAATTTCCCCCAAAAAACAGATGCTGGGAGAACTAGAAGCAGGGCAAGATTAAGGCATAGGCTAGAGCCCCAGCTCCTGGAGATTTGTGATTACAGTAGAATGTAAGCTTTCAATGTAAGAAGGGAAGTTTCTACTCCCAGTGGTGGGAAGGAAAAGTTTGAAAATATGACGTGACTGTAACTGATTCAGTGACTTCTGCCTGAAATGGCAGAGAGCCTGAAAAAATAGCTGTGGGATGGGTTCATCTGAATGGGGTGTTAACTCCAAAATCCACTGCTCTGGAGGGCCAACATCATCCAGCAAAGGAGTCTCTGTGTGGCAGGAGAAGTGTGCAGTGAGCCCAGCCAAGAGTGCAGTGAGATATCCCAACAGCTGAAGTGTAAGTTCTGGAGGGTCCCCACCTCTTTTAAAGAGAAGGGGAAAGAGAGCCTTACTTCCACCCCTGCTCCTGCTTCTGGGGAGTGAAAGGAGCCCCATGCCACTGTCTCGGCCTTTCTGGGAGGGGTAGTGGGCTTTGTGACGCTGCCATTCGAAGTAGGAGACATGACCCTGGTGAGGGGCAGGCCCACAAGAGAATAGGCCTTGAGAATCCCCATTTGTGGTGTGCTTGGGGACCCAGAATTACCTTAATCCTAGCAGCAAGCAGCGGCCCCCAGGAGCCGGCCAACAGGGCTGCTAACAGGGGAGTTTAAGTGGGAGTTTACAGGGGGAGGTGGAAGGGGAGGCAGGTGGGCGCGGTGGTGGGTGTGCTCTGTTTCCCCAGAGGCTGCAGGCACAGACCATAGCAGCCATGAGCCAAGCAGCAGGGGACACAATGCAGATGAAAGCATGTAGCAGCTGCGGTATGTATATGGTCCTAGCAGGTGCACCTGATCAGAGGTATGTCTGTATGAAATGCCGCCTAATTGCCCTGTTAGAGGAAAAGGTTCAGGGGTTGGAGATGCAGGTAGAGACCCTGGTAGAGTTTAGAAGGGGGGTTGAGCAGTTAATGGAGCAAAGGCAAAGGGTGGCTGAAGGGGAATGCTCGGGGGTGCAGATGGAAGCAGAGGCTATGGTCTGTGAGGGGGGAATGTCGGGGGGAGAACAAGAGCAGTGGAAGCATGTGACTGTGAGAAGCAGGCCAAGGAAAAGGAGGGCTAGTGAGGGGGAAACAGAACTCAGGAACAGGTTTGGGTGTTTGGCTAATGAGGAGGGGACGCAGCAGGTGGTAACTGATGGTGGGAGGCAGAGGAAGAAAAGAAGGGCAGCTAGTCCAATAGACAGGGGGGGAGGAGTTGATGGAAACAGCATCAATACTCGGCCCCAGGAGGATACAGGATGGCAATAGGGGGACTATAAGGGAAAATAGAGACAGACAGGAGTTACGGCCGCAGGGAACAGGGGATAGATTGGTAGATTGCGCTGCCCCCAGGCAAAGGCAGGTTTATGTGATTGGGGACTCCTTACTGAGGAGGTTAGACAGGCCTGTGACCAGGGCGGACCCACTAAACAGAAGGGTGTGCTGTCTGCCGGGCGCTAAGATACGGGATGTGGACCTGCGGTTGAAAAGGATCCTAAAAGGAGCAGGTAAGAACCCCTTAATTGTCCTTCACGTAGGAACAAATGACACGGCTAGATTCTCGCTAGAGAGAATCAAGGGAGATTATGCCAGGCTGGGGAAGACGCTTAAGGAAGTCGAGGCTCAGATTATCTTCAGTGGGATTCTGCCTGTTCCTAGAGAAGGACAGCAAAGGGCAGACAGGATTGTGAGGATAAATAGCTGGCTAAGGGAGTGGTGCTATAAGGAGGGCTTTGGGATGTATGGCCACTGGGAGGCTTTCGGGGACAGACAGCTGTTCTCACGGGATGGACTTCACCTGAGTAGGGAAGGAAATAGACTTCTGGGAGGGAGGCTGGCTCATCTCATCAAAAGGGCTTTAAACTAGGAACTTGGGGGAGACGGTTGGGAGATGTCCAGTTAATCTCCACGCCAGATTCCAACACTGAAAAAGAGGGCGAAGAGATAAGCACAGATATAGGTAGGGGTAGGGAATTGGACATAAAAAGGAGGGGGCGGATGGACACTACGGGGTCCGTACCAAAGTGCATAACTAATGGGAGAAAGGATAGACAGCATACGGTAAGATGTTTATACACAAATGCGAGAAGCCTAGGTAACAAAATGGAGGAATTGGAGCTCCTGGTCCAAGAAATGAAACCTGATATCGTAGGAATAACCGAAACGTGGTGGAACTGTAGTCATGACTGGAGTACAGGTATGGAAGGGTATGTGCTGTTTAGGAATGACCGGAAAAAAGGTAAAGGTGGGGGTGTGGCATTGTATGTCAATAATGAGCTAAAATGTAAAGAAATAATAAGTGATGGAATGGATAAGACGGAGTCTGTCTGGGCAATAATTACACTGGGCAAAAGAACTACTAGAGCCTCCCCTGAGATACTGCTTGGGGTGTGCTATAGACCGCCGGGATCTAGCCTGGATGCGGACAGAGAACTATTTAATGTTTTTAAGGAAGTAAAAACTAATAAGAGCTGTGTAATCACGGGGGACTTTAACTTCCCGGACATAGATTGGGGAACAAATGCTAGTAACAATAATAGGGCTCAGATGTTCCTAGACGTACTAGCAGATGAATTCCTTCATCAAGTATTAGCTGAACCGACGAGGGGGGATGCCATTTTAGATTTGGTGCTCGTGAGCAGTGAGGACCTCATTGAGGAAATGGTTGTAGGGGACAACCTTGGCTCGAGTGACCATGAGCTAATTCGGTTTAAACTAAATGGAAGGATTCACAGAAATAAAACTGTGACTAAGGTTTACGATTTCAAAAAGGCCAACTTTAATAAATTAAGGCAACTACTTAGGGAAGTGGATTGGGCTAACATACTTAGAGAGCTAAAGGCAGATGAGGCCTGGGATTATTTCAAGCTGAAGTTGCACGAGCTGTCAGAGGCCTGTATCCCGAGAAAGGGGAAACGGTTAGTAGGCAGGAGAATTAGACCTAGCTGGATGAGCGGGCATCTCAAAGGGGCGATTAAGAAAAAACAGAAAGCGTACAAAGAATGGAAGAGGGGAGAGATCGGCAAGGAAACCTACCTTATTGAGGTCAGAGCATGTAGGGATGCGGTGAGAAAGGCCAAAAGCCGTGTAGAGTTGGACCTCGCGAGGGGAATTAAATCCAATAGTAAGAGGTTTTATAGCCATATAAATAGGAAGAAAACAAAGAAAGAGGAAGTGGGACCGCTGAAGCATGTAGATGGAGTGGAGATTAAGGATAATCTAGGCATGGCACAATATCTAAATGAATATTTTGCGTCGGTCTTTAATAAGGCTAATGAAAGGCTTAGGAATAGAGAGAGCGGGACAGAGGGGAATAAAGGAGGGGCGATTGACATTACAGTATCAGAGGTGGAAGCCAAACTTGACCAGCTAAATGGGACTAAATCGGGCGGACCGGATGATCTTCATCCTAGAATACTGAAGGAGCTGGCGCGAGAAATTGCAAGCCCCTTGGCGATAATTTTTAATAAATCTGTAAACTCGGGGGTGGTTCCAATGGACTGGAAAATAGCTAATGTGGTTCCTATTTTCAAGAAGGGGAAAAAAAGTGACCCGGGTAACTACAGGCCTGTTAGTTTAACTTCTGTAGTATGCAAGGTCTTGGAAAAAATTTTGAAGGAAAAAGTAGTTAAGGACCTTGAGGTGAATGGCAATTGGGACAAATTACAACATGGGTTTACGAAAGGAAGATCGTGCCAAACCAACTTGATCTCCTTCTTTGAGAAAGTAACAGACCTTCTAGATAAAGGAAATGCGGTGGATCTAATTTACCTTGATTTTAGTAAAGCGTTTGATACTGTGCCGCACGAGGAATTATTGGTTAAATTAGAAAAGATGGGGATCGATATGAAAATCCAGAGGTGGATAAAGAACTGGTTAAAGGGGAGACTGCAGCGGGTAGTACTGAAAGGTGAACTGTCGGGTTGGAGGGAGGTCACCAGTGGGGTTCCTCAAGGTTCGGTTTTGGGTCCGATTTTATTTAATCTATTCGTTACTGACCTCGGAACCGAATGTAGGAGTGGGCTGATAAAGTTTGCGGATGACACAAAGTTGGGTGGTATTGCCAATTCGGAGAAGGATCGGGATATTCTGCAGGGAGACTTGGATGACCTTGTAAATTGGAGTAACAATAATAGGATGAGATTTAATAGTGAGAAGTGTAAGGTGATGCATTTAGGGATGACTAACAAGAATTTTAGTTATAAGTTAGGGACGCATAGGTTGGAAGTGACGGAGGAGGAGAAGGACCTCGGAGTCCTGGTTGATCGCAGGATGACTATGAGTCGGCAATGTGACGTGGCTGTGAAAAAAGCTAATGCGATCTTGGGATGCGTTAGGTGAGGTATTTCTAGTAGGGACAGGGAGGTGCTGCTTCCGTTATACAAGGCGCTGGTGAGACTTCATTTGGAGTACTGTGTGCAGTTCTGGTCTCCTATGTTTAAAAAGGATGAACTCAAACTGGAACGGGTACAGAGAAGGGCCACTAGGATGATCCGAGGAATGGAAAACCTTTCCTATGAAAGGAGACTCGAGGAGCTCGGTTTGTTTAGCCTAACCAAAAGAAGGCTGAGGGGGGATATGATTGCTCTCTTTAAATATATCAAAGGGATTAATACCAAGGAGGGAGAGGAATTATTTCAGCTCAGTAGTAATGTGGACACGAGAACGAATGGATATAAACTGGCCGTGGGGAAGTTTAGGCTTGAAATTAGACGAAGGTTTCTAACCGTTAGAGGGGTGAAATTTTGGAACAGCCTTCCGAGGGAAACGGTGGGGGCGAAAGACCTCTCTGGCTTCAAGATTAGGCTTGATAAGTTTATGGAGGGAATGGTTTGATGAGATAACGTGATTTTAGTCAATTAGGCATTAACGTGCCATCGCGGGTAAAATGAGGGTCCGGCTGTAGAATCTTGCCTGTATGCTCGGGGTTCTGCTGATCGCCATATTTGGGGTCGGGAAGGAATTTTCCTCCAGGGTAGATTGGCAGAGGCCCTGGAGGTTTTTCGCCTTCCTCCGCAGCATAGGGCAGGGGTCGCAGGCTGGAAGATTCTGTTATGGGTGGGTCAGCTTTTGTGGCCTGCATCATGCGGGAGGTCAGACTAGATGACCATATTGGTCCCTTCTGACCTTAAAGTCTATGAGTCTATGAGTCTATGGTTGGAAGAAATACTGAACAAGCGTCAATAGCCAGACACCAAAGATAATGAATTAAACGGGAAACCTGACACTTAAAGTTAGGCGTCAACGCTCTGGAAGCACAGTGTGCTGAGAAGGTCAAACTACTGACAAAACACAGACTATCAACCTACTGAGAAGCCAGAGGAATGTCTGAGGGAAGTGACAAGGCCAGTGACCAACAGACACCTGCTGAAGACACTGGAGCATGTGAACCATGCAAGTCAAAAGGAGCTCCCTATCTCAAGGAGATGCCAATAACCTCAAGATGTCCCCAGCTATGCAGCTAAAAGCTTTGAAGGAAAGCTAGCACCGGCGAATGAGATGGCTAGAGGAGAAATCAAATGGTATAGAAATGGTGTCAACACCAGTGTCGAAGTCTGTAGGCGTGGCAGACAACAGGGATCATCTACAACAACCCCAGCTCTGACAGGGAGCTTGTGAGCTGGCCAAGACCAGACAGGAACAAAAATGGAATGTCCAGAAGGGCTCTAAGGCACTGTCAGTTGATCTCAAAATGAGGTGAGCCAGCCTGTGCCTCAAAGGGCAAACATTTCTGAGTGTCGGGGCATTCGGGCATGTACACTAGCAAGCTGAGACCCAAAAGTGGAGCTCCAGTCACTACAGTATCTTTAGAATACAATCTACATGCCGATAACTCAGTGTATTAGCATAAGACACATCCTTAAAGATGAAAACACATCCTTACAGATGAACTGCAAAGGTAAAGTGAAATTGAAGTTAAGCCCAGAAACATGTATTGTATGCCGCCACTCACCAGGCTGTGGATGCATTTAAACACAGAAATACATTTTAACTAAGCTTCTTAAATTTGACTTTCCCTCTTGAAATCCTTCTGGGGGAGAAGTGCCCCAGAATGCATCACTCTGATAACACAGATACAATTAGCTAAGTGAACTTCAATCTATCTAGTTAGCTAGGTTATCATCTGGCACGCTGCACTGTAATAGTAGACTTTTGTTATCAATGAATATCACAGGATGTATTATTCTATGACACCTGCAGGAGAAAAAAGGAAGTGCTCAAAGTAATTCAGAGAAAAAAAACATTTCAACATTCTGCACCTAATACAATAAAATCCTAATATTTGTTGGGGGCCTCTACAGGCTACTGTAATAGAAACAGTAAAATAATAATATTTTTGCAGTGGATAATAGCAACATGTATTTTAAAATTTACTACAGCACTCAGTAGACTCTTGGTTTAGTACTTCCCAATCATGATCTTTTATTTTATCACTTTGTAATTCCCTAGCCTATTGTTATTTTTAGGCTTCAATTATAGTATTAGGGAGTAAGACTTTTTCCATATAAGAACTAGTGCTGAATGACCAAGAGTTTCATCAACAATGAGAGAAATTTTTTCAAAAATCATTGTAAATACTTGGATTTCTAACACTACTGTTACTTTAAAGCGTTTTTATTTGATTTATAAATATAAAGATCCTGTAAAAAATGTAAATAATTACTTTGTGGCTTTTCTATTTGCAAAGGATTCTGCTTTCCTGTTCACTCCTTGGGACTGTAGCACAGAAGACTTCTAGGCCAGAGAGTTTTCCTTCCTCATTATTTATTTCAGGCCTTTTGGACACAATACTGAGAGGTGCTATACACCCTGAACTGGAAGTTCATGCCAGTCAGTCCATTGCAAAAGGCACTCAGCACCCATAAGACCAGTCAATTTTATTCCTGGAGTTTGCAACAGTCCTGACAAATCTAATCTCACTCCATAACTAATCTTGCAGCCCTAATACAGGCACTGGCAGCACTAAAATTTTGTCTGAAATAGGACTACAGGACTGGGCCTTAGTACTTAGAATAAGTACTTATCCTCAGGAGCCAGAACTCAGTTCCTTGCCTTTCTGTGTGTTTGCTTCTTGCAGGAACTCAAAGAACATGAACATACGCTAATTAAGTTCTTCCTCTATATTTTAAAGGGGAAAGTACACTAAAATATATAACATGCACTTACCAGACCATTGCAGTTGCTTAAAGCCACTTTAGTTGTGCTATGTTGGTCTTGCAAATATCCTGTGTAATGACAGTGGTCTAACAAATCATGTTTCCATTTAGGTCCATCTTTCCCCCAGTATTCGACTGTAAAATGTTTGGACACCAAATCTGTGTTGAGAATCAGGTTTAAATGAAAGTGCTTGCCATAGGCAGAAAGTTTAAAAAATAATTTAGATGCTTGGTCATAAAGGTCTGTACTCCTCTTCCTTCTGCTTGAGGGTTCATCATCTTTCACAGTAAAGCTGAGGAAGGCTCCATTTTGATCAACCCTTATTGGGACTGTTAGTTGGTAATGTTCAAGGTAAGACAGGAATTCCTCTTTGTAATCACAAGGTAAGCCAGTCCAGGAAATGGGCATAAAAGAAAAGAAAATATAACAGGAAACAACAAGTAGTAGTATAAACATTAACCACAGTTGGCTAAATCCCATCACCCTCATGAGTGAAAGTTGATTTCAGGTATATGCAAGGTGAAAAGCTTTGCTAAATAAAATCAAGGAAAATATTCTATTTTTAAAAAGAGTCAGCAAAATTCACGCAGGTCCCTGTTAATTTGATGTCACTAGAAATGCAAATATTTCAAATTCACTATATATTTTTCCTATTTAACCTACTATGTAAACATTTGGGGCTACATTCTACACTGTGAAGAATGTACATCTACCAATGATTTCATTTAAAGACAAAAACTATTAGATCCACCTGCAAAAATAAAAACAGTTGCAATGAAAAACTATCTTTGCAAAAACATTTAAATGTGTCCTCATTTCACTAAAAAAGGCTACAAATGCAAATATTTCAAGATATGTTTTAGACTCTTATAGTTTCTGCAATTTTAAAAAATGTTTATGAGATCATGGCCAGTCTTTAACGTGCTATTCTCTGCACCTTGAAGTCTTTAAACCATGATTTGAGGACTTCAATGGCTCAGACACAGGTTTGATACAGGAGTGGGTGGGTGAGATTCTGTGGCCTGCATTGTGCAGGAGGTCAGACTAGATGATCATAATGGTCCCTTCTGACCTTAAAGTCTATGATTCTATGATTAAATTTAACTTGCGGGACTTTGTTATGGTTAAAGTTAGAAATAAAAGAAATTAAAACATCAATCTCAAGATACACTTTGACCTAATGGGTTTCTCTGTAAATGAACTTTCATCATAGGTGCTGGAACTAGGAGTGCTGGGGGTGCTGTCACACCCCCTGGCTTGAAGTGGTTTCCGTCATATACAGGATTTACAGTTTGGCTCAATGGCGCTCAGCACCCCCATTATACAAATTGTTCCAGTACCCCTGACTTTCATGATAATAAATCATGAGAAAACTACATAAGTGTCAATATGATTACTAGCTATTTATATAACAATGGCTTAGGAAAGCATTACCTGAAATTAGTGCAAAAGGGATATATCTTTCCAGCTATAAAAGTGGGACCCCTACCTTGAGAATTATATGAAAGCCTGTTGTCACTGTGAAATTCCGATGAAGCCATGACTAGGCTCAAAATCCAGGTCAACGTCTTCCACAAAATTTCCATAATTTAGAAAAACAGAAAGGGTTTGGGTTTTTTTGGAGGGCTACCTATGTGCTATAGAGTTAACTCCACTCCAGAATCGCACCATAACAGAGATATTTATTTTATATTTCTTCCAAAATAATTATTGGATGTTCCACTTTTTGACAGGTACTCTTTTCCAACAACCTGTGCTTTCTTCTATATCTGCAGTCATTTTCTCAGTTCAAAAACAAGTATGTTGTAAAATTCCTTTAGATATCAATAAGGTGTCAGACTTGATAGTTATTAAACTTTGTCCATTTCTTTACCTGAAAAAAAGAAAAAAAAGGCATGTCAAAGTAAGGTCTACTTTAAATTGGAAGATCTATACTGCAAAAATGCTATCCAAGTGTCATGAATTACTACATAGTTGGTAATCAGATTTGAACATTGTTGCTTGTATGGTCTAAGGCCCCAATCCTGCAGAAACTTATACACACACTTTAAGCACGTGTCATTCTTATTGAATTCAGTGGAACTACTTATCCAGTTGATGTATGTAAGTGTTTACGGGATCAGGGCTTTAACAAACATTTACAAAGCCAAACATATTGCTTTAAATATAAATGCTTGGCTCACTGTAGTCAGTGCAATGTTTTGATTGATTTCAATAGTGGATAATTAGACCCAGTATGCTGGCAGACAAAGGAAGAACCTGGGAATGCATCATAACGTTTTCTGACAGAGAAATCTGTGGTTATCTGATCTACAACATGAACGTTATTGTTATTATTATTCATTCAGGGCTCACCCTGAACCCCTTATGCAGGCAAAATTCAGTTTAACTTCAATGGAAGTTTCCCATGTGTTTCTGCTAGAGAATTAAGTTAATCATTTGAAATTATTAATTGCATTAATTTTGTGTTTTAAATATTAGCAAAGACGTTTTGTACATACAGCTCATCATTTAATGTATTTGTACATACTTTAATAATTTTAGTATGCTGGGAACTGTACAAATTGTTGATAATGACATTACAATTTACCCATTATTTTGTTTTGAATAAAATGCTGGTCTTAAAATTTTATACAGCAATCTGTAACACCTGCCTCACACCGGGCTCTGTGGGTCCACCAGTAGTCACAACAAAACACATGAAAGGTTGAAAACATCTTAAATAAAAATACCCAACACCATATGAAGTCACTCTAACATCTACAGCTGGAAGGAACTTATGTTACCTCAGAATTGTAGCAAAACAGAACGTCTGCTCTTACAGCTTTTACTCACACAAAAAGTCCTATTGAAGTCAATGGAATTACTTGCATGAGTAAAGGTTACAGAATCAAGATCATAATGTCCAGCACTGTTCAAAGTGTATGTAGCAGGTAGCTTAGAGGGCCAAGCGACCTAGTGGTTAGAGCACATGGCTCTCAGCTCAGTTTGGTTGAGGAGACTCAGACTTTAAGGCCAGGGGATGATAGGGGGACCCAGGCCCTCCCGCTCCACCGGGTCCCAGTCCAGGACCCTGTGTACATCAACCCCTTAACAGGGCAAGGCCCTCCCAGCAGGGAGTCAAAATCCGCTGTCCTGGGTTACTTCCTACCAGTCTGTTCAGTTTGGTGCATGGCCCTGCTAGTCCAATTTGCTGGGCAGCTTGCTTCCTATAGGGTCCCCTCGTGGGTCTTGGGCAGCACCTTGCCACAGTCCCAAGCTCCTTTGGGCAGGGCAGCCGGAAGTTGGTGAGGGCGAGCCCCACAATGTCACTGGGGTTCGCTCACTCAGTTACCTCAGGTGCTGGAGGGTCCTAAGTCTTCCTCGCAATCTCCCTTGTCTGGGGAGACAGCGTTTACTGCCTGGGGGCTTCCTTGGCTGGCGGGCTAGTGCTCCTTCCCCTCAGGTAGGGAGGCAGCTGGCTCCTGCCTCTTTGCCAAACTGAGCCCCGAAGTGAGCCAGGCTCTCTCCTTTTTTCCCCGCTCCAGGCCTGGCATTGGCTGCAGGTATAACAGGGCAGAGCTAGTTGGGCCCAAAGACTCTCTTTAACCCCTGCTGTGCTGGTTGGCAGTTTCTCTGCTTCATCACAGTGTACAACAAATTTCTCAACAAACTCAACATTTAGTTAGGTCAATTTATTTATTAGCACTGTAGTGAAGACTAGCCATGTTCTGTAGCCAGTGTTTAAATTGTAGCTAATTATTGCTACATATTATACACATTATATTGTTATTTTAGCTTTCTTCTCAAAATAGCATATAGTATTTAATTATGGTATGATGAGGAAATAACAGTGAGATTAAAGGATACTTTTCAAGTAAATGGCAAGTCTAAGCTAGTAAGGTTTTTTTTAGAGAGAACAGGGGGATTTAGTGTTGTAACTCAGAGTTTAAGCCCCGAAAGGACCATAATGAGCATCTAATCTGACTGCCTGTATAACACTGGCCTTAGAATTCATTTAGAAACATGTTGTTTATTAAAACCACTTGGTTAAACTACAGTTTATGTTTTAGATAGATAGTTAATCTTGATTTGAAGATTTCAAGAGATGATAAATCCACCACATTCTTAGATAAATTGCTCCAATAGTTAGTTACCCTCAGTATTAAAAAGTGTACCTTACTTCCAATTTGGATTTGTCTAGCTTCAATATCTAGCCACTGAATTATGTTCTGTCTTTGTCTGTTATTAAAGAGCCCTCTAACTATCAGAAATCTTCTCCAATGCAGGTACTGATAGACTCTGGTCAAATTGCCTCTTAATCTTCTTTTTGATAAACTATGGCTCCATCAGGAGTTCTTTAAAGACCTGAAAATCAACAAGGAATCCTAAAAAAGTAGAAACAAATGGACAAATTGCTAAGTAGGGAACAAAATAATAGCACAAGTATGTAGGGGCAAAATCAGAAAGGCTAAGCCACAAAATGAGTTACACCGAGCAAGGGACATAAAAGGTAATAAGAACAGGCTCGTTAAATACATAAGGAGCAAGAGAAAGATGAAGGAAAGCGTAGGTCCTCTACTTAGCAGAGAAGGAGCACTAATAACTGATTAAATCAAGAAGGCTGAGGTGTTTAATGCCTATTTTGCTTCAGTTTTCACTATAAAAGGTTAATGGTGACTAGATATTCATCATAATTAATATTAACAAGAGGGAAGGAACACAAGCAAAAGAGAGAAAGAACACATTAAAAAATATTTAGACAAGTCAGATGTATTCAAGTTGGCAAGGTTTGATTAAATTCATCCTAGGGTAGTTAGGGAACTAGCTGAAGCAATCACGGAACCATTAGCAATTATCTTCAAGAACTCATAAAGGACAAGTGAGGTCCCAAAAGACTGGAGAACGGCAAATGTTGTACAGATCTTTAAAAAGGAGAACGAAGAGGGCTCAGGGAATCTAACTTTTAATACCTGGAACAAATTATTAAATAATTTGTAAGCACATAGAGAATAATAGGGTTATAGCACTGGCCACCACAGATTTGTCAAGAACAAATCTAATTTCCTTCTTTGATGTGGTTACTGGCCTAGTGGATGGGGGAAAGCTGTAGACATGATATATCTTGATTTTGTAAGTCTTTTAACACAGGACCAGATGAGATTCTCATAAGCAAACTAGGGAAATATTGTGAATTAAATTTCTATAAGGTGGGTGCACAACTGATTGAAAGACCATACTCAAAGAGTAGTTATCAATGATTCTCTGTCAAACTTGGAGGATGAATCTATTCCAGGGGTTGGCAACCTTTCAGAAGTGGTGTGCCAAGTCTTCATTTATTCACTCTAATTTAAGGTTTTGCGTGCCATTAATACATTTTAACCTTTTTAGAAGGTCTCTTTTTATAAGTCTATAATATAAAACTAGACTATTGTTGTATGTAAAGTAAATAAGGTTTTTAAAATGTTTAAGAAGCTTAATTTAAAATTAAATTAAAATGCAGAGGCCCCTGGACCAGTGGCCAGGACACGGGCAATGTGAGCGTCACTGAAAATCAGCTCACGTGCCGCCTTCAGCACACATGCCGTAGGTTGCCTACCCCTGATCTATGCAGTCCTGCAGGGGTCAGTCCTGGGTCAGGTACTATTCAAAATTTCATTAATGACTTGGATAATGGAATAGAGAGTATGCTTATAAAAATTTGTGGATGACATCAAGCTGGGAAAGGTTGCAAGAACTTTGGAGGATAGGATTAGAATTCAAAATGATCTTGACAAATTGGAGAATTGGTATGAAATCAACTAAATGAAATTCAGTGAAGACAAGTTCAAAATACTACATGTAGGAAGGAAAAATCAAATGCACAACTAGAAAATGGGGAATTACTGGCTAGGTAGTAGTACTGCTGAAAAGGATCTGGGGGTTACAGTGGATCACAAATTGAATATGATTCAACAATGTGATGCAGCTGTGAAAAAAGGCTAATATTATTTTGGAGTCTATTAACAGGAGCGTCATATGGGCAGTAACTGTCCCACTCTACTCATCACTGGTGAAGCCTCAGCTGGAGTACCTGACCTATCAGAAAAGGTTAAAAAAAAAAAAAAACTAGGCATGCTTAGTCTTGAGAAAAGAAGACTGAGGGATGACCTGGTAACAGTCTTCAAACATGTCAAGGCAATAGAGGACAGTGATTAATTGTTCTCCATGTCCACTGAAGGTGGGACAATACATAGTGGGTTTAGTCTGCAGCAAGGGAGATTTAGGTTACATATTAGGAAAAACTTTCTAACTATAATAGTTAAGTTCTGGAATAGTCTTCCAAGGAAGGCTGTGGAATCCTCATCATTGGAGGATTTTAAGACCAAATTGGACAAATACTTGTTAAGGATGGTCTAGGTTTACTTAGTCCTGCCTCAGCGCAGGGGGCTGGACTTGATGACCTCTCGAGGTCCCTTCCAGCCCTATATGTCTACATTTCCATTGAGCTTCTTAAATCTCCCACTGTCAGGCAGGTTTTTCAGGCCTCTAATAATTCTGTAGCTCTTTTCTGAACCCTTTCCAGTTTGTCAACATCTTTTTTAAAGTGTGGATAAGCAAAACTGGATACTGTATTCCAGTAATGGTCTCGTGAATGCTGTATACAGAATTAATATCACCTCTCGACTCCTATTTGATATTCCCCTCTTTATAAATGCAAGGATCACATCAGTCCTCTTAGCCACAGCATCACAGTAGGGAGCTCATATTCTGTCTGTGTGTATGATGTATTGTCCTAACAGCACAGTCTCCTTCAACTGTAGAGCCAAAGGGGACTAGATGGCTCAGAATACTACTTGTAAGATATGGTACCTTTTACCTCTAGGTCACTTGTTCAAATTAACATTGGTCAGTAGTAGTGGCTAAAATTTATTATTATTTAATGTCTTTTCAGTGGCCTGCGTGAAACGGGTTGATGGTCTCAGTCTAAGGGCTTGTCTACATGGCAAGCCAAGGTGTGAATCTACTGTGTGCCAGCTTGCAATGCAGTAACATCCTATGTGGACATTGCTACAGTGTAGTGAAAGTCCTGAATAGTCCCCTTACTATACTTTAGGGGACAATTGTTCACACAACAAGATCCCCAAGAGAGTTAGTACACTTGATGGAAATGTCACCGACTTTTGAGTCTGTTTTCCAGCAACATTGCAGTTGGTGTACGCACTATCTGAACAGGCCATAGGTGTTTTTACTACTGCTCCAAGCCTTAAGACTGAGAATGGACATGGAGGCTGAACCACACTCTCAACCCTAGACTGGTCCTTCCAAAGCTGGGGAAGTGTGTACAAGCTTCCACTGGCTCTAGCATACCTGTTCTGTGAATAAATTGAGGATTTCAGTCTCCACTGCTATCAAGCTGATACCTTTTGTCAGCCCTAAATGTTCATTAATAAATAAATAAATTGTATAGGGAATGAACTATATGCATATCCAAGGTAATAGTTTGTGATTTCATTTTCTTAACATTTATCAAAATGCAACAGCTACCACATACATGAAAACGCTATGCTAGAGTGGTGAAGGAAAAGATGCAAGAAGTATTTCGAAATCTGAGATAGAGCTGGTAAAAACTGTGCACACAGCAGGGAGCTCTGTGGGCTATGGGGTGATCGGTTTAGCAGCCTTCCACTGGTTCCAAACTTCCATTTCTTCTTCCTTGTTATGCTACTGTTCAAATGCAATAACGATGCGTGGCCATAACACCATATAGCTACAATGACACACACGGGTTTCCTTTTTCACTCAGTGAGGGCGAGTTTGTAGAGACGGAGCCACACGTGGTACTACTTGTCCCGCTGCAGGCTCACTGTGGTCCAGGGAGCTTTGGTTTCGACTTCCTAGAGGCAACCATCCTGTACTTTCAGCGGGTGTGTAGGTGAACTCAGGGACTCCCTCCCGTGACCTAATAAGAGGCACACGTCTCATGAGATAGGTAGAGCCCCCGCCCATGTCCTTCCTCCTCCCCTCAGCCTCTGCCGCTGGCAACAGTGGGGAGCTGCCTCCGCTCAGTCACCACTGGGACGCCAAGCTCAAACTGTTCTCCCACAGCAGCTGTTCATCCTAAACAGCATCTCCAGGCTAAATCTGTCCTCGGACGGTATTAGGTCTTGCGGCAGCACCTGAGGTCCAGTAATAACCTCTCATTAAACGACATCAGGGTATGTCAATAAACAAACCACAGGTTTCAGTTTGGGGGTGGGGGGGGGAGATCAGGCATTATCAGTAAAGAGCCCCATGTAGAAGAAATTGAGGGAAATGACATATTTGGAAGTTATGCCTACAGCTAAAAATAACCTACAGTTATTGCTGATCACAAAGATAAACCACATCTCCTCTCCTCAGGAGTAACGTCTCTCGCTTCCTGAGCAATCTGCAGGTTAGACACACATGGTTGGTCGTCAGCTATATCTTTGGGTAAGGAGCAAACATTGTTTGGTCTACGGTCGTGTTCTATACTGATCAAGGTGCAACCCCTCCCCCTTCCTTCCGCTCACTCCCGTTCGCTACTTCTCACACGCAAGTCACAGAGACGGGTAAGACTTGGGACAGAGCTGTGTCTTGAAAGGACAGGAGCAGTCAGTGATCACTGGTAGTATGATTGGTTGCTAAGGAAATGCGGCGGGAGGGGCAAAAGAGGACAGGGAGGGGGTGGAAATAAAACAAAAACAAATTCAATTACAGGTATTGGGCTAGCCATGAAAAGCATTGCCCTGCTTCAAAAGCCCGAGGATTAGAGAGAGATTTGCCCCTGGGAGTTAGAAGGCTTGTTGAAAAGAAATGTGTGGGGGAGGAGAAAATGCAAGAAAAGTAAACACAAAGGGAAAGAGGGGGCTTTGCAACCCACTTATTAATCAAAAACCAAAGCAGGAACAACCAAAGTGCTGCTGTGTATGTTGTAATGTAAACCACCAGATCAGCGACCACCTTGGGGGAGAAACAAAACTGCAGTTATCTGAACGGCATTTTCCTCCTAGTCTGCCCCCACTCCTCCCCTCAAGTCATGCCAAACTTTCTAGGGGGATCAGCTGTCAGTTTTGTGTCTAAAAACCCGGACTAGCAACTAAAAATATTCTTTAAAATAACCTCACATGAAATATCAGCATGAAAGAAAATTAGAGATAATCACACACACACACACACACACACGATTATAAAGAAGAACAATTCTCTTCCCCAGAGAGACTGAAGGGAAGAGTCTAGCTGCTCTGGTGGAGTTGATCCTAAAGTTAACATTCAGCAGCTCATTTCCAGACAGCAGCGCTAAATCTATTTGGATAAAACGCGTGTGACCCAGACACTTGGCATGTGGCCCAAATGCGTTGCACCGGCAGCCCAAATAAAAACAAGAGTCTGAGACGCTCGCTCTGTGTGTTTCTCTTTTTCCTCTTGTACAATGAAAGAAATTAGCAAATACAAGAACTATACACACATTATCAGGAAGCGGGATTTCAATTATTCCCCCTCCAAAAAAAAAAATCCTTTGAACTGTGTGCCATGCAATATATACATAGCCACACACCGATAAATAAGGCTTCGTGGGGTTAAGAGTCTAGCAAATCCCAAATGGCTCGAAGTAAATCAAAAACACACGCTTCCATCTCGCTGATTAGCCTATTAAGAGCTTAACATCTCCTAGAGCATCAGGCTGCAGCTATCACATTAATGCGGACCCTTTGAGTCCAGACACAAAATATGCACTTGTCTGACCGCTTAAGTAGACACTGACATGACACGACAAAATACTGGAGGTTTTTTTTTATCGAATCTTTTTTTAAAAGGTTTTGACTATTTTCCACCAATTTTTTAGTCTAAACCTGAAAAGGTTTTCTATACAATATCACACTATTCTTTGCAATAGAAAATATCTTCCCCCTCTCGTAATCCTCAACCTCAAAGGTTTTTCCTCTCTGAAATTATTCCAAATCCACCTCGCTTAGTGCCGTATAACCTCCCCCATCCCCCAAAAGATCTACATGCATCATTATTCAGCAGACAAGAAAAGCACAAGGAGAAGTTTCATTGAACAGCGTGAAGTCTTTTCTTACCGTTTTCATCTTCAATTTCTGATATAAAGTAAATTTCAAACAATAGAGATAGCACTGTACGAGTCCCGTATTCCTCTCTGCTTTCCCCCTTTTTCAAGCCACACCAGTTATATTCTCCAACAAAGTGAAATCTTCCAGTCTTCCCAAAAGGGATTTTTAGAGAGCGGACTGACTTGGCAGAGAAAGGGATGCCATCAATTCACCCAATCTATCACCCTGCACATTTTGTCTTTCCAACCGAAAAAGTTAAAAAAGGGAGGGGGGTGGAGGAAGGAAAACAGACTTATTTTGGGGTGGGGGTTAGTACCCTCTTCTTGGCCACCTTCTTCTGGGCAAAGTACCATGTGAATCTTATCAGAGTTGGAGGGTGAGAGAGAGAGAAAGGGAGATAGAGAAAGCAGGCAGGGAGGACTCAAGAAAGTTTTGTTGAAGTAGCTCTAGGTCTCTTCTCACTGCCGGCCTGCAGCCAAGTTTAGAGCTCCAGCAGCAGAGGGAAGTTTTGGCAGCTTTGCCTGGGAGGCTGAGTGCACACTGACGTCAGTCTGCAGATGTGCCTCTGGCTCCCCTGGCGCTGCTGCGCATGTCGGGCCCATCACGTGGAGGGGGAGGGGGATGCAGAGGTACAATCAGGGTAACCAAAAAGGAAAAGGAAAAAAAAAAAAAGAAAGAAAAAGCGAGACAGAGGAAAATCATTCACAAGGTACAATGTAAACTTGTCCTCTAAGTGAATGGGAGAGAACCTGGCCCTCCAGCCCTGCCCGTGCCTCATGGCACCCCACAGACAGCTCCAGGCTGGGGTGTTGTGGCTGGGCGGCAGGGGGGAGGACTATGAGTTAATGTCACTGGCAAGCCCTCTGGGCTGCAGTGCTCTAGTGTGAGTGCAAAACCAGCGAAAATGCTGCAAGTTGTACAACACCGCAGCCCAATGAATGGGGCTGGGTGAGGGGTGAGGCAGAAGGCGTGTAAGTGAGGCTGCAGAGCGCTGGTTGGAGTCTTTGGAAAGGGGTCTCATTAAAGAGTGGCTCCCCAGTAAACAGACGTTAAGACCCTTATAAAGAAGCCTTTTGATCAGATCCACATAATATGTACAAACAGATCGTTATCTGTGGCTCTGTAAAAGGTTGTGTAATAGCTCTGACACTATATATACTGGTGCATGTGTTTCATATAGGGACATAGGTGTATAATATCTACTCTATCTTCTTTACTAGTAAGAATTACCACGAACGAGGAAACTAGAGCAGTCTGAAGATTTATCACTCAAAACGGCTCATTTGCTGTCTGTTCACTGACCCTGGGCTCTGTGAAAGGCTTTACAAAAAGTTGCATTATTAGCGATCCGTTGGTACTTGACAGGGTGGGTATTTTTTTAAAGCAAGTTCATTGCATGAAATATCAGTGACTACAGCAATGAAAACTAACTTGGGAGGCAGAGAGAAAACAAAAACCAAAGCTCAGCCTTTCACTGAAAAAACGACAATAAAACAAACATTTGGCCCGCACGAACCACATGCGTTCAGCCCTGACTTTACAGATCAAATAATACAACACGTAGCACAAACACTTTCACTTTCATTTGCAATGAAACCAGCAGGCACCCGTCGGGGGGTGGGGGGACGCAAATATGTTTTCCACGTAGTTGGATCGTAAACAAAATCTAACAATCAAATCGGAAACAGGAAAAAGGTGAAAATAGTATAGGACAATGTTGCCTTTGAGCAGCGTGCTCTGCTGAATCATTTATGTTCAGCGAGGCTAATGATGAGTCTGGGTTTTTTGGGGGGCGAGAGGATGGAATTGGCGCCTTGGAATTCCAGTTCGCATAACCGCCTAGTCCGTTTCCGATAGCCAAAAGAAGAGAGATCAAAAATCCTTCCAGAATCTAGACTCTAAGGTTTCAAGCTTCTGCTAACATTATTTCCCATCTGATGAGATTTGTTTTCATCCTACGCCGGAGGTAGTAGGTGTAATTCTTCTGGTGAATCCATGAATAGTTGGCTGAAGTATGAAATTATTCAGACTGGAAAGGTCCAAGAATACAGTTATTGCGATTCTTCTTCGAGTGCTGAAAGGGAAAAGCATCTGTCTGCAGAGTCAATAGTCCTCATCGTGACCTTAATCAGGATTTGGCTACGTGCCATTTAAAATGTAGAAATAGGTCCTGTGGTTGGCATTGACAGTTTCAAATAAACACACTCCATATGGCGCAGCACGTTTTATTTTTGAAGATAAAGAGCCATTATAGTGAAATTGGATTTCTACACTTAATTATATTAAACTGCTTTTAACAGTAGCTGTAACGACTAACACAAAAACCTGGGGGAAATAGTTGGCATTTGTCGTACTGAAATACTACCTGAATGGCCGTTGGATGTATTATAAACACTTATTGGTGAGATCCTGTCGTAGTCTTTAACCAAAGTAATGTGATAGCGTCTCTACACTACTAATAAATAAGAGTGTAACTGCATGCCTTAGCTGAACTGTGAAAAAGTGCCTCTAAGAAATACCAGTATTCAAAAGAAATGTTTTGTTCTCGAGACATGAGCTTGTTGCCCTTGATATAATTGCTTATTCAAAGAGCGCCATCCTGCGTCTGAAAGCAGTAAAGGGAAGATTACGGTGGATGGACTTTAGGAGACAGAAATTTACTCCTTCTGTGTGCATTCTATGTATGGATTTTGTGTTCTTTATGCTTTGCCTGTGTTATTCTGTGGGATTTGTGTCTCTCTCTGTGTTGTTTTCCAATATGTATCCAGTTTTCCAGGGTGTGCCTGGTGTTTCAGTGTGTGTTTATGCCTGTGTGGGTTCTGTTTCTCTGTGGTGTGCATGCAACAGCTGTGTAATAAAGGATATGGATAAACATGATTTTTTTTCAGTTGATGTATGTAGTGTTTATATAATAGATTATTTCAAAACTTCAGCTGCAGCAAATTATTTATCATGTGATCACATTCACTTGTCACACAAGAACCATTCAAAAAGCAAAAGGAGGTGGTGAGTAGAGCTGGTGGAATAATGGATTTTTTAGTTTATTGGCAATTCTGAAAAAAAAAAGTTTAATTTTAGGTTGAATCAATCAGTTTTGGCTCATTCATAGTGGGTTACTCAAAGTAGCAATTCATAATGACAATGAATAGTTATTGGACCAAGAAATGAAAGTGAGAATGACTATATAAGCCTGGTAGTTAGGGCACTTACCTGCCATGTAGAGGACCCAAATTAAAGACCCTCTACCACTGACTATTTAATTATACAAAATAGAAGTGCTTCAACAGGAAAAACTGATGGACTGCAATACCAGTATATCCCATGGTTCAGTGGTTAGGCCAATCTCCTACAACCTGAGATCTGAATTCATGTTCTTTCTCTTCATTAGGCAGAGGAAAACTGAAGCATAGTCTCCCATATATCAGGAGAGCAAACACTCTAATCACTAGGCTAAAGGCTATAATGGAGATCTGTTTCCTTCCCCCCATGTTTTGTGCCTTCTGCAAAAATGTCTAGAAACAAAAAAAAGTTGCATGGAAACATTTTGTTTCAATATTACTGAAACATTGAGTCTTTTGGTTTGGTCAAAACTATTTGGCAATCATGAATAGTTTCAAGTCAACTGAAACTGCATTAAAAAAAAAAAAACCTACCAAACTTTAGTGGAGAGTACCACTCTACTCTGCTACAGCACACATCTTAGTGGACTATTCTTTATCACCTTTCCTTCAGGTAACAGTATGGAGAATGGGGGGAGGTATTGGCTGTTACTTTGCTCTCCGCTTCTGAAAAGATCAGATTGTAAGGAGAGACAGCTAGTTTCCTCCCCACCTTCCTGAGCCTGGGGCAATGTGCAGGGCCGGCTCTAACTTTTTTGCCGCCCCAGGCAAAAAAGAATAGCTCTGCCCTGCCGTACCCCCCCCCCAGCGCCGCGCCACCGAACGCACACCCCCAGCACCTCACCGCCGAAATCCCCGCCCCCCCGAGCGCCACGCCGCCCAAAGCCTCCGCCCCCTCCAAGCGCCACGCCGCCCAAAGCCCCTGCCCCCCTCCAAGCGCCACGCAAGCCCCCGCCCCCCCCTCCGAGCGCCGCCCAAAGCCCCCAAAGCCCCCGAGCGCCACGCAAGCCCCCGCCCCCCAGTGCCGCACCACCCAAAGCCCCTGCCCCACCTCAGAGTGCCGCCCGAAGCCCTCGCCCCACCCCCTCTCCGAGCACCATGCCGCGCCAAGCCCCCGTCCCCTACGAGTGCCGCCCAAAGCCGCCGCCCCCTCCAAGCGCCGTGCCACGCCAAGCCCCCGCCCCCCTCCGAACACCGTGCCGTGCCAACCCCCGCCCCCCCAGCGCCGCGCCAAACCCCACCCCCCTCCGAGCGCCGCCCAAAGCCCCGCCCCCCAGCGCTGCACCGCCCGAAGCTCCGCCCCCCCCAGCGCCACGGAAACAAAAAAAAATACCCTCCAGCGCTGCCCCGACAACCAAAAAATAAATAAATAAAAACCCGAAGTGCCGCCCCGCTCCAAGGTGCCGCCCCAAGCACGTGCTTGGTCGGCTGGTGCCTGGAGCCGGCCCTGGCAATGTGAGGGGAGAATGCTGGTGTACTGTGCTCCACCGTGTAAAGGTAGTAGCATTGTAAAGTAAACTGTTGGGTGCATTGCTACTCCCACTCCACTGCATAAAATGGATATTTTCAAAGTAAGCCTTGCTTCAAATTTAATTCAGCTAAACTAAAATTAGCAGTATGTTTATTTAATGTTTGTCTATTTTTTGTTTCAACAACCAGTATCTGAATAATAATCATATTGAATTTTTGAGAGCCTACAGGTTTTTTTTTAAAAAAGGAACCACACAGCAAACAGTATGCAGAGTCACTACATAGAAGAGGCTTTGCTAAGCGTGACAGGCGCTGTTGTACTATCACATGGCAAAGACAATAATTCCATTTTGGGGTTCTGGTGACATTAATAAACAACTTGTGTGACAAAGTTTCTCCTCTATCTTGGTGGGTCCTGCGCTTATTGGCGGATTTTCTTGCCTCAGAGATTCACCATGTGGGTTGGGGAACAGCCCAGAGACTTTCCCCTCTGTAAGAACCCACAGTCCAGGTCAATTGGGAGGTTTGGGGGGAACCCAGGCCCACCCTCTACTCCGGGTTCCAGCCCAGGGCCCTGTGGACTGCAGCTGTCTATAGTGCCTCCTGTAACAGCTGCATGACAGCTACAACTCCCTGGGCTACTTCCCCATGGCCTCCTCCAAATATCTTCCTTATTGTCACCACAGGACCTTCCTCCTGGTGTCTGATAACGCTTGTGCTCCTCAGGCCTCCAGCAGCACACTCTCAGCTCCTTGCACCTCTTGCTCCTAGCTCCTCACACTCACACCACAAACTGAAGTGAGCTCCTTTTAAAACCCAGGTGACCTGATTAGCCTGCCTTAATTGATTCTAGCAGCTTCTTCTTAATTGGCTCCAGGTGTCCTAATTAGCCTGCCTGCCTTAACTGGTTCTAGCAAGTTCCTGATTAGTCCAGTGCAGCCCCTGCTCTGGTCACTCAGGGAACAGAAAACTACTCATCCAGTGACCTGTATATTTGCTCTCTACCAGACTCCTGTACCCCACTGGTCTGGGTCTGTCACACTTGAGTAATTATGTCACCAGAAACCCTGGATGGGATTACAGATTTATTGAGCATAGTGTACTTTACTCTACATGTTAACTTGTGTGCCAGTCTTTTCTTATCATGAGAATGATTTGCTGAAGCATTAAGCACCCCTGACTTCACTTTAGGCCTTTAAATCCTCTAGCCTGCCTGTCACTGACTACTAAAGATTGCTACACAGAGTTTGTGATTAAATAAACATTTGTTTTAAACTTTATGTAAACAATGTTTTATATTTAAAAGGTATTTTTGAGCCCAATCCTGGAAATTTTGCCATTAACTTTAGTGAGACCAGAAGAGAAATCTTTAAGTCTTTGGTGGGCTGTCCACGTTTAGTAAAATGAGCTTCTTGTTTCCCATGCATTTAGATATGTATGCTTGCATGTATGCTTCTTCCAAGACATTTTTATTTCCTCTCCTTCTGGTCAGCTCAATGGAAACATGAGGATGATCACCCAAAATACATAGAAAAAATTCCAACAATATATAGTGAAAGAATAATACTTCATAATATTTAAATTTTAGCAATCTGCTGTCACTAAAGGACTTGTTTATAGCTTCATACTGAAGAAACCGAACATACAAATTATTATTAATTCATTATTGTAGCACCTAGGAGCCCTAGTTATGGACAAGGACTCCATTGTGCTAAGCTTTGTAAAAACACAGAATAAAAAGTCTCTCTCTGTCCCAACTTAACATGGTATAATTCAATTGACTTTAATTTAATTGTCCTTTATATTTCAGAACTTTCCCTCGCATATTTGCTTAATATCAAAGAAATCTGTGAACGTCTGTTAAAGGCACTTAAAGAAAAAATACTAACGAATACTGTTCAAAGATATAGATAAGACACCCAGACACCATCATAGGACCTAATCACATCAGCCACATCATCAGAGGCTCATTCACCTGCACATCTAGCAATGTGATATATACCATCATGTGCCAGCAATGCCCCTCTGCCATGTACATTAGCCAAACCGGACAGTCTCTACGCAAAAGAATAAATGGACACAAATCAGAGGTCAAGAATTATAACACTAAAAAAACAGTTGGAGAACACTTCAACCTCCCTAGTCACTCAATTACAGACCTAAAAGTTGCAATTCTCCAACAAAAAAACTTCAAAAACAGACTCCAACGAGAAACTGAAGAATTGGAATTAATTTGCAAACTGGACACCATTAAATTAGGCTTGAATAAAGACTGGGAGTGGATGGGTCATAACACAAAGTAAAAACTATTTCCCCAGGCTAATTTTTCCCCTACTGTTACTCACACCTTCTTGTCAGCTGTTTGAAATGGGCCATCCTGACTATCACTACAAAAGTTTTTTTCTCCTGCTGATAATAGCCCTCCTTAATTGATCAGTCCTGTTAGAGTTGGTGTGACAACACCCATTTTTTCATGTTCTCTGTGTATATATATCTTCCTACTGTATTTTCCACTGCATGCATCCAATTAAGTGGGTTTTAGCCCATGAAAGCTTATGCCCAAATAAATTTGTTAGTCTCTAAGGTGCCACAAGTACTCTTCGTTCTTTTTGCTGATACAGATTAACACGGCTACCACTCTGAAACCAGATATTATGGTGTTGGGCACATAAAAATGACGTACTGTGGATTTTGCAGTAGTATTTTGAGATACTGAGTACTACAGAATTTAGGCTATAATGTACTACCGCTTTTTTCCATGCCGTGTATACAGTTTGTACTGGATATGAGGACTTTAGGCCAAAATCGTTCTCTGTGTAGTAAATTCCATGTAAGGGACTAGAAACTCTGCCTTACACATTCTTCTGTCAAAAGGCAGGATTTGCCCGTTTGGGAAAACAGGTGGTTTGGCTTCCAGGCCCCAGGAATCTCAGGAGATCTGCCAGAGGTCAAGTCTGTTTGCACATCTCCCCAGTCGATCTGCTCCTAACACATAGATCCCAAATTCTGTGGAGAGGCTTCTTCAGCATAGGGCAGCTTGATATTTCAGCATTCCCTCCTTCTACTCCCTCTAAGGAGGCTGGACCTCACATGTACATTCCCATTGTATTGTATTTACCTCCCCATGCCATTTTAATTCTGACCATACTATCCCAAGCATGGTGAGCTATCATGATGCTAGGGTTATTTAAACTAATATTACTATTAATGTCTTGTAATATTTGTTACTAGTGACCCTCATTGAATCTCTTGGTGTGCAATATAGACTAAACCATATGTTTTACTGCTTGTTAAAAGATTCAGCTTGGTCATATATGTGACATTGCACTCCATATGTTTATGGAAATATGCTTATGAGTGTGAATATAATGTAACTGGAATATGCTTTATGCAAAAGGTCTCTTGTAAGGTATCATTACAAAGCTTATAATCTACTGAGTGTGTTCATCCTATCGGTATGTATGTATCATTCTTGTATCTAAAACTAGAAATATGAAGTATTACTCTGAGGTCCTACTGTAATTATGCAAAGTGTGGGCTATTAATAATGGCTTGGAACCTTGATGGCTCCCATTAACCAGGACAATTGGTTGTAAATGGCTTTGTTTACTCGCAAACTTTCCTGGGTACCTGCAGGCCAACCCTGAAAGAATGGAGAATAAGGTCTTATAGTGACATGTGATCATGTCACTTGGAACTGGAATCCATCTTAAACCTGGTGCTTTTCCATTTAGAAGGAAGGGTGGGAACCCAGAGAAGGACAAAAGATTCCCGCCTTGTGCCAAAGCTATAAAAGGGCATGGGAAAAAACAAGGGGGGGAGGGCTGCAATCATGAGAAATCCCGTAGTTATCACCTAAGCTGGAACAAGGACTATACCTGGGGAAAAGATTGGGCTCAGACTAGGAAGGAGTCTAGTCTGTGAAAGAAGCTTATTGGAATATCTCTGAGGATGAAATTTACCTGTATTCAGTTTCTTAAATGTATTAGGCTTAGACTTGTGTGTTTTGTTTTATTTTGCTTGGTAACTTACTTTGTTCTGTCTGTTACTACTTGAAACCACATAAATCCTACTTTTTATTCTTAATAAAATCACTTTTGTTTATTATTAAACCCAGAGTAAGTGATTAATACCTGGGGGAGCAAACAGCTGTGCATACCTCTCTATCAGTGTTATAGAGGGCAGACAATTTATGAGTTTACCCTGTATAAGCTTTATACAGAGTAAAATGGATTTATTTGGGGTTTGGATCCCATTGGGAGCTGGGTGTCTGGGTGCTGGAGACAGGTAACCTGCTTAGTGGTTTTCAGTTAAAGCCTGCAGCTTTGGGGATGTGGTTCAGACCCTGGGTCTGTGTTGCAACAGGCTTGCGTGTCTGGCTCAACAAGACAGGGTTCTGGCGTCCCAAGCTGACAGGGAAAACGGGCTCAGAGGTAGTTTCAGCACATCAGGGGACAGTACCACGGGGATCTCTGTGACCGAACCCATCACAATACATTTGAAAAAATAATACATAAAAAGCATTCCCAAGTTTATGTACACATTTTAGTTTCCAGCAGAACCACTGCTATGCACAAGAATGCCTTTCTTTAAACACAGCTTTGGAGATTTGCAACTTTTCTAAGGACTAGTTCCCTTTTCAAAACACTTGCGTAATGCTGATTTTGGCATGACATGGACATCCAAGCCTTCTGCTTCTATGAGGTGGAGTAACAGAGTACGACTAGCCCAACAGCCATGGCAGTCAATCTTGGAAATGAAACTGGGAGTGTCACTGTGTGTGTGCCCAGTACACCCCCCATCATCTTAGTGTGGGACAGGTTCTTCCCTAGTGGAGTGAGAAATGAGAAAATTAGCTGGAACATGTGGTAGTTTGATTGCTAGAAAACAAGCGCTCACTCAACAAATTGAAAGAAAGGACTTTTCACAGAATTGTAGTGGAAGGGACCTCGAGGGGTCATCTAGTCCAGTCCCCTGCACTCAAGGCGGGACTAAATATTATCTAGACCATCACTGACAGGTGTTTGTCTAACCCAATCTTAAAAATCTGCAATGATGGAGGTTCCACAACCTCCCTGGGCAATTTATTCCACTGCTTAACCACCCTGACAGTTAGGAAGTTTTTCCTAATGTCCAACCTGCACTTGCTGCAATTTAAGCCCATTGCTTCTTGTCCTATCCTCAGAGGTTAAGGAGATTAATTTTTCTCCTTCTCCCTGTAACAACCTTTTATGTACTTGAAAACTGTTATGTCCCCTCTCAGTCTTCTCTTCTCCACACTAAACAAACCCAATTTTTTCAATCTTCCCTCACAGGTCATGTATTCTAGACCTTTAATCATTTTTGTTGCTCTTCTCTGGATTTTCTCCAATTTGTCCATATCTTTCCTGAAATATGGTGCCCAGAACTGGACGCAATACTCCAGTTGAGGCCTAATCAGTGCAGAATAGAGCAGAAGAATTACACTGGTCTACAATTTTTGAGAAGTCGTCTGCTTCAGAGATAAAATGTGCTATTTATTATGTATTTTGATGTGCTGAATTCAAATATGACAATTAAAACAACTGATTGGCTACTGTTTCTAAGATATTTAAGTTTTTACATTTTATGTCTATGTATATTGTGTAGATAGTAGAGTTTCAATCATAAATTGTAAACCTAGGTCTTTTCATGTGTTTATGGTTGCTTTACATGATAATATTTCACCTGTCCTGTTTATGTAACACTTTAAAAATCAGCAAAAGGGTTATATAAATAAAATTTATTATGAAACAAAAGGCAAAAAAAACTATTATGTACATAGTTTAGTCCTATTCAGTGTCTACTCGGCACTTCTTGGCTTGTCTCTTGTATTCATTAAATGGAGCATCTCTTGTCACTGTCCAGCAATAGTCTGCAAGCATTGATGGGCTCCATTTGCCCTGATAGCGTTTCTCCATTGTTGCAATGTCCTGGTGAAATCGCTCGCCGTGCTCGTCGCTCACTGCTCCGCAGTTCGGTGGAAAAAAATCTAGATGAGAGTGCAAAAAATGTATCTTTAGTGACATGTTGCAACCAAGGCTTTTGTATGCCTTGAGGAGGTTTTCCACCAACAACCTGTAGTTGTCTGCCTTGTTGTTTCCGAGAAAATTTATTGCCACTAACTGGAAGGCTTTCCATGCCGTCTTTTCCTTGCCACGCAGTGCATGGTCAAATGCATCATCTCGAAGAAGTTCACGAATCTGAGGACCAACAAAGACACCTTCCTTTATCTTAGCTTCACTTAACCTTGGAAATTTTCCACGGAGGTACTTGAAAGCTGCTTGTGTTTTGTCAATGGCCTTGACAAAGTTCTTCATCAGACCCAGCTTGATGTGTAAGGGTGGTAACAAAATCTTCCTTGATTCAACAAGTGGTGGATGCTGAACACTTTTCCTCCCAGGCTCCAATGACTGTTGGAGTGGCCAATCTTTCTTGATGTAGTGGGAATCTCTTGCACGACTATCCCATTCGCAGAGAAAACAGCAGTACTTTAAGTATCCAGTCTGCAGACCAAGCAAGAGAGCAACAACCTTCAAATCACCACAAAGCTGCCACTGATGTTGGTCATAGTTTATGCACCTCAAAAGTTGTTTCATGTTGTCATAGGTTTCCTTCATATGGACTGCATGACCAACTGGAATTGATGGCAAAACATTGCCATTATGCAGTAAAACAGCTTTAAGACTCATCTTCGATGAATCAATGAACAGTCTCCACTCATCTGGATCGTGAACGATGTTGAGGGCTGCCATCACACCATCGATGTTGTTGCAGGCTACAAGATCACTTTCCATGAAGAAGAATGGGACAAGATCCTTTTGATGGTCACGGAACATGGAAACCCTAACATCACCTGCCAGGAGAGTCCACTGCTGTAGTCTGGAGCCCAACAGCTCTGCCTTACTCTTGGGTAGTTCCAAATCCCTGACAAGGTCATTCAGTTCACCTTGTGTTATGAGGTGTGGTTCAGAGGAGGAGGATGGGAGAAAATGTGGGTCCTGTGACATTGATGGTTCAGGACCAGAAGTTTCATCCTCTTCCTCGTCTGACTCAAGTGAGAATGATTCTGGTGCATCAGGAACCGGCAGTCCTTCTCCGTGGGGTACTGGGCGTATAGCTGATGGAATGTTTGGATAATGCACAGTCCACTTTTTCTTCTTTGACACACCTTTCCCAACTGGAGGCACCATGCAGAAGTAACAATTGCTTGTATGATCTGTTGGCTCTCTCCAAATCATTGGCACTGCAAAAGGCATAGATTTCCTTTTCCTGTTCAACCACTGGCGAAGATTTGTTGCACAAGTGTTGCAGTATATGTGTGGGGCCCACCTCTTGTCCTGAGCTCCAATTTTGCAGCCAAAATAAAGGTGATAGGCTTTCTTAACCATAGTGGTTATACTGCGCTTTTGTGATGCAAAAGTCACTTCACCACAAACATAGCAGAAGTTATCTGCACTGTTCACACAAGTACGAGGCATCTCTGCTCACTTTGGCTAAACAGAAATGTGTCCCTTTGCAAAATCAAACACTGACAAGTAAGAGAGCACGACACTGTATGATTTCTAGAGCTGATATAGGGCAATTTGTTCAGCAGAATGATGTAAGCTTCGTTATGATTGCATCATCCATGACTTCTAGGAATAACATGATGCAATTCATATCATGTATGACGCAATACCAGCTTCAGATTGCATCATTCATTGTTTTGCCTATAAAGCAAGTACTGTCCAAACCCAGTCATAGATTTATTCATAGATCCAGTCAAAGATGTATTTTAGTCATTTCTGGTTTAAATGGAGATCCCTTCCCTTTATAACTCACTTATCCTCCGCCATTCCCAAGTCAAGGGTCGTATATACTGACCCAATAGCATATCTTGAAAACTAGAGCCAATCAACAATTTTAAGCATCATTTTCGTTCTCAGTGACCCAGAATTAGTAGTTTGACTACATTTATTTCAGAAGCATTTTGGCTGTAGAGCAGTGTTACTTCTCATGTCTTGCTTACAACACTCCTGCTAATATATCCCAGCATGATGTTTGCTTTTTTTGCAACAGTGTTTCACTGTTGATTCATATTTAGCTTGTGATCCACTATGACCTCTAGGTCCCTTTCTCCTTCCTAGGCAGTCATTTCCCATTTAATGTGTGCAACTGATTGTTTCTTCCTAAGTGGAGTACTTTGCATTTGTCCTTACAGAATTTCATCCTATTTTCTTCAGACCATTTCTCCAGTTTGTCCAGAGCATTTTCAATTTTAATCCTATCCTCCACAGCACTTGTAACCCCTCCCAGTTTGGTATCTCGCAAAACTTTATAAGTGTACTCTCTATGCCATTATCTAAATCATTGATGAAGATATTGAACAGAACTGGACCCAGAACTGATCCCTGTGGGACCCAACTCAATATGTCCTTCCAGCTTGACTGTGAACCACTGATAACTACTCTCTCGGAACAGTTTTCCAACCAGTTATGCACCCACCTTATTGTAGCTCCATCTAGGTTTTATTTCCCTAGTTTGTTTATGAGACGGTCATATGTGAGCCTATCAAAGGCTTACTGAAGTCAAAATATACCACTTCTACCACTTCCCTCCTATCCACAAGGCTTGTTACCTTGTCAAAGAAAGCTATCAGGTTGGTTTGACACCATTTGTTCTTGCAAATCCATGTTGACTGGTACTTGTCACCTTATTATCTTCTAGGGGTTTGTAAATTGATTGCTTAATTATTTGCTCCATTATCTTCCTGGGTCTGTAATTCCCTGGGCTGTCCTTATTTCCCTTTTTATGGGTGGGCACTATATTTGCCCTTTTCCAGTCCTCTGGAATCTCTCCTGTCTTCAGGACTTTTCAAAGATAATTTCTAATGGCTCAGATACCTCCTCAGTCAGCTCCTTGAGTATTCTAGGATGTATTTCATCAGGCCCTGGTGCCTTGAAGACATCTAACTTGTCTAACTAATTTTTAATTTGTTCTTTCCCCATTTAGCCTCTGATCCTACCTCATTTTCACTGGCATGCACTATATTAGATGTCCAATCACTACTAACCTTTTTGGTGAAAATTGAAACAAAAAGGTAATTTAACACTTCTGCCATTTCTACATTTTCTGTTATTGTTTCTCTCACCCTCATTGAGTAACAGTCCTACCCTGTCCTAGGTCTTCCTCTTGCTTCTAATGTATTTGTAGAATGTTTTCTTGTTACCTTTTAAGTCTCTAGCTAATTTAATCTTGTTTTGTGGCTTAGCCTCTCTCATTTTGTCCCCACATATTTGTGTTATTTGTTTATATTCAGTCTTTGTAATTTGACCTACTTTCCACTTTTTATAGGATTTTTTTTTGAGTTTCACATCATTGAAGATCTACTGGCTAAGGCAGGTGGTCTCGTGCCATAATTCCTATCTTTCCTACGCAGTGGGGTAGTTTGCTCTTGTGCCCTTAATAATGATCCTTTGAAAAACTGTTTTTTCACAAACTGTTTTCCCCCTTAGATTTGATTCCCATGGGATCTTACCTACCAACTCCCTGAGTTTGCTGAAGTCTGCCTTCTTGAAATCCATTATCTTTATTGTGCTGTTTTCCCTCCTACTATTCCTTAGAATCATGAATGCTATCATTTCATGATCACTTTCACCTAAGCTGTCTTCCATTTTCAACCAGTTCCTCCCTATTTGTCAAAATCAAATCTAGAACAGCCTCTCCCCTAGTAACTTTCTCCACTGTCTGACCTAAAAAAATTGTCTCCAATACATTCCAAGAACATTGCTGGACAATCTGTGCCATACCGAATTATTTTCACAACAGATGTGAGGGTAGTTGAAGTCCCCCATCACCACGAAGTCCTGTTCTTTGGGTGATTTTGTTAGTTGTTTAAAAAAAGCCTCATCCACCTCTTCTTCCTGGGTAGATGGTCTGTAATGGACACCTACCATGACATCACCCTTGTTTTTTTTACCCCTTTTATCCTTACCCAGAGACTTTCAACAAGTCTGTCTACTATTTCCATCTTAGCCTCAGTCCAAGTGTATACATTTTTGATATATAAGGCAACACCTCCTCCCATTTTTCCCTGCCTGTCCTTCCTGAGCAAGCTATAACTTTCAATATCAATAGTCCAGTCATGTGTATTTAACCAATTTGTGATGCCAACTATGTCATAGTTGTTTTTATTAACTAGCATTTCAAGTTCTTCCTGCTTATTCCCCATACTTCTCACATTAGCAAACAGACATCTAAGATATTGATTTGATTTCCCCCCTATGTTCTCTCTCATCTGTCACCAATCCCTGCTCTAATGGCCTATGCTCCTCCCAGTTTCCAACCCTTCTAATTGGTCTCCATGTTTTGGATTTACCTGTGGGCTTTTGTCACTTGCCCCCATCAAACCTAGTTTAAAGCCCTCCTCACTAGGTTAGCCAGTCTGTATCCAAATATGCTCTTTTCCTTCCTCGATAGGTGGACCCCATCTCTGCTTAGCAGTCCTTCCCAGAACAGCATCCGATGGTCAAGGAAGCCGAAGCTCTCCTGGTGACACCAGTCTCGCAGCCAGGCATTCACCTCCAGGATGCATCTGTCTCTACCTGGACCCTACCCTTCACCAGAAGGATCTAAGAGAACACCAGCTGCACCCCCAACTCCTTCACCCTTACTCCCAGAGCCCTGTAGTTACTTCTGATCTGCTCAGGATCATACCTTGCAGTATCATTAGTGCCCACATGGATGTAGCATGGGTAGTAGTCAGAGGGCTGGATGATCCTTGACCTTTTTTCCATAATGTCTCAGATACAGGCTGCTGGCAGACAGCATACCTCCCAGGATGCGAGGTCAGACTAACAGAGGGTGCCTCAGTCCCCCCTCAGAGAGTCACCAACCACCACTACCATACGTGTCCTCCTAGGAGTGATGGCTGTGATCCTCCCAGCCGTGGGTGTAGATGGCTTCTCCTCCTCCACCTTGCTGCCAGGGCAGCATAAAGGTTCTTCATCACTGTGATGGGTGGGTTGGGAGTAGAGGTGGAGCACTGCCCGCTGCCAGACGTAACCAGCAGCCACTGAAGGAGCACAGGTTAAATGTCCCAGTGGCAGACCTGATTAGGGGATCCAACATACACATTGGTTAGACTGATCGGGGGATCCCTCCTCCTGGACTCTGATATATCCCCAAGATTTTACCTTCCTTTTAGATTGCCAGGTAAATTGAGGGAGCTGGTCCTTTCCTTACCAGGACTGATGCAGAGTAGTTAGAGAGTTACTCCATCTCTTCATGATATTAGTGGGGCAAGAAAGAGGGACGTAGGCTAGGAAATTGTTTTGTGCAGAAGGTGGGGAGCCTGTTTTATTACTTTGTCTATTTTCAATTTTCCAAGTCAATGGATTTACATCAAGGATGTGTTTGGCCCAATGAGCCTATTCATGTGATGAAGGAGACCAGTTTTTGGCTCACACTATATGTATTCCTGTTTTGTTGTAGTCCCATTTCCAGAATAAGTTGTTTAGCAGTCTTCCGTAAGAGCCATAAAAAGCATATTTGAGACAAATTCTACAAAACTTCCCTCTGGAAAAATCTGGTTGGCAGCATTGCTCGGGGCTAGGGTATATAGATACATGTGTAAATTATGTAGACATTCTCCATGGACATGCAAAAGTTAACAAGTCACTTGTTAGTTTTGATTGTAGGATGAAAGCTCTGAAGTACCAGGCTACAACTATTAGAAATATAGGTGATTTGATCGGAATTAAATGAATAGAACTCACATGACTTATGAAAAATCTGTCTGAAATATTTGGATTGAATGAGGATTATAGTATTCACATGGATAGGCATCTCATACTCCCAACTAACATTTGCTGAAGCAAGTGGTGATCCCTCACCTGTTTGTATGATTTATAATAAATATGAACATGAATGTGTACAGAGGCAGTCCTCGACTTTATGACATTCGAGTTATGACGAACGGCACTTACGATGTTTCTAAATTGACATCCAGTTTCGACTTTCCGACATCAGTTTCAACTTTCCAATACTCGATCCGACATTGTTCCTATGGGAAAATCAAGTTATGATGTTTTGACTTAAGACGTGATTTTCAGGAACCAATTGTGTCTTAAGTCCAAGGACTGCCTGTATTAAATGTCAGATTTGAGAATGAGCATGGATTTTTAAAAATAGAAAAGAATTGAACATACCCAATTTGGCCCTTAATTGGCAAACTAACACAAGTTAGAACAAAGATTATATTTCCTTTGGTTAGGATTTGGACCTGTTAACATTATGGTATTCTACTGAATATTCTTGAAATGCTTTAACTCATGTATACATTTTGGATTATTATTTGGTAAACTCAGATTGCTATATTTTAAAGATAAAACTAAAACAAAGACCGTTTCAAATAAAGTTAGAAGACCAGTGAGTTACACGCAAGTGTTTCCTGAAATCGCTGGGAACCAGAATAGGTCCCTCTCTGAGCTACAATTATTATGTTTCATGTTGTTTTTTGTTTAATACTCTTCAAGATACATTGAGGGAAATCTTTTACGTCAAATTGCTAAAGAATCAGCTATGCATCAAATCCCAAAACAACTTTTCATTTCTAAAGAGTTAAAAATGAAATTTTTTAGTTATAGGTCTATATTCTGGGCACAATCAGTGACCTGAAATATAAACTGGGTTCAGCATGCTGCTGTTCCTGCTATAGCCATTAAGTGATTATTTGCGTCAATAGACAAGTTACTGAAAAAGGATTAGATTCAATTGTTCTCAAAAACTTTCAGAAAGTTTAATATTATGGCTCAGCAGACTTGCACAGTATCTGCTAACAGTTTTGCAGTCTTACATAAAATAGCCATAGGACAGCCAGAGCAATTCTTTTTCAATGTGTCAGATGATGGGGGTTTTCTTTCTGGTCTCTGTACTGTATGGCTATTCAGGATCAAAACAGGCCTCAACCTCCTTGTGATCATCTTTGGAAATTGTTAGAAGGGATTTAAGTTGTCTATTGCAACAATCCTCTCCCCATGAAAAACACTGATTTATTGGAAAGAGTCAACTTTCCATGTGATAAATATCCTACTCTATGGTCTCTGTTAACACATGCTGAAACTGCTAGCAAAAATCCTGACTACATTATTTATTTCACACTTTTTTTTTTTTAACATTTAATTGACAAGATCAGGCAGAGACGAGAGGGCACACAAAGGGGGGATACATTTATAGATACAGAGGATTAACTGGGATGGAAAAGCAAACAGAAGCACACTGCATACTGTGGTGCATCTGATACACTGGGGACCAATGAGGCTCAACTATATTGTTCATGCTGTGCTGTGCATGCTGCTTTTTTAGTTACACATTTTTCAGGAAAGGAATCATAGTTGTAAGCATTTATTTTTAGCTGTTTGCACCCACAACCACAGCCATTTTGAAGCCTAACTACAGGATTTCACCCACAAATTAGGCACTTAGACTATTAAATAGATGCAGTTATTGGTGTAAATGATTGCACCTGCAGTTTTGTGCCTGGATTTCATTACAGACACCAAATTGCCCCATTAATATTGGAGGCTGGCATGAGGCCCAGCTAAAAATAAGTGCCTACAACTATTATTATCCCTTTATTTATAAACTTAATTACCTTAATTTGTGAGGGCATATGACATCTAATAAGAATAAATGCAGGTGCAAATATCATGTATGTAAATTTCTATCTACAATTTAATATTGGAGGCCATTTTTTTTTAAAGTAAGCATTAGAACTTGCTCTTCTTTTAGTGGTTATAGGCCAAGAAAACCTTCTATCAACCTCCATATAAGCTGCCAAATCCCACCCCAAGGAGTTTTCTAGGTGGTAAACAACTTCATCAATGATTACTGAGTGTCTGCAGCCTGCATCAGAACTGATTACCAAGTCCTGCTAAGAACTATCATCCTACTTTCCCGAAGAGGTCACAAACATTCCATAAGGTTTTCCAAACAACCTGGATCTGTCCCATCTGCACTCACCAACCAGTAGTCCAAATGCATTCCCAGAGTTCAAGTACATTCACTCATCAAGAAGTTCTGGTTACCATAAAGGAGACTTTACCCAAGACTTGTGATTCTGACCATACCCTTCCTAGCTCGTGAAAGAGAGTGATGGACACCTTTTGCCACTCCTAACTAAAACAGTATATGCATCAATTTCCTCCTTCAAACATACAATAGTCTGACCAACATTGAAGAAACCCATTCTGGATACATCACTTCTAGCGAAGTACCACCCAATGTCAAACCTCTCATTCCTGAGCAAGCTCACAAAGAAGCTAGCCAACTTCAAACTCCTCTAATTAGAGTGAATATTCTAGACCCAGCACAATCTGGACACAGGCTATGACATGAACGGAAACATTTTAGCAGCACTAATGGATGATCTCTTCCTGTCAATAGATAGAGGGCAGACGTCCACTCCATCCTTCTGGATCTCTCTGCAGCAACTGACACTGTCAACCAAAAGATACTGCTATCTTGCTTGAGAAAGGTGGCAGGGGTCCAGGGTAATGTGCTAAATTGGTTTGAGTCCTACATGGAAGGATGTACCCAATTAATAGTGATGGGAAACTGGAACTCCACCACTAGACCCCTCAAGTAGAGTCCCACAAGGATCAATTCTCTTTTCTTCTCAACGTCTACATGTAACTGCTAAGTGAACTGGCCAGAGGACATGGACCAGTGATATGTATATGACACACAGCTCTACCTATCCTTCAGAACATATGACCACACCATTACCACCCAGATGGCCCAGTGCTTGGATGAGATCAGCTCACAGATGAAGAACACCTGGTTGAAACTGAACCCGAGCCAGGGCCGGCTCTAGGCACCAGCAAAGCAAGCAGTTGCTTGGGGCGGCAAATTTGCAGGGGCGCAAGAATCCAGCATGGGAGCTGAGAACCAACAGGGAGCCCTGGGAGCTGTAGTTCCTTGGTTAGCTCCCTGCCTATAGAGCCGGCCCTGGAGCAGGGAAAGAACTACATTTCCCAGCATTCCCTCAGCCGCAATTAACAGGAAAGGGAGGGGGAAGGAGTGTGAAACTGAGACCTCATGCTGCAGTTTGCTGTGAATGGTAGGGACAGAACCAGCTCTAGGTTTTTTGCCGCCCCCCACCCCAGCCCTGGGCTCCCCCCCGCACCCCAGTGTTGCCCCAGCCTTGGACTCTCCCCCCGCCCACACCCCCTGCCGCCCCAGCTCTGGCCCCCATCTGCACCCCTCTGCTGCACCAGCCCTGGGCTCTCCCCCCACCCGCACCTCCTGCCGCCCCAGCCCTGGGCTCTCTCCCCCCCCACGCCCCCTGGCGCCCCAGCCCTGGGCTCTTCTCCCCCCCCCCCCCCGCACCCGCACCCCCTGCCACCCCAGCCCTGGGCTCTTCTCCCCCCCCCGCACCCGCACCCCCTGCCACCCCAGCTCTGGCCCCCACCTGCTGCCCCAGCCCTGGGGGCTCTCCCCCCACCTGCACCTCCTGCCACCCCAGCCCTGGGCTCTCCCCCCCTGCACCCGCACCCCCTGCTGCCCCAGCCCTGGGCTCTCCCCCCACCCGCATCTCCTGCCACCCCAGCTCTGGCCCCCACCTGCACCTCCTGCTGCCCCAGCCCTGGGCTCTCTTCCCCCCCCCCTGCACCCACACCTCCTGCCTCCCCAGCCCTGGGCTTTCCCCCAAAGAAAGAATTGGGTGGACTAAATGGACAGTGCACCTCTCTATCTGAAGCCTAGCAAGGGAGATCCCACTAGAATTTAAAATGAAAAGTAAGGGAGGGGAGGCTCTACTAGTACCTGGGCAGCTTTAGATACAGTACCAGGCACATAGGAGGATTTACACTTCTGAGCCATGGAAGCAGAAACTGACTTTTCTTTTCCAGATTTAGCTAATATTCAGAAAGGGAATCTAGCACCTGCCTTCCAGATTTGAACACCCTCAAAATTCAGGAGTGCTCAAGCTCAATTTGGGCAGCTGTTACTTCATTTCTCCCAAATTAAGTATACTGACCCACTGTAACTTGCTGTAGAAAAAGTAGAATAAATTGAGCAAGAAATGCTTCCCAGTGGTTATTAGGACTGGAATTGCTTTTTTTTTTTTAGTTTTAGTTTTATTTGTTTAAAAGGAAGACAGTAATATTGCATTGGCAAATTCCCCATAGAAACAAAGAATGGAACAAAAGAATAATAAAGGCACCTCAACTTTTCCTCATTTATGTAGGACAGTCTTATAATATGCATCCAGATATCCTCCAATCACACAAGCTGAAAATTGTTCCACTTTACTGCAGTTCTGTAACCATATGGGAACCAATCCTGTCTGTGTTCTGTGCACATCCAAAATTCCTGCTGAATGACCCGCCCTGGGAGCGAGTTACCAATGACCCAGGGCTGGGGCGGCAGGAGGGTGCAGTTGGGGGGGGGGGGGGGAGAGAAGAGAGAGAGAGAGAGCCCAGGGCTGGGTGGGGGGGCAGCAAATTTTGCTCGGGGCAGCAAAAAACCTAGAGCCGGCCCTGACCCGAGCAAGACAGAGGTGATGCTGGTGGCAAGAGGAAACAATTTGAAGAGTTTGCAGCCAAGAAAGCAGTCTCTGTGGGTTGAAGGCACACACCCACAACTGATCAGTTTGGTCCATAATTAGAAGTGCTCCTGGATTCCTCATGGATGCTAAGCTCTCACACAGCATCTGCACTTTCTACCATCTCTGGTTGACTAAGAGTATAGTCAATGCCAATTATTTGGATTTAATGTGATGAACTTTAGCTCAAGAAACCTCACTAAACCTGAAATTTCCTGCATATTGAGTAGCATCCATAGCAGTTTTTTAATGGTGGTAAATGGGAAATAAAGATCATCATCCATCTGCTTAGGAAAACCATGCTAGCAACTTGCTATTAACCAACATGCTTAAACAGAGATATTCCTAGCAGTGTCAACCAGTATATGAATAGATCCAAACAAATCCATCTTTAGCAGGACCGAGCACTATCTTGTTTTGAAAATGTCCAAAAGTCACACCTTAATAGCAAATGGCAAGTATATCCAATTTGTCCCTTTCTGCAGTTTAAAACAATACAATTTCTTGAAGAGAAACTCCCAGATGCCCTAGATAAACTTCAGGTTTCTCTGTTATTTTAATTGCACCATTATACTGTTCCCATTTGTCATTTTTAAATAAATATAATTAGCCAGCTGCCAAGAAAACTCTGGCTCCTACACACTTAAGCCTTACTCAAGATTGACAATTCCAGGGCCAGCCCATAACATTTTGGCACCTGAAGCGGGGAGCTCAAATGACGCCCCCATGCCCCCTCGCTTGGGCCTAAACTTTGAAAGGTCTCAATTCTGCCTTCATCCTGTTCTACTCCTCTCATGGTACTTGCTCTGCTACCTACCCCAATAAAAGAGAACTAACAACTTAAAATGCCTTGTTCAAAATTTTTAAGTAACACTACATTTGCTGTTCAGGCGTTTGAAAGTTAACTTTTCTTGTCTGCATAGTAAACACTGGCATTTTTATCTGTTTGAATAATCAAAGTGGTGCTTTCCGTGCCTTTTGGTTGCAAAGATTTGAACTGTTTCCTGCTGAAGGTCCCCAGTCTGGGCCAGCTCATGCTCTATTGAGATGGTTGCAAGGCCGACAAGCCTCTCCTGTGTCATTGTGGAGTGTAGATGTGTTTTTGTTAACTTCAGCTTGGAGAAGCTGCGTTCTCCACCGGCAACTGTTACAGGAAGTGTTAGAAGTATGCACAGAGCAACAAAAGCATTTGGAAAGACGGTGGTCATCTTATTTGTGCACATATATTCCAGAACAGCCTTTGGAGTTGATCCTGCTGAAATGTATCTTGAAAGGGCTTTCAGTTCATCACCTAAATCACTCGCATCAATATCGTGCATGTCATCATGTGTCAATATTGTCTCTAGTGCCCTGCATTGCTGGTGTAGGTCTTCTTCAGGTATAGTGAGGAGTACAACATCCCAAATATACTGCTGTGTTCCTTGAGCTGCATGAAACATTTTTCAACTGACTGTATTGCACAATCTAGCACCTGGTTAAAGAATTCAACTTTGAATTGTTGTTTGGGGTCTCTTATGGCATAGCGGAACTCCCTACTGGCATAAAGATGCCACAGCAGACTCCAGCTGCCTCACCAGCTCCTGACATAGGAAGCATGTCAGGGTAAAGAAGGGATAAAGAGGAGCAGAGCTCCCCTATGTCAGTGGAGAATAGGCATAAGGTTTTTCACAGACAAGTGATATAACTTAGAGCATTCCTTCAGTTGCTCTAAACCTCCTCAAAGCCATGGATGGTGCAGACCATTCATCAAAATCAAGGAGCCAGTTTCAGCTCCCTGAGCTCCCCACCTCTTCCTCACACCAAGCAGAGCTTGGTTACAGAAGAGATTCTGGCGCATAAGATTAAACTGTGTTCTTCCCATTTTGAATATCCGCAGCAATAAAAAACAGTTTCTGCAAGCCAAATTAGGACCTTTCAAAGGGGAGAGTTAATGGTGTGCACAGAACCTTAATTTTGGCCTTCCCTGACTGAGTTCTTAACCATGCCACATATATGGAATTTCCTAGAGCTTTGGGTTTTTTTATTTAAAAAATAAAGAACTAACAGGAAAAGGAGCATTAACTCAAGAAATTTGTAGCACTGCTTGCTTGTCAAAAATGGGCAACATCACAGGGGGTGGATATCACTAGATGGTCTGCTCTTCTAGATCAGGGGTCGGCAACCTTTGACACGCAGCTCGCCAGGGTAAGCACCCTGGCGGGCCAGGCCGGTTTGTTTACCTGCCGCGTCTGCAGGTTCGGCTGATCGCGGCTCCCACTGGCCGCAGTTCACTGCTCCAGGCCAATGGGGGCGGAAGGAAGCGGCGCAGGCCGAGGCATGTGCTGGCCACCGCTTCCTCCTGCCCCCATTGGCCTGGGATGGCGAACTGCAGCCAGTGGGAGCCGCGATCGGCCGAACCTGTGGACGTGGCAGGTAAACAAACCGGCCTGGCCCGCCAGGGTGCTTACCCTGGAGAGCCGCATGCCAAAGGTTGCCAACCCCTGCTCTTGATAATGAATCCTATGGACTAGGGCCTTTTCTATTGACGCAACATATCCTTAAACTTATTTAAGGGTGTTCACACAAAAACTTACACCAACTTTTGGGTGCAGACAAGGCCTAGATCTGTTGGAGAGAAAGTTGTATTCCCTAAGGGAGATGAGGAGGGAGAACATAGTTCCTTTTGCTTCTGCCATTTCTCTATCCTCCTCCATCAATTTGTTCCTCTTCTCTTCCTCTCTCCTGTGCTCTGCTCCAAAGAAGGTACTATTTAAGGATAGCAGGAGGTAGCTGTGGAGTGGTTACTTGTAATCTACTGTGTCTGCTGCTCACAGCACTCAGCCAGCTCGTTGCCATCTTTAAACTGTACCTTCCAGCATCACTACCTCTTCCTCCAAGGCTGCTGATCGGAGAACTTCAGTAGCAGTGTCCGTTGGACCCGGACAAGCACTCTCTCTCCTTGTGCTGTGCCACGAGTCTAGCCAGCACATGGGGGCTAATCATTCTCAGTTCCTTCTCTACCGCAAAGTCATAGCGAGAACTCTGAAGTAGAGAAGAGGAGGGTGGGTTGTGGAGCACCCATAGGGGGACACATCTTGAAGAAGCATTGTTTCTGCACAAGATGAGTAATTTCTTCGAGTAGTGTCCCTATGGGTGCTCCACTATAGGTGACTCCCAAGCAGTATCCCCTTTGGAGGGCTGGAACTTCAGAGTCGGGTTAGTCACAGATGATGGTACTGTGGAGCCAAAAGATGGAATCAGAGGCAGAGTCCCTGGTGATTGCATAATGTTCTGCAAAGGTGTGGACTGATGCCCAAGTTGCTGCTCTTCAGATCTCTGAGATCGGGCATCCTTGAGGAAGGCGACAGATGAGGAAATTGATCTCGTGGAATGTGTACAGATGGAGTCCAGAGGGGTCATGTTATGAATTTGGTAGCAGTGTCTGATGCAATTAGAGACCTACTTGGGGAGTCTTTGGGCTGATATCCCTGAGCACTTAAATCTTTCCACCACAGAGAGAAATAGTTAGAGGACTTCCGGAAGGCCTTTGTCCTACCAAGGTGGGACAAGGGCTCTTCTAACGTCTAGGGTATGCAGTATGACCTCTCTACTGTCTCGGTGAGGCTTGGAGTAGAAGGCAGGAAGATGAATAGACTGATTCATGGGAAACGAGGTCACTTTAGGGATGAACCTGGGATGCGGCCAATGTGTAACCTTGTCAGGGAAGAATACGGTGTACGGGGGATACGCCAGCAGAGCTACTATTTCCCCTATTCTTCTAGCCGAGGTAATTGCAACCACAAAGACCGTTTTCATCAGTAGGTATGCTAGCGAACAGGTGGCATAGGGCTTCACCCCATCAAAGGGGAGGTCCTCCACCATGGTTTGCACCTCCTTCAGGAATCCCGAAATGTGAAGCCACGACGCCCGTTTCATCACCAAAATTGTGGAGATGGTCCTGGCAGCTGTGTCAGCGGTGTTGAGGGCCAACTGCAAAGCTGTTTTTGCCACCAGTTACCCTTCCTGGATGACGGCCTTGAAGGAATTCCAGGAGCTCTCCGGCAGTTGATCAATAAAGTCTTGTAGTTTCTGTAATTCATGTAGTCACACTTTGCCGTGAGCACCTGGTAATTGGCAATTCAAAACTGTCAAGAGGCTGAGGAGTACGTCTTCGTACGAAAGAGATCAAGACTCTTCCAATCTCTGTCGTAGGGCATTGTCCTAGAGTGGTGTTGTCAGCCATGAGAGTTCAGAGTGTCCACCATGATGAAATTGGGCAGTGGGGTGGGTAAATAGGAACTCTGATTCCTTTGAGGAGACATAATATTTTTTGTCCACTTGCTTGCATGTTGGGGCCACTGAAACCGGAGTTTGCCACATCCTCTTAGCTGGGTCTAGGATGGCCTTGTTAATTGGGCAATTTTGGAGGTAGATGACGCATGGAGGATATCAATGAGCTGGTGGTGCATATCTTTAACCTCCTCCAATGGTATGTGGAGGGTGTCCGCCACTCTCTTTGCCAGCTCTTGGACCAAGCGAAAGTAGTCTGCCATGGAAGGTGGTGATGGCATAACTGCTTTGTCTGGTGAGGAAAAGGGACTCAATGCTTTTTTTGGCTCTGTCTTCACAAACAAGGTCATCTCCCAGACTACTGCACTGGGCAGCACAGCATGGGGAGGGGGTGACCAGCCCTCTGTGGAGAAAGAAGTGGTTCTGGGCTATTTAGAAAAGCTGGATGAGCACAAGTCCATGGGGCCGGATGCGCTGCATCTGAGGGTGCTAAAGGAATTGGCGGATGTGATTGCAGAGCAATTGGCCATCATCTTTGAAAACTCATGGCGATCGGGGGAGGTCCCGGATGACTGGAAAAAGGCTAATGTAGTGCCCATCTTTAAAAAAGAGAAGAAGGAGGATCCGGGGAACTACAGGCCAGCCAGCCGCACCTCAGTCCCTGGAAAAATCATGGAGCAGGTCCTCAAGGAATCAATTCTGAAGCACTTAGAGGAGAGGAAAGTGATCAGGAACAGTCAGCATGGATTCACCAAGGACAAGTCATGCCTGACTAACCTAATTGCCTTCTATGATGAGATAACTGGCTCTGTGGATGAGGGGAAAGCAGTGGATGTGTTATTCCTTGACTTTAGCAAAGCTTTTGATACGGTCTCCCACAGTATTCTTGCCGGCAAGTTAAAAGAAGTATGGGCTGGATGAATGGACTATAAGGTGGATAGAAAGCTAGCTAGTTCGTCGGGCTCCACGGGTAGTGATCAATGGCTCCGTGTCTAGTTGGCAGCCGGTATCAAGCGGAGTGCCCCAAGGGTCGGTCCTGGGGCCGGTTTTGTTCAATATCTTCATTAATGATCTGGAGGATGGCGTGGACTGCACCCTCAGTAAGTTTGCAGATGACACTAAACTAGGAGGAGTGGTAGATAGGATACGCTGGAGGGTAGGGATAGGATACAGAGGGACCTAGACAAATTAGAGGATTGGGCCAAAAGAAATCGGATGAGGTTCAACAAGGACAAGTGCAGAGTCCTGCACTTAGGACGGAAGAATCCCATGCACTGCTACAGACTAGGGACCGAATGGCTAGACAGCAGTTCTGCAGAAAAGGACCTAGGGGTTACAGTGGATGAGAAGCTGGATATGAGTCAACAGTGTGCCCTTGTTGCCAAGAAGGCTAACGGCATTTTGGGCTGTATAAGTAGGGGCATTGCCAGCAGATCGAGGGACGTGATCATTCCCCTGTATTCGGCATTGGTGAGGCCTCATCTGGAGTAGTGTGTCCAGTTTTGGGCCCCACACTACAAGAAGGATGTGGAAAAATTGGAAAGAGTCCAGCGGAGGGCAACAAAAATGATTACGGGGCTGGAGCACATGACTTATAGGAGAGGCTGAGGGAACTGGGATTGTTTAGTCTGCAGAACAGAAGAATGAGGGGGGATTTGATAGCTGCTTTCAACTACCTGAAAGGGGGTTCCAAAGAGGATGGATCTAGACTGTTCTCAGTGGTACCAGATGACAGAACGAGGAGTAAGGGTCTCAAGTTGCAGTGGGTTGGATATTAGGGGAAAAAAATTTTAGGGAGGTGGTGGAATCTCCTTCCTTAGAGGTTTTTAAGGTCAGGCTTGACAAAGCCCTGGCTGGGATGATTTAGTTGGCGATTGGTCCTGCTTTGAGCAGGGGGTTGGACTAGATGACCTACTGAGGTCCCTTCCAACCCTGATATTCTATGATTCTATGATATTGCCTTGGGAGTGACCTCCTCCTCTGCATCCACCTCCTGCTCATCCATTTCCTAGGATTCTGAGGTCCACAATGCTGTGGCTGAGGGAGCATGGCTGGGAGGCTTTTGGGTGATACTCGGTGCCCTGGAGATAGGCTGTTGGTGTGCTGCCTAGGGGTCCCAATATGGCCACTGCGGTGGCATAGGGCCTCGTGGAGGTGCCCACAGGTGACTGTACTAAGATAGTGGCAGTGCCATCTGGTGGTACATTCCCAAACCCTGTTGATATTGGGTCCCATATGGAGCATGGGAGGAGTACCGAAAAACACTTTCCGGCTTGCTGTATGATCCCTTATTTGACATTGGAGGGGCATGGTATAATTGTGGGGCAATACCCCTTGGTTGGCCATGGCTCGGTGCCAGGATCTCGGTAACAAGAGGCGGAGAGTCAGGCGCTTCCAATGTGGCCAGGTCACTGGCTTGCTGGGATTCTGCTGGTACCGTGCATCCTGGTGTCAGTGGAGATGGGGACTTTGCCTGCACCAATCTCTCCGGTGACAGATGGGCTGATGCTGCTGTCAGTACTGAGGTCAGCTTGTGTACCAGGAGCATCTTAAGGCGTTTCCCTTATCTGTCTGTACTGAAGATTCAGTGCCTGTGTCCAAAGGGTCCATGGGCCTATCAACGGTACTGGACACTGACGGTCGCTGTGAGGCCTGGGTGCCGGACAGTCTCGGTGCCGAGGATAAGAAGCGAGATGGTGATCGCTTTCAGCTATCGCTAGGCTCACTGAGGGGACTTCCCGCTCCTCTTTTCAACTTGGGAGAGGACTCCCCAGACCGTTTCTTTGACCCACAATGCTTTGAAGTCGAAGTTGAGGGGAAGACTCGCCTGCTGGAGGGCTGTGGTCGGAAAGCCTCCTCCATAAAGATTTTATGGCAGAGCTCTCTGTCCTTGCGGGATCTTGGTCAGAGCTGCTGGCAGAGGAAGCACTTCTGCTGCTGGATGTGGCCCTTGCCGAGGCAGTGAATGCACTGGGAGTGCTTGTCCATGACAGGGATCGCCTTGTTGCAAGTACGACGCTTCTTGAAGCCCAGAGAGCCGGGCATACCCTTGTCCCGGGGGACACAAGAACAAAGTATTTTCTTTCTTGTTTTTTTCTTCTCTTTTTTTTTTTTTTTTTTTTTTTTAAAGGCATGGCCAAATAAAAGTCAGAATGACAAGCTAAAAGGTTTCTAAAAGCTAAGATTAACAATGAAAAAGAGAGTTAATGATCCGCTAATGGACAACTAAAGGTGCCATCTCTAGCATGGGGCAGTTGAGAAGGAATTGAGCACAGTTAGCCCAGGTGGCACAGCAAAAGGAGAGACAGCACATGTGCGGACCCAACAGACACTGCTTCTGAAGTTCTCTAATCAGCAGCCTACAGCGGAGCTCCCACAGGGACACTACTTGAAGAAGAAGAAACACAGAGCCACAGGAGTGATCCTTAAGGTACTGTAGCTCTGACACAATACACATCTGTCCCCCTCCATTGGTTTGTTTTTGCAACCAGTGAAATCAAAAGTAGTTTTGCCCTTGACTTCAAGGAGAATAGGATTGGTCCTCTTATCTTCACTAATTAAGTTTTTCACGTAGCCTAATAACTTATACCTGTCTCCTGTCGGAGACCCTTACCCCTAAAACCCTTGCACATGGAGGCAAAATGGAACTAGATTACAAGCCACTTGTTAAAAAACATTACAGCCAAGCCAACCTATCTGCTTCCTCAGTTTATTGGTACTAAACTGAATGCAAAGAAAAAACATGGTTGCCAGATGTTCAGATATACAGAGGGCCTTCAAATTAAAAAATTAGTTTCTCCATTGAGAGTATGGCACCAGAGCCTTTGGGACCTTTTCTGTGGTCAGAGGTTGGCCTTCTCAGTCTAATGCATACACATCAGTAGCTCTCAACCTTTCCAGACTTCTGTACCCCTTTCAGGAGTATGATTTGTCTTGTGTATCTGCTTTAAAACGATTTGCTTACAAAATCAGACATAAAAATACAAAAGTGTCACAGCACACTGTTACTGAAAAATTGCTTATTTTCTCATTTTTACTATATAATTATAAAATAAATCAATTGGAATATAAATATTGTACTTACGTTTCAGTGTATAGTATGTAGAGCAGTATAAACAAGTCATTGTCTGTATGAAATTTTAGTTTGTACTGACTTTGCAAGTGCTTTTTATGTAGCCCGTTGTAAAACTAGGCAAATATCTAGAGGAGTTCAGTACCCCTTGGAAGACCTCTGCATACCCCTGGGGTATGCGTACCCAATTGAGAACCACTGATATACATAATATATGAATGTACTATGCCTACATACAGCTGAGGCCTTATTAATTATATTTGTTAATAGCATAAGCGTTTAGCAGAAAGCGACCCTTGTCAATATTTTGCTAATAAATCAGATATCTAGAAGAGCCACTTCTCCCTCATTTGGTTTGGGGTTACTTGATCCTTTAAGTCTGGGTAGAAAAGCAAACTTAAACAAAACACAAAGCATCTCTTCAGGATGCTTTCCTCCTGTGATTAGTCTTACTGTCCCTCACCCCTTTTTTGGTGTCCTAATTAAAATAATCACTCAAACAATATTGATTTCCATTTAGCAGAGGGTCACACATTTGACGGAGGGAAGGATAAGAATTAAGGAAAATAAAGAGAAGAGCACATCCTAGGTTATTCTTCTCAGTTTGGTAGATGCCTTTCTAGGAATATTCCCTTCGTAGGAGGCCTAAAACCCCTTTTCACAAGGAACAGCCATCAGTTCCATCTTCCAACTACCTAATAGGCCACAACTGTCAACTCCTGCTAAGCTTGAGACCTTAGCCCAGTGGTTCCCAAACTTTTTACTAAGGTGACTCACCATTACCCCTGCTTCCCCTCCCCCTCCACAAGCCCCCTGCTTGGCTCCTCTCAGCCCCCTTGTTCTCGCTCTGCCAGTCCTGCACCCTCCTGCACCCCAGCCAGCCCCTCTCCCCCCATGGCTGGGCTGTAATTGCTACCAGGCTGTTGACGTCTGTTTGCTGGCTCCAGACACTTCCTCCACACTGCTGCTGCTGTCTAGGAGAAGTGAGAGCAAGATCCAGGAGGCAGCAGCTGCAGCAGAGCAGTGGAAGTGGGCAGAGCCAGAGAGTGTACAGAGAGTGTCAGCAGCCTGTCCCTGCCCTGTATGAGCTTCCTCCGTGCTCTCACTTCCCCTGGGTAGCACTGTGGAGAGTGGCATCCGGACAGGGGACAGGCTGATGATTATTCACTCGCTAGCTGCAGCTGCTTCCTCCACACTGCTGCTGTCAGGATCCCACTGCCTGCTGCCCAGGGGAAATAAGAGTACTGTGAGGGGCATGTCTCTGGGGCATGTCTGATGCACCTAAGCTCTTCCCATGACCCAGGGGTGGGTCAGGCTCCAGCATTTGGGAAACATTGCCTTAGAGAGTGTCTGCAGTAGAGCTGGGCAAGTAACAATTTTTTCATTCCACAAAAATTTTTGAGATTTCAAGTATTTTCCTGTTACATGTTGAGACAAAAACCAAGACCTTTTGAAAATTTTCACAAAAATTTAGACAGATGCTGTACTCTGGTGGTTAGGGCACTTGCCTGGGCTATGGCAGACCCAGGTTCAAGTCCCTACTCCTATTAGTAGTTATTTATACAAAATGGAACAGCTCCAGCAAAAGAGACTGAGGAAAACCCACTCCAGAATAGCCAATCGCCCAGTGGTTAGGATACTCACCTAGGATGAGAGCCAGATTCAAGGCCATGCTCTAACTCAGGCAGAGCAGGGAATTGCATCTGGCTCTATCATATCCCAAATGAGTGTCCTTGTGATGGGGGGCCCTGTTTGTCAAGTGGGACTTTCCCTATTGGCCCAGTCATCTGTACTCCTTGTGGGATCAAATAATTGTAACAATGTGGTCTCAGGATCCCTGGTGGGAGTCAAACAAATATCCACCTGCGTTCCCCAGGCGGGGTAGAACAAACAGTCTGTAGCCTCCGAGCCTCCTGGCTGGGGTCAACTGTAACAATTAGGGTTCCTGGCCTTCTGGGTGGGGCAGAACAGTCAGTCTATAGCCCCTAGACAGGGCTGATAAACAAGCTGTCTAGGGCCCCTGACCTTCCTGGCTGGAGCAAGCAAACAACAACTGGGGTTCTGACCCTCTGGACAGGGAAGAACAGTCAGTTTCTAGTCTCCAGGTGGGGCAGAACAAACAAGCAGTTGCCATACCTAGTGGCATGTGGAGAGGGGAACCCAGGCCCACCCTGCTTCACTGGGATCTGACCCAGGGCCCCACGAAGCTGGGAGATTCCCTGTTAAGAGATTAAGTGTTGACGTCTACTACCTTCCCTGGGTCACGTCCCACCACAAGTTGCTTCTCATGCATCTCCCTGGCTGGCAGCAGCTTGGCATCCCCATCAATCTCTGCGGTTGTCTGGTCGCTCACAGCATAGCGAGGCATGGTCTATGGTTTCCACTGCCTGGGGAGACTCTGGCGTCTCTGCAGGAGCTTGCAACACGCATCCTTCCTCCTCCTCAGCCAGCCCAGACTGAGCTGGGCTGCTTCCTTTTATCTGCCCCTTACACCTGCAGCATGTGCAGCAGGGGTGAGGAGGTGTGGCCTCCTGGGCCCACAGTGATTGGTCTGTCCCCGTTTGTCCAGTCTGGGGGTGGTACATTTTGTCACAGTCCTAACCAACTGGCTTTTCTGGGTTGGTTCTTGCTTTCATTTTGACCAGAAATTTCACCCTGAGAAGCCTTTCAAATGAAAGTTTCGTCAAAACTAATATGTTCCTGCAGAAAGTTTCAATTTTGATGAATCAACATTTTCCAACAGAACTGTTTGATTGAAAAATTCCCAACCATCTTTTGTCTACAGGCTGAGTTTTTATCCTGCAATCCTAAAGGTACAGCTTATCACTAAACAGTTTAGGGACAAAAATCAGTGAAATAAGGCACCTTTTGTGTTACTTGAGTTTCTAACAATTCTACTGCTATCATCATGGAGACTTTTCCCAATTCAACCCATTGCAAAGTTACTTCTATTTTCTCCCACCCTCTAACCTTTCAAAAGTGTGTCCTGAAATTTGCAACATGGGAGAGGGAATATAATTTAGGTTCTGATCCTACAAGCAGAACTGTTAATGGAGCTCCAAACATGCACAAGCTCATTTGTGGGCTAAAGCGTCGGCTCACCCTGTCTTTTCTTCTACTTCAATAAGTAGAGATAAAATGAGTTTGTGCTTACGACATGATCAAGGCTGACAGCCTTTGTAACACTGAAATCATCTGTCTTATCAGTTTCAATATGCCATACTTCTGAAGAATCATCTGCTGGATGTGGTGGGCCAGCCTAATGGTTTATAGCTGCATGTCACCACTCCTAAATTACATAAAAGTCTAATTCTGCCTTACATGGAGTCTAGCAGTATTGAGAACCTGCCTCTCTGGCCCCAACATCAGATAGCATGAAAAGTCTTTAAGAAGAACTCCTCAAGAAATGTTAATACTGTATCTGGACCAACAGCTTTATAGAGTGATTTTCTGCATTTACAGGCGGAAGAGAAGCAGTAAACGTGCAGGGTCCTCATGTGAAAGCAGGTCTATTAGAAGTTATTCATGCATGAGACCTGCAAGCCCCAGGGTTGAGTCAGTGGATTTAGTGCAGGAGGGATATGTCAATGTTTGACAAATCAGATACACTCTTGTTCTGTCTTTCTTCAGAGAAAGAAACTGTGTGCTGGTGACCAGAAAAACCTGTGGGTGCTTGTTCTGTGAAGGCTGTAATTGTCCATTCTACTTGTTTACTTAAAAGTCATGTTCTTGAAAGCATCTAACTGCAACTGCTAGTTCCTTCAAAGCTTTGACCTGCATGAGTACCTGATGAGATGATCAGACAGAAAAAGAGTAGGCATCAATTCCTTTCTCTTAGAGGCAGGTCAGCAGGATGATTTGGGTCAAAACCTTGAGAAAGGAGTAGGGGGGAAATGTTGTGCCCTGGGAGGGCTATCAGGGGAACCAAAAGGACAGAATCTGATAGCATGTACTGTGCATGTCTCCTAAGGAAAAGAGTAGCCACTTTACCACCTCCTACGGGACCTCTGGAGGCTAGAAGAGGAAAGGGGGTTCAGATCCCTCTGAGCAAGGGATCTGAATCAGTCTACCCCACTGATCCCTGCTGCTGGGTCCTGGTCAAATGGGGGCTGTAAGAACAAAAAGAGGAGGGAGCTGAAGCCACATAAGACAGGATGACTCATCAGAATCTGATAGGCTGCCAGAGCACCTGGCACCTTTGCCAATGGGTGAGACCTCCCAGGAGAGGATCCTTTGCAGCCTTCTCAACCATCTCCACAGCCTGAGCACTGGCTGGGAAAGGGAATTTCTTCCTCCTGGCTCATCTGAATCCTTTGTGCCTACTTTGCAAGCTGTGGGAATAAAGGTCCCATGCCTTCGGGGGGCAGGAAATGTGCTTTCAAAATCTTGGGGGGGAGCGGGAAAGTATCCCTTGTTCCATGCCATTAGTTCCTGTCCTGTTCTCAGTAAAGGAATCTTCCCTGTAGCCTGCTCAATTGTCTCAGGCTGGACCATGTCCACACAGTGGCTGGGAGCTTTAACCTTTGCCCCTGGCAGCCTACTTGATGGGAAGAAGTGAGCAAAAGGAAACATTTCTTGCCCTTTTTCTTCCCTGACTGTCTCTGTCTAGCATTTCTGAGAGGAGAAGGGAAGGATGTTGTGCTTCAAACTTGCCTCAGAAACCAAACGAAAATATTTATTTCAATGTAGTAGTTTTGAGGAGAAAAATCTTCAAAGCCTGCTCTGCCAAAAATGGAGATTGTGTAGAGTCCTTCCTGAGGGACCATCCCAAAACCTGGCTCAGAGCCAAAGATCTGGTCTGCCTGTAGTTACTATGGAGATAAGGAACACCCCACTGCGAATACTGTTTGACATAGTGGGGAATGAAAAAAGAGTAGCACAGTATTGAGAGATTTTGGAAGGAGAAATAGAAGACAGACATAAAATATAAGGAAGACAGTGGAAAACAAGATAGGGAAAGAACTCTATAACAAGATGGGTAGAGAAATGGAGAAAGAACGAGGAAATAGGCTCTGGATACTTTGCAATAAAATATATAAGAATCAAGGGGAAAAGAGCTAAATATACAAGGGAAGAAGGCATAATAAAATCAAGAGACATGGTAAGTTTCAAAAAGGGGATAAATTAAAAAAAGATTCTTACAACTAAAGATAGTACACAAAAAATACACTATTTAAAATTATCAGGGGTCTGACTTTAATAGCACGATCTATGGTGAGGCAATTATTTTTCACGCAGTCTAGTAGAGAATGGGTAAATATTTCAAACCCTGGGTGAAATATAATAAGAGGAGCATGTCACTTTCTAGGGTATAACCTGATTACCTATCAGCAATAAATTACCATGCTATAAGTGGGGAAACAGATTTTCTTTGTAAAATGGAGCATGCCTGTTACTCTTTCATTATAATATATTTTGGTCAGAAAAAATTAGTGCAAACAAAAGTACTCAGTTTTAATATCTGGCAGTAATGCAAAGTATTAGTAAGGCCCTAAGATGATTACTGAACTGCTTAAGTTTTAATCAAACTATGCTAATGAAGCATGACATTTTAAACACTGTGGATTTACACAAAGGATTTTTCTACCTATCAAAAACCAGAGGTGAAATTCTCTGAAATAAGCATTGCCATAATTGAGAGTAACATCCTAATTAGGATATCAAAATATTCCATACATTCTGCTTGTGAGATTTGTTTGTAGTTAACAAGCAACTAGGCAGTGAAATACAGATATTTGTATTAAATAGTGTATAGCTTTGGTGCACAGTGTATCATGTGCTAATTTGATAAACTGCACACTACCATGTCTGATAAGGTTGTTTCACAAATACAAAAATCCTCGCTGACACAAGACACTGAGTTATAAACTTGCATATTTATTTTTAAACTACATATTAATATCATGTTAATCATTTGGCCTCTTAAATTAAGTGTGTTAGAACTGCTGCTACAATTTAAATGTTTAAAAACCATAAACACATGGACTTCTTGGGTTTGTCCCACTATCTCTCTAAATCTCTCTTCTTGTTTGGAACTTTTTTTAAGTTGGCAGTGTGCGTCTGTTTTCACTCACAGAACTAACTACACTCTGACCACCTTGCAGATTTGGATTCATGACCAATAGTAGCCTGAAAACAGCTTTGATAAACCATTGCAAAGATAATTTTGTTAAACTAACGACAATGCTTCTTTTGTACTATTACTTGTAGACATTCCTACTGCATTTGGTACAATGAGCCAATTTCATATCTGGTGTAAGTCCATTGATGTGCATGTCCCTGGTGTAATGGAAGAATACCAGAAATAAATTTGGTCCACTAATTAGTTCCCTCTAGATTTAAGATAGAAGTTTCTGTATAATCAAGATCTAGCTAGAGTTAGATGATCTCTTAATGTATTTGGCATTGTATGAGACTTCCCATTTCAAATTCTATTATAGTTCACATAGTGATTCTGCCCACCCTCCCCAGTCTAATTTGACTTAAATGACAGTTGGCATCCTTAAAAACTTATTTTCCTTGTGATTAATTCATAGTCAATATACAAATGTAATATTCCATCAAGTATCTGTGTTCCATTATAAAATTTGAACACTGCAGCAACTATACTTTCCTTGATGTAGAACAGTCACTGTTTGACTAATTCAGTCAAGACAGAGTTGTTATTCTCAAGGTTAGTTTCAGTGTTATTGAACTGTAACCCATATGTGAGAGCTTTCTTTCTGAGTTAATCATCTCAAAGTTAGCAGTCAAGAGACTCTCAAACATTTTTTTTTAAATTCAGCTGTTGTTACTGCTCACAGCAGCCCTATTTGTAGAAGAAAAGTTACATAAGAACTCATGTTCTTCTTAACAGAATTCTGCTGAGACCCTGACACATGCAGTTACACTATTATTTTTTATACTTTTGCCAGCTTTTCAGTATTATATCTTCACAAATAACAGGCTATTTGCAATGCTGCCAGATTCCTGTCATATATAAGGGACTTTGATCAGGTTACACTATTTTTGTCAAGCTTGCACTCTGTCAAAGAATGTATTGACTGTGCAGCCTCAGCCTTTATATGCAAAGAACATCAAAACCAAGCTCCTGCTCACAATCAGGAATTACTCTGCGGGGTTGGAGGTGTCTGGGAAACTACTTACGGGTTTAACTTCTCATAAGCTTTAATTGCAGGACACATTGTCTACCTGTTTCATGACTTTTGAAGCAACTGTAATTACACTCCAAATCTGAGTATTTCTAATACATGAATATACCTACAGTAAGTGCATTTTAAGAGATAGCAGGTCTAATTCTGCTCTGAGTGTAAATATGACAGCAGTGTAAATATGACATAATGCCATTGATTTCAACTGAGTTACTTCCTGTATACCTGGTATGACTGACAGCAGAATATGGTTTTCTTTTTAAAAGTTCCAAACTATAAAAAATGTGGGTAATAAAATGAATGGCATTATTGTTAAAAAGCACTTAACACTATAAATGTGTGAGACAAACATCCAGTAAAACAAATTCCCTGCCCTGAAAAGCTTTTAGATATGATAAAGAAACAGAACTAAACATTGCATTTGAAAAAAAAAAAGTTTTGCTATATATTTATTCAGAATACACGTACATTAATACTATACATAGAGGTGGGAGGACTATTTGAAACGTTATTGAACTCTAAATTCAGCTCACTTGAGCAGCTTCACATTTTTATGAGGAAACACAGTTCTGCTCCTTTTTTATTAAGCAACTTTATTAATGGTTACTTTAGCCTTTGGGTTCTTCTCTTAACTACAGCAAAGTCATTATTCTTAAGGCTCATTTCAGTGTTGTAGAACTATAGCCAACATGTTTCGGGACCTAATCAAATATATAATTTTAAGAAACTGTGAAGACTTGCCACAAAACAAAACTCTCCATATTAATAAAAGAGACAACAGCTCCATTAACACGAAGGGAAAATACTAAAAGAAAATGATGTTCCACTTTTAAATTAAAGTTGGGTCACTGAAGTCGGACATCAGTGCACCAAGTTTTACTTACACACACACACACACACACACACACACACACACAGAGATAATATCTGCTGTTTGGCCTATTAAAGAAAAAAGATATAGGAAAGATGTACTCTGATATGTACCAATGTATTTTGAATAATGGGATTATTTTTCTGAGTTTGGAATTTTTGCAGCTAATTTAGAATTCTGGAAAAGACATCTCTGGAAGATCATTTCACCAAGAATAACAACTTAACTCTTTGCCAATCAGAAATCTCCAGTGTTTCCTTTAGCAAACAAAAACACTTCATAACATTGGGGAAACTTGAGCAACTGATTGATGAGGAAATGATTTATTATAAATAGTAAAGGACTGCAATTACCACGTGTATTTACCAAGTATACAACATTAATCGAGGGTAATTTATATTTTAAGTAGTCTGCCTGAAACAGCCTCCAGCTACTCATGTAAATGAGTCCTAAATTACAGTTACAATAGAAATACCATCAAAATTACATTTGTCTTGGCTCACTATAACCCAAAAGCTCATTTGGAAGCACCTGCAAACAGAATTTTTTGCCAAAAAGGGAAGGCAAGATTAAGTTTCATTTGACATAATAAACTTTGTAAAGTACAGAATTTTAAACTTCTGCAGAACAAAGAAGTTTTTGTAACTATGGCTGATTATAATTATGGGTAGTTCGGCACTGCCGAGGTGCCTTGGAATGTTCATTGTTTAACCTGGAAACAATTTGAACTAAGACATAGTGTTGCCCAAGAATACTCGAGGAAAAAAGAGGCTTGGTGGCTTAATCACTGGAATTTCACCTTTGGGAACCAGAAAAAGATGATCTGATCAGTTTAAAAAAAAAAAGTCTGGTTAGATAGCAAAAAGGCAAAAAAGAATTCAGTAATCACTGCTCTCTTTCAAAAGCACATTAATTGGGTGTCTTCAGTCTAAAGAGGGCCAGTAGGGGGTGCAGTAGAGACTCAATATGAAGAGGTGAAAATTTAGTGCATGCCTTCAATACTATATTTTATCTATGATTTCATGGACTCTAGAGAACATGTTTTTAAAGGTAAGGTAAACAATTTTTTGAAGAAGTTACTGCTACCCTATTGAACTGCTGCAATGTGTACTGGAACATAAGGCAAATTGACTTTTTTCTAGGCTTATGACTGCCTCACAATACCGAGGCTCAACAGCCATCATACTGCTTCATTACCACCACTTGTCCTCTCTCAAGAAAGCAAGCAAATAGCTCGTTCAGGTATCTGCTAGAAACTTTACAGACACAAATGATGACAATCAGAGCCACACACTTCCCTGATTTGCAGTCAAAATGAAAACTGTAGCAACTTGCTAAAAATCCAACAAATGTCAAACAATTAGCCAAAACCATTTACTGGTACGATTTCATAACAAATTAAGAGAAAACTTGGTACCATGCAGAAGACATGGAAATAATACAACTGAAGGGATGGCCTGAGGAATATAGGTAGCATTATAAGAGTGTGTGAGATAATCTGTAAACAAGATATATCTTGCTAAAGTCAATACATTGCAAGTTACCAAAAGCAGCAATAACTTGCTAACAGCAGCTTTAGCTCAACTGTGCATTATATAAAGTCGTCAGTAGAAGTCTAAGACCAATACTATTAGTAAATATAAGAATCTTTTAACCTCATTTTGAACAGAATTTTGTATTTTAACTAAGTTTATCTTAATACAGAGAACTATATTAAACTAGGGTGGGGCAGCATAGTTGAATCCTGGGATGGGTAAACCCACCCAGAATGAAGGCCTGCCCTCTCATATTTTTTTGGGGTGGGGAGGGGAGGAGAGGAGACAGAGTCCAGAAGACAACCAGGGGTACAAAAATGAGAAAACAGGAACAGGGGTGAGGGTCATAGATTTAGAACAAGGGACTCGGAGGGGAACACTGAGAAGAGAATCCCAGATAGTGCCCCCTGTTCTGCAAAGGAGTCGAATCAGCGGACACCACCCAGAGGAACTCTACCTGGTGATGAGACACGATAAGGGAATGGAAGTAGGCCCCGCAGTCACAGAGAACTTCTTTATTGAGTTTCCTTCTCCTGGATTGGAGGATGATCATCTTGGCCAGCACCAGGAGAAGGTTGAGAAGGTCCCACAACTTTGTGGGGCCATAGATAGGATGTGTGTATATGAGAAATGGGGAATTCAGATCAATTATTTATATCTAGCAGACCAGAATAGAAGGCTATTATTTGGAGACTGAAGGAGCCACTACCAAAAAAAAAAAGCCACGTGGTACCCATATGTTCTGACAGTTTCCATTAATATGATTTCTCTCTATTCCTAATATGTCTGATTTTTAGTTAGATCATTTGAACATTTGATTTATTTCAGATAAAGTCACTGTGGTACATTCTTGAAGAAGACAACCTTCTGACCTTTTGAGAGAGGCAGTCCAAGAGAAAAATGGTACCTATTTTGGCCTTTAAGGTTATATCTACACTGCCATTAAAAACCTACAGCTGGCCCATGCCAGCTGATTTGGGCTCACAGGGCGGTTTAATTGTGGTGTGTAGACATATCAACTTGGGCTGGAGCTAGAGCTCTAGGACCCTGCAGGGTGGGAGGGTCCCAGAACCCGGGCTGCAGCCTGAGCCTGAACATCTACACCACAATTGAACAGCCCCGTGAGCCTGAACCTCATGAGCCCAAGTCAGCTGGCACGGGCCAGCAGCGGGTGTCTTACTGCAGTGTAGATATATCCTAAAAGTGCTGCCCTGCTAATGGCTATTGTCAGCAGTGAACACAGAGAAAGCTAGTTGACCATGGTGGTAGAAAATGAAGGTGGTGTTGGATTATATTATCATGTGGAGTTCCCTAACAAATATTCACTGCCATTGGCATATTAAGGGTACCTGGGGATTAGGCAGAAGAAGGGTAGAGAAATATTTTGAGATCTGTGAAAAAAGGGACTAACCTTCAGGATAAATTCTGAGTCTGTTCTCAGGACCAAGTTTTGTCCTTGTGAAAGGTATAATATGGTTTGATTGGAAGGTTTCCAAACTCAGGAATTTTTCTGGATGATGTGACAGTTGAAACTTTGAGGAAGAGGAAGTACCATGGAGAGTGTATTCAAGAGCTCAAGTATAAGATGGCTCAGTGTTTGGAGTACTCAACAGATTACATGAATAGAATCAGAGAACTTGGATGACAGATGAGGAACCTGGTTACACTGGAATGCAAGTAGATAGTAGCAAGGTCTAGCCCAGCATTTATGTTGGCTATTGCTGACATGCTTTCTTAGGGCACTACTCACTTTTACCCCAGTCTTACAGAGGCCACACTGTAAGATCTCCAGAATGGTTTTGAACTGATCTGTTGAAGTACGGATGTTCTTTTAGAACATATGAACATAAGAACGGCGGTACTGGGTCAGACCAAAGGTCCATCTAGCCCAGTATCCTGTCCAACGACAGTGGCCAATGCCAGGTGCCCAAGAGGGAGTGAACCTAACAGGCAATAATCAAGTTATCTCTCTCCTGCCATCCATCTCCACCCTCTGACAAACAGAGGCTAGGGACACCATTTCTTACCCATCCTGGCTAATAGCCATTAATGGACTTAACCTCCATGAATTTATCCAGTTCTCTTTTAAACGCTGTTATAGTCCTAGCCTTCACAACCTCCTCAGGCAAGGAGTTCCACAAGTTGACTGTGCGCTGTGTGAAGAAGAACTTCCTTTTATTTGTTTTAAACCTGCTGACTATTAATTTCATTTGGTGGCCCCTAGTTCTTGTATTATGGGAATAAGTAAATAACTTTTCCTTATCTACTTTCTTCACATATCTCATGATTTTATATACCTCTATCATATCCCCCCTTAGTCTCCTCTTTTCCAAGCTGAAAACTCCTAGCCTCTTTAATCTCTCCTCATATGGGACCCGTTCCAAACCCCTAATCATTTTAGTTGCCCTTCTCTGAACCTTTTCTAGTGCCAGTATATCTTTTTTGAGATGAGGAGACCACATCTTCTTTGAACCTTACTGAACTTGTTCCAGATCCCATTATATACTATTCATTGTTCATTTTCTACTGGATGCCAATAGACAGTTAAATTTTTGCAATAGCCATTTGATTTTAACTTCTTCCTTTCAATTTCCAAACTCTCAATTTTAGTTGTGCTACAGCAGTTAGCTAGTTGAGTTGGCCTTGAATTGGCAAATCTGTGGTTCGGTAGCTACACTGGTTTTCTTTCTGCCATTTGAATGAATCCCAAAAATTAAAGCTTCCCTTTACCAATAGAGACTACCAGAACAGCAGAGGCTTTTTCAGTTTAAATCTTATTACTTCGGATATATGGGAAATTGGAGGATGTGTGGAAAAGACATGAGATTGCTTCTTGGAATACAGCCTGCTTCTCTGGGGTCTCTGAAGGCTTGAAAGACCTAAGCATTTTCTTGAACTCTATAGCATGACGCCTCTGAATTATTTTCCACACATATCTTTCTGGTTATTTGCCATTGAAGGAAGAAGTTCTGTAGCCCCTTTTCCCTTGAAGAGCTGCTTCCTCAGAAGGGTCTAGATTAAGTCATGCTGATTGCTTACATGGACAACTCCTCATCCAACAATTTCTCTGTAACAGGGCATGCTGACTCGGGTTGAACAAGTTAATTCTGAGAGATGTAGTTCCCAGAAAAAGCCTGGGAACTGCAGGTTGCTGCAAGGTATACTGGGAAGATGTGCCTGGCAATAATAAGTAGCAGCATTCCATCATGATTTGAGCTGCAAGTTTGCCACAGTGGAGGAAAAAAAGTCACAGCTAGCATGAGTTTCACGTTTGTCCGTGACTGTTTTTTATGTCTGTGTGACTCACCCCACAGCAGCAGCTCCTGTATTCTGCAGGGCTGGGCCCGGTTCCTCATTCAGCTGACCCTCCATCATGATAGGGGACAAGGAGGCAGACCAAACCTGAGTGGTGCCAAGACCTGGCACCCCAAGTCACCACTCAAAGTGTGGAGCCAGGCACAGCCCCACAATACACAGGAGATGCCACTGCTCAGGCCTGAAGTGAGTGTATGGCAAGCTTCCTCTCAACCCTGGGACACAGACCAGTAGCCACTGGTCCCTGGGGTGAGTACAAGGAGGGTGGGCTCATGCTCTAGCCCAGCCCAATCCCACCATCAGGCCTCCCCTCTACACCAGGTTGGGATTAGGGTTGCAGTGCAGGGCAGATGGTGCTGCTACAGGTGGTTGGTGCTGCCTCATTTGTCAGGACATTTTTAAATAAAAAATGTCACAAGGGTTGTCACTAAACCGATGACTTTTACTGAACTTACATGACTTTATGTGATTTTTGATAAAGATACCACAAAAAAGCTGCAGCCTTACTCATAAAGTAGAGACCAGATCTGGAATAGGGCTGTCTCATCAATAAAGCTGGGAAAGACCCAAGAAAAGATCTAAAGGCAGGATGTAGAAGGACCACAGGGAGAGGTGTAATGCAAGTGAAGGACAAAGACCAGCACAACACTGTAAAAGTTTATCTACAGTTTTTGCTTATGTTGTAACTCCAGTTAACTGACTGTCAGATAACACTTTTGTAAATGCTAATCTCCACGTGTTCTGGGACACAAAATTTTGTTGTTCATCCAGGCCTTCAACTGCACAAAGTAAGTAGTAAAAAATAGTAACTGGAAATCAATCAACTTGAAGACTCATAATAAAGCCTCCATTATACTGCAGTGAGGATCTCCAACTTTTCCTCCTAATTAGCAGAGCACCTATCTGGGATCTCAAGGAGCCAAATGAAAATGTGTGCATAAGAGAGTCATTGGTTCCAGGTTTCCATCAACTATTTGAATTCAACATAGTTAGCAATCAAAATCTAAAAATGGGAAGAATGGATTAGCAATGTTATTTGGGCAGCAATAATAGAATCATAGGACTGGAAGGGACCTTGAGAGGTTGTCTAGTCCAGTCCCCTGCACTCATGGCAGGACTATATTATCTAGAATCTAGACCAAGGGAAAAGGGAAGTGTAAAGCAAAAACTCATGAATGCTAAGACATGCAAAGAGATAAGTAAGTGAGATAGAAATGCTATATCTATCTATCTGTATGTTGATAGAAAATGTCACAAGCCTAAAGATGCTAGCAAAAGAGGTGACCTTACAACTTTGTATCAGACAATCAGCCAGCTAATAGGAAAACTTTTAGCAGTACTGGAGGTCCTATTAAAGATGCAAATTGAAAGACACTTGGTACAGAAGAACAAAGGAAAAGATGGGCAGAACATTTTCAGTCTGTTTTAAAACAGACCAAGCCCAAGTGAACTACTAGAAATACGTGATGAAGATGTACCATCATACCTGGATATCAATTTAGGAGCTATTACAACCTTCAAATCAACTATAAGAAAAACCCTATCTGAAATGTGCATCCCAAGCAAGGGGAAAAAACTGACAGGGAAATACTCCAGACCCAGCTGGATGAATAACTAACTCAAACATGTTATGAGGAGTAAGCAGAGAACCTATAGGGAATGGTAAAGGGTGTTGGATCAGCAAAGAAACCTACATCATGGAGGTTAGAAAATGTAGGAAATAAAGTGAGAATTGCTGAATTAGCTCTTGCCAAGGAAATTAAAATAAGAATAGATTTTGTATTTATATAAATAAAAAGAGAATAAGGAAGGATGAGGTTGGAGCCGCTATGCAGTGTAGATACGAGTACAGATAATCTATGTATGGTCCAAAAACTAAATTAATACTTTGCCTCAGTTTTCAGTAAGGATGATAATAGGGAACATAGGCATGAAGGCAGTCCAGCTGATGGAAATGACTGTCTAGAAATGAAAATTAGCACATATAAAGTAGAAGAAAAACAAAGAGTGTAATGTGCACAAAATCAGGGGGATCGGATAATTTCCATCCCAATATATTGAAAGAACTGGCACATAAGATTGCTTATGATAGAAAGGATTTTTAATAAATCAATTGATGAAGTGGTGGCACTACATGAGTAAAAGAATAGCTAATGTGGTACCTACATTAAAGAAAGGGGACAAAAATGTTCCAGGCAATTACAGTCCTGTTAGTCTGATTTCAGTAGTACATAGGTTTTAGAATAAATTGTGAAAGAAAAAATAATTAATTCAGGGAGGAAAATGGTAAATATGATAATGCAACATGGATTTACTAAAGGTAGATCATGCCAGACTAATCTGATTTCCTTCTTTGAGAAAAATAACTTTTTTTAGATAAGGGAAGCAAAGTAGATCTAATATGCTTGGACTTCAATAAAGCATTTGACAAGATACCACACAGGAAATTATTAGGTAAATTAGGGAAGACAGGGATTAATACAAGTACTGTGAGATGCATAAGGAACTGGCTAAAGGGGAGAGGGCAATGGGTTGTGCTGAGGGGTGAACTACCAGACTAGAGGGAGGCTACTAGTGGAGTTCCTCAAGGATTGGTTTTGGGATCAATCTTATTCAATATTTTTATTAATGAGGTTGGCACAAAAAGAAGTCAGAGAATGAGATTTGCTGATGATACAAAAGCCGGGAAGCACCATCAATACAGGGGAGGATCAGAATATCATATAGTAAGATCTAGATGACCTGAAGGCTGGAGTGAATGGGATGAAACTCAATAGTACAAAGTGCAAGGTCATGTACTAAAGGTCTAATAATAAGAATTTCTTCTACAAGCTGGGCCTCAAATTGCAACAGACAGAAGAGGAGAGAGACCTGCGTGCGTGGGTCGATCACAAATGACTATGAGCCTCCAATGTGATACGGCTGTGAAAAAGGCAAATACAATCCTAGGAGTAGTCAGTAATTATCTTGTTCCTAGGATGTTTCCAGTGAGGCATTTCCAGGAGAGAGAGAGAGAGAGAGAAGTATTAATACCATTAGTGACAACTGGAGTAAAGCAAAAGTTTATTATGTCCTCACTGTTGTTTGCACTGGTCATTGATTATGTCATGAGGAAAATAATTGTAGAAGGCAACCAACGAATTTTATGGAAAAATGATAAAGCACAATTAGATTACCGTTTTTGTGCTGATGACATCACCCTGCTTAGTCCAACACATTGTTTGATGGAAGACGAGACCCAACTTTTGTCAGGCACAGCAAAACAAGTTGGTTTGTTCAACAAGGGGAAGACAAAATATATGGTTATCAATGTCCCAAAAGCAACCATCAGAGCAGAGGAGAAATATTAGAAGTAAGCAAGCCATTCTACCTGTCTATGGAGTCAGATGTACAATGATGGTGACACCATACTAGATGTCAAGCAACAAATACCAAGCAGCAAACAACTTCCGTAAACTTGAAAAGATTTGGAAAAGTAGCACGGATTGGCACTGATACAAAAATACAAATTCTGCAACAGAATTTGTAAGATCAACTCATTCCAAAGTAAATGCATGCGAAAGATCTTCAGAGTTAATTGGAAAGAATTTCTGCAACATCAGAAGTTATAGGATCAAACCAACCTAAAGCATCAAACATAGTAAGAAGACACGATGGACATATTTAAGATATGCTTTAAGGATGCCACGAACCTGATTTTCATGTCAAGTGATAACATGAACAGCACTGGGGTAGAGAAAAAGAGAGTGACCTAGAGAAACATTATGCAGAACAACAGAGAAAGAAGCTAAATCTATCAACATGACACTCAGAAGCCTGAACAGACCACCACAAGACTAAAATGAAGGTTGGAAACTGATGGACGGCCTATGCGCCTGAGGGTGCTGGAGAATAAAGAGAAGAATAGTTAGCAAAGGAATACAACATTACCAGGATATTAAAAAGCAAATTTTGGAAAATAAAGAGCCAAAGGCTGAACTGGGAAACAACTAAGCATCCTTGAAAAAGGGGGGTGAACAGTGAAGTAGCAAAATTTGAAGGTGATAAATTTATTTAGGTTAGTTAAGACTTGAGCTAGACTTTGAGGAACTTCAGAGGAGCACTGGTGAAAGGACAGTACGATATCAGTCAAATTCAGACAAAAAATATCTATACAAGGTAACACATTATGAGGATAACACATTCTGTTCTATTCTATGTAGGTTCTTATACTGTGCTCGTCAACATAGTATCTGAGAACCTTCCAATAGTGTATTAAGCAACGTGACTAAACATGTTTCATGTATTATTTGTTTCTCATTTTCTTCCCAGAAAAGTAGTGTGTCTTGTTTTGGCAGGGTTTTAGGTTTTATATCTTGTAGATACAGTGGAGAAGGCAAGGTCAAAGAAAGGCGCCTTGCACTTGAATCGGAAGGTGGGGAGCTTTGTGGTGGTCCTTAGTTTCTACAGAGTTCATCCTAGTTTTAAACCACCCCCTGGGAAAGTTCTGTCTCCCATTCAGACACGCTTTTACCCTTATTGTAGAGAGTTCCATTATGCCAGAGGAACATCACTGTCAATCAGTCTTTATTCTAGAGTTTTAGGCCTGGTCTACACTAACCCCCCAATTCGAACTAAGGTACGCAACTTCAGCTTCGTGAATAACGTAGCTGAAGTCGACGTACCTTAGTTCGAACTTACCGCGGTCCAGACGCGGCAGGCAGGCTCCCCCGTCGATTCCGCGTACTCCTCGCGCCGAGCAGGATTACCGGAGTCGACGGCGAGCACTTCTGGGTTTGATTTATTTCGTCCAGACAAGACGCGATAAATCGAACCAAGAAGTTCGATTGCCTGCCGCCGAACCAGCGCGTAAGTATAGACATGCCCTTAGAGGTCTTTGCAATATCCTGGACCCAGGCCATGAAGCACCTTGAAGTATTGAGACCTTGAACTTGATTGTCAGTTCTATGAGAAGCCTGTGTGGAGAATGGAGGACAGTTTTGATATGTTTGTGGTAGCCAGTGTTGCTGAGAATATGCACTGCAACATTCTATATTAATTGTTGTTTCCTAAGTGCTGAAGGCTTCATGCTCAGATATATTGCATTGCTGAAATCCAGCTGAGAAGTGATGATGGTATGAATAAGTATGGCCATGTCATATCTGTCAGGATGGGACACAATCTCCTACCAACTGGAGATGGTAAAAAGCATTACTCACTGATGCTGCTATATGAGAGCTTAGCATCAGTGAGAAATCCAAAGTACTCTTGAACTACTGACTGAATTGACCAGCTGTGGATGAGTACCTTCAACCAAAGCAGACTGTACTATGGCTGAGGACTATTCAAAATGCTCTTCTCTGCCCATCAGCATCACCTTCTGTCTTGCTTGGGTTCAGCTTCAGCCAGCTGTTGTTCATCCAGGAGCTGATCTCATCCACCAATTGGGCCATCTTGGTGGTAGTGGTGTGGCTGTATATTTTGAAGGATAGGTAGAGCTGTGTGTCAACTGCATATTGCTGGCACTTGACTCCATGTGATCTGAACAGTTCGCCTACTACTTGCATCTATATGCTGAAAAGGACCAGAGAGAGAATTGATCCTTGTGGATTCTAAATTAACTGCAATCATTCACAAAAAGTCCTGAGGATAACTCAACAAAACCCTTGGCTCAATACACAGTAGTACTAACCGACTCCCCTCTCCCATAGTTTGTTAGGATGTATAAAGGATGGGACAGAAAATTATACTGACGTTTTAATGCCATTGTATAAATTGATGGCAATACATGTGAAATACTATATTCAGTTCTGTTCAAGTCATAAAAAAAAAAGCTGTAAATTCAAGGGAGATAGATTGCAGGTATTTTCATATACAATTCTCTTACATTCCATAGTAATTTTAAGACTCTACAGGAGCAAACCATGCAAAATAGCCTCTCTAGCTTCCTCTCATAATTATTGTAAAATGTGGTTTGTTTCTCTAAGCCAGCACAATACTTTTTGTATTACTTGAAAAGCATGGGGGTTGTATCATATCGTGCTAAACACTAATAAACTGAAATCTAGTTAACCAAAAGGCAGGTTATATCTCCCAATGTTACACATGTTGCAGGCCTACAGGCATGGAACTTCAGGCTTCAATTCCAGGATCAGTCACAAGCTTCCTGTGTAACCTTGTGCAAGTCATTTAATATCTATTCGGGCACTACTGTGATCATGGGTACACTTAAGAAAATTAGGATCAGACAGGCATGGTTATCCCGAAGACTTCTCGCTGGATTAATGGATTCCCTGTGCCAGATATAAATTACAAACTGTTGACAAACACAGAACACAGATATTAAGTATTACAAGCCTTGCTAAATTAATTCTGAAAAGTGTAGACAATGTAAAGTGCAGTGTTATTAACAGAAGTGGTACACTACATTAAGGGGATCATTTTAGGAGAAAAGTCAGTCAGAGTTTAAGGCCAAAAGGGCCCTTAGGTCATCTAGTCCAATGGTCCCTAAACTTTTCAGGGTCACACCCCTCCTTGCCCCTATCCACGCCCCCCACACACACTGCGCTAGCCAGGAGTGGGGCTGCGACTCCAAGGGTGGGGGGACTGCAGACAGAGGTGAGGGGGCTGAAGATGGGGCAGGAATGGAGCTGCAGCTGCAGCTGGGCCATGGTGAGGACCAGGGCCGGCTCCAGGCACCAGCTTACCAAGCAGGTGCTTGGGGCGGCCACTTCGGAGAGGGGCGGCAGGTCCAGCTGTTTGGCGGCAATTCAGCGGACGATCCCTCACTCCTGCTCGGAGCGAAGGACCTTCCGCCGAATTGCCACTGCAGATCGCGGCTTTTTGTTTTATTTTGTTTTGTTTGGCTGCTTGGGGCGGCCAAAACCCTGGAGCCGGCCCTGGTGAGGACCAGCAGTGGTGTAAAGAGATTTTGCTTTGAATGTTCTAAGATACCTTGCAGCACTTTTATAGAGGCTTGCAGAAAAACCTCAGAGGTGGCTTAAAAACACCATAAAACTTCCTTCTCCTAATTAACATAATTAAGGTGGTGATAGTATCAGGACACTTTGATTTGCATAAAACAGTAATTAGTTCTAAGATTAAGGCTTTAAATAAGTAGAAATTAATGATAGTTTAAAATTAGAAAAATCCAACATGGCAGACCAAAATGGTGGAGATGGGGATAACGCAGTTTACATTTAGAGTGGAAAATTCCATCTTCAAAGGGAGGAGCTTTGCTTTGCTGAAGATGGTCAGAGGGAGGAGCTCTATCCAAGATGGCATCATAGGGAGGAGCTTAGCTTTCCAAAGATGGCATCATAGGGGAAGAGCTCTGTATCTAAAAATAGGATGATGTCAGAGGTGGAGCTAGAAGAACTAGAAACTGATTAGCTGAGATAAGCTGACCTTTAAAGAGCAACCACTATATAAGGCCGACAGCTAGCAGAGTGAGTGTAGTGGGTTTGAAGCTTTGTGGAAGAACAAAAGCTACCTGAAGAGAAGAACAAATAGTTCCGGAAAAAGCAGCAGAACTCTAAAGGTTACCATGGCAACGGCTTTCATAGTAGCTCAATCAAGCAGCTACCTGGAGGAGCAGCAGCAGCAACTGAACCTTCTAGAAGGCAGCAGCTTTAAGGCTGCTATGCCACCGGAAGACAGTTACCTGTAAAGGCAACCACCAGCAGTTTCAAGACACACAGCCACAGTGACTTTCAGAAATAACAGCAACCACCATCTCCGGCACTGGTACCATTGAGACAGAGCAGAAGGACCGAAGATGAGTCAGAGGGATTTTGGTGTGAGAGTGTAAGTCTAATTTTATGTTATTTTTTTTGTTTTGTTTAAAAGAGTGCCTGGGTGTGTCTGTTAATAAAGTTGAATGCCTGCTCCTGAATGAGATCTCCCGTACCCATCCTGCGACCACTTGGCCAGTGCTCACAGGATGTTAAATAAATATTAAATATTAAATGCTAAATGTTTAGTGTTAAATGTTAAGGTTTGTGTTAAGTAAATTGTTTTTCAATCTGTGACAATGGTTTCTCATATGTGCATATAGAGGCTGCGTATACTGCATTGTATTAAGTATGGTATTAGATTGTAACATTAAGACTAAAGCCTTTGTGTATGCAGGATCTTTATATGATTATTACATTGGAACTACTGTATTCTCAGTATGTGTTAGATATTTTATGCAGTCTCTCTCTTATTTTGCTGCATCGCTTTATTGTACAATTCTTAAATGTAATTCTTTTGTGTTTTATTAAATCCTATGTATCTTTTCTTCCTTTATTAAAATCACTAATATTTTTAATTTCTTTTAAATAAATAATCCTTATGTTTTCAAAGAATTTCTGCTTGTGTGTGTGTCAATCCTTGAGCGGAAGGCTGTATCCGTGTCCTTTCAGGGGTTAGCAAGCCTAGCTTGCTCTGGGGAGCCCTCTGCAGATCGGAGATAAGTTCCCTGATAACACCCTGGCAATTCCTTTAAGGCGGGCCACAACCTTGTTACCCTCTTGTTAAATTAGAAGTGCTATTGTAGGCTAATTTAATTGGCGTCTAAAATTTACGGTAACAGTGGCTCTGCATGCAGCCACGGACCCAGCTGCCAGCCCTTACTGCGGCCTCTGGCTGGGGCTCCGTTCCCAGCCTGGGGCCAAGGCTGGGGACTGGGTCAGATATGGGGCCAGGAGCTGGGGCCAGGGCCAGAGCAGAGCTGGGGGGAGGGGCTCCCTCCCTGCCCCCCCCACCCCTCCCCCCCCCCCGTTGCCCAGGCCCACCACACACCCATGAACATTTCTTCACGCTCCACAATTTGGGGACCTCTGATCAAATTTGACCTCCTGTATATCTCAGCCCACCAACACCACCCAGCACCCGCACACACAACCCGCGCACACACAACCCACCCACCCACAGTTGCATGATGAGCAATTTCCAACTCTTTCAGCACAAAAAGACCTATGGATTCTCTTGAATGTTTATCTCAAACCCAACACTAATTTCTGCCATTGGTCACAAGGCATCCTGAATGCAACAAATGAGAAGAAGTTATTTCTTCATTTTTTAAAATTCACACTGCTAATCTTCAAACCTACAAACTGAACTGGGATAGTTCAAGCCTAGCACAGAAGTGTAGCATAAATGTTAAAAGGAAGTAAGAGGATTGGAGCCACATAGCGGCTTTGTCTACACTACAGACCTTACAGTGGCACAGCTGTGCCGCTGCACTGCTGTAAGGTCTCCCATGTAGCTAATCTATGCCAACAGAACAGAGCTCTCCCATAATTAAACCACAGCAAACAAGTGATAGTAGTTCACTCCAGCACTTTTGTCAGTCAGGGGTATTTTTTTTCCACACACCCAACCAACAAAAGTTTTACCAACAAAAGTGATAGTGTAGACAAATCCTGAGGGAGTGTTACATAAGAAAACAAATATGCCATGTGCAAAGCATTATTTTTTTAATTAATCAACAAAAACCAATCAACTTTAATAATTTTGTCTGCAATTGAATTTGAGTCTTATCTAAGCAGTCTGAAAATTTTCCAGAATACAAGCACTACCTAATTTCACAGTACTGTAACACCTATCATAAAGACAAAAACTAATGGGATGAATGGCCATCACAATTTGAAGTTAAAAGAAAGTTTTGTCATTTCACAAGCTTTGTAAGTAACTGCACTTAAAACAGGTATGGTTTGTCAAAAAATATTGTCCAAGCAGAAAAGATTAACACCCAAAGACTTATGATAAAATATCACAAAGAATATATATATACACACACACACACACAAATATATTTTTAAAGTATGAGTATTGGTTCAACACATTTCTGTTTTTTAAATAGTCACAAAGGTGTCTTTACTGATGAAAGGCTTCTAAGCGTATTCTGTTTGGATCCTCTGGATGTCTCAGTGCAATTCCATACCGCAGCAGCAGTTCAACATAAGGTGGCCAGAACGAGTCATTGATTGTCAAATATGGTTCATGTGGTGTACTCATTAATTTGTTTATAAGACGCTGGAAGATCAAGAGAATGAGATTCAAAATATGCATAAAATAGGTTGATTTTAATCAATTTTAATCAAGGAAAGGTGAACACATTGATGTCATAAGAATTGCTTACCTAAAAGATACAAAGCCTGTTCCAAATAGAAATTATTCATTAAAGAATGTTTAATTGATCTTTTAAAGTATGAAATTGTTGAATATAAAATTAAAGTTGATTATCTTCCCTTATTCAACAATATTCTAATTTCCCCCCAATAAAACAAAAGCATATATTGGATTTTAGGTATGTATATAGTTATGCAAGCCATTCAGTCAAAAGATAATGGAATGTAACTGCAATTTATTTGGTTTTTAAAATAAAAGCCCACAAAGACAATGTAGCAATTTAAGATTTAGTATTTGTTTAACAGGCTTGAGAGAAAGTTAGACAAACCTTCATTTTAGATATTTTCTCTTTTTCATACCCTCCAACAGATACCACCTCTCTCTCATTTCACTGCAATATAACTCCCCAAGTGATCTCTTTTGCCAACAAAGGCTCCTTTCTCCCTCACCTTTCTTCAGACTTAAAACAATGGAATTTCCATTATCTGACCATGAGCCAAGAAACTGCTTTCTGAGTCCCAAAAGGTTCTATTTTTGGCTTTCGGCTCCCCTTTTCCAATCATCTTCTATTTACTTTTAACCTTAACTACTAATTTTACAGTTATGATACTCAAAGATGCATATCTTTTCGCATCTTTAATGCTTTGTCATCTCCTCGCTATCTACTGCACTTGCTTGTCTTGAGCAAGTGAATCAATGTATTAATCAACTTCCTTCAGTTATGTATCTCAAACAAATCCCTCCGTCCCTCCCAAGGCAAGGTAAGTACCCACAAACAATTCCATCTTTTTTTTCCTTCTTGACCTAGACTTTAAAGACAGTGGAGTCAAATGCAATCTGATCATCAGCCTGGTGTCTCTGTTCTTGATCTTAGAGCCCATATATTTGTAAATCTGCCTACTGCCATCTTCACAATATTGTCTGTGAACACCACGGCCTTGACAGCCATGTTAGCCTAAATCCTCTCATGCTTTCATCTCTACTCACCTTAGCTACTGCAACTCCCTTCTTTATGGCTTCTACAAGTTCTAGCTCTCCAGACTTTAGCATATACAGAATGTTTCTGCCTGCCTTGTTCCCAATACAAAGATACATCATAATCTTCATCTCCAAATACCCTCATTGGTGACTCATTCATTTTATATTCAGATCAAAATTGCCTTCCTTCTTTCAAAACACTCCACTGATTTGCTCCAGCCTATCTACCAAAATGTTTGCTCTGTACTTCCCTGCCCCATATCTTCTATTCATCTCTCACAATATTAATTCATGATCTTTCATAAACTGTTGCTGGCGAGACTTCTCAGCAACACCCATATTCTGAAATAACCTTTACCATCATTCACTCTCTCTCTCTCTCCTGATTTTATTTAAATTATTTATACTTGTTTTTGTACCATAAGCATCATGTTAGTTCTTTTTCAAAATAATTCTTAGTTTAACATGAGTGGGTATCATCACTGAAGAGATTTGAAGGAGGAATGTTATACTGTGCATAGAAACATGCAACATCCCTAGAATCTGAAGCAGCACAAGAAAATTTACTGAGGCCTTGGCTACACTCAGGACTTCCCGGCAGCGCTGTGAAGCGCGAGTGTAGTCGCGCCGCCAGCGCTGCGAGAGCTCTCTCGCAGCGCTGTATGTACTCCACCTCTCCGAGGGGAATAGCTTGCAGCGCTGCGAGCGAGCGTGCAGAGCTGCAGGCTCTGATTACACTGGCGCTTTACAGCACTGCACTCGCTGCGCTGGGGGGGGGGGCATTTTCACACCCCTGAGCGCAGCAAGTTGCAGCGCTGTACAGCGCCAGTGTAGCCAAGGCCTGAGGCACTTCTGATAAAAATTTACAAAGGGAATTTAAGGGAACAGTATTGGCGGATTACATGTTCCTATAGGGGGAGTAATGGAACACGTAAGCAGGAGTCTATGCAAAGTTGCTATACAAAATGAAGTTAAATCCAAAGATAAAAATATAATGTAACACTTATAGGAGTGTCTAAGAATGGCTGCCACAGTGGACTGTGGGTTTAACTAATTTTTATTTTTTTTATTTATACCTATTCTTTGCCATGGTAATGTATGTGATTCCAATTAAATAGTTGTCACTATTGGTATTGCGCTATAGCAAAAAATATATACAGTAAGAAACAGTTACTTGCTGTAAGTGTGGTTCTTCAAGATGTGATGCAGACACGGATGCAGACTGTATTCCACTCAGCCGTTTGCATGCCCAGCACACCAGAGCTGCAGAAACTTGCAAAGCAATACCTGGAGATAGGTGGCACTTACGCCTCGTGGCTGTAACTCCTCCCCTGGCTAAATTAGGGGGCACCACCCCAACCCTCCCTCAGTTCCTGCACACTGAATGCCCAGAATCAAGACTCTGATGCAAAAGGGGACAGAGGGTGGTTTGTGGAATACACATTTGCATCACATCTAGAAGAACCACATTTACAGCCAGTAACCATTTCTTTTTCTTTGAGTAAATGCAGCTGTGTATTCCACTTAGGTGACTCACAAACAGTCCTCCGCAGGAGGCAGTGCTCAAAGTCTACCTAAACAAGGACTGCAGGACCATTCTACCAAAGCTTGCCTCAACCCTGGAAGATGCGGTTATGGTGTAATGGTTCGCAAATGTATGCATCGATGACCATGTAGCAGCCATGCAAATGTCCAATATGGAAACGTCACTCAGGAATGCTATGAACGTTGCTTGACTCTTGAAGAATGAGCTCACACCCACTGATGGGGATTAGTTGAAGCTGTTTCATATGCAGTCTTGATGCATGATGTTATCTATTTGGAGATCATCTGTGAAAAGACCGCTTGACCCTTCATGCATTCTGCACATTACGCAAACGAAGGAGGTTAAGCACAAACCGGTTTAGGCCTGTACAGATAAAAGGCTAGACATCGCCTGACATCTAATGTAGGGAGACACTGCTCCTCCACAGATGAATGCTGCTTAGGAAAGAATGCAGGTAAATATACCACCTGGTTCAAACGAAACTGAAAAACCACTTCAGACAAAAAATTTGGACGCAGTCGTAAAGCCACTTTGTCTTTGGAGAATTGTATATATAACGAGATTCTTTCCTCAGAGCCTGCAACTCTCTCACACTCCTTGAAGATGTTATTGCTACCAGGAATGCAGTTTTCTGACACAAAAGCGGGAAGGGACAATATGTCAAGGGCTTGAACAGAGGTTCAATTAAGGCCGCTAGGACCATGTTAAGATCCTGTAGAGGAACCGGCTCTTGGTCTGGGGGGGGATGTAGAAAAAGAAGCCCTTTTAAGAATCTGGCTATCGTGGTATTGGAGAAGACTGAAAGGGGGGTGGGGGGAGAGATGAAATACCAATATGATAAAATGCCAGATGCACTTTCAATTAACTAAATGCAAGCCCCAATGACTAAAAGATGCAGCAGATACTCCAAAATGTCCTGGATAGAGGCCAGCATTGGCTGGATTCCACAAGCTAATGACCACACTGAAAATTGCTTCCATTTCACCACATAGGCCATTCTGGTGGAGGATTTTCTACTGTTAAGGAAGAGGTGTTGGACAGCCACTGAACATCACACTTCCTCCTCATTCAGCCATGTAGCAGCCATGTCATGAGATGAAGGGAGCTGAGCTCAGGATGGAAGGTGAAGCCTTGGTTCTGAGTGAGCAAGTTGGGATGGGGAGGAAGCAGTATGGAAGGCTGAACAGATACTGAGAAAAGGTGGTAGAACCAGTACTGTCTTGGCCACGCTGAGGAAACGAGAATAAGCTTGGGCCAATCCACCATAAGCTTGAGAATGACCTGAGGTGATCAGCATCGGGGGAAAGAATAGAGGAGAGACGACTGCCAGCTGAGGAGGAAAGCGTTGGGCAGGGAACCAGGACCGAGGCCCCCTCAAGAGCAAAAGGGACGACATTTCTTGTTGTCCCTTGTAGCAAACAGGTTGATCATTGGGATGCCCCAGGCTTTGAAGATAACCCAGAGGACACTTCTCTTCAGACCACTCATGACTCAGAGAAAAATACTTGTGAGATGGTCCGGAGAGGATTCTTAACCTCAGGTAAGTGAACGGCTATTGGAGTAATGTTCTCCTTAATGTAGAACTACCACAGCCTGATTCCTGCTAGAAAAAGTAAGCTGTAGTATGCTCCCCTTTTTGTTCGTTCACATAATATATCAAGGTGGTATTGTCAGTAAGTATGTGAACCACTGAGTCTCTGACACAGTCTCAAAGTGTGACCTGCCTTGTAAATGGCTCGAAGCTCCAACATGTTGATATGGGGTGATGCCTCCTGCTCCAACCACAGTCCCTGTACTTTTAGCAACCCCAGGTGCACCCCCCCCCCAGCACATTAGTGAGGCATCCTGGTTGGTGAGGGCTGGACAAAGGGAATGCCTTGGCAAACGTTCTCTGGATGCATCCACCACTGCAAGGAGGAAATTGAGGAAGTGGAGGAAGATGAGCCAGTCTGTCTAGATGATGAAGAGTAGGATGGGTAGACTGCCTGGAGACACATTTGAAGGGAACAAAGGCGCAAGCTTGCAAACTGAATCACCTGGGTGGAAGTGGACATGTGACCCAAGACCCTCAGACATGTCCGAACTGTCGTGGAAGCCTGAGACTGCAGACTGATGCAAAGATGGCGAACTGTCTGAAAAAAGTAGGTCAGCAGAAACACTTTCAACATCATGGAATCTAGCAGAGCCCCAGTGAACTTAATGTTTTGAGTGAGAGCCATGATTAACTTCCCCGTGTTGAGGATAAGACCCAGATGGTCGAGCAAGCGCCGTGTGGTGCTGACATGAGCACGAACTTCCTCTCTGGATCCATCCTTCATAACCAGTCATCCCTTCCTCTTGAGATACACCGTAACAACGGCCATGCATTTGGTAAAGTCCTGAGGGGGAAGGAGAAGAGAGGCCAAATGGAAGTATTGCATACTGAAAATGGCGTTCCACCATGACAAATAGAAAGAACTTTCTGTGGCTTGGCAAAATCCGCACATGAAAGTAGGCATCCTGAAGGTCCAAAGAAGCAAACCAGTCATTCTGAGACAATGTAGGGAGAATGGTCAATAGAGTGGCCATTAGGAACTCATGGACCTGATATATTTGTTGAGGTTGTGAAGGTCAAGGGTGGGTCTTACACCTCCCTTGGTTTTGGGTATCAGGAAGTACTGGGAGTAGAAGCCATGACCTGATGTTCCTGCAGAACCTCCTCCACTGCTCCCAAAACCAGCAGAGAGCAGACCTGTTTGAGGAGCAGTATCTCATGAGAGGGGTCCCTGAAGTGGAGGTGTGGAGAGGAACTGGATGGCATAACCTGATCTGATGGTGCTTAGGAAAACAGGCCAGCCTGTCCCCAAACTGGGGAGGATGAGGAGAGGGGAAGCAATGACTGAAACAGTGCTCTGGAACAAGGAATCAAAATGGGTACTGGGAGGGCATGTGGACTGGATGAACTCAGAGCCCAACTGCTTTCTGCTGTGGGATCTATCCCTCTTTCTGGGGTAGTTCCATTGCCAAGGAGGAGGAACAGGCTGGCCAAATGTATGCTGTAGACAATGCTGCTGTTGAATGCCATATTGGTGCCTTTACACTGCCGGCATGTACATCCCCAAGGACTGAAGGACTGCAGCATCTTGTCAGTTTTGCCCTCCTCTTGGTGACCGCAGAGGCCATCACCCTAGCCGAGGTGTCTGCGAGGTCTAGTTAAGATGTCCTTGGAGTCTGCGTCACTTTGACATAGCTGTCCAGTGAACAAAATCGTACTTGGACAACAAGGCTCGCTGGTTAGCAATTTGCATCTCTAAAGAAGAGAAGGTGTAAATCTTCCTGTCTATGAGGGCCAATCATTTAGAGTCCCTATCCTTGGGGATGGACATAAACCTGCCCTGTCAGGCGCTGTGGTTCACCGCAGTTGCAACTAGGGAATTTGGGACCGGATGAGAATAAAACACCTCAAATTCCCATACGGGACTGAAATGGAGCTTTTCTATGTACTTAGCCGCAGGCAATACCAAAGCTGGCATGCTCCAGAGTGCCTTAGCCAGTTCAAGAAGCCCATAATTGATAAGTATGGCGACTCTCCCAGGGGCAGATGGCAACAGGATATCCACTATTTGTGCGTGTTCTCTTGCAAGAACTCCACTTGAAAACCGACGGAAGCAACTACAAACCACAAAAGGTCTTGCTATGCATTAAAATTCTCTGGTACGGAAGAGGAGAATAAGACAGGCCGCACAGAATCATCCAAAGATGAAGAGGAGGTCCTTAACTGATCCAAAACCAGATTCTGTTCCAGGGCTGATAGACCGTGGCAGGATGACTCTGGAGGCTCCACAGAGAGGACCACAGATACCTGGGCCTGTGGCAGATCAATAGTCACTGCCAAAGCCCTGGCTGGAGATCTTGCCTTCAAGCAAGACAAAGTGTAGGACCTCACCAATAAAGGAGTATCCCACAGATTCCATGGAGGCCACTAGCATAGATAAGGCATTGGTAGTCAGCCTCTGTCCTGACCACGAGACGTGTACCAATCCATCAATTCCCCCTGAGGCTGGTGAGGTGATGGAGAGTGAGAGGATGACAACCCTGACTCAGATGCTGAGAAGCCTCAGGATCCCAGGGATGAGGACAGAGAAAAACTAGAGGGAGCAAGTAACTGATCGGACTTGTCCATCCCCAGAACGAGGCAGGAAGCAGCGCTGCCAATGGAAGCAGTACCGTTGGTACCGAGCATGCTGGTGCCAGAAGTGGTGTCAATCCTGATCAGCAGTGATACCCGAGTGTCTGACAGTACCAACATTGAGTGGTGAAAGCCGACATGGTGCCAACTGCAGTGGTGCTGAGGAGATTCCTGGTACCAAGGTCCCCTGTACCAATCCTGGCATTGGACCTGCTTCCATAACCTGTGGAAAGGGAACATTGGGGTGCAGTGCTGACAGACCCAAGGGTTCAACAGCTTGTTCAATCGATGGGGCTATAGATGACGCAGACATGGCAAACTCCTGGGCCAAAGGAGAGGTTGGGACCAAAGGGCAGAGGAGATCTGTTGCTGCCTGGTACGCTGCTGGTGTGGAAACAGTCAATGCCAGTATCTCCCCCATCGGTACTGGACTCAACAGATGCTTGGTGGCCAGAACAAGAGTCAACAGTACAGTGTTTCTAACCTCCCTACTCGATACCGGGGAAGGGTTAGAGGTATCTGTGCCATCCTATACACTGGCACCAACTTTGTGCTAGTTCCTGCTTTTCCTGGGAAGTGGAAGAATCACCTGAGACCTGGAGTGGTTTTGATTGGTCTTATGCAACCTTCTCCTTGGCAAAGTAAACAGGGAACAGCTCCACTGTTTCTTTGCAGAGGCACCTGCTCCGGAACGTGAAACGGCAGCACTCTTGGAACCCAAGGGCAATCTCTGACTTGATGAGGGCTTCAGTACCGAAGCAGGCCGCATGGCCTGCTCCAGCAGTTGCTGTTTCAGGAGAAGGTCCTGAGTCACTTGAGTCCATTTCTAACACTAACATAACTAACACTATGGTACTACTAATTATATACTACAAGGGAAAAACTAAATTAATTGAGAGGTTGTGAGGTTAAGACCACACAGAGCTCTGACTCCAGCCATGGAGGATAAGAAGGGACTAAGGGAGGATTGGGGTGGCGCCGCCTTGTGAAGCCAGGGAGGTGCTATGGCCACAAGGTGTGAGCGCACCTCTCTATGGGTACTGGTAAGCAAGTTTCTCCCTCTCTGGTGCACTGGGCGCGCACACACCTAAGTGAAATACATGGCTGCATCTACTCAAAGACGACGCTTTATAGGGCCACATAAATGAAAATCAATACATTGATAATTTGAAAAGATAAAGTAAACATGGATGAATTGTGGAAACATGGATGGGAATGGATACATTATTTGGTCCCAGTTCTGAATAGGAATAGCTTAGATTTACACAAACAATAAACCCTAAATTTGTGATCACAAAAGCAAAATGTGCCTCACTTTGCATTTGTCTCTAAGAAACTATTCTCTAAGACAACAGTTTTGAAATTTAACAGGCACTGAAACTAGCACTAAATGGCTCAACAAAAACATAAAACAAAGATCAGTGACACTCAAAGTTTAGGCTACGATAATTAAAATTAAAAACAAGTCTGAATTTCTGGGACTAGTTTATTCTTTCAAACAGAAATCAGACATCTGGGTCTTTTAGTACTTTGCAGGTGTTTAAAATTAGTTAAGGGAATATGAAGAGTAATTTTAAGGTATATGTTTTTTGAAATTATATTTCCACAGGACTTAACTCATTTGGCTACTTTAATTTCTAATTTGCTTTCAAGCCCTACCTAATTTGGCACTAAAAGGCTTGCTGAGATACTTGAGGCATGTAACATGAAGTTGAAGTTAATGACATAAGTACAAAAACTCACAGTCTGCACTTTCAAGTAAAGCATAACAATGTCATAGTGACCGGATTTTAGCATCTAAACACCAGAATGTTATAATTCCGCAGGCCTTCCCTCAGAACAACTGCTGTTTTTCATGGCGGTCTCGCTCACACAGACCCCTATAAAAAAAACCTGTATTCCCAAATACTAAGTTTAGGATAGAGAAGGTGCTGTCATCCAAACGACCTTTTTAGCTCTATCAGATTTATGCCTTGCAAATTCATAATTTATTTGGGTTTTTACAAATTATAATAGGAGTGTCCATTCAACAATAGGAGCCTGCTTGGCAATTAAAAAAAATATATATACTAAAAACAGACCTATCAATTCCTATAGAGCAAATCAAATAACCCAACAATATGAATATATTAGAAATTAATTGACTTGTTGCTGCATTATATTTCAGAACCGTGTACATGCAAATAGTACAAAATATAAAAGTTTAACATTTTAGTTCAGGGTTTTTTTTTTTAACCAAACCATTTTAATATTATTTTCTAATGTGAACCATTAAGTTAAGAGTTATAAAACCTGACTTAAAAAGTAGTGAATATAAAAATGACTTAAGTTTGACGTTGTATCTTAAAATTAGAAGTTTAAAAGCCTATAATTTTCCAATTCAAATTGTAGGATCAGTTTGCTAAATTATGCTTACATTTTTAAAGAGTTTAGTACCAGAAAGTTACTTTGGGTGCCCCGGGGATTAAAAGAGGAACCCAGTAAGATTTTTTTGAACACTGTTTCTATTATCTTAGTTATTTTAATTATATTATCACACACCATCATTCATTTTGCTTATATACCATTGCCGGTTTTGAGCATTGTAAGAAACAAAAAAAATGACATCACACACAAAACCATTTTACCTCTAAAATTTCATGTAACGTTACCAGTTGTACAGTTGGTTCTTCAGCTGGACTCTACAAAAGCAGCAAAAAAGATGTTCAAATTCTAACACAGTCAGAAAAGAATCTTAATTGACAAAGAAAAATTTCAATGCAAATAATTCAGAGTAATGAATAAACTGATTTTTTAAAATTTAAAAATGTTGAGTCGTCATATTACAAGTTACATATTTTAATCCTATATTCAGCAACAAATTCAATGTAAACTCTAAACATAAATGAATGTTTCTCTTAAACTAAGTTGAAAAGAAGATATTAAATGTTACATCTGTCAAGAATGGGATTCACATTTTATTAATTCAAACATCTTATTATTAAACATGAATGGGAGTATAAAGTACTCATTCTTTGTCTAAGATTGGTAAGAAAAATCACAAGATCAATGCCTTTAAGTAAATTTTCTAAAGTTCTGGGCAAAGAGATGTAAACATGCGATTACTGCAAAAACATTGTAATCTTGTTTTAAGAGTTCAGTCCATAGTGCCTTAATGTTTACTCTTAATTTATATTGCAATTTAATATTTTTTAGTTTAAGCCTCTAGAGGTTACCCAAATACATTTACTATGTTCAAGAAACAAAATTCAGTTTTGCCATAGGATTTTCTTTAAATGTTTTCCTTTTTTAATGTTTAATGTTATCATTTGAAATTGTCTTCATTTATCAGAGGGGTAGCCATGTTAGTCTGGATCTGTAAAAAGCAACAGAGTCTTGTGGCACCTTTAAGACTAACAGATGTTTTGGAGCATAAGCTTTCGTGGGTGAATACGTGCGTCTGACGAAGTGGGTATTCACCCACGAAAGCTTATGCTGCAGTACATCTGTTAGTCTTAAAGGTGCCACAAGACTCTCTGTTGTCTTCATTTGTAACATAGAGCCAGTTCATGAGTCTTACAAGTTTAAGGATGGTCAGGATTTATGATAAACCCCAACTTTGGAGTGGAGGAAGAACTTATAAAAATTGACATAAGGCCAAATCCTACCTCCTTCCTCCATGACTGTGGAGGGTCCCCTGACAGCATCACTTCTGAGGCTCAGCTGCACCAGAGACCATGTTTGATAAGAGCCACAAAGGGGTGCACACACATCCCGTTGTGCTACAGAGCCCTCCTCCATGGGTTCTCCTTGCATTATGGGAGAAGGGGATGTGGAGACTATATTAGCCTATGGGCTGCAGCAGCCTCCATGGAGTGATTCTAAAGACACTCTGCAGCCTTGGGTGATTTTTTTCTTCCTGCTCCCCTGCCCAGCATCTCACTTCTTGGGCTGGGCACTGGATTCAAGATTTGCCTTAAGGCTAGAATTGGCATATGGAGTATCAGCATGGGAGACATTTTAAACAATTGTACAAAGAGAAATTATTGGTTTGCTACTTTTAAGTCCTAAGGATGTTAGCTCAAACATTACTTTTAAAGAAGTTTTTATACTTGCAAAATTAAAAAAAAAAAAAAAAAAAAAAAAGATTTGACTTTATTTTTGGTAGACCAATGGTGTTAAATGTTTACAGTTTCTTAAATTATGTTCCGATTCTGTAGTGTGACAAATTTAACCAGCATCATAAATTACATCACTTTTAAGCAAGATAGCCATCACCACATGGGAAAAAGTATACTTTTTCCTTCCCACAAGTACAATTGACATATAAAATATTTCTTGTAACGTGAACTTTCAGACTGCTGTGTGTGACAAAAAGGGTGCATCTGTCTTTTGAGACTGGAGAGTTATCCTGCATTTTCAATTTAATTCTCATGCCTGACCATATTAAGACCCCAATCTTGAATCACATGCTTCAACATTAGCAGAGATGCTAACCTTGCACTTAGACTTTTATGGATGTTTATGAAAAAAATTAAGGAGGTTGCTTGAAGCGGTCTCAAGTGCCAAATTTGCAAAGCCAAATACAGATAGGGTGTCTCAGGTAGGACCATGAAAACTTGTAGTGCATTTTAGGTCCATTTCTGTGAATGTTAGAGTAATAACAGCGGTACAAGCTGAAGTAACATTTAGTAACATCAACAGCCATGATCAGGTCTGACCACGATATTGGCTATATCCTCGGTCCTTTGCAAGCATTTCTAAAACCATTCCATATTTATTTTGCCATATTTGGCTCATTTTGTCAGTGGGGTTTGGGGTGCTGGATTCACCGCACAAGCCACAGGATGTGTGTTGCACTCCAACTGCCCCCATAGACCCTGCTGGACTATATTACTGTGCTCTAGATACCTGGAGTGTGCCAGCAGGGGCACACAGAGCGGTTAGAATGCAACACGCAGCCTGTGGCTTGCTTGGTTGCAGTGTGCCAACCCATTCAAAATGGTCACAGCTTGCCTCCTATCAGAATGATCCTCACTCTGCAGTCTTTGCATGTGCCACAGAGACAGGAATGTCCTCAGAAATTTCTCTCATGGTATGCTGTGAGGGAGTCATCCTGCCCCCAGGGGACGGTGGGACACTGGATGCTGAAGTGGAGTTGCTGGCTGGGCTGAAAGAAGGATTAGGTGGGTTTCAGAAAGCTGGGAAAGGGACTTGTTAGGGTGGAGTTGGGGGATAAGAGATAGGAATGAAGGGGGCTGTTTGGTGGGGTTGGGGGTAAAAGAGGAGTAGCTGCCCAGTGTCAGCTGGCTCATGGAGACGAGGCACCAATACCAGATGTAGGCAGTGCTTGATGGGTGGTGGTTACTTACTGGTGCTGCAAGCAACTGCTTGCAATGTCACATACCCAGAGGTGCCCATCCAGCCCCAGGTACTGGCAGTCATGCTGAGGGAGAAGTTGCAGGGATGCCAGCATGTCATCCCTGCCACATGCTGCTTGTGCTCTCAGCTGAGCTCCGTGCTCCCTGTGGCAGTTGGTTACGCAGCAGCCACTTTTTGGGCTCCTGCCAGGAGAGCTCACCCATGCAACTGAGGAGCTACCCTGCAAGCCTCTCCCAGCCCGACTGACACAATGGTGGCACTTGACATGTGTACGGCTAGGCTGCAGGCACCCTTGCACAGGGGTGCTGGCAGTGGAGAAGAACACCCCTGCAGATGCAGCACTGTGTTCATCAGACCCAAGTGGTGAATGACACACAACACATACATAATCTTCCTAATTTTTTGATATATTTGCAAAATTCGTAGATTTATATCTGATTTGATAATTTTGTAATCACATTTAAAAATCGGGAGAATTATTAAAAATTAGGGAGAGTTGGCAGCTCTGCATTAGGCATGCAAGAGGCCTCTTTGAGATCAATGGGATTACTCATGCTTAAAGTTAAGCATATGCTTATGAGTTTGCCAGATTGGGGCCTATGAAACGAACCAGCTGCTGACAATGGTTGTCAATAATGGGTCCCTCTGAAGCAGTGTGGAAAATGGTTTAACTACTAATGCAGACAAGGACAAAGTATGTGAATTACTATTAAATTAAGGTTACAGCTATAACATGGCTGAAAGCAGCTGTCTCTCTTTTTCAGTTCAGGGGCAGTTCAACCATTCCCTATACTGGTTCTGGGAGCCTGATGCTGAACAGACAAGGCCCAAGTGTCCTCAAGAGCCCAACTGAGAACCTTACTAGTTTTTTAGTTTTTGTAGCTATTCTTTTAAACATTAATGATAAAGTATTTGATTTTACTATGGACTTTGATTTTATTATTTAAAATGCTCCCTGACTGCCTATTTTCCCTAAAGTTTAAAGATGACTTTTAGCTCAGTTTCCCTGAGTAGGAAGTTGAGGTTAATATTCTAAACTATTCTCTGTAACACTTTTGTGCCAACAATATTGCTGAAGAATTAAAATTTGCCTTTGAAGAAAAATATGAAACTATCCAGATGGGAGCAGGGTAGACTAATTCAGAACTTGTTTCACTAAGCCCCCATACCAGCCCTCTATGATATAACCAAACTTTGAAAGGTATCACTTAGACAACAAGAACAGTTGTAGGAAGTGACTTGGACATTAAGGTCAGAAGGGACCATTATGATCATCTAGTCTGACCTCCTGCACATTATAGGCCACAGAACTTCACCCACCCACTCCTGTAATAGACCCATAACCTCTGGCTGAGTTACTGAAGTCCTCAAATGATGCTTTAAAGACTTCAAGTTACAGAGAATCCACCATTTACACTAGTTTAAACCTGCAAGTGACCAGTGACCCGTGCTGCAGAGGAAGGCAAAAATCCCCCAGGGTCTCTGCCAATCTGACATAGGAGAAAATTCCTTCACGACCACAAATATGGCAGTCAGTTGGACCCTGAACATTTCAGCATGACCCAACAGCTAGGTAACTGGGAAAGAATTCTCTATAGTAACTCAGAGCTCTCCTCATCCCATCAACAGCCATTGAGGATATTTGCTACTAGTAGTCACAGATCAGCTATATACCACTGCAGGCAGTCTCATCATACCATCCACTCCATGAACTTATCAAGCTCATTCTTGAAGCCACTTAGTTTTTTTGCCCCCATTGCTCCCCTTGAAAGGTTGTTCCAGAACTTCACTCCTCTGATAGTTAGAAATCTTCATCTAATTTCAAGCCTAAATTTTTGATGGTCAGTTTATAGCCATCTGCTCTTCTGTCAACATTGGCACTTAACTTAAATACCTCCTCTCCCTCTCTGGTATTTATCACTCTGATGTATTTATAGAGAGCAATCATATCTCCCCTTCAGCCTTCGTTTGGTTAGGCTAAACAAGCCAAGCTCTTTGAGTCTCCTCTCATAAGGTAGATTTTCCATTCCTCTGATCATCCTAGTAGCCCTTCTCTGCACATGCTCCAGTTTGAATTAATCTTTCTTAAATGTGGGAGACCAGAATTGCACACAGTATTCCAGATGAGGTCTCACCAGTGCCTCGTATAATGGTACCAAAACTGCATGTATGACTTAAATACGGATTCCACCTTTCCAGCATTGTGACTTTAAAATTATATAAAACCAAGTTAAAGAAAAATTAATAAAACCCTTTCAAATTTGATAATTTTAAAGAAATCATACTTTTTTCTTCTTTTTAGCACTTTCATCTTCTTCCGGGAGAGGAAAATGTTCTTCTAGGAACTCCCCCAGAGCACTCAAGAGCTCTTCCTTATATGCCCTTATTTTCAGCATTTTACTTTTCAGTTCTTGTAACGTTCTAAAAACCCAATGTAAAAATAAAGTTTAACTGATGTGACATGTAATTCAATAAAAAGGTACTGTTGCTACAGTAATGGCATCAATAACCCAAATATCACAAAGTGCAAGTGCAGCCTATAGCATATTTGCAACCTAGATTTCAAATGTATTTTATTACTTGATTATTTGATCTTTACCAAAGATACCAAACATTAATATTAGATTTTTAAAATCTATTTTAATTGTCACACTAATATTCAATCCTTTCACTTTATTTGCTGGAAAAAAGCACTACAAATACCTTTTTTCAGAAAATGGTACCACTTGATTTTTCATTTCTTCATGTGTTACATCAAGAGCATCTACCAATTGCTGCTGCTCATCCAGCCACTGCTGTTCTCTTTAAACAAAAAGTGAGAAAAAAAAAAATGAGAGAGGGAACAATGGATAATTAGAAGTTTTCAGACCTACCAAAACAATGATTCTCACTTGATTTTCTAACAAAATTGTATGGCATTCATAAGCTCAATTCACTTTATACCTTTTCATGTCTTCCTTCAGCTTTTTATTCTTTGACTGAACTGTAGACAGCACCATTTCAAGATCATGGTCTACTTTCTGCAACTACAAAATTGGAAATTGAAGTGTATATTATGGAGAAATGCAACTCTATTAGTGCTATGTAAAACAAAACCTGATAGTGCTGTTGTGGTATCACTCAGATACCACAGTGACGGGAACCAAAATTATCTTGACAGACAAATCAGTAACAACCCACATCTCACATAATAGTATACTGAAAAACTAATAGTTGACAGAACAACAATTACGGCACTCCAAAGTGAGAACATCTCAAAGAAAGGGTGATTACTCTTACTAATCAAACTGACGATGAATGAGGTATTCATATCTTGGATAGGGAAATGGTACAAGTAATAAGACACTGCATTCTGGTTCACTTCAGACTATTTCTTAGTAAAGAAATTTAGAGCTTGACTCTGTCAGAGGCTCCGTGCCATCCACTCCACATAGGAGTGGGCAGTATCCAACACCTCATTGGACTGGGTCCTTAGTTGATGCATGGCTTACTGAAGACTAACACTGAGATGCTCTCTGTCCTTTTGAGATTGATGTGGCTCCCTTAATAAGTTTGGGGCTATCCACTACACACTATCTTTAGATGATTTTGTGTCCCTATATAGGAGTTCCCTGAGGTTTGTCTCCCAGATGGTGGGAGAACCTGATCGCGCCCAGTTACTTGCACTGGGAGGTTCTGGCACAGGCCCTAGTTCCTTACTTCTTAGCTAGGCCCTTACCCTTTGCGGGACTTCACTCCCCGTAGGGACAGGGTGAAGAGCTCCTAGATGGGAGTTCCTCCTGTGGCTCCAGGAGTAATCCCAGCAGTCTCCTTTTCAGCAATCCTGCTCCTTCACCTCAGCTGACTGCAGCTGCCTTCCTTTTAAAGGCCTCCCATCTAGCCCTGCCCCCATACCCCATACCTTCCTCATCAGTGTGGGGTCTATAAACCCCATCACAGTCCCTTTATTATGTAATTATAAAATAAAATTTAAATTTAGCTCACAACAAATACAAATGAAATATAGAAAATATTCCCCAGGAGCAGAAGGGTTTTATATACACAGGATTTATGAGAAATGCAGTATCCCTCAGCTAAACTAACCACAAAATGGAATGTCAAACCAAACATGTATTGGAGAGGATATTCACTCAAAGGAAAATACATAGCCAATCTTTTTGTTAAAAGAGCACTTGTATTGGCAGTTTGGTTCCCTGGCCTGACTGATACAAGGCAGAGGAAAATGCTGGGAGGTAGCCAAACCAAAAAGGTAGGTAAAGCAAAAGTTATTTTTAAACAAAACCCATATAATCTAAATGTGTCTTTATGTGTTAGCCAAAGTATAACTATTCATTTCAATGTTATAGCCACAAGAATATTCCCAGCTAATGTTACATACCAATGTCCAACCAATATATTGAAATGCTACCACTAACACATTCTTTATTTGTCCTTTCTCCCCCAGTCTGGAAGAACTCAAATAGATATTTGCATATATTATTCCTACAGAACTCAGAGTACTGCCTCTTCTGCACAGAACATTTTTTTTTAAATCATATCTTAAACATAAAGGACACCATATAATAAGTTCTGGTAAAAAGATCATTTTCACTACAACTAAAAATATTCAGTACTTACAACAAGGTTCAGGAAAAAGCAAATTAAAAAATTAATAGTGCTCAAATAGGCACACATAATTTCTTATGGCTAGCCAATCATATGAAAAGAAACTTGGAAGTAACATCTTACAAGTAGGTTTTTTACAAGTAATGAACTAAGACACTTACCTCTTCCTTTCCTAATGCTACCAGAACATCTGGATTGGTGGAAATTACTGAAAAATAAAACATTGTTTTCCCTGATTTTTTTTAAAAAATAAACAAATATTAATAAATTTAGCAAAATAAGCATGTCTGACTTTTGAGGAAGACATACCATTTGCATTATCATAGGGATCAAGTCAAATCTCAAAAAAATGGCCCTATCAAATGTCTAATCTGCACTGAGGAAAATATTGTTTTAATATCAATTTCCCCCATAGTCCAAACTGCACACATTACTCTACAAATATCACAAACTAAATTCCAATTTTAATAAAACTTGTCTGATCAATAGGTATGACAGAACTTCCTCCAGGCTACAAGCGAAAGTTTTTGCAAAACATTTTAAATCCATGTAAGAAGATTGTTTGATACAAGGCACCTTTCTCAGGGTCTTAAGTCTTTTTTAAGAATAAGAGAAACTGAGGTGATTAGAAGAACATGAGAAGACCCTCCCCTTTGTTAAAAAAAAAAAAAATCTTCCACAAGGGATCAATCAACATATTCTGAAGTCATTTATAATACTTCTCTCAAAACCATCTGAACTTAGTGTTTTAGGTTATGTTTACACTAACAAAGTCACCCTTCACTCAAAAACTCCAGTTGTTCAACAGAAAGAAGAGGTAATTGGACATCATTTAAAAAAAATGGATTAAATTATGGAGAGAGCTGATTGTTGTCACAGAAAGAGAGATTCTTTTTTAAAAGGTTCAAATGCAAGAGATCATCTCAGATTTCATTAATTCAGAGCTTCCAGGTTTGTCTGATAGATCTTGCAATCCCCTTCAGGAGATTTGAAGAGTTGATTAGGTGTGCCATCATCCTCCCTGCTTTGCTTATATATGAATAAAAACATGGATTTTGAGAAACTAAAGCATGCATTTGCAACTTTTTATGTAATGAGAGAAATTAAAGCTACCATAGCAGCTTCAAATTGTTATAGCACCAGAAGCATATTTGTATGTCAAAAATTGGAGATCCATAATATCTCATCCTAACATAAGCAATTCCCGTGATAAAGCTTTCTTTTTACTAAAGGGGAAAGAAATTATAGCTCCTCATATAGAAGCATTAGATGTCTTCCAAAACACACAGTGCGCTTGATACATTTGCAAAAATAAATCTATTTTAAAAGATTTTTAAATAAAAGTTTGGTTAAACCTCCATGAATATTGAACAAACTGTGAAGTAGTGATTTCAGCAGTGATCAGAGTATGAGCTGATACTGAAACAAGGAAGATTTCTGCACCCAAAGTGTGTTCAATTAAAGTGTGATTTAAAAAAGTGTCAGATAAAGAATTACGAGCATGTGAGACAGAAGTAAAATCATATATATACACAAAAGTTGAGTAGAGCACCCCTGAACTAAGTTGATGTTAAAGAGCTACTGGAGGCCCTGTACAGTGACTTTAATCATCATCATGGCTATATTTCGTGATGACAATGACTTGAAAATGTCTTAAATGCAGAATTAATTTAGTTAGAGTTCTGCTCTTTCCTTTCAATAGGCCAAGTTCCAGTCAATGACATTTGATATGAAGAATCCAAAGAAACCAATTTTCTACACTTTGTGATGATCAGAAATCCTTTCTATCTTGAATTATCCACTTCAGTCCATTCAAAATCACTTGTTTCCTACCGCTTCCTTCAACTTTAAGCATTTCTACCTAAGTACTTATATGCCTCCTTTAATTGTAATATCTGAGTGCCCATCAAGTATTTAAAAATAGAAGTAACAATCTCCTGCAGAAGAGAATTCAATAGTCCACATGCAGTAAATTCGGTCTCCTGCGCTATGACTTGTGGAGGTCGTGGTTGTAGAAGGAGAGGGAATCTCTTTAGTAGCTAGGGCCAATCCCATGAAGGACTCTGAATATCAGGATAGAGACTTTGAATTGTTCTGTATTCAATGGTGAGCCAGTGCATAGCATGGAGCACTGGGGTGATGTGCTAAAGGCAATTTTAGTCACTAGGCATATATGCTGATGCATCTTCTACCAGTTGGAGCCTTTTCCTGGTGTGTGGTTTTATTCCTACATACAAAATATACAAAAAAATCAAGCCTGGAGGTCACAAATGGAATAGCATGCCAATGTGTAGCATGATTGCAATGCAAAATACTACCAGATGTTAGCAATGCAAGGAATCATTACTATGCAAGCCTTTGTATGGAAACTCCAATTCAAGTGATAGGAGTCTGGCACAATATTGATACTATGCACACAAAAAAGGTACTATACATAGACCACATATGTTTTATAAGCTTTAAAATGTGGTTAATTCTTATTTTGAAAAGAGAAAAATTCAAATCTATTTTAAGTGCCAACTGCTTGTTAAAAAGTTATAATTCAGCTGATTAAGCATCTCTAGAGCTATATATAGAGTATCAGAAACCCAGAAAGAACAAGAGACTAAAGAGTCTTGGAAAAATAAAAATTTGCATTGTGGATTCAAGCCTGTGTGCCAAGATTTTGCCCAATGAAATTTGTAACTGCCAAGTTATAACCCCCAAAAGCAAGGTTTATAATGGAAATGCTGACAGACTCTCAATTATAGTAATTGTACTGGTTATTGCTAAAAATATACAGCAGGGTACAAGACAGCCTGACATTCAGGCTCTAATATTGAGTTGTGGCAACTTGACTAATATTCCTATCCCATATTTAGCATCATTCAGACAGCATTTTCCATTAACGAAGCATCTTCTCTCTCACAGTGAGGAATAGGTACACTGAGAAAATTCCAGATGGACACAGAACAATGAAAGCATGGCAGTTCTTTATTTTCATATAATGGCCATAATCTTATGACATCTCTTAAAGTTAACCCCCACCTCCCATTCTCCAACGAAGTGGCTCAAAAGAGAGAATTATAAGTAACAAGGGAAAGCCTAGACTGCAAAAAGATAAGTTATTTATATGTTGTATGGAATATAGTTGTAGCTGTGTTGTTCCCAGGATACTAAAGAGACAAGGTGGGTGAAGTAATATTACCTCACCCACCTTGTCTCTTGAGGTTATTGATACATTATATACACAAAATTTCTGTACTATAAAATTAACATATGTAGTAAGAAATCTAACCAGGTGCAAATAAATTAGAACATTATGAGCCAACTAATACTCAAATATAATGCTAAAAATATGTAATGCCACAAGAATCTATTTTTGTAACACAAATAGCTTAAGGTTTTAAAAATAATTAAATATTTATAGTAACAAAAACATCAGCAGTTATCTTAGCTAGAATAAAAATTAAAAGTGCTTGCAATCCTTATGTTACAAGGATGATCATCAGCAGTGGCCAAGAAGAAATATTCCCCCATAGGGAAAAGCATTGCATAGGATAGCATTGCACAATTTGGTACAATTGGTCTAATTTTGGTCTATCCTTTGTCTGAAGAATTTGGAACTGACCACTGCTAGAGACAGGTTCTCAGACCACACAAACTACTGATGCTTTCCCATTATGGAAATTTTTATCACCCTATATACTACTTTTTTTCTCCTTATATGTTTAGGAAGAGATGGTTAGGTTGCTGGTATACTGTGACCACTGCCTACCACCAATGTAGTCTCATTGATTTCTTGTACTCCTTCATCTGTCTGTATCCATCTGTTGCTTTGTCTTATATTTATTTAGCTGTAAGCTCTTTGGGGTAGAGACTGTACTTTTGTTCTGTGTTTGTACAGTACCTAGCACAATGAGGTCTTGGTCCATGACTAGGACTCATACCCAGCACAATAATACAAAATCAAAGCTATGGTGTCTTGTGGAAAGTTTAAAAAAAACATTCTATTTAATATTTATTCAGTTGATATTACATAAGGAGCAGTAACAACACCTAAATTAAGGTTGCCTAGTACTTCCCATTATAATTTTTTTCCCTTCTTCCTTTGAAGAACTAACACTTCCAAGGTACACCATAGGTACCTGAAATTTAGCAGAGGAGGAGAGGTGCCTATTACAATCTGTTCAGATATTGCTGAGTTATAAACTGTTGAAAGCCACGATACACAGTTCGCATTGTGATCCAATCACTTTGGAAGCAACATAAGCTAAACTAGAATAGCTCAGTGGTTTGAGCATTGGCCTGCTAAACCTAGGGTTGTGAGTTTAATCCTTGAGAGGGCCATTTAGGGATCTGGGGCAAAAATCTGTCTGGGGATTAGTCCTGCTTTGAGCAGGGGATTGGACTAGATGACCTCCTGGGGTCCCTTCCAACCCTGATATTCTATGATAGAAAAAGCACTCTTATTCAGCGTGTGCACGCGGAGCATGCACGAGGAGAGCTATACCAGTATAATCATGCCGCTAAATTTCTTCATGTAGACAAGTTCTAAAATAAGTTTGTATGGAAAAAGGATCTTTGCTGTTTAAGAATTCATCTGTTCTACCCAGAGCCAATCTTCCATTGTGGAGAATAAGACAACATTTTGGGCTATAGTACTATCAGAGGATATTCAGTTTTGTGTCTTCTTGTCAAATAGATTCTGTTGGATCTTGCTTTTCCAATGTCTGGCCAAATTAGGGTCTTGGGTAAACTCAAGTTAACTATAATTCAATTCAGACCAAATGGTGCTGAAGCTGGTGGGTAGAAGAGGAAAACTTGAAGAATTGATAGGGCTATGCATGTTTTGTCTGATAATGACTGCTAAGAACACAGGAAGGATGCATACCCTTTATCTCAGGGAATCTGCAAATGTTACGGAATTACTGGATCAGTAACTGCTCTTGGATTCCCAGAATGCTGTAATGGCCCAAAGTGTTTCTTATCTTTGTTTGCCCTGGTGTCTGTGAACTCTAAATCCAAAAAGGATATTGTAATGCACTGTAATTGAGTTACCCTCAAAGTTATCTTGAAAATTTCAGCTAGTAGACACTATGACAGTCCACCTCTTGACTGGAGCAGGCCAACATGAACACACCACACATATAATAAATGTTTTGCACTGCTTCTGAATCCAACACTGGATGCATTTCAAGGTATTGGTTACCTATAAAACCCTCAACAGCAACAGGAGTTTTCTGCCAGAATGCTCCTGTAATTTTTATAACTAAGGGCCAGAATTCTTGATGAAGGCCCTTCAGAAATTCCTATAGAGGCTTATTGTTAACCTCCTGGAATATTATTCATCTCTTTGGTGGCCTGATTTTTAGGAGTGCTGAACACCGACAAATCCCATTCTAATGAAAGGGAGTGTTAGGCTATGTTTACACTAGAGAGCTTACAATGACACAGCTGTACTGATGCAGCTGCGCCACTGTAAGATGTCTCATGTAGCTGCTTTATGCTGACGGGAGAAAGCTCTCCCACTGACATTGTGCTGTGCAACGACCACTTATTCCAGTGAAAATTATGTCGCTCAGGAGGTGTGTTTTTTCACACCCCATGAGAGAGACAAATTTTGCTGACATAAGTGGTAGTGTAGACATAGCCTTAAGAGAGAGAAGCAGTAATTCTAAGTTGTGAGCTGCCTCAATCATTTCAACAGGTGCTAACTCAGATGTCGGTGCTACAAGGAAGAAAGCACAGAGACAAAAGTGGAAGGACACTATTGTAGGCAGTACTGTAGTTCATTTTGATTTCTGCAAGGTACCTAGGTGTGATGATGCATGCAATATAAATATTATACATATGCACACTCAAATGCTTGGATTAACGATGTGTTGTAAATCCAAGATAATCATATAAACTTTGGTTTAAACAAAGTCTATAAAAATATTAATAAAAATCCTTACTCTCAGGACTTCGTTTCTGCCACTGATTATACTCTGCTGTTAAAGCCTTCACTCGCACCATTAACAATGAAAGCTGTAAAACAAGAAGGAAAAAAAAAAAAGAGTATTTAAAAACTAATTCTTGAAATGTGCTGAATAGTATTTGAGTAAGATGAGACAGAACATGGTAAAAAATGATTTAGTATTCCATGAGGAAGAATCTGGAAGATACAATGGAGCACATTTTACTAGTTTTTAGAATCACTATTGCTTACAGTCTATTTCTTTTGATAATGTACAACTACTTAGAAGTTAATTATTTAGATTTATACAGAATAAAATAAAAGATCACCCAATCCAGTGCTCTGAGTGCCCTTGACACTAAAACAAATTCCACCAGATCAACTCAAATAAGAGTGACAACATAAGTATAACTGAAATCAATCAACCCCACACACAATCCCCAGAGTCCCACACCCAGCTGTAGCTATCTTCCATTTCCTCATGAACTGGGAAGAAAAGGCAGACCTTCCAGCATGCCCTGAAAAGTGACAAATTTGGGCTGTTACGACCTGGACAGGTAAAGCCCAGGATCCTAATGGAGAACACTCTGCCAACTGCCTACTATGACTGATAGAGTTTAAGGTCAGAAGGGACCATTAGATCATCTAATCCAGGGGTTCTCACAACATATTTTTTGATGGCCTTAGAGTGCGGCCACCAACTCTTGCTGGTTGTAGCTCTGAGAATTTAGGAAAAACAAATAAACTATGCACATATACACGTCCAGATCATTGTAATTTATTTATGGAAGGTTTTTTTTTTTTTTGCAGACTCAATAATAAAAATAATGTACAGTTGTCTCTATTCTTTACTGGACCTAAACAGAATAGAAACAAAAATAAGGTGCTTTGCATATTTATATATATATATATATATATTTAGATTGCTAGTTAGTAAGTCTGCTATTGTGAAAAGTGATATTTGTATATTTGTTAATATCACTTTTAACAGCAGACTTACTGAGCCCTGGAGGACAAATTAAGCCCTGGATGAGGAGGTGAATAAGGAGGCAGGGGGGCCAGTGGCAATGGGGGTCTGGAGGAAGCACCGGGGGTCAAGGTGATGGTGGGGGGTGAGTCCAGGGATGGAGCCCGAAGCCCTGTGGCTGGGGGACAGAGCCTGCCGCCCACCACCCCAGGGCGGAAGCCTGAAGCCCGAGACACACTGTCCCTGGGAAGGTGGGGAACTCACACTGGTTGCTTGCTCCTACAGTGTTTGTTGCTCCGGAAGGGGGTAGGGACCAACCCTTGGGCAGCCCCAGGGGAAGAGCTGGTGCTTTGCCTCTCCTCCTCCCCCCCACCCCCAAATCACAGCCCAGTATGCTGTGGCCACAAGAAAAGCCCCTGGTGGCCGCATGCAGCCACAGTGGCTGCATTTGAGAAACGCTGATCTAATCTGACCTGTGTATCACAGACTATTGATTTTACCCAGTTACCCCTGTATTGAATCTAATAACTTGTGTTTGACTAAAGCATAACTTGTAGCTGGCTAAAGCACATCTTCCAGAAAGACATCCTATCTTGATTTGATTACAACAGAAGATGGAGAATCCACCACTTCCTGGTAGTTGGTTCCTATGGTTTGTCATTCTCACTGTTAAAATTTGAATTTGTCCGGCTTCAGCTTCCAGCCATTCTCCACTAGATTAAAGTACTTCTAGCACCTGATTTTTCTATCTGTGATGGTACTTGTACACTATAATTAAATCACCTCTCGATCTTCTGTTTGATAAACTAAACAGATTGAGCTCTTTAAACCTCTCACTGTAAAGCACTTTCCATAGCTCTTGAATAATTTTTGTGGCTATTCTCTGCACCCTCTCCAATTTGGCACCATTTCTTTTAAAAACTGGACAACAGAACCGTATACCAGTTTCACCAAGGCCATATACAGAGGTAAAATCACCTCTCCACTTCTACAACACTGCTTATACATCCAAGGCTCGGATTAGCTCTTTTTGCATCCCCACCACACTAGGAGCTCATTTTGAACTGCTTGTCCATTCTGACCCCTAAATCCTTTTCAGTGTCACCGTTTTGCAGGATACAGTCTCCTACCCCATTCTGTAGGTATGGCTTTGTTCCTAGCTGTCGAGCTTTGCATTTGGCTGTATTAAAGTGCATTTTGTCTGAATGGGCTTAGTTTACCAAGGGATCCAGATTGTTCTATATGACTCCCTTGTCCTCATCATTATTATTTACCACTCCAACAATCATGTCATCTGCAAATTTTATCAGCAGTGATTTCAGATTTACTTCCAGATCACTGATGAAAAGTCTTCAGCTCACATGCCTCTGCTGATCACAACTATGGCAGTAATGTCATGGAGAGAGAGAGGTGGATTCTTTGACAGGTAGGTCCCAGTCTTTTCTAAATCAAAACCAACAACTTAAAAATCAATCTGGAAACTAACAGGCAGCCAGTGCAGGTCACAGAACACAGGTTAGTAGCATCCATGACAACTTTTATAACATTTAAGTATACTACCTCTTATCTTATAGCAATTCAAAATCCAAACTTTTAAGTCTTCACTTTATGTGTAAGGGCCTACATACACCTCTACCCCGATATAACGCGACCCGATATAACATGAATTCGGATATAACGCGGTAAAGCAGCGCTCGGGGGGGGGGGGGGCAGGGCTGCGCACTCCAGCAGATCAAAGCAAGTTCGATATAACGCAGTTTCACCTATAACGCAGTAAGATTTTTTTGGCTCCCAAGGACAGCATTATATCAGGGTAGAGGTGTATTTGTATCTGTGTAAAAAAGGACTACTCCTCTGATTTAACAGAGGTTTATTATAGTAGTGTTCAGCTGCTGAAGAAAGGGCAATCAGCCCCCAGTGTACTGCTGCTGTTGAGATACACTGAGAAACTGCAGCTGGAAAACACAAAATACCATTTCAGGAGATCATATGAAAAATGAAGCTAAACAATCTTCGCTTCCATTTATCAAAATGTTTGCCGTTCCCAGTTGTAGGAGAGATGGAACAGTAATACTTTCTTCTATTTCCAGAGCATTTAAATACACTAAAATAGGTACAGGCTTTTGAATTAAAAAAAAAAAGTAATTTAGTAAGAAATGAAGTGTACATTTAAGTACAAAAGCTACTGTAATGATTATGCATTCCATAAAAGGTAGGGCAGACTCAAATTTGGCTTTCGCTCAGCTAAAAAATTCAAGATTAATATGCACCATGAATCATCAGCCAAGTTCACATAATAAAAATATCAGGAATTGACAAATTAATGTCAGCTTTTCACTGCTTGAGAGAACCCATTATAGTAGTTTTAACCAAAGGAAAAAAAACAGAGAAAATATAGCCACCATACAAATATCCTGCCTAGAAAGTTACTTTTATAGGATAGACAATGTCCATTCTTCTGCAATACTGTAGCACTGTCTCGGGTCACAAAAACAGACAATTCCCTTATCAGGTCTTTATTTATATTTGACATGAAGAATGCACATACAAAAATCTGAGTACTTACAGTACTACTATACAAATAAATTCTGCCAGCCAGTAGCCTTAAAATAATCATAGAGATAATTTACTTCAGCAACAGACACTAAAAAAGAAAAATTCCAGAAAAGCCCCTTACCCAAATCATACTAAGGAACACCCACCCTTATTCTTCCCCTCAAGCCCTATCAGGCAATTGGCTTTTTCAGAGTGCCCATGTGGTCATCAAATCTATTTTGGATGGGGAGCATGTTCCAAAGTCCCAGGGCCTTCATAGAGAATGCCCTGCTGGCAACACCCTTTCTTTTATAAGTGGAGGGTTATAATTTGAGTGCCTCCAGTGACTGCAGTTGGTGCAGTACGTTGCAGGGGAAGAGGCAATCTCTCAGGCAGGCAGGTTCCAGGCCATTAAAGTCTTTACAGATCATGAGCAACAGGAAGCCAGGCAGATCCCAGAGCACTGTTATGTGCCCTGCTTAATAAAGTGAAGTCCCAAATAGAGCACATTACAGTAATCTAATCTTGAAGTGACAAAGGCATTGACAACAGTGGCAAGGTCAGCATCTGAAAGAAAAGGTCACAACCATTTTGCCAGCTGCAGATAATAAAAAGTAGACAGGTTACTGCTCTAATATGATCGTCTAAAGCAGCTGAGAGGCTAACATCACCCCACAAAGTTGCAAACTCTGATGGCCAATGATGGAAGCACTCTCTAGTTCCATTACCTCCACCATCATCACATCAGTCTTGTATGGGTAGAGTTTCAATCAGCTCACTCTGATCTATGCTCCAATCTCAACTGCTTGTTGGCTGAGATACTAAACCACATCATCGCCAAGTTGGATGAGAAAGACACATACTGTTGGGTGTCATTACTATACTGAGAACACAATACCCTGAGCCTGCGTACTAATCCTCTTAAATTCTATATACACGTTGAAACAAGAAGGGTGCCAGGATAGCATACTGAGGCATCCATCACACAAGAGCCCTTTAGGAAGAGGAGCAATCACTCACAACTACCCACTGTGATTTCTCCTAGAGAAAAGAATAAGGCCGCTGGAAGGTACCCCATCAACATCAATTCATGATCAATGGCATCAAATGACAGATCTAAAAATACCAGCCTGGATACCTGATTTCCATCCATCAACCAATCCAGTCAATGCATTCTCTATGCCAAAGCCAGATTTACACACAGACTGACAAGAGTCAGAGATCAAAGGCATCTAGATACTGTGAGAGTTCTCTCACTATAACCATATCCATATACTTACTCTAAGGGAAAATGGGATACTGGCAATAATTGGCCAGATTAATATCAACCTATGACTTCTTGAGCAGAGGCTATACTAAAGCTATCTAAACGAAAAGGCAGTCTACCTTCTCTCAACACTTCCGGTACCTCAGTGAACACCCCACTAGCTGAAATTCTAGCAAAAATTAGGCCTTCTGTCTCCCCAAGATTTTGGGCTTTCAAATATAAAATTGCAGAACTACTAACTGTGGTATGTAACCTATCATTTAAATAAGCTTCTGTACCAGATGCCCGAAGAGCAGTCAATGTGACATCTATTTTTTAAAAAGTTTCCAAAAACAATCCTGGCAATCACAGGCTGATAAGCCTAACTTCAACACAAGGGAATATGGTTGAAACTAAAGTACAAAACAGAATTATCAGACACAAACACAATTTGTTGGGGAAGACTGAACATAGCTTTTGTAAAGGGAAATCAAGCCTCACCAATCTATCAGAATTCTTTGAGAGGGTCAACAAACATATGGACAAAGGTGATTCAGCGGATATAGTGTACTTGGACTTTCAGAAAGCTTTTGACAAGATCCCTCACCAAAGGCTCTTCAGCAAAGTAAGCAGCATGGGATAAAAGGGAAGATCTTCTCATGGATCAGTAACTGGTTCAAAGGAAACGAAGGGTAGGAATTAATAGTCAGTTTTTAGAAGTGAGAGAGATAAATAGTGGTGTCCCCCAAGGATCTGTACTGGGACCAGTACTGTTCAACATATCCATAAATGATCTGGAAAAGAGAGTAAACTGTGAGGTGGCAAAATTTGCAGACAATACAAAATTATTCGAGATAGTTAAGTCTAAAGCAGACTGCAAAGAGTTACAAAGGGATCTCACAAAACTAGGTGACTGGGCAACAAAATGTCAGGTGGAATTCAATGTTGATAAATGCAAAATAATGCACATTGGAAAACATAATTCCACCTATACATACAAAATTATGGGTCTAATTTAGCTATTACCACTTAAGAAAGAGATCTTGGAGTCATTGCAGCTAGCTCACTGAAAACATCCACTCAGTGTGCAGTGGCAGTCAAAAAAGCTAACAATGTTAAGAACCATTAGGAAAGGGATAGATAATAAAACAGAAAATATCATAATGCCACTATATAAATCCATGGTACACCCACATCGTGAATACTACGTGCAGTTCTGGTCACCCCACCTCAAAAAAAGATATATTAGAATAGGAGAAGGTACAGAGAAGGGCAAAACAATGATTATGGGTAAGGCTGCAAGTTTGTCACGGAGGTCACAGAAGTCACGGATTCCGTGAATTTCCAGGACCTCCGTGACTTCTGCAGTGGCTGGTGTGGTTGGCCCGGGGGCCGCCTGGGGCAGTCTCAGGCCACCGCCCCTAGCAGCAGCAGGAGACTGGGTGTGGGAAGGGGCTCAGGGCTGGGGGTTTGGGGCTCAGGAGGAGGTGAGGGCTCTGGGCGGCACTTACCTTGTGGGGCTCCCTGGAAGCAGCAACATGTCCCACCCTACCTCAGCTCCTAGCTCGGCGTGCAGCCTGTGCCTGCAGGCACCGCCCCTGCAGCTTCCACTGGCCGCGGTTCCCAGCCAATAGGAGCTATGGAACCAGTGCTTGTGGTGGGTACAGTGCACAGAGTGAGGAGCTGAGGGAGGGACATGTCGCCGCTTCCAGGGAGCGCCATAGACTCATAGACTTTAAGGTCAGAAGGGACCATTGTGATCTTCTAGTCTGACCTCCTGCACAACGGCCACAGAATCTCACCCACCCACTACTGTAACAAATCCCTGACCTATGTCTGAGCTACTGAAGTCTTCAACTTGTGGTTTAAAGACTTCAAGGTGCAGAGAATCTTCCAACAAGTGACCTGTGCCCCACGCTGCAGAGGAAGGCGAAAAAACCCCAGGGCCTCTGCCAATCTGCCCTGGAAGAAAATTCCTTCCCGACCCCAAATATGGCGATCAGCTAAACCCTGAGCATGTGGGCAAGACTCACCAGCCAGACACCCAGAAAAGAATTCTCTGTAGTAACTCAGATCCCACCCTCTCTAGTGTCCCATCACAGGCCATAATAATATTTACCACTAATAGTCAAAGATCAATTAATTGCCCAAATTAGGCTATCCCATCATACCATCCCCTCCATAAACTTATCAAGCTTAGTCTTGAAGCCAACTGCTCCCCTTGGAAGGCTATTCCAGAACTTCACTCCTCTGATGATTAGAAACCTTCGTCTAATTTCAAGTCTAAACTTCCTGATGGCCAGTTTATATCCATTTGTTCTTGTGTCCACATTGGTACTGAGCTTAAATAATTCCTCTCCCTCCCTGGTATTTATTCCTCTGATATATTTATAGAGAGCAATCATGTCTCCCCTCAGCCTTCTTTTGGTTAGGCTAAACAAGCCAAGCTCTTTGAGTCTCCTTTCATAAGACAGGTTTTCCATTCCTCGGATCATCCTAATAGCCCTTCTCTGTGTCTGTTCCAGTTTGAATTCATCCTTCTTAAACATGGGAGACCAGAACTGCACACAGTATTCCAGATGAGGTCTCACCAGTGACTTGTAGAACGATACTAACACCTCCTTATCTCTACTGGAAATACCTCGCCTGATGCATCCCAAGACCGCATTAGCTTTTTTACAGCCATATCACATTGGTGACTCAGTTATCCTGTGATCAACCAATACTCCGAGGTCCTTCTCCTCCTCTGTTACTTCCAAGTGATGCGGCCCCATGGGGAACTGGATAGGGAACCTGCCAGCCCTGCCCTCCCCCACCCCGAGCACCCGCGGCGCCCTCCGGGCCGCCCCCGCAGACCCCACGGTGCCCTCTGGGCCACCCCCAAGCTTTAGTCAGGGATATATAGTACAAGTAATGGATAGGTCATGGGCTGTGAATTTTTGTTTACTGCCCGTGACCTGTCCATGACTATTACTAAAAATACCCGTGACTAAAACATAGCCTTAATTATGAGTATGGAACAGTTCTGTATGAGATTTGAAAGACTGGGAGTTTTCAGATTGGAAAAGAGACAACTAAAAGGGGATATGATTGAGATCTATAGAGTGAATAAGGAAGTGTTATTTACTTCTTTATATGACACCAGAACGAGGGGTCACCAAATGAAATCAATAGGCAACAGGTTTAAAACAAACAAAAGGAACTCATTGTCAGGGGATGTTTTGAAGGCCAAAACTATAATGGGGTTCAAAAAAGAACTCGATAAGTTCACAGAGTACAGGTTCATCTATGGCTATTAGCCAAGATGGTCAGGGATGCAAACCCATGGTCTCAGTGTCCCTAGCCTCTTACTGCCAGAAGCTGGAAGTGAATGACAGGGGATGGATCACTCAATGATTGCCTGTTCTGTTCATTCCCTCTGAAGCACCTGGCATTCGCCACTGCTGGAAGACCGGATACTGGGCTAGATGGACCATTGGTCTGACCCAGTATGGCCATTCTTATGGTCTGCCACCACAGTAGCATATAGCACACCTCTAATATGATCAACTTTGTCTCAAAATAAGAAGAAATTTCCTCACAACAGAGTGGCTCAGACCAGCTGAGTCCAGATTAACTAGATCATCTACAACATGGAACAAACTGGCTGAGATTTTGTAGATACTATAGTAGAGGGAAACAATTTTTTCTTTAACTTCTGTATAGGAGTTTAAAAATACTGTAGTTGATGCTACAATCAAGCGGCCTCTGTACAAGAATTCTGCCACCAGCACTCTAACCATCTTTCCTCTTGCCTCATTTGTTGCGTATCATCTGTGAACCAGAGTGAGAACAAGGGCATCTAGGGGGCCTCCTCATCAACAGTAGAGGGGAAAAGAATATTATAAAGGCCTACAAAAAGAAATAGTCTGTTGGGGGAACAAATTCTCTCTCAGAGGTCTCTGGAACCTTTCTGGTTCCATTAACCGACGAAAGCAGACCAACACACTTGCACAGTCTTCCTTCTCATCTGTCACATGTGGATAGGAGATAAAGCAAAGGTGTTAGCAGGACTAACCCCTATGCTTGGAGGGGATGAAAAGGAAAAAGAAATGTGCAACCATCAAGACCACTACATCTACAGGGTTTCAAGAAGCGCTATCCTTGTAGTCCCATTTGCTCATTGTCTCACCCTGCAAGCTCAAATACCAAGCACATCTCTACATTGAAAGAAGAAACTGTTTTCTTGAGCTGATGACAAAAAGAAAAAATAATAGCATGGATATTGTAGAAGCTTCTTCACACTTAGAATCATAGAATATCAGGGTTGGAAGGGACCTCAGGAGGTCATCTAGTCCAACCCCATGCTCAAAGCAGGACCAATTCCCAACTAAATCATCCCAGCCAGGGCTTTGTCAAAAAACCTTAAAAACCTCTAAGGAAGGAGATTCCACCACCTCCCTAGTAACCCATTCCAGTGCTTCACCACCCTCCCGGTGAAAAAGTTTTTCCGAATATCCAACCTAAACCTCCCCCACTGCAACTTGAGACCCTTACTCCTTGTTCTGTCATCTGCTACCATCTAGAACAGTCTAGATCCATCCTCTTTGGAACCCCCTTTCAGGTAGTTGAAAGCAGCTATCAAATCCCCCCTCATTCTTCTCTTCTGCAGACTAAACAATCCCAGTTCCCTCAGCCTCTTCTATAAGTCATGTGCTCCAGCCCCCTAATCATTTTTGTTGCCCTCCGCTGGACTCTTTCCAATTTTTCCACATCCTTCTTGTAGTGTGGGGCCCAAAACTGAACACAGTACTCCAGATGAGGCCTCACCAATGTCGAATAGAGGGGAATGATCACATCCCTCGATCTGCTGGCAATGCCCCTTCTTATACAGCCCAAAATGCTGTTAGCCTTCTTGGCAACAAGGGCACACTGTTGACTCATATCCAGCTTCTCATCCACTGTAACCCCTAGGTCCTTTTCTGCAGAACTGCTTCCTAGCCATTCGGTCCCTAGTCTGCAGCAGTGCATGGGATTCTTCCGTCCTAAGTGCAGGACTCTGCACTTGTCCTTGTTGAACCTCATCCGATTTCTTTTGGCCCAATCCTCTAATTTGTCTAGGTCCCTCTGTATCCTATCCCTACCCTCCAGCGTATCCTATCTACCACTCCTCCTAGTTTAGTGTCATCTGCAAACTTACTGAGGGTGCAGTCCACGCCATCCTCCAGATCATTAATGAAGATATTGAACAAAACCGGCCCCAGGACCGACCCTTGGGGCACTCCGCTTGATACCGGCTGCCAACTAGACACGGAGCCATTGATCACTACCCGTGGAGCCCGACGATCTAGCCAGCTTTCTATCCACCTTATAGTCCATTCATCCAGCCCATACTTCTTTTAACTTGCCGGCAAGAATACTGTGGGAGACCGTATCAAAAACTTTGCTAAAGTCAAGGAATAACACATCCACTGCTTTCCCCTCATCCACAGTGCCAGTTATCTCCTCATAGAAGGCAATTAGGTTAGTCAGGCATGACTTGCCCTTGGTGAATCCATGCTGACTGTTCCTGATCACTTTCCTCTCCTCTAAGTGCTTCAGAATTGATTCCTTGAGGACCTGCTCCATGATTTTTCCAGGGACTGAAACTCAAGACCACAGTTTTGTTTTTATCCCCATAATTAATTTTTATTTGTACTGGAGAGATTTTTTCCCCAGAGTTCTATGGTGGGACAAACATATTTTACACATTTGTCTCATCAGTTACATTTCCTGACTCTATTTTATATAAATATATGAACTGTGTGTTAAACTATTATTTTATTTTTATTAAGAGATTGATATAAGAAGGTAAAAACAGATTTTAATTAACAATATGGGCTTTATTCAAGAGATACCGATTCTATTTGTTCAAAAATAATTTTTGTAGCATATTCAATTTTGATTAACAAATTGAACAGTCTGACTGTATTTTATACATCCACTTTATGTTATTGCATCCTTAAGTAACTTACACATGGAGAATGGTTAAATAGAAGTGTTATTTTGTCAAATACTTGTTCTCCACTTGGCCCAGGATTAGCTCCCCTGGCATTTTACATTTATAAAACTACTCCCTTCCAGAGCTCTCGGTGCATGTATAAAGTTTATAAAAACATACAACAGATTAGGACTCAACATCCGCCTTATGAATGGTCCACTCGCTGCTTATCCTACCCTCCCAAACACTACAAGGACCAAGAAGTCCATTCCCACATGCTCAAACTTGCTCCTTTGATGTCCAGTTTCCTAGTTTGTGGCAGCATTACTCAACTATTTCTGCTTCCTTAAAACAGTCATGAACAGAGAGCAGCTGTGCAGCTGAGTTCCCAAGTAAACAGAGCAGACAGTAAAATACTTCTATACATAATCTCTCAGGTCCCACACACACAAAAAACTCAGCACAAGACACACCTTCCCCAACAAACAGGTCCATTAAAGCCTTCTCCCATTCCCTAGCAACCAACACGCCCAAATGGCTGTTAGAAAGACCTGCCTATCCCCATATTTCGCTAGGGACAACATTAAATAGTCAGTCAATTTGGTTGGCTAGCTTTGCCCATAATCAATTTGGTAAATTTAAATGCAACTTTCCTGCAATTGCTGGATAGGAGCATACTCGGAGAATGTTAGCCTATTTCCTAAAAAAGCAAGATAATTGGCATTTGTCTGATAGAAAACTAAAAATTGTTCACTGAGTCATAGGTGCCAACTTTTCCCGGCGCTGGTGGGTGCTTGCGCCCCCCCACCCCTGGCCTCGCCCCGGCCCTGCCCCCATTTCAACCCCTTCCCTAAAGTCCCTGCCCAGACTCTGCCCCCTCCTTACCGCTATTGGACTCCTTTCCCAAATCCCCCCCGGCCCCGCCTCTTCCCCGAGCGCGCCACGTTCCCCCTCCCTCCCAGCGCTTGCCGCTGTGAAACAGCTGTTTCGCGGCGGCAAGCACTCGAGCTAGGGGGAGAAGTGGCGCGCTCAGGGGAGGAGGCAGAGGTGAGCTGGGGCGGGGAGCTGCCGGTGGGAGCAGAGCACCCACCAATTTTTCCCTGTGGGTGCTCCAGCCCCAGAGCACCCATGGAGTCGGCGCCTATGCACGGAGTACAGAAAAGATGGACTTACCTGAGCATCTGATTCTGGAAGTGTTTCTATTCCTAGCAGTGTTAGCTTGCTCTGACACTTAGTAGAAAGAGAAAAAACAGTGATTATTTATCATTCCTTCCCTTCTTAGGCCAGCCAAATAATGATTTAAAATTCCTCCAAAATAATGTTGTTGTTTTATAGTTAGAAGTATTAATGTGGCTCCCACCACGTTGCTGGAGGCCATGCCTGAGAGGACAATGACAGAATGTTTCAACAGCAGATCACAACAAAAGGGATAGGGCTGGGCCTTCACTAACTGAAGAAATGGAAGTGGAGGAACTGGAAAAAGACGGTTGGCCACCTGGAAAGAGAGACAATAGCTGGGAAATGTCTGAGAGTAGGAGGAAGACAGAGTTCTGAATATATGGGGATCAGGTGGGAAAGGGAGGCTCAGGGACAGGACTGAAGGGGAAACTAAGAAAGAAAGGTGGGGACAAGACTGATTGGGAAAGGAATTCAGAGGGAAGTTAGTGAATCAGCGATGGCTCACACTTTAAACTAGCACTTCCCAGACTTTGTTTTCCTGAAGGAGTTCAGCATTCAAATCATGTCCTGCTTCAATCACACTGTGGGTTGTTCAAGCTCTATCCATATCTTAAATCTTTATGCTATGATACATCCTATCCTTTCTCACTTGCTTTGATAAGTCATGAAATTGTTAATGATGTTGGCATACAAAATATCATCACTGGCATCCGAGTTAGCATCCACTGAAATGAATGAGACAATTCTTGTAGAGCTATTGTTTCTGGTTCTTTGGAAACTTGGACAGACATTGCTGCCTCAATTACACTGGAGTCACATTTCAAAGTTTTATTGACTAGCATAACAGCTAAAGACTTTTTATTTTTCATGAAAGCTAAGACTGGAAAGCAACTGAAAACTTCTGTCCACATCCCCTGTAGTCTTCTGCACCCCCACCAGGGCAGCATGCCTCATACATTGGGAAAAACTGATTTGAACACAAATGGCCCAATTTTCCAAGGTGCAGACATAAGCATGAAAGGGGGTTAATTTATGAATTTGCCAGGGTGCCAGTTACACTTTAAAGCTGTAAAAAGCAACAGAGAGTCCTGTGGCACCTTTAAGACTAACAGATGTATTGGAGCATAAGCTTTCGTAGGCATTCACCCACGCAAGCTTATGCTCCAATACATCTGTTAGTCTTAAAGGTGCCACAGGACTCTCTGTTGCTTTTTACAGATCCAGACTAACACGACTACCCCTCTGATACTTGACTTTAAAGCTCAAATCTAACAAACTCGGTTTGCCAATATATAAGATAATCCAGTAGGATAACTCCTTTTATTGAGTACACAGAGAGCTAGCTTACTAGTTTTAACACGGGGTTTTTTCAGGTCAACTTTTAACTTGAACAGTATTTCTCAAATCAGTGCACTTACTTATTTTTAACCAACCAACCATTTATTAATTGACCCTGTACCACACTAACATACAATCAACAGTAAAATATAGGCAATGCAAATTACCAAGATTCTTATTCCATTTACTTACAGTCATAAATCTCAGTTCCTCACACATTTATCATACTTCCAAGAATGCACTTGTCTTTAAGACCCCTTTTAAGAATATGGTTACTACATTTTGACAGGATTGGTCCACACGGGATAAATTTCGAATATTAAAAGCAATTGCTTAAAAATTCTTTTCAATATCTTTTAGGCCAGTGGTTCTCAAACTTTTGTACTGGTGACCTCCTTTCACGCAGCAAGCCTGAGTGCAACCCCCACTTATAAATTAAAAATACTTTTAAAATATTTAACACTATTATAAATGCTGGAGGTGAGGCAGGGTTTGGGATGGAGGCAGACAGCTCACAACCCCCCATGTAGGTCACAACCCCCAGTTTGAGAACCCGTTTTAGATCAATTTGCATGGACTTATAAAGGAGTTAAAATCTAAAATATGGTTACTTGAGCTCTCGCTAGAGAGTGAAGGCTCAGCAAGATAACCTACAGGCATTTATATTAAAGACCATAAGGGGAAATACAATCTTTGAAATTAAATCTCAGCACTTCTTTTTATCCTCTTAACCCTGGGATGGAGGAAGAGTCCTTTCCACCTAGCTGGTTCAGGTGTCAGATGCATTTAGGATTCTGCAGCTGCTTGTGTTGGGTTCAGTCAACTCTCTTGAGCACATGGTAACTTCAGTTTTATATATCCTAATTTCAGGGCTGGTCGGAGGCCCATCTTCTGATTCCTATTGGACATGTGCCAAATGAGTGCTCAGATTTCAACTTAGTTTCTCTGCTGCTTCCCTTGGTATCCTGTAGATGGTGATGGTGTACAAACACATTTCTTTAATCCCTTTCTTATGGGAGGCTTTGAAAATTAGATTCATTTCATAGGTTGTATTGCACTATTTGCCCCTATTATCAATTGGGATCCCCCTTCTAAGCATTTGCTTTTAATATACCACAGTTATACCCTGGTTTATATTTTTTAACATTTCTTCTTATTTGTGACACACAATTTCTATTACTGCTAGAATGCAACAATTATTTACAATGAAAACCAACAAAATTCTTATCTCCTAAATTTGGAGGACACAGATGTAACTCATAATGCAAACAAATGTCCAGATTCTAATCTGGGGTGAAAAAGCTGTTCATGGTACAGCTGATTTACAAGAAACACAATGTTTACAGTTAGTTTGGGATTGAAATACTGCATAGGAAAGCAGCGTATGACTCTTGCCTGGTAACTTGGAAATTTTTTTAAGCTAGGTTGGGAGGGAGAAAGAGGTTTATACACATGCAAATTATGAGAGATTTTTGCCTTGGTGATTGACAATACCCTCTTTTAGAGAGACAAGGTGGGTGAGATAATCTCTTTTATTGGACCAACTTCTATTGGTGAAAGAGACAAGCTTTCAAGCCAGGCAGAGCTCTTTTTCAGGTCTCATACTCTCATTTAGTCATTTTGGTTTCTATAGTTGAGGGGGAATGACCGACCTTGGCTCATGCATGGGCCCTTAGACAAAGTGTATCACATTATGTGAACATTTTCCTATTGTCTTCTTAGGTGGACCCCACTATGGGATAAACAGGTGCATAATATTCCAAGAAGTTAGTAATGGGCCTACAGCATCTTTCACTATTAAGTTGTATGTCAGTTTCCCCTGAGAACTGCATATTTTCTCCCAAACACTACATGACTCAAGCAGTGGTTTCAAAACTTCATCCTTAATGTTTTGGAAATAAATAATAAAACATATTATATTTTGCTATGCAATAAAGGGTGAAAATGATTATAAAATAAATGGAATGTTAGATGATAAACCACACAATCTGAGCAGGTAATATGCCAATCATTAGCTCTCTAGAATTACCTGATACAGCATACAACATGCATTGGTGATGTTATGTCTACAAAAAGGAGAAAGAAAGTGGTAGCTGCAGCTGCCAACTGCCATCAAAAACTGTGTGCAAGCATTTCCTTTATTGTTCTAAAGAGGTTGGGAAATCATTACACTGAACATCTTTGGTGAGGTGTAATCTAAACTGATAAAATTTTTGGATTCTCCTCCGTTTCTGAAAAATTGGTGGCAAGAGAGATCACATCATCCTAGATAAAAAATTGGAATGATATTTCTGTTGATAGTTAGGAAAAGTACTTGATAAAGCAAGAGACATTATTCCCTGCAGCTTGTTTAATCCCAAGTGATGCACTATGCCAAATTATGTACATATAGTAAAGAATCCTACAGAAAAAAGGAAGTCCTAGAATATACTTATGATTAGACATTATTTCTTTATGTACAGCCCCCAATATTTACATAAATTTAACATATTTTATTGTAAGTCACAAGTATTTAAACCATTTTTTATTTTGACTTTTTAAAGAGGTGCTTCCTGTTTCAAAAATGTCAATAACGGAGCGAAAATCACTGAAGAAAATATTGCAAGTAGTTCTTGAAGTAAAATTGACAGCACAGATTATTCATGTGCATTAGTTGGGTTATAGTTTTATTTATCTTATTACCAGTACACAGTACTCAAAATAATATATTATCGTGTATGAATACTACATAAAATCCTGTTAAGCCATTCAGAATCAAAGTACCATAATTTAGAACATAACTGTTCCTTTCACATCCAATTGAATTAGAATGGGTGTATTAGCATCTTTCAGAATGTATAGTGACTCCTCAAAACCATTAAAAAAAATCAGACAGGGATTCTGCTTTTTTTTTTTTTAAAGTAACAATAAAAATATGGATAGGCAGCACAGTTTAATGGTTAAGGCATTGGCTTGGAAGTCAGAAAACCTGAATTCTATTCCTGGTGTTGCCACTGACCATTGACCTTTGGCAATTAACATCACTGCTCTGTAAACCTCTGCCACCCTCTGTCTATCTCTCATCTACTTAGTATTTGTACAATGTCTAGCACAGAGTCTAGCACGGGGTCCCCAACGTGGTGCCCGCCGGGGCGTCTAAGTGCACCCATGTACTGGCCGGCGGACGAGCATCCGCCGAAATGCTGCCGAGAAGCGGCAACGTCAATAGGCGTCGCCGCCGGTGGCATTTCGGCGGCGACACTTCTGGATGACGCTGCTTCTCGGCGGCATTTCGGCAGCGACGCCTATTGACGTTGCCGCTTCTCGGCGGCATTTCGGCGGATGCTCGTCCGCCGCTATGGTCCTCCGTGGTTCGTCGTCTGGCACCCGCCAGACGAAAAAGGTTGGGGACCACTGGTCTAGCACAATGGAGTCCCAATCTCAGCTGGGCCCACTAAGCACTAATTCAATACAAATAATAATAGTTAATATTTTTATTTGTTTTTAAACTTACACTACATTCCATTTTGTTAATCTAAAATAGACATAATATCAATACTGCAAACAAAAAGTCACATTATAATGGATCCCTCAGTGCCATTTACACTTTCACTTGGCCTGTATTTTGTATTATTTTCTCCCAGTCTTCTCTGTGAGAATACATTGTTTTGAAGATGACATACAATAAACTTAGTCTATTACTAATTATATGCATACCTCTTCCATCTGCCTCCATATCTCCTCGCATTCATCCAAGAGTTCTTCTTTGGCATCTATAGAATACACTGTATTACTGGTGATTGTTGGAGCCAGATCATGTTGGTATGATGACATATGTTTTGCCAATTTCTCAGCCTATGCACAAGCAGACAATAATTGTCATTGTATGGAACTGAAATAATTAGGAAAGGATAGAGAATCATATCCACAGCAAAACAGGGAAAGAAGTATGATTTTTCTTAACCCTTCAGTTATTAACACTTAATAGAAATCCTGGGCAGTGTACAAACATTAATTAACAGCAATTAGCTCTATTAGTGAACTAGAATTTTAAAACAAACAAAGCACCAATATGTTGAGGTTCCCTCAGACACCTTTTCCACTTGGCTTATTCAGAACACTTTGTCAGTTCTGGGAGAAGACTTCATCCAGTTCTCTGGGATCCAAAAAACTCAGTTCAACTACAGGTATCTTTATCTGGCATATTGCAAAGCTACACTGAGCTGATTAGACTCAAGAGCATACCACACTTCCCAAGTTACGCAGAAAATCTCTTCTTTTATACCCATTTAGACATGACATTACATTGCATTTACTATACACTGCATCACGTGTGCAGCATGCTTTAACCGTGCATTGTCCACACTCGACCTCATCTCTACATTCCAAACTTATCTTGTCCAGGGAACCGTTTCCTAACAATGTGTGTTCTCCCTCTTAGCTGGCTCAGATATTCTCTTTTTAGCATGACCTTTTAACTTATCTTATTTAGCACAAACATTCTGTTTTCAGTTTAATGATCTGCTTATCTCCCTAATTCTATCCTCCAAGAAATAAGGCCTCCCTCCATGTGTTAATTACTCACATCAGGCCAGGCCTCAGCTACATAATATAGCTATATATTGTATTCTAACACAAAATTCCCATTTTTCAAAGTGCTTGACGTCATCTGTCCTCATGTTTTCCTTTGTCCTCTGTTGGGAGACTTTATTAATGAAACAATGAGATGGTAACAACAGGTGAACACCTACAAAAAGGTATTTTTTTCTTCCTCAGAACTGAAATAACCACAAACCTTCAAGTGCCATAGTATTACAGAACACAGGATGACTTGAACTCTGGATTCCCATAAAATCTACATATTTCACCATTTGGTAACATTTAGTATAGCCACCACATAATCTTCAGGGCCAATAATTACTACAAAAGTACACAATCACCATACTAGAGAGTAATGTAATAGTTATGTATGCCCTAATAATCAAGAGGATGAGAACTATGCTAGTCTGGTTCAGCAATACATGAAGCCAGAACTGTTTCAGCCTAACAGAGTTGAGGGGAAGGATGGAACTAGACTGAGGCCTAGTCTACACTACAAAGTTAGATTGACATATGCCACGTTAGGTCGAGTTAATAATGTATGTGTCTACACTACCGAGTCCCTTCCACCGACCTAAAGCGCTTGTAAAGTCAACTTCTGTACTCTACCGCTGTGAGCGGCGTAGTGCTTAAGTCGACATCCACGTGTCGACATGGGGATAGTGTAGACACTGTGCCATGTAATTCGAATGAATTGGCCTCCAGGAGGTGTACCACAGTGCTCCACTGTGACCGCTCTGGAGAGTACTTTCAACTCCACTGCACTTCTGCCAGGTACACAGGAAACAGCCATCCCCCTGTTAAAGCCCCAGCAACTTTTGAATTTTCATTTCCTGTTTAATCGGCGTAGAGAGCTCGTCAGCACAGCTGATCATGGATGTTCACGGCCGCAAACGCGCTCCAGTGTGGAGCAAACAGGAGGTGGTGGATATTATTGCAGTGTGGGGAGAAGAGTCTGTGCAGGCAGAGCTCCGATCCAGCAGAAGAAATGCTAACATCTATGCCAAAATTGTGCGGGGCATGGGGAAGAATGGCTACACCAGGAACACACAGCAGTGCCGTGTGAAAATAAAGGAGCTTCGGCAAGCGTACCAGAAGACAAGGGAGGCAAACAGTCGGCTCTGGTTCTGAGCCTCAGACATGCTGCTTCTATGAGGAGCTGCATGCGATTCTTGGCAGTGACTCCATCACTACTCCAAAATGCTCTGTGGATACCTCCCAGGAGCCCTGGGCGACAACGAGGAGGACATTGTTGAAGAGGAAGAGGAGAATGCATGGCAGGCAAGCGGAGGATCCATTCTCCCTGACAGCCAAGAACTTTTTTTAAACTCTGGAGCCCATCCCCTCACAGGACCAATTGTCAGTGGAGCATGATGCTGTGGAATGCACCTCTGGTGAGTACACATTTTCAATCAAACTGTGGGGGTTACATGATATTATTTTTAATGCTGAATCTGAATAAAAAAATTGGGATAGTGGTTATCGGTGGCCACTCCAGTTATGCAGAGGGTGCTCTCCAAAAAAGACTGTTTATGTGCACGGGGATGGCCCTGGAATCCTCCACAGAGATCTCTAGGAAGCTTTCATGGAATTACTCTGCAATCCTTTGCAGAAGATTTCTGAGAAGGGCTGTCTTATTTCATTCACCATGGTAGGACGCTTTCCCATGCCACTCCAGTATTTAACTCTTCTGGCATCATTGTGGCACACAGCAGTGCAGCATAAGGACCAGGTCTGTACTCAGATGCTTGCAGCATCTGCTCCCTTTCTGCCTCTGTTTCCCTCAGGAGAATGATATCGCATGTGATCACCTAGGGAAAACGGGGGGAAGTTTTAAATGCTAGCCCTTAAACTGCAAGCGATTCAATAAGTAATCCACCCGTTTGGTGAATTCTGTGTCACACAACCACGCTTTCCCGAGCCCTGGTTGTGGTTGGAAGGGATCACCGTGTATTGCAGCCAGCATTTTAAGAAGGGGGGGAGGGATCACGACGCTTCCTGTTTGTCTCCCTTCCACCCCAACCCGATGCCGCTTTTGTAACAATCAAACTATCTGTGGGGCTTTACACTGGTGCCTGTCCTCAAGCACCATCCAGGTTGCTATGGGAAAGGGGGCTGTGCTGAGGTTGGAACCATTGATCCCAAGGATGTCTTAAAAAAAACTCCAGTATAAGACCTCTCGCCCATGCCTCATGGCATCACTCACCATAGCTGTAGCAGCAAACCGACTCTTGCAGTAGCCAGCGGTTCTGATTACGTTGTGGCTTGCAGGGATGTGCATTGAGGGGTGTTTCTTTTATAAAAACATTTAACCTTGCACCAGAAACAATGTATGCACTGTCAATGCTACCCTTGTGCTTTGTATTCTTTGCAGATGAAACCTTGTCCATAGACGCGTCCTCCAAACCGGAACAGAGACTTTCCCAGATTAGAAGGTGGAAAAAGACGACTCCGGAGGACATATTCAATGAGTTAATGCATGCCTCTGAGAATGACAAGACGGAGCTCAGCGCATGGAGGATTGCCATGTCTGACAGCCTGCACAATGACTGCGAGGACAGGAGAGCATGAAGGGAACACGAGCGTGACAAGCAGGACAAAATGGTGCGGCTTATGAGGGAGCCGACAGACATGTTGAGGCGTCTGGTTGAGGTTCAAGGCAGCTGTACACTAGAGAACCACCGCAGCCTATGCTGAACCTGCTGCCATCGTCGCCAAGTTCCATATCTTCCTCTCCCAGGCGTCCTAGGATGAAGGGTGGGGGTGGGGGGAGAGTCCGGTATCCCTTGCACCAGGGGAGGGTACAAGGACCAGAAGGCGCCCATTCCTACACCTTTGATTGTTATTGCAATGCAATTGTAAGCAAGCTGTCCTTGTCTCCCTCCTCCCCCATCCACGTGTTATCAGCCCCTTTGCCCCAAGTTATCTTACTTTTCTTTGCTGTCTCTCAGTGTTTGTGAGCATAATAAAAAATAATGGATTGAGGAGAAAAGGCTCTTTATTTATTCAGCACACTGTGGTTAGCGGGGGTGTAGTTTACCGGGGAGTACATACAATGAAGGGGACATCTTGGTAAGGAACAACACACATAAGTGTCACATTACTGTGAGTCACTGATTAAATGAAACTAGTTTTCAAAGCCTCACGGAGACGTAGTGTCCCTCAATGTGCTCCTTCTTATTGCCCTGGTGTCTGGCTGCTCAAAATTGGCTGCCAGGCGATCTGCCTCAATTCTCTACCCCACCGGAAACTTTTCTCCCTTTGTTTCACAGATATTACGGAGCACACAGCAACAATGGGATGTTGCTTTCACTGAGGTCTAACCTAGTAAGTAAACTACACCACCGGGCTTTTAAACGTCCAAAGGCACATTCCACCACCATTCTGCACTTGCTCAGCCTATGGTTGAACCGCTCCTTACTGCTGTCCAGGCTGCTTGTGTACGGCTTAATAAGCCATGGGAGCAAGGAGTAGGCTGGGTCTCCCAGGATCACAACTGACATTTCAACATCACCAATTGTTATTTTGCAGTCTGGAAAGAAAGTTCCTGCTTGCAGCTTTCTGAACACACCAGAGTTTCTAAAGATGCATGCGTCATACATCTTTCCCGACCATCCCATCGTTTCGTTGGTGAAACGACCCCTGTGATCTACCAGCGCTTTCAACACCATTGAGAAGTACCTCTTTGGCAAGATGGTCTGGTGCCAAGATAGGGATATGCGTTCCGTCTATCGCCCCAACACAGTTAGGGAATCCCATCGCGGCAAAACCATCCGCTATGTCCTGCATGTTGCCCAGAGTCATTACCTTTCTTAGAAGAAGTGTATTGATTGCCCTGGAAACTTGGATCACAACAGACCCCACGGTAGATTTACTCACTCCAAATTGATTCCCCACTGACCGGTAGCAGTCTGGCGTTGGAAGCGTCCACAGTTATCGCCACTCGCTTCTCAACTGTCAGAGCAGCTCTCATTTTGCTGTGCTTGAAGGCTGGGGAAAGCTCTTCGCACAGTTCCATGAAAGTGGCCTTACACATTCATAACTATGCAGTCCCACCAGTCAGTGCTTGTTTACCGGGCCCAGAAGCAGCGCTCTACCGTGTCAAGGTGATGAGTGACTGTCACCAGCATTTGCAAATTGCTCCGCTCCATGGCTTCCAGCAGGGCTTGGGTGGCATCACATTGTTCCACTGGTGGCTCCTGCCTCAGCTGAGCAAATACTGCAGGATAAGGCGCGAGGTGTTTGTAATGCTCACAACAACAGTGTACAGTTGAGCAGGATCTATGCTTGCTGTGCTATGGCATCTGCGCAGGTAACCCAGACTTAGGAAAAAAGGCTTGGTTTGTTTGCCATTGATTTCAGGGAGGGAGGGAGAGAGTTAGGTAAGTGCAACATGGGAGGCTAATGCCAAGTTTCCATAGCCACCCGCACAAATGTTTTGGTCCCATGAGGCATTGCAAGCCCAACCCAACATTCCACTCGGCTCCAGGCACTGTGGGATAGCTACCTAAAGTGCAGCGCTCCATGAGTCAATGCAAGCCCTGCTAGTGAGAATGTGCTCTGCCGACACAAAGAGCATAGTGAGGACATGCAAAATCAACTTGCTTAAATCGGAGGCGCAATGTCGACTTAAATAAAATCAACCTAATTTTGTAGTGCAGATATATCCTGAGTCTCGGATCTCGGTTTGACATCCTGTGTGACCTTGGGCACTTCACATACGCCTAGTCCTGTTAACTCCTATGCATAACTAACTTTGTGCACATGGAAAATCTCAATAAGCTCAGGTCTACACACAAAGATAAAGTTACTCATCTATGTAAGTGTTTGAAGGATCAAGGCCTTAATCTCTGTGCTTCAATTTCCCATTTGTAAAATGGGAAGCATTACTAATACTTCCTTTCTTCACAAGAAAGCTGAGGACAGAAAATATGACTAATCATTACATTTTTTAATGAATGAAAACATGTACTTTGCCCTTTATAAAAAAGGTAGGTAAACCAAAATAATTATGCTGCTATAAAATGTCTAAAATCCAGGAGTGAGATTACTCAGTAAGAAACAATTGCTGTTCTTTTTTAAAATACTTCAATGGACACCAGGTTTAAAAAAAAAATGGATTTAGTTTTCCCTACAAAGATAATTTCATAAGTAAAAACTAGTGAACATAGATAGTGAGATTTATAGTCCCCTTGGAACGGCAAACAAATTCAATGGCAACATAAAAATATACACGAGTTTAAAGTAATAAATTTTAAACTTGTGATTTATAAGAACATTACTATTATTATTATTATTTCCTATAATAAATCTATCTCAAGTTTTTAACCTGAACTACCTGACAGAAATTGCCTCTAATATCTTCAAGGAACATTTTCTTTAAACTTAGCTTTATGTAGAACAGCCACAAACAATTTACTTAAATTTAACAAATAACCTAATAAATGAACCAGAAGTGTACATACCTCCTTTAAAAGTTCATCTTGTTTATCCTATAACAAAAGCACAAAAAATAAGTGATATTGACTACTAAAGTTTTGTAATATCTATTTCTTTTACAATATATGGCTTGTGACAAAGCTAACAATCTTTCTGTGCTGCTTCATATGACAGCCTTTTGGCTCAGCTAATTCAGTTCAAGTCTATATCCACACTACTTTAATAACTATTTAGGCCTAGATCCTCTGTGTATTCCATGCAGGCAGACCCCTACATCCTTGCAGAACCACATTAGCTTCAACTAGGCTCCTTAGGGACATAGGGGCCACCTACACTGAATAACTTGCAGGACTGAGGGGGTGGGTTTCACTGTCTTCATACAAGCATATATCCTGAATCAGATTCAGAATTCTGTATTCTTACTCTGAATGCCAACATAAGGGAAGACTATGTATGAGAAGTATGTCAGTCAGAAAGCAGTGACAATAATTAAAAGGAAATACCAGGAACATTTTTTTTAAATATACAAGACCGTTCCCAAACTAGTTGTAGAACACTGCAGATTTCAAACAATTAAAAATCGAGACATGGAGCTGCTTCTACCCTCTCCTACAAACAGAAGATAACCAGTGTTACCTCCTAATAGTCTTGTTAAATTCCAGATACAGATTATTACAGTGCTGTAAAGGAAACAGCTTCAGAATTATTAGCATGCATACATGCAAATCTCCTGTGTATTAATATGGTTTTTAAGTAGCAGGTTTGAACACAGAAAAGCTTGTGACCAAAACAACAGATGATGATGATAATTAAACAAAAAAAAACCCACACCAACCTTAAGACAGACTAAATGAGAAATGCAAATAGTTTGCCTTGGTTAAGATCTGCTCTAATCTTACAGAGCAATAGGGAATTCTCAGTCTTCTTCTCTAAATACATTTGGCAGTATGGAAATTTGGCAAAAAATCCAACAACCCTACATTCTTCAACATCAAAAACGCAGGTAGAGTAACAAAAAAACACTTAAAATAAAACTCAGGAAAAGGAGATTTCAGTAAAATGATAGTCAAAATGGCTCTAAAGCTAAAAGTAAAGCAAGTAAAATCCCTAGAAGTGGCTAGGATAGAATCTCGGAAGTTATTACCGTTAAACAAAAAGGAAACCAGGAAGGCAAGGTTAAATGGAAATGTTCGAGAGACTACTTGAGCCAAACAGAAATCCTGCAAAATTTAGAAATCTGCCTCTAGTGAAGCCAATAAACTAAAGCAGCATTTCTCAAATGCAGCCACCAGCGGATTTTTTTGCTGCCATGACAGCCTCCAAAGCATGGGCAGAGATTGGGGGGGAGTGGCAAAATATCAGCCCCTCCCTGCAGCGCCCAGTTGTTGCTCCTGAATAGCTGTTACCAATGCCAGTGAGATCTGCCGCCTTGGTGTTTGCGCTGGCAGCTGGGATCGGCACCCTGCACCACGCAGTCTCTTCAGGGACTCTGGACAGCCCACCGTGTACACGGCACCGGAGGTGGCTCTCGTCAGTGGAGGTGGCTGCAGCATTTGGTTGCCAGGATGCTCCACTGGACAGCTCCCCTGCTCCCACCCAGCTGGGGAACAGGGAAACTGGGATTCCACAGGTGGCCAGTGAGTTCCCAACCCCGTTCCCCCGGGGCGGGCTGTCACTGAAGGGCTGGGGGAGGCAGGGTCAGAGAGATAGGTCGGTAACAATAAAAAGTTATGCACATTGGATGGAAAAATTTAACTACTCTTTCACCTTATGGGTACATCAATAAACGATATTAATCTAACCAGGGGGTTACTAGAGAAAGTTCAATGAAAATCTCTGCTCAGTTCAGTCCAAAAAAAGAGAACAAAATGTTATAATGCATAAGAAGACTACCTAAATTTTTATAATAGATAAATCAATGCTGTGACTGCCATGGAATACTGCACGCAGTACTGATCACCCCATCTCAAAAACACCATTGTGTAACTAGAGGAAGGTCAGAGAAGAGCATAGGGAATGATTCAAGGACTGGAAAAAACTCTCATATGAAAAGAAAATGAAAAAAACCCTTTGTCCGTCCAAGATAGAAAACCTTAATGCTTATCCTATCTCGGGGCCTCTCCTTTTGTCCCTCCAGACCCACGAACATGATACAGTTCTGCGGTGACCTAGAATCCTACTTTCGACGTCTCCGACTCAAAGAATATTTCCAACATACCTCTGAACAGCATACTAACCCACAGAATCCCCCCTACCAGCACTACAAACAAAAGGATTCTGCGTGGACTCCTCCGGACGGTCGAAACAACAGACTGGATTTCTACATAGATTGCTTCCGTCAACGTGCAAAGGCTGAAATTGTGGATAAGCAACATCACTTGCCCCATAACCTCAGCCATGCTGAACACAACGCCATCTACAGCCTCAGAAACAACCCTGACATCATTATCAAAAAGGCTGACAAAGGAGGTGCTGTCGTCATCATGAATAAATTGGAATATGACCAAGAGGCTGCTAGACAGCTCTCTAACACCACATTCTACAGGCCATTATCCTCTGATCCCACTGAGGATTACCTAAAGAAACTACACCATCTGCTAAAAAAACTCCCTGACAAAGCACAGGAACAAATCTGTACAGACACATGCCTAGAACCCCGACCAGGGACATTCTATTTGCTACCCAAGATCCATAAACCTGGAAATCCTGGACGCCCCATCATCTCAGGCATTGGCACCCTAACATCAGGCTTGTCTGGTTATGTGGACTCTCTCCTCAGACCCTACGCTACCAGCACTCCTAGCTATCTTCGAGATACTACTGACTTCCTGAGGAAACTAGAATCCATCGGTGATCTTCCAGAAAACACCATCCTGACCACTATGGACGTAGAAGCCCTCTACACCAATATTCCACACACAGATGGACTACAAGCTATCAGGAACAGTATCCCCGATAATGTCACAGCTAACCTGGTGGCTGAACTCTGTGACTTTGTCCTCACCCACAACTATTTCACATTTGGGGACAATATATACCTTCAAGTCAGCGGCACTGCTATGGGTACCCGCATGGCCCCACAGTATGCCAACATTTTTATGGCTGACTTAGAACAACGCTTCCTTAGCTCTCGTCCCCTAACGCCCCTACTCTACTTGCGCTACATTGATGACATCTTCATCATCTGGACCCATGGAAAAGAAGCCCTTGAGGAATTCCACCATGATTTCAATAATTTCCATCCCACCATCAACCTCAGCCTAGATCAATCCACACAAGCGGTCCATTTCCTGGACACTACTGTGCTAATAAGCGATGGTCACATAAATACCACCCTGTACCGGAAACCTACTGACCGCTACACTTACCTACATGCCTCCAGCTTCCATCCAGGACACACCACACGATCCATTGTCTACAGCCAAGCTCTAAGATATAACCGCATTTGCTCCAATCCCTCAGATAGAGACAAGCACCTACAAGATCTCTATCAAGCATTCTTAAAACTACAATACCCACCTGCTGAAGTGAAAAAACAGATTGACAGAGCCAGACGAGTACCCAGAAGTCACCTCCTACAAGACAGGGCCAACAAAGAAAATAACAGAACACCACTAGCTGTCACCTTCAGCCCCCAACTAAAACCTCTCCAGCGCATCATCAGAGATCTACAACCTATCCTGAAAGATGATCCTTTACTCTCACAGATCTTGGGAGACAGACCTGTCCTCGCTTACAGACAACCCCCCAACCTAAAGCAAATACTCACCAGCAACCACACATCACTGAACAAAAACACTGACCCAGGAACCTATCCTTGTAACAAAGCCCGATGCCAACTCTGTCCACATATCTATTCAAGTGACACCATCATAGGGCCTAATCACATCAGCCATACCATCTGTGGCTCGTTCACCTGCACATCTACCAATGTGATATATGCCATCATGTGCCAGCAATGCCCCTCTGCCATGTACATTGGCCAAACCGGACAGTCTCTACGCAAAAGAATTAATGGACACAAATCTGACATCAGGAATCATAATACTCAAAAACCAGTGGGAGAACACTTTAACCTGTCTGGCCATTCTTTGACAGACCTGCGGGTGGCTATCTTAAAACAGAAACACTTCAAAAACAGACTCCAAGGAGAGACTGCTGAGCTGGAATTGATATGCAAACTAGACACAATCAACTCAGGGCTAAATAGGGATTGGGAATGGCTGAGCCATTACAAACATTGAATCTATCTCCCCTTGTAAGTATTTTCACACTTGCTTCTTATCAAACTGTCTGTACTGAGCCATCTTGATTATCACTTCAAAAGTTTTTTTCCTCTTACTTAATTGGCCTCTCAGAGTTGGTAAGACAACTCCCACCTGTTCATGCTCTCTGTATGTGTGTGTATATATCTCCTCAATATATGGTTCACTCTATATGCATCCGAAGAAGTGGGTTGTAGCCCACGAAAGCTTATGCTCTAATAAATTTGTTAGTCTCTAAGGTGCCACAAGTACTCCTGTTATTTTTGCGGATACAGACTAACACGGCTGCTACTCTGAAACCTGTCTTAATGCTTATGCAACTTACTGTGGGGAGGCTGGACTGAACCTGTAAAAACCAAGGCCTCCTTTGCTTTGCATGGACATAAGAGCAAGCCCGAGTCCTTTGCCCCTTCCCCCGTACTGCTGAACTTCAGTGGTGCGTTTACACACCGCATGAGGTGCTGGGGTGAGGGGTGACGAAAGGGGAGACAGAGAGCGGCACCCGGGCGGCAGCCCCAGCAGGGCATTAGCCCAGGCGAGGCAGGGCGGTGGGGAGGGGACACCCATGGCGACGGAAACAGACAGCCTGGGAGCAGCAAGTCCCACTCCCACATCAGGGCTGGTCTCCCAGAGAGCGGCCCCCTCGGCATAGCCCCCGCCTGCGGCCTTTGGGGGAGTTAACGGGGACTCCACGCAGCCTGCGCGGCCCGGGGCAACTGAGGCGCAGACACTCGGGGCGGGGTCCTAAGGATGGGGGGAAACAGCCCGTTACCATGGCGAGCTCCAGCGTCCTCCAGTCCTCACGGCGACCTGAGCGGGTTCCGACGCGCCTCAATCTGCGCGCGCTGCGCTCTCACTGGTTGTGTCCGGCTGACGGCGAGAAGCGCTGCCGCCCTCACTGTCGGGCGCCCGAGCGGGGCGTGTCGCAGGGGTGTGACGTACACTAACATGGCCTCCGCCGACTCGGAGCGCAAGAGGCGGAAGCTCGAGGAGGCAGCGGCGGACGCCGTAGCTGGGGATGGAGACGAGGAACCAGAGGAAGAGGAGCGCTGGGTCGGGCCCCTCCCGGGGGAGGCTGCGCAGGCCAAAAAGAGGAGAGGTAACGCGGGGAGCCGCGCCCTGGTCTGGGACACGGGGGAGCGGGGCGGTCCGGGCTGGGAGTCTGGGCGGGCGCTGGGACACAGGCTCCGGTCGGGAAGGGTGTTGGAGTGCGGTGCCGGAGCGATGGTAAACCCTTGCACTGCTGGCATTTTTGAGGGAACAGAATCAAAACTGTCCCCAACGTGGCTGTGATCCAGCCTCGTGCGCGATCCCATGTGCCCATAATAAGTAGCTCCTCCTCCTCCTCCTCTTGAATAGTAACAAAAATACCTTTGTTTTGTTGTTATAAAAGGTGATCGGGAAAACGCTGTGTCCCAGCTGGTGAATTTTCATGCCAGTGCTGTAAAGTCTGTTGTCTTAGGTGTAGAATTGGCTAAGAGCAGTACGTGGATATGCGTTTTGTCAAAGCGTGGTTCCTCCTTCATTAATGCAACAAAGGCAAATATTTAAGATGCTGCATTCTCTGACTTGTTTTGAAGGTTGCACAGCACAAGAACTTGAAACTTTTCCTTGTTCTAAATTTCACAGGCTTCTCTTGGCCTTAAGAAAGAGGGTTATAGGAACAGATGCTTCAAGATGTCACTCACTATGGCTTTGATTGTGCAAACAGGCACAATCTTAACTTTACTGCCACGAGTAACCCTGATATTCACAGTATGGAAGTTAAGCATGCACAACTGAGGCCTACAGTTTGAAATGCTTTCACTTATGAAGATTAATTACTACTCCACCCAAAAGGAAAAGCTTAACTTCACTACAAGGAAGATCACATTTTATTTGTAAGGCTAGGGTAAAGCAACAGACATACTTCTTGGAGAACACCTGCATGAACAGATTCTTTACAAAGCTTAAAATCTCAAAAATAGACAACTACTGGCAATCAGCTGCTTGTTATTTTGTTGCTACAATTTTAACAGAGTTGCGTGATTGACATCTCCATCGTGGATTCTGCCATAATACAAACATGGGATTGACTCTTCATCCGCACACAGGCCTACTAAATTAGATAGCAATGAGTGCAGTAGCCTCCAGCTAGACAAATAGTCATGGTTGTCATTTAAGGAGTTGGACCATAAAGAATCAGATTCATTTTGCAGTCTGTTAATGAAATGGGTAGAGATGCAATTGTTAGATCTTAAATAGTGACACACAAATGATGACGCTGATTTAGTTGCTTAATGAAAACCACCAAAAATGGAAGGAGAAAGATGATTAAAAAAAACCAAGGAACTTTCAAGAAATATATTTGTCCGATTCAATAATTGTGTGATATCATTGTCACATTTTTCTCTCCTTTCCCTTTAGTCTGTTTATGAATCACACATTTTTGTCATGTCAAACTTACACTACAAACTCTTCAGGACAGGTACAATGTTATTACAACTTTTGTGAGGTACCTGACATGTTTTTGAGTGCTCAAAAGTAGCAGTGATTACATCTGTCCTGTCAGTAAACACATTTCTTATTGTTCAGATATTGTCATCTTGTAACAGAAGATTGAAGATTTGTTTGTTTTATGAGTTCTTTCATGACTGTAGTTATAGACCATCTTTTCTAATATTAGTTATTTTTGCTGTACTGTCCCTAGATGATACTTTCTTGAGAGGGAAAAAAACAAGAATATGTTCAATTAAAATAAGAAGCAGTAACTTCAGATACCTATATAAGTGGACTTTGTTTTCAATTAACATATCAAACAGAGGATAATGATGTCCATGACTGTAGCAAACGGAATGACCCAAGACTTAAGGATCTATGCCCCTTCTAAACATTGTTTTTCTTTTAATCCTTACCAGTATGTGACTGAATGTTCTTATTATCCATATAATGTCCAATCTATTTTGAATCTTGCAAAGTTGTGTGTGTTCCAGAGAATAACACAATACTGGTAAGGATTAAAAGAAAAACAATGTTTAGAAGGGGCATAAATCCTTAAGCCTTGGGTCATGACTAATTATCTCTCTTCTTGGAATAAATTATGACACCTCAACCTGAGATGTATTGATTCTAAACACATGTCCCCAAAATTCTGAAAATTATAGTTATTCTCTAACAAAAGGATTTTTTCTATAGATACTCTGTTTTCAAGTCTTCTTTGTGAAAGTTTTCCTTTATATGAGAAATAATACACTTTAAAGAAGTATTTGCATAAGGCCAAATTCTGACCTTCGATGCTCAAGTTAACTTAATTAGCGGTGGGGCAGAGGGAGGGAGAAAATGCATGTAGGGACAGACTTTGGGCCTTTGGCATTAATATTGTTTTATCATTTCAGAAAACAGGTGTAATTATTTAAAACGGTGTGCTTATTTAAATATTAATGAAATGAGAGATTAGCTGTTTCTAGCATGCCAGCAGTTGGGAGATCCAGGTTCAAAAAATAGTGGTAGAAATCTCATTCATAATGTTAGCATGATGCCCTGATATCTTACCTTTTTGACTAAAACTAATGCAGGTAAACTAATCCAAGTGTAAATAATAATAGAGAGCAGAAGATGGAATATAATATTTATTAAAAGGAAATAATTTCTGCTTTTCTCTTATTTTGTTCAGTCCTTGAATTTGAACATGTCTACCTTGAAAATCTTCCGAGTGCTTCAATGTATGAACGCAGTTACATGCACAGAGATGTCATTACACATGTAGTGTGTACTAAGTGAGTCTTTTCTTTTTCACAGTGTCTTGCAGTCCCAAAACTTTTATGTGTATATGATAGGAAGTTTTTTTTTAATAGAAACTTTCCTAATGGAACTTGATGATTTTGGAGGTGGGATTTTAAATTCTTCAGAGCTACTTCAAATAGATTTGGTTTGGTTAAAGAGAGATACATTTGAAATCTCGTCAATTTAAAAGTAGTACCGTGTAACCCCTTGCTTAGTTTTGTGGATTTAAAATCCCATTTTCCTATTCTTAAATTACTTTTTTTCATCCCTATTGCTATGTGAAATAATTACACAAGCAGGAGAAGCTATACATCAAATGCATCAAAAAGTAAACAACTGCAGAGACAGAAAAAAATCTCTAACCTCTTATAATTGCATGTTACTTCTAACAATATTAGCATGAAAAAAAATGACTGAAGTGTGTTGTTTAAGTTGGTGTAGTCTCTTTACAAATCAAGTCACAGTGTGGGAAGGTAATATCTTGCTTTTTAATGATTAATACTGAGATTGAACTGCTACTGCACACTGACAGACTCAAGATTGTTTACAGTAAGATATAAAGAATATTGTACTAATATGTAAGGCCTTGATACTAGCTGTTACCCACTAGTTGCAAATACATTATATATTCATGTTGTACTTTTCTGAGTGAGGAAAAAGGAAAAAAATGCATATCCATCTCAATAGCTATGCTGTACTAGTAAACTGATCTTGTACACCATTATTGATTCTTCCCTTCCACTCTCTAGTTCTTAATGTTATGTTTCAATTGATACGCTTATCATTGCAGGACAGATTTTATCATAACTGCCAGCCATGATGGACATGTCAAATTCTGGAAGAAAGTAGAAGAAGGGATTGAATTTGTTAAACATTTTCGTAGCCATTTAGGTAAGAAATCATATTGTATTTGATCTGTTTTTATTAGAACACAATTTTTCTTCAACTCTACTATCTATGTTCTATATTTCCAATATCTAGTAGTAGTTAAATATTTGTTTCATCAGGTGTTCTCCAAAGCTGGAGAATCTGGTCCTACTCCATTATGCAGTAGGATTCTGAGGGATTAGGAGTTACTGTGGAAATAAACTTTAATGTTTGTTAGGTGTATTGTTTACAGGATTCTTAACAATTTATTTTATAATTTTCTATGCTTCATTTTTAGAACTTGATGATACTGATTGTTCATGGTAACAGTAAAACTTGTAAATTGCTATTTTTAATTAGATGTACCAATCAGCTTTAAAAAAAAAAATCCTTTAGAGTCCTTCCAAAAGTTTAATTGCTACCATTGACTTCAACAAGTATGTTTACACGTACAAAATTTGATCCTTTCTGAGCCAAAAAAAGCACATTATTTTCTTAAGTGGGATTAGTGGACCAATTACAAAAATAAGTTGGGTCACTAATTCTCTGTACAGTGGCTAACTACTCCAAGACAATGCAGACATGAACAGTGCAATGTAGAACTCTTTTTTTATTATTATTCTATACTACAGCTTTAAAATACAGATAGTATATACAACAATTGCAGGCTCTAAAATGTTGTTCAGATCTGAGAACAACATTTTAGAGCCTGCAATTGTTGTATATAGTATCTGTATTTTAAAGCTGTAGTACAGAATGATAATTGAATAATCCTTCAAAGTGGTAAATATAACTTTGAAAACAAAGCATGAAGAGTATCTGTCTTTTCCATGTTTTAATATTATATTGGGTTTATTGTAACAGGGGTCATTGAGAGTATTGCAGTTAGTTCAGAAGGGGCATTATTCTGTTCTGTTGGGGATGACAAAGCAATGAAGGTGTTTGATGTAGTGAACTTTGATATGATCAACATGCTGAAACTTGGGTAAGTCATGTCATTCTGTAAAAACATTTTTGGTGATTGTAAGTGTTTTGAGTACTTTGAAAAAAAAATTTTTTTAACTTAAAATGATCAAACAGAATTTAGTTTAATTCACTCTTATTCAATCAGCCTTCATTTAACTAAGTTAAGGGAGTGTGTGCTATTAGAAATGTGCCCAGCAGTTTAGAGATTTCCTGATATATGTAGAATTGTACTATATGTGGCTTTAATCTCCTGCTGTAAAAAGTGTGCAACAAAGTTTTCATATTTTTCAGTATGACATGCACCTGACATTCAAGGATATGTCATGTAGCATATGACAAGATACATGATGTTAGTCATATCTCATGATAAGAGAGCAAAAACAATGAAAAAACGAGAGTTCTATAGCCCACAGAAAGTTCTTGTCAGGTCTTTAGTATTTCTCATTCTGAAAGTATCATAGCAACATAGGCATTTTGTACCACACCTATTACTGCGATATTAACATAGTGAAATTAACATAGTGTTTCTATTAGGGCTGATTGTTTTATTTTTTTTTTTTAATCCAATTCTCAGTTTACCTTACCGTTTCTACTTACTTTAATATTTAACAGTGCACTTACAACCAGTTTTTAAATCAACCCAGTTAGGGTAGGAGCTACTGTTTTTAACTGGAGAGCCAATCACAGTCTGGTCTCTGTACTGCCATTGTGACAGCTGTTCTCTTGTTTTCTGCCTCTTAACCAGTTTTTAATCCATGACAGAACTTTGCCTTTCATGCCACAACTACTTAATTTCCTTAATAGCGTCTTTTTTGAAGATCTTTACCAAAAGTATTTTGCAAGTCCAAAATAATTTTATCTACCAATTCTTAGGGATTTGATAGTTGAGTTGTCGAAGAATTCTAGATAGCATAGTTTTCCCCCGGAGGCTGTACTGGTTCTTTGTATTACGTAATGTTAGTTTTTGTTTTTCATAATTCTAGCTTTAGTATTGTTTGAACTAGCTTATCTGATACTGAAATAAGGCTCATTGGTCTATGATTCCCAGGGTCTCTGTTAGCATCCTTTTAAAAGATAAGCATAACGTTGGCTATTCTTCAATCCTCTGGTTCATTTTAATTAGAGTACATATCTTTGCTAGCAGCTAAACCATTTCATTTTAAATTCCTTCAGAATTCTTGATCAATATAATTTGGTCCTGGTGGTTTATTGCAATTTATAATCTATTGATCTTTTTATTAATCACTTTGTAATAAAGTTCTGGTGATTTATTGCAGGACCCGATCCTGCTCCTGTTGAATTTGATGGCAAAAGTGCCTTTGTTTTCATTTGCACCAAAATCTGACTTTAAATTGTCAATTTCAGGACAGAGAAGAAATGCCATTGTCATGAAAGTTTAGTAGTAATAGATTTCCACACCAGATATTGTAGTGGATCACATCCCTATTTTCCCCACCTACCTTCTGTACCCTAACTTCCTGGCACAACTACTTTGTGAAGCATTGTGGAAAAGCAGAGATTAGGTAACTGGCACATTCCTTTGGTAATACACCACTGAATTTTCATAGACCACATATTATCAAAGCAGTAAATAATAATTCTACCCCAAAATTGCCTCTGCCATTTGATTTCAAATTGATAGTTCAGTTGACTTCAAAAAATTGAGGAGGTAACTTGCTACATATGTCCTGGACTATCAAATTATTGATCTCTCTTTATCTGTAATATCGAAAATAATACTGAACAGAAATCTAGCCCTTAGACGAATGTGTAGCCAAGTGTTATTTGCAGTATTGTTATAGCCATTTTGATCCTAGAATATTAGACACACAAGGTGGGTGAGGTAATATCTTTTATTAGTCCTATAAAAAATATTACAACACCCACCTTGTCTGTTTAGCAAATTGTTATGCATATCTATCTAGGTAAATCAAGGCCTGCTTATTTTGTTTTTGTTTTTTTCCTCTACTTTCTGTTCCAGCTACTACCCTGGCCAGTGTGAATGGATATACTGCCCTGGAGATGCCATATCTTCTGTTGCATCTTCTGAGAAGAGCACAGGAAAGATATTCATATACGATGGTCGAGGAAATAACCAGCCACTTCATGTTTTTGATAAACTCCATACATCCCCTCTTACTCAGATACGGCTGAACCCCACCTACAAAGTAGTAGTGTCTTCTGACAAGTCTGGAATGATTGAATACTGGACTGGGCCTCCTCATGAATATAAATTCCCCAAAAATGTGAACTGGGAGTATAAAACAGACACTGATTTATATGAATTTGCTAAATGTAAAGCTTACCCATCCAGTATATGTTTCTCACCGGATGGCAAGAAAATGGCCACTATTGGTTCCGATAGAAAAGTTAGAATTTTCAGGTTCTTGACTGGGAAGCTTATGAGAGTCTTTGATGAATCCCTGAGTGTGAGTTTAATTTTGCTTCTATATTCTGACTTCTATTCTTTTTTTGCATATTAATTTACTCACCAGTACCTTTATCTACTTTATCACCAGTTTCTATAAAGATGGGTTTTATTACTTACTTTATCTTACAAAGGAGTTTTTTTCTATATTAGCATCTTTTAATCTTATATTTCTATGGTATCTAACTTCTTTAATCTGTGCTGAATATACTTTGAAATTTAATTGCTGTTTTTCATTTAGGAAATTTTGTAATTTTTGTGCAGCTAGACTGCCCATTTGCTAGAAAGCATTTGAAAAAAATGTCTGCTTTAATCAAAATCAGGAGAAAAATGTAAGGGAAAAAATCTTCTTAAAGATAGCTTTGTTAGATCAAACATACTTTTTTTAATTTGCCCAGGGTCTTGGATGCTAACTACAGCTCGTGTTTTGATAGTCAAAAGAAAAATAATTCTAATTGTGTATATTTCAGTTCCTGCTTTAGCAAAAGGAAATACTTGAATGATTCACTCAAACATTTATTTAATTTTGTGAGTAGTTGAGTAATCCTACTGAAGTGAAAGTTAAGTGTGTGTTTCAATGCTTTGCTAGATCACAGCATTACTGTACGTTCATACCGTTGGTGATTGATTGTCTTGTTTCTGTAGATGTTTACTGAGCTGCAACAGATGAGACAACAGCTGCCAGACATGGAGTTTGGCCGACGTATGGCTGTTGAGCGTGAGTTGGAGAAGGTGGATGCAGTCAGGTTAATTAACATAATTTTTGATGAAACTGGACACTTTGTGCTCTATGGAACAATGCTGGGTATTAAGGTCATAAATGTAGAAACTAATCGGTAAGTCTTATTCCAACTGTGTTTATGCACCTACATATAATAGTTAGTCTCAAAAAGTCTCATTTCAGCCAATTTTTTAATATTCTTGTTCCATTTAAAATTTTGCATGTTAATAGATCTTTCTATTTCTTCGGGGGGGTGGGGGGGGACAGTTGTTAAATTAGGTTGAAAATGAACTGTTTGTATGCCAAATATTGAATTTTATGGCTTAAAACTTGGTAAAATGAGAGAAGATATGCATAAAAATCCTTGGAATAAGTATTTTGCACAGGCAGTCCTTTTCTGGCTAATAGTAAATACAATCAGATACACTAATGGAAAGTTAATGACCGTTTTGTTTATAATTCTGCACGTTAGAATAAATGAGGATCAATGGTTTGGGGATTTTTAGGGTAGGAAAGGCTGAGTAGTAAGTTTTTTGTAACAGTTTTGAAAAGGGAAAGCATTGTAAATAAGCTTGTAATAGCATTCCCTCCTGCCCCGTCCCCCTCTCTTTCTCTCTCCTCTCTCCATATATATATATATATATATATATATTTGATAAGATGAGGAGCAGTGTTTCTTGAATTCTGCTAAGAGTCTAGTTATGGCTGGAGGGGAGAGACTGTATAACATGAAAGTTTAACAGTAGTCAGACTTTTTCCTTTTTTTGTTTTTAAACACCATGTACTATAGGTGTGTTCGTATCTTAGGCAAACAGGAAAATATCAGGGTGATGCAACTGGCTTTGTTCCAAGGTGTAGCAAAGAAACATCGTGCTGCAACCACTATAGAGATGAAAGCATCTGAAAACCCTGTTCTCCAGAATATCCAGGCAGATCCAACAATAGTCTGCACATCTTTCAAAAAGAACAGGTTTTACATGGTATGTATGGTTTCTGTTTGAATAATTTCTATCTTGGATTAGTCTATTTTGTGCGTTTGTTTTTTAAACGTCTTCTCACAGACTTTTTAGTGCTTTTGGACTTGAAGAATTTTGGTAGTGACAACTTTCCCAGACAAGACTCCTTAATTTACAACAATATTTCAGAATTTTTAGCTTGGATTTATCTGAGAGTAGCTTTATGATCCTTCAGTTTTTACTGAGTTGGTCAAGAAATTGTGAATCTTGGACTCCTTTATATCTTAGTAAAGTTTTAGTTCCTGTGTTTGGTAGTTAGGATTTCTTTTGAAGCTATATTTATATATAGCTATGTAATTACTCTATAGTGCCTGGGAACCCCAATGAAGGATCAGGGCTCATTTGTGCTAAGCACTGTATAGACAAGTAACAGACATTTGTTGCAGAAGCCTGACTGTCATTTGCTTAACTAGTATTTGTGCTTAACCTTGATTGTTACCATACAGCACCAAGTGTGCGTACTCTAAACTATCAGAAGGCAATTATAGAACTGAACACACAACTTGCAAAAGTACAGACCAGGAAGAAAAGTTTGACAGGATTTGGGACCTTTGTATTTATCAAACATACAGAAAATATAGTGTATTTCAGTGACTGTAATTGCCATCTGAAACTTTATAATGTACTCACTTGGTGCTGTATGCTGACACTCCTCTACTGTTTGACCTTTATTGTGTGTTTTCTCTAACTAGTTTTTTCTTCTGCCTTTTGAGGACTAGTCTAGGGATCATATTGCTGTGGAGGGGAACGGCTCTTTGAATTAATCAATGTCTTTCTATAGAATTATATTAGTATAAAGACAGAATAAGAGTACTTACTATACCCGTGTAATGAAATCAAGAGAGACTTCCAACTCTGTCTGATCCTAGCACAAGGAGCATTGCCTGAGAATGAGTGTACTTTACCTGTACAAACTTTACATTCTTCCCTTTTAAATAAAACAATGTTAAAGGCAGGCGAGAGGTCTAGGGGAGAGAGATCACAAAAGACTACCGTATATACTCGTTCATAAGCCAAATTTTTGTAGTTAAAAAAGGGAAGCATCAGAGAAGGGGGTCGGCTTATGAACGGGTATAGAGAAGGGGAGAGGTGAGACAACCTCCCCCCCTACAGAGGGGGCAAGGAGAGGCAGCAGAGCCAGCAGGGAAGAGGCGGGGCCATAGTCTCTCCACTTCTGGGCATGCTGTTCTCCCCCCAGCCTCCAAAGCAGCTGCAGCTCCGGGACTGGCATGCTGCGGCCATGCCGCCCGCCACGCCGGAGCACTCTGCGGCCGCGCCACCCAGCCTGCCGGAGCAGCTCCAGCCAGGCCAGAGACATCCTCCCCTGGCCCGCCCCAGCTAAGATGGGAAGGGATGGAATGGGGAGAATGGGGAGGTCCTGGACTAGGGGTGGGGTCATGTGGGGAGTGGTCACAGGGGTTACTCCCCTGACCCCCCCCCCCCAAATTTCTCCATCAGTTGCTGTCCCGGCCCGTCAGGGTAAGCCGCTGGCGGGCCGGGACACTTTGTTTACTTAGGTTTACCTCCCTGCCTGCGGACACTCGAGGTAAACAAACCGTCTCGGCCCGCCAGCGGCTTATCCTGATGGCCCGGGAGCCAAAGTTTGCCAACCCCTGAATTATAGGGTCGGCTTATGAATGGGTCATAAACATTTTCCATTTTTACTTATCTATCTTGGAGGGGTCAGCTTATAAACTAACCAGTTTATATCTGGACTGGAAATTGTGACCTTTAATCTGCAGGTGGAAGGACTGTCAGAGTCTTTATTTCACACATACTGAAATGCAGGAAGATAGACTTTTATAATATGATCTTTCTCACTGATTTTTAGCTTTATATGGTATCTAAATAAGAAAAAATAAAGGTAGCAACCTTTGTCTTTTGTTCTTCAGTTTACTAAACGTGAACCAGAAGATACAAAGACTGCAGATTCTGACAGAGATGTATTTAATGAGAAACCATCTAAGGAAGAGGTCATGGCAGCCACTCAAGCTGAAGGCCCCAAAAGGGTTTCTGATAGTGCCATTATCCACACAAGCATGGGAGATATTCATGTCAAGCTTTTCCCTGTTGAGTATGTATTTGGTACCTTTTTAAAAATAGTTTTGCTTTTATTGTTCCTTTCTTTGAGGCTGTTTGTTGTCGATTACCGGGGCAGAAGGACTGCTTAAAATTTGATTTCCCCTGCTCCCCATCTTATTATATAATATTATTGCTTGCATATTTGCCTAATTAATTATATAAATTAAGCTGCTGGGATGTTAGCAAGCACACTAGGGCAAAAAATAGCTTAAAGCAGTAGCAAGGGCAGTGGTTCTCAACAGTTTGTTGTTGTTGTTGGAGTATTCCTTAGAAACTGTAAATCCCCAAGTCTGCTTGTATCATGTCTGACTAAGTTGTCAAATCTCACCTGCTATTTTTCCTTATCTTCTTTTCCTTTCTTCTGTGTTCTTGTTTTATTTTTCGTTTTCTGATTTATGGATTTGCTCTTTTTACCTTTTGTTCTTTTTCTGATTCTGCCCCAGATGCTGGTGTGATACAGCACTGTTTTGTGCAAGTTATGTGTTACTGCAGAGATAGCAGAGCTGTGCTATTTCATGCAGTCTAGGGGAAAGGAGAATAGAACATGTGGGTGGCAGCAACAGATCTGCCAACAGCTTTCTAAACCAGAGGATGATGCATCCTGCAACTCCGAAAGAAATTGCTTTATGCATAAATTTTGTGCCATTGCAAACCTGAAACCTCTCATGAGAGCTACCTTCTCCGTCAAAATTGTATCCTACAATGGAGAAAGTTTTACGTGCAACTAGGCATGAACTTTATGCCATTTATGTTCAACTGCTGGCACACAACTGAGAAGGGTTCTGTGTACAACTGTTGATGAATAAAATCTTCTGTTCACATCTGTACTTCTGTACCCCAGCGTCTGCTCCTTCTCAACTTTCCAAGCCCACTTAAGCATTAAAAATCCCTAGGAAATTAATATACAAAAACTTTTTGTTGTGAAGCACTTAGGGTTTGTTGTATGTGTAGCAGCCCTGACGGTTTCACAAATGCATGGACATGAAAAGTAAAACCACTCAACAGCACATACTCTATGCTTCTCCACCCACAGACACATACGTGCCTTACCATTATCACAACTGCCATACAGCACTGTGCACCACAACCTTCACTCTGCCCCCAATAATGCTAGCCTTCCATCACTTCCTTCACCGACCCACCCTGTCCCTATACAACGCACTACTACAACAAATGTCCACAACTAATAGTACTTAAGAGTATGTAGTTTTGTAAAAGGGTTTGTTGAAGAGGACAGAGTTAAGGTTTGGAATGCATGGTTTGTCATATACAGCATTTGTGATAAATGGTATTTTGTGTGCCTCTGGGTGGATAAGCCAGGTATGTATGGCTAAGTGGCATAACTTTTCATTTTCATGTTTTTGTGGATCTGAGTCAGGTATGTTTGTATGTGTAAAGCAACCCTAACTGCTTTACAACAAAGTTTTTGTGTAGATTAAGTGTAATGTTGTTACATTGTTCTGTAACTCTGGTAACAATTTTGTCTCTGTCAAATTCAAGCCATGATGGTGAAAGGTTCTTTATTCTGTTAGCAGTAATGTACAATCTAGTCCCTCTGTGATCCAAACAGTATTTGTATGTTGACAATCAGCAGTTTCAGTTTTAAAGAAGGGGTAAAGAACTGTGTGGCTCTGTGCTGATCTAGAAGTTTCCTTTAGCACTAAAGCATTTAATCCTCAAATTCCTTACTTCCATTAGATGGTATTGAACACATCACTTGGTATACCCATTCATGCTGCAGGCCATTGTTTGATAGAATTACCTTGGTAAAGGGATGTTAATTTATTTTTCTGCTTGTGAGTTGCATACTACTGCTGTTGTGAACATTGGTTCCACTTTATACTTGTTAATACTTTGTAATTTTATCTCCAGTATGTAAGTGGAACTATGGGGAGGAAATATTGTCTAGTGGTTAGGGCACTAGACTTGGGAGAACTGGCTTTTTTTATGGCCCTGCTGTTGACCAGCTGTGTGACCCCGGGCAAGTCATTGCACCCATCTATGCCTCCTGCTTTTTGTCGGTTACCTGTTAAGCTTATGCATTCTTTGGGGGCAGGGTCTGTCTTATTATGTGTTTTTTGTGTAGTGCCCAGTACAATGGGTCCCCGATCTCAGGCGGAGCCCCTAGGGCACTACTGCAGTAAAAATAAGTATTATTTAATCTTGCCTTAAATTTGTTATGCAACTGCAGGTGCCCCAAAACAGTGGAGAATTTCTGTGTACACAGCAGGAATGGTTACTACAATGGGCACACATTTCACCGTATTATCAAGGTAATTTACAAAAGACTAATGCTTTTCCTGTTGGTTTGTATGACACAAAATACAGAGCATAAGACATTTGTGCCAGTTCTGTCTGAATTCGTCATTTATATTGCTTTTTTGTTATATTTAAGTATGGTGAATTATTATATTTAAATCAGTTAAATTGTTTTTTTTTTTTGCAATTGTTTCATAGAGACCTTCAGCCTTTACAGGGTACTGTTAGATTTTGAAGAATGTTATGATTTAGTAAGGTTATGGTTCAGTTTAAAAGTAGTAGTCCTGCTGGTAAACTGCAGAGCAAACCTGAAAACTGAAATGTTGAGTTAAGCGCAGATTACAGTAGAACCTGAGTTACGAACTGACCAGTTAACCACACACCTCATTTGGAATCAGAAGCACGAAATCAGGCAGCAGCAGACCAAAAAAAAAAAGAAGCAAAAACAGTACAGTCCTGTGTTAAACATAAACTGCTAAAAAAGTAAAGGGAAAGCAGCATTTTTCTTCTGCATAGTAAAGTTTCAAACCTGTATTAAGTCAATGTTCAGTTATAAACTTTTGAAACAACCACCATAGCGTTTTGTTTAGAGTTACAAACAACCTCCATTTTCAAGGTGTTCGTAACTCTGAGGTTCTACCTTACTATACTGAATGCCCTTGCTATCCAGGACAAAAACAAAACAAGCAAGCAAACAAACCCTCTGCAAAGTCTTGGTTGTGCTTAGTTCACTGAAGATATTGCAGAGTGCATTACTATGCAACATCAGTAGAAGTAAGTTGCAATGAGACTACTGATATTTGTGATGACACATTCTGAGATCTTCTGTGAACTAGGATGTACCAAGAAGATTTTGCAAGAGAAACTTTTTTTTTTCTTGATCCTGATCCTTTCCCTAGTTGAAATCACTTGGGCTGAATCACTTTTCCTGCAAATACAGAAGCTCTGACTTGTCCATGAAGGCTCCAAGGTTGCTCATCCATTTTTCTTGTAAAGGATGAAATATTTTTAGGGATTATTCCCTGAATGTGACCACCCCAGACCTTCTCCCCTTCATTTCTGGCATGGTGGAGTTGGCCCTAAAGAGCAAACTGAAGGCTAAGAGGAGCTTTGACTATGAGGAAGCACACTCAGGAGATACAAAACGGAAGCTCTGCCACAATTGCTCCCAGCACTCGAATCCTTGCTCTACCTGGAGAATAGGTTCGGATTCTGGACAGCTTGTTAGCACAAGCTGAAAGTCTGGACATCTCTGTGTCATCCCCCCACCAGCTTGAGACCCTTTGCAAGGGCAGGTTAGAGCTCTTTGCCATTTGAAATATAGCAGGGAAGTCTGTCTTCAACCATTAGGAGTTCTTTGAGGGAACATTCTAAACTTCCCCAGCCCTTGTCCTCTGGAGAAAAGCTATCAAGTAATAGTCCCTTAGCAAGGAGTCTGGCATTCTTGCTGACACTTCCTCCCCAGAAAAGAATCTGGGCTTCCTCTGGGATGTTCCATTGTGTTTACTTTCCAGCTGAATTGGACAATGAGAAACAGGTGCTAGATTCCTCCCTGCAGAAAAAGTGCAAGAAGACAACACGAGCTAGGGAGAGGGATCGATCTCTAGTTGGGAACAAACAAAAACAAAACAAAAAAAACAACCCTCCTTCCCAAGGATAAAAGAAAAGCAAAGAAAAAAAAATACAAAGGGGCCAGACTGCACAAGTGAAAAGCCAAGAGGCATGCCAGATGCTCATCCCTTTCCACTAGCTCTGGCGTGCAACAGGCTGATATGACATGACTTAGAATTCAAAGCAGGCGCATAGGGGTTAGGTAGGTCTGTGCTTTCTGCAGGAATGGACAGCTTGTAAAGCTTTAAACTTCTGATGTATGGGATAGAAAAACAAGTTGATAAAACGGAACACTTTTGCAGAAGGTACAGAATTAAAGGGACATAACCCCTACAGGCTCATATGTTATCTCACCCACAGGATATGTTAGAGGATCTTACTCTGATGATGAGCTGGCCATCATTTTTTAAAAAAAAACAACAACCTTATTTGGGGCACTCTGGATTTTATTCTAACACTTGCATATCTTATATAAAAGTCTGTCAGTTTTTAAAAACAAATCTTGTCTTGAATTACACAGCCTTGCAGATTTGTATGTTCTATAGCAAAATGTGATGGTATGTTTAATTCCTATGCAGGGTTTTATGATTCAAACTGGTGATCCAACTGGTACAGGAATGGGAGGTGAAAGCATCTGGGGAGGAGAATTTGAAGATGAGTTTCATTCAACTTTACGACATGACAGACCCTACACACTTAGTATGGCTAATGCAGGATCAAACACCAATGGTTCCCAGTTCTTCATAACAGTGGTACCAACTGTAAGTAATCTTTAAAACCCAGTTTAAGGTCTGATTTGAAGATCAACCATGATAGTACTATGTAAAGAAGCAGTTGTGCCAGTTCTGTAGTGAAAAAGGAGGATGCCATTGTCCAGCTAATTTTATGTAGTTAATGATGTGACAAAAGCACATCGCTTAAGTTTAACTGAAAAATGTCCTTTAGAAGGAGTGATTAAACTTGTGATTATGAAAGGCTTTAGACACAGTAAAAGGCACATGTTAAATTTTAAAACTTATTGTAGACGATGGAATTTTATATAAACAGGAGTTACATCGTCTGCTGTTAACATCTGAATTTAATTTTTGTTTATTAAAAAATATCCCTCTCACTAAGACTGGCAAAACTTTTGCATGGGTTGTGAAGATTTAGCAGGTATAGATACTACTACTCCTATGGCCTGTTGTATTCTGGCTTTGCACAGAGGGTCAAGATTTGGCCCCAAAATATCTCCATTAATACTTTCATTTTTGTGTGACTTAGTTCACTATATACTAGAAGTAGGAAACTTTGGTATGTTAATCTTTAACAAAACAAAAACCTTCAAAATGCTGTAGCCTATGGATGTCCTTAGAAGCAATCTGCATATGCACCATCATTTTACTATTTTAGAGACTTGCCATTTTAGAACTGTTTTAGGGGCATTTATAAACAATTTAATAGCTGATGTTAAGGTAGCTGTAGTGGTATGCAGGGAAATGTTATTAACATAAGACCTAATTCTTAATTGCTCACAAATATGAACTTTACCCATTTTCCAGTGGTGGTAAAAGTAGATTATATTGTCACAACTGAGTTTCAAGCATGTGAAAGCATTAGTTTTCATATATAAATAGGTTGGAATGGAATTTATGCAAACATATTCCATTTAAAAAAGTTATTTTTTCATCATTGAAGGTCTATGAATTAAAATGACTGAATAGGTAGCATTTTTGCCTTGCAAGATATTTTTTAATGCTTAGGTATAAACAAATTGAGATAACTAGATTCAGAGTTGTTGAACAGTGTAACAGACACTTTTATATGCTTTCACTGTATACTTGTTAGAATAATTAACAGTGAATACACTTTAAAGTGTAAAGCTTAAAATTTAATAATCTTAATCTACAATTGCATTTGCGTTCACGTATTCTAGCACTAAATCTTTCTGTCCTACTATTTAACCTACAGAATGCTTTATATTTTAACAAAAATTCTGCTTCCTCTTTTCGTTCCACCCCCTAAACAGCCTTGGCTGGATAACAAGCACAGTGTGTTTGGACGAGTAACTAAAGGAATGGAAGTTGTTCAGAGAATCTCAAATGTGAAAGTAAATCCCAAAACTGACAAACCATATGAAGATGTCAGCATCATTAATATCACTGTGAAGTAAAATAGAATTTGAAAAACCTACCTTAAAAATAATGTTGTGGGACCCAAAAGCAAACAAACTGAGCAGTGGACTTCATTTTTTAATAGTTCTCTGCTCTGGAAACCCCCAGGACTGAACAAACACCAACCCCTCCACCAATCGTGTAGTTGAAATGCCCCAAACTGTATTTTTAATAACTTTTATATTTTAAAATAAAAGGTGACCATGTTTAAGTTTTTTTGTCTCTTGCATCTTTTCTATGTTAAATTACGTGTATTTGTACATTCAAAATGTCTGAAGGGTACTGATTTTGCATAATCATGAGCATGTTAATCTAACTTCCTATTACTCTTGCTAATGTCTTCTTTACTGAGTTTCTCTATATGTTTGCATTTTCCTTATTGAGTTTATATTTCATGCCAAAAATAGGTTCTTTCCCCATCAAAATTGATATTTTTGGAAGAGCAAATGTGAGCATTTCATATAGTCTGCAGAGCAGTTTCTAGTCTGCTAATTAATACAGTCTTTCAGCACATCCATCCCAAAATTAGAAAAAAAAAATGTTATGACAGTACATGGGATTTGCCTCTGTCCTTTAGAGACTGCATATGTGTATCCGGCTAAGTATCCTTAGGGTGGCAAACTAAGAGTCAGGTATTGAAATACTAATGCATAAGATCCTGTTTAGGTTGACATGAGCTGCTTGATTTTAGGCTGTAGTAGAGCACTAATTGCTAGCAGTAGACTTAATGGACTAATAAATTTCTAGTTCCGCCTAAAATTCTACACAAGTATTTCTTTCCACTAAAATACCTGGTTGATGGAGATCTCTTCGCTATTTCAGGTGTTCTAGTAATGTCTCTTATTTAAATGAAGAGCAGATAACGGATATCACCTTTACAGACTTCTAGTGAACTTGTGTCAAACGTGATCATATCACTAAATGCTCTCCTTACAAAGTAATTTTAACTCTGTCAAAAACTATTTGTTGGGTTCATTTAATCCTAGGCCATAGCACAAGATTTAATTGGGTTAACATTTAGGGTAGCCCATTCACAAAACCTATTGCAGCATGCCAAATCTTTTTTCCCCCTGTTATAGCGGGGTAGAGGTGCAGGTCTTATTTCTTCCAACTTCTACAGGAATACAAGGCTTATAGTGACATTAGTATTTCCAGAGTTAGATTAATGTAAGCCCCCATTTTGGCTTACAATTTTCCCTTAATGTCATGCTGACAACCAACACATTTTTGCCTACCTCCTCCCCTGCCTAAAACAATGTCAAAAGGAAGGCCCTAGCTTAGACTAAATTCAATGCAACAGGACTAGTGTAGCAGATAGGTAACAGCACACTGGATGTAAACTGTCACTTCAATAGTCCTGCATTAATTCAAAAATAGGTTTAATTATATTAGAAGAATAATCAATGCTAAAAGTATTTATACATAGAGGGTGTTTTGTTTTTTTAACTCTGCCCTTTTCAATGAGACAAGGTGAGTGAGGTTATTTTTTTTTTATTGGACCAACTTCTGTTGGTGAGAGAGACAAGCTTTTGAACAGAAGTTGGTCCAGTGAAAGTTATTACCTCACCCACTTTGTCTCTCTAATATCCTAGAACTGATTTGGATACAACACTGTATACAACCTATTTTCATTGTCAGGGGTTTTTTTTTTTTTTTTTTTTCTGTATTAATGTAACTGCAGTCTTGATGTTGTCAGAGGAACCAGGAATTATTTTTTTCCTGAGAATCACTCACCTGGATTCAACCTCAGATTACAGAATAGGCGCAGCAGCAGTATGCTAAAGCAATGCCCATCCCACAACATGCTCTTCTCTCACTCAGGGAGTTACAATAGTATCAATAATGAGAAATAGAAATTCCTGGCACACAGGTAGGAATACAAATCCAGTATGGCAGCTGTATTAAAGCAGTGATATGATTTGTGACTGAAGTCGGTGACACAAATGTGTACACACATTTGGATAAAATACCACTTCGGAGTAGAGCTGCACTTCAAACTTGCAAAGTGCATTTACCTCAGTCAAGGTCTTTTAAGTGTTGAAATTTGTGCCTGATAGTCACAATAACCTTAGCTGAAACGTATGGATAGATGTTTTTCTGCTAGTATTAAAAGTGAAGTCCCTGAGGCCTACTTTCTAAATATTGTTACTTTTTTTTTGTATCACAGTTTTTTGAAGGTAGGTTCTAATCTAATCTAATCCAATCCAATCCTTGAATTTTGGATACCAGTACCAACATTTTCAGCATCATGAAATGGTCATCTTCAGACCATAACCTTTTCATTGTGAATAACTTCCAAATTCTAGCATTAGACTGACTATCAAAATACTCACACTCCTATTCTTAGATTAACCTGCAACAAGAGTGGTTTAAATGAAAGTGCTCAAAAGAAGGATAGTACCCTAAACCAGAGGGTTAAAGTATTCTCTTTATTGGAAAAAAAATGTCAAGGCAGTTCAAAAACTCCATCAGCTAAATCACTCTTCCATTAGATAAGAGCTGTTCCTTTGTGAAGTACTACCATACCCAACCCTGCTCCAGTAGCCTAGAACAAGAACTGTTGGTGAATATCTTCCTGCAGACAGAACCTCAGTCATCATTCAGTCCACAAGCAGAATTAGAAAAAGTTCAATTACATACAATGAAAGTTAGACTATACCAAGAAGTCAGGCATTACTGCTCAAATAGCTTAGCTATTGTTTACTATTTTGAAACAAGATTAATTTAAAAACACTTTTCTTCAGTCACTGCACAGGTTATGTATACTCAGTTTCACAATTAAGCCAAAATCTAGACCTGATAGCTAAATGCTATAGTTAACCTTTTAAACAATTCAGGCTTTAGTTTTACCCAGATAATTCTCTGCAATACTTGTAATTTTTTTTTAATTCTAACAGAATGTGAAACACATCCCAATCATAACTTGCATAAGTTAGTACACTAAAAACTGAATTAAAGTTTGACATTTAAAATTTACAATTGAAGCAGTTTATATATAGTATTAACTTATAACACAAATAAATCTAAGTTTACTTGATAACACCGGAAGAGTTCACAGACAAATGCAAGACCTATTTTCACAGTTACTTGAATCAGTCACATTAGTTTCCATTTAAAAAATAACACTTTTATGCAAGTATAGTACATTGGCAGCAGAACTTTTTGTTCTGAAAGTAAAAGATGAGTAAGTGAATTTTTTCCCCCAAACATACTCTTCTCTACAAGCCCTTCAAAGTATTGACTGGTTTTGATGAGTGTTTTAAAATAACCAGAGAAAACAAAAGGAGTAACAGCTGAGTGGGAGAGCATGTACAATTGAACCCACTGAAGATGTAGAATGTACCAACTAAAATGACAAATTTCATATTAGATCTTCCAACCAATGCATGTTTTATTCATTAAAAATCTTCCAGCTAAAGTGTCTGTTACTTAGAACTTGTTAATATTTGAAAATAAAACTATGAAAAGGACAGTCAAAGAATTATGAAGGTCTATGCTGGGTCTGCAATATAGGCTGAGCAGGTAGTCAAAGGGGCAGAAAATGTCTATGGTGCAAGAGATTGCAGGCTGAAAGGTGAACAATTTTCAGTTTGATTTTGGCAGCAAAAACTCTTCAGTCTATGTAAATTATATACAATATAATCAAGTGTAGTCTGAATGAGAATATAGCTTTCAAATACACAGTCTGAACTTAGTGTCTGTAAAATCCTTCTCTTAGCATTCTAGTATGGGTGCAAGAATTTTTAAGATCACTTCTAAATGTGAAGACAAGCTTAATTTGTATCTACACCTTTGAAAATAGTGACACTTGTCACTTGAGCTACAATTCAAACCATTCAGTTTCAGCAAGCTTAATGTACATAACACCATTAGTATGAAACGTAAAGAATGGAGGTGATTATAAACCAGCGCATCAGGAGAGAGCAGTTACCACAACTGCTTCCTTCTGAAGTGCAAATATATTAAAATAATTTGTTTCTATATTCTTTGCTTTAACTACTGTATGAAGTGGGGGAAAATGCTACAAAATACGTACTAATACCATAGTATTCCTTCTGCATGGCCTTGTCACTTTCCAGGGGTTACAGTTACAGAAGGGAACAGAGGAGTCACACCAGGTGTGCTCACCACACAGATTTATGGTGATCAGAACTGTGTGCACAGCAAAAGAGGAGACATCAATAAATTATTCCAATCTTCCCTAAATTTAAACAGAGATACAGCCCCAAGATTCTGAGAGTTTGTGAATGAATAATCTTTGAATACAGGCACTGGTGATAGTTCCAAGTATATAAAGAATCTGAATCAGACTCTAAAAGTTTAGATCATATTTTACCATCTGCTGTTCTAAGAAAGAGTTATTAAGCATGCGGTGCTTTTACAGCAGGTTACTCAATATTTTAAGGCTGCTACCTTTTTCCGGAAGCATAACTCATGTAAAAATATATAAGTGGGCTGATATTTCAAATGCTTTCTTTAGCAAGTTCTTAGGTTCACTTGATTTCTTAAGGATGAAGTTTAATCTCTAAAGACACATTATGTCCTTGGGCATGCACAGGCAACTCCCATCTATAATCAATATATTTTGTATTATTCACGGAAAGAAGACATTTCAATGTGTCTAATTTTGCTTTGCTTTCATTTAACTGCATCTTTTATTATGAATGGTAGTTAATGCCAACACCCATTAAATCTGCAAGGTCCTAGAAAGACTGCTATGTTCTTACCACTTTCTAGCCCTATATACATCCCATGGCATGCAATAAGGCTAATAAATACATGACTGGGGAATAACTTTCCTTCTTGTAGAGTCTATATAGAGTTTTCAAAGCAAAGTTTAAGCTAATGCTTTTTTAAATGTACTACAAGTGGCATAACGTGTTACCAAAGAGGATCTAGAGTTTTGGTTGCTTTCTAAATAGCTCAAGGTTTTTTTTTGAAGTTGCTTTTTGGATAAGTATTTCTAAGTCGCTAAGAATTTTATTCTAATAGTAAGTAACTTCTGTGACCTTATGCTGAATATTGGACCAATTTAGATACACAATGTTTTAGCAGAAAAAGCTTGCTTAAATTGGAAGTAACAACCTAGTTTCACACACAAAAAATCTAGGCACCTTAGCAGCCAGACCACCCTATTAATCTGTTGCATTACCAAATTTTAAAAACTGTAGCAATTGCACGTTTACTGTATCAATTCCACAATCTTTGATAAGCAGATGCCACGTACATTTTCTTCTATAACCAGAGCTCTAGATAAATCTCCATCTTCACAATGCAGACCTTGTTACAACATCCTAACCCGTGCAAATAAGTGAATTACAAATTTAATTTGCAACTGTCATGAAATTAAGCCACATCCAGTACACCTGCAGCCACCAGTTGCCTTGAAAGCCAGTCCAATCCTTCATATAGTCCCATGCCACTTTGAGCATCACAGCCCTGAATATACCAGCTACGGCCGCAGCAGAGTTTATGGAGACTCAGCATTTCTGTGATTTCTTCTACTGAAAGAGCCCCCGCTACATCCTGCAAGAGAGCCAGGCATTACTTTAAATGCACATGGTAAATTTTCTAGAGATTTCACTTTCACTGATAAGAATATAGATTATTTAGAACTGCTAGAAAATCTCCCACATCTTAAAAACTGCAAACCAAATGAATAATCTTAAGGCTGGACAGAAGGTTTTACTGACCTTGTCACCCACGCAGAAATAACTGTTGAATTCATTAAATCAGTGACTAGTCTGTTCTTATAATATTGTCACTAAACATTAAGGAAAAACTTCTAAATTTTATTCCTTCCCCATCCCCACTTTTTAATTATGGCAGACAGTTCACAAAGTTTGTGTTAATTACAGTTTTAAAAAGAAACAAGAGGTAGAAAAAAATTCACCAATACCTGCTTATTGGCAAAGATGAGCAGCAGGGCATCCCGCAATTCTTTCTCTGTTAATAACTTTGCAAGTTCACTGTGTGCTTCACTAACCCTGTCTCTGTGACTGCTATCGACAACAAATACCACCGCTATGAAAAAAATAGCGAAACGTGTTACACACACACACTCAGACATAATACCCAAATGCACTGACTCCTCAACTCCATAAACTCTCGTTTATTTCCAACATAGAACCACCTACAATGCACAGATTGCGTGTCTCAGAATTGCACATTAACTCAAACCTCAGCATTAAGATATTGTACAGATAGACATACTTATTTGAAAAAAAAGTCTCCCCAAAAGCCAGTATCTTAGACCCTGTGTACAGAAGGAAGTTGCAATGGTTTAACTTAAATCTGTTTTTAAACCCATTTAGTTAAACTAACTCAAAGCCCTGTGTGGACACTTGTTTCAGTTTAGCTTAAAGCAATTCCTAATCAATTTACACTAAATCAAAATAAGAGTGTCCACACGGCTTTGCACCAGTATAACTAAATCATTTTAAAATCACATCTTTATCTAAACCAGTGCAATTTTCTCATCTAGACAAGCCTTAAGTTAAGGTTATGTATACTTGTAGGAGGATTTTACATGCCAAAGAGGCTGTAAGATGGCATGAATGAAGAGGTGGCATAGAGTCATTTACTATTAGGAACTCATGGAGGTTGTAGACCATGGAAAATTAATGAGCTAAGGAGGCAGAACTGGAGAACAGTAATTCTCTGTATAAATTTCAGAGCTTCCCAGCTTTTACAGTGGAAAAATAAAACAGTTATAGCAAAGAAGCAAATTAACTGTTGGTATTTTCAATTCTCACCCTAGCCTTGCCCCTCTTCATCTCTCATAGGAGAAAAGACCCTATGTTGGTGATCTCTACAGTCTGAAAATGATTTTTTTAAAAGAAGAGTGATTTAAAATGTCACAGAATTCTGCAAAGAAGGCTCTGAAGAATGCACCTAGAAAACTGAAGTTTGTTGTCCTTGAAAGAGTCTGTGTGTTTAGGAATGATTTCATGAAATATTTAATTCAGGAATCTGAACCCCACTTTAAATAGAAAACAAACTTAACTATAGAGCACTTAGGACATCACCATAACTCAGTGCCCAAAAGTATAGTAGGAACTTTCATGCCAGTAACATTCAGAAGAATGTTTTACCATGTGGACAGCAAACTTATTCTGATAGTTACATTAATACGGATAAAAACAAGTCTATGATTGGATATTGTGCTGCAGTACTGGGTCAGAAGTTACGTTACTTTGTAGAGCTGAGTATTTTAATTTCAAATGTTATCGAATGTTTACACATGTAAAGTGCTACTTATCACCATGTGAACTTCTGGAATGCTACATCTTTGTCCACTGTCAGCGGACAGAGGTTCTAATTTTTGTTATGGCTCCATGAATTATGGAGCTGATGAATTTACAAAGAATGCAACTTTTTCCAGCAGACGTCAAGATCTACTGGTCCAAAATATTTTCTTAGGCCATGAATCTAGCACCCATACTTCACCTTACACATAACTACTTATTTTATGTCAATTTTCTATGATTAAATGATTTCTAGTCATATTCTTTTGGCACTAATGAATGCACAAACTACAAAACCAAACAAACAGTCTAAATGTTTTAGCAAATCCTACCTTGTGTATTGAGGTAATAATGCTTCCACAAAGGCCTCAACTTGTGCTTCCCTCCTACATCCCAAATAGTAAACTTCAGATTTTTATATTCTACAGTTTCAACATTAAAACCTAAAAGAGAAAAGTTCACTTTTTATACTCTTATTCCTAACAATGAATCAGTCAAACTTTTAAATCACTCAGTTACATACCTATTGTTGGAATAGGTTGCATGAACTCATCCTGCTTTAACTTAAACAAAATAGTTGTTTTGCCAGCTCCGTCTAATCCTAGGGTCACAACTCGAATCTCCATTTTTGGTCCAATATGTACCCTGTTGTCCTGGTGAAAAAAATATATAAACACTGAAAACAAGCTAAAAGATCCATCTTCACTGTCTTTATAGGAAACTCCAGGATCTCTGTGGCATGCAACATGTCTCACTATTTGTAAAGTTAAAAGAACGAGGAGTACTTGTGGCACCTTAGAGACCAATTTATAGATTAATAGATTTTAAATCCAGAATGAACCATAATGCTCATTTAGTCTGACCTACTGCCTACGCTACAGAACCCCACTCAGTAAATGATAGGGGAACCATTTGCCAGGAATTGTGGAAAGAGGAACGTGCCTTAAACAGAAAGGTTTCTGGAGCTATAAGAAACCCTCACAACGCCACCAATGTGGTTCTTGTACAGATAGGGGAACTAATTCCAAAACCTGCCTTTTGGAGCTAATGGCAACTAGGAAGGCCAGCCACAGACTTATGTAATCTGTCATTCTGATTAATGTTGGCATCTCATGATACCAAGATGAAAAGTCTGATGTAGCTATCTGCAGAACACCACGAGTCCCTGAGCTCTCATTTCTATGGTGCTTGGTTGTACAGGAATCCATTGTAGAAATGCTAATGTAGCAGATATCCATCAGTACTTCATAACTATTGTTATATTTGTATTATGGTAGCATCTAGATGCCAGGGCTCCCCTGTGCTGAGCTCTGTACAAAGAGGCAGTTCCTTCCCTAAAGTTTCTGTTTCCACTGACACCACAAACATAAATTGGATATCAAGGAATGAAATTTCCTGGTTGAGTTCTGTCTGTATACCAAAATATAACTGGGCTGGATTAAAAAGTCCTTGCTTCAAATATATCTGGTCTTTTCTGCAGGTGCAGTGTGAGTTCCTTGGCTATCTAGCAAGTCCATTATGGCTTCTAGGTCAGTGGAAAACTAGGAGGACTTCAACTTTCCCTTTCCCTCTTTCCTGTACCCTTTACCTTTACTGTCTTGAAAGGTAGCAGATTCTTCTCTGCCCAGGACATTATTTTCATTGCCATGGGGAAGCTCTGACATCTGGTTGCTCTCACTTTTGGAAGGGATAAAAACACTCGTCTTAGTCACAGACCAACCTCTAACAGAAGGTAGCAGGAGACTTCCCTTTTGAGCAGCTAATTGCCTCCTATGTACTTACTTGTACCCTCTTCTGAAGCAGATGGTATTGGTTGCTGTCACAGACAGCGTATTGGACTAGATGGGCCTCTGGTCCTATCCCATACAACCAACCATGTTTGTGGGGTGCTTTTTATTTGTTTGTTTTGTTTAACTTTAGATACACCACTGATAGGGGTGTCGAAGTGAACTAAAAGGACGTATACTCTGAAATGTTGTCCTCCAAATATGCTTCCCCATCCTGCAGAGATTGCTTCCATAGTGAGTATGCAAGGTCTAGAGTAAAAACTGGGTTGTCACTTAAAAAAAACTGGGATGGTTTTCAGCAACAATCTAAGGGACACTCAGATATGATTGGAGAATGACACTGTATTCTGTGCTCTATCAAGTATGCCATTCCATGACCTCAAAGAGTTTGGATTCTTTCTGTGGTTTCCCCAGTCCAGCCCAGGTCTGTTGAGGGACATACCCCCTGAGCTGTCTGTCTGGTGTCCTCATGGTGGTGTCTCCCCAACTGCTCAGAAGCTCCTGATCAGACTATTCTGTGTTGGAATTATGGTTCCTCAGGGCAGGGATGGACCCAAATGCTGGTCTTACTCTGAGCACCATGCCATGGCAAGCAAGAGGGTTGGCTGGCTGGGGACAGACAGAGCATAATTCACCCTCTAAAGTATGTAAATGCTGCCTCACATTGGGAACACCACTTTAATGTACCTGGTATTTGTGAGACAGCTCTTCCATACCTGAATGGGGACAGAGGAGTCTCAGAGAGGAGGTACTGCAGCAGCAGATCTGGGTGGTTGAAACCACCATGCTGCCAAATACCTGATCTAGGGGGGAGGAAGATATATTTTAACTCACTGCCACGTGAAAAATTGAAAATTATATAACAAAATGGTCAGGAGAAACTGAACTGCCAATTTGTTCCACCACCAGAGGCAGAAAAACCTGGTGGCCTGAGCTGAGGGGCAAGACTTTGTCCTGGAGCTTCCAACAACTACACTAGACAGCTTCCAAATTCTCTCTCCCTCCTCCTCTTCCTCCCCCTCCCCCCCCGCCCTCTCTCCTCCGTTATTTTTAGTAAAGTCACGGACAGGTCAGGGCCCCCATGAATTTTTGTTTATTGCTCACGACCTGTCCATGACTTTTACTAAAAATAAGCGTGACAAAAATCTTAACCTTACCCATCAGTAACCAATGAGAAAAGCTGTGCAATAGAAATTATATGTTCCACTTCTGAATCACTGACCTTGCTGCAGAAATACTAGGAATACATCTGAAAATACATACTACTGTCTTCTTGACTCTTTCATGCAAGTTCACATGAATATCTTGCACAAAACAGTAAAGATTCCAAGTCATGAAGTATCTACTAATAGTAAATTAAAAGCAGTACTGAAGTACAGTAGAACCTCAGTGCTGAACACCAGAGTTATTAACTGACTGGTCATCCACACCCCTCATTTGTAACCAGAAGTATGGAATCAGGCAGCAGCAAAGACCCCCTTCTCCCCCCCGCACCCCCCAAAGGGAAAGAAAAGAAAAACAAATACAGTACAGTACTGTGTTAAATGTAAACTACTAAAAATAAAGGGAAAGTTTAAAAAGGATTAGACAAGTTAAGGAAACTTTCTGTGCTTGTTTCATTTAAATTAAAGTGGTTAAAAGCAGCATTTTTCTTGTGCATAGTAAAGTTTCAAAGCTATATTAAGTCAATGTTAAGTTGTAAACTTTTGAAAGAACAACCGTAACTATTTGTTCAGAGTTACGAACAACTTCCATTCCCGAGGTGTTTGTAACTCTCAGGTTCTACCATACAGATTTTGATAGTAACCCTAGTAATAACACAGTACAACTGAGACAGTCTCCAGACTGAAGCCCCTGTTTCCCTGAAGGAAAGCGCTTCATTGGCATTGTTATTGCTACTTCATAATGAAAACAGCAGCAAGGCATTCAAAACAACAGTGTTTCCTTTCCCTCATTAACAATGAAGAGATGAGGATACAGCCAAATATACAACACAAACAAAACATCATCCTTCAATATTCTCAAACTTCTTGTCTTTTTGTTCAACTGTGATCCAAAGCCCATTTAAAAATTCTTTAATTATAGAATTAGGAAATAAATCACTTAGAGGAAACTCTAGTGTATTACCAAAATTTCACAATCATCTCAACCTTCTTTCAAAAACAACTTCATATTATTTTGAGATACACATTGAAACTAAACAATAAAACCTACTCAGAATATGAAGGCTGCCAAGTTGGTACCAAATGCTAAGCTATGAGATGAACAAATTCACCATTAGAATCATGGAAGAAATACATCAGTTTGAATGCTGTAAATGGAAATATGTAATGGAATTATTATTTTGTATTTTTAATAGGCAGATAAGAAATCAAATAACCAGCATCCATCAGGCTTGGCGTTTGTACAAAACCATTCCCCATTTCGGGAGGAGGGGGGGAACGGAAATAAGGGGGAGGGCTGCTTTCTGGAGAGCATCTCTTGTTTTTTTAGAACTCCTGACCACTAGCTTGATTAAAATAAAATTTAAAAACAGTGAAAAATATAGCAGTTGAGGTAAAAAACAGAGCTATGTAGCAAATATATTATAAATTCAAATTGACATAGACGCACCACTCATAGCGTCTGTTTTTTCCCCATCTATTTCAACAGAGAGTAAGTATCTCGTGTCATAGTGCAAGATGGCAGCCTCCGTATTCCGAAATCAGAGTCAGTCTCAGCTAGAAAAATTGTTAAAAGGTGTATTTGTACAATAAATGCATTTGCAGCATCTATGAAAAGTCTGGTGATAAATCATTGCAGTTTTCCTTTAATACACATTTTGAATTTCAGAAAGACGACAGTTCTATTTTCAACAGAATCTTGAAGACATATGAAAAGGGTTTTGAAGACTATACCTTTGTAAAAGTGACAGGAATGCTAGCATCAAGCTGTATATGATCTGCAAGTTCTGTAAATTGCTGCTGCTGTTTTTGTAATGTTTCTAGTAGCCTTGTAATCTCCTGTTTAGCCAACACTACTCTGCAGTCATCCTAAAACAGACAAAAGGCAGAAGCACTCTTTCTACTAATAAATCATTTAATGGAAAAAAAGGGGCAGATAGTTATGTATGGCAATAAAACTATTTTCTTTTTTATATCGAATAATCTAATAGAACAAAATTTATATTTACAAAAAATGCATTTAAGAAATTATAATGATACATTTTCCACTTTTATACTGCAAATATAATCCTAATAGAGCTCAAAGAGCTTTGCAAAACAAACAAAAAAACAAAGAGAAAACACATATCTCTCTTTCTTACCCCTAATCCCCCCAGTGATGTGAAAGAACAATATCTAATACCATTCACAGAAATGTAGCTTCCTCGGACTTGGAATATGGCAATTGGTTAATAGCATATAGCAACACTATAACACGGTGAAAAACTGTACCCAGGTGTTAAAACCGGGAAATTTAGTTAAGTAGAATGTCAGTATTTAAGGTGAAATCTGACCAGAGTTAGTTCCCAATGGCTTAAAAGAGATAAAAGCAATTTAAAATCATGTTTAAAAAAATAAAAAGCTGTCTTACAATAATAGCATATTAAATAGATAAAACTGAAAGAATTTTAAAAATAAAGTTTCCTTTTTACTAAATATGTTTATTTACTTTTTGCTCTTTATTCATCTTGGACAATGAAAACAGACTGGTCAGTTTTATCTTTAGAATGGTAACTTCCTTCTCATACTTAGCACAATGCTGCGATGTTTGGGTTGCAAACCTTCCAGAGAACCACTTAATTCCAAGCAAACATTTTTCCACCCTGACTTTATTTCCAATAAAGTATTCATTTTAGTAACAGCAACTGTAAAACCTTTCCCCAATAAAACCTATATTTTTAGCCTGAGCTACACATCTGTGTCTCCATATTCACATCACGAATAATTACTATAATGTTTTCAATCTCACTTTATAGTAGTGTGTTTCTAACATGATAATGAAAATTTAAAAGCACAGCATTGTCCAATTTAGCAGTTTATAACCGAAGCTTCATTTAGGGACCCAACTATGCACTTGCTCCATGTTACAGCTCACTTAATCACCCACCTGCTGTAAAGTCTTTTCACAGTGAAGACAAGCAGTTGAAACCTGTGACAACAGGATAGTCATGTCTTCTTGCTGTTGTCTGAGCCAAATCAATTTCTCCCGCACATGTGCATCAACCACACTAAGTGCCATTTCTTCCTGGCGACAAAGGGTTTCATGAAGATCAGAAAAATAGGCTCGGATGCATGAACGGGCATTTTCTGCAGTACCTGGGACCTACAGTGTAAAGTCATAAAATCAAAGAGAGAAAATTAACAATCAAAAATCATTTTATCCAAACAGTATAATACTTAGTGCTGTGTTACATTTCAACTCCTAACTTCTAAATTATTTTGACCGGCAGATTCAGATCTCAACAGGCAGAGTTTTGGTGAGGGTTGTATATCTGCTCCCAGCACTAAGGCCCTTGCATAGGTTATTCCAATAAACAATTACTTATTACACATATACAGTGTATGAAAATAAATACTATCATGGAGAAATAACTTGAAAAAAATACAACAGCATACGAGGACACATGGACAAACTACTTGCCATAGTACCTCAATGCTGTATAAGTATATAGCTCTCCCCACAGCCGCTCTAATTTCAGGAAAATCAAGGAGACAATCAATGTGATAGAAGTTCTCCTGGAATCTCTCTTGGGACTCAGTCTTTCCAGGTGTGAGCTAGGGTGACCAGATGTCCCAATAAAATCGGGACTGTCCCGATATTTAGGTGTTTGTCCCACATCCCGATATTTCGCGGCACTCCGTTTTTGGGGTTTTTTTGCTCCCAGCACTCCACTTTTTTTTTTCCCCCTCCGCCAGCGACCTTCCCTCCCCCATGTGTCCCAATATTTTCTTCCTCTTGTCTGGTCACCCTAGTGTGAGCACACTCAATTTCCACTGACTTTGCAGAACTGAGGGTATTCAGTAACTTGCAGGACTGGACTCTGAGTGAACTCTTATGTATAATTCTCATACAACACTCTTAAAAGATTTTGGTTACTACAGAAAAAATTATGTTGTGTTTGAGAAAAACAATTTCTTACATGTTCTGTATGAGCTATTCCAATTCCATCTTCCACTATTTGTTCTCCTCCTTCAATTTGTTGAACAATCCCAACTAGTTTTCTGGAATAGTCTGAGATTTCTTCTGTGAAGGTTCTTATACAGTGTGCCATGTCTAAAATGGATGCACGGATCTGGTTTGCTTCTGGTTCCAAAACAGAATGCTACAATCAAAAGTAACACATACCAAATGTCAGTTCTAAGTTTCCCTTCCAGTCACCATCAGCCCAGCTAAAATAAGGTTTTCCCCCATACTGTGCAAAAGAATTAGGGAAGGAAAAAGAGAGGAAAAATTTAGACTAAACTTAATCTTTGATAAATTAAAAATAAATAAATCAGGTATTATTCATTTTGTTATGCGACTGAAACAGGGATCTAGCAATCACACAAATAACTACGTGTGCACATTTGTCTTTTCCCCCTATCTTTAATAAAATGTAAAGCGAAAAAGGAAAAAAACTATTTAGACCAGCTTAAATTGTCTGGGTGATGCTGCAACCTCTACATCATGAACAGCTAACAACTATCAAAACTGGTGGCTCGCATAGATGATGAGCCTTTCTGCCTTAATAAATAGATGAAGAACAGCACTGTGGTTTTACAGATCACAATGATTTTTGTTTGTTATTGCACTGTTACCACAGCAGTTGCATGCAGTAAAGGAAAGGAACAAAAAGGCAGTGACATTCTTGATAAAAGGCTCAAAGATCAGGCATAAACTCCCTCCCTCTCTTTGTGTGCTTAACAATGGAAAAAAGTATTATTTTCTTAAATCACCCAACAGCATGAGTGTAATAGAAAAATAACAGTACCTTATGACCCTGATGCTTTCCATATTCTTTGCAGACACAACACATAAGGGGACTGGTCTGACAATCTTCTTCTAAACAAACAAATTCAATGGCATGCACCTGGTGCTGGCAACACATGGTCTTCTCATGAGGTTTTTCAGCAAGAGGTACACGCCTATGTTTTGCTAATGTCTTCGTAGAATGGGTAAGCTGGGAACACTCTGCACACAAGTGAGTGGCACAAACAGTGCAGTATACAGATGCAACATGAGCTTCATCTTCATCACAACGAATGATGCTCTTTAACAAAAAAAACCTTATTGCGTTAATATTTGATTCCAATAATTGAAAATAAATTAGATTAGATACTTTCAACTTGTTCAAGCCTAAAAATTTCACTCCCCTTAAAATCATTAATTGCTGAGGAACGTTCACCTTACTCCAAATGGGTGATTTTAAATTCTGCACTCTTTCACCAAGCCCTTCTTTAGAAATAAATAAATACATTAAAAAAATTCACCATTTGAGTGAACCACAGGAGACTGATTTTCAGAGGTACTGAGTATCCACAACTCAAACTGAATTCAATAGGTACTGAAGATGCTCAAAAACAATGAAAGTCAGATCCCAGACCTTTCTCCAATGTCTCTTTTAAAAAACAAAAACAAAAACAGGATATCAACGGGTGAGCACCTCTTTTAGACAATACATTGTTTTCTAGGATTGATTATATGTTACTGGCTCAATCACTATCTCACTGCCATAACACTGGTGTATAAGCAGCCATCAGGAAATGCTCAAAACAGCTAATTAATGCATTTACCAAATTAATGTAAAAGGATGAAATTTGGGAAAGAAAAAAATAAATTTCAGATTTTCAGGAGGTGTTGCAGCTTTTCTTTTTTTGTAATACTGCAGCTAAAAGACACTTATAAAGAGTGGCAGTCTCCAAAAGAGTTTTATGACCTTTTTCAGTGAACGTAAGTGTGCAAGATAAGTGGTAATTTTGGTTTTTCCTCTACTTGAGTCTATATGTATTGGACCATATTCACTGCACAAATTAATTATTCAATTTTTTAGTACTTCTTTATTCTGAAAAAATGCAAACAATTAAACAGCAATTCGTTTATTAGCTGGGTGAGATCTAGGATTTGTATAGATACAATACATACATTCTGCAACCATTAGGAACTTTTAATTTGGTAAGTGTTTGGTTTTAATTTTTGTTAAGCTAGAAACGAACTCTCTCCTCTTCAGTTTTAAACAAAGATAAGCATTCTTGAATCAATACCTCTCCAGACTGGCCAATTACTTCTTCTGTTGTCCCACATTGGCCAGCAGGGCCATTCTGCAGTCGTTCCAAAAGCTCCAGCAAAGCAAAGTTTTTTTTCAAGCCCCACACACCTGAATCTCCTATTTTTGAAATAGAAAATTTGATTTAAAAACCACCACCACGAACTGCATTTGCGTTTCTGCCAGTTAGAGATTAAAAGAAATAAATATTCCCACTAAACTACTAGAACCAGTGTCAGTTATAAAAACAATTCTGGGTAGTTTCCACAGCACGGAAGCTGGCAAGATTACTGTAAGAATTTACAGTATTTTAGCAAAACTAGTGGTAAGGATCTGCAATATTTTAAGCAAAAAAGTAACAAAAAATAGCCTATATTTATGACTGCCACAAATCTGTACAATACAAAGCTTTTTCCTTGATCACCCATTATAAATATACTATTACCAAACACTGAACAGTAAAATACGATTTGCACCCATCCTTAAGATCCCTGCATGACCACAAAGATCCAAAGGCAGCAGAAAATATATATTTCTGCTGCACTAGCAGGTCCCGTAATGGAAAACCCACGAAGAACAACTTCATGCTTTATTGCATGACACAGACGTGAAATCTGCAGCAGATCTCAACCTGGGAAAATGTCAGAGGAGAAGTAGATGTGTCATCCAAAAACAAGGGACCACATAGAGCATTGATCCACATGGCCAAAAACACTGGAGGAAAGCGGCAGGCCACGTCCACGCCTCCTACATCATCACCATTTTGCAGAAGTCAGCCTGTGGCTGGCCACCTGGAAGCACACAGTGATACAGAGCAAAGACAGGGAATCCCCTACAATTCCTTGCCCCTGGGGCCACCCCTCAAGGGTTATCCAAAATGTGGACAGGAACTGAGTATTTGCTCCTAAAATCCCAGGAAGGAAGCCACTGTCCGTGGTTTCCCTCTGCATCCAATACCATGGATGTGATGAGGCTTTCACAGAGGTGCTCCCTACAACGCTCTCCCTGCCAAGATCCTCAGGTACTTTTCACTCAGCAGGCCATATCTAAATAAAACCTAAAATATCATTATACCAATTGATCTTCTGAAAAAAGAGGTAGGCAAACAAATGTAATCATCTGTCAATTTAACTTGTATTCATTACTGGGGAAGGGAGAAAGACATTCTGGAAACTGTTTCTCAGAATAACAATAAAAGTTACATATGATCAGCAAAGGGGGGGGAATGGATATCTGAGCTGACTCAAGGTTTGTCTAGACCAGAGGTGGACAAACTACGGCCCGTGGGCCACATCCGGCCTGCAGGACCCTCCTGCCCAGCTCCTGAGCTCCTGGCCCAGGAGGCTAGCCCCTGGCCCCTCACCTGCTGCTCCCCCTCCCCCACAGCCTCAGCTCACTGTGCCGCTGGCGCAATGCTCTGGGCAGCGGGGCTGCAGAGCTGCAGCCTGACCTGGTGCTCTGTGCTGCGCGGTGGCGTGGCTGGCTCCAGTCGGGTGGCACAGCTGCCTGTCCTGGTGCTCTGGGCGGCGCGGCTGTAGTGCCGCCAGCCACCGGTGCGCCAGGCAGCGCGGTAAGGGGGTAGGGGGGTTTGGATAGAGGGCAGAGGAGTTCGGGTGGTGGTCAGGGGGCATGGGTGTGGATAGGGGTCAGGGCAGTCAGAGGGCAGGGAACAGGGGGATTGAATGGGGGCAGGGGTCCCTGGGGGGCAGTCAGGAAGGAGGGAGGTTGGAGGGGGTGGCAGGGGGCAGTCAGGGGCAGGGGTTCCGGGGACAGTCAGGGGACTGGGTGAAGGGGTGGTTGGATGGGATGGGGTCCCAAGGGGGCAGTCAGGGGACAGGGAATGGGGGGGTTGGATGGGTCAGGAGTCCCGGGGGGGCCATCAGGGGGCAAGAAGCGGGGGGGGAGGGGTCGGTGCCGGGCCACGCCTGGCTGTTTGGGGAGGCACAGCCTCCCCTAACCGGTCCTCCATACAATTTCAGAAACCCGATGTGGCCCTCAGGCCAAAAAGTTGCCCACCCCGGTCTAGACTGTAAAACTCCATAAAGGTGTAATGTGTTGATGTCATTAAACCAATGTTTCTCATTCCAATCAAGTCTGTTCACACTGGTACAGTTGCAGCAGTTTTGAGACACCATGTGTCTGTTCTGCACTATGTTAAACAACAAACAAAATCATCCAAAACACAGGACTTCTTGGTGATGGGGCACTTCAACTACGCAGACATCTGCTGGGAAAATAATATAGCAGGGCACAGATTATCCAACAAATTCTTGGAATGCATTAAAAACAACTTTTTATTACAGAAGGTGGAGAAAGTGTCTAGAGGAGAGGCTATTCTGCATCTGATTTTGACAGACATCAGTGCGTGAGCACCTCTTTTAAGACAGCATACTGTTTCTAGGATTTGGTTAAGGAGGAACTGGTTGAAAATCTGAAGGTGGAAGGCAGCTTGGGCAAAAGTGATCAAGAAATGGAGGGTTCATGATTCTAAGGAATGGTAGGAGGGAAAACAGCAGAAGGGAGACATCAGCAAACTCAGAGAACTGGTAGGTAAGATCCCATGAGAAGCAAATCTAAGAGGAAAAACAAGAGTTCAGGAGAATTGGCAGTTTTTCAAAGAGACATTATTAAATGTCATAAGAGCAAACTATACCAATGTGCAGGAAAGATAGGCAGTACAGTAAGGCTCTGTCTACACTACCAAGTTTTGTTGCCAAAAACTGCCTTTTGGCGACAAAATAGTGAGTGTGTACACACTGCAATGCGACTTTTGTCAGGAAAAATGCCCAATTTCGGTGACAAAATACTTCCACCCCTACCAGAGACTTTTTTCTTTTCCCTTCTCTTAATTATCGACAAAGAGCCAGTGTAGACACCACGCATGCTTTAATCGCTTTATTTGGCCTCCAGGAAGTGTCCCACAATCACCATCCTGACCGCTCTGGTCAGCAGTTTGAACTCTGCTGCCAGGCAGCCAGGTAAACAACAATCTGCCCCTCCCATTTGCAAGCCCCGGGAATTTTAAATTCCATTTCCTGCTTGCTGGCTTGGCATAGGGAAGTCTCATCGCGTCTTCCCAGATGATCATGGCTGGCTATTGCATCAAACGCTCTCCCGCCTGGACCACAGCAGAGCTGTTGGATCTGATCAGTATATGGGGAAAGGAGTCTGTGCAGTCCCAGCTGCGCTTGACCCGTAGGAATGGGATACCTATTGGCACATTTCTCGAAGCTTGTGTGAAAAGGGCTATGATCGGGACATGCTGCAGTGCAGACTGAAGATAAAGGAGCTGAGGCAGGCATACCATAAGGCGAGGGAGGCAAACCGTCGCTCCGGTGCTGCACCTAAAACCTGCTGTTTCTATAAGGAGCTGGATGGTATCCTCAATGGTGACCCCACTTCCAAGAGCCTCGTGGATACTTCGGAGAGAACGGAGGAGGCGGAAAGAGTACCTAACCAGGAGGATGAAGTTATTGATGAAGTGGTGGAGCTAGACTTGGATGTGGAGCTCCCGGCAGGTCAACCAGTGGGGCAAGCAGCCAGGAACTTTTCTTCACTGCTGAGGTGCCTAGCCAGTTTCAGCAGTTGCTCTCCGGTGAGCAAGAAACAGATGAGATGCCTGGCAAGTGGCTGTGGCTTGTGTAGTGCGGAGGTGGGTTCAGGGCATAGAAATGTGAGAGGCTGGCCGTGTTTCTGTGAGCTGGACATTTCCCCGTGTAGCTAATCAGTACGGTGGAACAGGGTGTTGATGCACGCTGAGATCTCACGGGAATCCTCCAGAGAGATCTCCAGGAAAGTTTCCTGGAGGTACTCGATAATTCTCTGGCGCAGGTTGCGTGGCAGTGCAGCTTTGTTCCTTCCCCCATTGTAGGACACTGTCCCACGCCATTCGGCAATCACTTGTGCAGGGACCAAAGTGGCATATAGGTGAGCTGCATATAGAGCAGGGCAGAAGCCACAAGCATGCAGCAGATGTACCCTGGTTTCCCTGCTTCCCCTCAGCATTAAGATGTCTGCTAGAATGATCCCTGCCTGTGGAAAAGTGTGGGATAATTTTAGAGTTATTTCCCTGTAAAGCTGCACCACAACCCCTGCAAAGACTGCATGTTCTTCTGTACAGGTGCAGCACCCTCCCCCACCCCCACCCAAAACTCACCATGTTTTGGGTGCTTGCAGAGATGTGTGCCTGGCCAGGGTCAGTGAGAAAGTGATTGGTATGTTGAAAAAGGTGCATATAAGTGAAATGTTTCAATGTTGTGCATTGTCCCGTGCTTCACCAGATGTGGCCTTCAGGGACACCCCATGCACCCCTGCTGACCATCTCTGCCAGATAAGAAAGAGGCCAAGATACAGCAAAGAAGACATGTTCTGGGAGGTACTGCAGTGCTCCAGTACAGAGAAAAGGGAACGAAAGGAGTGCTGGGAAACCAAAAGTCAGGACAGAAAAGAGAATCAAGCATTTGCTAGGGATGCAACTGAGCGGATGATAAAAGTAATGGAGGAGCAAACAGAAATGCTCAAGTCTTTAATAATGCTGAAGAGTGAGCAGGTCCGGGCTCGACCTCCACAGCAGCACATGCACAGTTCTTTACCAGCCTTCCCTCGCCCCCCCTCCACACACACACACACACACTCCGCCCGCACATTCCTTTCCACTGTCTGGGACTCCTCAGTTTCCCCATCACTCCACCCCTTCACACAACTTTCACAATGACAGTAGCTCTACACACAGTTGTGACGGTCTGCCCTTTCCCAGTCCCTCCTTTCCCAGCAAGCATCTGTGTTTTGCTGAGTGTCACTGTGCTTTTTCTTGGTTAATAAAGGCAAAAAGTTTTATAATGGTAAATCATCTTTATTTTGTTTTCTACAAATTCACATTGCAATCACTACAAGTACATGTACAGGCATTTAAATCATTTTCTTACTGGGATATGTGGCCCCAAATGTCAACATAGCCTCCTAGGGGAAAAAAAACATGGAATGTATCATGGAAGCTACTCTAAAGAAATATGTTGCTGCTGCTTATTGTCAAAGTGCTTCCTCAAAGTCTCCCTGATTTCAATTGCTGCCCTCTGGGCTCCTCTGACAGCCCTGGTATCTGGCTGCTCAAACTCAGCAGCGAAGCACTCTGCCTCAGAGCTCCACCACTGAGCAAACATTTTACCCTTAGATTCACAGAGATTATGCAAAGTGCAGTATGAGGCTATGACCATGGGAATATTCTCCTCATTAAGGTCTAACCAGTCATAAAGGCAACGCCAGCGCGTCTTTAATCTGCCAAAGGCACATTCAACTGTCATCCAGCACCTACTCAGCCTGTTGTTGAAATGCTCCTTACTGCTGTCCAGATGTCCCATGTAAGGTTTCATGAGCCAGGGCTGTAAGGGGTAAACCGGGTCTCCCAAGATCACTATGGGCATTTCCACATTCCCCACTGTAATCTTGTGGTCTGGAAAGAACGTCCCTGCTTGGATGGTCTAGATACAGCAGAACCTTAGCGTTTCGAACACCTCGGGAATGGAAGTTGTTTGTAACTCTGAAATGTCTGTAACTCTGAACAAAACATTATGGTTGTTCTTTCAAAAGTTTACAGCTGAACATTGACTTAATAGTTTTGAAACTTTACTATGCATATGAAAAATGCTGCTTTTAACCATCTGAATTTAAATGAAACAAGCGCAGAAACAGTTTCCTTACCTTGTCAAAACTTTTTTTTTTAAAACTTTCCCTTTATGTTTTACAGTACTGTACTATATTTGTTTGTTGGGGGGGAGGGGGGTTGGTCTCTATTGCTCCGATTGTATACTTCTTGTTCCAAATGAATGTGGATGACTGGTCAGTTTGTAACTCTGGTGTTCGTAACTCTGAGGTTCTACTAGAATACTTAGACCTGCCTCAGTGGAGGGGACTGAACTAGATGACCTACTGGGGTCGCTTCCAGTCCTACATTTCTATGATCCTATGAAGTGTTATGCACAGCCATATGGGTAGGTAACCCAGGCCTGCTACACTCTGGGCAATTTTCACATCACACTGTGGGATATTTCTAGAAGGCCAGAGGACCTGTAGGAAGCAGTCAAATGCCTATAATTCCCTTGACTGTATCCCAGAACTCACATCATGTCATTTCTAAATTGATTTCCCAGCCTGGAGGCAGCCCAGAATACTGTGATCCTGACCATTGCTAAGACAAATGCAGATCCTACAATACTGAGAACCTATGAGCATGGCACTAGCCAGAAAGCGATTGGAATTTTTGCAATCATTTGGGCAGAAATACAGAGAGCAAGAGAGAGACTTGCAACTGTCAGAGATCCAATCTGCCTGGTCTGATGCTATCTTGAGTTTCCAAAGGTTTCTATGAACTATTCCTTGATCAACTGTGTTAGGCTAAGTGCCACTTTTGGGCCAGGCCAACAAGCAGACTGTTAGGACAGGATAGGGCTGGGGACCTAGGACAACCAGCAGTAGCCACACAACTTCAGAACATAGAAGGCAATTTCCTGGAGCTCTGTGATGAGCTCAACCCAGCACTACAGCACCAGAATTCCCAGTGGAGAGTTCACCCCAGCATGAAGGAGAGAGTGGGTTTCACCCTTTGGAAGCTGGTCACTCCCCAACTGCCACCAGTCAGTTGGGAACAAGTTCAGGGTTGATAAATGCAGTTGACGCTGTTGTACTGGAGGTATATAAGGCTATTCACCCTATACTAATGCTGCGTATGAGGGAGTGGTAGGACATCATTACTGGTTACGAATTGTTAGGGATCCCCAGTTTTTCAGAGGCAACTAATAAGACCTACATGTCCATTCTATGACTCCCATCCCACCAAACCTCAGTGTATCAGCCAAAAGAGATACTTCTCTATTGCTGTTCAGGCCTTGGTGTGTTAGTGTGACCAATTCACCATCAATCTTTGCAGGTCAGGAAAACAGGACCTAATCCACACAGCCACAATTTTCAGACAGCCACTACTTCCCCCTCAAACAGCACAGACTGTACCAACAGTTATCCTGGGTAACAAAGCTTACATACTACTGCCCTGGCTTACACAGCCATATAGTGGGAATTTTAGAAGGCTCAAGAATTTAACTGCACTCTGAGTAGCTGCACAATGTCAGTGAAATGCACATTTAATATGCTGACGGGCAAGAGAAACATCTCCTCTCCCACCCATTATTTCTGTTTGTTGTATTTTGCGTATTTGTGGAAGCAAGTGGGAAGTGTTTGAGGACATTTAAGCAGAGGTTCACCACCAGCTCTGAACAGCCTGACAGAAGACCTACTGTTGGCAATGTGGCCAATAGAGATAATGCTCTGTGCACATACTTAGAGAAGGGGACACAGTAATATCTTACTACATTTTAGCAGAATTTATTCTACTGGAAAAATTTACTTACTGCAATGATATCTTTACCACTGCACTTTTCTGTCACAACCCCATAGAGGGAAGATGAGTATCTAGAGAGGCACAGCTATTTGCTGATACGCAGTGTAGTAAGCAGAGTCACTGTCAGAATATGTATCCTGCTTTCATGCTTCACATATTTATTATGTACACATTAAGGTACAGGTTTAAAACAAACAAAAGGAAGTATTTTTTCACACAACGCACAGTCAACCTGTGGAACTCCTTGCCAGAGGACGTTGTGAAGGCGAAGACTATAACAGGGTTAAAAAAAGAACTAGATAAACATGGAGGATAGGTCCATCAATGGCTATTAGCCAGGATGGGCAGGGATGGTGTCCTCCTTTACCTGGAGAACTCCCTCGCAAAACTCCCATTAGTCGGTCCCATTCACTAGCTCCTCTGGTCACTTAGGAGCGGGCTTTTTAAAGCCCTGGTCTTCCTAAGTAGCCCTGCCCCAAGTAAAGGGCTGATGGGTGTGCTAAACGACTTAGGGATCAAAGCCTCGTTAAGAAGCTCTCAGCCTTGCTAGCAGGTCACTAGGCTCAGCACACAATCCCCCAAACATCTTGTGCCACACATCTAAAAACCACAAAGTAGAATGGACAGGAAGTAAACATCACATTTAATTTTTAATCTGCTAAAGTTTAAGTAGGTGGTTGGAAGCGTACGTCTTCAGACAAGAGGTCAGTTACGTGATTTCAGTATAATTTGCCAAGTAATCAAGATGTTTGAAGTCAGACAGCATTACTTTCACACCGTAACTTAATTACAAAATTATCCTGTATTAAAATATAGACTTTCAAGAACACTTGATCAAGTGTTTGTTTTATAAATAAAAAAATGTTGCAGGGATTAAGTCATGTGGTGTATAAATAGATTCTACTTTAATCTCTCTAACACCTCAGTTCAAATCCTGCTTGGGGCACAAGGTAAAAGTTTAATAATCTCATTCTTGTGCCTAGTGGGGATGTTTGTACATTACAAAACCACTACATGATCTGGCAGTCTCCCCTCAGAAGAGGCATAAGACAAATACCAGAGAGTATGCAGATCAGGAATGAGACATAGTAACAGAGCAGTGTAAGGAAATCTGGACTGATTCTAATCCAGTGACATCAATCTGTCACTTTCAAGAGCCTCAAAATTTTAAAAATTCCAAAGCTTACATATCTTTAGACACAAACTGCCTTAAAGACAACTGACAATATGGTACAGAGAATTTAGGATATAACTTAATACTTCCATTACACACAAAATTCTAAAACTAAAACTGTACCCGAGTGCTCAAATAGTATCCGAGATGAAGTGGAAACTTTGGGAAGGAGCTACAGTCCATGGAAGGCCTTCTGCAAGGTCCAGGGATCTGCATGTGGAGATGGGTCAAGTCCTGGCAACGGTAGCTAGATTTTTGCCTGTTACCACCTCCATGATCTGGAACACCAGGACTTTTGGTGGTGAGGGCGCACCCAGCGGTAGCCACCGGTAGAAGCTGCCTTAGCAGCAAGGCTCAGCTGAAGCACTACTTTATGGGAGCTGGTGAGGGCAGGTGAAAAGTCAGGGACTCCAGAACTGGTACAAAGACTTCCAACAAATCCCTTGGGAGCTACAGGTTCTGAGAGGTGGAACTCATGTTAATTACATGAGGGGGAGAAAATAACCATCCTTTACCCACAACATTTTGGAGGGCAAGAATGCTGTTGTGGAACTCTAAGAGTTTTCCTTCTAAGGGGCCATTTTGCAGATTTTTTCTAATGGTAAGGGATGAGGGTAAAATCACCTGCCCCAATATTTAATCAGGAACTTCCAAATGTAACAAGCTTTACAGTGACTCCTTCACCCAATATCCCATTTAACAAAACTGTGTGTAAGAATTTGCAGACACCTGCTAAGACATGTTCCATATAGTAGCTTAAGAGACCTATAACACATACATTTCCAATTTTAATTTTCCACAGCAAGGTTGGTCAAAGTCAATTTCATTGGGGTGCTACAAAAATATAGAAGACAGAGTAATTTCCAATGTAAAGTAATAGTTTGCACAATTGTTTTTAAAAGGCTTTGGTTTTATCTGTCCATTTCTGTAAACTGCTTTTGTCTTGTAATGTATTCCTGACAGAATTCTGCACCCCATAATTCATATGGCCTGCATATCTCTGTGCCCCCCCCCCCCCCCCACGCAGAAAAATGCAAAAAAAAAAAAAAATTCTGCCAGGGGACACACGTCTCTTCCCCGGCAGCACGTCTATTCCAGTGTGTCTGGAGCAGCCTCGGAGATGGGGGTGGGAGGCTGGGCATGCATGCCTGTGTGATTAATCACCATTGGGGGGAGGAAGGGGCTGGGCGTACATGTGTGCCAACAAGCGAGAGGGGGAGAGAGAGACTCTGTCCCTCTCACTTGCTACTGCAGCTCGCTGGTGTGGAAGGGTAGGGCTTTTTATTATGCACAAGGCAAGCTATATCCTGCAGGCAGAAATGTAGCAGCCTGCCTGTATAGTAACATTGTTAATGTTCCTATTGTTAGTTAACTGTTCCCATTCTCAGTCAATTCCCCCAGAGCATAAAACCTGTAAAAGTTTCAAGGTTCCTACATTGCCAGAATGATGTAAAGGAGCCTTATTATAAATAACAGTAAGGTAATCCTCAGCTAGGAAGATCTGTGTGCCTTTCTCGCTTTTTTCCTGTGCCAAAGTGGCAAAATGGGGTTAGATTACGGCTCAGGATTTATTTTACTTACCCATTTCAAACAAACAAACAAACAAAAAAAAGGACTTTGAGGGCAACATTTACCAAGCAGTCAATAAAATGTCAGGACAATCAGAACCATGCACTTTCCAAAGTACCCAGCCAGGTCCAGGACAATGATTAGCAAAACTGTATGACTTATGTGTGAAAGTCTGCGCAATTTAAAATGACATTCTACTTTTTGTGTGTGTGCACTGTTCGGTGTTCTGTAATGTAATTTAAATGAAAATCCAGGATTATAACTGGAATGCAGGGTATTAGTTACCAAGTGTTTGTAACTTCACTTCCATGTGTTTAGGAAATGCTGAATAGTTATTGTGACTTTTTTCTGTATTGTAGTTTAAATAAATTACCAAAACAATTGAAACTGGTGTGATTATATTGTATTATTTTGACAAATAAAATATGCAGAATTTTGCATAATTGTGAATTTTTTGGTGTAGAATTTTGAATTTTTTGACATAGAATCTCCCCAGGAGCAGTAATGAGATTCTATGAACCGCTAACATATACACTTAGTAAAATACTTTTTGCATAGCAATATCAATAAATACTTTCAAATCCCACATTATTTCATCTGCCACTTCAGCAGTAGTCAGGAATTTCTAAACATGCCTTTCCCAATTTGCTTTCTTTTAGCAGGAACAGTAAATGCATAGGCTCCATTGTGGGTAACTTCAGCAGGAGTACAATACAAGAAAAAAATATCTGATTCTTTAAAATAAAGGAAGTCTAACTTGCATGCAGAGCTATGGATGTGTACTTTGGGAATCTACCTGAGACTTCTCCATAGAAGCTGGATAAATATTTGAGGTATCCTGTAGTAGCTTAGCTTCTCTTCTTTGGTTCTTTTATACACCAAGGCACCACATTGTTTCAACAACCAACTGAAAAGAAAAACTGCATAAAACTCACTGTCTCCTAATTAAGGGCCTTTATGAAGTAGAAAGCAGCTCCACACAGCCTCACTGGCTACAAAACTTCCTTTATGAAAATACTTCTCCCTAATAGTGAACCTGTGATGTACATTCAGTCATTAAGCAGCTGGCTCAAACTACATCATTATAAGGGCAGAAAGCCCAATTACCATATATAGCAATCATGGTCATGGAAATGGGGGACTCACTGAGGGTATGTCTATACTACCCGCCAGATCGGCAGGCAGCAATCGATCCAGCGGGGGTCGATTTATCATGTCTAGTCTAGATGTGATAAATTGACCCCCGAGCGCTCTTCCATCGATTCCTGTACTCCGACGCCGCGAGAGGCGTAGGCAGAATCAACGGGAGAGCGGCAGCAGTCGACTCACCGCAGTGAAGACACCACGGTGAGTAGGTCTAAGTACGTCGACTTCAGCTACGTTATTCACGAGCTGAAGTTGCGTAACTTAGATCGATCCCCGCCCCTACGGTAGACCAAGGCTAAGTTGGGTTCCTCACTGGCTGATTGACATTCAGATAGCACAAAACTTTAGAATGGGCCACAGATCCCAGAGAAATCTCACTGGCTGACAAGTTCTACTCTTAAGTTCAGTCAAGGAAACGGGAGAGGAAATCTTAAGCAGCTCAGTAGGCAAGCCCCCTCCAAAAGCAGAAAAAATAAGGTGGATAGAGGAAATGTAATAGATGTGATGGACCTCTTCATTTCTAGTAATCAAGGAGGGGAAACAGTAAGAGAAGTACCCCACAGAACTCAAGTTTTACCTGGCCCATAGGCTGGCTAACTCCCCCTTCTCACATGGGACAACAGATAAGCTTCTTCCTCTGACCACAGAAACTCTAGGCTTTATAATGGACCTGGCCCTCCTTCTGCCCCAAAATAGCTAGTTGCTAAGCATGAGATTTTTATTTGCATAAGCTTCCTTACCTCTGAGTTCCTTTGCTACACAAAAGTCTCTTTCCTCTGATTGGCATGCCTGTGAGGAGCCCTCACCGACAAAACAACCTCTCTCTAAACTGAGCCAGCCTTCTGTTCAGCTAGCATCTGGGACGTACAAGCTGAAGAAGAACACAGAGGGCTTTGTTTTCTCTTCTTTCTGGATCATGGCCAGTGAGTGTTCAATTGTATGTGTAGTTAAGAGGTCACGAACAGTCTTATGCCCAATAGGACAACATGGATCTCAGAAACAAGATAATGAAATATTTCTTCATACAACCATTTGAAAGTACAAAAGAGAAACTTTCACTAAACATGTAGACTATTGTAGAAAAAATGGGGGTTTAATTGTATTAAGGAGCTAAGTTTAACCTATATGATTTTAACATTGCAAGAATATTTTAAAACTATTACAAGTTCTTCCACATTTTAGAAAAATTCTAAGTTTCAGTGAACAAGGGCAGCATATAGGAGTTTTGCCAGGGAGTTTTCTAGGTAAAGCAGGAGTGACTATGTGACCCTTGGGATAAGTTTGTTTGTTGTCCTGTGACTGCCTGATTGAAGTTCATAGTGTTTGGGGGCTTGTATGCTGAGCCTAGCTCCGTTAGGCAAGGCTGAAAACTCTTCCTAATGAGGCTCTAAATCAGCTGCTGTAGCAGACGACTGGCAGATAGCTAATGTAATGCCGATTTTTAAAACAGACGTGATCCTGGTAAGTACAGGCCAGTAAGCCCAACTTCAGCACCAGGCAAATTGGTTGAAACTATAGTAAGGAACAGAATTATCAGACAGACAAACACAATATGTTGGGGAAGAGTCAACGTGGCTTTTGTAAAGAAAAATCATGCCTCAATCATTTATTAGAATTCTTTGAGGGGGTTAAACATGTGGACAAGGGTGACCCAGTGGATACAGTGTACTTGGACTTTCAGAAAGCCTTTGACAAGGTCCCTCACCAAAGGCTCTTTTAATTTAATTTTTTAATTAATGGAGATATCCCATCTCCTAGAACTGGAAGGGACCTTGAAAGGTCATCGAGTCCAGCCCCCTGCCTTCACTAGCAGGACCAAGTACTGATTTTGCCCCAGATCCCTAAGTGGCCCCCTCAAGGATTGAACTCACAACCCTGGGTTTAGCAGGCCAATGCTCAAACCACTGAGCTATCCCTCCCCCCCGTCTTAAGTAAAGTAGACAGTCATGGGATAAGAAGTAAGGTCCTGTCATAGATCAGTAACTGATTAAAAGATGTAAACAAAGGGTAGGAATAAATGGTCAGTTTTCACAATGGCAAGAGGTAAATAACAGGGTCCACCAAGAATATATATTGGAACCAGTGCTGATCAGCATATTCATAAATGATCTGCAAAAAAGGGCAAACACTGAGGTAGCAAAATTTGCAGACAATACAAAATTATTCTAGATAAGTTCAAAGCAGACGGTAAAGAGTTACAAAGGGATCTCACAAAACTGGGTGATTGGGCAACAAAATGGCAGATGAAATTCAATGTTGATAAGTGCAAAGTACTGCATTTTGGAAAATATAATCCCAACTATACATACAAAATGATGGAGTCTAAATTAGCTGTTAACACTCAGGAATGAGATCCTGGGTAGTTCTCGGAAAACATCAGATCAGTGTGGAAGCAGCAATAACTTAAAAATGTTAGGAACCATTAGGGAAGGGATGGATAGATAAGACAGAAAAATCATGCCACTATATAAATTCATGGTATGTCCACACCTTGAATACTGCATTTTTTTTTTTTATATGGAGATATACCTATCTCATTGAACTGGAAGGGACCCTGAAAGGTCATTGAGTCCAGCCCCCTGCCTTCACTAGCAGGACCAAGTACTGATTTTGCCCCAGATCCCTAAGTGGCCCCCTCAAGGATTGAACTCACAACCCTGGGTTTAGCAGGCCAATGCTCAAACCACTGAGCTATTCCCTCAGTTCTGGTTGCCCCATCTCAAAAAAGATATACAGGAAGAGCAGCCTGTTGCAGCTAGCTGGTGGGGGCTTGGAACCAGGGTGGACCGGGAGCCCCTCTATCAGCTCCCCCCTCCCCTAAGTTCCCTGTGCAGCAGCTGCCCAGCAGTCTATGAATTGCCGGCAGTTCAGCTGTCCCTCCCACCACTGCCATGTGCTGCTCCTGCCCTCTGCCTTGGAGCTGCTCCCCGAGACTCCTGCTTGCTGTGCTGGGGGGGGGGGGGGGAGGAGAGGAGAGGAAGAGGGGGGCAGTCAGGGTGTCCCCCTCCCCCCCGCTCCTGCACCCCGCTTACCCCATCTTCAATAGGGATATTAAAGAAGGTACTAACAGTGATTCCCCCAAGTGACAGTGACCCCCTCATAATTTGTCCCCCACACTTTAAAATCCAACAGTTTCACCAAATACAAAAATCTCTTGGGTCTTCTGTTAAAACTTGTAAGCTACTGTCTGTAGAAACCATTGATTATATCTATCCTGTGAAAGATACTTTACTACTATGCAAAACTTACAAACAAGTTAACTGACTTTGTTCTTGAAGTAATTGATACAATGTAAACAAACACTATAAGCTGTTAAGTGACTTTCACTTCATTCAAGGGCTCCTAGGACAGACCCCCCCACCCTCTGTGATTAAAGGGCCGGGAGTCTCAAATGAATTAGCACACACCCCGAAAGTGGTGGAGACAGTAAATTAAAATATGGTTAAGGTATGGAATGTATGCTGATGAATGCTTGATATACATGGATGGTTAGGGAGGTGCCAGCCTAGAAAGGAAGTATCCATCGGCCGAAGAATGTGTCAAGTGGATGACCAGAAAACCCCCGGAGGGTAAACTGGGATCCACCCCATCACCTGGAAGGATGAGAAACACAAACTTTGGACAGTGTGGAGCCACCAGGAATGTGCCACTTTGGACAGGAATGTGTGCCATCTGCTGATTGAGTCAGCAACAGCAGGATGAAACAGCTCCCATAGACTAACACAGAAATTAAATCCTATAAGAATGGACTCTCAAGACTGAGGACTTTGAGTCTTTGGTTCTGCTGCCAACCTCCAGGAGCATCAGGTGCATCTGACACAGACTCGGCTCCATCCTCATGACCAAGCTACCTGGCCAGTAACTTGGCATGAGCAACTTCTAGGCTGGTAACTATAACACCTATACAGAACTTGAATGAATGATTGTGTGAATGAATCTATCTATATATATATGTGTGTGTGTGTGTATAAGGAATAAGTAGTGATAGGAATAAGTAGTCAAACAACGTTGTTTACTTTTATCTTTTGCTTTATCATTATATTTACAATAAATGTGGCATCTTTGCCTTATCCCTCTTAATAAGATCCTGCTGGTTTTTATTCTATTGGTATAACACTTCCATAGAGCAGGGGGGACACACAACAGGGCTCAGGACGGAGGGAGCTTGCTGGCAGCAGCTGCAGTCTCAGCAAGCTGATCTAATTAACAAGGCAGTGTACTTAAGAGTAGCGTCAGCGTACTTAAAGGGGAAATGCACATCTCTCTCTCACAAATGGTGTGTGTCTCTGTCTGCGATGCTGTCTCCCCTCCCTCCATTCCTGCTGCCTTGTAGAGTGTGAGAGTTAACCCTTGAGGGCTCAGCCAATTGCTAGTTCATCATTTAGCAGTAAGACATTCCCTGGGAAATATCCCACCCTCTAACTCCTCCACCTCAACCAAGCTTCAAAATTATCACCACTGTGTACCAGTATTAAATTTATAGTGTGTGTGTGTGTATATATATATATAAAAATAAAATCTAGTCTATTGTCCGGTGAAAAAAATTTCCCTGGAACCTAATCCCCTCATTTACATTAGTTCTTATGGGGAAATTAGATTCGCTTAACATCGTTTTGCTTAAAGTCACATTTTTCAGGAACATAACTACAACGTTAAGTGAGGAGTTACTGTACTAGAACTGGAAAAAGTGAAGTGAAAGACAACAACAACAACAACAACAAAAGATAATGGGTATGGAAAGCTTTTATATAATGAGAGACTAAAAAGACTGGAACTATTCATCTTAGTCCATTTAATTTAACACGACACATCTCAGGGTGCATATTCTCAAGGAAAAGGTATGTTACCATGTTAGCTAACACTTGGTAAGTAATGTGAGGTAAAATCCTAGTGAAGACAAAGCAGTTTGTAGTTTTCATGTTAACAGGTCAAGTTAAAGATGCGGGGGGTGGGGTGGGGGTGGGGGGGAGAGGGAGCCAACCTAACATAGGGTAGAAACACTTTTCTGAGTAAAGAGAAGGTCTCAGAATTATTACCTTATTTTATCATTTTCCACTCCCTTTGCTCTATCAATGTTCACAAGTTTTGCCACCCATTAGTCTACCTCTCTTACCATTCCTTATGTATAAACTCCCCGCCCCCAAATTTGTAAAAACACTACCTTATCCTTCTTGAGACACACGTCTGACATGATGTCTACATAGCAACGCTGGCCCAATAATAGCTAGGTATGTGCAGGCCCATTGAGATAAACGTTGGGCACTGACACATACATTTTCTGTGGCCCCACCCCCTCCCATTTCACTTTATTTACACAGACATTTTGGGGGCTACCCTGAGCTCAGGCCCCTGGGACAACTGTCCCCCCTTTTCCTCCCTCTTATCATCCCTGGGTAGGTGACAAACTATATCCTGTACACCACTAGTCTAAATGAAAACAAACACACTGGTACCTCTTCCTCCTTCCCCTATCTCTACCAGTTGGCTTTATCCATCTGTTGCATCTTGTCATTAATATAGATTGTAACCTCTTCAGAACAGGACTATCTATTTAATTAGAGTATTTAGTACAATGGAACATCAAACTCCTTTTAGGGGCATAAATATAAATTAATTTACATCTAGCAGGACTTTAGTTTTTATAAACTGAAGTTTTGGGTTTTTTTTAGTTTTGGCCAGGCATGTACAGATACACCTGCAGCATCAGTCCCAAAGGGAGTACAATGAAATGAACTATTTTACACCACTGTATGGATGAAAACTTCTATTAGAAAAAGAAACCTAGATCTTGAATTGCTACGATTTGATTCAAAGAAACGTACAAAATTACCTGCCTTCCCCTTCTTGAAACATGAATTACTATTAAAAATAATATTTAAAGGAAGGTACCACAAACGGAGCAAATTTGTCATACTCATAATTGTATTAATGTTTTTCCTACACTGTTGGCATATGCATCAGCATATTAAGTGTTTTGGAATCATCTATGGAATAACCTAAATATCTTCTTGGTTTTTTAACATCTCTTACTTCTTCCAGGACTTTCAACCACTTAGATTTATCTTGTAGGTTATAAAACAGGCCTAGCATGCAATGGAGCCTACCAGCCTACTAACAGAAATGAAAGTCTTTGATAAGTTATTAGTCATGTTCTTGTCATTCTTAAGTGACACAAATCTAATTAAAGACATATATTATAGAATCATAGACTTTAAGGTCAGAAGGGATCATTATGATCGTCTAGTCTGACCTCCTGCACAACGCAGGCCACAGAATCTCACCCACCTACTCTTGTATCAAACCCCTAACCTATGTCTGAGCTACTGAAGTCCTCAAATCATGGTTTAAAGACTTCAAGGTGCAGAGAATCCTCCAGCAAGTGACCCGTGCCCCACGCTGCAGAGGAAGGAGAAAACCCTCCAGAGCCTTTGCCAATCTGCACTGGAGCAAAATTCCTTCCCGACCCCAAATATGGCGATCAGCTAAACCCTGAGCATGTGGGCAAGACTCACCAGCCAGACATCCAGGAAAGAATTCTCTGTAGTAACTCAGATTCCACCCCATCTAACATCCCATCACAGGCCATTGGGCATATTTACCGCTAATAGTCAAAGATCAATTAATTGCCAAAATGAGGCTGTCCTATCATACCATCCCCTCCATAAACTTATCAAGCTTAGTCTTGAAGCCAGATATGTCTTTTGCCTCCACTGATCCCCTTGGAAGGCTGTTCCAGAACTTCACTCCTCTGATGGGTAGAAACCTTCATCTAATTCAAGTCTAAACTTCCTGATGGCCAGTTTATATCCATTTGTTCTTGTGTCCACATTGGTACTGAGCTTAAATAATTCCTCTCCCTCCCTGGTATTTATTCCTCTGATATATTTATAGAGAGCAATCATATCTCCCCTCAGCCTTCTTTTGGTTAGGCTAAACAAGCCAAGCTCTTTGAATCTCCTTTCATAAGACAGGTTTTCCATTCCTCGGATCATCCTAGAAGCCCTTCTCTGTACCTGTTCCAGTTTGAATTCGTCCTCCTTAAACATGGGAGACCAGAACTGCACACAGTATTCCAGATGAGGTCTCACCAGTACCTTGTAGAATGGTACTAACACCTCCTTATCTCTACATATAGTTTTCATCCTTACCTAGTTCAGTAACTTGTCGATCAAAAGGACAGCGAACTGCTCTGCCATGGAGAGGAAGCCGAGTAAGACAGTCATGGCAGACGGTATGACCACACAAAAGCAGTCTGGGAACTTTATCACCTTGCAAAGAAAATACATCTTCACAGACTCCACACTCAAGAACCTATAAATCAAGAAAGCATTTTGAACAGATCAGAAGCAGTCACACATCAAGAGGTAAGTGGCCCATCTTATATTGGTAGCTCTTGTATAAAGAAATCTACCATGCAGCTGCACTCTGAAACCAATTAACCCCAGCAATTGTCCCATTAGACCAGGGGTAGGCAACCTATGGCTTCAGCATGCGAGCTGATTTTCAGTGGCACTCACACTGCCCGGGTCCTGGCCATCGGTCCAGGGGGCTCTACATTTTTTAATTTAATTTTAAATGAAGCTTCTTAAACATTTTAAAAACTTTATTTACTTTACCTACAAGAATACTTTAGTTATATATTATAGACTTATAGAAAGAAACCTTCTGAAAACATTAAAAGGTATTACTGGCACGCAAAACCTTAAATTAGAGTGAATAAATGAAGACTCGGCACACCACTTCTGAAAGGTTGCCGGCCCCTGCATTAGACAGTTCTTCCTTCATGGATTCTAGTCACGATTTGCTTTTGTACAGCCCTTTCTTTCTGCAAATGAACTGAAGCTGGACCCACTTACAGCGAGCCCCGGGTAAAAGGAACCAAGGGCCACCCTGCCCAACTGCCTGTCTGACCTAAGGCTCTCGATGGGGAGCCACTCCATGGCCCAGCTGATTCAGCAAACCCCAGGACTTCCCCACCTCATAGGTAGAGCCCTACCAAATGCACAGCCATGAAAAACACATCATGGACTGTGAAATCTGGTCTCCCCCATTAAATCTGGCTATTGTCTTTAGTGGATGGCATAGGGGATGGCATAGTATGGTATTACTTTTCCACTCCTGCTGGCATCAACACAGCCTTCAGAGATGGGTTCTTGGCCAGCAGCTGCCACTCTTTGGCCACCCAACTCTGAAGGCAGTGCAGAAATAAGGGTGGCAAAAACCTCCTACAATAGCCTTGCCCCACCGCCCTCTTTTTGGGTCAGGACCCCCATAGTTACAACACCATGAAATTTAAGATTTAAATATCGGAAACTATAAAATTCAATTTTTTTTAAATGGACCGTGAATTTGGTAGAGCCCTCAGAGGGCCAGCCATTGGCCTGACACCCCACCCCACGCTGGGAGCCCACCCGCCTCTCGACAGGCTGTCCCCTACGCTCGCACGGGCTCACAGGACCCAGGGCCGCCCAACACAGCAAATCATCCCTCTGCACTCGTGCAGGATTCTCCATGTCCCCACCGGTGTCGCCCCTCGAAGCCAGGGGAGGCTGCTGCTGCACAGGCTGTTTTATGCCGCTGGGAGAAGCCCATTAGCAGCGTCGCCACCCTTTGGCAGGATCTGTTGTGTGAACCGGGCGGACGGGTGCAGTTCCTCTCACCTTCACAGCAGCCCCGGCCGGCCCCCGGCTGCCGCTGTGCCGGGGGCCGGCATCGAGCCCAGCTCCGAGGCCGGCCTTGTTTACACCCATAGCCGCCATCTTGGAAAAGGGAGGAGGAACGAGCTACCTACGCACCGAAAGGGCCAATGAGCCAGCAGAGAGAGGGGAGCGGGCCACGCGCTGACGCTACAGGCCTTGCGCTGTGATGTCACCACACGAAGCGTCCGCGCAGGAATGAAAAACAATATTAAAGGGGTTCTTCCCCAGCGGCCGCCGTGATCACCACTGCGCATGCGTCTCCTCGCAAAGCCCACAGTGACACCCAAGGGACGCATGAAGACTACAGTTCCCATCATACAACGGGTCACATTGACGCTCAGCGGCTCGCGAAAACTACAGGTTCGAGCATGTTATGCTCTAACGTCATCTCAGTCACCTCAGCGAAGACTTCAAATCCCAGCATGCAACGCGATTAGTCCAGATCCCTAGAAGACTACACCACGGGTCCCTCTTCGTCCAGATCGTCCGTGAGCAGCTGGGATCAAGGGGAGCAGTGCATGCTGGGGCCTGTAGTTTCTTCACGCTCCTGCTCAGTCCCAGATGACGCGTTGCATGCCGGGAAACGCACCTCCGGGTTTTCTGGGACCCGGGCAGCTTGGCTCAGGCTGCGTGCGGAACTTTATCGTGGTTCCTTTCGCCATTAGCAGAATCTTGGCCTAGGTGAATCCTGTAGGCGGCGAAAGCCCAGAGAGGGGAGGCCGAGGCAATGGATGTGAATCAGCCGAAGCAAGAGCATCTGCTTGCCCTGAAAGGTACGGAGACGGGAGCTCACTGCCCCCTCCCCCCCCTGCCTGGGCCCCAACCTTTCGCGCCAGCCTGGGGCGCGGGGTGGACCCTGCCCTCGTTGCCCTGGGTAGCCTCAGGCGAAACCAAGGCGCAGGCCCCGGCGTGTCTGTACGGGAGGGAGTGTGGGCTAGTGGGTAGCGCGCGGAAGCAGGCCGTGCCCAGCGCGGGGTGGGCCGGCGGCGGTCAGGAGGGTGTCCTGTTAGGTTCCGGGCGGTGGGCATGACGAGCCCAGAAGACAGGCCCCTGCCTCCTCCCACACCCGCCCGCTAGCCCTGGCAGTGGCTGCACTGCTCAGGTTGAGCTGCGGTTCCGTACACCGAGTGGGATGAAGAGCGGGCCGGTGAGATTAGCGCCTTTCGAGGAAGAATGAAACACTTAGTGTATTAAAGACAAAATACATTAATATTGTCCTGATGCTGCCCATCTACAGAAGCACTTGCTGTAGTTGTCACAGAAATATCATCGTGTGGTAGCAAATGGGGAAGGAAGTGGTTCACTGGTCACTTTCTCAATGAGACGTGGGCAACGCTTGTGCTAGACGTTAGCTATGTAATCGGGGGACGTGGGTTCTGTTTGTGGCATTGTCAAAGAATCTGTAGCCTTAGGTAAGTCCCTTAACCTTCTTCGCTTCATTTCTTCCAGCTGTAAAATAGGAATAACCACCTATCTTTATATAGGACTGTATACTTCTGGGGGAATTCTGCACTACTGCATGGGTGCAGAATTCATGTCTCTGGCAGATTTCTTTGCTTCCCTGCAGAAAAATGATTTTCTGATTGGGAAGCTGAAAGAGTGGTCACATGTCCCTCACCAGCAGCATGGACTTGTCCACAGATGCTGGAACTAGCAGTGAGGAGGGTGCTAGTGCGCCCTGTGGCTTGAAGTAGTAATAACAACCCAAATACATGGTTTCTGCCTTCAGCACCCCCACTATAAAAATTGTTCTAGCACCACTGGGCACGTCATTTTGGGTGCCTAGACCAGCCGTCGGAGAGGAAAATCACTGGGTGCGGGGGCTGAGGATGCCCTGTCTGGTGGTTCCTACCCTGTGCCAGGCTCAGCTGGTAGTTCCGGCTGGGCTGGGGCTGAGCGAGGACAGGACTTCCTCTTCTCCCTCAAGGAGTGACCGGCGCTGGGTCAGACCCACCCCCAGAAACCTCCCCCAGCTACAGGAAGTTCCACACCCCCTAACCCCATTGCTTCTCAGCCGCGGAGGGAGGGGTCACTGTATGGGGAGCTGTTCCCCTGTCCACCCAACCCCTGTGTAATCCAGACCCCCCCCCAGTCCCAGACCTCTCACAAAGCCCCCTTAACCCCCACTCCAGTGAGCCCCGTCCCACTGCACCTGGACCACCCCAACAAGCCCCCCGCTCCTCTGAGCCCCAGCCACCTGGACCCTCACTCCACCAAGCCCCACTCCCCCAGAACCCCCCTATGACCCCCTATGCATCCAGAGCTTTTTTTGTGTGTGCGTGCGCAGAATTTTTAATTTTCTGGTGAAGGATTCTCTCAGGAGTAAGTACTGTGAGCTCTTTGAATGAAAAAAATATGCAAGTACAGAATGTTGCATTAATTGGAGACTGATGTGTTTACAGTCTTGACCAAACAGATTGGAAGAGAAACAAAGATATAGGTGGTGGAAAAGCTGTGCAATGCTTTGAAGGTGAAGGGGAGAAACTTGAACTTTGTTAGGAAAAAAGAGGGTGAGAGAAGATCTTGTCTGGAAAAGGAAGACTATCTTGGTGGTAGTGTTCTGCATGGATTGGAGAGGGAAAGGCTAGAAAGCTTCTGGAAGTCACAGAGCATATAAACACCACTGACTTATGGGGGGTGAAAATCCTGTGTTCTGCAATACCTGCAGTTAGCAGATGAGTTTTAGCATCTTCAGCAGAGTGCTTACATTTGCTATCCATTGGGCTTATAGTATATAGAATACAATATTTTTGTCTTCTAACTCTTTGCTCAACAGATAACTGCAGACTTAATTGATTCCTTGCCTCCACAGTCCAGAACTGATAAATTCATGTTTTCTACATTCTTTGGGTATGTCTACACTACCGCGGTAGTTCGACGGCTGGCAATCGAAGTTCCGGGTTCGATTGATCGCGTCTGATGTGGACGCGATAAATCGAACCAGGAAGTGCTCGCTGTCGACTGCGGTACTCCAGCTAGACGAGAGGGAGTCGGCAGGCAGGCTCCAGCTAGACGGCAGGCAGGCTCCCCCACGGAGTCGACGGGGGAGCCTGCCTGCCGCGTGTGGACCGCGTCTGAACCGCGGTAAGTTCGAAGTAAGGTATGTCGAATTCAGCTACGTTATTCACGTAGCTGAATTTGCGTACCTTACTTCGACTTGGGGGGTAAGTGTAGACCAAGCCTTAGAGTCTAGTTTGCATGAGAGCACAACTCCACAATGGAGTGCTGACCATTTTTGCCAGTAGTGAATTGGGATCTGTAACAATGAGAGAACAGAGCACTAAATAATCTTTATATGCTTTTCCCTTTTCTGAGTCAATAAACATTATATTGCTTCTGGCATTGTCTGTCTACCATTGTGCTTTTGTGTTCATATTAAGTAGCAATAATGAGCAAGATGAAGTTGAAGTCCATAATCCTGTAATAAATTGAACTCAGTGGGGCTACTCAGGTACATAAGTTATACATCTGCATAAGTGATTGCAGAATTGGGGTTTTAGGCCATGTCTACACTAGCGAGCTTATAGTGGCACAGCTGTACCGATGCAACCGCACTGCTATAAGATCACTTGTGTAGCCGCTCTATGCTGATGGGAGAAAGCTCTCCTGTTGACATAATAAAACCACCTCAACGGGTGGCAGTAGCTATGTCAGTGGGAGAAGCTCTTCTGCCGACATAGCATTGTGTGTGCTACCACTTATGCTGGCAAAACTTATGTCACTCGGGGGTGTTTTTTTCACACCGCTGAGCGACATAAGTTTTGCCGACATAAGTGGTAGTGAAGACATGGCCTTAGCTGAATCCACCTCATGTTAATACGCTCACTTTTAAAACACTCCAGAAGACAGTATATTGGTTTTAATGGTGTTACCTTATTGCTGTCTAAAGCAGTTAGAGATTTCAAATGACAACATCAAGCTGCTTTTCCACTTTTCCATAATAAAAAGAAAAAAATCAACAGTTCTGCTGTTGTAACAACTCATTCAAAGCAAAATCTTTTCTTAATACACCCTTGTTTGGGGCATAGAGGACTGGTAAGAGGTGTAAGTAGATCCCTGGGCCTGCAGAGAAGTCAGTGTAGCATGTGTCCCTTTCAACTCCTAGAATTCAGTCATTGCAATGCAGTAGCTAAATGATCAGAGTCGGTGTCTGTTAGAACTCAGAGAGTAAAGGATGCTATGAATTCATTCCATAATTGGTAATCCTGTTTGTATCCATTACGTAACATGCAATTTAACCTTCATCTGAGAGAGAGAAATGTTGAAATTTGGAAATTAAGGAGTATCATATTTAAAGTTTTCATATAATAGCATGACTGCAATGTGTAGCTCTGAAGTTTGGAGCTAAGACTGGTTGATATATAGTTATGCTTTGGAATGGAAATAAGAAAATCTTTATTATATATTGTTTGGCATACTTGGAGTCCAGAACAGCTTCTTGGCTAATCTTCTACTTTAAATTGTGTATTTCTGTTAGTCGTATTTCCGAGAGTATTTTTTTCATCATCAGTAACTGTAATCTGCAGTATATTATTCAGTTTCCTTCATGGGAGCAGAAGGAAGATATTGTTTTGGATTTGTATTTAATATTTTCTTTGTTCTCTTCTCCCTCCCGCCCCCTTTTTCTTTTTGGCTTCATAATTTAAGACGATATAATAGGTTTTAACTTCAAGCTGGTGGTAATTTTATCGTATGACTGTTAATGTTTTAAATGAAATCCTGGTACTTTTAGTGGATAGCATTAGATACGTGTGTTAAGAACATAGTGCCATAGATGCATGGTAATTTGTGGGTAAATACAGTGGCATACAATCTGAGGGTTCTATTGAGGCATGATTAACTGGGCAAAACTTCTTCACATCAATTTCATATGACCACAGAAATGGGTGGATAACAGGGAGGAGAATATTGTTTGGGGGGGGAACAGCATAGGTTTTTCCATGAAGAGCAGATCATATAAATTTATGTATGTTTTTGTTTTGTTAAAGTTTAAAATGTACTTACCTGGTGTTTTAAAACATTAGCAATGATTAAATACCAGTAAGTAATCACTTGTGGTAAAGTATGAAGCATTCTGTTACATAAATATAAATATTGCTAGTTTATCTTTACAGCATTTTGTTTTACTGCAAAATATTCTAGCAATATATGGCTTAATATGGTGGTATCTTATTCTTTACAACACTTCTGCTTTAGGTCCTGTTTTCTTCTGATCTGTGCATCACATGCAAGAAGAGATTCTTGTAAATAAGATGTATTACGCTTTAGAGTCGAGGATCCTAATCAAGAGACTGTTTCTTTTATTAAGAATAACTGGATTCCTACAGTACCAGCATGGAAGTAGTTTTACACTATCGACCATTTCAGAATGACCTCACAAAATTGCAGAAACTTGCAGAAGAAACACTGAAGGAGTTTCCTATTCGGCAACTACCGAGATTTGTTCCCTGGTTTCCAAATGTTTCACGCAAACTTCCACTCAAGCCTAAAAGACAACCACCTATTATTTCTGGTGAGAAAGCAGAAGAAGTGAAACAACTTGTTGCAGCTTCAGAACCTCTTATTGGGCGATATTATGACTGCACAGTGGACCTTCTGGAGTTTCAGTCTAATTTGAAAACTGGTCAAAGTTTAATTCAGACACAAACGGTGCATGCACAAATTAATTCAAGCAATCTGGAAGTACAATCGGCAAATGAAAAACCAAAATTGAGAAGGTCTTGGAGTATCTCTGTCCCTAGTCCTAAACTTAAAGAAAAAATTCTTCCTTTATCTAGAGAACTGCAGAGTAATTTAGAAAGAATGAAGCTACATGCATTTTATAGAGCAAAGTGGACAATTGAGCAATCTATTTGTAATAATCAAACTCTAGAGGACATTTGGATAAAATTGAATACAATGATCAAACACAATGAATTGCCGTCTTGCAATGCTACAATCCAGAGATGTGTGGACCAGATATGGGTTTTCTGTGACCTATTATACAGTGAATATGTTGGCAATCTTCTTAAAGAAAGATTAAATCTTACTGGGAGAATGAACTTGCTTGTACATAAATATGGAATTATATTTAGTTTGTAACTTTAAAACCAAAGGAAATAGTAATATTACTGTCTGGAATATTAGAGTTTGTATCCACAAAAACAATGAGGAGTCCGGTGGCACCTTAAAGGCTAACAGATTTATTCGGGCATAAGCTTTCGTGGGTAAAAAAAACCACTCTTCAGATGCATGGAGAAGTGGGTTTTTTACCCACGAAAGCTTATGTCCAAATAAAACTGTTAGCCTTTAAGGTGCCACCGGACTCCTCGTTGTTTTTATTAGTTTGATTAGAATTGTTTGTTTACATATAATTTTGTTTGACCATGAATTATATCACTGTATTTTGTAGTTATTAAGAACATTAGAATAGCATTTGTGTAACTCCCCCCCCATGCATAGAGTCAGAGTCCATTGTCCAGTGACTCTTGCAGATGAGCTGTGTTAGGAAAATGAAATCTGTACTTCTGTCAGAGGACTTCCTTCCTGTACTGATTGTGCTTTTTCTCTCCTCCTAATTTTAACTCAATGTATTTTTTTAAGTGAATCATTATTGTCACCATGATGGATTTTGATTTTTGTCCTAGAGTTCCAAGATGCTGATTATCTCTAGGAAAAATTCTCATTAGGATGAATAGTTTACATCTAAAATGTAAACTGACTTCCATTCCACACAAATCTTGTCATCTCATGCTTATTATTAATTATTTGCTCTGAAATACCAAATAATAAAGATTAGACAAAAGTTTATATTGTAGCTGAGGGGTGAAAACATTATAAATTCTTTCACCTCCATTATTTTATGCCTTTTGCACTGATATTCTTCTGGTGTCCCTGCTTTTTGATTTCATTCCTACAGCCTCAGTTGCTTATAATTATAGTGGTGAACAAAAAGAAAGTGCTAGGTTAATGGTTATTAAACCATCAGCATCTTGGAAAATTAGTCTGACTAGCTTGTGAAATTGTACATATTGATAATATAATGGTCCCACTGGATGCTTTGGTATGTTAAGATGTTTGAATGCAGCATGGCTTGCAGTGACATGAGAGAAGAGACCCATCTTGTTGAGTATGCTCCTGTCCTCTTCAGAGGGTTTGTTATAAACTAGAGCAGGTACCTTGGGACCCTGTAGGAGTGTATGGGCATGTATTTCTCTTGGGGACCTCTGCTAGGAAGTTTACAGTTATGCTAGCTGTCTTGGAAGAATCTATATCCTAGCTAGATGTAAATTGTTACAGTAGGCTTTAGCTATGAGGGAAGAAGGGAAAACAGTTAGTGAATGGGGATCCCAGGATGTTGGACAGTGTCCTGAAGACCTTGTATTGGATTAGAGTACAGAGAAAGAGAATCCCTGTTTATTTCTCAGAAGACCCAACTATTCTAAAAGTTAACCATTTGTAACTATTGGCAAATGTTTCCCACTTTAGAGGTGTGAGTAGTAATTTTACATTGCAAAACCCATTGGGAAACATAGTTCCACAACTCCGTTTCTAACCTTATTTATTTTCAATAAACACACACAAGTTGCTATCTAAACAAAAATCTGAAAATTAATGTGATTTTGATTTAATTAGTAAATTAACAGTTTAGATGGGAAGTGTCTATATTTTGCCTAATGCTTCCATCCTGCCTCCTCCACTTTAATGGTAAGTTTCATTGTGAGTACTACTGATTTAATCTGATTGCAGTTCTTTTGGCATCTTACCTCTGTAAACAAATCAGTTAATCACTAGCCTAACCATTTGCCATCACACTGAAAGGACAGATGTCTGACCCAGCAGTATAATTTCTTCCTTCTGATTCTCTATAAGTACTTCTTGCTCTTGCCTGAATGCTCAGTGTTTTCTCTTGAGATATGGGTTGTTTTTTTTAAATCTTTTAATATTTCTGTTTAGTACAACTGCATTGAGAGTTTCATAGGATAACCCAGGGTCTGTATTAATTTAAAAGCTTGCATAGCTAAATTGCATAGTTTAATTTACTGTTCTTTATAACAACAAAATTAGTAATAGAGATACAAATAGCTCTTGTCTAGTCAGAATTTTCTTCCTTTTAATATACTGTATAGAAAAGAAACTTTGTGGTAGAGTGCAGTAGAGAATAAGCTTAAGTACCTCAGACTATCACACTTCTTTTATCTTGGGCTATAACAAGAAAATCCAATTTTGGGCCCTGATCCTTCAAAGACTTTACATAGGCAGTAGCTTTATTTAAGTGAGTAGTCCCACTGAAGTCAGGTCCTGACCCTGCAAAGATTTATGCATGTAACTTCACTCACATGAGGAGTCCCCACTGAGTAAAGTTACACACATGCATAAATCTTTTTAGGATCAGGACCTTTAATTTGTTTGGCGTACGACTTCCCAGTGTGACAGGTTATATCACTGTAATCTGTATCTGTTTTATACATGTAATTAAAATTGGACTAATTTTCTCCAGCTGTACATGATTGGTATCCGTTTTCTGACTTAAAATTCTTGATAAGAACTTACTGTGAGAATCAAATAATTTTAGGACTTTTAATATATGTCCACTTTCTTCAGTGCTTATAGTTTTCTGGATAACTGCCGTCAAATGGGTTGTGAACACCCAATACTGTCTATTAAGAGGATTATTTCAGTTAGTACTGATTTACAGTCTTAAACCCGGAACTTTATTTTAATTTGTTTTAGAAAAGCTTAGCTGAAATGCATATGTATTTAAATCTCCTTAGTCTTTTGCTTGCCTTCATTCTGGCCCATTTCTCCATTACTGTGTTACGTGCACTCTTTACAGGAAATGGGATTGGGAGTGTGAGAAGATGACTTTAAGCCACTTGCGTGTTTTCCTACACTGTGGGCCTGGCCCTTTTGTGAATTACTGTATTCCCAACCTCAAGCATTCAGGGATCATAAGTCAGGCTCCCCAAAAGTCATAAGATTATATTAAAATTCATGCCGTTTTTTTTAAATAATACATTTTGGGTCTTTATTTGCCTTCTTGTTTTTGAGCTTTTAGAATTCATGTTTTTTAGTTCTTTCTATGTCTCATCATTGTGGCAAACTTTTTTTTTAAATGAAAGCTGGGATTTTCATATAGTTGCATGACTCAGGAGCGGTGGTTTTAAGGAAAATGCCATATATTGTGAGACTTGTGATAAAATCACAAGAGTTGGGGGCAACGGTGAAATTAGAGTAGTCCTAAGACTTGGAATTAATTTTACTTGACTCCTGTGGCTCTCAATTGTCCATGGGAAGCAGAGAATAGCCAGAGTTCACCAGCAGTCCAGATTCATCCATCTTTCCCATGATATGTTATGGGTATGTGGTGGATAGGGTGACCAGATGTCCCAAATTTATAGGGACAGTCCCGATTTTTGGGCCTTTTTCTTATATAGGCTCCTATTACCCCCCCCACACACACACCCTGTCCCGATTTTTCATATTTGCTGTCTGTTCACCCTAGTGGTGGGGGACAGGCGTAGAGCTGTTGCAGTAGTTCTATATTAGAGGCTGCTCTCAGGGTATTTTTCCAGGGGAAATTTATCACCCCTTTATGCTAGAGTTGCGTAAAGAGGCCAGGAGGCCAAAAAAAAAAAAAAATCTCACCAGTGTTTACAATGGAGGGATACTGTCCCATTGACTTCAATGACAACAATACCTTATCTCCAATGGGTGCAGTAAAAGTCCCCATATAATATTTGGCAGAAACCTTAAAGCAATCCACACATAGCCTGTGCATCAAGAATGACATGATGCCCAATGCTACTTTTTCAAAATCACACTCTTGATGTTTGAACAGGCCTATATTTAGACTTCTAAGGGTTTGTCTACACTGGCAAGTTTTGTCGCCAAAAACTGCCTTTTGGCGACAAAACAGCAAGAGGGTACACACTACAATGGGACTTTTGTTGCGAAAAACACCCAGTTTTGGCAACCAGAAACTTCCACCCCTAAGAGAGATTTGTCTTTTCCCCTCCCTTTATTGTCGACAAAGAGCCAGTGTAGACACTGCTGATTGTTTTGTTGACAGAACTGGCTTCCGCCAGTATTCCACAATGCCTGTCCTGATTGTTCTGCTCAGTGTTTTGATCTCTGCTGCCCCCCAGGCATGCACCCCTCCCCTTTCAAAGCTGCAGGAAGTATCTGTGTGCTGCTCTGTTTGGGGAACAAACAAAGAACAAATCACTGGAATGCTCCTGTTCTGCCCTGCACTAGGAACAAAGCAGCAGGCAGACTGCTGCTGCAGGGGGAGGGGAACAGACTGCTGTGCTGCTTTGCTATTCCTCAACATGGAGAGCTCACAGAGCTGCTCATGATGCTGCTCTCTGCAGCTGAGGGGGCTGTGGGAGAAATCCGAGAGAATCCAAAGATGCGCAGTGATCAGCTCTTCTTTCCCACAACACTGCACTGTGGAATACATACCCATGGTGCATTGCTCACCCTGTTGATGATGGTGTCCCCAATGTGGACATGATCTGTTGACAGAGGGAGCAAGTGTGAACACCCTTTGGCGATTTTTGTTTTGTCGACTTTTGGGTGTTGACATAAGTTTTGTCAACAAAACTTGGTAGTGTAGACAAGCCCTAAGTGCTGAAAGTTTTTAGAAGCTTGATGGAAAAGTTAAGTTTGGTGGGGTGGTTAATCATAATACTTTTAATGAAAATTGCAGGAAAAGTGTTTGGGATTTCACTATTGATACTCTTGGCAACTTTATGGCATGAACAAATTGCTCAGCTGAGCGCAATTAAAAAATATGGGCATCACTATAGTGTCATTGCATTTCTATAGGAGGTTTAACAGTTTTCTAAACAAAAGTAATGCTAATGTAACTGCTGCAGTGGTTGTGGAAGTAGCGATTACTAATCCAGCTGCTCCTCTTCCCAGATGGACTTACCTTCATTTGGATCCTGTATTTGTCTTAAGGTGTGAAAAGGCATGTTATTCAGTGCAGTGCTCCAGTGTCTCATCAACTTTTTTACATAGGTTACAGTAACTGTTTGCCAGCTACTAAATGTTCCACCTGTAACACTTACTATGCTGCTGTATATGCTGTTTGCCTAATATTGTGCTAATTTCAGTGGAATGTTTTATAGATTCATAGATTCTAGGACTGGAAGGGACCTCGAGAGGTCATCGAGTCCAGTCCCCTGCCCGCATGGCAGGACCAAATACTGTCTAGACCATCCCTGATAGACATTTATCTAACCTACTCTTAAATATCTCCAGAGATGGAGATTCCACAACCTCCCTAGGCAATTTATTCCAGTGTTCAACCACCCTGACAGTTAGGAACTTTTTCCTAATGTCCAACCTTGACCTCCCTTGCTGCAGTTTAAGCCCATTGCTTCTTGTTCTATCCTCAGAGGCTAAGGTGAACAAGTTTTCTCCCTCCTCCTTATGACACCCTTTTAGATACCTGAAAACTGCTATCATGTCCCCTCTCAGTCTTCTCTTTTCCAAACTAAACAAACCCAATTCTTTCAGCCTTCCTTCATAGGTCATGTTCTCAAGACCTTTAATCATTCTTGTTGCTCTTCTCTGGAGCAATGTTGACAGTTGTCAGCAGAGCAATAATGAAAATGAAGGGTGTAAATATTTGTTGTTGTTTCTGCACTTGCATAAGGAGGCATCCAGTCCCTTTTGATGCAGATCTTATGGAATATACCTTAAATTCTCATTTATCGCTGATACTTACTCAAGACAACAAATCAGGCTGAATGAAATAAGACGTTTTCACACTTCTTCATTTTATGCCATTATTATTCCTGACAGGGGTGCAGAATTCATATGGCCTGCATATTTCTGTGCCCCACACACACAGAAAAATGCAAAAGAAATCTGCGGGGGGATACGCGCTTTTCCCCTGGCAACCCAGGCAGTGCGTCTGTTCCAGTGTACCTGGAGCAGCCTCAGAGAGGCAAATCCCTGCGGGGGAGACTTTGATCACCGTCAGGGGGTGGGGCTGGGCATGGGTGCCTGCCAATAAGTGAGAGAGACCCTGTCCCTTGCTACTGCGACTCGCCAGTGGCAAGGAAGGATAGGTCTTTCTATTATGCAGGAGGAAGGCTCATTCTCTGAGGCCGAAATGTAGCAGCCTGCCTGTATAGTAACATTGTGAATGTTCCTATTGTTAGTTAACTGTTCCCATTCTCAGTCAATTCCCCCAGGAGCATAAAACCTGTAAAAGTTTTAAGGCCCCTACATTGCCAGAATGATGTAAAGGCGCCTTATTATAAATAACAAGTAAGGTAATCCTCAGCTAGGAAGATCTGTGTGTCTTTCTCGCCTTTTTCCTGTGCCAAAGTGGCAAAATGGGGTTAGATTACGGCTCAGGATTTATTTTACTTACCCATTTAAAAAAAAAAAAAGACTTTGAGGGCAACATTTACCAAGCAGTCAATAAAATGTCAGGACAATCAGAACCATGCACTTTCCAAAGTACCCAGCCAGGTCCAGGACAATGATTAGCAAAACTGCATGACTTATGTGTGAAAGTCTGCGCAATTTAAAATGATATTCTACTTTTGTGTGTGCGCTGTTTGGTGTTCTGTAATGTAATTAGCAAAAACTGTATGAAAGTTTGAACAATTTAATTTTTTTTTCCGGTTCTGTAATGTAATTTAAATGAAAATCCAGGATTATAACTGGAATGCAGGGTATTAGTTACCAAGTGTTTGTAACTTCACTTCAATGTGTTTAGGAAATGCTGAATAGTTATTGTGATTTTTTTCTGTATTGCAGTTTAAATAAATTACCAAAACAATTGAAACTAGTGTGATTATATTGCCTTATTTTGACAAATAAAACATGCAGAATTTTGCAGAATTGTGAAATTTTTTTGGCACAGAATCCCCCCAGGAGTACATTATGCCTTCTTCAGCTAAAATCTCCAATTTACACCGTCCTATTAAAAAGAGCTTTATGCATGGTTCACTTTTGTAATGTATACATTCCCTAAAGCAACTGAGTGTGCCTCCACTAACCATCCCATGTAGGTATCTTGTATTGTAGCATAAACTACCACATGAACCATTGCAGCATGCCCAAATGCATACCCAAAACAATCAATGAGTTTACCAAGCTGGCATCAGTGAATGCTGAGTAGACTAATGAATATGAAATGAAAATTCATCAGTCTTTCAAATAGCAACTTTCAATGCAAGCTTGTCGAGTTTATTTTTCTATAGCCTGAAGAGATCCTGAGCTGAAGGTTGCCTTGATCTGCTACATAAAATGTATTTCCTATTTGTAAATGGTAAATAATACATTCTATATGAAAAAATGAAGGAATATTATTTGTATTTTGGAACTCCCATATTCTCAAATTACTTTGCCTGAGAAGCTATGACTTACAATGTAATATTCAACAGCACAGTTATCAGTATTTGTTTAGTCTTGTGAGTCTTATTACACTTATGAGCTAAGATCAAGTTTAGAGGTAAAGCTTAACCAAAAATATATTGTAAATGAGGGGAACACTGGTTTGCAGAGAGGAACTGCAGATGTTGGTCCTAGCAAATAATTTTATGCATTTGCATTTAAAAAAAATACTGAGCCTTTGTCTAGAATTTTACGTCTTCAAAGCAGTTTTCAGACAATGGTCCTGATCTTGCAAACATGTATGCAATGGAACTCAATGGGATTACTGTCCTGTGTTAAATGTTTGCAGAATCAGGATCAGTGTTGGTTGTTGTATTGGGGGGGGGAGAGTTGTTTTTGTTTTGTTTTTTCCTATTCTCCATCTGGAAAATAATCTCTCTTGAGGATAAATCCCAGGCACCATGATATAGATGAGGTTACATAATTTGAGTAAGATGGTTTACAGCAGCCTTGCAAAATTCTACTTGTCCCCTTTCCTGGGGCAAGATTATTTGGTTTGTTTGACAGGTAAGTAAAATCTCATTCGTTTTGTTTTTTCATTATTGTAGTGTAGAATTTGTTCCTAGGCCATTACATTTTCATGATCATTTTGCAAGGCTGATTTAAAGTTTGTGACTACACCTCTACCTCGATATAACGCTGTCCTTGGGAGCCAAAAAATCTTACCGCGTTATAGGTGAAACCGCATTATATCGAACTTGCTTTGATCCACCGGAGTGCACAGCCCTGCTCCCCCGGAGCACTGCTTTACTGCGTTATCTCAGAATTTGTGTTATATCAGGTCGCGTTATATCGGGGTAGAGGTGTACAAGAAATCAATTGTATGCAATGACCTAGATCCCTATTAAACTTTAACTCCATACTGACCAAGAATATTCACCAGGAAGTGCTGGTAATGTGATAGTTTGAAAGAGGGTGATACAGTCAGACTTCAAAACAAGAAAATGAAAAATGTGGTGGTGGTTTTTGTTTTTGCTTTTTACTAAAACTACTAAATATTTTTGGATCTTTTAAATACTATGTTTGCATTAACTTTTCCTTTCCTTTCTGAATTCACAGTGATGAGGTTAACCAAACCTACGTTATTCACCAATATTCCAGTGACTTGTGAAGAGAGAGACTTGCCAGGTATATGATGATCTCCTGATAATTAATTAATTAATTATTGTTTATATATCATCAGAGGTGTTCAGTTGCTCTACTTAACACATTTTTTAAAAGAAAAGCAGTTTCATCCCCTGAGGAGTTACAATCTAATGAATACAGAACACAAAAAAGGATGAAAAGGGTGGATGGTACTAGAAAGGCAAGGACATCTGAGAACGTTTAGACTAATTTAGTAAGCAACATAAATTGGAGTTTCATCCTGACACACAAAAGCAAAAAGGATTAAAGCCGCCCAGAATGCGCATCTGAGACTTCTACACCACACCTCTGCAGTCAGAGAGGTTACAATGTATGATATGAAGTAAACATTCCCCTTGTAATGGCCATAAAAAATTAGCAAAGTTCACCACCACAGTTCTCACTCCAAGGCTTTGGAAGCTTGGTGGACAACCTATAAACATGTGCCCTAAAAATCTGAGGAATTAGGAAAATCATAACACCCAGTGGAAACTGTTTTTGGTGTTTTGAGATGATTGTATATGGAGGGAAGGTTTCAGAGAACCAAATGCACACTGGGGAGAAAATAGAAGCATGGAATTACCGTCCATATCTGGAGACCAGGCATTCTGTATTACTCCCTCATTACAGCCATTAGTTTACCCAGCACTCTATTTCAATGGGCAGTTGAGAATGATTTTTCAGGACTTGTTGCCTTGATGAATTCCCTTGTCTTTTGGTGTTAGCACAGCCTTCAAAGTTCTCCCCTTGAAATTGCTGGGTTCTCCCCAGATATTGACTATATTCTAGAGGCCAGCCAAGGTGGAGAGAGAGGTGCCGTGCAGCCTAAAGATTTTTCCCCCCTCCCCATCCCAGCAACTGTCATTCTCCTTCCCCCATCTCCTTCCAGTGCAATGGCAATGTACCTTCAAAAACACGTATCAGGATAAAAAGACAAAATAAAGAAAGTTGTATAGGAATGTAAATAGAGTAGAGTAAAGAAGGATAAATGGGTCAGCTATTTCTGATATGCTGTGTGGGGTTCCATTCGGAGCGGATAAAACACACGACCAATGTGGTTGCAAGCTGACTCCAACTCTGTTTATTACAAGCTTTCTTTTATAGTCTTTCTTAACATTACATAACACAATTAGGCTATAATTACACATCTACCGATTGGACAAGAAGGAGAATCATGTGTTTATCACATGTATAGCCCCACACCGATTGGTTCAATTGTTCCTTACATAAGGCCTCATCTTATATAACCACCAGGGGGCCTTACATAAGGCCTCATCTTATATAACCACCAGGGGGCCTCACATAAGGCCTCATCCTATGTAACCACCAGGGGGCCTTACATAAGGCCTCATCTTATATAACCACCAGGGGGCCTTACATAAGGCCATGATTTATTGCCAGGCAAGTGTCCCATCGTGACCTTTACCCTCTTATGGAACTTTACATCCCCACAATGCTGTGCAGTAGGTCTCATACAGGCAGAATTCCCATTGAGATTAATGTTTATCCTGAGATATGTTTTTGGGATTGAGCCCTTCTGTGTATCTGTTAACTGAATTATTAAACACAACAGGTGGAATTTTCAGAAATTCTCACTGTGTTAAGGGGAGTAGAGTTAGACCAACATTGAATGCTTTTGAAAATTCCACCTAACTTGTATTACCTCAGTGAGGAAAATATGACATAGACAAGTCAGTTCTCAAAGCCTTGGTCACCCAGAATTTTTTTTTAATGTATCTATAGCTATTCAGGCAAAATCCAGTTTTGCTTGCTTTTCATTCTCTAAGGAAGCATGATATTTTATGTAAGATTGAAAGATTATATTTTTGCTGAATTAATATACGAGATGAAACTGGTGCTACATCTAATATGAAAGACTGAGCAGTATTAAGATCAGTGTATAATGATTATGATAGCTTTTGCTGGTGCAGGTGCCCTTTTATTTATAACTTAATTTTACAAAATCACAAAGTTCCTAATCTGCACACCCTGTTCAAGAACTAAACAAAACTCTACTAATGCTTAGAATTTAGCATGAGTGTAATTCAAGAAGCAATAAAGAGTTTAACATGAAACTATTCAATCTGTCCTTTATTCTGGGGTCACTAAAGGAAAATAATTTAAATTAAGCAGTCAGAATATCAATAACATTCAAAAGCAGCACTGTATTATCAATTTCCAAATACATAGGAAGTAAACATGTCATTTATATGTAGGCAAGGATCTAGTTTATGCACATGTTTTTGACCTATGCCATTATATATTATTACAGGAGATCTGTTGAATCAACTCATGAAAGATGACCCTTCCACTGTAAAAGGAGCAGAAACTTTAATGCTAGGAGAAATGTTGACTTTGCCTCAGAACTTTGGGTAAGAATCAAATAAGCAACTGTAAAGTCTGAAGATTATTGCTACACGAATCCTGGAACTTGGATTATTTGTGCTTATTAGCTCCCTTTCCTTTTTTTACAAATATACATTGCAGTATTTCGGTGATGACTGAGGATAACTTGTTTGTTTCATTAATAACAGGAAATTATTTATGAAGTATAAACACACAGTACTGGTGTAATATAGCCTGAATGTATTCTGCCATACGTACCTGCCTCTGTGTAGTAGGGTCTAGGGGAGACAGTAGACAGCATGGCACTGTGTAGTGCCCTGCAGTATGTGCAGCAATTTTTAACTTCCAGGTGAAATATAACCCTTTATAGCAGACAGTCCCTTAGTAATGTGCCTGCATTAGAGAAATTTACATTCATGTACACACCCCTAAGATATGCTGTACCAACGAAAAGCAGGATTTATACCAACACAGTTTACTCCAGTGATTTACTTTATTAAGTTGCACAGGTGTAAGCCTCACTGAAACTGGTGCAGTGCACATACATTTAAGGTTTTAAGGGACCACCTCTGTATATCTCGTTGCAGGATTGGAACTTTAGTTTAACAGCTATCACTGAGATTGTCATTTTCAAGTAGGAATCTGACGTGATCATGTATTTATTTATTTATTTACTTACTTATTTATTTTGGATAGTTAAAATTAAAAAATTTGTGTATAATAGGAAATTGCTAGGGTATTTTTAGGGCCAGATTTTCCAGACATTTACGTATGTGAGTAACTTTATTCATACATGCAGTTCCATTGGCCTTGATTACAACAGGCACTGCAAAATTTCCCACTATTACTACGTCTGGTTCAGCTCCACTAGTGGTAACAACGTTGGGATTCCTAGAGTAGAGAGAGGTTGCTGCAAGGAATTAGAGCACAGTGTCAATTAGACATGTTCTGAGCAGGGTTAGATGAGACAGTTTTTAAAATGCCAGTGGCCCATCTGTGACCAGATTCTTGATATTGCTAGCACTGATGGAACTGAACTGGTCATAGCATAGACAAGATCATTATAGAATTTTAAAATAAAACATTTATAATAATTAAAGATGGACTCTAATGGATTTGACTTGTTGAGAATCACATTGTTAAAAAGTACTATTTTCTTTGAACAGAAATATATTTCTGGGAGAGACCTTTTCCAGTTACATTAGCGTACATAATGACAGTAACCAAGTTGTCAAGGATATATTGGTAAAGGTATGTGAAAAGATATATCTATTTTTTGGATTTATAAAATGTGTCAAATCCATAGTATCTGGTGCATTTTTAACATAATACACAGCATGTATTAAGAAATAACCATTAAAAGGTTTCCCAGCACAGGGGGGGAAAAAACTCAGGTAGTCTGGAATGAAATCATAAAGAGCTTTAGAGGACAAAATTAAAGTTAGGATTGCATCCAGAAGCAAATGGGAAGAAAGTCTTTGTAGTATTAGTGTGGCATGATTTTCACAGCTAAGACCGGCAGGAACTGTATTCTGCACTAGCTCTAGCTTCCCGAATGGTCTTCAAAGACTGTCCCAATTAAAGCATACATATCTCAATTATTTACATAGCCAAAGACTAGTATGCCACTGACCTAAATCTAAATTGTCTTTATTTTTAACCATAGCAAGTATGGAAAAGCTTACGTAGAAGCATTGCAAACATGCAGTATTCTGTTTCTTAAGTACAGATGAAAGATTGAAAATGGTTCAAAATTATTAAAATGCCTGTCTCTTTCATCTTAGTGTGTGCAATAATTAGCTGGATGAAATCTTGTTGTGGGTTGAGTTAAAACCTCCATTGAGATTGATAGATGTGAACTCACCCTTCAGTTAACATATCTGTAAACATAAGCCCCCACCAAAGACAAGAGGAGTATGTGTTTCCACCAAGGAGCTTTTGCTGAGTATTGTTTTCAGGAGTGGGGGAGTAGGCAGAACAGACAAAAGACAGAGAGGGAGACAGCTGGAAGGAGCAATTGAAAGCACAAGGGCAGACCCTGGGAGAAACCTGGGGAGAGGTTTTTGGGTCGGGGGGTAGGCTGAAAAGAGTGTTCTTGGTGATGTGAGCAAAAGAAGCTGTTTCCTTCTATTTGATTGCTTCTGCATTCAGAGACATGTACGTTCTTTGTTAATAAACAAAACTGCATCAAAAAAATATCTGACTGTCACCAATTTCTCTTTCTAACTGAAGCGGAGTACTAGACCCTAAATCAGACATGGGCAAACTACGGCCCGCGGGCCACATTTGGCCCGCTGGACTGTCCTGTCCGGCCCCTGAGCTCCCGGCCGACCCCTCCCCTGCAGCCACACCGCCGCGCAGGCCGCACTCTGGCCCGCTGCTCCTGCTGGGCAGCGCAGCTGGCTCTGGCCGGGTGTTGTGGCTGCGAACTCCTGCTGCTGGTAAGGGGGCGGGGAGTGGGGGGGTTGGGTAAGGGAGCAGGAGTCCTGGGGGCAGTCAGGGAGGAGGGGGCGGTTGGATGGGGCGGAGGTTCTGGGGGGGCGATCAGGGGATGGGGAACAGGGAGGGTTGGGAGTCGAAGTCCCAGGGGGCTTGTCAGGAGGCGGGGATGTGGATAGGGGTCGGGAGGGCAGTCAGGGGACAGGGAGGAGGGGGGGTTGGATAAGGGGGTGGGATCCCGGGGGCAGTTGGGGCGGGGGGTCCCAGGAAGGGGTGGTCAGGGGATGAGGAGCAGAGGGCGGTTGGATAGGGAGTGGGAGTCCTGGGGGCGGGGGCTGTCAGGGGGTGGGGGTGTGGATAGGGGTCGGGGCAGTCGGGGGCGGGGAGCAGGAGTGTTGGATAGGGGGTGGGAGTCCCGGGAGGGGGCGGTCAGGGGACAAGGAGCAGGGAGTGGGAGGTGGATGGGTTGGGGGTTCTGAGGGGGGCAGTCAGGGGTCAGGAAGTGGGAGGGGGCAGATGGGGGCGGGGGCCAGGCTGTTTGGGGAGGCACAGCCTTCTCTACCCAGCCCTCCATACAGTTGCGCAACCCCAATGTGGCCCTCGGGCCAAAAAGTTTGCCCACTCCTGCCCTAAATATTTGGCCAGCTTCTCTGGTCAAAAGGGGCAACAATATATACTTAACACACTTAGCAAGGTTAGTGGTGATTCTCCATTACTAGCAATTTTTAAATCAAAATTGGATGTTTCTCTAAAAGACATGCTCTGGGAATTATTTTGGGGAAGTTCTGTGGCCTGTGCTATACAGGAGGTCAGACTACATGATCACAGTGGACCCTTCTGGCCTTGAAAAATCTATGAATATATATATCAAATGGAAAGTCCACTTCAAATGAGTATAACCTCAGCAAGTAATAACTGCTCTCATATTGAACAAACATGGGCTAAAATCTGAATCATGGAAGCCCTCTACATTTGGAATTATTTTTGAAGCCAGTGGCAGTGCTGTGAGCCAAGGCCATACAGAAGCAGACCTTCTGTATGTGTACTGAATATTATCCTTGGCTTTGAAAAGCTACATATTATATATATTAGTTCTATTGCAGGTATAAATGCATTTAGTCAATCTATAACCAAATAAAATATATTTTCTGGTGTTCACACATTCCCAACCTTTTCATTTATCAGCATTTAAGGGGGAAAAAACTTCTGTACTATAACACTACTCAGGCCATGGATCTAATTATGCTGCAGAAGAAAAACTGTTGGGCCATAAATAGAAATGGTAACTAAGATCTAGTATGTAGTGCTTCTCTTCTCCCCTCCCCACCCTTTTTTTTGGGTCCCTTTTCAATACTGCACTTATTAGACAACAATAGAACACAGTCACTCTTAAAACAATGTGGGCTTGCTGTCCTAATTCAGGCAAAATTGTCATTGCTTGCAGGCTCCACAGGTCATTCTCATGCATTAATGTTGCTGCAAATATTGCATGAGTTGTCTTTTACATTCCAATTAATTAAAAAAACATGTAATGTACGTGCCTGTGTCTGAAGACAGATTTTTTTAAAAAAGACTTTGAAAAGTAGATTCATTTCTGGCCATCTGGCTTTCATAGTATCCTGTAGATTATTTGAATTAAATGTAGTGCCTCACAAGATATGTTTTGGTTGTTTTTGTAATGCTTTGCTCTTTAGACACACTGATGACTTGACAGCATTGTAACCTGTGTTGTTTTTCAATTCCAAGGCTGATCTTCAGACAAGTTCTCAGCGATTAAATCTTTCAGCTTCCAGTGCTGCAGTGGCAGAACTTAAATCTGACTGTTGCATTGATGATGTTATTCACCATGAAGTAAAGGAAATAGGAACACACATGTAAGGTTTTATATCTCCTCCTGACTTAGGCATTTTCTTACACATATCCCTGAAATTATTTACATAGCAAAAGACTAGCATGACACTGACTGAAATCTAAATTGCCTTTATTTTTAACCATAGCAAGTATGATAAAGCTTACATGGAAGCATTGCACACATGCATTGTTCTGGTTCTTCTTAAGTACAAACAAAAGATTGAAATTTGTTCAAAACTATTAAAATGCCTGTCTCTTTCAGCTTAGTATGTGCAGTAAGTTATACTACACAGACAGGAGAGAAGATGTACTTCAGAAAGTTCTTCAAATTCCAGGTACTATGCATAAGAATATGCAGTGTCTGTAGCTAACAGGTACTGTTTGTTTACTTTCAGGACTTGAAATCTAAAAAATGTATTCACTTTTTTATTGAAAATAGACATATAGAATAGTCTGTTTAACATAATATGTCTTTAGGGCTGGTATATAGTGTTGTATAACTTGCTTTTATAAGACATTTAACAAATGCAGAAAAATATTCAGTGCTATGAGATACAGGCTTTTTTTATGGGTGATGGAGTTCAGTATTGTCCCACCTTTTAGAATTTTTTCAGTGTTGGTTTTTTTTACAATGTAATTTCCTATGTTTTCAAGTATGTAAAAGGTTGTTACAAGAAGGAGGGAGAAATATTATTGTTCTTAACCTCTGAGGATAGGACAAGAAGTAATGGGCTTAAATTGCAGCAAGGGAGGTTTAGGTTGGACATCAGGAAAAACTTCCTAACTGTCAGGGTGGTTAAGCACTGAAATAAATTGCCTAGGGAGGTTGTGGAATCTCCATCATTGGAGATTTTTAAGAGCAGGTTAGACAAACACCTGTCAGGAATAGTCTAGATCGGGGTAGGCAAACTTTTTGGCCCGAGGTCCACATCTGGGTATGGAAATTGTATGGTGGGCCATGAATGCTCATGAAATTGGGGCTGGGGTGAGGGCTCTGGCTGGGGGTGCGGGCTCTGGGGTGGGGCCAGAAATAAGGAGTTCAGGGGGCAGGGCCCTCTGGGCTGGGGCAGGGGGTTGGGGTACAGGAGGGGGGTCAGAGGTGCAGGCACCGGGCAGCGCTTACCTCAATCAGCTCCTGGAAGCAGCGGCATGTCCTCCCTCCAGCTTCTATGTGGATGTGCAGCCAGGTGGCTCTGCGCCCTGCCCCATACTCAGGCACCGCCCCTGCAGCTCCCATTAGCTGCAGTTCCCGGCCAGTGGGAGCTGCGGGGGTGGCGCTTGGGGCAGAGACAGCGCGCGTAGCCCCCTGGCTGCCCCTAAATGTAGGAGCCGGAGGGGGGACATGCTGCTGCTGCTTCCGGGAGCCTCGGCACAGGCGTGGCTGGAGCACGGGAGCAGGGCAAGCCCCAGACCCTGCTCCCCAGCAGGAGCTCAAGGGCCAGATTAAACTGGCTGGAGGGCCGGGTGTGGCCCGCGGACACTAGTTTGCCCACCCCTGGTCTAGATAATACTTAGTCCTGCCATAAATGCAGGGGACTGGACTAGATGACCTCTCAAGGTCCAGTCCTATGATTCTATGTTTTAAAAAAAAAGAATGTCAAAAGAACATTGTTAAGGTTGCAAAGTCAAGCACTCAGTAGTTAAGAAATGCCAAATTAAGGTTGCACTGGCAAACTTAATTCTGGCATTTCCTAACTCTTGAGTGCTTAACTTTGCAACCTGAATAATGTTCTTGTGGTTTTAAAAAAGAAAACTGGCAAAAAACAAATGGGTCATTCCACCACACAGACCTGTGCCACTTGAGCTAATGGAGTAACGGATAGCAGTAAATTGTCATCCTCCATGTGGGCTAGCACTAGAGGAAGATGAGACACTTTGCCAGTGTGTTTCACAGATGTTTGTTGAGAGGAGAGGAATGGTAAGATTCAGGAATCTTGGGTTCCATTACACACTCTGGAGGACTGTAGTGAGCACAGACTCTTCTGCCTATTTCCCCTAAGTTTTGACCCCTTCTGTCGCATCCCCTCCAACATGTCCCAGTCCTCTCTTCCCCAGTCCCATTTTCCTTGTCTGCCCAGCCCAGTTTCCAATCCTCTGGCTTCTCATTCCAGTCCTGGTCTCTTTGCCCAACCATTCCCAGTCCCACCCCTACGTCCACCCCACTTGTTGTCCTGAGACTCCTTGCCCAGCCAGTCTCCCCTCCTCCCAGCCCTTGTCAAGTCTCTCTTCTCTAACCCACACCCATGTTCTCTATCTCTCCTGGCTTCATTTCTCTATTCTTAATTCAACTTCAGCAATTCCCGCCATCCCAGCTTTGTCTCAGTCTCCTTGTCCAACCAGTCCCATTCCTCCTCGCCCTCCATGCTGGTTCCTCATTAGATCTCTCTCCCTCCCTCCCCACTTACCCCACTGATTACTAGTCCCAGTCTCTCTCTGGTTCTTTGTCCGATCTCAATCCCCCACTGTTTCCCTCCCTGGCTCCCATTCCTAATCTCCTTGCCCAGCCAGTCCCTGTCTTCCCCCAGTCCCAATTCCCAATCTCAGTGCTCCCTTCCCTTGCCTTCCTCCAGGCCCAGTCTCTCCAGCTCCTTGTCTAAGTTTACTCCGGCTCACCTCCCAGAAGGCTCTGGACCCTTTTGGATTCAAATTGGGCAGCTTTCTCTTCATCATTGCCTGAGTGCCAACAGGGGTGTCGTTGAGAGCACAGGAGTGAGAGGCTGCCTGCATTTAGCATAGGGGCCTGGGCCTGGTACAGCACGGCATGGCATGGCCTTGAACAGCCCAGAGCTGCAATTGCAGGGAACATCCTACTCCACTCCAGGCAGGAACATGTCCACTGTGGACAGAATCTTCTGAGATCTTAGCTACTAAGTCTCCATTGATCATGTGCAAACTGCAATTTTTTTTCCAAAGATAACTTGACTAAATTTGGATTTCAAGTCACCTGCTCCAAACGTTGTTGATATTTTTGAACATGGGAAAAATAACGTATTTTTCTCTAACTTGGTCTTGGAAATGGCTGAAACATTTTTGGTAAAATTTTCCAGAAAAAAATTCTGCCTGAAGAAGAAAACCACCATCTAATATTTCACCTTGAATGGTTAAAGTTTGTAAAAGTTATAACTAACTGAAAAGAACGTGTTAAAATGGGAAATATCGGGCAACTTTAATAATAGGCTGCCCAGCCTATAATATATTAAATGTGTACTCTTTCCATTGACAAATAGTGAACTCTTTCCCTTATTTTTGTTTGTTTGTTTTTCATGGACCTGTTGTTACCATGATTGGTTGAAAACAACCACATTTCGAACCCCAACCCAAATTATCAATGTCTGTCTGTTAATTGCAACAAAGAGAGGGAGCATTGGAACACATTGGTGTGTTGTGGGGGTTTTTTTGCAGGGGGAGGTGCTGTTTTTATTGTGTGTGTATTCAGTCACGTTTGTTTGTTTGTTTGTTACATGGAAAATGAAGGACTCTTGGTATTAGACCACCAGAAAGAAGTTACAAAATTTAGAAGTCCTTGGGAGGCAAAAAATCTTACCGCATTATAGGTGAAACTGCATTATATTGAACTTGCTTTGATCCACCGGAGTGCCCAGCCCCGCCCCCCTGGAGCACTGCTTTGCTGCGTTATATCCGAATGTGTGTTGTATCGGGTCGCGTTATATCGAGGTAGAGGTGTAGTCTGAAGAAACTGGTGTGAGATCATTCACCTCAGTCATTTAAAATAGGACTGGTGAATATATTGAAAGAAATAAAACTGACTAGTTTCTGGAAATGTAGTAATTACCTCATAGGTCTTTTCTGTCTTTGATTTTCTGGTTCTGTTGATAGTTACAGTATTTTTAAGGTAAGTAAAATTTGATCAGAAAAACTTTGAGAGGTGTTTATTGATTGTTAAATAAAGTAGAATAGGAAGAGGTCTTGACACCAAAACCAGCCATCCAGGATAGAAGAAAAAGAAAATGCACATAGGTAGTCAGCTACTGTAAATAATAAAACATTCCTCTATTGTCCTATATTTTGGGATTTTTAGATGGGGGAGAAAGGGGAAATTGCCAACATTTGCATAAAAGAAAACACATTTTACAGCAAAGAGAGGGGGATCTGCAAACAAGGTAGTGACACTGTATGTAATTAGTTGCTGTCTTAGTTTTGCCTCATTTAAATACACACAACTGTTACAAATCTATTGATGATTAAAATACATTCTTAAGTTTTAATAATCACAGCTATTTTATACACAGCAATCAGAGATCACATACCTCAATTAAAAATATAAATATCAAAAACACAAACATTAAAAAGCCACACACTATTTGCTTTACATATGATATACCCATCAAAATGAACATCCAGCTTGGAATTTAAATATGCTCCTCAGGCCTTGTAGGATATATAGAGAGACACAGGATATATAGAGAGACTATTTTATGATCATGAAAAGATGGTAGAAACTTGTAATGTTGCAGAAACACCAACTTCACCTAACTTCTGCTGTTGACGGGCGTCTTCAGGGCTTCATTAGGAACATGTGGAATAATTTGAGGAATTAATTGCTCCCAGGACATATTATGAGAAGCAGTGATAGTTCTATAGTTAAAGGTTTGTATCTGTGTTCCAACAGTGTATATAAGGCTCAAGAAACAGGCACATTTCTCAGTATCCAAAGCATGAGCTATCGAAGAGCACTCTAAAACAGAAGGTAGCATGTTGACTTTACTGTATAAAAATAGCTTAATAATCAGTGTGATATGTGACATTTTTAATACGTATTGGAATGCCCTGACATGATCCTAGGATATTTTAATGGGCATAAATATATGGGTATAATCTGTGAGCTATGTTGGTATCTGGTTTATGGAAAGACCTTTTTTTTTTTTTTTTTTTTCTTTTTTTTTAACTAATTGGCTATGCCTACAAGATACCTGGGAATTTCAGATGTGATACTTTTATGTTTTATAACTCTGCTATAAAGAGTTTGAGCTGGGTTGGCTCTAGGCTTTCTTGTGTAAACATGGCACTAATGGTAGAACATATATTTATGTAATACGGAGTCCTTATAAGCAACAGTATGTGGAGAGAATTATAAGGGAATTCAGGGAGATAGTATCTGAACACATGCAAACAATAAAAAATGTGATATAAATGATCTAATAGTAAGATATTATGTAGAGAAACTTGCAAGCAACCCACATAGTTTAAGATTTATGGGTACTGAGAAAGATGATAGCCCTGGGGTAATTGGGTGAAATCTTTAAAAATAAGAATAATTTCAAAGCAGCTTATACATAATGGTGTTGACAAAGAATTAGATTGTGACCATTTTCTGAATAAATTCTGGGATTTCTAGCTGATTTTATAATATCACAAAATTTTACAACTATATCAATTGAAAGTTTTGGTTGGTTTTTTTTTTTTTAATAATTTTATGTAATACAAAATTCTCAAAACTCTGCTTAAAAGAAGTAAATCTTTTTCTTGCTCTCTTTGGCCTCAATTGGAGAGCAGATATAAATTCTATGCTTGAATTCATCAACTGATGTGAACTAGGATGAAATATAACTTCACAAGCAAACTGTGTATGGTTTGATATTAAATTTACATAACATTTTGTGGGTTTTGGCACTAGTAATTTGTATCTTTCTTTATTGAGGAGTGTGTCTTCTGATTGTGTATATAATGGCTCATCTTATGTGGTTAAAATGCTTGTTAGCTTGTTTCTAATAGTCTTCACTGCAGATGTAACAGTTGTTTTTTAAATTAGAAGGCTGAGCCAGAAATTGTTTGATTAGTTAATCGCATACAGCTGATATTTCATTGCTTTGTTTGTACTTAGTATTTAAGTTCCTAGGCAAGCTGCATTTGCTGTAAAACTCTGGGGGAAATTTGATGCAAATCTTACACATTTTTGTTTCTTCAAAACAAAAAAAACATTTTTTGAATAGGGGAGAAGAATGTATCATTATTTTAAAGAGACTGATCAACTGCGTAAACTAGATTTTTCTCCCAGTGTAAGAGGACTTTTTCTTATCTGAAAGCATTTTCCAACATCTTGTCAAATTATTCATGCATTTAGCAAAGCAGTGAAGTATGTAGCTAAGAAGCGATTGTGCACAAGAGTAGTGCTGCATCTCTTAACTGGAAGAATCCTAGGAGCTAGCTCTTATGCATTACATTAACATATGTTGTTTTCCTGCTAGATCAGAAAGAAAAACATTTTTATGATTTGAGTAGATATCTCAATATTTAAGAACCTAAGAAATAACAGTTTAAATCAGTATCTTTTTTTTAATAATGGCAGAGAAATCTGAGAGAGCCCTCTTTAATCTGTATTCTTTTTTCAATCAGGTTCTCAAACCACTAGATGTGAAAACAAAGTTCTATAATGCTGAGGTAAGTGTAATTTTACTTACTGCATAGCAAATAGTGTTAAGGTTAAATATGAAAAGTTTCTTTTAAATATGTATAGTACCTTGAGGTGCTAGTTGTACCAGCCTTGTTTATATCTTCTATGAAAAAAGACTAATTTACTTTGATTTCACCCTTTTGTTACAACAAGCTAGACATGGAACGTCCATTTCATCATCCATTTTCAATGTTGGGGTGAGAAGGGGAGAAATAAGTTCAGGTTTAAGGAATGTTTGTTTTTGATCCAGTAACAATATGCGCATATACTGCTTTCTCCTTACGAAGTTTAATAACTGCAATCACAATTGTCTGTATTTCTGTTTTGTAATAAATATTTTAAGGCTGACTGGGAGAGTACTGTTTAAACTGCCATAAAGAGGATTAATTGTGCTCAGTATCAAAGTACTAATTTGACTGGCTTCAGGAAAATTTTGTTTAGCTCTAATGTGAACGTGGTTTTTCTGAAAGTAAATGTCTTATATCTGTGTCATTTATATAATAAGTACATGCACAAAGCACTTCAAAGATATAAGACATTATATAAGTGCTACGTATTTGTATGTACTTTTAGATTTTTATGCTTTTAATTAGAGACTTATAGAAGATCTTACTTTTTTTATTTATGACTTTATGGGCATTGGAAACTTTTTTTTTTGCAAATGGAATTTCAGTGTATTCTGTAGATCTAGGGATTTCCCTGTGAATTTTTGTATTTTCTACATTTTCTGCAGAATTTAATCTTCCGTGGTAACGTTTAGGAATAGAATACAAGACATGTAGCCAGGAAATCTGGCTTCTGTTCCCAGCTTCACCCTTTATTTGCTGTATGGTGTTGGGCAAGTCACTTAATTTCTTAATATTCCCTACCTCTGACATGAATTTAGTACTATGCTCAAAGCAATGTTGTACAGATAATTAATGCTTGTAAAGTGTTTCAAGATCTTCTGTTGCAAGGTGGGTGTTACTTTATTTAGTAACTCAAACATAATTTAACTATTTCTTTGCTGATCATTTCATCAGAAACATCCACCTAATGTGCTTGTCTCATCCACTGGCTCTCAACCTTTCCAGACTACTGTACCCCTTTCGGGAGTCTGAATTATCTTGCGTACCCCCATGTTACACCTCACTTAAAAACTACTTGCTTACAAAATCAGGCATAAAAATACAAAAGTGTCACTACACACTATTACTGGAAAAAATTGCTTTCTCATTTTTACCATATAATTATAAATCAATCAGAATATAAATATTATACGTACATTTTGGTGTATAGTAAATGGAGCAGTATAAACAAGTCATTGTCAGTATGAAATTTTAGTTTGCACTGACTTCACTAGTGCTTTTTATGTAGCCTGTTGTAAAACTAGGCAAATATCTAGATGAGTTGATGTACCCCCCCCCGGAAGACCTTTGTATACTACCAGAGGTACGTACGCCTGGTTGAGAACCACTGGTCTAATCTGAGGGGAGTCATTTGAAAGGAAATTCCACAAGAATAAAGTTGAAGATACTTACTTCATTCATTTTAGGACCTAAGCATAGGATGAAGGAAGGGGGTGGGAGGAACTGAAATACACAGAGCTGGAGAAGATTCCTTCCTCCCACCCACACACACGCACGCACACACAAAAAACCCCTCTGCATGAAACTTATTTAAACTATTTTGCTAACATATAGAGTCCTTAAATGTATTTATTCATATGTACTGTGAGTGGATTTGATTAAAGAAAACTATAGACTTTCTAGAGGTGTAATCATGCACACTGATACCTAAAAGCTGCAAACAAGATCAGGGCTCCATTGTGCCAGGCACTGTACATACACGTACTAAGAGACAGTCCTTGTCCCAAAATGCTGGCCGTCTAAATAAACAAGACAGATAAATGGCAGGGGAAGGGAAGGATTATTCTTCCTGTTTTACAGATGGGCACCTGAGGCACAAAGATTGTCTTCTTGCCAAGGTCTCACAGGAAGTCTGTGGCTGTTTCCCCTGAGCTGCCAATGAATAGCACACTAATTACTAGGTTTTTACTCAGATTAAAAATCAGAAAAGATGTATAAAAAGTTGAAACTGAATTAAAGTTTTAAAAGTCGTCTTAAAGTATATGATTAAATTTAATCTAATCTTGCAAGGCTGAGTCCTTCTACTTTAACTAAACTCTCTAGGAGTGAGGTATTTAAACAGTATCAGAATCTGAGTGGGTAAAATGGATTATTTCAGAGAACTGGGATTATCTTTTAATTTCCAGTGACAGGAGTATTTACAGTATACTCTTGCAAGGCAAATATTTGTGCCATTAGTAAAGTAAAGTTCCCCAGGGGGCAAAATAAATGCTTCTACTTTGTATCGTGGATTTACTATTGCTTCAGTAGCAGTATTCCAGTTGGAAAGAGCACAGGGGTAAGCCATGGATCTCTGTGAACAAAAGTGTCATCTAACTCCATAAGTGGAATGTCCTATTGTCCTGAAATACCCTCGTGAAGAATGGAAACCGAATCTCTACAGTAAATTTTTAAAGAGCAGGTTTTTTTTTTCTGAATTACATGAGAATATAAAAAACTTCTTAAATCTGAACCCTTATATTAAGTGTTAGCTAGGACCAGTTATTTTTAAGGCCCACTAACAAATCGCTGAAAATATGGGTCTGCAATAAAAATACTGAATTACCATAGGATGGTATAACTATTACAGCCTTCCAAAATTCTGTTTGCCCGCTTGTCTAGGGGAAGGGGGAAAATGTTAACAGGTGAGTGAAATATCTTCCTTTCCCCCTCATTCCACTATTATCTATCAATCCATCCATCCATCCATCCATCATAATCACGGTAAAAGGTGGCCAAGTAGATTTGGTGCTTGAGCTGGTAAATTTTTAAAGAGTGTTGCAAGGCTGTTATAATACATTCTGTTCTATCTGTCCAGGAATTCAGACAGCTTTGTTATCATAGTATGTGACCACGTTGTATCTATCTGAATAAATGGAATCATTTCAATAAGAAAACTTTGTGAATAAAAAGTCCAAATTTATTAAGAATTTTGTTTGCATAGCAAATACAATTAATGGATTTGTCTGGTTTGTAATTTCATTTATTAAAGTATAATTAGCACTGCTGTTTGTGATAATTGGAAAGCCAAAACAAAATGAAGAGCTATCAAAAGCAATTCTTTGGTTGGAAGTTCCATGTAGTATTATATTAATAGCAACATTGTTGGAAGGATGAAATCTGAAGCCTTCTCATTGTGAAGAAAGGAAAATGATTCTTGGGTATAAGAGAGAGCTACAAATAAGTTATTTTATATGTATATAAGGTCTAGTAATTAAAAGTTTTAAAGGGTGACTAACGTGCTAAATTACTGCAAGGACTACTGCAAATGGAATATTACCTATTCATAAGGTCTCCCGCTAAAGAGACTGGATTACCACTCTCCAATAAAAAGTTATAAGAGTTATAACAACATGTTTCCTGTTGAGACAAGAGAAAAGGTAATATGTAAAGTCTTTGTTTGTATTGCAGTAGCACCAACAGTCCCAAATCAGGATCAGAACCAGGATTTGTTACTTCTTATATAAATGAATAGGAAGACATTATCCCTTGGAATTTTAGGGCCTGAACCAGCACCCAGTGAAGTGAGTGGAAAGGTTCTCATGGGCTTTGGATCAGGCCTGAAGGATCCTGGTCCTGCAAACACTGCAGTCATTTGAGTACAAGTACTCTCTTGCCTAAGTATTTGCTGCACTGGGCCTTTTAAAAAAAAAAAAAACTTACAGTTGCAATTAGCCTTGTTGAGGAACCTGTCTGTAGTAATAGGCTTTTCCTGGGAACTTGCTATTCTGAGTTTTGCCATTGCTAACTGTAGGTAATGAGTATTTTGCTAGTATATATCACATTTTTCCTGGCCTTTATATATGAACAGTTCCATTCTTCTGGAAAGATGACAAGGATCATCATCCATCTCAGAAAAAAATCGCAATATGGATTTACACTAGGGATAAACTTAGCCAGTTCAGTCTTGCCAAAGGACTAACCACCTTTGATTTCATTAGCTTATCCCACCATACCTTTATCTGTAGCTCACTCACCTTATACTCAGAACCTATCCCATATTGGATTTGTTCTTCAGCATTCAGAAAAATTAGAGGCATAATTATAAGCAATGCTAGTTAACTATTTAACAATACTACTTGTACCTTGTTAGAGATATAGTTGTCATATATGTTTGTATCTGTTTTTATTTACATTCCTCTCACTAATGCTGTCTTGTTTAGAAAGAACAAAAAATGCAGAAATGCATTTTGTTTGAAAGTTAGTTATCCTCCTTTTTCTTTAACATTTAACCCTAATTTCTCTAATGCTGTCTCTTTTTTTTTTTTTTTTTTTTTATTTTCCCATTAGAGTGACCTCAGTTCTGTGGTAATTTTTATTTATTTTTTATAAATATGTATGCTTTTTTAAAGTGTCTTCTATTTGTCTCTGTGCCTGTTAAGATTATTTATTTTAAAAACATAATGGAAAAGCAATGTTCTGCATAAAATTAACTGATACTTTCACATTCATTCTTTTTTAATATATGCAGCTATATATATAATCCTTTAAAAATGTTAGCTCTTTCTTTAATACCCATTGTTGAAACCAAAAGTTGAGACTTTTTTGGAATGGTCATTCTACAAATTATTTTACCATAATTTTAGCAGGCATATGTATTTATCTCTTCTTTTTTTTTTAATTTTATTTTTTAACTAGACAAAGAGATTTGTAATGGTTTCTTTCATGTTTGGGGAAACTGAGTTTAATCCCTTTTTACATTTTCACTTTCGGGAGAATGTAGAACAGTAGTAATCAACTGTTTCCAATATCTAAATTCAGCTACAAGATTACCTTCTTGTTTAAGCTGTAATAGATCCTTTCCTATTTGCAGCAGGTGGAGACAGTGGGTTTCAGGAGAGAGCACCAAATGTCTTCTATCCTCCTTCATGCTAGTTAGAACTATGCTTTCAAACTTTTGATTGCATGCAGTGATGATTTAGTATGGTATTTCTGCAGTATTATTTTACTTCAAGGGTTAAGGTGTGCATTGTGTTAAAATGAACTGAATTCCTTTATAAGCACTTGAATTTAACCATATTAAAACTAATCCGCCTTGGCCTTATTAAACTAACTTGCTTTTTCATTATGCTGGTTTTTTTTCTTTTCCCCTTCAACATAGCTCTTTCTAAATTTTTGCTGATGGTTGCTGCATTAAAAATAACTGATGTGATATTTGGGTAAATGGAGATTTTAAGCAATGGATTTATGGGATGGATATATAAAAATTTGTTTGTTTGTTTCAAACAGTAACAGTTTGTCCATAGAGATACTTGGATGATAATTTAAATTGACACACACTATATTAATTGAGAAATGTTAGTTACGAGGACAGCATTTTACTTGAATCCCTCTCCACCTTCTTCCACAAGTGTAGGACCTGTCCATAACATGTGGATTTGGTGGGCTTTCATTACTGTACGTATACTGTTACCATTCCTCAGTTTGAATTTTTAAAATTTTTAGGACATAATGGAGGTCTCCAATGCCCTTCCATGCTTCTGCTTTTAATATAGCATCTTTTGAGGGTAAATCATAGGAGACTGTTTATCCCATTTTGTCTGCTTTAATTTACATGCAAGACCCTATTTGCATAACATAAAATGAGACTTATTTGCAGACAATCAGAAAAGTAAAAAAACAAACAAAAAAACCCCTATAAACATAAGAGAGAAAATATGTACCCTTTCCCTAATCCTAACAAGGGGCCCAGATTATTTCCTGCTGAAATCAACGTTGACTTTAGTTGGTGCAGGATTGGTCCTTAACTAATTACAAAAGGAATTTCTTTTCAGTTCTCCCAATGCTTTCTGCCTCTGATAACCTGGACTTTCCAGCAATTATTTTAGTCTTAAGACTTTAGAACTCCAAGGTGTTGTCACCTATGTGGGACTCTAGAGGAGCCATAAATATACACACACTCCCAGTTCCTTGTTTTCTATGCTGAAGGGTAAACCCAACCTTCCTTGGTGACAGACAACCTCCATCTGAACTCGCACAGTTGAAACTGTGTGGAGGCTGATTTCCATTCTAGAACACCTTACATGTACCATTCTTGGACATGAACACTAAAGGAGACCTGATGTTTCTCATAGAATTTTTGGAGATAGAGTGCCAATGATATGATGGATTTACATAATGTTAATAACTGTTGTATGATGTTGCTGAACAAGGGAGGAGATTGGATTGCTTTGTAGCTAGTACATTTCAATGTCCTTTTAAAGTAATACTAGAAGCTTAGAGCATATATCTAATCTCTTGTATTTCAGTTCAATAAATAAACTACCTGTATTAAATATTCTTGTAATATTTATTTTTCTTGTACTTAGCTTGATGCACCAGTAATTTGGCATGGCATGTCTTTTATGTGCATTGTAATTCCCTAACTTCAAAAACTTCAAAAATTATCTTAGATAAAACCTAAGTTGTTGCTGACTTGAAGAAGGCCTTGAGAAGTTATAATTCAAAACCTTTTAAAAGAATAGGTGATAGAATGTAGTACAGTATCCCACATCCATTGTTTGGCAAGATAAATTAACTAACGCTTTTGCTCCCATTAATTGTATTGGGATGGAGATTTTTTTCTTGCATTAATTACTGTAGCTTTGATTTGCAGGCATGAACTAATCACATTTGTGATTTTAATATTTTTCAAACAATAAGACACTGCACTTTATTTACAATCCTAGTAACATTTTTATAAACTTGGTCCTTTGCTTTTTCAGACAGATGAAGTATTTCTGGAAGCTCAGATTCAGAATATTACAACCTCTCCGATGTTTATGGAGAAGGTTTCATTAGAGCCATCTATTATGTACAACGTAGCAGAACTAAATACTGTCAACAAAGCTGGGGAAAGGTAAGGAAAAATTCAGAGAGAGGCTCCTGTTTGACTCAAATTACTATATTAAATATAATTTTCTTAAAATAAAAGTATAAAATTAGCATAATGTTAGTAGTCTATAGCTCAGTTGGCAGTACTCAACTCTCCTTTGGGGAACTAAAGAATTGAGCCCCTACTCTGACATGTAGAGCTAGGAGTGGGAAAGGGTACAACAATTTTCTTTGTATAGATGCTATTTTTAATGTTGTATTTGTATTCAGACACTGAAAACAGATGGTGCTGCTAATCTACTCCTTACATGATAAATACAAACTAGATACGTTGAAAGTTTACTCCCTTCCCTTCTTGGTATTTCCTTTATTGTTTACTTAAACACAAACGTTAGCCTGAACTCTTTCTAACCTTGCCTCTTCCTAGGATTTCTCCCTGCAGGACACCTTTGACCTTGCCCCTACTGCTTTCTGCTTTTGAGAGCGCTTTAACCCTTTTATATGTCTCCGTTATAACTAATAAGACTCACTAGAGCCAGCTGCCAAGGTAGGTCAGCAGAATGGCCCTGCAAGACCCTAGAAAAATGTAGTATTTATTTTAATATACCTGATAGCAGGAGTTCTCAATCTTTTCTGGTCCATGAACCACAAAATGACTGAAAAATCATCCTGTGACTCACCATATCCCAAAATCCTACTGGTGCAAAAGATTGTGGGATTTGAATAATGGATGACGTTTTGGTCACTTTGTGTGTCAGATCTAAAAACGTAAGTAAGGTAGGGATTGTGGTGCTGCTGTGGGGTAAAGTGGGACTTCTCCTTGCCTGTACAGGGCTCAGCTCCAGGGCAGAGGAAGCATTGTTCCTATGGACTGTAAAGCCTGCTCCAGCCCTCCATGCAGCACTGTTTCCCTTGTCCTAGAGCAGAATTACATGCAGGGCAGGGAGGGTGGAAGAGATGCTCTGGGATTGGGTGGGAGGGGACAGAGGATAGCAGAAGTAGAGAGAAGAGTAGGGATTGAGCTGCTGTTGGATTTTAAATAGTTCTCAGACAGCATGATGTAACCCAGAAGTGGAGAGCAAGAGTGCACCTGGTGGATCAGGCTCCTCCAATTGAGCAGTGCTATAGTATGGCATCTAAATGGTATAGCAGACCAGCTCAGGAAGGGCATTAGTGTGTAGGTACAGCATGGAAGAGCAGAATAATGGGGTATCAAGGCTAGTGGCAATGGCAGAGAGGAGGGGACTAAGGATCAATGCAAAGAAAGACAAAGTCATCTGAGATTTTGCAGGTGGAGGAGAGTGGGGACAGTGTTGATGTGTTTCTTCACTAGCAGCATGAAGTGGTGATACTAAAAGATAGGAAGAATTGCCAGTGCTAGGTTTTTAGTATACAGTTCTTAAGCCTAGCTGTCCTTGGACTATTGATGAAAGCCATCAGCTTTCACCAACTTGAATAGGTCTTCCTCGGCTAAAATACCTGTTCCTTCTGGTTGGAAGATAGCTCAGCCTCTGGTAGAGCAACCAGTTCCAGTAACGTTGCAGGAAGTTTTTGAGAAAGGCAGTGCTATTACCAGTTCAATTCTTCGGTGCTACTGGATGGTGTTTAGCCTAATTTGCTCTTGAATTTATTAATATTACAGCATGTTGCTCTACGCTATAGAATTGAACTGCTAGGTTATTAAAGTGACCAGGTATGTGGATTATTTTTAATGCAACTTAGAACACTATCAGTACTGTGTAAGCAGGTTCTAATGAGTGAATCCAGTTTCCTAAAATAGGTTTTATAGTGAAAGGGAAAAGGATAATAATCTTTCAACAGACCCCTTAGTATTGTTGGAAGAGAGTCAGTTTGGCTGACATGTCATCTGTAGAGTTCCTTGCTTATTCACACACTGAAGTGTTTTTTTCCACAAGGGAGTACAGGAAGCCTCATTAAACTTTATTTTTTTTTTTAACATAAATGTTTTGGCTAGAAATACTACTGATATTTAGAATATTTATTCACATTCCGCTTTTGTCTGTTTATTTTAATTTTAAACAGATTTAAAGACAAAGCAGGCCTCCCTGCTGCTCTTTGTACAAATATCACCATTTCCCATGATCATGTACTTAGTTAAGGTTTTGAGATCTGCTCCATTCCTGTACATAGAACGCCTTTCTCAAATTATTAGGACAAATATTATTAGATGAAATATAGAAGTTAGATTTTGCACATTATGTTGCCACGTTCTTATTTACCTCTCTCCCTCTCCCACCCACCTCGAACCCAGGCTGAATATAGTGCAAATCATCTCTCTTACTTGATATCTGTGATAAATGAGGCAGTGCTACAGCTGTTTGTTTGAACTTAAAATGAAGCTGATGTTTTAATACGCTGGTCTAAAATGATACTTAAAACTTTCATAGTGCTTTACTTTTTCAAAGATGTGTACAAACCTTGTCTAAATTAGATAACCCTGTTCAAAAAAAAAAAAAAAAAAAAAAAAGGGTCACCAGAAGACTATGATTTAGGCTAGAAACTAATGGACAATCCAAGCTATAATTTAGCAAAACTGACTTTCCCAGGACAGCTTTTTTCCCACATGGAAATATCCTTCTCATGGTTATTATACTTCAAATATTTTAAATTAGTTCCTTGATCCTGAATTCTGCTCTGTATGCTTTGTGTTTCCTTGTTTGGCATGGTCACTGTCTCTGCTTAGCTTATTTTCCATGTTTCTGTAAGAACGGCTTTCTGTAGGCATCTTTCATCTTTGAATAAGAAACCACACACAAAGTAAATAGGATTTTATTGGATTATTGCTAAGGCTAAGATCAAGAATCCTGTTGAAAGTAACAGTTTAAACTGAGGAACAATGTTCTTTCTTCTAGTGTCTCTACATTTGGTTCAAGGACATATTTACAACCTATGGATACTCGTCAGTATTTATACTGCCTAAAACCCAAGCAGGAATTTGCAGAGAAAGCTGGAGTGATTAAAGGTGTAACAGTAATTGGAAAACTAGACATCGTATGGAAAACAAATTTAGGTGAACGGGGAAGGTTGCAGACCAGCCAGCTCCAAAGAATGGTACGTCTTTTACAATCAGAAAATCCATTTTCAAGATAACTGAATGCTAAATTGAATACTTAAACCGTGACAGGAAAGAAAGTAGTTCACAGTGCCTGCCTGCTAGCTGAACTTATTCTGAATTCAACAAGTGTCTTTATACTTCACACACATTTTGGAAAACTATGTAGTGTAAATTTTCAGCAAAGACTTGCTGTGTGAAAAACCATGTTTCCTAAGGTAGCGTAGCTGAACAAAAATGCTGGTTTTCCTGACTTTTGTTGGTGTATGAGAGGCAAAATTCCTTTCAGCTTGCTTGATGTTTTACTTTGCATAGCAACATGCCCATTTTTGAGACATTGAACCACATAACTTAATGGATCATAAATTTAGAATTGCAAGAGTAAAGCATTTAACTTACCAAAGTACCAGGTACTGAAGAAAAATTAGTTCCTTGATTGGAGTTTGCCAACATATTGAAGTGCAGTTCTTGTCTCAAAAGGAGTGACTTTAAATATGGCTCCTCTTTTATCCCACAGATCTGCTCCCTTTGTGCATTTGGACTCATCTGCTTTCTTAAGCAGAACATAATGAACTATTCTAAAGAAAATAGTTTTTATATTTTACTCTTCTTAGCCTTGCAGAGCCAACACTGCAAAAATGAATGAAATCTATTCTTCCTTCTTGTGGCTCATCAACAGTTGCTTACAAGTTCTTATTACAGGGCCAATCGGTCAACTGTGCAACCCCACTGTCTTTACTGGGCATCACAAAGAGTTAAATTTGGCTTGTAGCAGCACCTTTATTGATGGTGATGGGTTCTTCCTTTCCCACATACCAACTTGACAATTGCATCCCAGGCTGCACTTCCAGAACTAGCAGTCAGGAAAAAAGTCTCTTTGTAACCAGTTTTATTGCAGTGGTGGTGTAGCTGTCGTGGCCCCAAGATCTGAGAGAGACAAGGTAGGTGAGGTAATATCTTCTGTTACTGGCAGGTGTAAGCTTTTGAGGCTCACAGAGCTCTTAAGATACTCGAAAGCTTTACCTTCCACCACCAGAAGGTGGTCCAATAGAAGATATTACCTCACCTATCTTGTCTCGTTGTAAACAGTACGTCTGATATGGAATCAATGAGACGCAAACCTGAAATGCAGAATTGCCACTCTGAGAATCACTTGGAAATTCATATTGAATTATTGACAGTTCTTTTCCTTTTTACTTGTATGTATGCTTACATCAAGCATCTCTTCCTCCCACCTCCCCCCAATCCAACTGGAAATGGTTCCCTCTGTAAGCACCTTTCATCTAGTATGCCTGGATTTTGTCGATGTCATCATTATTTTCATCACTAGGACTTCATAGGTATACTGATGAACCTCTAGCCTGCTTGCTTATAACTTCCTGTCCTTTGTCAACCAACTCTCCCATCTTCAGCCTACCTTATCGCTAATTCCTCTTTCCCCTTTAAAACAGACTTTTCCCACCTAAAATCAGAGTTCTTTCATTCTGTCCCCTTCCTCATTGGACACTTACTTTGGTCATTTGATTATCTCCAGTAGCTTAACTCCAGCTGCTGGTGCTTGAAAAGCCAATGGTACTCCTCAGTTTCCTCTTCATTGGGCATATGGAAACCGAAGCTGACTATATAATGAATCTCTAAATTTCAGAGATGGGTTCACTTCTAGTTTGTCATTGTTGTAAAACAGTGGTTCATAGTAGCCCTCTTTCTAATGAGAGCTGTGAGGAGTTTTCTACACTTAGCTATTTCAAAGATACACCTCTACCCCGATATAACGCGACCCGGTATAACACGAATTCGGATGTAACGTGGTATCTCAGGGCTTCACTTTTGGTCTCTTCTCATTCTGGAATGTCTAATTGTTAGCTTCAATGTTAGATATTGCTTTGTGCATGTGATATCCATCTCTCCTCTGACTCATCAGCTCTATCTGTCCTACAGTCTTAATTCTGTAAGATGCTGCTAGACCTTAACATTCTACTGCTGAATGGCACTGCTGTTTTTCTTAATCCCTAGTCTTGAGAGAGTCTAGAATACTGTCAGGAACTCAGCTGATTTGGGGCTAGCAACTGGATGAGCTGGAGTGGACCCAATAAGCCCTCACTAAGTGACTATGCTACCTGATTGGTCAGAAGAACCAACAGATGATCATTAAAGCCCTTAGCAACAGCAGTACAATGGCTGCTCAATGTGTTCCAGACCTGCTTCCTGCCTAACCCTTTCTCTACCCCTTGCCTGCTCCACTCCAGCCCTAGACTCTGCCTACCTGTGAACTCTTCATTCCTAATTCCTGGCTCTGACCACTGGCTTGCCTCTTGACCACAACTCCAGCTCTGCCCTTTGGTTCTGTTCTGACTCCTGACTCCGATCGTTGGCTTGCCTCCTGACCACACCTCCTGCCCTCTGATTCTGCTGTGGCCACTAGGTAGCACTAACTACTCCTTGGTTTGTGACAAATACTATGGCCAAACTACCCTCTCATTTATGAAATGGGATCAGATCCTTTCAATTCTTCCTCACCTTCACTGGATTCCTATCTCCCAATCCAACTGAAAACATGGCCTATTTGGCCCATTTTAACCTGCGTCTCCTGTGTTTGCCTCTTATGTCTCTTCCCCGCAAATCCCATAAGTTAGAGGTTGCCATTTTTTATAGCTGCTCTATTGATCTGGAATTCTCTCTTAAGCAACTGTTTCAGCTCTTCAAATGAGTTTAGTACTTCTCTACTCACTTTAGCATGTTCAAGACAGGCTTTTATTGCACATCTACGCTTTTAAAAATTAATCCTATTTCTCTCCGTTATATATGCCTTTCAGCCTGCCAGCAAGTATGTATTCCCCACTCTGTCAATCATTATCTTTTTGCATCACTTCTTTGTAAAGTGTTCTGTGATACTTGCTGAAGGATGCCATATGAAAAGTTACATTTCATACAGGAAAACTTATAATAAACATACCACCACTACCCTAGTATTTAAGTGCTTCATCTCAATGAGACTCAGGAGAGGGAAGAAAGAAAAAAGGCAGGTGGGAATGGACAGTTAAGGCTTTTGGAAATAGAACATAGAGCTTTTTATCTCGTTTGCTGGCTTGAATTCAGCCCAAGCTGGTAGTAACCAAAGCCTCTGCCACATGATGGCTAATCAGTGAGCTATGTAAAATGACTTGAGTCTCAATTCAAATTATAGTGGACATGTGTCGACATCAAATGCCACCCTAGCTGGCAGTTACTAGCAATATTTTTGGCAGTCCTAGTAGAGGTTCTACAGACAAAGGATATAGAGATTGAATTATCGTCTCACCCATAGAATTGATAACTCTGTCAAGGATGAGACGTATTAGTGGGATAGTGTGGGGAAACGTATATTTCCATTATCCACACTGTCGCTTGCTTTTGAGCACAAGTAAGATTTTATCACCCTCTGAGAGTGAAATGTGGCTCACATTTGAAACTTAAATTAAGAAATTGGAAAACACAAAATTCAGATCTTGTTATTTTTCCTGAGTCTTTCCCCCATCTTAACTTGTGATAAATTTATTTGTTTTTCTTTCTATTTCTTAGGCCATGTCTACACTAGCACTTATGTCAGCAAAACTTTTGTTGCTCAGGGGTGTGAAAAAAACAGCCCCAGAACGACACAAGTTTATTGCCAGCGTAAGTGCTCATGTGTACAGTACTATATCAGCAGGAGACGTTCTTCCGCTGACATAGCTACCGCCACTAGTTGAGCTGGTTTTATTACGTTGACAGGAGACCTCTCTCCCATTATTATAACGTGGCTACACAAGCCCTTTTACAGCGGCACAGCTGTATTGATACAGTTGTGCTGTTGTAAGCTTGTAAGTGTACACATGGCCTTAGTTTAAATTTGTTAGACTAGACTAAAAGAAGGTTCAATACAGTACTTGAGCTTTGTTACCAATGACTTGAAAAGCTAACTATTCTTGTACCTCTGCAGGCCCCAGGTTATGGTGATGTAAGACTTTCTTTGGAGACAATACCAGATACTGTAAATCTGGAAGAGCCTTTTGACATTACGTGTAAAATAACAAATTGCAGGTAATATCAATTGGTTTTTGAGCTTTTTTGATCGGGGAAGTTTGGTTTCTTTAGTGCTTGCTGCTAAAGTAAATTTTAAACATGCATCTTTGTAGATATAGATCTATATAGATATATAGTAATACCTCATATTGTTACCCTTTGTTGTTTGAAATACATTTATATTAGAGTAAATTAAAGTGATCATAAAGCTATAATTCCACCAAAGGTGGCGGTGATACTGCTGGAATGGCTTTGGATGTTGCCAAAATTCTGTGATGGAAGTCTGTGTAACTGCAATCTTGTATATTAATGTGGATACAAGTGTTAAGTTACAAAACATCTTACACTATTAGCATAAATGTAAGCACTAAGTTAAACTACTTGAACTAATTTCCATAAGAATAAAGGATACCTTCAGTGTCCACTTTAACTGTCACTTACCCTGCAACCCCCCAGAAGCATTGTCCAGATGTTTTTAAAAAAATTAAATCTATCCAAGTCTTGAATATCAAGTTGGCACTTGACATGACTTGTAATAGTCATGCTACAGTAGGATTGTAAAAGTACCAAAAATAATGTAATTCTCAGCCGTAGATGAGGCCAGGAAATAAAGGAAAGCAATTATTCTGTATTTGCCTTTTTTGGTAGTCTTCTTGTTCTTGTCCCATGTGTAAGTGATATTATGGTATCCCAGCATGGCTACCATCTCACTGTACAATTCTTACATGTTTAAAACCAAGAAAGAAGAAGTGGGACCGCTAAACACGGAGGATGGAGTGGAGGTTAAGGATAATCTAGGCATGGCCCAATATCTAAACAAATATTTTTGCCTCAGTCTTTAATGAGGCTAATCAGGAGTTTAGGGCTAATGGTAGGATGACAAATGGGAATGAGGATATGGAGGTAGATATTACCACATCCGAGGTAGAAGCCAAACTCGAACAGCTTAATGGGACTAAATCGGGGGCCCAGATAATCTTCATCCAAGAATATTAAAGGAACTGGCACATGAAATTGCAAGCCCATTAGCAAGAATTTTTAATGAATCTGTAAACTCAGGGGTTGTACCGTATGACTGGAGAATTGCTAACGTAGTTCCTATCTTTAAGAAAGGGGGGAAAAAGTGATCCGGGCAACTACAGGACTGTTAGTTTGACATCTGTAGTATGCAAGGTTTTGGAAAAAAATTTGAAAGAGAAAGTAGTTAAGAACATTGAGGTCAGTGGTAATTGGGACAAAATGCAACATGGTTTTACAAAAGGTAGATTGTGCCAAACCAACCTGATCTCCTTCTTTGAGAAGGTACCAGATTTTTTAGACAAAGGAAACGCAGTGGATCTAATTTACCTCGATTTCAGTAAGGCATTTGATATGGTTCCACATGGGGAATTATTAGCTAAATTGGAAAAGAATGGGGATCAATATGAAAATGGAAAGGTGGATAAAGGAACTGGTTAAAGGGGAGACTACAACGGGTTGTACTGAAAGGTGAACTGTCAGGCTGGAGGGAGGGTACTAGTGGAGTTCCTCAGGGATCGGTTTTGGGACCAATCTTTTTATTACTGACCTTGGCACAAAAAGTGAGAATGTGCTAATAAAGTTTGCGGATGACACGAAGCTGGGAGGTATTGCCAATACAGAGAAGGACCGGGATATCATACAGGAAGATCTGGATGACCTTGTAAACTGGAGTAATAGTAATAGGATGAAATTTAATAGTGAAAAGTGCAAGATCATGCATTTAGGGATTAATAACAAGAATTATTGTTATAAGCTGGGAACGCATCAGTTGGAAGTAATGGAGGAGGAGGACCTCAGAGTATTGGTTGATCACAGGATGACTATGAGCAGCCAATGTGATATGGCTGTGAAAAAAGCTAATGCGGTCTTGGGATGCATCAGGTGAGGTATTTCCAGTAGAGATAAGGAGGTGTTAGTACCGTTATACAAGGCACTGGTGAGACCTCATCTGGAATATTGTGTGCAGTTCTGGTCTCCCATGTTTAAGAAGGCTGAATTCAAACTGGAACAGGTACAGAGAAGGGCTACTAGGATGATCCGAGGAATGAAAAATCTGTCTTATGAAAGGAGACTCAAAGAGCTTGGCTTGTTTAGCCTAACCAAAAGAAGGCTGAGGGGAGATATGATTGCTCTCTATAAATATATCAGAGGAATAAATACCAGGAAGGGAGAGGAATTATTTAAGCTCAGTACCAATGTGGACACAAGAACAAATGGATATAAACTGACCATCAGGAAGTTTAGACTTGAAATTAGACGAAGGTTTCTAACCATCAGAGTGGTGAAGTTCTGGAACAGCCTTCCAAGGGTAGTAGTGGGGGCAAAAGACATATCTGGCTTCAAGACTAAGCTTGATAAGTTTATGGAGGGGATGGTATAATGGGATAGCCTAATTTTGGCAATTAATTGGTCTTTGACTGTTAGCGGTAAATATGCCCAATGGCTTGTGATGGGATGTTAGATGGGGTGGGATCTGAGTTACTACAGAGAATTCTTTCCTGGGTGTCTGGCTGGTGAGTCTTACTCACATGCTCAGGGTTTAGCTGATTGCCATATTTGGAGTCGGGAAGGAATTTTCCTCCAGGGCAGATTGGCAGAGGCCCTGGAGGTTTTTCGCCTTCCTCTGCAGCGTGGGGCATGGGTCATTTGCTGGAAGATTCTCTGCATCTTGAAGTCTTTAAACCATGATTTGAGGACTTCAATGGCTCAGACACAGGTTTGATACAGGAGTGGGTGGGTGAGATTCTGTGGCCTGCGTTGTGCAGGAGGTCAGACTAGATGATCATAATGGTTCCTTCTGACCTTAAAGTCTATGATTCTATGAAAACAAATTAATATGTAACTGAGTAACTTTTGAGACTTAGGATGATCTATTAAAAGCCACTAACTTCAGTAATAAACCATTCATATCAGGAGTTTCTAATGAGTGCTCTCAGAATCATCAAGCTATTGTACTTCTGCAGTCTTTCTTGAATGGTAAAGAACTAGGTTTTTTCCTTATTGTTTGCTTTCATCTAGCAGTGAAAGAACTATGGATCTGGTTTTGGAAATGTGCAATACTAATTCCATCCACTGGTGTGGAGTTTCAGGAAGACAGCTTGGAAAGCTACACCCCAGTTCATCCCTCCATCTTGCACTTACACTATTGTCTTCAGTACAGGGACTACAAGTAAGAGACAACATAACTATGAGATATATATATATATATATATATATATATATATATATATATATATATATATATATATATATATATATATATATATATATATATATATATATATATATATATATATAGGGGCTATTTTATGGTCACAGTAGTGCAAAACTTATTCTCATCTACTTACTAAAATTTGTACACATCTTTTTCCCATTAGAGTGTCTCTGGCTTAAGACTAATGGACACGTTTTTGAAGAGAACATACGAATATGATGATATTGCACAAGTCTGTGTAATTTCTTCAAAAGTAAAAGAAGAACATTGAAGAAAAATCCTTTTAACATTTCCCCTGGGGTTTCTTGGACCAACTTCCTAAATTTTACATCTGAATGATGGCAAAATCATGTTTAAAACATCTGCAAACAATATAAGTATGTTTATTTATTTGTGTCTTCTGTGAGTATTTTTGGAATGTTTTAAAATATGTTTTAAAGAGATAACTATACATATTTTATCTATTATTTGAAAATAAAATCTTTAAAGTCTGAAAATGCAGTTGTCAGGATTTCTTGCACTATTGTATTGAATATGCAGCCATCATAAGAAGGAAGTTATTATCCACTTCACCATTGGCTTTAAAGGGGTGCCCATTGTGGCACTGACTGCAGAGCTGCTTTAACTTGGAGGGACTAACCTCAAATGGCAAGGTTTGTTGGTTTTTTTAATTCGAATTCAGTTCTCATTTTCACCCTTCTTCTGTCAGGGACTTGAGGATTTGGACTTGAATTCCACCATGCAAGCATCCCACGGCTCCAATCTCTTTCCCAGATTCCCTGCTCACTACTGTGATGCTCCCCCTGGGTACCCAGGATTGTGAGGCACCTCTTCACTACCGGCCCTTAGCAAGTAGCAGTTTTGTCTACTGCCTGCTGTAACTCAGCTCCCTGAAACCAACACCTCCCGTCATACACAAGCACTCTGCACACCTTGCCCTCTCTGTGCAGGATAGTGATAGACACACACCAACCCGAATCCTTAGAGAGCTCCCTGCAGCATCCTCCGGCCCATGTCACTGAATACTGTTGGAAATTACCTGATACACAATTAGAATGAATTGTTGGGTGGGGAATCCATATTTTTTGTAATAGATTGTGGAAACATTTTTTGTATTCACACAGTAAACATTTTCCCCCATGGCCTTGTGTAGGTTGATAATTTCACGCTTACCCGAAGTGGCCGGTTCCTACGTCCAAGTTATTTTCAAGACTATTACTAAATAAAGAAAAGTCCTTCTCTCTGGCTTTTCACGTTTTCCCTCAGGGTTATCACACAGCAGTCTTGCCTAGTTTGAAATGTTTATTTTAGACTTTCCAATATTATCATCATTTTTTTCCCCTTTAGTGTAGAGGGTTTTTTTTAATATATGGGATGGATCATGACCAGATTACTAAATTAAGAGAGCGAGTGGTACTGGCCAAGCTAAACTTTCTCTTTCAGAGCTGTTTTAATCAATATATGCTTGATTGATAGCTTACTCCTAAAGTAGCTAAATTGCCATGTATGCATGAACAGCACAGCCTACCTTCACTCTGCATGTTGTACTCCTGGGGGAATTCTGCACCAAAAAAATTAAGAATTCTGCGCACAATATTTTAAAATTCCCCCAATAAATAATCAACATGCATCTATCAGTTGAGCAAAAGCTAAAGAATAGCAGCTACAGAAATAACCTTATGTTCCTTCTAAACTTCAGCTAGTTAGAGGGCAACATGCCCTCACGTAATCCACAGAGTTCAATGGAGTAATAAGAGAAACAAAAACTACTGCCCCCACCCCCCAAAAAAAATAGAATCTAAGTACCTTCAAATTGATCTGTCACAAGTTTAAGGAGATGTAACTATATGGCTACCCTCTCCCTTCATGAAAAACCCAAAATTGCATTTTAGCAAAAGAAAATGCTTAAGTTTGGTGCTGTGTGCTGAAGTACAACTTTAGTTGTATTTTTCAAGAGCGACATCAAACAGATGAAAATAAAACATTTCCACACAAACCTGTTTTTTTGAAATTCATATCTTTTAAGTGTGTGAATAAAGTAAACTCTTCATTTTGCAAGATATTTCCCCCTTTTCCACTGCTTACCACATGAATTTGCTGCTGCACCAGTAATGATAGAAAACCAAACAAATTTTAAATGCATAATTATTTATTTAGTTCACTGATAAACTGCAGTTGGTCTAAAATGAAAGCAATATTTGTTTAGATCATGGTTTATCACTTATCAGTATGAATTTTTTTCAAAGTTCAAAGTACCCAAGCGCTCTCTTCAACCACTGATTAAAACAAGTCATGACATTGTGAACAATGTAGCCTGTAGAGTGGCAAAATACATTTTAGCATAAATGAAAACTCTTCCTGGACTTAAATAGAAAGAGTAGTTAATGACAGCTACTGTCTATTAGGGAATTTCTATTTTTTTTATTAAGCTATAAAGTCCCATCTGCTCATATGCAAAATATAATAGGCAGTTACAAGTTTTCTATTGTGTCAATTGTGGCATGTTCCTGCATTAGGTAATGCCATCAAAAATCTAAAAACAAGCATTCTTGTTACAGATACTGGAATAAGACTCACATTCTTAACAGTGTGGTATGTGAAATGAAAGTTACAACTTCTAATAAGCATGGTTCCAAGAGTACAGTTCATAGCATTAGTGATAACTACTCCAGAGCAGTTTATGACAGGGCTGGCTCTACCAGAACACAGACATCTGCAGAATACTCAGTAGCTGCATGTACATATAACTACAAGCAGAAAGAGTGGCTGTTTTGAACCCCTACAGCCAACCTTTGTTTATATAATTGTTATACAGAAGAGTATAGTTTAGGATTATTATACTTAATCATTAAAGACACTCAGCTACAAAAGACTTTTTAGTAGGAGAGGGTAAGAGAAAACTAAAATATTAAATGAAGATTGTCAGAACACAAGGGTAAATATACTGGGTCACATCCTTAGCTTCTGTAAAGCCCCACTGTTTTATGTTTGTTTTGTTTCCTTTATTAAATTTAGTGCAAAAAAACTGGAATTGACCTTGGAGTTGCTGAAAATGTGGAAGGGTAAAGTATAGCGGAGAATACACTGTGTAAATGGTCTGTTTAAAGAGTGCATTATGGAAAAAATCTGCCAAATGATTTCTGCATATGTAGATTCCTAATGTAACTATGTTGTTTGGGGCTTAATCAATTCTCAGTTTTTTTATAAAAAGCAATAATCTTTCTTTTTTTTTTTTTTTTGTAAAAACAATAATCTGCCTGAAGGCAAATATTAGTTACCTGAACTACAACTGAAAAAAGTACATACATAAGTTAGTGTCCCCGCCCCCCAAGGCAGACACAGCCAGTGTAAACACTTCTTTCCATGTGGTCAGCCAATAAAACAGAATAGCACTGATTCAATTTAGAGCTTAGGGGTGTTTGCCTAATGTCTCCAATGCACCCCAGAGTACATTAATGAGCATGCAGTGCAATTATAAATAGCAGTCTTTTTAGAAAAAATAAAGCTAATAATCTAATGCTATGTAAGAGTTATTTAATGAATAAAATATAAAGTGTCTTATGCAATGGATGTTAATCTGATTTTCATGTCTGCAAATGTCCCCCCGTGCAATATATACAGTCTGACAAAATTGGGAATTTTTACCCTCCCATCACCAATTCAGAAAGGAGCTTATGCATTAGTTCTAAATTCACATTTCTAGTTCTACAACCACATGCCTCCTTTAAATCAGGAATGCTCTTCAGTGCTGCCACTGAAAGATCTGCTCCGGACATGATTTCTCAGTTGTTCTATGAGCTCTGGATTCTGCTGCTGTATCTGTTGTGCAAACTGCTGTCCCCTGTGTTAAACAGTTTTTTGTAAATCAACAAGTGAAAAATAACTGGCATGCAGCACTCATCAGAAAACATCAAGTTTTATGATAGCTGAAGCTATGTTATGTAAATGAAGGCAAAAGCAAGCATGACTAGGAAGATCTGTATTAAAATGATAATCATGGTGTTATAGCTTTTACTATTTGAATTCTGTTCTGATGATAGATGGACATGTGTCCATGTTGAGTCTTTAGATCCATCAGCTGCCTTTGATGAGAACTATTGTTGACTCACCTGCAGACACTAACATTGGTAAACAAAGCTGCTCTTGCGTGACTCTGCTCCTTTCCTTCCAAAAGATGCCAGTAGGCAATTTGGGTCAATTGCTCTTCTAGCCTAAAGACAATCTGATGTGGAGTTTCAGAGATGTATTCTGCTACGCATTTTGTGCATGTGTAGGTGAGGCCATTGGGAGAATGTGAGGTAACATAGGCTCCATTATGCTGATAATACCCAGCTCCACAAGTGGACTTCACTTCACCCAAAGAGTCTCTGATCTGCATTTATGTGGTGACAAGCCAGGATTGTGGCTTGTATTGAGCTAACTGGCTGAAATTAACCTCAGATGAGACAGCTGAAATACTTGATCACTAGGAAAAACAACTGGAAGAACTCTGTTACTCCAGGAATAAGCTCTTCAGAGAATGTTGTCCAGGTAGCAGTAGCTACCAATACTGCTTTAATTTGATGTGCACTGGGCAAGAAGGCTGCCATTTTGGGACTGGGGAGGGAATGGGTCCTTGCCAAAGTGATCCGCACTTTTGTTGCCAATAATGTGAACTATTAAAATGGTCCTGGCTACTGTAGAAACCACCTCTCTCCTCACGTGGTGTTGCTTGAAGCAGCAGCCCCTCCCAGTTTAAATGGGAGGAAGCTGGTGTGGCAGGATATTTTCAGCCTTGTATCCTCACTGCAGCCCTAGGTCTGACAGAGATTGAGTTTGCTGAATTTCAGATCACTCCACAAGACCTATTTATTCTCTCAGCCTTTCCTCAAGTGGGTAAGCTGAATATGGCTTGAGGGAACAGGACTTTAGCTGCAGGGAACTGAGAAGTTTTTGGAGGAGGCTGGTCCAATGCAATTTGGAAGAAAAATGTACAAGCACCTAAAAATTTAAACAGGCACTTTTAATGAGCCGAGTCTAAAAAGCAAATAATGTATGAGCACCAGAAAGTGAAAGTGAGCTGTCAGTTTGCTTGTTCAAACTGAATGAATGAAGTGTACAAAGTAAGTAAACATAAAATAATGAAGAGTAAGATGTAAAGTTTAATCATCTAAGGTTATCAGGAATACAAAGGCTAAAAATCAGCTTGGCACTGTCTCTTTTAAACAGCAGCTGAGTGCTGCTTCTACAACTGTTAGGTAGTTAAAATAATATGTAAATCTTCACAACACTTACGCATGTATGAGGCTTGACAGATCAGTTAGGCCACCAACACCTGCAGCAGGGCCACCAATGGCATTGGACATCATCCCCGACATTCTAGAACAGTTAACACAGCATTGGTGTTGTGGTGGTATTATCTTAAGTCAGTGGGTTTGAAACGTTTATACTGGTGACCCCTTTCACATAGCAAGCCTCTGAGTACAACCCCCTTATAAATTAAGAACACTTTTTTATATATTTAACACCATTATAAATGCTGGAGGCAAAGCGGGGTTTGGGGTGGAGGTTGAGAGCTCGCGACCCCCATGTAATAACCTCGTGTCCCCCTGAGGGGTCCCGACTCCCAGTTTGAGAACCCCATCTTAAGTGACAAATTGCAATTCTTTGCTGGGTTACTAGGAAGAGTACTAGTTATTAAGTGAGCTGTAGGGGAAACTAAACTGTGGTAGATCTAGTTACAAAGAGTACAGCTGTAAAGGCAATAAGAAGAACACAATACAAATTTTAGTAATCCATTGCCATTTGCTTTTGATTTGCTAGCCCACTCAGACACCACTGGCATCTCTTTTCACTGATACTCCATGTTAATACTTACAGTTGTTGAACTTGAGGATTCTGCATTAAACTTGCTGCCTACAATAGGTAAGATGTATTGCAAGTCAGAATGCAGTCATATATTTAGTTATCATTGTGGGAGACATGAGAAGCACAATATATATCTTGTATTACAATACACAAGCTAAGTTAATGACTCGAGACATATGATCCTCAACAAAATCACTCATTAAAGTAATGTATTTCAAGGACATGAAGATAATATAATTCATTATACTCTACACTATGAGGATCAGTTACAATGTACTATTGCTGTTCAGGGTAATCAACCATAAAAAAGAGGAAGTCCGTGAATCTCTAGAGCTACTCTGACCCAATGCCCTGGGAATTAGACGTTAAAATGTGTCAGATATTTGGGCAATCATCTTAATGGTTTAAAAAAACAGCTTTGAATTATATATTGCTTAATATTAAGCTTCCATCATTCCAACTGGAGTCTTATCTAATGTTTTCCTCTAGATAATGATATATGCAAGGATAACAAATTAAAAGCTTTCTACATGATAAAGCCTACCCTTGGGAATCTGAGAAGGCTTATGGATTCTAGGCTGCGAGGAGGGAACAGTTAGTCTTGGGGCCGCTGGGGGTGGTTGTTATTATATTGGGTAAAAATATCTAAGCAGTCGCAGGGGTAGTCTTCTGTGTATGGAATTGTTTAAATGTTTGTATTGTATTTCTGTAGAAGTTCCCAAAGCAACTGAAATCTGAAATAAATACATAAAAAGACCCAATAAGCACATTTGCTGTATATAAAATGCTCAGCACATTCACTTACTCATGGATCTTATCTATTCAACTAAATAAAAATACTTGACACTTTTCTTCTTAAAACAGGTTTAACAACTAATTTATCCTCACAACACTTCTCCAAGGTAGATTAGTCATATCGTCTCCATTTTACAGTTGGGAAATGACAGAAAACCAAATTTGTTGCAAATCCTTGATGTCAATGAAGTCGCATTTGCTTATATCAGCAGTGAATTTGGTCCAGGAGATTAAAGGCCTGAAACTTGAGCCACAAGTAACTTGTTTAAGGCTAGACAGTGGTAAAAATCAGAAAGAGAACTCAGGAGTTCTTGGCTCTCAGCTCTGGGTTCAGTCTACTTGACTGATCAGGCAACCTCTGGAAACAATACAAAAAATCCATTTAATGTAGTTAGCTACAGACGGAAGAGAAGATTTTCAACTCAAAACAGATGGAGTTCCTGTGCAACTTAATAAACTAAGCTGTGTAGAAAATTCACTCTACTCCTTCCTCACAGACCATTTCTACCCTACAATTTCAATAGGTGACCAGACCTATTGGCCTCTCTTTTAGGTTAGGAGCTATTGCATGCTGTGGGGCTACATACTCCAAAGTTTACAGTGTACCCTTTAGCACACAGATGTTAAGTTTGGCGTGTTGTGGTCTGCTTTGAACAAGAAAGGCTCCCAGTAATGCTGCGATCCACCAGTGAAATTCTTTAAGAACTCAGAAGAATACAACAGGATTCTTGCACGACTCAGAGATGAATATATATGAAATTTAGTCTCCTGAACTATGCTCCCAAATTAATTAAAATCAGTTTGGATAACAGCACTGTGTGGAGTGAAGGTTTATTGAAGGAACATAAACAAAAGGTAATGAAAAACAACAAAGTACAGCATTGTGTCAAGATGTCACTTTTCAGTGTTCTGTCTGTTCTGGTCTTCAATGAAAGAAGGGCTTAACAGCAGATTAATTAAATTACCAATTGATAATATGTTGAGAGGGAGGTGTCTTGAACAAAAGTGAATATACAGAAAAAATATGAAAGGATCTAGGTCCAGATCCACAAATGGACTTAAGTGCATAAGTCCCAGTTTTAGGCAACACTGCAGTTCACAAAACCTCCACTTTGTTGTTGCCTAATGCTAGAGGTAGTTACAGTCACTAGGTGCCTATGTTTCCACTGTGAAAGTTCCCTAGGCACCTAAGTTTCTATGTTTGGGCATGTGCAGGCCTGTCCCACGCCTAAACCCCAGCAGGATCTACAAACCAGGGGTGTTTGCTCACCGATCTTCCCTGCCGGGCCCAATCTGGTAAGTGTCCTTAAAGCATGCCCACTGGAACAGGCCTCATTCAAAATGGAGGAGGAGGAGGTGGTGCCTTAAGCAGTGGGCTATGGGATATTCTGGTGTGGATCTCTCAATCTCTCTTGTTGAAGTTTTCCAACTTTGGATAAATAACTAGAGTCACTGGAGCAGAGGGACTGGCTCCTAGGTCTCCCACCTTGTGGACAGGTATCCTTGCCACCAAGCTATAGAGTCATTCTCAGAGTTTCTCTGCATAGGTGCTGGAACAATTTTTATAATGGGGGTGCTGAAAGCCATTAAACAAAACTGTAAACCCTGTATATGATGGAAATCACTTTAAACCAGTGGGTGCTGCCACACCCACAGCACCCCTAGTTCCAGCACCTAGGTCTCTCTGTGGCCCTCTGACTATTTATTTATCCAGATTGAGAACAACCCACATCAAAATATCCCATAACCCAGTGGTTAAAGCACTTTCCTGAGAGGTGGAGGACCACTATTCAAATCCTCTCTCCCCATCAGGCAGAAGGAGGAATTTAACCTAGATCTCCAACATCCCCCATGAGTGCTTTAACCACTGAGCTAAAAGTTATAAGTTGGGTACTACGACTATCCCCATTTTGTGTGGAAAGAGGCATACACCTAATTCATTCTCACAAGAAATGGCTCAGGCACTGTCAGAGGGTAGCTGGCCCTGAATAGGATTCAGGAGCTGAGTCTATCTCTGACAAGCTCCACAAGGGGAAATGAGGTAACTCAGGTGAACCTGGGGCTAATTAACTCACTGAGTAATTGGTAGGAAGTTAATTAGGAAAGGAAGCACCAGGCATGATAAAAGGAAGCTACTCCCAATAGACACTACTAAGGAATAGAGGCTCTTGGGGAGAAAAGCAGAACCCAGAACAAGGAAACTTCCAATGTGAGATGTTTTTCATGGGGTAGCCATTAAGGGAGCTTACTAGGAAAGGAAACTAAGTACCTGTAAGAATGCTTCTAGGTGGGAGATGCTCTGAAAGGAAGGAATGCCAAGTCTCAGCAGAACCTGGTCTTCATGGAAGGATTTCATCAAGTAGCAAAAGCCCCAGATTAGAAGAATTGTATGTTTTTCTGAGAAAGGGTCTCCCATTTGGGGATCTTGACCCAAGAGAAGAGATCCTTCCTCCGGAGATGACAAGAGTCCCTGGTTCAAGAAGAGGTTTCTGGGTCAAGAGGTCTCACTGGTAAGGGACATGAACATAAATGGGGTTGATGGATTAAGGTTAATTCAGCCCCCTCCCCCTCTAGCTGCAGACTTCGGGGTAGAGGCCTGCATATCATTCTGGCTTTGGGTTAAATAAACTACAGCCTTGAAGGGGCACTGTTCAATATACATAAGATTTGTTGGACTTATTGAGACCTCAATGGGGGAAACTCAGACGGATGTAATTGCACTGTTGCGCTAGGCTGCCCGGGAGTGTGCCATGGTGAGAGCCCCTCCCCACGAGATCCCTAAATTGCCTGATTCCAGGAGAGGGGTTCTCTGCTGTTGATTGCAAGTGAAGTTAGGCACCTCCTTGCAATCTGGATTTATGCACCTATCTCCATGGGACGGGCTTAGAACATACCCCTCTCATCAGAATCTGTCATTAGCTAGCTTAGGTGGCTCTACACCTAGCTTGCTGGCTTTTGTCGGCGGCATTTTAAGGCAGTCTCTCCCCATTCTTTGTATAGGGCTTTATGGATCCTATTGTGCCACTGATTTTTCTAGGCACCTAAGAGTTAGGGATTGCAATGCCTAAATCCCTTTGTGGATCTGGGCCCTAGTGTTTAGAAGTATGGGTAGGAAATAACCAAATGAGATTTGGTGGGGGGGGGAATGCAAACTCTTTTTTGCCTGATGGACAGTACTAATTGGAAACACAGATACTCAAAACAAATAAGGAACCTGAAAAGCTGTAATAAAGAGATATTAGAAAATTAGATACAAGTTAGTAATGTGATAAGGCAGCAAAATAGAACAAATGTAATTTTGAGCACTGCCCTGCCCCACCCACATACACAAATATGTCATGAGAAAGAGAGTAACAGTCTCTCTATAGTGCTCTGCAACTGCATCTGGAATACTACATTAAATTCTGGACATGAGTAGAAAAAAAGAAACTGGACAGTTTAGAGAAAAGCAACAAAAATTATTAATCTGAAGGGAAAGGTTAAAAAAAAGTGCTAAATGTGACTGGTATAGCTGAGCAATGACTAAACCACAAGTATGCAAATGTAAACCCCAAGGAGGGAGAAGATATTTTTTTACTAAAAGGGAGTATAAATAGTACTAATGGAATGAAAGAGAAAATTTAGACCAAATAATAGGAAAACTTCCTGACAGCCAGAGGCAGATTATGGTTTTGGGTGGCCGTAGGCGAGAGCAAGTGGGGAGGCCCCTCCCTCTCCCTCCTGCTCCCTCCAGTGCCCCTGCCGGGGAGCAGGTCAGGGCACAGGGACGTGTGCGCGCATGTGCGCACGCACACAATCCTTCCATTCACCAGGAAGGCAGATGTGAGGGTGTGTAGCAGTCAGCGGCTGGTGAAACACCTCAGTCATCTCTTCTAGGAGAAGAGTTCTTTTCTCCAAAGATGACCTTAAGGCCCAATGTGAATTAAAACTCCCAATCATCAGAGGCGCACTCCCACCAGGACTGGAATTTGCACATTGCAAGGTCTTGGAGACGTCCACAGGGATTCACCAGTCTCTAGTTCCACACAAGCAGCTTCTTGCACTCATGTAGTAGTTTCATTACAGCTGACTTGCACTCTGTATTTTCAAACAAATCCAAGAAGCTTCTGGGAACCCAACTCATCTCACTTTATCGCTGGTCAAAACAGAGCAAACTTTCACCAGGGTATTTTGGAAAACTTCCAGTGTGAAGAGCACTCCTCAGGCAATTAAAGCTCAGCAGTTTATCCCTCAGTGTATCACGCACTCGGTCACGAATTTCCTTGGGTTGAGGTTGACTCAGAGTGCTTGTCTCCGCGGGGAAACTGACAGGCAGAACTATAGCTAAGCCTGTATAACTTCCCGTGTGCGCACTCCATTCTGATATAATTCTCTGCTTCTGGTGCATCCCCATACAAGCAAGCCCTAAAATGGTATTAATGGGTGATTGGCTTTGCTTTTTGTTCTTGCACCTCTGCAGTAAACTAGGCTCAGCAACCGGCTTCAGTGCCTGGGTGAATGTTAGCATGGAAGGAGAATTTTAGGAATGACTGAAGACGAGGTTTTCCCTTCACCTCTCATGAGTGAATAGACTCACATAGTTTCTCTTAAGTTGCATGGGGAATGCGGAATATCCTGCAGTTTTGGGATTTATCTTTCTGGAAAACTCCAGTGTTTAGTAAATAAATATAATGGAATATAATTTATATAATTAATTATTTGTTTAGCTGACTACAGTATTTAATACTGGATATTAGATACTACTGTATTAAATATTATGGTGAAGGCTCATAAGTAGTGATTAAAAAACAAAAAAGAGATTAAAAATATTTACTACATAAAAATATACTCTCCCACCAAACCTGCTAGGGAGCGGGGTTGGAGTGCGGGGGCTTGCCCCACTCCGCCCAGCGCTCCTGTCAGGGATCAGGGGCTTGCTCCGCTCCTCAGCAAGAGCGCTGGGTAGGGGGGCAGAGCGGGTCAGCATGCCTATTTTTCTGGGGCTCCCTGATTGGCCAGGGCCCCTGGGCACAGGCCCCGTTGGCCCAGTGGCTAATCTGCCACTGCTGATGGCAAAATCTGTTATGCTTTGGAATAGTCTCACCCTGGAAACTGTGAAAACCCCATTGCTTGACATAAAACTGGACAAAGCATTTAAAATGTAATGTAGGGAGCAATCTCGTAATGGTAGGTGTGACGGTGCCACCCATAAGGCTTTATGGAAATATGCTTATGAATGTGTATATAACATAACTAGAATGTGTTTTATGCTACATATACCAGGTAACATATCTCTGTAAAGGTCATGATCTACTGAATCTATTAATCCTATTTGTATGCATGTATCATTTTTGTATTCGAAGTTATGAATATTGGCTGCATACTTGTTTGATTCTAAGTAGGCTGTAGTGAAGCAGTTGGTCAGCTTCCTGAGAAAAGACTAGTCTCAGTAAGTGCCCATCAAGAAACACTTAAGCCAACAATGAATTTGGAGACACTAATCCACATCTGGACTTCCCCAGGAATGTGGCTTGGCTGGTAAGGAACTCAGTCATGCATGGACATGTGACTTGCCCAGGAGACTCCAAAACTCCATTTTGTAGCTGGACTTTCCATAGGAGAGAGGAGGGGGTCTCCACCCACAAGAGAAAGTATATTTAAGCCCAGGGGAGACCCCTCCATTTTGTCTTCAGCTGGCTAAAGAGAGAGCCTCTCCACCCCCAAAGATACCTGAAAGAAACTGGAACAAAGGACAGTGACTGCAAGGGATGTGAGTGATTGCTGGACCCAGACTAAAAGGAGATTAGTATGTAAAAGGAAGCATTCTGGAACAGGTGAGGATCTTATCTGTATTCAGTTTCTTACTGTATTAGACATAGACCGGCGTGTTTTGTTTTGTTTTATTTTGGAAATTCACTTTGTTCTGTCTGTTACTACTTGGAACCACTTAAATCCTACTTTCTGTATTTAATAAAATCACTTTTTACTTATTAACTCAGAGTATGTGTTAATACCTGGGTGGGCAAACAGCTGTGCATATCTCTCTATCAGTGTTATAGCGGGCAAAAAATTTATGAGTTTACCCTGCATAAGCTTTACACAGGGTAAAATTGATTTATTTGGGTTTAGACCCCATTGGGAGTTGGGCATCTGAGTGTTAAAGACAAGAACACCTCTGTTAGCTGCTTTCAGGTAAGCCTACAGCAGTTAGGGGACGTGGTTCAGACCTGGGTCTGGGTTTGCAGCAGGCTAGCAAGTCTGGCTCAAACCAGGAAGGGCACTGAAGTTATAAGCTGATGGGGCAGGAAAGCAGGGGCAGTAGTCTTGGCACATCAGTTGGCAGCTCCCAAGGGCGGTTCTGTGATCTAACCCATCACAGTGGCGTAGTCGAGCAGGATCCTGTCCATAGCTGATTGATTTGAGATACTAGTAGTGATTTTAAGTGTGGTGGCTGGAGAACAGACAAAGTGGTTACTGGTTTGTTATTTTCTGTTTGCTTATTTTGGGCAAGGGAAGTAGGGACAGAAAAGGAAGCAAAATAAAGTCTGAACACTGGGCGCTGGGAAAGTCTCTGTTAACTAAGAATCCCCTGAGCTGAGTGCATCCGAGTTTCAGTGAACTGCAGAGGGGTGTGTGGCCCAGCACAAGAAAGCAGGAAAATGACTACCAGTGAAGCAGCTAGCAAACTAGAGCTGACTAGAATAAACGAGAGAGAAAATGAATATAAAAGACTGATGGAGAGAGAGGAGGCTGCCCACAAGTGAGCTATGGAGGCAGAAAAAGCCAGGGAAGAGGCTGCCCATGAGAGAGCTATGGAGGCCCAGAAGCATGAACTGGCTGTTATGGAGTTGAAGAGACAAAACCCTTCACCTGCTGGCTCCACTTCCCCAAAAATCCACAAATGGGAGCAACTATATCCACAGTATGATGAATCCAGCAATATTGCTGAATATTTCATCACCTTTGAGAGACTGTGCACCCTCCATGCAATCCCTGAAGACCAAAAGATGACCACATTGATAGCAAAATTGATCGGCAGAGATCTGGACATATTCAATAAGATGCCTATTGATGATGCTTCAAGCTATGGTAAATTTAAGGAACTGGTTTTGAAAGTTTCAGGTTACACCTGAAACCTACAGGGTTAAATTCAGGAGTCTTAAGAGGGGATCTGGATTGAGTAATGTGGCTTAGGCAAACAAAATGAAAGATTTGGTAGATAAGTGGGTGAGGGGGAAAGGCATTACAAGCTTTGAAGGGATGTGTGATCTGGTTACTCAGGAACAATTCCTGGATATGTGCAGTGATGATGTAAAACAGTATTTGTGGGACAAAAAGGTAAATGCAGTGGGTGAATTAGCTGGGTATGCAGACTCTTATGAGCAAGCACAGGCTGCAGTTAAACAAACCACTGGCAGAGGGGTACAGGGTTGGTGGGAAACAGAATCACCATTTTACCCCGGGGAAAAAGGAGGCTGGGCGTTCACCTCCTCATTCCCCTGTTACTCGTCCCAAATTTCCTGCACAAGCAGGGGATCCCAGAAGGTGCTTTCACTGCAATTCCCCAGAGCACCTGAGAAACAGCTGTCCCAAATTAAAGGAGAGTAAACCTCCCTTGTCCCGTGTTAGCTCAGTTGCCCTTAGCCCTGAGGCCCCAGAGGGCACTCCTACCTTTTATCACACCAGCTTGGTGGACATGGGGCCTAGTGAAGCGGATAGGGAACACATCAAGGTTGTCAAGATTGATGGCATGGAGTGTTTGGGGTGTAGGGACACAGCGGCTCAATTCTCTCTGGTTCGACCACGTGTGATTCCAGATGCTAGTGTTTTGACGGGGCGTGACAATAGGGTGTGACAATTTGGGGATCTGTCTGAAAGTTCCGCTTGATATTATGAAGTATGACTGTGGAAAAACTACTGTATCATGAATGTGTATTCACAATACCCTACTAGCCTGAAAAGATGTGTTTAAGGCCATGTCTACACTACAAAATTAAGTTGTCCTAATTTACAAAGGCATACAGCCTCTGCACTAATTACATTGCTTGTGGGCGTCTACACTTTGCTACTTGTGTCAGTGGTGTGCATCCTCACCAGCTGCTCTTGTACTTATTGTTCTGTCAGTTTGAGATGGTTCCTGAAAGCCAGTAACAGTCAACATAAGCAACACAGTATCTACACTGACACTGCGTCAACCCAACTACATCGATCTTGACTCTTAACCACTTGTGGAGGTAGAGTAAAGTCAGCATAGCCGGGCAGTTACATAGGGGTAAGCTGCCTTGCATCGATCTAACTCCAGAGTAGCCCTAGCCACACCGCCCGGCGGGAGCGGCCCCAACCAGTTAACCATTTAAACAAAATTTTTTAATCATTTAAACGGTTGACGTTTAAAATGGTATTTACATCCCTACTAGATAGCATGTCAGCACCCCGAGTGTGTACCTAGGGACCCCAAGATCAGGGCAGTGGCTGGACTCTGTTCAAGCTCTGAGAGGCTTAAAAGACCTGGGGACCCAGAGGCTGGGTCCTTACTCTAGTGGGCAACTGGAACCTGACATAAGCTGATGGACCTAATAGATCTCTTTCCATAGCTCTATGGTTCTGAAGGGAAAAGATGGCCTGTAAAGATTTGGGGAGGGAGCACTGCAGCATAGAGTTATAAGGAGGCCTAATTAAAATGGACATTGCCTAAAGTGAACCTGAAGTGCTTTGCTTGACTAGTCCATTTTAGTCAACCTCCACTTTACTATAGTGATGCCTGTGTTATACTTAACATACAAATGCTGGTAGGCACATACATAAGTATGGAAAGACCAAATATACCAGAGTGGCAAACCTTGTATGTTTTAAGTATAGGTTTAGGCAAATGTTCAGAAAACACACACACTTTAAATGTACCTTTTGATCAATTTAATACATAAGGCCATTTTATCCCTTAGGGAATTTTTGAACCTGAACACAGTGGCCAGGTCTTCACCTAGAATAAAGGCAATGGAGTCTGTCAAGGTACGTCTACACTACATTAAAAGACCCATGGCATAGCTGCAGGACACCGCAGGGGCCAGGAGCGATTGGTGGCAGGTGATATTGAGCCTGTGTCCGATCCCCCCCGTCCGCATCCTGGGGCCCCACAGGCTGGAGCCTGCCACCATGTAGTCGAAGCCTGGGGCTGGAGGAGGCAGCGGGGGCCAGGGATGATGGGGGGCGGATGGTGAGCCCAAGGCCGGTGCCCTCCACTGCGCAACTGGGGGCCGGGATGGAAGCCCTGCGGCCAGAGCCTGAAGCTCTGCGGCCAGAGGAGGTGGTGGGGACCAAGGACGATGGGGGGAAGGGGGTGGTGAGCCCAGGGCTGAAGCTCCACAGCCAGAGCCTGCCACCTGCAACCCCAGGGCTGAAGCCAGAAGCCTGAGCCCCACTGCCTCTGGGAAAGTGGGGAACTCACACCAGCTGCCTGCCCCTCTGCCGTTTGTGGCTCCAGAGGGGGGCAGGGCCCAACCCTAGCTGGCGTCCCTCAGGGGTAGGGTCGCTGCTTTGCTTCTCTCCCCCCCCACCCCCCAATCACCACGCAGGAGGCTGCGGACACAAGAAAAGCCCCCTGGTGTCCACAATCGGCCAGGGTGGCCGCATTTGAGAAACACTGATCTAGACCATCCCTGAAAGGCATTTGTCTAACCTGCTCTTAAGAATCTCCAATGATGGAGATTCCACAACCTCCCTGGGCAATTTGTTCCAGTGCTTAACCACCCTGACAGGAGGCTTTTCCTAATGTCCAACCTAAATCGCCCTTGCTGCAATTTAAGCCCTTTGCTTCTTGTCCTATCCTCAGAGGCTAAAAAGAACAATTTTTCTCCCTCCTCCTTGTAACAACTTTTTATGTACTTGAAAACTGTTATGTCCCCCCTCAGTCCTCTCTTCTCCAGACTAAACAAACCCAATTTTTTCAATCTCCCCTCATAGGTAATGTTTTCTAGACCTTTAATCATTTTTGTTGCTCTTCTCTGGACTGTCTCCAATTTGTCCACATCTTTCCTGAAATCTGGCGCCCAGAATGGGACATAATACTCCAGTTGAGGCCTAATCACTGCAGAGTAGAGCGAAAGAATTACTTCTCATGTCTTGCTTACAGCACTCCTGCTAATACATCCCAGCATGATGTTTGCTTTTTTATTTTTTGCAAGTGTTAAACTGTTGACTCATAATTAGTTTGTGATCCACTATGACCTCCAGATCTCTTTCTGCAGTACTCCTTCCTAGATAGGCATTTCCTATTTTGTGCAACTGATTGTTCCTTCCTCAGTGGACTACTTTGTATTTGTCCTTATTGATTGTTCCTTCCTAAGTGGACTACTTTGTATTTGTCCTTATTGAATTTCATCCTATTTACTTCAGACCATTTCTCCAGATCATTTTGAATTTTAATCCTATCCTCCAAAGCACTTGCAACTCCTCCCAGCTTGGTCTCGTCTGCAAACTTTATATGTTTACTCTCTATGCCATTATCTAAATAATTGACGAGGATACTGAACAGAACCGGACCCAGAACTGATCCCTGCGGGACCCCACTTGATATGCCCTTCCAGCTTGACTGTGAACCACTGATAACTATTCTCTGGGAACGGTTTTCCAACCAGTTATGCACCCATCTTATAGTAGTTCCATCTAGGACAGTATCAAAAGCCTTACTAATGTCAAGATATATCACATCTACCACTTCCCCCCCTATCCGCAAGGCTTGCTACCCTGTCAAAGAAAGCTATTAGGTTGGTTTGACACAATTGTTCTTGACAAATCCATGCTGACTGTTACTTTTCACCTTATTATCTTCTAGGTGTTTGCAAATTGACTGCTTAATTATTTGCTCCATTATCTTTCCGGGTACTGAAGTTAACCTGATTGGAATAATTCCACAGGTTGTCCTTATTCCCCTTTTTATAGACTGGCACTATATCTGCCCTTTTCCAGTCCTCTGGAATCTCACCTGTCTTCCATGACTCTTGAAAGATAATCGCTAATGGCTCAGATATCCCCTCAGTCAGCTCCTTGAGTATTCTAGGATGTATTTCATCAGGCATTGGTGACTTGAAGACATTAACTTGTTTAAGTCATTTTTAACTTGTTCTTTCCCTATTTTAGCCTCTGATTCTATCTCATTTTCACTGGCATTCATTCAGTTAGTTGTCCAATTGCTACTCAACTTCTTAGTGAAAACTGAAACAAAAAAGTTATTTGGCACTTATCCCATTTCCACATTTGCTGTTATTGTTTCCCCCTACTCTATTGAGTAATGGGCCTACCCTGTCCTTGGTCTTCCTCTTGCTTCGAATGTATTTGTAGACTGTTTTCTTGTTACCCTTTATTTCTCTAGCTAGTTTAATCTTGTTTTATGCCTTGGCCTTTCCAATGTTTTCCCTACATACTTGTATTATTTGTTTATATTCATCCTTTTTTTCCACTTTTTGTAAGACTCTCTTTTGAATTTCAGGTTATTGAAAGTCTCCTGGTTGGGCCAAGGTGGTCTCTTGAAATACTTCCTATCTTTCTTATGCTGTGGGATAGTTTGCTCTTATGTCCTTAATAGTGTCTCTTTGAAAAACTGCCAATTCTCTTGAACTGTTTTTCCCTTTCGACTTGTTTCCCATGGGATCTTACCTACCAACTCCCTGAGTTTGCTAAAGTCTGCCCTCTTGAAATCTATTATCTTTTTGTACTGTTTTCCCTCCTACCAGTCCTTAGACTCATGAACTCTCGCATTTCATGATCACTTTCACCCAAGCTGCCTTCCACTTTCAAATTCTCCCTCAGTTCCTCCCTATTTGTCAAAATCAAACCTAGAACAGCCTCTCCCCAGTGGCTTTCTTCACCTTCTGAAATGAAAAATTGTCTCAAATACATTCTAAGAACTTGTTGAATAATCTGTGCACTGCTGTGTTACTTTCCCAACAGATGTCTGGGTAGTTGAAGTCCCCCATCACCACCAAGTCCTGTGCTTTGGATGTATACACTAGTTATGATAAGCATTAAAACCATCTTCTCTTGTTGAAGCAGGAGCAATGTTTAAAACATTTTACATTCTGTTTCTTAATTAAAAGCAACAAGATATACTTAATATACTCACCATACTAATGAACGCTGGGTTGTTTATCAAGCTTGCCATGTCAAAACTCAGTCCTGTTCCAGTCTGTAAACAAATAATATCTGAAGAGTACTATGTCTAGGAAATTCCATTTGAGTTATTAAAAAAAACCTCACTGAAAAGAAAAACTAATTAAGGTAACTTACAGGACTGGAGAGGTCTCTTAGTTTCTGTTCAGCTATTTTCATATTTGACTTGTAAGAGTCATTTTCTGGATCAAGAACCAGTGCTTTTTGGTAACTGGTAATTGCTTCTTGGTATTTGTTCATAGAGGTCAGGGCCAACCTAGAGTGAAATAAAGAAAGCCAGTATAAGCGCATCAAAGTAGTAATGATACTAACAGTTTTGAATCTAATTAGCACAGGAGTAAGTGAGAGAATCTCACAACTAACTTAGATCCTGATCATTCCGAAATATATGTAAGTTTACTACCAGAATGTAAGTACTGATGCATATTGACTGGTGCTGGCATTTACTTTTGTCATACCACTTTCTGCAGCACAGATGATCCCCCAAGAACTCAGTCTTGCATATGTTCCACATACAGGCAAGCCTTATGAAAACTTTTTGCCACCAACGAAAATGCTAAATGCTTCTGGCTCTATTCTAGGCCCTGCCTTCACAAGTTATCAATTAGTGAAATACACAAGGGTGCTTCTTAGAGCTCTGTAACCATCTCTACGCAGAGTTGCTCTCTCAAGTAGGGCTCTAATCTGATACCCAATTCAGGATAACAGTCCTGCAATCATTTTTAAATGAACAGTCCCCAGGCCCACCTGTTAATCTTCCAAGAGTGGGAAGTTGGAACTCATATGGGAAATTCTCCAAGAAAAAAACCCCATTTACTTACCATAGTAATTACAGCTCCCTGAGATGATGACTACCCATATGGATCTATGCTCCCTGCTCATTTTCTCCACTTCTTTGCAGTCTCTTGTAGAGGGATTCCTTAATTAGTGATATGAACTAAAAGACATTTGTGGCAACGCAATCTCTTTGGAACCCAGAATGGGAAGGAGAGGAGCAGCAAGCTGCCCCAATGTACACTTCTTAGGCAAATCTTCTAAGCTCATGCACTAGTGGCATGCTAGAGCATTATCCACATAGACAATCATCTTGACAAAGCACAATTACTACAAGTAACTGTTTTATATTTGTTGTCCTATATGGTCACCTATATGGTTTAATACAGGGGCGGGCAAACTTTTTGGCCTGAGGGCCACATCGAGTTTTGGAAATTGTATGGGGAGCCGCTTAGGGGAGGGGGTCGTGGCCTGGCCCCCACCTCCTATCTGCCCCCCCCCCGGGACTCTGGACCCATCCAACCCACCCTGTTCCCTGACGGCCCTCCTCCCCCACCCCCCCCCAGGACCCCTGCTCCATCCACACTCCCCTGCTCCCTGTCACCTGACCGCCTCCGGACCTCTGCCACCCCATTCAACCCCTCCTCTCATTCCTGACGCCTCCCTCCCGGGACCCCTGCCCCATCCAACCACCCCTTCTCTCTGTCCCCTGATTACCCCTGGCCGCCCCATCCAACTCCTTCCTGACTGCCCCCATTCAACCCCCTATTCCCCCCCGACCACCCCGCCCCCTATCCACACCCCAGCCCCTGACCATCACCCCGAACTCACCTGCCCTCTACCCAACCCCCCCCCCCCCCCCCCCGCTCCGTGCCCCCTTACCGCGCTGCCTGGAGCACCGGTGGCTGGCGGCGCTACAGCCGCGCCGCCTGGCTGGAGCCGGGCGCCGCCTGGCTGGAGCCGGGCCGCGCCGCTGCCACCACGCAGCTCAGAGCACCAGGTCAGACCAGGCTCTGCAGCTGCGCTGCCCGAGGAGCTCACAGCCCCGCCACCCAGAGCATTGCGCCAGCAGCAGGGCCAGCTGAGGCTGCGGGGGAAGGGGGACAGCAGGGGAGGGGCCAGGGGCGAGCCTCCCGGGCCAGGAGCTCGGAGGCCAGGCAGGACGGTCCTGCGGGCCGTAGTTTGCCCACCCCGGGTTTAATACAATTTGTCCCTCTTCTAGTTGGGTTTCATGGTTATGTACTATGACACTTCTAATATATAAGGGTTTTCCACTTTGTTCATAGCTGCTACTTATGGCAGCTCCATTGTATCTAAGATATTGAATACTCAATCAGACCTACATCTGAATAGGTAGCTACAGAGAAAAAAGTTCAGTGATTATTCTGATATCTTAATATTTTTCTCAGTGTTCTGTAATCTTAGCAGTATAAGAAACTGAAGTCATCTAATTTTTCTACCTGCTTAGTCATGATGATGGAAAACCCCGGTAGGCTACATCTGAGGGTCATTAGAGAGACCATTCTCCAGAGTGCCAAAAGGAATCTCTTAAGTAATTTATTGATCATATTATTTTTAGATTCCCTAAATATCATGCTAGCTATGCCAGACTGTTAAATTATGTTAATTTAAATTATAGGGGATCCTCGTTATCACCAAAGTTGAACAAGTCATTGTCCACTGCACTTCAGACCACAGACTTTGGCACAGACACATTTACAGAAGCCAGTACTATGCTGGCCATAGTTCTCCCTTCAGATTAGGGCCAAGAGCCCTTTCAAACATGGAGACATTCATAAAACTTCAGGTAGTAAAGATGCATAATCCCATTTGATCCTTCCAGACAGCTCTCACTGTGCTATATTCACATTTTTCACTAGATTCGACCATTAGTATTCACAGAAGCAGCATTCATATTTTCATTCAATATTCAGAATTAAAATTCATGTTTTGAAATTTAAAAAGCTAAGGACCAAAGTCAGACCTTACATGCACATATACAGAGCTCACTGACTTCAATGAGAGCCATGTATGTGCTCTGAGGGAAGAATTTAGCACTAGATATTTGTTTTATTATTAAAATTTCTTTAAAGAGGTTTACCAGATGAACTTCACTCTTACTGGTTAGGGGGTCTGATTTTTATATACATATAGATGCATGGAATGTCTGACCTGCTTTGGCATTTATGGGTCAATGTAATCACAGTCTTGCCTACAAGTTATTATTACAACATAGACTCATAGACTTTAAGGTCAGAAGGGACCATTGTGGTCATCTAGTCTGACCTCCCGCATGATGCAGGCCACAAAAGCTGACCCACCCACTTTCCCTTAACTCAGCTGTTGAAGTCTCCAGATGGTGATTTAAAGACTTCAAGTCGCAGAGAATCCTCCAGCTTGCGACCCCTGCCCTATGCTGCGGAGGAAGGCGAAAAACCTCCAGGGCCTCTGCCAATCTACCCTGGAGGAAAATTCCTTCCCGACCCCAAATATGGCGATCAGTAGAACCCCGAGCATACAGGCAAGAATCTCCAGCCGGACCCTCATTTTACCAGCGATGGCACGTTATTGCCTAATTGACTAAAATCACGTTATCCCATCAAACCATTCCCTCCATGAACTTATCTAGCCTAATCTTGAAGCCAGGGAAGTCTTTCGCCCCCACCGTTTCCCTCGGAAGGCTGTTCCAAAATTTCACCCCTCTGACGGTTAGAAACCTTCGTCTAATTTCAAGCCTAAACTTCCCCACGGCCAGTTTATATCCATTTGTTCTCGTGTCCACATTAGTACTGAGCTGAAATAATTCCTCTCCCTCCCTGGTATTTATCCCTCTGATATATTTAAAGAGAGCAATCATATCAGCCCCTCAGCCTTCTTTTGGTTAGGCTAAACAAACCGAGCTCCTCGAGTCTCCTTTCATAGGAAAGGTTTTCCATTCCTCGGATCATCCTAGTGGCCCTTCTCTGTACCCGTTCCAGTTTGAGTTCGTCCTTTTTAAACATAGGAGACCAGAACTGCACACAGTACTCCAAATGAGGTCTCACCAGCGCCTTGTATAACGGAAGCAGCACCTCCTTGTCCCTACTAGAAATACCTCGCCTAACGCATCCCAAGACCGCATTAGCTTTTTTCACAGCCACGTCACATTGCCAACTCATAGTCATCCTGCGATCAACCAGGACTCCGAGGTCCTTCTCCTCCTCCGTCACTTCCAACCTATGCGTCCCCAGCTTATAACTAAAATTCTTGTTAGTCATCCCTAAATGCATCACCTTACACTTCTCACTATTAAATCTCATCCTATTACTATTACTCCAATTTACAAGGTCATCCAAGTCTCCCTGCAGAATATCCCGATCCTTCTCCGAATTGGCAATACCTCCCAACTTTGTGTCATCCGCAAACTTTATCAGCTCACTCCTACATTCGGTTCCGAGGTCAGTAATAAATAGATTAAATAAAACCGAACCTTGAGGAACCCCACTGGTGACCTCCCTCCAACCTGACAGTTCACCTTTCAGTACTACCCGCTGCAGTCTACCCTTTAACCAGTTCTTTATCCACCTCTGGATTTTCATATCGATCCCCATTTTTTCCAATTTAACCAATAATTCCTCATGCGGCACAGTATCAAACGCTTTACTAAAATCGAGGTATATTAGATCCACCGCATTTCCTTTATCTAGAAGGTCTGTTACTTTCTCAAAGAAGGAGATCAAGTTGGTTTGGCACGATCTGCCTTTCGTAAATCCATGTTGTAATTTGTCCCAATTGCCATTCGCCTCAAGGTCCTTAACTACTTTCTCCTTCAAAATTTTTTCCAAGACTTTGCATACTACAGATGTTAAACTAACAGGCCTGTAGTTACCCGGGTCACTTTTTTTCCCCTTCTTGAAAATAGGAACCACATTAGCTATTTTCCAGTCCAACGGTACCACCCCCGAGTTTACAGATTCATTAAAAATTATCGTTAAGGGGCTTGCAATTTCTCGTGCCAGTTCCTTCAATATTCTAGGATGAAGATCATCCGGTCCGCCCGATTTAGTCCCGTTTAGCTGGTCAAGTTTGGCTTCCACCTCTGATGCTGTAATGTCAATCCCCCCTCCTTTATTCCCCTCTGTCCTGCTCACTCTATTTCTAAGCCCTTCATCAGCCTTATTAAAGACCGATGCAAAATATTCATTTAGATATTGTGCCATGCCTAGATTATCCTTAATCTCCACTCCATCTACATTCTTCAGCGGTCCCACTTCCTCTTTCTTTGTTTTCTTCCTATTTATATGGCTATAAAACCTCTTACTATTGGATTTAATTCCCCTCGCAAGGTCCAACTCTACACGGCTTTTGGCCTTTCTCACTGCATCCCTACATGCTCTGACCTCAATAAGGTAGGTTTCCTTGCTGATCCCTCCCCTCTTCCATTCTTTGTACGCTTTCTGTTTTTTCTTAATCGCCCCTTTGAGACGCCCGCTCATCCAGCTAGGTCTAAATCTCCTGCCTACTATCCGTTTTCCCTTCCTCGGGATACAGGCCTCGGACAGCTCGTGCAACTTCAACTTGAAATAATCCCAGGCGTCATCTGCCTTTAGATCCCTAAGTATGTTAACCCAATGCACTTCCCTAAGTAGTTGCCTTAATTTATTAAAGTTGGCCTTTTTGAAATCATAAACCTTAGTCACAGTTTTATTTCTGTTAATCCTTCCATTTAGTTTAAACTGAATTAGCTCATGGTCACTCGAGCCAAGGTTGTCCCCTACAACCATTTCCTCAACGAGGTCCTCACCACTCACCAGCACCAAATCTAGAATTGCATCCCCCCTCGTCGGTTCAGTTACTACTTGATGAAGGAATTCATCTGCTAGCACGTCTAGGAACATCTGAGCCCTATTATTGTTACTAGCATTTGTACCCCAGTCAATATCTGGGAAGTTAAAGTCCCCCATGATTACACAGTTCTTATTAGTTTTTACTTCCCTAAAAACATTAAATAGTTCTCTGTCCGCATCCAGGCTAGATCCCGGCGGTCTATAGCACACCCCAAGCAGTATCTCAGGGGAGGCTCTAGTAGTTCTTTTACCCAGTGTAATTATTGCCCAGACAGACTCCGTCTTATCCATTCCATCACTTATTATTTCTTTACATTTAACCTCATTATTGACATACAATGCCACTCCCCCACCTTTACCTTTCTTCCGGTCATTCCTAAACAGCACATACCCTTCCATACCTGTACTCCAATCATGACTACCGTTCCACCACGTTTCGGTTATTCCTACGATATCAGGTTTCATTTTTTGGACAGGCTTGTAACTCAAATGGTAAAGGCCTGTATTTCTGGTGTCAAGGGTCCTAGTTTCTAACTCCCACACTCTAAGCATGCAATGATTGATTGCCCTGCCCAGTTATGACAGGACAAAGAAGTCACAAAGCAACTGCATGGGCACTCTGGGAAATATCCCCAGCACAAAAGCGCCTCTGCACAGGGACTATTGAAAAAAGTCATAAGGATGAATTTCCCTAAGTGTGCAGATGTGAATTCGTAATAGTATGTACTTAAGAGTGCGATGTTAGGGTCAGAAGAATTACTAAATAAACAGCACTTTCCACCTCAACAGATCCGCTTCCTAGGTGTATTTAAGTGAGAAAAATAAGTTTGTACTCCTGTTAGCTCTGCAAACCCAACACTTTTGAGAGTGGGACCTGGATTCTATTCTCTATTCATTATCATTAACAGAACAGTTGTTGTTCCAGTTACAGAATAATTACTGGTGATTATGTAGGAGCGAGAAAGAACACACTTTGACTCCCTCGATTGAGTTTGCAGTGCTGATAAACTGAAGAAAAAAATCTGTAGTGTAAACAGAGCAAATCTGACAGGAAGTCAGTAGGAGAGAACATGTACATGGAACCTCATGCCAGCTTTAGTCATAGAAAACAACTGCACTTTTAGCACCAGATCTTCAGTCAACACAAACTGGAATTATGCCATTGATTTAAATAGAGCTACACTGATTTACACCTTCCAAAGATCTTGCCCTTAATGCTTATATAAATCTGGATTATCTTACCCCATTCTCCCATATGCTTTGCTGTATTTTGGATCTATTGCTATCGCTCTCTCACAGTCTTTTATTGCTTCATTGTAGTTGCTGAGCTTGCTTTGAGCAGCAGCCCTAAAGTAGGGGGAAAATAACATATTTAAGAAAAGTCTGAGCATCCAGATTTAGGCCCCAAAGACCACACTTAACATTAAGAACATGTTTAATCCTACTGACTACTCAGTTACATTATAGAAAATTTGCTCACCTAGCTTGACTTCAGCAGGACTGTTCAAGTGCTTAAAGTTAAACATGTGTAAGTGCCTTACTGACTTAGAGCCTTCAATTATATAGAGTCATATCTTACAAAAAACATAATAGTGTGGAAAAGCGTATGAGAACCAGAATACGGATACACACAAAATACATCATTAAATCAATTATAACAAGACAAACTGTCAAATGGTAGATCTGGTGATATATGATGACTGTCTAGGAAAACAAGTATTATGTACAGTCATCCTTTTGCAGCAATAATACTTTTTGTTTTCACTCCTCACTGTTCAAAGGATCTCATTGATCTCTCTCTCCCTCTTTACGCCTCTACCTATCAGTCTCATATCACAATGACAATCCTTCTGTTGAGGTCAATTATCCCTCAGGTGCCTGGCTCCAGGAGAATTGCTAGAGGAGCTAGAAGCTCTACAATGACTGACCATGTATTTGATCTATACTGATTTTTTTCAAAGTCTCTGCAGAAATACAGGTGTGTGTGTGTGTGTGTGTGTGTGTGTGTGTGTGTGTGTGTGTGTGCGCAATGCCACTCATGCTAGTAGGTACGTCTGGATAAAGAGGCCTAATAATTTCTGAATCACTGAATTATTACTGCACCTTTACCAGGGAAACACTAATTATTTTTACATATGATTTATGAGTTAAGACAATAGAGTGGCCAAGCCAAAGAGTTCAGATCAGTATTCAAATTCAATCTTTCCCATGGTTTAAGAGTATTCAGAAAAAACATTCCAGCTTGTCTTTCCATAGTTAAAATGCTAGTTTACAGAAGGAGGAATATTTAATTCTGCAAAGCATTTTGTGCTAGTTTTCCATGAAAAATTCTGTGTAAAATGATTTTTTTTTTATTTAAACCTTTTTCCTACTATGCCCTCTGAATCTGTCTAGGTTTGATGGAACAAATTACTTCCCTTCCTACTGGGTTGTGTTCATTGTCTTTAATTATATGAACCGCTTTACAACTGTTCAACCCCACTGAGGTCAATACAGTTGCATGAGTGTAATCAAAGGCAGTATTTAGCCCCGCATGCACTTCAATTTTTTTTTTTCATGTTTAGAGACAGACTCAATGGACCAAATAAGGAATCAGCCTGATTAGGCTCTCCCTTTTTCTTAAGATAAAGCAACCCCTCCCTCCTCTGCTTCAACTTATGTCTGCACCATCCTCAAAACTCCTGGAGCAAAACTCAATCCTAGTTTTAAATGACTTCCACTGGCAGTGTACCCACTTATGCCTTACAGTACCAACTCATTGCAAGTTGTACATATTTTCCGTACTCACTGAATATCAAAGTAGTAGTAGTTACTTTGTGTTGCTAATTACATACATTTTGGGATCATTCAAAGCCTACTGGAGTTAATGGGAGTCTTTCAATTGGCTTCAATGGGCTTTGGATCAGGTCCTACATGACCAGTTTACATCTAGAGAGAATTTATGGCACTGCTGTCTTATCAGAGAAAAGATATGGTTCAAACTCTGAACTACTGCCTTAAATATGTAATGCCATCTTAGTAAATGTTTGTGGTTCCTCTGTATCCTTGTGCTTGTCTCTATCTACTATATAATTCACTTGTTTAGTAACTAAAAGTAAAATCTGTATTCGAACTGTAGAACTGTTACTTTTGCAATAATCCTGGCATAAAGATATTTAGCTCCTATATAATGTTTTACATCTTCAAAGCACTTTACAAATATTTTTGCTCTGGAAAATTAATGCATATTAGGCCTGATCCATTAGAATTCCATAGAGTGGATCCCCCTAGCTCAAATGGGCTTTGAAACAGGCCTTTACTAATTTCTTGTGTAGAAGTTGCTTCAAGTTGCCAACATCAGTCACCAAATAAAGTCTTGAAACAAAGTTAAAATCTACACGACAAATATAATGAAGACAAACATTTGAGTATAGTTAAAATGATACATTTTAAAATGTGCATAACCAAACTGGTATAAATGAAATGTTGTTACTCACTGAAAAGGAGGGCTTTTCACTTTACCTTGTTTTGATCTAGTTCGGTTTTTCTTTTTAAAATTATCTCTATGAAGTTTAATGGATATTTTGTTATTTTTTTACCTGTTACAATAATATACTGCATTATTTGGATCCAGCTCTATAGCATGAGTATAACAATCCACTGCAGCAACATAATTTTCTTCTTTCATGTGATTATTACCTGAAATAAATTGTAAAAATGATGTTTTAAGATAATTAAAGGTGTAATTCTAGATCTGAAAGATAAACACAGAGCAGAATCACTACACTACAGTACCTCACAAAGCAGTTGGGACTGTGTTGCCTTTTGTGATTTACTTTTCAGAAAAAAGATTTTGTATTAGTCTGCTGAATATACAGTACACTTTTTTCCATGCAGACTTGTTATCTACAAAGCAGCACAACACTTAATGTTTACAGCCCTCTCAATAATCTACATACTTACTAGGCAGTTCCCTGCTGTTGAGCAAGGAACCAGTTTGTTGGGAACTGGCTCAATGGGCTGGTCAACCACAACAGCTTAGCTGCGGTTTGGATTGGTCAGGATGGATATCCTAGCAGGTCTCACAACTTAATGAACTAGATGTGGAGACCCTTTTTGATTTAATTCACCCAAAACTTGCCTGTAACTACAACCATAACATGAGGACTCTAAAAACAAGGACAACAAAGATGGGCAGGTAAATGAACAGTCCCATGCAGCTACCAGTAGCTCTTTCATGAAGACACTGAGGACATATATACCACAAGTGCCATAAGATGACTCAGATGCAGAAGTACTCACCAACACCTCAGCAGATGCATCACTAGTCAACACTTAGGAGACTAAAAATGTTATGCAGCCAGGAAAGGAAAACCACCAAGCAGCACTAGCACAGTAAAAGGAAAAAGGACCCTGCCTTACTTTTCTCCCCATCCCTTGTACCATGTCTGGCAGCAGTACAGGCACAGGCCATAATCCCACTCAGGCAGGGAAAAAACTCAGATTTAACAGGAAGAGACTAACAAAACTTTAAGTCCTGGCAAATGGGCCAAGGTAAGAGAAGGAACACAACAAAGAAAGTATGAAGGAAGAAGAGTACAGGGAGCTGACATGCTCCAGAAGGCGCTGAGTCCTCTCCATGCAGGACACATGGCTGAATGAGGAAGATCCTTCGGTCTCAGCCATTGGCAGTGAAGGGACCAACATTCCAAATTAACAGAACCATACAGATTTTTCAACTCTGTTATAACTGATACACAATGAGGTTACTCGTGGCAATATAGTATGAGAAGTTGAATCATAAATATTTCACATATTAGCAAAGTCACTTCCATTTGGAAGGAATGCATAATCTTCACAGAGCCAGGTGTAAGTGTAACAGGGAGTAGAGTCTAGTAACGTAGCTAATGGATCACAAATTAATTTAAACAATAATGTGGTTTGAAATAAATGACAGGACTAGGTGGCATGTCACTAACTTTTCAGCTAGTTGGTAAATTCTCTCTTTAGTATTGGGGGTGAGTCAACAGGTTGCTATGGATGCATAGACTGGGCAGGTCCATCCAGTGTGGCTGCAGCTGTGACCGAGATAGACCCTGCAGAGGGGCAGTTCTCATCTCAGACAATGACTAAAAACAGCTAAGTATGTTTCTGTGTTTCATAGATTACAAAACAGAAGGGACCATTGTGATGATCTTATCTGCCCTCCTACATAACACAGATCATGGCACTTCCCCAAAATAATCCCTAGAGCACAGTTTTTAGCAAAACATCCAATCTTGGTTTACAAATTGTCTGTGAGAAAGAATCTACCATGACCGTTGGTAAATGGGTCCGGTGGTTAATTACTCTCACTGTTAAATTCACACCTTGTTTCCAGTATGAATTTGTCAAGCTTCAACTTCCAGCTACTGGATCGTGTTAAACCTTCTCTGCTAGATTGAAGAGCCCATTATTAAATATTTGTTCCCCGTGTAGATACTTATTAGGGATGTAAAATGTTAACCAGTAAGCATTAGTCTTACTGGTTAACCCACCTTAACCATTAACCCCCGGGCCGGCCCACCTGCCAACCCCAGCAGCCCCACGCTGGCCGGCCGGATCAGCCCCAGCCAGCCAAACCCAACCCCAGCCACGTCGCCTGGCCAGAGCAGCCCCAGCCATGCCGGCCAGCCGAACCCGACCCCAGTCCCCCTCCCTTTAATCAATTAACCGTTTAAATTAAATATTTTAATCATTTAAATGGTTAACTTTTTAAATGATATTTACATCCCTAATACTTATAAACTGTAGCCAAGTCACCCCTTAACCTTCTGTTAAGCTAACTAGATAGACTCAAAGGGCTCAATCGTTGTAAGGCATGCTTTCTAATCCTTGAATCATTCTCGTGGCGCTTCTCTGAACCGTCTCCAATTTAACAACATTCTTCTTGAATTGTAGGCACCAGAACTGGGCACAGTATTCCAGCAACAGTCACACCAGTGCCAAATACAGAGGTAAAATAACCTCTCTACTCCTGAGATTCCCATTTATTCATCCCAGGATCGCATTCGCTCTTTTGGCCACAGTCTCACAATGAGAGCTCATGTTCAGCTGATTATCCACCACAACCCCCAAATCTTTTTCAGAGGCACTGCATCCCAGAGCCTCACTGACAAATGCATAGCTGGAAAGCAGTCTGTCTTACCTCTGGATTAGTATAGTTAAAATAGGTATTAGTGTTATAAGAATGTGCTTAGTGTTTAGATTTAATGGAATACTGCATGTATTAATCCTACTTATAATATCTGTATCCCATGGTATAAAGTTATATTGAGTGTTAGCATCGTAAACCTCTAATTGTGTAACCTACCAAAGAGGAAAAGAAGCATTAATTAAGGTAAAGTGCTCGTTCTTCACATAAGATGGCCGACTGTAGACAAATGAGGCATTGTGTAGGACCAAGGGAGAGATACCTTGTTGACTGCATTTCTAATTCCCTCCAGGAAGGGGAAACCTATACATTAACTCACCCCATCAGCTTGGAATCTGGGGTGAAGGGGAGAAAAAATCCCTGACAAGGAAAAACTTGTTTCTTTATGCTGTTTGATCTCTGAGGGGCAAAGATTTCTAAGCATAAGCAAGAGATCCCCATGCTACTTGGCATGGGTAGGCCCTAAAGATCATGTAAAGTTGCTTATTACAGAAACTTATACTACCTTTTTAAAATCTAAGACAGTAACTCATTTGTGAGTGTATGTTTCCTGTTTTAGCCTTCTAAATAATGCTCTTATTTCTTAGTTAATACATCTTTAGTTAATTTATTACAGGATTGGCTACAGGAGTTGTCTTTGGTTGAGATCTGAGTACAAATTACCTGGGATAAGTGACTGGTCCTTTAGGATTGAGAGTAACCTGAATATTGTGCTTTTTGGTGTAAAGTGACCATCTATCACATAGTCAACTTGCCTGGGTGGCAAAATAGACTGGAATGCCCCATGGGACAGTCTGTGATTCCATGGTAAAACTGTTATAGTGCTTTAGGAGTTCAAACTTGTTACTGGGTTGATGAAATCTAATTATACACCACACAACCAGTTTGGGGCTTCTGCCCTGGCTTTTGACAGTCTGTCCTGAGGTTGGCACTCATGGTCAGGAGCCACTCCAGACAGTATAACTTTTGGTATAGGTGGCAGGATTCACATGTTACAGGTCAATTGGATTTATAGATCATAATCCAGAGCTATTAAAAGTTAAAACTTGATATTGAGAGTGAAAGGTTAAAGAATAGACACAATGAGTAGACCACAGTCATATTATGGTCTTGAGACAAAAGACCTTGAAACGTTATGTAAGGAGAGGGGAATATCCAATAAACAGAAAACCCCAGATCAGGAGCTAAGCACCCGCCTGCCCCAGATGCCATGGAGATTGCTGCAGTGGAACTGACTCGACTGCTTGTAGCGGGCAGCCCAGGGAGAACGTAAGCCCCAGAGACTGATGGTGGACCCCCAGATCAAGGAGATCAAAGAAACCGAAGAGGCTGAGGAGACAGCCCACCACAGATGCATGGAACAACTGGAAGCTCAATACAGAGCTCACACATTACAGCTCAAAGTACCGGAGCAATAAAAGGAGTTTGCTCAACCAGTTTGGGGTTTCTGCCCTGCTTTTTGACAGTCTCCCCTGAGGTTGGCACTCACGATCATGAGCTACTCCAGACAGGACCGGCGCAACCCATTAGGTGACCTAGGCGATCGCCTAGGGTGCTAACATTTGGGGCGCAGCGGCCGGATCTTCGGCCGCCCCGGTCGTCGGCGGTATTTCGGGGCGGCATTTTGGGGGCGGGATCTTCCGCCGCCTCTGTCGGGGGCGGCATTTCAGGGGCGGGACCTTCCGCCGCCTAGGGCGGCAAAAAAGCTGGCGGTGCTCCTGACTCTAGACAGCGTGACACATCCTTATCAATTACATACCTTCATCCTTCAGCTGGTCAGCCTTTTCAATATCTTCTGGCAATGAATCGGAGAGAGGCAACATGTCATTCTACATTTAAAAAAAAAATCAAAAACAAATAACTAGAAGTATATTCTGATTCAGGTGTAGGCCCTGGCTACATTAATGGCTTCTTCCTCAACCTTCATCCTGAAAGGGGTTGTGTAAACACAGATACCTTTTAGTGATTGCACCATTAGGCCTTAAGTCAGCAAGGGATCATACCATTTCTGTAATACACACTAGACCAAGATAGTTGTCTGTTCCCACTTAAAATCTTACAGCAATATCCCCCTGCCCCAGTAAAGTGGGGGAGAGGAGGGATTTAGTATGACCTCTGATATCCCCATTTTCTTCCTCCCAAGTTTTCTCTCTGCTTTCCTGGCGCCAACAGTATTCTTCCTATGTTGGATCCCTTTGAATTTTAAAAGTATAGCTTTTAGTTTTACCTAAACTGGTGGTGTGGAATGCTTTAAGAGACTACATTTTCTCCATGGGAGGGGATACGCACTGGAGCTGGGGGCAGAGGGACCAGGAAGCTGTGGATGACCTCAATCAGTTTCTAGTCAACTGTCTTTGGAATTGCAAAATGCCTAAGTGTCACTGAGGGCAAGTATCCTTCATGATAGAAAGAAGCCCATTCTTTTTAGTAACATATTTTACATGGGTTATCTTTGCCTTGACTGAATGTATGTCCTGTCAGAGTCCAAAAACTATCCTGTTCTCCTATCTATTACAGGAATTTCACTTGAATATCATTTTTATCAAGTTTCCACATTGTTTTGACGTATATAACATTTTAAGATTCCACACCATAGTCACAATCTTAATTGGCTAATGATAAAGTAAGTCTAAAAGACTAAAATCAATTCTTACCTTGTGAAAAGAATTTGAGAACATTTCTGTCAACTGCTGTGGCACTGCAAGATGCGTATCTTCTAGGCTAATCTTAAAAACAGTCTCCAAACACTGAATTGCAACTTCAAAGAAATGAAAGCATGATTTAAAAAAAAATCACTATTTTCTCAATAGAAATGTGTAAATAAAACTAACTAATAAAACTAAAAATAAATAAGGCAAAGGTACACTTCTTGACATATTTGTTGGCTAATTAAGCCTAAAAACAAAAGGCAGTTCTTTGGAGAAGTTCCCCTAATGGAAAGAAAAAATAACCTGTTTAGTCTCTACTAGTCAACTTTGCACGGCAATAGAGGCAGAAGCTCTTTAGTGTTTATATATAGAGAGCTTAGCCACCAAACTTAATTCCTGATCCAGACACACTTTTTTTAATACTCACTTTTTTTTATTTCATTTTTGACCTACAATGACTAAATTTAAAAACAAAAGATAAAACAGCACATATTATTTAATGTAGATATATATGCTAGCTACACATAAAAAACTGCTATTTTTATAATTGTCTACTACATATAATTGCCTGAAAGCAACACATTTATGACATTATGTGTAACACAAAAGATGGGCCAATTCTAAACTGAAATATCTAAGTAATAATTACTGTTTTCAAATGTGTACATTTTACTTTGCAAACAAAAGATTTTTACTAACAGCTGCTTTATTAATCATAGGCTCTCATCCTGCAAAGGAATCCACCTGTGAAATCCCTTGCACTCACACAAAGTCCCACTGATGCCCGAGCCTAAGGATCCACATGAGCAGATCCATTCCCAGGATCAGAGGGCCCCAATCCTCCAAACATTTAAGCAAATTCATAACTTTACTCATGTAAGCAGTTCCAATGATGTCTATAGGACTGCACATGAGTGACATGCTTAAGTGTTTGTAGACACAGTCATAGATTGTAATCTTTATATATAGCTTAGAGAGGGTGTCTAATTCATGTATCTTAAGGTTATGGGGCAAGTATTCAACACATTGTGTGGGAATCCAGCAGCATGACTCCCATTAAGGTACTGCTAGTTTTAGACTCAAAACTGAAAAAGGGTATGAAATGTTTTTAAAAAACCCCGATGTGAATAGAAACTTATTCCTACATTTTCTTTTTAATTTAATAAAAACAGGGTGGTTGGTTTTTTTTTTTTAATATAAACCAGAGATAACCTCAAGAAATTAAATTCAAATAAGGGTCTGAACTTCCCAAAAGTTCAGGGTGCATCAGGATCATGTGTGTTGAGGGTCCATTCTAATTTTAACATTCAGATGTGGCATTGTGAATCTGAACAATGATAATATTGAGCTAGTGCAGGGGAATCGGAAAGGAAAATCTACTAAAAATTAACAATAACTGATGTTAAGGAGTCTATTTTTTATTGTTCCAACTGAGAGAAATGCAAAAAGTAAATACCCAGCATAAATGGTAAAATGTAAAATAGATTTATTTAATTATTTCAGTCTTGATAACATACAGTAAGTTATAAGTAACAAAAGTAAGTAAAATTCTTACATATTTTATGCTGACAATGACTCTTTAATATTGATTGGGTACATGGCTAATTATTAACACTGCACAGAAAGTTTGCTTCTGTGTTCTGTAATGTTAACCAGGTTCTGTGCCATTCAGTAAAAAACAATTCAGGGTCTGAGTTAAATTCCCTCTCTTCCTTGCACTAGACCTCCATGACAAGAAACTTAATTGTGGTAAACTGACTATTGATTTTAGCCTGTTAATGAAGATCTAGTGGTGAGTTGGTGACTTTCAAACCATTTTATTTGTGACCTAAATTCAAATCTTATCTTCTGAGGTGAAAGACAAGTAAAATATCCCACTGCATTTCCATGGAGTACATATTCTGTGGAAAACTACATGCACAATTCCATTAACAATAAGTGAATTATATTAATAGGACTTTTACAATGCCTGTCAGAGAATCAGTGGAATAGGGTATCCAGTTTCTCTTGACAATTTACTACGAAGTATTAACTGTCATATATAAATGCTAAATGTAGGCTTTCCCTTGGAGAGTAGCTCAGCAACCCATGTGTGACAGAGTGCTGAGTCATGACAGACAAATCAGCACTCTGATCACTGTAGCCTCAATTAGTTTCCCCAGCAATGGCTGATTGAGGAAATTGGGAGGAATCAGAGGGAGAGGCTGGGTGAGTTAAGGAATTAACTAGTGCATCAGCTGACTAGCGTGATAAAAGCTAGGAAGTGTTGTGGGGAGGACAGGAGTAGCTGTGCCCAGATTGAAGGTGATCCCAAGGAAGCAAGACCTCTCTTCCTCTCAGAGCCCTGATGAATAGGGGCTGATGGTCATAGGAATTAGGACTCTTGTTTTGCACTGTACAGATGTCGGTGGAGGGGGCTTGACTAAGTTTTCCTTTAGTGTCCACTCAGTATGAGAGTCTGAGCAGTTCCTGGGGTGGCCACAGATGCGGGGAAAGGACACATATTCCATCACACTTATTTTTACCCTCAGGCAACCCCTTTTCTAAATGCCTCACCTCATTTTTAACTCAGCCTAAGAACAGAAACTATAGTTTAAAACACTTAAAAATATTTTAATTTTCACTCTTCTCACTTTTGGGGGGAAAATGCATTAAGTCTATGTGATGATTCCTAGCCCCTCATCTTGTTTGTTTCTGTTTGGGGAAGTGGGGAAGAGAACTCCCAACTCTAACAGATCAAATTATGCTTATATAAAATATTCTGGATGTATTACTACTATTAATATTAGAATAAATTTCCATGGTAGAAATAACTGGCTCATATATTACAGTGAGCTCACACAATTCCCATTTAACTGGAAAATTAACACAATCTGAGTCTTTATAATTCCTCTGCCACGATTTTAACAAATGTTAGTACCCTTATGGGATAAATCAATGAAATAGACTTTTTCTTCCCACAGGATGATAGTCTCCTGCTGCTATGTAAATGGCAAGCCAAAACAAAAGACTTTATTAAAAATAAATGTGGAGCCAAAGCACAAATATTTGTTTTCAAAATGGGAGAGATTGATCCTTTGACAATGTGTAATTTTTTAATAAACTAAGCAACTGAGGTGAAACCTTAACCCCACTGACATCAAAATGGAGCCAGGATTTCACTCCAATTATATACAGTAGTTGCAATAATTTGTCTGAAGGATATCTGTATGGAATAAATGCCACTTGCTCTCTATCCCACTACCACACTCCTGCTATCTGACTGTCACTGGCAGATTAATTCACCCCAGAGCAGAGGGCTAGGCAAGGTCCTCCACACCACTTAAGCCCTCAGTGAAATTCACCTTGATTCACAGGACCAGTGCAAGGACCTCTGCTTTACCTAAACCACAGGCTTTGCGGTGGTGGCACTTACTAGGATCAATCCCTTCTTACACTACCTGTCGGTGCAGTGTACGAGGGGTCACAGATTCCAAGGACAGAAGGGACCACTGTGATAATCTAGTCTGACCTCATGTAATAATTGGTAATAAAACTTCCCCAAAATAATTCCAGTTTGAACTACACACTGATCCCACATAGGCTGGTGCTGAAGACAGCAATGAAGTGTAGATGCTGGAATGGCCAACGGAAGAGCAAAAGCAGCCATTTAAACACACTGCATAAATGAGGTGGAAGGACTGAAGCTACTAATCCATACGCTGGAGAATCAGGTGCAAGAGAACTATCTATTCTATTCAGGCTTTTGTACTGTGCTCATCACCATAGTTTCTGAGCACCTTCCAGTCATGCATTATGTGACTGTTTTTCTCTCATTCTCTCCCCAGAGGGAGAAGCATGTGTAGTGGAGAGTCTTGTTTTTGGTAAGGTTTTATTTGTTTTAAATACATATATCTGTTGCTATGTGTTTGCATTAGAGGAAGTAAGATCAAAGAAATGCACCTTGCACTCAGAGCAGAAAGTATTGAGGTTTGTGGTGGTGTTAGTTTTTGGGAGAGTTCATTCCAGTCTCGGGCCATTCCTCACCCACACATGAAAGTTCTGTCTCACACACAGATTAGCTTTACTCTTGCTGTTGAGAATTCCATTGTACCAGAGGAGTTGTCAACCACAGACTTTGTCCTGGCTGCATAGCAGATCCAGACCCTGCAAATGGCAGGGTGCGTGTCACCTCCCCAGTTCACCCTCTGATTTCTGTTTATGCAGGTGAGTGAATTCCACAAATGAAACATGCAAATGAGCAGTACTTCTACACTGCAGTGAACTTCACCTATAGTCTGATATACTTGTATGCTTCAGCCAATCAGAGTACATTTTATCAACAGAAGATGGCTTTGAAAAGCATGCTGTACTTTTATTTTGATAAAGTCTTCAACTGGTTGGTTGTTTTTTTTTTTGTATAGTTTGTTTGGTATTTGATAGTTAACAATTATACAATGCTTTACAACCCCACAGCACATTGTAAGGTACATAGAGTACCCATGTACTGCATGGACCAAATTCTTCCCTCACAGTCTTGTTGGGAGCTATGTTCACACATTCATGGGCAAGATTTGGCTTGACATTTATTTCACATAAAATAAAGTTAACTTCTATAGCTAAAAAAGGATCAGCTATGCAAATTGGTTGGCAACGATGCTGTATATTGTATAATGCAACATATGGTACCATATTTTTGGCAACATAAAACTCTAAAATTAGGACTTCAGTTCTCTGTTAAAATATGCTCAATTGTGGGAGTGTTCAATTTTATCTTTGTGCGTTTACATACCATTAAAAGTATTATAATCCACTTTTGTTTAGAAAATAAATCTCTATGAAAATTGTAGTTCGTTTGCCTCAGGGCAACTCTAGCCAACATCTGTGTCAAATAAGTGATCAGTTAACCCTTCTTAGTTATAAACCATCAACATTTATCAGTATTTTATTAAAAAACAATATGAATAAAAAAATCCTACTTCATAATTTTATTTCTAAAAGTGTGGCCTTTTTATCAATTGGAAATAAGTTTCTCAACAGATATTGGGATATTTTAAATTAATATAGTTGTTCATCACATATCAAATGCACTGACTATTTCAGCTTTTGTTGTTAAACTGCATTTTTAAAATATGTTTTAAAAACAACAGTCTAGATAACACAATCTCTCTTTCCTGTCCATATTAGTGAACAACTGTGTTACACACATCCAGGCCAGTAGAAACCATACTTCAAACCACATTTACACAAACAGGGAATCTGTGATTGAATGATATGTTTAAACATGACACAAGAAGAGTGCACACTAAACCAGGTTCTAAAAAAATGTAAAGAGTCATCAGGGAAGGAGTTAACCATATTAAAAACTTTGGTAAAGGCATGTCTGCATGGGGGCACTCAGGAAAATTAATATGAATCAACTAAAGGTGTGAAGTCAATGCCTATAAAGCATGTTAAACCCCCATTTGGATGTTCTTGCTCAGGAGTAAAGTGGTCTTAGTTTGCTGTAACTTAATCTTCCTTTGCCAAGACAAAAATATACCTATCAAGAATCCTTACCACTATGTGATACTTGGAATCACTAATAACAGCCCTCTTCAGCATTACTGCTCTTACAATAAAACATGTTTGTCAAGACATATAAATGGTGCATTCTCTGAGCATTCACTCTGAGAGGCACTAGCCTGCCCTCAAATAGTACGTGGAGCTCCTATCAATATTAACAAGAGCTTTTCATGTGCATCAAGGTAGAATATGGCTGTTCATGATTTAGCCGCCGCGTCCCCCCTCCCCCCGCTTGCCAATACAGATGCTGTTGACAGAAGTGTTGTTCTTCATTGTGTTATCCATAGCTTATAGCACATATGAAAAGTTGAGGGAAACCAGGCATGAAAATTGAGTGAGACAAGAGCCAGTCCACATCATCCCGCCAGTGGTTGTGACTACAGCATTATCTAATTTAAATCCTTAGCATAATAGAAAGTGCCAGTTGCTCAGAAATAAGACAATGCAGTGCCAATAACTTTAGGACCTCTTCAAATTTACAGATTTTAGAAATAAGAATCTTGCAGACATGTAAAATTTCAATCTATTTCAGGAATGAAGTTGTTTTTCCTTTAATAACAAAAATTCTAAAACATTTCACAAAGTTCTTCAGGTTTTGTGAAACTCCAAACTTCTCCCATTCCCAGTCCAAAATCGGCAACTTTCTTTGGTAATAGATAAACTGACAGAGAGTGTATTGGAATCTACAGGATAAGGATATAAGGATATAAATTGTTCAAATAATAATAATATCTTCCTGACATACAAGAAACAAAATACAATAAGACAACATAAATAATTAATATAGTTCATTCACATTGCTTTTTTGTCATGATGTATATGTCAACCAACCTAGCATACAGATATGTGGCCTTCAGTATTTACCTTCTAAGCTTTCTTGTTCATCTGAAGTGAAAGTATCCAGCTGACTCTGTTCTCTCAAGAAATGGATGACGGCATATACTAGGTGTTTGACTGATGACATTTTAGAAGCTTATGAACTTCACCTAAATTATAAAAATATTCAGAGGAATATCAAGACCATAAGAATGGTACTTTAAGGCCAATCCCTGAATACTCTGCCCACCCCAAAGTCCCATTAACTTCACTAGGAATTTTGGATGTATAAGATATGCAGCAATAGATCTTCATCAAAAAGCATCTCAAGAAGAGTATCACTGGACATTTATTTATTTCAATAAGATTCATAAATCATAAGACCAGAAAGGACCATTGTGGTCATCCAGTAGGACCACCTGCATAAAACAGGTCATAGGACTTCCTTGAATTAATTCCTGAAGAAGTTCATAAAAGTTCGTTATGGATAATTTAGTAAATTAATTTTGCTCAAAGATATAGTTTTGATTTAATTTCTAAAGCACATACAACTGGAAGCAGGAATACTCACTCAAATCAAAAGCAATTTATAAGTACATGGATAGATGTCTCACACTGGCATAATTAAACACTTCCATTTTCTCTTTAGACTGAAAACTAAAACATTGTGACCGCAGTGCAAACTTGTGATTAGTGACATCCTGCTGACTCAGCCTGATTTGCATTCAGCATCTATTAGGAGTTATATAACTTCTCTTTGGGAGGAAAATTAGTTCCAACTTTTTCTGAGTTTTTTTCCTAAACCAGTAAACAGAATTTATTTTTGAAAAAGAGCCGTGTTTAACTATGCTCTAGAAAAAGATCTTAGATTTAACATATAGTCAAAAGGCTACTACACCTGTAAAAAGCATCTTTGTTTATAGAATACTGGTTATACTATAGATGTGGTTCAACCATCTTAAGCAGCCATTCAGGAGGCTGGCAGAAGTGGGTTGCCTATTAGAGGTGATGTGTAAGTAATAATCTTACAAAATATACCGGATATTTTGACCCTACTTTCAAGTGATCCTTTGAAAGAAGAGGTATGCAGTAGAGCAGGTTTCACTGTAGAAGGTACAGCAAAGATCACAATAATATACCCTCTATACACTCATAGGTATCTAAATAATTGAAGACATATATAATACACACATTCTAAAGATCATTGTCCGTTAGCTTTTGCCTTTTCTATGGTTCACTACGTGCACTGACATGCTGTATACTAGATTTGACAGGCTCCCCCAGTCCAAGGCATCGCAACAAGCTCAGCGGTGTCAGGCACCAGCCAAGCCTGCCCATGTTCAGCCCCAGGAGCTCCTTGGCAACCCGCTCAATCGCGGAGCTAGTCAATCTGGCTGAAATGGCTTTTCTCACCCATCTGCTCTGCCCCAGCTCAGGGTGTGGTGCCCGGGTCCGGAGCGGGCGGTGGCGGCTGCCCCCCGGGAGACCCTCCCCTGGCACTGCCTCGAACGGGGAAGGAGGCACAAGAGATGTCCTGCTGCACCCTCCCCTCTCACAGAGACACCGTGAAGAGCCCGATTCCCCCAGGCGGCGGCATTATCCCCGCTGCGACACGGGAGCGCCCAGAGCCACCGCACTGAGGATGGAGGGCGGCGGCGGAACCCTTACCGTGCAAGGGGCGAGAAGCCCGGCCGGAGCAGGGCTGGCTGCTGCAGGGTTCCCCTGTCCGGATGCTCCCTCCCCACGGTGCTGGCAGAGGAGCTCCGTGGTTGCCGCGCAGGGTGGGGGGGGGGGGGGGGGGGGCGCGGCCGGCGGAAGTGGATGCGCAGCTCAGCGGAGCCGCCACTTGTCCGCGGGCACATGGTAGCGGAGCGTGCGCCTGGGCCCCGCCGCCCCCATGTTCTCCCTGTGCAGCGCTGCGGGCCGAGCGGTCAGCAGGTAGCGTCGGGGGCCCGACAGCCGCTGTGATTGCGGCGGGGGGAGAGTCTCGGGCTGCTGCGGGGCCCGCAGTGGCTACGCTACGGTGGGTGGGGAATGTCTGAGGGACCGGTGGGGATGGGGGTGTCGGGCTGGACAAGGGCGACTACGGTGTGGGGGGGTAGTTGAGGGGTCGGTGGGGATGAGGATGTCGAGCCGGAAAAGGGCGCCCCCTGCCCTAAACCCCCCTGCCCTAAACCCCTTTCTCACTGAGGAGGGCGTGTCCTGCCCCCCGTCCCTTTATGCGGGCGGGTCATCCCTTTCCTGCACACCTCCCCCCAGCGGCGACCCTGGCCCCAAGCCTCTCCCCAACGCGGGGGGAGTCTCTGCTTGTCTCCTGTGAGGTAGGCTGCGAGCTGGCTTCCAGTCAGCTCAGGAGAGAAAAAAATCTGGTTCCCTCAAAAGCGGTTAGATTTGCGTGTGATAGTTTTCCCAGGGCATGTTCAGAGGCCCCAGATGAGAAATACCAGGAAAATAATAGTGCAGGAAACGTTAAACCACGTAGGATTGCTTCCTTCAGCATGTCAGACTTTCTACAGCCTGATATAACCCTTGTTATTTACAGCACTCTCACGTGGAGTGTCGATCAGACCGGGTCTCTGCCTTGAAATTCTTGCAGTCTAGTTAGTTCCAGACCTGTAGCAACAGAAATGGGCAAGGAAACAATGGAGTGGCGACACGGAGGGAGGATGGGGTAGGAGCAGTAAGATATTTTCAGCAAAGGCATGAGTGCAGCCAGATGGAGCAATTTGTAATTTTATATATTAAAATAAATGTCATTAACTCACTGCAGCTAGTTGTAGCAGAAGTGGGTCTTCAAGAGGGTTTTAAATGAGAGAAGGGTTGTGTCTTTGTGGGCCAGCTGAGGATAGAAGTTCAGTTGCAGTGGGGGCAGTGTGAAAAAAGGCATGTAGACTGTTGTGGAAGAAGTGGACAAATGAGGCATCATTTTAGGAGTTGAATGAAGGGGGAGGATGGGCAGATCCATGTAGGGCCTTGAAGGTGGGAACAAGAGATCTTCAAGGTGGGGTCAAGAAGCTTGTGTAATGGAGAAAGGAAAGCCAATGGAAGGGTTCACAATGTAAATACTTTGCAGCAATGAGAAAACAAGATATTTGTGTTGAATGGAACTAAATTTGAGTGAAGATGAGAGGTGACCTTTGCAGTAATGGGTATTTGAGAAGTAATGCAAATACTGTGTACATAATACAAATAATACATATATTCCTTGCACATTGTCATTGCTATCCCGTCCCAGAGCTCTTGGCTATGTCCACTTATGGTTAAAGGGACACTATCAATTTAGAAATCAAGTTTCTGTCCTAAAAGTGTTTACCTGCTATCGTAAGTAGCTCCACAGGTCACTATAACTGGGGGGGGGGGAAGTAAAAATGTTTTCTCAGTTTGTGTATTTACAGCCCTTTGTGTACAGTCGTTTTCACTGTTTTTTCCTATGTATAAGCCACTTAGTTTCCCCTGTTGTTTGGATTTTTCAAACAACAGGTGAGAAAAAAACACTTTAAAAAACTTAACAACTGGCAGAGGGACAGGAAGGGGCGGGTGTGGTACCTGAAACTGCAAGTGGATGCTCTTCCTTTTTACGAGTTTTAAATTTAGAAGTTTTTATCTCTAATGCTTCACTGTGATTTTTCCGTAAAAACTCATTTTATCTCTTTCATTTCCCAAGTATTGGTTTTTTATGTGTTTGTAAATAGAGCTGGAAGTAATATGGTAATTTTTATTGTTTCATAACTCCTTTGCCAATCTCTACTTGAGTGCCCCCTCCTTTGCAGAGCTACCAGGAGCAGCTACGCTGAACTCGGCCATGTAAGGGGAAATCCGACCATCAGACTGTTTGGAGTGGCTCACGGCCATGAGTGCCAGCCACACGGCAGACTGTCAAGAAGCAGGGCAGGGATCCCAAACTGATTGTATGTTCTATAATTACATTTTACCAACCCAGTAACAAGTATGAACCCCTAAAGTATTATAACAGTCTTACCATGGAGTTACAGACAGACTGGAATGCTGAAGGAGACTGTCTTGCCACCCAAGCAGGCTGGACTGATAGTTGGTTGTTATACACCAAAGATCACAAAATATTCAGGTTGCTTCCAGTCCCAAGAGACCAGTCACTTACCCCCCGAACTTCCAGATCAATTTGTACCTGAGATTTCTTACCAAAGACAACACTTGTAGCCAATCCTATAATTAACTAAAGATTTATTAACTAGGAAAAATAAATTAACATTATTACAAGGTTTAAAGCAGGCAAGCATATATACACAATTGAGTTACAGTCTGTGGTTTGTAAAGATGACAGAGTTGTAGTGATCTGTCAGCACTGATGTCTTGTAGGGCTAACCAAGGTTGACCCTGAGGATCTCTGCTTCTGGTTCGTAGTTCCGGCCCAGTCAGGGTACTATGGAACTGACCACAGCAACTGACACCCGTGGCTGGACCATGCCAGCTGACTCAGGCTAGTGGGGCTGTTTCATTGCTGTGTAGACTTCTGGACAGTGCTTAATTTGTAATGAAAGAGGTGCCGGGACTCAAGCAATTAGGTACCGAGACTGAAGCAATTTTTATATTTTCATAACTGACACAACAAGTCCAGAGGTGGCAGGGGTATGAACTGCCAAGCCTAGAGGTGCCAGGGCTCAGTGCTGGCAAGCCCTGGCACAAATTAAGCTCTGCTTCTGGGCCTGGGCTGGAGCCCAGGTTCTGGGACCCTCGCAAGACCCTAGAGCCAGGGCTCCAGCCCTTGCCCGGAAGTCTACACAGCAGTGAAACAGACCCACAGCCCAAGCCCTGCGAGCCCAAGTTGGCTGCCACAGGCCAGCCGCGGGTATCTAGTTGAGGGTATGTCTACATACCCAAACAGCAAAGGAGAGATGAAAAATTTCCTCGTCAGCTGTTTTTATTTCTTTTTTTCCAGAATTCAAGCTGATGGGAAGAGCCCTTTTGCATATAGCCTCTTTATGGATGTGAAAGGGCAGTTAACAAAGTCTTTGTATTGTGATGTCTCACAGCCCATGTAGTTTTGATAGGCATTTTTGATGGCTAGAAGATGATCCCTCCTGACTGGGTTCAGTTTCAGAGCAAAAATTTTTACAAAGCAGAACCTTAAATATTACCTTATAGCATGTGATAAAGATATAATAAGTGAGATTAATGTATGCAGCAATTTGCAAGCATTTCATAAAGTCTAAACACATTGTTATAAGTTCAGTATTCATCCAGCAATGAATTTGTCAGTGCTCAGCTGAGGCCTAAAGCCTTAGCAAGAGCTGGTACCTACCTCTGCCAGCATCACGTCCCATCTGAAGTTCAGCATATGCCTGCAGAACCCGTGGTAATATAAATTCTCTATATTACTTTTCTCCTTAGAACAATTTACAGGAAAAATGAAAATCTCAATTCAGAGCAAATTTCTAGCTGTGAGAACTCATCATAGACAAAGTGGAGATTTCAGAGTCAGCGTCTGATTCTACCAAAATGAACATGAATACCGTTTGCCAGTGACATCTTTTTCACTGTAGGGTCAAGAAGGGTTTAAACCAGGAGTGGGCAAACTATGGCCCGCGGGCCGGATCTGGCCCACGAGATGTTTTAAGCTGGCCGGCAAACCACACCACGCGGCTTGGCCCCGCTCCGGCCAGGGCGCTGAGTTGGGGGCTGCACCACGTGGCTTGGCCCCGCTCCAGCCGGGGCGCTGAGTCGGGGGCCACACCACCCGGGTCCGCCCGCTCCGGCCGGGGCGCTGAGTCGGGGGCCACACCACGCGGGTCCGCCCCACTCCGGCTGGGGCGCTGGGTCGGGGGCTGCACCAGCGGCTCGGCCCCGCTCCGGCCGGGTTGGGAGGCGCAAGGTCGGGAACCGCACCACAAGGGTCCGCCCCGTTCCGGTGCTCTGGCCAGGGTGCAGGGTTGGGAGCCACACCATGGCCCCACTCCGGCTCCTACAGCCCCCTCCGGGAGCTGCAGGGGCGGTTCCTGCGGATGGGGCAGTGTGCAGAGCCACCTGGCCATGCGTCTGCGTAGGAGCCGGAGAAGGGACATGCCACTGCTTCCAGGAGTCGCTTGAGGTAAGCGCCTCTCGGAGCCTACACCCCTGAGCCTTTCCCCACACCCCAACCCCCTGCCCCAGCCCTGATCCCCCTCCTGCTCTCCAAACCCCTCAATCCCAGCCCGGAGCACCCTCCTGCACCCCCAAACCTCTTATTCCCAGCCCCACCCCAGATCCCGCACCCCCAGCCGGAACCTGCACCCCTTTCTGCACCCCTGCCCCAGCCCTGATCCCCTTCCCACCCTCCAAACCCCTCAGTCTCAGCCCAGAGCATCCTCCTACACCCCAGATTCCTCATCCCCAGCCTCACCCCCAGAGCCCGCACCCCCTTCCGCACCCCAACCCGAATTTTGTGAGCATTCATGGCCCGCCATACAATTTCTATTTCCCGATGTGGCCCTTGGGCCAAAAAGTTTGCCCACCCCTGGTTTAAACCCTTCAATACACTTGAAATATACAACAAAAACATGAGAAGAAAGCAAATCAAAATACAGAGTAATTCTCTTGCCATCTTACTTCATCCTTTGGCAACATTCTTATGCTATGTCTACAATAGAAGCTAGGGGTCTGATTCCCAGATTGCATACATATACTTATGCTAGCTCTCATCAAGTGAGCATGAGTATAAATAGTGTATCTGCAGTAGCACAGGCAGCTGTTATTGGTTGGTATAAATAGTGTATCTGCAGTAGCACAGCTATACCAGTTGGCTATACCAACTACATACCCACCCTTTTCAGGAGAGTTTGTACTCGGCATGGCTAAGCCCATGCTAACACAGCTACATTACTATTTATACTTTCGCTAGCTTGATGAGAGCTAGTATGACTATGCGTACACGAGCGGTGAGTCACAGCCCTAGCTTGCAGTGTAGACATAGCGTCAGTGAGCAGAAAATGCCTGAATAAGGGCTGTGACATTCTGCTCAGAACACCCAGAACTGTAAGTCATTGCTTTAGCCCTCTGCCTCAGTAAAAGTGAGTTTTGCTGGAGGTTAGACTGTGTATCAGCTCCCTGTCATGCTAGTCTGTCCACTTCACCAGCAAACTCCTCAAGACTCTGCCCGTCTTAACCGTATCATGCGGGTAACCTTCCCATGCGGGTAACCATCAGTGAACCCCAGTTCCCCAAAGATGTCACTCTAGTATACAGTCCGTCTCACTGGACAATCACAGAAATTGTTTGCTGCCTTCAAAGACACAGAGCACGCACCAACCTGTTAGTTTAGCTGAATACTCACACTTGACTTCAATATAACAGCACCAAGATGGTTTGTAGTAAACCTAAGAATAAATTTATTAACAAAGAACAGAGATTTTAAGTGATACTAAGCAAGAGAAAAAGAGACATCTATGGTTACATGCTTTCTAGTGATTAAAACTTAATTCTAGCAAGTTATATCTTTGTCTAAAATAGTTTCTCACTTCCAGCAAGTTATCAATAGCTTCTGCTCTTCAGGCCAAGGGGATCCAATTTCCACAGGCTCAAAGGGTGCTCTTCCCTATGTCCCCTAAGTCAGTGGTTCTCAACCGGGGGTCCATGGCCCCCTGGGGATCCACGAGCACTTTCAGGGGGCTGTGGAGCCCCGGGGCTGAAACCCGGTGCTCTGAGCCCCAGCGCTGAAGCCACCGCCCTCCCCTTTTCCCCCACGCCAGCCGGAAATCACTAGGGGATGATTAATGAAAAATGTGGGGAGGGATAGCTTAGTGGTTTGAGCATTGGCCTACTAAACCCAGGGTTGTGAGTTCAATTCTTGAGGGGGCCACTTAGGGATCTGGGGCAAAAATCAGTACTTGGTCCTGCTAGTGAAGGCAGGGGGCTGGACTCAATGACCTTTCAGGGTCCCTTCTAGTTCTATGAGATAGGTATATCTCCACATATTTATTTTATTTAAAAATCCCAAGTCTGTTTTTTAAGCTTGGTCACCTGGGATAGGGAGAGCGACTGACTTTACCGAGGCTTGGAGGCAATCAAAGCAAGTCTTTGGGTATAAACAATGCCTAAAGAGAGAGAGAGAGAGAGTGTGTGTGTGTGTGTGTGAGGGAGAGAGAGAGAGAGAGGTGGGGGAGTAAAAACCTAAAACTTGAGGGTGGATTGCTGGAGGGCACAGAGATTCTACCAGATCTAGTGCCTCATACAGTAGCCTAGCCCTTGCTCCACTCCCACATGGGCAGGCATTGCCTGTTTATTGGTCAAGCCTCCCAGCTGTGTCTGTGAGGGAAAGGAGCAGAGCTGGCTGAGCACAGAGAGCAGCAGGTCTGGGTCTGCAGCATAGAAACTGGGATGGGGCCAGGAGAAGCAATGGCAGCACAGACCCTCACCAACTGCCTGCCCAGCACCATGTAGGGACAAGCTCAGAGCTGGGCTGGCAGGAAGCAGCAGGGATTGTAGGGCAGAGGTAGCACCCGGAGAAGCAGTGCCGGGTTTACAATGGCTCCAGTGGCTCCGTGGAGCCAGGCCCATGCTCAGAAGGGGCCCTGGCCTGCTCTGCTTGCACTGCGCCCCAAGACCCTGCCAGCCCGCTGGCTCCCCACCGCCTATCACTTGATCCTCTCGGCCTGCCTGCCAGCTGGCCGAGGATTCCTCTCTGCTCCCTAGCCCCACCCCCTGCTCCTCTCAGCCCCCTGGCTGGACCCCTGTGCATCTCCGGCTATGGCCATTCTCTACTTCCTACCACCTGTGGGGCCCTGCCTGTCTCCTCGGAGCTGAGCCACCTGGGACTGGTGCAGAAGCCTGGCCAGTCTCAGCCGGGTTCTGGGGCGGGGGGGGGGGCAGGAAGACAATGTGGGGGGCTTGGCTGGGCCCCTCCAGGCAAGTGCGTCTTGAGGGAGCCCAGCCCGGGCAGCCCTTGCCTGGCTGATTGCGCCACTCCCAAAGGGATGCAGTGATTCCTGGCCCCGGGACCAGCCTTGGCTGCAGTGCTGGCTCAGCCCGGCAGACACAGTTGCCTCCCAGCAGGCTGGTGAGTGTGGCCTAGAGGCAGGGTGTGGGGGAGTGGGTCTCTTGGGGGATTGAGGGGGGCTGGGCTGTGAAGGGGTGGGAAAAGTGTGTGTGTTGGGGCACTAGGAAGTGGGGGTTCTGTGGGGGGTGCTGGGCAGTTGTGGTGGGGCTGTGGGCAGGAGTGGTGTTGTGCATGGCACTGTGCATTTGTGGTGGGTCTGGGGTGGCGCTGGGCATAGTGGGTCCAGGGGGGCTCTGGCCATAGGGAGTTGGGGGGGGTGTTGGGTAGGGGGGCTGTGTGGCGTGGCATGGGCCCACCCCTAAGGGGAAGGGGCATGCTGGCAGTACAGGGCCGGGCAGGCCACTGTGCATCTGGCAACTGCCGGTTTGTAAATAGTGCCCTCGCATTGGGCGGAGCAGGGCTGCCCCTGCCATGCCATGCCCCATTGCCTCTGGCTGGCCCCTCGCTCCGGGGACTGACCTCCCCGCACCATGCTCCAATGCCTCCATGGGGCACACAAGTATGTTTGGTGCCAGGCCCACAAAAGGTTAATCCGACCCTGCGGAGAAGGCCAGCGCCCCCAGCATGGGACCCAGGAACTGAGTACAGCCCCTGCCCCAGAGATTTCCCCCCCAGCGCCACTGTGTAATTCAGAAAGGGGAGATTTGACCCTATTAACTCACACAGCTGCTTTTGAGCTAGTTGTAAAGAGCAGTTATCCATTTAAGGAACTGGGGGCCAAAGTCCTTTTGAGACAGGACTTGAAACAAAGTTCCACTCTACCAAAGCTGTGTTTATTCCTTGTGCTGTACCATAATTGTCCCAGATTCTACTATGTTGGCAGCAAGAGCACAGGTTTTCCATCCTGTACAAATCTGATGTACATCAACTCTTGCTCAGCTGTAGAGCTGTTAGTGGATCCATCAGCAAGCACAGTAACAAACCTGGATTTACATATGAATTTTTGAGATGCTTCCCTAAGAAACTTTATGATTGTTTATATAAAGTCTTTCATTCCATTGGTGTTAATATAACTTGTTCAAGATTAAGGGCACTTTTAGCTTGTAAATTGGAATGTTTCAGAATGAAGTCCTATCTAGAGGTTGTGTAATCAGCATTAAATGAGGTATTGGACCTTTACATCTCATTGCATTTTATAGAGCAGTCTAGTAGCAGGAGATTCTTGTGGGGAAAATAACATACTTTTTTACTTTTTTTGTTGTTGCTTGTGTGGATTTCACTTGAGCAGAACAGTCATGTATATGTAAGAAATAATTCTGAATGTATTACAAGAAGACTCCAGTTATTGGAAAGCATCTCATGTTTCTCCATAATTCACAAAACAATCTTTCTGACATGAAACCAATGAATGTTCTGCTTTCCATGAATTCTGGAAAGTGTACCTTAGCATTCTCATCAGCTTGTTTTACGTTCCAATGGGGGTTGCCAACTTTCTAATCACACAAAGCTGAACACCCTTGCTCTGCCCCTTCCCTGAGGCCCCGCCCCTTCTCTGATGCCCCACCCCAGCTCACTCCATCCCCCCTCTCTCCGTCGCTCACTCTCCCCCCACCCTCACTCACTTTCACCAGGCTGGGGCAGGGGGTTTGGGTGAGGGAGAGGGTGAAGTCTCTGGCTGGGGGTGTGGGCTCTAGGGTGTGCCAGTCAGAGCTTGGTTTTCAAATTAAATTGCTTGTCTGGCCTTTGCAGCAGCACCCAAGTTTACAGGTGTGAGGCTCCAATAAAGTATAAAGGGAGGTGCCATCTCCATTATCAAATCAAATTGTTTTGCAGAAGTAACAATCAAATTTTAGCTTGTTGGCAAAATATACTATTGCTTGGCATTCTGGCAAAAAATATTTGCTTTTGAACCATCTGACTGTTGCTTACAAGTGTTATTCTTCTTGTTGAAAATCCAGTTGTGTTATAGGGGTTACTTACATCTTGCTAAATTTTTGAGGTTGTAAAAGTTGCTACACAACCTACACTGATTTGGTTGGAAAATCGGGTTGTTGCTTGGGTTTTTTGGTTGGCAAATTTAAATTGTTGTTTGGTATTCCGGTGACAATAATTGCTCTTAGAGCTCTTTGGCTATTGCTGAAAATCCCATACCAAACCTCTCCCATCTTCTTTCCTGAATCCTCTAAACCTGCTCAAAGCACCAATGGACAGCACATTCAAAGCTGCACCATACAGTTATCATAATTCCACTGCCATGTTACTCCAGATAGCACACATCAAAAAGAAAGGTAATGAGAGCAGGAACTATACAATGATGAAATCTGAGGCATTCCATTGCATTGGCCCTAATATAAGTTATACAAAGAGGACTTCAAGCAAAGAGACACAAAGTTTTAATTGCTCAAATGATCAGAGAGCAAGCTCCATATTTTAGCAGATTTTGAAAATCTCTGTTAAACATTAGCCACTGCATTAGCCTTAGCCAGTGCTTAACTGACAGTACAGGGGTGAAAGCCTCCTGGTTTTGTCTCTGTTCAAGTGGGACACAACCATCCCCTAGCTTGGGACAGGGCTCTTCAGGTGGGAAATCATAAACAAAGAACTTGGAAATGGTTGGAAGAACAACTTTAATGCACAGAGGGAGAGGGTCAAGGTCAGCACAGAAGCAGACTGTAATCTGGTCCCCAGAAGGATGAGGGGTACTTAGGATAAGATGGGTCTAACTCTTAGTGGGAACTGCTAAGCTGTAGGCAGAGATGAAAGTAACTGAGGACACTTACCGGTACGGGGGGGGTGGCGCTGGCCCCCAGAAGGGGTGGGGCCTTGGGCGGAAGGGGCGGGGCTGGGGGGGTCAGCATCCCCCAGTCAGCCTTTGAACCACGCCGCCCGGAGCTCCTGTCTTGATTTAAAGAGTCCGGAGCTCCAGACACCGCTGCTGCGGTAGGGGCAGCGGCGTCCAGAGCCCCAGGCCCTTTTAAATCTCTGGCCCCAGGGCAGCTGCTCCGTCTGCTCCCCCCGCCCGTCAGTGGTCGGGGGGGGGCAAAATGGCCAGGGACGTTAAAGCACTGCAGGGTCCTTTGCCGCAGCAGCGCTTTAACGTTGCTGCGCCCTTACCCCCCCCCACCCCCTGGCGGCCCCGCCAACGGTGGGGCACAGCAACATTAAAGCGCTGCCGCGGCAAAGGACCATCCTTAAAGCGCTGCAGTGGCAGTGCTTTAATGTCCCTGCCCCTTTTGCTTCCCCTGTCGGCGGCCCTGCCAGTATGGACCCTACCGGCAGGGCCCCCGACAGGGGAGGCAAAAGGGGTCGGCTAGGTATGGGCAAGTGGCTGTAGGTAAGATAATATGCCTATAGGCCTTTCTTTCTTTAAGCCCTTTTCTCTCTGACAACTGTGTTCCAATGGATGGATAAATAATATTTTGTTTTGAAGAAACTGGAGTCACCTTCATTTTCATACTGATCACTGCTCCTGAAGGAAAGTTTCTAGTAGGGGCCAAACCTGTTGAGAAAACAAGAATGGTAAAAAGGGGTGCCGTCACCCGGAGAGCCAGTCTAAAAGTGGGGTGAATCATGGGATTCCATTGAGAGAAATGAAGGGGCTGGGCCTATCAATTGAAAGGGGAGCCCACCAAGACACTGAGTGAAGGATCAAAGGGCCAGCTTACCCTGGAACTGTGACGAGGAAAATACAATTCCTTTTATTTGGCTGCAGATGGAAGAAGGCCTTATTGAAAATAATAAAGCTAGCAATGGTATTTTATCCAGGAAGTCTGTCCTCTGAGAATGTTCTATAATGAAAAAGGCCAAATTAGTCAAAAATTATTTTAATTCTGTTAACAAAACAAGGGACCGTGAAGTCAATGGGAGATGGAGTGCTCAGCATCTTGCAAGCTTTGGTCCCTTTATGGGAAGGTGTGAGGAAGATTTCAGTATTTCATTTCTTCTTGTCTTTTCCCTATGAGGAAATGTACTGTCTAATTGTTCAAGAGTATCCACGGATTTCTTTTTTGACACTATTTTATATTTAATTTTGTCTGGTTGTTTCGTGGTGACATCACTGGGTTAAATCTTAGGATTTATGTCCGAGGTTCATTCACATACGTTGCTCATTCAGAATCAGTCTGCAGTTACTGAATAGTTATTCTGGAATATATGATTCAGATAGTTGATAAGTCTTTTATATCTTTACTTCACCTCTGGCCAAATTTTATGTTTTCTTTTTCCTTAAAGCTTTTAAAATGGCTTGTCAGGCAAGCCTTTGTGATTGGAAATAAAACTGTAATTTCCCAAGAGTTTTAGGCCCCCAAGAGGGTAAAGATTTTATAAAATTCTGATGTCAACATATGATCTATATTTGGATCCACAATAGTTTTACATTCATTCTCGTGTTGTTTTGTCTCTCTCTTTCATAAACTGTTAACTTTCTAGAAAGAAAATATACATATTTAGAAGATCACCTCTGTGTCACCTCTGTAATTTATATATTATTTGTACAATTCTGTCATCCTTAACTCTAAACACATAAAAATCTAGTTTAAATTATTTTATTTACTTTTTACCTGGTCATTTTAACAACTCTAATTAACTGGTTTTATGTGTATGTGAAAGGGCCCACAAAGAGCATCAGGGAACTATCACTGCTAACAGCTAAAGTTTATCTCAGATGGCAAAAACATTCATTTTTGGAGCTGAGGGACCAGGGTTTTAGTTCGAGGTGTGTGTGTCTGTCCGTCCGTCTGTCCGTCCGTCCATTGATTCTTTGTGCCATATGGCTTTATTTTATAATTAGGGCACTGGAGTTTTTGAGAATTCGTGTTTATTTACAATTTTATGTAGACACCTGAGACGAAATCCTGGGCCTTTGGAAAAGCCCCCATTAACTTCAGTGGGGCCAGGATTTCACCCATAGTGCATTTTTTATTTACATTTTATTTTACATATACTCACTGTGATCTAAGTAGACATAACATACTCTCTGGTTTACTGAGAGAGATATCAGGATGGGGAGTTACAAAATGTGTTTAAATAGTTCATTGAGGTGCAACCTTTAGTGACTGTGTCACTATAAGTTATATTACAGTTCTTTGTCAAGAAAGTTAAAGATATCAGTGTCCCATGTTGTTGTTAGAAAGATACACTGATCAGTTCAAGCCTTTCTGGAGCATTGTACTCTATACCAGCCCATACAAATGGTTACTTTCTATACCATCAGCTGGAGACTGGAGCAATCAGAGTTGTTACTACTCCAATACTAGATGGTTGCTACTTAGCATTTCTCATTTGTTTTCTATCTCCAACAGATGTAAACATCCACTTGCTGGCAGTTATAATAATTAGTGCTAGGCTACAGATTTTATTTTTTTGATACTCAAAGCTGCTGTCTAATGTAATGAGAGAGTTAGGCAGGGCCGGCTCCAGGCACTAGCGTAGGAAGCAGGTGCTTGGGGCGGCCAATTCAAAGGGGCGGCACTCCGTCTGGTATCGGGGCGGCACGTCTGGGTCTTTGGTGGGAATTCGGCGGCGGGTCCCTCATTCCCTCTCTTCCTCTTTGAGCTGCCGCCGAAGAGGAAGAGAGGGAGGACCCACCGCTGAACTGCCGCAGAAGAAGCGGCGTGATTGAGCTGCCGCCGAAGTGCCGCCGCTCTTTTTTTTTTTTTTGCTGCTTGGGGCAGCAGAAAAGCTGAAGCCGGCCCTGGAGTTAGGTCACCAGTTCCACCCTTAGGGTGACCAGACAGCAAGTGTGGGGGTGGGGGGTAATAGGCGCTTATATAAGAAAAAGACCCAAAAATCGGGACTGTCCCTATAAAATCAGGACATCTGGTCACCCTATCCACCCTGTAAATTAAAAGTAGTGCTTATCAGTGTTCTGGATCCAGCATTCAAGCCCTCGGGGGGAGATCCAAGTAATTCTATACCCATTTAAACATTTTGCCCAGTGGTTAATTGAGAATGTATCATTGATTGCTGTTTTAGTTACTATGTCAGTGGTTATTCTTGACAAATATATTTGCTCAGTGACATAGCTGATACATATTTTATTTGTGTGAATTTCTAAAGTGTTTAACTCCATAATATACTGTATCAGCATTGTATGTAGACTACAGAAAGCTCTATCTGAGTGAGTTCCATCTGCATGGGTTTTCCAGAGCCTTGAGCCTGCTGTTAAGAAGATGCACCTTCAGCTCTTTCTACTCTATATCTGGACTCTTTCAATCACAGTGTGCAGGTGATTCTAGTTGTCATAGCAGGGCCCAGAAAGAGAGGTGGTCCTAGAGATTACAGCATTTTATCCTTTAAGGGATTTGATGATTAATTTTCAATCTTGAAATGGACCCACGAGTGTTGGAATGAGGAGCCAATGTAGATGGCAGAGCAACAGTGTACAGTACTGTACTCTTTTGCTTGTCATTTTCAGGGTGGGCTGCTACATTCTTATCTAGACTCAGATAGAATGAGTTTCAGTAGTCCAGCACAGAAGTTACTAATGCCCCAACCTTTGAACTGAGTTATCGTCAGAGAGGAATAAACAAAATTATCTTGCTAGCCATAGATGGAAGAAGGATTGTTGTTATTTGAGTGTTCAGGGTCAGTAATGACTACAGTAGGACCTAAGGCTGATCCACTCTCATGACTATCAGTGGACAAATGCCTTCATCTGAGGGAAAGCTGGTGATGATAAGCTGCCCGTAGAAATGTTTTCCTCTTCTGATTCTCATCACTTTGGTCTTTCCTACATTCAGCTTGAGCCAGCTCTTCCTTATCCATGTGTCAGTGTCAGAGTCAGCAAGTCTCTAACATATGGGCATTATCACAACTCTGATTGTCCACCTCTATGTGCTGGTAGAGGAAAAATAAACCTCTTGTCTGAGCTGTGATGAAGGACTTGAATAAACCATGTTCACTAGGAAAAAATAGTCTTCCATTAATACATTTGTGTAAGAATGATGTCCTTATTTATATCTCTACAAAATAATTGACAGTCTAATAGTAGAACCTTTCAGCTACAAAGGTGTAACCTTAAAATGGGAGCCCTGCACCCATGCCCTTTTCAAACTGCTTGTATAGTCACCATTTTTCATCCGGGCCACATACACACTACATTATTATGCCAAATTTTATGAGCATTTATACATGTACCAAACTGGTTTTGATACTCCCCAAATAATTATTAACACAGTTACAGTGATTGCTATTAAATAATCAACATTTACCATGAATTGGTATCTGTTAGTACATGTCACCTTGTAATAGTGACCACTTTACACTTGCACATTTTTAAAAAACTTTAATTATATCTGGGTATTAGTTTGTGCAATTAACATATCAACACATACTGTCTTCCTTTGTACCATAATTTATTTTACTTCATTAGCAGGAGTTAAAAAATATTTTAATTACAAAGCCGTGCCATAGAACAATCAGCTTAGTAAATGCAAAGGTTTTAAATCTCCTAGTTGCTTTGTAATCACATTTGCCTGAAGATGTGGGTTAGTCCTACCAAGCTAGTCTTCTGTGTCAGGCAAATCTTGCTTCTCAAGGGCAAACTGGCTTTGAGTTGCTCTCAGTTATCTCTGCTACTACTGCTCAACTTGTGATTGTGTGCACAGGGCAACATTGTGGTAGAACAGAATGGGTTTCTCTTTTGGCCCTTTTGTTTCCAGTAAATCTTCATCTCATTGTTTGATTTGGTCACAGTTTGTCTGTATGCAGTGTTGTAGCTGTGTTGGTCCCAGGATATTATAGAAACAAGGTGGGTGCGATAATATCTTTTATTGGACCAACTTCTGTGGGTGACGGAGGCAAGCTTTTGAGCTTACACAGAACTCTTCTTCAGGTCAGCTCTTTTTCAGAAGAGCTCTATTAAGCTCAATAACTTGCCTCTCTCACACACAGAAGTTGGTCCAATAAAATATATTACCTCACCCACCTTGTCTCTACAATTTGTCTGGTCCAGCTAAATTTTTTCACTCCCAAGGTCAGTTCCCCCTCAAACTTTGGCTCTGGTTCTTTGCTCCAAAATATGGTCTCTAGCAAATCCTTGTCTCTGATTCTTCTATACTTATGGCTTAGTGCTTGGTTTACTATGCATACTTCATTCTCACTATCTATTAGATACTAATGTTAGGTTTGTGCAAAATATATGTCCATATTTATGTATTTATAGATAGATATTAACTCTGGGTTTAAGTTGGACATGAGGATTCTGAGTTTTCCTATTAATACACTGCTGTGAATTTTCAGATTACCCCTGTAAAGAATCCTACAGAGTATGATCAAATCTGTGTTCACAAAACAGCACCTCTCCCATGGAGCTGGAAGCAGCTGCATAATTAAATTGATGAGACTCACTCAGCTTCTAGTTAGTTTCACTCATCTACTTCTGATGCAGCTAGGATGTATGTAGGTGTGATTCCCCACTGTCCTGGAGGTGCTCTGGGTAAAGAAAAGATTAACATGGAAGGAGAGAGATGAGACATAAACAGTAGGGTCAAAGAAGGGGAAGTGATGTGGGGGAAAGAATTGATAGAGCAGCTAAAGGAAAGCAAGAGAAATGAACAAAAGGAGAGAGAGCCTGTCTTGAAGATAACAGAAAAACAGGGGGGAAAAGAAGGAGGAGACAACCCCCCCTCCAAAAAAACCCAAAACCCCCACCGCCAGCCAACAGGGCCAAAAAAAAAAAATGCCTGTGATGACTGCTCTACTGACACCATCCTTTGAGGGAGAGATTTCTCAAGGAGTCTCCCATTACACCTTTCCCAGCCAAATGGGGTAGCACTACATCTGCAGACCCATCAGTATCTTACTCTTCAACTAGAAGAGTACCTTGATCAACTAGAGCAGGGGGTTCCCAGACTTTTTGCTGGCTAGACCCCAATTTAATGAATTATTTCCTCCCAGGATCCCAGACAGTATGGAGGATGCCATTTTGAAGAGCAAAATATTGTGCATGCAAGATCACGCTGTACAGAGTAAAGTGGTGTCCTCCGCACAGTAGGGATTGCCGTCGCAAGCCACAGTTAGAGGACCGCTGAACTAGAGGGAGGGTTGCTGTGGTATGGGGCTTTGATGTGTGTGGGTGCAGTGGTGCAGGGAGAATGGGATGAGTGCTGAAAAATACTGATAAGTGAATAGATTGTAGAATTGGGGCATGGACCAAAACAAAGCATGGAAAAGCAAAGAGATGCACAGAAAACAAAAGGAAAGGAAGAGCATGGAAGAAATTGTGGAGTATGGCAATAATGACAATCATTTGCTCTTGTATAGCACTTATCATTGGTTGATCTCAAAGTGCTTAACAAAGGAGGTCAGTGTCATTATCCCCATTTTACAGATATGGAAACTGAGACAGAGAGGTAAAGTGATTGTCCCAAGGTCACCCAACTGACCAGTTGCAGAGCTGGGAATAGAACCCAGGTCTCCTGAGTCCCAATTCGGTGGGTTATCCAGCAGGTCATAAATGTGTGAAATGCAATGAAAGGAGAGAAAGACACAGATTCCTGGGGGTGATTGGGAGCAGATGATGGTCAATAACTGAATTTTAGGGATGATATTTTATTTCTTCCTATATTTTGGTGAATCAAAAGAAACTCAGAAAAAACACCCCCCCCCCTGAAATTTTGAAATTGCCCCCTCTGCCATTAAACCCCTGAAAAATGGCTGAATCACGTAGCTTTGTGTGTGCATTGTCGTATTGGTTAGTGAAAAGGCAGCTGTCGATCCCAGCACTGTAGGGGATTGTAAACTTTTCTGCCTAACCAAGTCTGTAATACAGTTGACTAAATTAATCAGAGTTATTAACTGAACACAAAGGTTGTTTATAGATATGAGAAACCTTCATGCCTTTTCCAGCTACAGAGCAAAACAGTATGAAATACTCATATGAGATCTGCAACAGTTAAAAGAGTTTTGAAGTAGGAGGCTACATTTTGAAGTAGGAGGCTATGAGATATTTTGCTCTCATGGCCTGGAACACAGCAGACATTCAATGCAAGTATTAAATTATCCATTTTAATTTACACTTCCATATTAAATGTTTTTACCATTTTGTTTATGTTGCATGTAACTACTAGCCTTCATAACCTAGATTTCACTGCATATTCTCTTTTCCTTGTCTCAAAGTACAAAACACTATTGTCTGTTTCCATGGAGTTTCAGTAACTGGTGTTTTGAATAACAACTCAGTCGTCTAAGAAAAACTGTTTTGTCTATTTTTGCTGAACCAAAAGGTTTTATCTCTGTTTTTGCATACATATTAGATAGCACTCCCTCAATCTAGTAAAGGGGGGGAAAAGGGCAGACATCTGAATTATTTTAAAATACAGATTTATTTAATTAAAAGTACAACTATTTAGGGTCCTGAAGAGGAAAGGATAGACCTAAAAAGGAATATGTTCTTGTTTCTAAAAATACTGTTTAATAAAAAAAAGTAATGTTCTTTTAAAAAAATAATTCACAATAGACTTTTTGCTTCAATTAGATTCTTAATCTCCTAAATTCATTTTTAAAATTTCAGAGCTGGTGGTCCAAGGCTTTTACTGAGAATGACATTAGGAACAGAAATTACTACCCATCTCCAGGCCTCTTCATATGCAGCATCAGACCGAAACTTTTTGAAATGGGACCTGTCACCAGAGCAAATCAGAACAAGGACAGAAGATCTGATCACGAAAACAAAACAAGTGTATGACAATGTTGGAATGCTTGATTTTGAAAAAGTAACATATGAGAACACTATGCAGGCTCTGGCCGACATAGAAGTGGAGTATACAGGTGAGTATGTGGAGTCTAATACCTTCCTTCTCTGAATTCATCCTATCCACAAAACAGAGTTCTGGAAGCAATGCAGCAAAAGCAGTTACCACCTGTGAGTCTGATCTGTGCCCTGCATGGCTAGAGAAAGTAGAGATCTCAGAAGTGATATCCATTCATATTCATTTTGACCTCTCCACAGTATTTGTTATGATTAGCCATGAAATTCTGCTGCCCAGCCTTAGAGACATGGCAAGGGTTAGCAAGACGATGCTGATATTGCTTCACTCATTTCTCTCAGACTACATCGAGAGAGTCATGATGGGCATATGCTCCTCCACTTTCGAAGTCCTCACCTGTGAAATCTCAGTGACCCATCCTGTTCTTGTCAGTGACTGCATGGAGCCACTTGGGGGCACTGTGCAACAGCATGGACTAAAATGTCTAGAAAAAAGAACAGGAGTACTTGTGGCACCTTAGAGACTAACAAATTTATTAGAGTAAAGCTTTCGTGGGCTACAACCCACTTCTTCGGATGCATATAGAGTGAACCATATATTGAGGAGATATATATACACACACAACATACAGAGAGCATGAACAGGTGGGAGTTGTCTTACCAACTCTGAGAGGCCAATTAAGTAAGAGGAAAAAAAAAAAAACTTTTGAAGTGATAATCAAGATGGCTCAGTACAGACAGTTTGATAAGAAGCAAGTGTGAAAATACTTACAAGGGGAGATAGATTCAATGTTTGTAATGGCTCAGCCATTCCCAGTCTTTATTTAATCCTGTGTTGATTGTGTCTAGTTTGCATATCAATTCCAGCTCAGCAGTCTCTCGTTGGAGTCTGTTTTTGAAGTTTTTCTGTTTTAAGATAGCCACCCGCAGGTCTGTCATAGAATGGCCAGACAGGTTAAAGTGTTCTCCCACTGGTTTTTGAGTATTATGATTCCTGATGTCAGATTTGTGTCCATTAATTCTTTTGCGTAGAGACTGTCCGGTTTGGCCAATGTACATGGCAGAGGGGCATTGCTGGCACATGATGGCATATATCACATTGGTAGATGTGCAGGTGAACGAGCCCCTGATGGTATGGCTGATGTGATTAGGCCCTATGATGATGTCACTTGAATAGATATGTGGACAGAGTTGGCATCGGGCTTTGTTACAAGGATAGGTTCCTGGGTCAGTGTTTTTGTTCAGTGATGTGTGGTTGCTGGTGAGTATTTGCTTTAGTATGTGTGTGTATATATATCTCCTCAATATATGTTTCACTCTATATGCATCCGAAGAAGTGGGTTGTAGCCCACGAAAGCTTATGCTCTAATAAATTTGTTAGTCTCTAAGGTGCCACAAGTACTCCTGTTCTTTTTGCGGATACAGACTAACACGGCTGCTACTCTGAAACCTGTTAAAATGTCTAGAGTACACACAACGTCCAGCTTTACAATTACTTTCACATCATACATAAAAAGCACTTTCCTTCAGCCATTTGAGGACCTGTCTGAGACCAGTATCTGAAGTCAAATCAGGTGACTGATGTGATGCTAGTCGGGGGAGGGAAGCATTTCAGAGAACTCATGTTCTAACATCCTCCTCCAGTGAGGGCATCTGCTCTGTATTAAGTCTGCAGCCTTACCCTTCTCTTAGACTCTTCACAGCTTCTGTGCACCAAATAACCATGACTATGGTTAATATACCCCTTTCCCATTACCGCCAGCAAGAAGACTGTCGTGAACAATCTTGATCCAAACAGCCTCCTGTCAGATTCAGATTTAGCCACAGTGATGATCAGTGATCCATGCATTCATGACCTCCAGCCTGAATTATTGTAGCTCTCTGTGTGTAGGAATAAAACTACCAGGCTTAAGTTAAAAATAAACGTAAATAAATAAATAAAAAGCTACCGTTGGTTCAGAACGCAGCAGCAATCTGCCCGGTTGCAGAGGCTGTGAAGAGTACATATCACTCCAGTGCTCTTCTCTCTTCCCTGGGTCTTATCAGAATACTAGTTCAGATTTAAGCTTTGGGTCCCAATCTTCAAAGCTCTACATGGGACTGGTCTCACTTTCCTAAGGGATCACTCATGATATGTGATGATGACCTCTCACAACAGCAGCATTCCATTAGAACCGTAAATACATAAGAACGGCCATACTGGGTCAGACTAAAGGTCCATCTAGCCCAGTATCCTGTCTTCTGAAAGTAGCCAATGCCAGGTGCCCCAGGGGGAATGAACAGAACAGGTAATCATCAAGTGATCCATCCCGTCGCCCATTCCCAGCTTCTGGCAAACAGAGGCTAGGGACACCATCCCTGTCCATACTGGCTAATAGCCATTGGTGGACCTATCCTCCATGAACTTATCTAGTTCTTTTTTGAACCCTGTTATAGTCTTGGCCTTCACAACATCCTCTGGCAAGGAGTTCCACAGGTTGACTGTGTGTGGAAAAAATACATCCTTTTTGTTTGTTTTAATTCTGCTGCCTATTAACCTTGGAACTGTCAGTCTTGAACATTACACTCACATGAGCAGGGGAGAGAGCTTTCCCAGTAACTGGCCCATGTACCTGGAACTCATTCACAGAAAAGACCCAGATGACCACAAACCTCAGGAGCTTCAGAGCAAAATGTAAAACTCACTACTTCATTTGAACCATCTTACTATAACACCCACAAAACAAATAAAGTTCAGGCCCTACAGATTGGTGGGGAGGGTAAACCACATTTGTATGTGCATCCCATGATTTTGAGAGAGAGAGAGAGACAAGATGCCACAGTGTTTGGTTGTGTATAGTGTCTTAGTTTTTCACAAAGCTTTTTCGGTTCATCTTAAAATCTGTAACCAAATAATCTTTAGAACCTTCATTTGCTAGTAGTATGAACGGTCTCCCAGGACAAAAAGCATTTGTTACACTTTTGTGTAAAATGTTTGAACAAAGCATAACATGCAGGATATTAGCACTTTTTTAAAAGGCAAAACTATAATTAGGTTTAATCAAGTCCTAATTAATTAATATAGCTAGTCGTTTCAACTACTTTTTTAATTATAGGACCTATGTTCATATTTGTTATTAGTACAGGGGCACGACAGCATTGCTGAGAATTTAGTTTATTTTTCATTTCCATTCAAAATTATGTTAGCTTGTGATCTCTGATAGTCCAAAATAATCACACATCATCTCCCTCAGTTTTCTTATTGCTTGCTTTTATTAGTAATAAACAGACTTGGTCATATCTGTATTTTCTCCTGCCAATTTTTGAATAATTTGAGAGAGAATTGTTAAGATTCAAAACTTGCTACTTCCAATATTCTAGAGAGAGAATCTGTGACATCCATTAAAAATAATGTATTTAAAAATATCTACTTTCTGTACTTTTAAAAGATTCATCTAATTTCAAAACATAAAATTACTTCAATGCTTTAAATATATCTGTATTAAACGTCTACTAACTCAAAATTGACCTTGTGGAATGATTAAAGTGGGGACATTTGCCAGGGCAGTTAGGCTTTGATAATATACACCATCAGTGAAATATGCATTTGTTCTAATTGTAATTGCTGCTGTGTATATAATTGTATTGGTTCATTTTTTACATAATCTGTAATCAATTCATTATCTGTCAATCCTAATCAGTGGTTGCTTCAGGTATCTGTTTATATAAGTTTATTTCTGAAAGCTTGTGTAAAAACTAAATAGAATGATTTATTAAAATAACTTGTCTATTCCTAGAAAGTTCCTCATCTTGAAAAAAATGAACATGGACTGACTGCATTGTAAGTGCTCGGTGCATTTTTTAAAATGTATTTTTATTTTAACAGTGGAAAGAAGCATGCTGGATTTCCCGCAGCATGTCTCGTCCAACAAAGATGTGCGCTCAGCAAGCACAGAAGCTGACAAAAGACTTTCTTATTTTGATGTGGAGATGAGCATGAGAGAAGATGTGTTTCAGAGGATTGTTTATTTGCAGGTAAATGACAATGAAGATAACTAAAAATAACCTGTAGAGGAATATGTAAGGTGCCAGGAGTGAAACTTTTTTTTCCAATAAATTAGTACATGCTGTGCTTTTCAATATCCCCATCACTTCATTAATCTCAATCGCTGTTAAATCCACTATCAACTCAATAGAGCTGTAGTGTATGTGTTACATGAGGGGCCTCATTTAAATTCTCTTGCTTCAAAAAGCTAAGGATTTTGCTTAAAGAAAACCTTTACCAGATAGAAACCTGGGGGAAAAGGTGCATTCTCTCACATTGATATTTGGCTGCCAGATACGCTTATGTACACACTCATTCACTGTTTCTTACTTCATTGGAGTTAGGAATGACTACATTTTTTTTATTGTTTAAATTATTCTAGAAGTCAATAATGCTGGGCTAGATGGACCTTTGGTCTGACCCGGTACGGCCGTTCTTATGTTCATATTTATGGGCATTTGTAGCAGTCATGTGTGAAGACCGACAGTAATTATTGTAGATATTTATATTTGGTTAACAGAATTATTTCATATTCACCTTGGTATTCTTTCTATTTATTTTCCCTTTGTGACGATATTTGGCATTTACATCTATTTCAGAATACTATAGTGTTTCTAATTTCTTTTTGTTAATCCTTTAAATTAGTTTGAGGGTTTTCCCCCTTCGTTTAAACAATACAAGAATATGCAGATATTTATTAATCATCTATTTAACACTGATATGTGATCTGGGCTAAGATCTCAGATCTGAATACTCCTAAAATTCACAATGTCTGGGAGAAGAACATTTTTGGTGGAGGACATGAGGCTGTGTAATTTGCTTCCACCAAGACCAGGCTGAATCTTGCCACTTCCAGATTATGATGCACGACTCCTCTGCTCTTGCAGGTTGTTGCCTCAACTGCACCTGGAGAATGACTTTTCCAAGTGAGTTTCTAAAGGAAGAGGAGAGACTGAATTAAAACCATTGAAAACATTGTAGCCAATTTAATAAAATCCAGCCTAGTTTATTTCAATGTAGTATTTCTATCAATTTAGGATTTCCATGGAATTTTCAGGGCTAAAGCATGGATTCTTAATTTAAACATCATGAGCCTGCTTAGGGCCAGGTTAACAGTACAGTGGAAACAGGGCCCCTGAGAATCTCATATTATGTATTTTCGTAGTATCCCACGAAAAGTTGGATGTTATAATTTAACATCTAGGACAGGGGTCGGCAACCTTTCAGAAGTGGTGTGCCGAGTCTTCATTTATTCACTCTAATTTAAGGTTTCGCGTGCCAGTAATACATTTTAACATTTTTAGAAGGTCTCTTTCTATAACTCTATAATATATAACTAAACTATTGTTGTCTGTAAAGTAAATAAGGTTTTTAAAATGTTCAAGAAGCTTCACTTAAAATTAAATTAAAATGCAGAGCTCCCAGACCGGTGGCCAGGACCTGGGCAGTGTAAGTGCCACTGAAAATCAGCTCGCGTGCCGCCTTCGGCCCGCGTGCCATAGGTTGCCTACCCCTGATCTAGGATCTCCTAGATCTCTCTGACCCCAGGCCCATTTTTACTCCCTTAATGCAGGCCTGAGTCTGCTAAAGTTATTTATCGTGCTTATGTTACTTCCTAAATCACTCTTATACATCCTCCTCCACCAATATTTTTTGAAAATGGGTTTTTTTTATGTCTAATCAAATAAAAAAGCTTTTTCCAAATATGAAGGAAAAAATTCCATCCTAAGTTTGTGGTAGATGTATATTCCAGATCTCCTTCTATAGGAAATTTTTACTCCAGTGATTTAAACCCTTGAATATAGGTGTTTATAATAGATTCTTAATTTTAATGTGTATGATGAAGTGATAATATTAAGCCTACTCATTCCTAACAACTGCACACACTGGCTAGCAGGGGCATGCTTAAGAATGTTATCAAACCTCCCCACCAACACATCCTTAGAAAACTCAGCCTGGTTTAAACAGTTGCTACTACCCTAGTTTCCAATATTCCACATTGTCTCCTTTTTTTAGTTCTCCTTAAAGACTTGTTCACACAATACATGGAATATTATGGTTGTTCAAAACTGAAATTAAAAATTATATTATGTAAATATCAGCAAAGTGACATTCAAAAAGCAATTATCCTTAATTCTGAAAAACTCAGAATAATCATGTAAGGTAAAGTACTCAAATTTAGAACCTCTGTCACAAATCTTGTACATCAGAGAAACATTGGGTGAGGTGAAATATCATTAATAATTAGAAGTTTAAAATTCACACCATAACACATTAAGTCCATGATTGCTGTAAAATCTTACACCATTGCTTATCTTTAAACACATGACTAGCCTACTTAAAGTGAAAGGGACTATTTATGTTCATGAAATTAAGCCTGTGCACAAATGTTTGCAGGATGGAGCATTAGACACCTTCAAGGCAGCTATAGTGATATTTCGGTTTAAAAGTGTGTTTTAAGAGGTGGTTGTTAGGGTGAAAGTGAGTTAAGAAAAAAATCCCACATGGGGCCTAACAAATTCAATTTGGAATTATGGAACTTTTGTCCTTAATTTTAATTGTAGTAATAGAATTTTACACATTGGAATACTCCTGTTTTTTCTACTCGTCATCTTCCATTTAATATAATTTCAGCAAATATGTGATCTTGGACATCTAAAGCCTGAAGCTAAGCGATACTTAGAAAAGTCAATTCAAATGGGAAAAAGGAATGGACTCCATCTTCCCAAAGAAGTACAGAATGTGAGTATGGGTTTCCTATTTTTATAATATGAAGAAAGTATGGTTTCACTGCTATGAAGAATTTCCTAAGTGTATATTTTTGCTTGTGTGCTCAGGTCTCAGTTAAGTGCTGCTTTGAGGCCATCCTTACTCTTAGAGACTGTAATGATGATAATTTGTACAAGACAAAGAAGTAAAAATAAAAGATTTTAAAATAAGCTCAAGATTTTTGAAAGCAGGTAATGATTTTAAATTCCTGAATTTTTGAGTAACTAACTTGAGACAACTTAAAAGGAGCCTGATTATCAGAAAGTGGAAGGCAGCACTCCCTAAAAATCAGGCCTCTTTAGGACATCCAAAATTGAGCACCCAAAAATTGAAGAGCTCTGTGTAAGCTCGAAAGCTTGTCTCTTTCACCAACAGAAGTTGGTACAATAAAAGATATTACCTCACCCATCTTGTCACACTATTTAACAGCACAGACTTGTGAACCTGAAGTGACCCTCTGTCTTTCCCTGGTAATTGTTCCCAGTGCAAACCCTTCAATTGACAGGAGCTTAAATCTCGGTTATGCATATTTATATTATGTTAAGGTTCTTGATGCCTCTAGAAGATCATTAGAAACTATATGTAAGGAGACTGTTGGTGGCTCAGAGTGAAGTAAAATCTTGACTATTATTAAAATCTCACCAGCAGCAGAAACAAATGAATCACAATGTATACAAACTATATGTATGTAAATTTGGTGGCAAGGAGCCAGAACACCCCAGAAGTCAGCCTGATATGTCAAAAATATTTTGCTCATCCAATTTCTTGTGTTTAAGAAAAGATTTTGTAATGCTGTTCTCTTTCATAGATGTTATTTTCTTTATGCCATATATTTAAAGGTCCCAAACTAGTCTAGGAGCGATTTAATTTTTCAGCAGCTTGTTGACACACCTTTGTTGTCTCTCTGCTCCTTTTGGAGCCATCTACCGGTTATCTTTAGGACAGCAATTCCCATTGAAATACAACAGCAAATTTTATTTAAAATTAAATTTAGACTTTTCAAATGAGAGAGAGAGAGAGAGAGGAACTAAACGTTAATACATAAAACTACTTTAGAGCATTATTGACATCAGTGGTTCTCAACCTGTGGTCCTGGAACCACTGGGAGTCCACGGACTATGTCTAAGGAACCCACAAAAGACGTAGACTGAAAACTGACTGAACATAATTCAGCTATCTATACAGACAATAGATTTCCAAAGGGGTCTACACCTCCATTAGAAATTTCCAAAGGGGGCCGCACCTCCATTCGAAACTTTTTAGGAGTCCGCAAATGAAAAAAAGGTTGAGAAACACTGATTTACATGACCAATCCCTTGTGAGTTAAGAAGATATACTTCTAACATGTAAGTTTGGGGTAAAAGAAAATCTTAGAGAAAGTTAAATTCTTTGTACATGTAGGGCAGCAATAGGTAGTTACAATTTTGGTTTGTGATGGTCAGTTCAATTTATATTCAATTTAGGAAATAAAGACCATGAAGAAAAAATTGAGTGAGCTGTGTATAGACTTCAACAAAAACCTCAATGAGGAAAACACATTTCTTATGTTTTCTAAGGATGAACTTCGTGAGTATTGTATTTCTCTTTCTTTAGAACTGCAGTTAAATTTCAGGAATCCTTTCTGTGCAGTTCTTAGGTAAGGTTCAATTGTCATACAGTATCTAGGAAATGAAATTGTAACACTGTTACAGCCTGTACTGGCTTCCTATCCTTCTCCAGATCCAACTCAGGATTGCCTTTGTGTAATTAAAAATTCTTAATGGACTTGCTCCACCTAATCTCTCAGGTCTTGTATTACTTATTGCCCTGCCAGCCCACTCTACTCTTCCCATCTTTGCTTTTCTCTGTCCTCTCCCCTCATGTCTCCACCATTGGGCTTCACACTCCATTTGTAGTGTTCCATCTATCTAAAACACTTTTCTGCTGTTCAGGAAGTTAAGCTACTTCCCTGATTTAAATATTACTTTAAAGCCTTCATTTTCGGTTTATTGTATGATTCTCTGTCTCTGTAAAGGATTTGGTGATCCCGGGTCTGGAGGTCACTCTGTCAAATGTATTTTATGAGTTAAATAAAATTAGAGATTTTTAAAACTATAATCTGTTTTTAAATGGGATTATCTTGTTAAATATATTTCTGCTTCTTATAAGTGAGGTGTTCATAATTTTAATATTGTTTGATTTGATTTAAAAAAGTCACTAACAATTAATCGTAACATGTAGGGCTGTATTTCGTAGAGGAGTTTTTAAACTACGATCTGGAGGAAAGCCGAGAGGTGCCTAAAGTAAAAATCATAATGAATTAAATAGTAACATAAAATCTCCCTGGATAAAAATTCCATGCTTGAATAACAAGACAATAGCAGTAGGAATATACTACCGACCACCTGGCCAGGATGGTGAAGGTGATTGTGAAATGGCCTAGGAGATTAGAGGGGCTACAAAAACAAAAAACGAATAATGAAGGAGGATTTCAACCATCACCATATTTATTGGATAAATGTCACCTCAGGATGGGATGCAGAGATAAAATTTCTAGGCACCATTAATGACTGCTTCTTGGAGCAGCTAGTCCTGGAACCCACAAGGGGAGAGGCAATTTTTGATATAGTCCAAAGTGGGGCACAGAATCTGGTCCAAGATGTGAATACTGCTGAACCACTCAGTAATGAACTATAATTAAATTTAACACCCTTATATGGGGGGAGGGGTAAAAATACCAAAGAAGCTCCCCACAGTAGTATTTCCCTTCAAAAAGGTGAACCACACAAAAATGAGGAAGCTGCTTAAATGGAAATTGAAAGGAACACAAATAAGAGTGGAATACAGACAAGCTGCATGGAAACTAGTTAAAAACACCATAATGGGGGTCAAACTAAATGTATATCCCAAATAAAAAAAAAAAACAGGAGGAGGACCAGAAAAATGCCACTGTTTCTAAACAGCAGAATGTAAATGGATGTTAAAAGCATCCTTTAAAAATTGAAAGTCAAACTGTACTGAGGAAAATAGAAAGGAGCATAAACTCTTTCAAGTGAAGTGTAAAAGTATAATTAGGCAGGCCAGAAAAGAATTTGAAGAACAACTTGCAAAAGACACAAAATCTAACAGCAAAACTTCTTTCTAAGTACATCGGAAGCAAGAAGCCTGACAGTGACTGGGGCCACTGAACGATCAAGGTGCTAACAGGGCACTCAAGAAGACAGGGCAATTTCAGAGAAGCTAAATGAATTCTTTTTATTTGTCTTCACTGCAGAGAATGTGAGGGAGATTCCCACATATGAGCCATTCTTTTTAGGTGACAAATCTGAGGACCTATTCCAGATTGAGGTGTCAGTAGAGGAGGTTTTGGAATAAATTGATAATTTAAACAGTAATAAGTCACCAGGACTAGATGGTATTCACCTAAGAGTTCTGAAGGAACTTAAATATGAAATTGCAGATCTACTAATTATGGTATGTAGCCTATCACTTAAATCAGTCTCTGTACCAGATGACTGGAGGATAGTTAATGTAACATGGATTTTTTTTTTCTTTTTTAAGAAGGCTCCAGAGGCAATCCTGGCAATTACAGGCCGGTAACCCTAACTTCAATACCAAGCAAACTGATTGAAACTATAGTAATGAACAGAATTATCAGACACACAGACAAACATGTTATGTTGGAGAAGAGTCAGCATAGCTTTTGTAAAGGGAAATCATGCCTCACCAATCTCTTAAAATTTTCTGAGGGTGTCAACCAGCATGAGGACAAGGGTAGTCCAGTTGTTACAGTGCGCTTGGACTTTCAGAAAGCCTTTGACAAGGTCCCACACCAAAGGCTCTTAAGCAAAGTAAGAAGCCAGGGGATAAGGAGGGTCCTCTCATGGATTGGTAACTGGTTAAAAGATAGGAAACAAAGGGTAGGAATAAATGGTCAGTTTTCACAATGGAAAGTGGTAAACAGTGGGGTCCCCCAAGGATATATATTGGCTCCAGTGCTGTTCATAAATGATCTGCAAAAACAGGTGAACAGTAAAGTGGCAGAGTTTACAGACAACACAAAATTAAGCAAGATAGTCCAAAGCTGACTGTGAAGAATTACAAAGGGATCTCACAAAACTGGGCAACAAAATGGCAGATTAAATTCACTGTTGATAAGTACAAAGTAATACACATTGGAAAACATAATCCCAACTATTTATACAAAATGATGGGATCTAAATTAGTTGTTACCACTCAAGAAAGAGATCTTGGAGTCATTGTGGATAGTTCATCTGCTCAATGTGCAGCGGCAGTCCAAAAAGCTACCATGTTAGGAACCATTAGGAAAAAGAATAGATAATAAAACAGAAATACCATAATGCCACTATATAAATCCATGGTGTGCCCACACCTTGATTACTGTATGCAATTCTGGTCACCCCATCTCAAAAAAGATGTATTAAAATTTGGAAAAGGTACAGAGAAACACAACAAAAATGATTAGGGGTCTGGAACAGCTTCCAGATGAGTAGGGATTAAAAAGACTGGGACAGTTGAACGTATTAAAGAGACGACTAAGCGGGGGATATTTGCTTCAGGTAAATACTCACCAGCAACTACACACCACACAACAAAAACACTAACCCAGGAACTAAACCCTGCAACAAACCCCGGTGGCAACTCTGTCCACATATCTATTCAAAGGACACCATCATAGGACCTAACCACATCAGCCACACCATCAGGGTCTCGTTCACCTGCACATCTACCAATGTGATATATGCCATCATGTGCCAGCAGTTCCCCTCTGCCATGTACATTGGCCAAATCAGACAGTCTCTACGCAAAAGAATCAAGAATAAAGCATCAAGAATTATAACATTCAAAAACCAATAGGAGAACACTTCAATCTCTCTGGATACTCAATAACAGACTTAAAAGTGGCAATTCTTCAACAACAAAAACTTCAAAAACAGACTCCAACGAGAAACTGCAGAACTGGAATTAATTTGCAAACTGGACACCATCAAATTAGGCCTGAATAAAGACTGGGAGTGGATGGGTTACTACAAAAACTAATTTTTCCCCTGCTGATACTTGCACCTTCTTGTCAACAGTTTGAAATGGGCCACCTTGATTACATTGAACTCATTAGCACTACAAAAGTGATTTTTCCTCCCTTCTTGTCAACTGTTGAGAATAGCCCACTTCCACAGTTGGCTATTCCCTCTCGTTAGGGAATTGGCTCGTTAGCACTGACCCCCCCCCCCCCCACTTGGTACGGCAACTCCCATCTTTTCATATGCTGTGTATTTATATGTCGCTACTGTATTTTCCACTCCATGCATCTGATGAAATGGGTTTTAGCCCAGGAAAGCTTATGCTCAAATAAAATGGTTAGTCTCTAAGGTGCCACAAGGACTCCTCGTTGTTTTTGCTGATACAGACTAACACGGCTACCACTCTGAAACCTGTCAATGAAATTAATAGACATCAAGTTTAAAACAAACGTAAGGAAGTACTTCTTTACACAATGCACAGTCAACCTGTGGAACTTGTTGCCCGGGGATGTTGTGAAGGCCAAAAGTATAACTGTTCAAAAAAAAATATTAGATAAGTTAGTGGAGGATAAGTCCATCAATGGCTATTAGCCAAGATGGTCAGGGATGCAACCAGATGCTCGGGGTGTCTGTAAACCTCTGACTTCCAGAAGCTGGGACTGGATGACAGGGAATGGATCACTTGATAAATTGCCCTGTTCTGTTCATTCCCTCTAAGCATATGGCACTGGCCATTTTCAGAAGACAGGGTTCTGCACTATATGGACTGTTGTTCTTATGTTTCTTATATTAAACTGGTCTGTAGTAAAACAAATGAATTACTGTTTTATGCACTAAACATTGTTCTGATATTTTTAAAAAAGAATTTATACTTGAAAAATCCTTTTTTGAATGTTGTTTATTTATATTCCACAGAAGCCCTTCCTGATGACTTTATTAATAGTTTAGAGAAGACTGAAAAGAACAAGTATAAAGTTACCTTAAAGTATCCCCACTATTTTTCTGTCATGAAAAAGTGCTGTGTTCCAGAAACAAGAAGAAAAATGGAAACTGCCTTTAACACAAGATGCAAGGAGGTACATCAGATATTTAATTTATGAAATTCTAAGTATGGCTAGTAATGGTAGTAGATAAAAAATGTATTAATCAGCTGGTACTTTAGAATTTCTAATAATGAAATTCAATACAATTAATAAAAGAAGGCCATAACTGCCTATTTGACTGTAGATCATTTTTATACAAAAATCAGTCCAGGTCTGTCTGCTGCTTCCATTCACTCGCTGTCTGAAGAATCTTCTTGGACAGCATTGTTAAGAATTTATTTTAAGCAGTAAATTCTACCTAGTTAGATTTTACTACCTTTTCCCCTTTCCAAACAACTGTACGTTTAAGTAAACACACACAATTACTGTGCATATTGCAAAGTCTGTAAAACCTGTCACAAGGTTTTAAAATAAATAGTGCACATATCTAAATGAACTGATCTCCCGGCTACTTAGTTTATCCAAGTACTTGCCCACAAAATATACTCTAATAAAGTCATGCTAATCTTAGTGATCCATAGAGATTTTTGTTTTTTAAAAATATGCCAGCATCTCCAACAAAAATATATTTCTGTAACTAATCTTTCTAAATGTTAGTTTTAATCGGTTAATGACAAATTCTTGAGGTAAAAGTGCAGAAAATGTATGGCAACTCATCCCATTTTTATTTTATACTTCCATAATAAATTCTTACCTAGTGTTCTGGAAAACATGGCTAGGAGATTTATTTACCAATAGGATCAAATTACTTCTTTAAAGTGCTGTTTGGTAGCTAGAAATATTAGCATAACATGCAATATTAATAAACCACCTCACAAGTAAACTGCTTTTTCTTTCTCTGTTCCAGTAAGCTAATTCATCTTTTCCATACAGTCATGATTTAGTACCTGATTAGATTTATTTCTCTCTATTATGATTTGATTTTGATTAAAATATCTCGGTTTGCTTTCATGCAAATCTCTCCTTTTTGAAGCCAGCAGGCTTGTAATTGTTTTCCACTTTGCTCTCATGATAAACATGAAACCATAGAAGATTGTGCTTCAGTCCTTTCAGTATTCCTGATCTTATAAAAGGAACCACACTTAAAAAAGGAGTGTTATGTGGCAGTACGTAGTATAGTAGCATAGTGTATCTACTCTGTGTACTTGAGTATATCTTTTATTAACACAAATATGAGCTATTGTAGATGTTTTAAGGAAAGAATAAGACTGTGTTGCTGCCAATATTCATCAGTACTCAAACCTTTACACAACATTATATTTACAGGAAAAAATTGTGGTAGAGAAGATCTTATTTTCTAGAACAAATTGTCATATATTCGCAGTTGAGGTCCAGCCCATCGACATAATTTTAGTGTTAGGCACTGTCCTACTGGAGATAGAGGCTTGACGCTAGCACTCACTCACTACTGGTCTGTGGAATGAGGATCCTTAAGTGGGTTCCTACTGGGGGGTCCTAAAATTCCAGGTTCAAAGTCAAGTCTCTCACTAAGACTCGTTATATTGCTCTGGCAGTGTAAATGGGCAGTAAAGTGGACAATGAATTTATGCTCACTTTATGGTCCCTTTACCCTAGTAGAACAGTGTAAAAAGCCCTTCGTGTAAATAGGAATCAGGCTCTAAGACTTGGCATTGAACCTGGATCTAGACCTCAGTTTCTCATTCCACAGACAAGTAGTGAGTGGGAATGCTAGGAGGCACTTTATACTGCTCTACAGTGACCTCTCTTGCCAATTAAAGGACAGAAGTAGTGAGCTCCAGAGTGAGTCCAGCTAAATACGCTGTGGCTGAGAAGATGGCTGTAGCACGGGCAATGTGAATAGGTGGGGGAAAAAATGAAAAACAGGGATTCTCCTGTTGACTGAGCTGCAGGGGATAGTTTAGTGGTCAAAACATTAGATTTGTACGGTCTAGACACCCTGGCACCACAGGTTCAAACTTGTCAGCATTGATTTTGCCTTTCATACTTCCAGGTTACACGTAGTTTATTCTTTTGATTCTTTCAGATGGGACTTTAACACCCCATGTTCTGTCTGTGAGGACATTGATGTCTTGATGGTGATTTTAATAGAAGTAGGGGTTTGCCCATGTGTCCTTAATTGTCATTCAGGCATTTAATTAGAGAACAATTGCCTAACTGAGCTTTTGTACTTGGTACACTGGCAAATGTGAAAAGTACAAGATAAGATAAAACAGCACTAAGAATTGAACACTACATATCTAGCATATTTAAAGGGATACACATTCAAGGCTGATGGGCCCATAGTTGAACTTACTCTAAAAATAGCTTTTTAAAAGTATTTCCTTCTGATCCTGAGACATCTCACTTATCCAGATTGGGAGCTACAATGTAGAGACATTCTTGATTTCACCATTTTTAACAAATGCTGGGCATGGCTTTGTTTGCATTTGGAATGCACACCACAACTATATTTTTATAAATTTTACTCAACTTCTAATTGACCAAAAAACCCCAATAATGCTCTTCCTAGTGCTCAGATTTGTAACCTTAAAAAGAAACTGTTGCCATTTGGTTTCAGTGAAATGAAATGAATGATGATAATTATCCTGACTGCTTAGAAAAATCAGGACTCTGACCACTTTCCATCAAATTGTAGATACTGTGCCATCAAAAATTTCAGGAATCCTACCAAAAAATACATTTTTACTTATAACATTTTTGAGTAATAATCTCAATATGTTTCATTTAAAATGTCTGCTATTCCTTATGATTTTAGTTCAAATTTTATTCAAATTATTGTTTTGATCATATGAATTTAGTTGTCTTTAATTCATCATAACCTTGCCTTCTTTTTCCTAGGAAAATACTAATATTCTTCGGCAGTTGCTTCCCTTAAGGGCAAAAGTAGCAGAGCTTCTTGGGTACAGTACACATGCCAACTTTGTACTGGAGGTGAACACTGCAAAGAGCATGGATAATGTAACAACCTTTTTAGGTTTGTTTTTATTTGTGTGTTATACTTTATATTTAGATCTGCAACATGTCTCTGTACCCCAGGGAAACTTAAATATGAAACTGGAGCACAGACGGTTCATTTGGAACAGGAGCTCTCTGCCCCACCCCTTTTAATATTTTTAAGAGTCTGTTCTCCAAGTGTGTTAAATGTAATGGGAGTTCTGGTATGAATAGAGAGGATAAGAGAGTTCTTAGGCTGTAAGAGTTTCCAGAGGAACAATTTAAAATTACTTAATGCATCAAGGGGTTTTCCTTTCTAGTAATCTGTTTTGTGATCTCATTTCCCATGTCAGTGTATTCTTGCTTCAATAACTGCAGTGAAAAACTTCTATTAAACAGCTGTGTAGGAATTGCTGCCCTGAAACAAGCAACTGATCCATCTAGCTGACTGTCCTGTCCTCAGCAATTGCTTCTAATCGGTGCTTTAGAGAAAGGAAAAAAAGCTCTCACGCTGTACTTGCTTCCATTATTTAGCATTTGACATGGCCCTAGTAATATTTATCTTGGCTAAGATAACTGACAGTGGTGTGTTTATTCATACAAGCAAGGCTTGTCATGGCTATCACAGTAATCATGGATTTCATTATAATTCAAAAATATTCATAACTTTTAGCCATTTTGAGATTTTTCTATGTGGGAGAGTGGATGTGATGGTAACAGCTGAACTGATTTCACTGAGCAACTTGAAGTCTGCCAACTGAAACCCTGGGCTACATTAGAAATTAATATAGAGCAGGAGCTCAGCATTAACATCATAGTAATACAAAGTGCTGAACTCAATTTCTCCAGAGATTGAGTTTTCTCCCTTCGCTCAAGGCAATAAAGACTTCTAAAACAAAATACCTTGGAATTAATCTGGCAACTACTGTGTTTTAAATATTTTTTGTGTTATCACAATACAGGCAGAATTGCAGTTATTTGGAGTAGTATGCAGAAAATAAAGGCTCTGTACGGTATACAAAACAATGCCAGTTGTATGACATTTTAAAAACTGTATCTTTAATTTGTCTGCTTTTTTCACTATAACCATCCCTAAAAACCACCTTGACAAAACAGCCCTTTATCTATGCATCTAATCTTTTTTTTATATTTTACTAATTTAAATTCTTTTCAACCTTTTGTTAGTATCCAAGTATTTTAAAAACAAATCTGTTCAGAATTTTTATTTTAAATTATTAACTCCGCAAATTGAAATTTGTCATGGCTTGACTCTTCAATGAGGACAAGGGCCTTTTCACACATGAAAAAATTTGTTCTTGAAGTAATTATGTTTGAAAACTGTGAACTGCACAATACATGATTTTCTACATCCTGCAAACAGTTACGCATGTGTCTTATGCACACAAGTCGTCCTGTTGACTTTAATGGGGCAACTCATGTGCATACGCTTAAGTATATGTGTAACTGGTTGCAGAATCAAGGTCTAAGATAGTCGTGCGTGCAGCTCAAGATATACTGCATGTATAAATGGGTTTAATCAATATTCGGGGTTTTTTCTATGCACATGTATTTTAACCAAGAAGATTATATTTAAAAAAAACTACAGATAAATTAGTGCAACAGTAACATTGAGATTTTGATGTACAAAAGTCAGGAAATTCTAACTTGCAACTGTAATTCTTATAACATTTCACATATAGTATGACATGAATTTAGCAGCATGTTTGGTAATACAAAAATATACATATTTACCAGTGGACCTAGCTGTGGTTTTGATAGGAACATACATTTTGGGAACTGCTTTATTATTATTATTTTTTTAGTGCATTTAAAATATCAAAGTATCAACTATAACTTGGAATAAACATATTTTTCTGTATTATTCTAAATAGGCTTCTATAACTGCATGTCAGCCGCGAATGCTGTTTGGTTTCTGTTTACTTGTTTGTTTTTGTATTATTTGTTTTAAGATTGCGTGTGAGACTTGAAAATTAGTCCTTGTATGTCATTGGGACTTACAATACAAGCCCATATATTAATTTTCTAAGATTGTGTCCTTTAAATCTAAAGTTTTGTAATTATTTACTGTGGAGAGAAGAGTTTCATCAGTTAATAATCATATTTGCTCTGTTTCTTTTGATATTATTATTAGACATATAAGTATATGGATCTGATCTGCTGTGTTTTTTAACAATGTTCATATTTGAAGTTGATCATCAATAAGTCCTACAATTTGATGAAAAAGTGTGCACTCCTTTGACACGCTTTTAATCTACCTTGTTGAGAGTAGTATGTTGTTACTATTTATTAGCAATATAAATGTACACAGTACTTCAAAGTACAATTAGAAACAGAGGTCCCTGCCCCCAAAGCTTACAATTTACATTTGCATTCACTATTGTATTGAAATATTAGAATTTAAAAAATAATCTGATTGCAGAACTTTTACATTCTAAAAGGACTCAAGTATAAATGTCAGAGTAAGTATAGATTGTGTTTTCTGGGAGTTTCACTGATATAAAATGTTCTACTCTTTTTGATCCTTTATCTCCATAGAAAAATAATGTAAAAATCAGTGGAATTACGGGGCATAATGTCTAATGGCCTAGCAAATATGGGCTGTTATTGAGAAGATCCAGTGTAGGCAAAAAACATGGAACTCTCCTACCTTCAGCTAATTGGCTTGAGCTGGGAGTAGAACAGAGGTTACCCTGTAAGGATCTGGGGGAAAGGTACAATGTGAATCATAATGTCACACCTCCAATGGCTGATAAAAAAAACAGTTGAAGGATAGGTGCTGTAACTGTAGCTACTACTAACCATAATGAAGAAAAATCAGAATTACATGAGGTGGCATCAGAGATTTAAGGTAGATGAGTACAGTGTTAGCTAGTTACTACAGGGAATTATTTTCCAGGTAACTAGCTGGAACTCAATAACTCAGCCAAAGGTTAGGGATCTATTACAGGAGTGGGTGGGTGAGGTTCTGTGGCCTGCGGTGTGCAGGGGGTCAGACTAGAGATTATTATGATCATAGGCGCCGACTCCGTGGGTGCTCTGAGGCTCGAGTACCCACGGGGAAAAATTAGTGGGTGCTCTGCACCTACCGGCAGCCAAGCTCCCTTCCCCCCCCACCCCGCCCTGCCTCCTCCCCTGAGCGCACCGCGTCCCCGCTCCTCTGCCTACCTCCCAGTGCTTCCCGCCCAGCCACCGCCAAACAGCTGTTTGGCCACCCCAAGTGCGGGGGGAGCGGGAACGTGGTGCGCTCAGGGGAGGAGGCGGGGAAGAGGAGGGGCCGGGGCAGGGATTTGGGGAAGGAGTCAGAATAGGGGCAGGGAGGGGGCAGAGTTGGGGTGGGGACTTTGGGGAAGGGGTTGGAATGGTGGCGGGGCCTCTTGGAAGGGGTGGAGTCGGGGCCAGGGACAGAGGGGGGTTGAGCACCCACCGGCGGGAGCAGAAAGTCGGCGCCTATGATTATTATGGTCCCTTCTGACCTTAAAGTCTATGAGTCTGTTTCTCTTTTGGATGTCCTTAGAAAAGAATGAAAGACGCTATGACACTTAACCCTTGCCAGTGGTGATAGTGCAAGAGCGCACATGCTTATGTCTCAGACATCCCTGTAACCAAAACAGAAAGGCAAGCATTAAAGTAGTCATTAATTGAGAAAGGGAAAATTGTGCTGGCTGGTATTGGATAAATACCCTTTTTTAATATTTGTATAAATCTAAATAAATAAATTAGTTCTCCAGTACTAGTAGCAGTAACATAGTACAACATGGAACAGACAAGTTGACACAAAGGTAAATCTCTGGTTGCATTTTTAGATGATTTAAGTAAGAAGCTAAAACCACTGGGTGACGAGGAGAGAGAGTTTATTCTGGATTTGAAGAAAAAGGAGTGTGAAGGAAGAGGCTTTGACTATGATGGAAGAATCAATGCATGGGATTTACATTATTATATGAACAAGACAGAAGAGCTTAAATATTCCATAGATCAAGAGAAGCTCAAGGAATACTTTCCAGTTGAAGCTGTTACACAAGGCTTATTGAACATTTACCAGAAGCTGCTTGGACTTGTATTTGAGCAGGTAGTCAATGCTCATGTTTGGCATGAGAGTGTTACTCTTTATACAGTAAAAGACGATTCAACAAGAGAAGTTTTAGGTCAGTTCTACTTAGACCTCTATCCCAGGTAATTCTATAGTGTATTGCTTTATTTTAAAAGTGTTAAGCTGGAGTTAATCTTAGCTGGGGGTGGAGTTATATGAATCTGGAAGTAAACTTTTTTCTTGCTTAAATTCCAGGGTGTTTCTGGGAGGGAAGCATTTATGTGGCTACTTGTATTCTATCTGCATATATCTTCAATATCAGACACCATTTCTTTTAACATCTGTCTTTGCTGGGTATAGTTATGTTCAGGTCAGAATCCCTGACCCAAACATAAGTGAGATTGCTGGCTAATACTATAGGTGATATTTATTTTTCTCTTTTGTTTGTAATGTGCCTTTCACATGGCATGTCAACACTGGTAGAGATGGATGTGTTCCTGTCTTCTGTCCATCAGGCAGGAGATGCTAATCAGGATGAAGGAATTTTTGTACCCTGCTCCACCTCTTTTTAACTCCCTGCAGGTTGCTTTCTGGTTCATGTTGAAGGAACTGAGCAGAACAGCTGGTGCCTTTGGCTGAAACACCCTCCTGGAGCTCATTCAGCCTCAGTCTTCTGGGTAGAGGAAAGAGCAGAGAATTACTCAGGAAATTAAAACTTGACTCTGACCACAATGTGGAACATTAGTTCTCTATTGTGGGCCCTGGGTGCACCATCTCTCCACAGGTAGCTAGTAGGGCTGTCAAGCGATTAAAAAAATTAATCGCGATTCATTGCACTGTTAATAATAGAATACCATTTATTTAAATATTTTTGGATGTTTTCCACATGTTCAAATATATTGATTTCAATTATAACAGAATACAAAGTGTACTGTGCTCACTTTATATTTATTTTTATTACAAATATTTCCACTGTAAAAAACAAAAGAAATGGTATTTTTCAATTCACCTAATATAAGTACTATAGTCCAATCTCTTTATCATGAAAGTTGGACTTACAAATGTAAAATTATGTACATAAAATAACTGCATTCAAAATTGAAACAATGTAAAATTTTAGAGCCTACAAGTCCATTGAGTCCTACTTCTTGTTCAGCCAAACACTCAGACAAACAAGTTTGTTTACATTTCCAGGCAGAGCCATTCCTAGGGTATGGCGAATTGGGGCGGCCGTCCTGGGCCCCGTGCTTCGGGGAGCCCCGCGCTTCGGGGAGCCCCGTGGTGGCCACCCCGAAACGCCGCAGCCTAGGGACGGCACTGTGTGCATGTTGTGCAGGGGCTGCTAGGCTGGTCCAGGGAAGGTGGGGTTAGGGTGGGGAGGGCAGGTTGGCCCGGGGGCTATAGGGCCTGGCGTCGGCAGCGGGGGTCAGGCCCGCACTCACTGGCAGGAAGTAGCAGCAGCGACCCCAGCCCACCCCGCTCCTCCCTGCCAGTTCCCGGCATTGCTTGGGGGGGGGGAGGGGTCCTGGTCCCTGCACCCACCTAGGGATGGCCCTGTTTGCAGAAAATAATGCCCACTTCTTGTTCACAATGTCACCTGAAAATGGGAACAGGTTTTCGCATGGCACTGTTGTAGCTGGCATCGCAAGATATTTATGTGCCAGATGCACTAAAGATTCATATGTCCCTTCATGCTTCAAGCACCCTTGAGCATGCATCCATGCTGATGACGAGTTCTGCTCGATAATGATCCAAAGCAGTGCAGACCGACGCATGTTCACTTTCATCATCTGAGTCAGATGCCACCAGCAGAAGGTTCTTTTTTGGTGGTTTGGGTTCTGTAGTTTCTGCATCGGAGTGTTGCTCTTTTAAGACTTCTGAAAGCATGCTCCACACCATCCCTCTCAGATTTTGGAAGGCACTTAAGATTCTTAAACCGTGGGTCAAGTGCTGTAGCTATCTTTAGAAATCTTACATTGGTACCTTCTTTGCGTTTTGTCAAATCTGCAGCGAAAGTGTTCTTAAAATGAACAACATGTGCTGAGTCATCATCCAAGACTACTATAACATGAAATATATGGCAGAATGCCAGTAAAATAGAGCCGGGGACATACAATTCTCCCCCAAGGAGTTCAGTCACAAATTTAATTAACACATTATTTTTTTAACGAGTGTCATCAGCATGGAAGCATGTCCTCTGGAATGGTGGCCGAAGCATGAAGGGGCATATGAATGTTTAGCATATCTGGCACGTAGACAGCTTGCAATGCTGTCTACAAAAGTGCCATGTGAATGCCTGTTCTCATTTACATCACCAGAAAGTAAGAAGTGGGCAGCATATCTCCTGTAAATGTAAACAAACTTGTTTGTCTTAGTGATTGGCTGAATGAGAAGTAGGACTGAGTGGACTTGTAGGCTCTAAAGTTTTGCATTGTTTTGTTTTTGTGTGCAGTTATGTAACAAAAAAAATCTGCAGTTGTAAGTTGCACTTTCATGATAAAGAGATTGCACTACAGTACTTGTATGAGGTGAATTGAAAAATACTATTTCTTTTGTTTTTTACAGTGCAGATATTTGTAATAAAAATAATATAAAGTGAGCAGTGTACACTTTGTATTGTGTGTTGTAATTGAAATCCATATATTTGAAAATGTAGAAAAACATCCAAAAATATTTAATAAATTTCTGTTGGTATTCTGTTGTTTAACAGTGCGATTAAAACTGCGATTAATCGCAATTAATTTTTTAAATCGCGATTAATTTGTTTGAGTTAATCACATGAGTTAACTGCGATTAATCGACAGCCCTAGTAGCTACTGATGGGAGCAGGGTCAAATTCCTTCTATCCCCTATCAGTGATCTGTATGTGTCTTCTCTTTGCCTCCTAAGAGGAACCTTGCTTCTATTTCTTTATCCCTGTGCCTGTTCCCAGCATATTGTCTAGAGACCTCTTCTCCGCTCTAGGTGGTAGGAGGTTGCTCTGTGTCTCGCTCCAATATCTCCTTGAGGAGAAGTCTGCAAGTGCTTTAGACTGAGCAGGCAAAAATTCCCTGACTCCTTCACCAAGACTCTCCCATCCTTGGGGCAGCCATCAACACGATGCAGGGGGAAAGTCTTTCCCTCTTTGGAAAGAATCTCAAAACTCAATTCTTCCTGATAGCCACATCTGTCCAGTCCAGTCCTGCTGATAACATTGGTCTTGTGCCAGGACCTGGTTCCATTGCCACAGTTTCATTCCAGAACCTTTTGGCAGTTTCTGCTGAGTCTTCCATGTTGGAGATGCTCATCCAATAGTCTTTTCTTTAGTGGATGTGTCAGTCTCACACTGAAGGTGATTCCCCATCTAGGCCCCATCTTGCCTAAATGGCTCATGTTCCTTCGGGCTTGGTCCTTGAGTAGAGCCTTCCAACGTGTCTGAGCATCTTAGGCAAGTTTTTGATCATTTTCTTGAATTCATGCATCCTTCACATAATATGGGGCTTGGGCTTCACTCTCAGTGGTGCAAATCCTATAGTCTTTCAGCCTAAAAATCTTTCTTCCTGCCATTCTGGACTTCCTCTAGGCAGGGTTTGACAAGAACATGTCAGCTAGGTACCCTAGAGTGCAGACCTGTGCACTTAATGCACTTCGGTCAGATAGATGGCTTTCCAGTAGCACAGACCAACTAATCTCCAATTTGCTGAAAGTGGTCTCTTAGCGTAGGCCTCCAATTAAGTCTCCAGTGCCTCTGTGGAGACTTTGTCTTATTTTTAGATCCCTTTAAACCTCTGAGGTCTCTCCCTCTCTATGTGCTGGAAATTGGCTTTTTGCTGGGCAGGGAATGCTACAGTTCAGGCTACAACCTCATATGACATCATTATGCAGGTCCTCTAATCAATGTCCTTCAGTAAAGAAAGGGAAGTGAGGGCCTGGTATTATTAATGTAAAAAGCAAGGGGGAAATGACACTAACTTTTTGCATCATAAAACCACAATAAGGAAGGGGCACATTAATATTTTGGACTTCATGTTTAGTGACTCACTTTTTAATTATGACAATTTTTCTAACTGTATTAACTAACAGTTTAATTAAGAGACTCATTTTGTTTTAAAATCACATTGCTAAAACAGCAAACCTGGTTCTTTATTCTTTAAATCTGCTCAAATGTTGGTAACAAAAGCTAATGCTTCACAGAATGGGATTTGTCTTTCATACTACTATAATTGTCCTGTCTCAGATTAAGTAAAATTAACTTTTAGAAGCAGCAGAGTTATCACTTTTGATTTCAATAATATATTATATAAATAAAAAAGAGGCTTGCAGATGCTGCTCTAAATATTAAAGTGAGGGGATTTAGAAGTACTTTTTCTTTGTGCTCTCAGTAGAATCCTAAGCACAGTGACTTTTATAAAGGTCATAGGACACTATCTCATTGTGGTTTTTCTAATAAAAGAAAGAGGGTCTCTTCCGCATATAAAATCATAGAGGGAAACAGCCCTTTTTACCATGTTACTTGTGGAAGATAGGCCTATTGTGTAAGGATGGCTTTTGGTATATTTTCTTGCTCAGAGAAGGGAAGTATGGGCATGCAGCATGCTTTGGTCTCCAGCCTGGCTGCCTACGCTCTGATGGCAGCAGAATTATGTCTGTAGCTGCTCTGGTGACCAACTTCACAAAACCAATATCAGATCGCCCATCATTGCTGCGACACGATGAGGTGAAGACTTACTTCCATGAGTTTGGACACGTAATGCACCAGATATGTGCACAGGTAAGTAATGTTTCTATTTCATTAAAATATCTAATTCTTCCTTCACAGTCTCTCAAAGTGGTGGTGGGGGAGGGGGTAAGCCTGTTTGATGGGTGTATGGTTTCCTTAAGGTAAGTATTTAAGAGCTTCTTGGTAACTTTTCACAGTTGATACTTGTTTTGAGTTTTTGTGCACAAGCCCCGCAGTGAATACAGCTTCTGGAAAATGTTCATGTTACAGCAAATCCTTTCCCTTCTGCACAGCCTGAGCAACTGGGGCTGAGCAATGAGCAGCTCCATGAGGAAGGAACCCTCCCATAGGCAACAGAGCTGCTTTGGGGCTGATACTGCAATTGTTGCTTTTGATAGCACCTGCAATGTGTTAGGAACTGTACAGACACAAAAGAAAGCAGAGTCCCTGTCCCAAATAGTGAAAATGGCCGATGAATCCACTGTCCTCACATGCCTCCGATCCCAGTCATATTCTGCATGGTGGCACGCACATAGGGTACCCTCACAAAGCTGCGCTTCTTGGTACAGAGGGTGCATACATCCCCTACTTGAGCTTTCTGAATGCTACCTTTATTCCTCCCTCAACCATGTAGCAGAATCACACCAGTCCTGCAGCAGTCAGGAGCCTCCACATCAGCAGAAAGGCTGGAATTGGCCTGGAGACTTGTCATAAAGACACAAATAAGCTGCTTAGTTTCATCTTTAGTTGAACCATATTTAAGATTGATTCTGCCATGACGATGATAGATTTATTATTAGTCCAATTAATTAGTTGCCCTTTGTTTGAAAGGTATAGCCTTCAGTGTTTCTTCTTAAAAACTGTAAATTCTGCACCATCAGCTCACCAGTCCAGAACTCATGTGGTTGCACTCTGGCCTCTTTAACCAATAGGTAGCAGCACAAATAAAATGTCAGAGGTATGTAGCATACTTGGGACTTCATTTCCTGGCTTCCAGTCCCAGGTAGAACTTTCACAGAACAAGGAACATATAAATCTACTGGTTAAATTTGGAGTTAAACAAGTTGGATTCGGAATTCAGAGCTAACATCTAAATTTTGTACATAGCTTTTCTCTCCTGGCTTGTCTGTGAAAAATGGGAAGAATCCAGCTATTCGCTCTTGCCCCAAGATATCTAGGAAACACAGTTTCAGAGTGCAAAAATTAAGGAGCAAACCCTGCCCCTTCCTTCACAGCTACGGAGGGATTCCTGGTGACTAGAACACATGTGGATCTGCTACAGAAATGGGAGCAGGATTTGAGGGACCCAAATACGGATGTGCCTCCATGGCACAGAGTGATTTAGAAGACTCAGGAACATTTCATTCACGTTGCTAATGGATTTCACTTCTTTCAAGCCCAGTGGCACCCCTTAGTTCAAAAATATTGTGCAGTATTTCAGGCTCCAGCATACTCCTACAAAATTGGAGGGATAGTGCTTAACAGGATAAGTGAGTCAAATGAAATCCCTGAAACAGGTTTAAATGCATTAGAACTATGGCATTATGCAGCAATTATACAAGTTAGTCCCTGAGTTACTTTTGTGATAGAACAAAATTTAGTAGCATGTTACAAAGTAATTATATTGAGTAAATTAGAGTTATTTTTAGGGTTGTCAATTAATTGCAGTTAATGCATGCAATTAACACAAAACAAATTAGATTAAAAATAGTCGCAATTAATCGCAGTTTTAATCACACTTGTTAATAAAATACCAATTTAAATTTATTATAACTATTTTTGGATGTTTTCCTACATTTTCAAATATATTGATTATAATTACAACACAGAATATAAAATGTACAGTGTTCACTTAATATTTTTTTTATTACAAATATTTGCACTGTCCAGTCAGTCCTACTTCTTGTTCAGGCAGTCACTAAGACAAACAAGTTTGTTTACATTTATAGGAGATAATGTCCCCTGCTTCTTATTTACAATGTCACCTGAAAGTGAGAACAGGTGTTTGCATGGCACTGTTGTAGCCGGCATTGCAAGGTATTTACGTGCCAGATATGCTAAACATTCGTATGCCCCTTCATGCTTCGACTTGTAGGCTCTAAAGTCTACACTGTTTTGGTTTTGAGTGCAGTTATGTTAAAAAAAAAAATTCTAAGTTTGTAGGATGCACTTTCATGATAAAGAGATTGCACTACAGTACTTGTATGAGGTGAATTGAAATATGCTGTTTCTTTTGTTTCTTTTTTACAGTGCAAATATTTGTAATGAAAAATAATATAAAGTGAGCATTGTACACTTTGTATTCTGTGTTATTATTGAAATCAATATATTTGAAAATGTAGAAAAACATCCAAAATATTTATAATACATTTACATTGGTATTCTTTGATGGTTTATCAGTGCAATTAAAATGCGATTAATTCCGACTATTTTTTTAATCTCGCAATGAATTGCAATTTTTAAAAATTGTTTGACAGCCCCAGTTCTTGTCTGATGTCATGGGGCAATGCTGAAATGTAATTATATTGCTATAATATGTCACGTAAGAGAGAGTAAGAAAAATAGACCTGTTTCTGAGTTCCTGTGACTAAGAATCACTGCATGATATATTGTTTTGGTTAGTTTTCTCATTGCTTATAATTTAATTTTTCTTGTTCCCTCTCTTTTAAAGTTTGAGGCTATTTTAACATTGATCTTTCTTGTAATATAGCTGTTTATAATTCTGCCCTGTTTTTACATCATCACAGTTTTGGCACCTTATATAGGTTGACATTTTACTAGATATCTGATTTAATCTCATTTGTATTTTAATTTAATATAATGGAGGGATTTTTGTTGTGTTTTTGTTTGTTTGCTTGTTTTTTGTTTTTGTTAGACCGACTTTGCTAGATTTAGTGGAACTAATGTGGAAACAGACTTTGTAGAAGTTCCTTCACAAATGTTTGAGAACTGGGTATGGGAAAAAGAACCTCTACAGCAAATGTCAAAACATTATAAAGATGGGAGCCATGTTGCAGATGCTCTTCTTGAGAAACTTGCTGCCTCTAGAATGGCCAATACAGGTATCTTTTTTTCTTTTACATACAAAAAGCATTCATGAAATGGTAGGAAAGACACAGGGCAATATCCTGCGAAATACAGAACAGACATATGCCTTAGATAGTGGTCTCTTCTTCCTTCACTGTGTATCCACCTCCCCCATGACTGCTACTGAGAGGTAAGCGCATCTCTATAGAAGAAAGGCCCATTAGATTATACCTTGGAAATGCTTAAATGCTGAGATTTACTGTAAAAATGTCTGATATCTTAATTGTGTTCAAACTGTGAGAAAAATACAATTTAAAAAGATGGAGCTTGTAACAGCAACTCCTTTCAACAGCCTTTCCAATCTTTTTTTAATTATTCATTTCAACTAAGAGAAAGAACAATTAATGCACCAGACTGGGAGTCTGGATACTTTCCTGATTGCTACAATCTCTTCCTGACTATTATTATATGTGCTGTGATGACACCCCACCCCCCAAAACCACTACCAGGATTATGCTTGCTTTGAACAGACACATAGAAAGATATTATACCTGCTCTCCAACAAGTGTGTATAAAAAAAACAATAAGAAGGGAAGTGGGATAGAGGACAAAGGTAACAGTAATGAGAGCATGTGTTTACAGAGGCCCACCTATGTGTCTACCTTGAAAGTTCCAAATGACTTAAAATTGCTTATTGTCAAATATCAACAATCACCTCAAGTCCTCTTCCTAGCTATTGTCACTTGGCAGTTTCCTTTGGCACAGACTTCCTGTGTGTACATGGGTAAGTCTCCGTGCTTGATTCTGTATCTTTAAAATGAAAATGATACTTATTGTCCTCACTGGATTTTACAGTGCTTAACTCATTAATGTATATAATGCACAATGAGATCCTTCGATGGCTGATACCATAGAAACCCAGCGTATTACTATAACATTTATAAACCAAATGCCCTCATACCACTAGGTCTTTTGACTCTTCGTCAGATTGTTTTGAGCAAGGTTGACCAGTCCATTCATACCAAATCATCTGCTGACCCCGCAGATGAATATGCCAAGTACTGCATGGAGATTCTGGGAATTTCTGCAACCCCAGGTACGTAAAAGTAAAGTTTTCATGCAGTATGTTGACTGCTTCAGATGAGCATACAGTACCTTCACAATAGGTCTTATAGCAAATCAGGTGAATGTGGTTTAGAAAAGAAATCCAGTTTATGAAACTGAAGTAATTACTTTGAAATAAGACAAGAAAGGTCATTAATGTTATTCCATCAAAAATATCCATTTGCAGTTAGGATATATTCCAGATTGATACATTAATGCCCTTCTAAATCTGAAGCACCATTATACGTTAAAGCAGGTGTGGCCAACCTGAGTCTGAGAAGGAGCCAGAATTTACCAGTGTACATTGCCAAAGAGCCACAGTAATACGTCAGCTGCCCCACATCAGCTTCCCCCCCCCCCCGCTCCCAGTGCCTCCCCGTCCCTCCCCGCACCTCCCGATCAGCTGTTTTGTGGCATGCAGGAGGCTCTGGAGGGGGAGGGGGAGGAGTGAGGGCATGGCAGTCTCAGGGGAGGGAGTGGGAAGGGGTGGAGCAGGGCCTGTGGCAGAGCTAGGGGTTGAGCAGTGAGCACCCCCTGGCACATTGGAAAGTTGGCACCTGTAGCTCCAGCCCCGGAGTTGGTGCCTATACAAGGAGCCGCATATTAACTTTTGAAGAGCTGCATGTGGCTCCGGAGCCACAGGTTGGCCACCCCTGTGTTAAAGGGATGATTACATTTGATTTCAACATTAATAATTTGTTAATGTTTCTGTCTTCTTCAAGAGCTTGTTCATATCCATTCCATGTTAGGTGTGTGCACGCCATGTGCACTGATGCCAGAAATTTTTCCCTTAGTGGTATCTGTCGGGACAGCTCTTGCGCCCTCTGGAGCTGCGCGCTCATGTGCTGGTATAAGGGGCACCGCCGGCCTCGCGCCCTCTCAGTTCCTTCTTACTGCCCATGACAGTTACTTGAATGACCCTTCTTGCTTTGGCAAGGTTTCTTCCCAGTGGTTTTTGAACTCTAACTCTTCGTACTTAGTTGTCATCGTTTAGTGTATATAGTTTTTGTAATTAGTATTAGTGTACATAGTGTAAATAGTTCCTGTTGTTGAGGGACTCCTTCGCCCCAGTCTTCAAACTTTGTGCCTCCTGTGGCAAACCTATGCCCGTGAGTGACTCGCCCTCCAGCTGCTTGAAGTGCTTGGGGGAAACTCACGTGGATGAGTATCAGATCTTTTGGGACTTCAGACCCCGCACTAAAAAGGACAGAGACATTAGGCTGAAAGCTAGCCTCATGGAAGCCACCCTCAGAGCCTCACCGCTCTGATTCAGTGCCGAGCACTTAGGCATCAGTGCGAAGTGCTCCTCCGGCACCAAGCTGTTCCTGGCACTGTTCACTATCTCTGGTGCCAAGGAAGAAGCACAAAAAGCAGCAACCAACAGAGGGTGATTGCCAGTGCACAAGAAAGACAAGCGTGGGGAAGGCAGCACAGTGAGATCCATGCCAGGCCATTCTTCCACTCCTGTCACACAATATCACCGTTGATTCTGCCTAGAATGTTGACTCTGGTGCGGGACCCTCCGACGACACCCGGAAGCCACTGTGGCACCAGCAGTCTGACTGTTCTGTTGATCCCAGAAGCTTTCCAAGTGGCGAGGGACCTACTTTCTCTCCCGGTCCCCTCAACTCCATTGGAACACCTTCCAGCTCTGATATCCAGAAGCAGGAAGGAACAAGGAGCTCCTTCTTGGCACCCTCTAGTGGCAAGCCAACCCTGATCCCAGTGTCCCGACCATCTATGGTCCGTTGCTGGTCCCTGGACCCCTGGCACCACATGGTGGCAGAATCAGGTACTGCTCCAAGAGAGAATTCCTCTTCTTAGTTCCAAGGGAAACCGTATGTGCAACCTAAGGTTCAACACTGGTACTCAGCCTATGTGCCACTGGACTTCGGTACCAGTCCCCCTGCTGGCACCTGGCCAGTAGGTCACTGACCAATGTAGTGGCCTTACTGGAACCCCTGGGAGATTCCCTCCCGGCACCGGGTCCTCGCTCCCATAGTTTCTACTCGGTGGTTTCCGAGAGGTGGGCTGCTGGTACTGGCCCCCAACTGACCCTTGTAACAATGTTCAGGAGATGACTCTTGTCAAGGCTGTATCCCCACTTTGAACTTTAGGGTACAAATGTAGGGGCCTGCATGAAAACTTTTAAGCTTATTTACCAGCTTAGCTTTGGTCCGTTGCCACCATCTCAAGAATTCCCTTTCTGGGAAGCCTTGAGAAACCTTTCACCAATTCCCTGGTGAATACAGATCCAAACTCCTTGGATCTTAAACAAGGAGAAATTGACCCTTCCCCCCCCTCCTTCCTTTCACCAACTCCTGGTGAATACAGATCCAAACCCCCTTTGGATCTTAAAACAAGGAGAAATCAATCAGGTTCTTAAAAAGAAGGCTTTTAATTAAAGAAAAAGGTAAAAATCATCTCTGTAAAATCAGTATGGAAAATAACTTTACAGGGTAATCAAACTTAAAGAGCTCAGAGGAACCCCCTCTGTCTTAGGTTCAAAGTATAGCAAACAAGATAAGCACTCTAGTAAAAAGTACATTTACAAGTTGAGAAAACAAAGTAAATCTAAGACGCCTTGCCTGGCTTTTACTTACAATTTTGAAATAAGAGAGACTTGTTTAGAAAGATGGGGAGAACCTGGATTGATGTCTGGTCCCTCTCAGTCCCAAGAGCGAACAACCCCTTAAACAAAGGACACACACAAAAGCCTTTCCCCCCCCAAGATTTGAAAGTATCTTGTCCCCTTATTGGTCCTTGGGGTCAGGTGTCAGCCAGGTTACCCGAGCTTCTTAACCCTTTACAGGTAAAAGGATTTGGAGTCTCTGGCTAGGAGGGATTTTAGTACTGTACACAGGAGAGCTGTTACCCTTCCCTTTATAGTTATGACACGCCCCCCAAATCACAGATAGTGTTGGACGTTCGGTTCCACACTGGCTGTGATTTCTTCCTGGAGTTCTAGGAGAAAACAGAGTTAACAAGACACATGTACCTTTAGACATACTACTGATTATATAAAAACTAACAATATGTTTCATTACAAGAACAATTGTTAACCAGTTAACTCTGGGAAACTTTCCCGGGAGAGTGCATCAGCCACTTTGTTAGAAGCTCCCGAAATGTGTTGTATTTCAAAATCAAAATCTTGGAGAGCTAAACTCCACCGAAGAAGTTTTTTGTTATTTCCCTTGGCGGTATGAAGCCACTGTAGCGCAGCATGGTCTGTTTGTAGTTGGAAACGCCGTCCCCAAACATATGGGCGTAGCTTTTCCAGCGCGTACACAATGGCGTAGCATTCCTTTTCGCTGATTGACCAGTGGCTTTCCCTCTCCGTGCCGCCGCCCAAGCTTTCTGAAGACTGTCATCTTTAGTACTGTACACAGGAGAGCTGTTCCCCTTCCCTTTATAGTTATGACAACTCTGTTGGACGTCATTGAGGCTAAAGAAGAAGAGGGATCCCCTCCTCTGGTGCAAGCCTCCTCTTCCTCTCCAGACGAGGCTGTTGCAGGACCCAGTAGCCTGCTTCCGCATGATGATTTCAGGGCCCATCAGTACCTCCTGAAGCGGGCAGCAGCAAACCTGGGTCTGGAAATTGAGGACTTTAAAGAGACATCACACAGCCTTATTGATATCCTGGCTGAAGCAGCTCCCTCCAAGGTGGCCTTACCCATCAATGAGCCTATGATAGGACCGGTCAAGGTCCTGTGGCAAACTCCTCCTCCTTTGCCCCCCATCTCAAAGAGAAGAGAAGAAGTATTATATGCCAGCGAGTGGATTCAAATACTTGTACTTGCACCCTCCTCTAGGGTGCCTGGTTATGTCTGGAGCAAACAAGAGGGACAGGCAGGGCCAGTCAAGCACTACCCTTAAACAAAAGGACACCAAAAAACTGGACTTTTTCAGAAAGGTTTATTCAAAGGGTAGCCTTCAACTATGTATCTCTAACCAGCAAGTTTTGCTGGAGAGATACGATTTATAATCCATGGTACTCCCTGGCTAAATTAAAAACTCTCTCTGCCCCAAAATTCAAGGCAGGAGTTCACTGCCCTCTTGGAAGAGGGTAAGATGTGGCCAGGACCTCTCTCCAGGTGGCTCTGGATGCAGCCGACTCGGCCGCCAGGACAATGGCCTCCGCTGTCACCATGAGGTGGTGTTCTTGGCTCCAATTCTTGGGGCTTCCTCACAAGGTCCAACAGTCCGCCCAGGACTTCCCCTTCAAGACTTCACAGCCGGAAGGACTCAAGGGCCACCCTACAATCTTTAGGCCTTTATGCTCCATTGGCTTCCAGGAAGCACTTCAGGCCCCAGCAGCCTCCTCATTTCTTGGTGCCTCCAAGACAAGAGCCCTACAAAAGAAAAGGGAGAGGTTAAGTGGTGCCAACCACTTCCATCCACCTCAACCTCCCAGCTGGGGTCTCAGAGATACTCCAGGGCCTTTTGAAGATGCACCTGAGGGTATTATTACCAATCACTGCTTCAGATCCATCTCCCCTTTTTATTTTTGGACCGTCTGTCCCATTTCAGCCCAGCATGGTCATAGATAACATCGGACTGTTCAGTTCTAAGTACAGTGACAGTCAGTTATACCCTTCAATTTTATCCGCCCCTCCCTCCCACCTCTCTTCAGGGACCCTTCTCACAAGCAACTGCTTGTGCAATCTCTCCTACAAATGGGGGCTGTGAAGGAGGTTCCGCAAGACTAGGGAGGAAAGGGGTTTTACTCATGATATTTCCTAATTCCAAAGGAGGCTTCCAGACTGTTCTGGACCTGTCTCGCCTACTCAGATATCTCAAGAAACTGATGTTCTGCGTGACCTCCTTAGCCGAGACTGGTACGCTACCCTCGACTTAAAGGACGCATACTTTCACATTTCTATCTTCCGTGGCCACAGAAGATTTCTCAGGTTTGTTGTGGGTCAGTGCCACTACCAATTCACCACTCTTCCCTTTGGCCTATCGGCAGCCCCTGGTTTTCACAAAGTGTATGATGGTAATATCAGCCTTCTTCAGATGGCGAGGCATCTAGGTCTACTCATATTTCCAACAACTGGCTGATCAAAGGTTGGTCACAGACTCAAGTTCAGATCAGCATCAGCGCGGTCCAAGCCACCTCCTGAACACTGGGCTTGCTGATAAACGAACAGAAGTCAACTCTTGTCCTGGCTCAGAATATAGAATTTATTGGAGTGATGCTCAACTTGACCCAAGCCAGGGCCTTCCTACCAGAGGCCTGATTCCGGACCATGTTGGACCTGATATCCAATATTACCAGTCACTGCTTCAGGTTTGCCTCAAGCTACTGGGGCACGTGACGGCATGTACTTACATGGTTCAACACACAAGACTGCGCCTTAGGTCCCTCCAGATGTGGCTAGCATCAGTATATTCCCCCAGCAGACACTACAGTTCCTCCCCTAGTCCTCGCCTCCCTGAAATGGTGGAAAGACCCAAGATTGGTAATGATGAGGGTTCTCTTTGCTACCCCTCAGCTGTCAGTAGCTTTAATCTCAGATGCCTCAGACCTAAGGTGGGGAGCCTACCACAACAACTTCTTGCGACCAGAGGCCCTGAGTCCTGAAAAACTCTCCCTGCACAGAAACATCAGGGAGCTCAAGGTAGTACACTTAGCTTGCCAAGTGTTCCTTCCCCAGATCTTAGGTGAGGTGGTGCAAGTCCTGACATACACTACTGCAACCATGTTCTATATCAGCAAGTCGGGAGGGACCCGATCTTTGGCCCTATGTTTTGAGGCCATATATCTATGAGACTTCTCTGCAAAGCACACCATTCATCTTGAGGCGTCACCTCTACCGTGACCCCAGAATGTACTGGCGGATCACCTCAGCAGATCCTTTTCCACTTACCATGAGTGGTTTCTTCACCTGAAAATCACCGGGTTCATCTTCCAAAGGTGGGGGCCTCCCAAGGTGGACTTGTTTGCTACGAGACAGAACAGGAAATTTCATCAGTTTTGCTCACTGCACAGGCACAGCCTGGGCTCCATCTCCAATGCTTTCCTGGTGCCATGGACAGATATCCTATTCTATGCCTTTCCCCCGATCCTTCTGGTTCATAATGTCCTCCTAAAAGTCAAATGAGACAAGGTGAGAGTTATTCTGATAGCCCCGGCGTGGTCTGGCTAACACTGGTTTGGCACGCTCCTGTATCTGTCAGTAGCTGTTCCACTCTCACTCCGACTCCGTCCAGACCTAATCTCACAAGACCATGGCTGGTTGCTTCACCCGAACTTCACCTCCCTGCACCTAACTGCATGGATGCTGCATGGCTGGATCCAGAGGAACAGGCTTGCTTGGAACAGGTCTGGCAAGACTTGCTAGATAGTAGAAAGGCATCAACCAGGGCTACCTGGCCAAGTGGAAACGCTTCTCAACATGGGTGCCTCAACAAGCTCTCTCTCCGTCTCAATCTTCCCTTCAATCTATCTTGGACTACTTGCTCCACTTAAAGCAGCAGGGCCTGGACCTCACGTCTATCAAGGTGCACTTAGCAGCCATCTCTTAGCCTTCCACCCATCGATGAATGGTCAGTGTTCTCCCACAAGATGATGGTATGGTTTCTCACGGGGCTGGAGAGGCTCTATCCTCAGGTCTGCGAGCCAGTCCCCCCATGGGCTTAAACCTGGTTCTGTGGAGACTTATGGGTCCCCCCTTTGAGCCGCTAGCATCATACTCCCTGCTGTTTCTCTCTTGTAGGATAGCCTTCTTGGTGGCGATCACCTCAGCCAGAAGGGTCTCTGAAATCAAGGCCCTTACATCAGAACCGCCATACATAGTGTTTTCCTACTGCTCCCCCACCCGGCCTTCCTGCCACAGGTGGTGTCACAATTCCATAACAACCAGGCCATTTTCCTGCCAGTTTTCTTCCGGAAACCTCACAAGAGCTCTGAGGAATGGTGGCTTCACTCATTGGACGTTAGGCGTGCCCTTGCCTTTTAAATGGAGAGGACTAAACCCTTCCGGAAATCCACACAATTCTTTGTAGCAATAGCGGAAAGGATGAGAGGACTACCTGTATCAGCCCAGAGGATCTCATCCTGGATAACCCCCTGTATTCAGGCTTGCTATGAGCAGGCAAATGTCCCACCTTTGGCCATCTTAACTGCTCACTCCACAAGAGCCCAGGCTTCATCGGGGCAGTGTTCCTTGCACAGGTCCCAATCCAGGACATCTGTATAGGGGCGCAACCTGATCATCAGTACATACCTTTTTGTATCTTGCTACACCATCACAACAACAGGCCAGGGACGATGCCAGTTTCGGGAGAGCGGTGTTCCTGATGGTCTGCTTGTTAGTCACCTAACATGGAATGGACATGAGCAAGCAATCAAAGAAAAAACAGTTACTAACTTTTCCATAACTGTTGTTCTTTGAGATGTGTTGCTCATGTCCATTCCACAACCTACCCTCCTACCCCTCGGTCGGAGTTAACGGTAAGAAGGAACCGAGAGGGTGCGTGGCTGGCTGCGCTGCGCCCCTTATACTGCCGCATGAGCATGCAGCTCCAGAGGGTACTAGAGCCAGCCTGATGGATACCACTAAGGGAAAAATCTCCAGCAACAGTGCTTGTAGCATGCGCACACCTATCATGGAATTGACATGAGCAACATCTCAAAGAACAACAGTTATGGAAAAGTTAGTAACCATTTTTTATCTGCTTTTTAAGGAACAAACATGCCGGCTACTTTTGGACATTTGGTAGGTGGCTATGATGGCCAATACTATGGATATCTGTGGAGTGAAGTTTTTTCCATGGATATTTTTTATAGCTGCTTTAAACAAGAAGGAATTATGAATCCAAAGGTAAGATAGGAACTAGCTTTTTAGTATATACCATTACTGAATTTTTTTAAATTTCAGAATTAGCTATTGTACAAGCTCCAAACTAGATTTATTATAATTAGCAAATCAGTAGGTTTTAACATTTTAGGCCTTTCTTATTGTATGTATCAAATGCACTACATCAATAAAAAAGTTTATAAATGGTTTAATTTCATAGTAGAAAATCTGTATTTTAAGGGCATTTGTGTTTTACACAATTCTTGGCTATAAAGTTAAATATTTAAAACTTGTATAAGATATGACTCCTGTGGTTTGTTAGGAGATGATTTCCACTTTCCCTTTTATTTTACACTGTACAGTATGGGAGAGCACACTGTCTCATGATAAAAGATTATGCATGTTCTGCTGCTGTAAAAGTTGTATGATACCAGTGACCTCTCTCCATTAATAGCAACTCACCTATGTGTTTTGTTATGCAATTACCATTCAGAGTGTGGAAATCTAAATCTATTCTGGGCCTCCCCTTTTGCAGCACAGTATAACTTACTACTCTGTCAGATCAGTTGAAGCATTTTGTGTTTTGGTTTCTTTGTTTTGGTTTTGGCAGGTTTAAAAATACATTCCCTCAAAAGGGAATCTTAATTTATTGGTTCATTCTAGAGCTGCTACTTTACTCCTTTGTAGGCCTTGACCACTTCTCTTCACAGCACAAAGGAAGGAAGGATGGCTGTTCTAGTGGTTAAGGTGCTAGCCTGGGACTTGAGAGACCTGTATGTAATTTCCTGTTCTGACACAGACTTCCTCTGTGACCTTGGGCTAAATCCATAAAGGGGTTATCCACAAAGTGGACAACTGCCATTTATATGCCTAAATTCAAAATTTAGATCCTCAGAATCCTTGTGCAGCTGCTGCCTAATCCTGCAGGTGCCTAAATTGCTACTGGTAAAGCCCCCTAGGTGCCTACATTTCTGTCGCTGGGTATACACCCATCTCATGCCTAAGGCCCAGTGGGTCCTCAAACTAATCATTCCCTGCCTCTCTCACCTGTGGGGCCCGATCTGGTAGGTGTACTTCAAGCATGCCTACTGGATTGAGCCTCACAAAAAATGGAGGAGGACATGGTTGTGGTGGTACAAACCTCACTTATATAACCTTTAACCTAATAGAGCACTCACCCAGGGTGTGGAAGGCCCAGATTCAAATCCTCCACCTCTGCTTGATGGGGACAGGGATTTGAACCCTGGACTTCCACTTCTCAGGTGAATCCTCTGCCCACTGGGCTCTGAGGTGGGTCTCGATCTCTCCTGGTGAAGCTCTTCCATTTTTTACATATAAATATTCAGCAGGCCAGAGAGAGAGAGAGAGTGAGAATGGTTCTATAGCCCAGCGGTTAGGGCACTAACATGAGATGTGGGAGATTCAAGTCCCTGTTCCACTGAGCTAAAGTTATAAGGGCGTTACCCCCCACCCCCTTTTTTACAAGAAAGGGTTTCAGTGCCTAACTCCATGAGAGGGTTTGTGGCTGTGAATGCTGAGAGGAGAGAGGCACCTGCCTCTGGCCTGGAGTTAGGTGCCTAACTCCCTTTGAGGAGTGGGGCTTAGGCTTCACCCCTCTCCTGGTGGGTACCTTAATTAGCTCCCTGTTCAACATGCTGGCTTTTGTTAATCCCATTTGTAGGCACCTGATTCTCCCCATGCATTGTATAGGGATCCTGGGCACCTAACTCAGTGCTGTGGATTCCACTAGACCGTGGGACACCTAATAGTTAGGTATTGCAACGCTGAATCTACGTCCCATTTATGGATCTAGCCCCTTAGGTCTTTCCTTTTCTGTTCCGTGTGCTCTCTCTCTGCATAGGCACAATCCATTTTCTGAGAGCCTCTGAAAGATGGCTTAGAGTTTTGACTATTCAAAATTTCCCCAAATTGCTCTGTGACTTCTGTTTTTCCCTATGCATTAAAGTGAGTTTTATTTAGGGTTTTGTTCTTTTTTCTGGACTTTTTTCTCTTTATATGAGAGGCTTAAAAATAAGTTATCTTTTAAATTATCATGCCACTACCAAATGGATATTCACTGTGCTTCAGCTACATAGGTTCTTGGTGCCTTTCTTTAGTCCGAAGCCTTCTGGAAACTCTCTTTATGAAGAGGAGGAGAAAAATAGTTATTTCACTACAGTCTGTGATCTTTTATCTTTGTTCAGCTGCTCATATAACTTCTTAAGAAGGATCTACTATGTGTGAGCTACTTGGGGAAGGCTTATTTTTCTTAAAGTAACCTCATCTCCAAATCAGATCTGTTTAACCTGTTGTCCTTTCTGGTTGCATTCTTTAGAGGCATAATAGAGTTTCCCTGATGGGACCAACAACCCTCCGTAAATAAATATCAGATACTCTAGTAAGATTAAATCTTTTCTTATTTCAAACAAAAACAGCCACCCCCAGGTGCCCAATTAGGTTTTTTACTACAGAAGCAATTTCAAATAAGATCTCAAATAATTTCAATTTCAGAAATTCATGAAAGGAAGGCAGTTACTAGCATATCACAAGACTGGGGTTTTTAGAACCTCAGCTTACCTCTTCCTGTCAGAATGAAACTGAGGTTTCTCTTCCTGCATAAGCAGCTATCACATTAACCACTTGAGCGTTAGAAACTGTATTTTTAATGATCACTCATACTCTTCTTAACTCTGTAGCTTTATTATTGTCAGACTCCTCAATCCCTATAGATTTTATTGAGGAATCTCTACTCTCTCAAGAACTGGGAGATGTGATTACCTGTATGATGTAGTGAAAGATTTGTTCCACTGATACCACAGATTATTTTTTTTCCAAATTACTCTTTACTCTCCAAAGAACAAAGGCTCGATTCTGCATTAGACTTCCGGAGACTAACTCAAGCAGTAAAATATAAGCAGCACTTTCAGTATGTTCGCTCTTCAATAAGTTATTCAGACAGTGCACCTGATAAGTCAGGGTAGCCTCAATACACTTCCCAGAGTTTTTAAAGAGAGATGTTAAAGATTCAGGGGCAAATTCTTCCCTTCTTTTCCCTCCATTGGAATAGAAAGCCCAAAACACAGCGGAATTGCTATGGTTCTGGTGCATGGGGGAAAGCCATACAGGAGCTTCCAGACGTATCATAGGCCTAAATCCACAATTAAGGGCAGACATGGCTGCTCTGAGTCAAATCATGAGAGGTTTGGAAATAATTTTTTCTCCTGCTGCCTCAACCTATCTTGGAATCCCGGTGGAAAGACCATTTACTGAAGCTTTTCTCAGAGAATGGGCTTTAAAGATGGTAAAGAAACAGCAGTATTAACCACAGTAGTCCAACTACTATAGCCAGTTTTTTCGATGTGTTAGAGACCATGTGATGGGAAATGAAGCTAAGGGATGAAACAACAGCATAGAGACCTGTAGAGTTTCCAAAAAGATGCTCATCAAACCGTAGAATTCAACCAATCAACAGAACCTTCACTTAGTCCATCAGCACAGCTATCAAGAAGTTGTATAGTCTTATCAACAGACAACCTATTAGTGATGTATTATTTATGACAAACAAGGAAGCACCTTATCCTAATTTTTCTTCAGTCAGGAAGCCAAATAGATCTAGGAACCCCGCATGCAAAGAAACATCTTCCCATTGGCATTCATATCTCAGGGGCCCAAAATGATATAGGAAGATTCATTAACTAACTATGAATGGGAACTAGTACTGAAGATGACTTCAGATGTTTTAACATTCCCTTCGCCTTTCTTGCTCAGGTAGTTCTGATAACTAATTATTGCTTCAGGAGTTACTGGCTAATTCTGTTGAAGGTGTCCACTTAAACAGAAGCAGTGTTGGTGCTTGGCTGTTGTTGCATCCAAACAAAAATTCCTCTCACACCTAACACTTCTATGAGATGGCATAATAGGTACTATAATAGAAACAAGGTACCTGAAAACATAAAACCTGTCAGCTCAGTACTGTGTGATATTTTCATTAAATTACTAATTCCATATGAATATATGTAAAAGAATTTAAATGGTTTTTAAAATTAGAAAGAGAAGTCCTTACTTGCTATTCTAGCATCATATTTCAACTGTTGGTTAAAATAACAATACTCTTAACATTACTTGTGATGTTGTCGGTGCTGTAACAAATCCATGTGCTTTAGGCAACAGACTGTTGTGGAAAAGCCCCCTGAACTTGGGTTTTGGCAGGGAATAAGTTTTTGTTACCTAACACATTTAAAATTAATGTTAAGGTCGATGTGTTTGTGTTCTGATAATGATTTAGGATAATTTAGATCCTTATTATCCCCCAATACTGCAGATAGGGATTCCTTCAGTTGGGAGCTGATAGCCAAGGATTTTGAATTAGGGGAGTGTGGACTTAAGGTCCCCTTGGCGTGTCTGGCAGTCTTCTGAGATAACCCATCCACCCTGGATTTTGGCAAAGCACTGTATGCATGCTGCCTCTTGGAGAACATCTTACAGACCATAGGCAAATGGAAGGATTGTGACTACATAAATGCTATAAGACAACATGAGAGAGGTTTCTTCTTCAGGAATTGATGGAGGCCCCCGCAGACTTGAGCCCACTCTGGCCACATAGCCCTGGTTGTCTCTAGGATACACTCCAGACTTTGGCCCTTAGTATTAAGGGAGACTGAGAAGAGAGGCAGCTCCTACCATGATCAGCAAGCTGTCTTTCCTTTATTTGTTATTGATTTAGAGAATTGCACAAACATTAACATTCTGATTTACTTTTTCTGTCAGGCTGGAATGAAATACAGAAACCTTATCCTGAAACCTGGAGGATCTTTGGATGGGATGGATATACTCCAAAATTTCTTACAGTGTAAACCAAACGAGAAAGCTTTCCTATTGAGTAAGGGATTGAATATTCAATGAAGCAACTGATCCTTTGGAATGGTACATCAGCAAGGTGGGCATCTTGAAATCTAGTGTATTTCATGCCTTTCTTAGACAATGTATCACACAAGGGAAAACCAGTCACTTTTAGATTTTTTTTTTTAATTATTATTGTATAAATAAACAATTTGATTTTAAGTCTCACCGGGCTACAAAACTTAACACATTGTATGAACACATTCTAAGATACTGTGATGAAATTTGTGTAGTGATTTTATTTGTGAATTGTTATGAAATTCTACAAATCTAGAAAAAATACTGACCTGTATCTCTCTTAAAAGAGACATGGTTGAATTATTCTTTGTGAATTAATTTAAAAATGAGGAAAAAATACATTCCCCAAAATTAAATAATCATTTTTATTCTACAGTTTCTTTTATTGTACTGATAGCTCACTAACATATACTGTCTAAATTAAACTCTCTTTACTATGATTTGGGTTTATCTTGCTTCCAGGCAGAAGATCCAAGAATCAGACTTGAGAGAGGTGTTTTGCTCCTGAGGGTGTTATTGGATGAGAGATTTGCATTGATGACACCTTTGTCTTTTATTTTTATGTTAAACTATCATCATGTACCATGTAATTTAAGAACTTCTTTCCTAATTTCAGTTGTGTCTCCTGGGTTGGGTGAAACAGGTGAAGAAGCTAAGATCCTTGCAGTTCTATCATTATCTTCTATTTTTGTTGATATAAAGCTTTATTCTAGGTCACCATCCATCTCCTTTTCATTCTTTCCTACCACCACTGGCAGTCACTAGAAAGCAATACTTGTACAATTATAATAATTTCAATTGTTCTGTGAAGTCTTTCATGATATGTAGAAAAAAACAATTTATGTCTGAGGTAAATTTTAATAGATTGTGAAAATCAATCCAAGAATGGTATCCATGTGCCCTGAATCTTATTAGTAATTCTTTCCAAGGTGGCAACCTGGAGATGTTCCAAGAAAAGTCACATAATTTAATTATTTTACATGTTGATGGAGAGCGTGACTGTAAGTTCATGCAGTGGATTGCATTGCAGTTTCCTCCAATAGAAAATAACTACTTATGCAATTACCCAAATAAAACCATAGGCGCAGAGGCACTCATTCTTGGACTATATAGAGGCATCACCCTTAATTTCCTGTTGTCCACTCCCAGCTTTTGGCAAACAGAGGCTAGGGACACGCAGAGCATGGTGTTGCATCCCTGCTTATCCTGGCTAATAGCCATTGATGGACCTATCCTCCATGAACTTATCTAGTTCTTTTTTGAACCCTGTTACAATTTTGGCCTTTACAACATCCCCTGGCAAAGAGTTCCACATGTTGTCTGAGCGTTCTGTGAATAAGTACTTCCTTTTGTTTGTTTTAAATCTGATGCCTATTAATTTCATTGGGTGACCCCTAGTTCTTGTGTTATGTGAAGGAGTAAATAACACTTCCTTATTCATTTTCTCCAAACCAATCAAGATTTTATAGACCTCTGTCATATGCCCTCTTAGTCGTCTCTTTTCCAAGCTGAAAACTCCTCAGATAGAAGCTGTTCCATACCCCTAATCATTTTTGTTGCCCTTCTCTCTACCTTTTCCAATTCCAATACATCATTTTTGAGAGAGAGCGACCAGATCTGCATGCAGTATTCAGGATGTGGTCGTACAATGGATTTATATGGAGGCATTATATTTTGTTTTATTTCTATCCCTTTCCGAATGTTTCCTAGCATTCTGTTAGCTTTTTTGACTACCATTGCACATTAAGCGGATATTGTCCGAGAACTATCCACAATGACTCCAAGATCTCTGTCTTGAGTGGAAACAGCTAAGTTAGACCCCATCATTTTGTATGTATTGTTGGGATTATGTTTTCCAATGTGCATTACTTTGCATTTATCAACATTGAATTTCATCTGCCATTTTGTTGCCCAGTCCCCCAGTTTTGTGAGATCCCTTTGTAACTCTTCGCAGTCTGCTTTGGACTTAACTATCTTGAGTACCTTTATATCATCTGCAAATGTTGCCACCTTACTGTTTACCCCTTTTTCCAGATCATTTATGAATATGTTGAACAGCACTGGTCCCGGTACAGATCCTTGGGGGACACCACTATGTAACTCTCTCCATTCTAAAAATTGACCATTTATTCCTACCCTTTGTTTCCTATCTTTTAACCAGTTACTGATCCATGAGAGGACCTTCTCTGTTATCCCATGATTGCTTACTTTGCTTAAGAGCCTTTGGTGAGGTATCTTGTCAAACGCTTTCTGAAAGTGAAGTACACCATATCCACTGGATCCCTCTTGTCAACATGTTTGTTGACCCCCTCAAAGAATTCTAATAGATTGGTGAGGAACGATTTCCCTTTACAAAAGTCATGTTGACTCTTCCCTAACAAATCATGTTCATCTATGTGTTTGATAATTCTGCTCATTACTATAGTTTCAACCAGTTTGCCAGGTACCGAAGTTAGGTTTATCAGTCTGTAATTGCTGGGATTGCCACTGGAGCCTTTTTTTAAATGATGTCACATTAGCTAACCTCCAGTCATCTGGTATAGAAGCTGATTTAAGTGGTAAGTTACATACCACAGTTAGTAGCTGTGCAATTTCATGTTTGAGTTCCTTCAGAACTCTTTGGTGAATACCATCTTGTCCGGTGACTTATTACTGTTTAATTTTTCAGTTTGTTCCAAAACTTCCTCTAATTACATCTCTGTCTGGGGCAGTTCCTCAGATTTGTCACCTAAAAAGAATGGCTCAGGTGTGGGAATCCCCCTCACATCCTCTGCAGTGAAGACTGACGCAAAGAATTAATTTAGTTTCTCTGCAGTGGCCTTGTTTTCCTTTAGTGCTCCTTTAGCACCTTGATTGTCCAGTGGCTCCACTGATTGTTTAGTAGGCTTCCTGCTTCTGATGTACTTAAACATTTTTTGCTGTTACTTTTTAATATACAAACTTGCATGTCAAAAGTTAGGCACCTGATAAAAGTGGTCTGATTTCAGAGGTGTTAGGAACCTGCAAATCCCACTGACCTCATTTCAGAACATCTGAAAATCAGGACACTTATTTAGATACCACCTCTAAACACCCATGTTTTAAAATGTTGGCCCTCATTGTATCCTAAGCTTATAATACACAGCTACCTGCTGAATTTGTACTTTATCAACAAAGTGGTATCATACCTCTTTTAGAAAAAAATTTCATATCATTCTCACTGAGTACTCATTTCTGGCATGTGCCAAAAAGACAGAGGTTTCAGCTGCCTCAGAACGTTTGTTTGGCTTCACAACCCAGGGTTCTAAAATGAGAGTCAAACGATAAAACGGTGAAAATATTGCCGCCTTTTCTACCATAATCTGGCAATTATTATAAGGACTGGTGCTTCCACTGAGTATGGTGCTACCAGAAAAAACACTGGTGTCCTGCTATCTTGCTGCAAATGGCTGGTTTTCCAATAGGAAATGATATGGCTGCTAGTTCTTTTTAGACAAGTAAAAGAAAGATCTGTTTGTCTGTCTACTACAATATGTCTCCTGCCCTTCTTATCTTTTGTCTCTAGCATAAGGGCTGCATGCTGTTCCTACCTGTATACCATTTAACCTTCATTTCCTATCCCAATACTTTTTCCATGCTCTCATGATACTCTTAAAAGCTTATTCCAAAGCTAATGACACTGCATCATATTCTTCTGTAACAATCTATATCCCTTAATACTATTTAACATCAGTGCCTGATACTGCTTCATTGTAGCAATTGTAGGACCATAGCACACCTCAGAAAAATGTGATCACACCTCATAGGAGAACATGCAGGATAAAGGGGTAAGGGACCACAGAATAGGAAGGACCTGTAAGTGATCTGCGGGCCAAGATGTTAAATGGAGGGACACAGTTAGATCACTGATGCAAACTGGACCTTCTGCCCCTTCATAGGAAGGAACTACAGTAACTGCCTCAAGAAAGGAATTTCTGACATTGTAACTGAAGATTTTAAAATGTCCATCTTCATAATCAGTGCATCGACCTTCCAAGAAAGAGAGATAGTTAAGACTCACAATCCACTTTTATAGTGTGTGACAGGAAAAACGGCTCTGTCACTTGGGTATATCACACTGCTGTTGTTGTCACCATTTGTTTTATAAAATAAAGCTTCCTATTGTGTAGTCATTATGTAATGTGAATGTAATTTTCTTAAATGATGATTTTACTGTTTACTAAGTTTTTATATATACTGATGTTTGTATCATCACAAGTTATATATGTACTCAATGATTTCTCAATTAAAAAAACAAACTTTCAAATGAGCAGTTGGAATTTGTGATGTTACATTTGTTACCCATTGGCACTCCTCTCCCTGTCCTGCCCAGTCCCCAGCGTCTCAGTACAACTCTGTGTAGCTCAGCAGCAGGGAAAAAAATGATTAATTTTGCAAGCCAGTTCTCTTTTGAATCATTTGTCTGGGTGCAGGTAAAATGCCTACTGCTTTAATGATCTTGAATGTGGTTGTGTGGTTAATAAATGGAATTGGAGCTATAACGAACAATATATTACTTCATTCTAAAAAGGCACGTTGGATATTGTCAACTGAGTCAATATATCTGTTAAGCCTACAAGTAAAAAATAGTTTTATGTCTAAGAGGAGACAATTTGTCCCTATTAAAAAAAACCACCTCACAATTTGGAACAATATAGTTCAGTGTTCAAGAGAAATCCAGGAGTGGAATAACAGAAAGATGTATGAAGAGTGAAGGGTATGTCTACACTTCGAGCTGGGTCTGTAATTCACAACTTGAGCAGACATACCCAGACAGGCTGTGATCATACTGAAAATACAAGTGTAGTTGTAACAGTGTAAGCAGCAGGAGAGGTTAGGCTCCCTCAGGATGTTCCTGCATCTGGAGAGCCCCATCAGCCCCTTGCATCACAATGGCTACATTGTATTTTTAGTATATTAGCTTCCTCAGAGTTAATGTGCATATTCTCATGGAGCTGGGAATAACACTCCCAGCTCAAAGCATAGACATACCGTAAGAGGTACACTGCCAAAGTGGTGCACAGTGTTTTAGCCACATAACTCCCTGCTAAAATCTGTCAGCACCACATATGTTTCTATCCCTCCCCCTCTCCAGTTTTTGGGAGCGAGATTGGAATCTTTCCTCTTTCTGCATCTCCTCTTGGCAGTTCCTTTCCCCCCCCCCCTTTCTGTGTGGGGAAAGCTATTTCATCCCACATGATGAAATTACTGTCTGCCCAGTAAAATGAAAATGTTATGGCATCATGCAGAGGCAAATTAAGTGGAGCCTAGATTCATCATATTTCCAGCTTCCTCTCATTCCCTCGAAGGATCCACTTTAATTTGCCATTAGCCTCATATAAATGAACATGTTTAAAACAATGCCACTGGAAAATATAACACACTTTGTGACATAAACCAGATTGTTAATTTTAATCAGTAAATAGGGTTAGCCAATCACCAATCTTGTTTCTTGCACAATTCTATTAAAATCAATTGTACCAATGTCCGTTAGACAAAAAACAATTATGATGACTATGATCATTTATAAGAGCAGTTATTGCAATGAAAAATGAGTCACAGGGTCAATGTCTCCAGCTTTCAGCCTTAGAACACTAAGTACTTTTTAGGGAACTGTGATATAAGGGCTGAGAGGTAAGTCAAGTGGGGAGTGTTAAAGGGGCTTTCCAGAAGCTGAGTGGGTTGCATGGGGAATGGTGAGGACAGAGAGGGAGCTGGCAGCTGAGGATGTGGTGGGTGGGAGTTAGATGTCTGGAAGTGTTGGGGAGTAAACCAACTACTGGGAGGGGTTAGAGACTGACTAGATGTCAGTGGCAAAAGAGGTTAAAGTGAGAGGGAGGGAACCAACAGCTGAGAGGAGGAAGTTGGACTGGGGTGTTTTTGTGAGGGTTGTGGAAAGGTCAAGATGAATGTTAGGGTGGAGACAGCAGGAAGGAATAGGAGGTGTGGACAACTATACATACCCAGTACCTCAGTGCGGTTTACTGATCATGTTTGAGTGTTCTAAGAAAAGTATACAATTTAGCTGTGTGTGTACACATATGGGTATATAGAGATCATTGTCTTTTAAGTCAACTGCAAAAGATAGCGCTAAAGAGCCTGAGATTATGCATCAAAATGTTTAAATGATTCCGCTTGGACATCATCTTGTGACGACAACATATTCTCTATGAATATCGTTGATGCTAGCTCTCTTGTGTGTAAAGAAAAACTCTGCTATGGGGGACTTCAATTTGGGAGACATACACTGGCAGTCTTGAGCAGCCAGCAGTAAAACTTGATTAGTTTCTAAAAATTATATATGATGATTTTCTTAACAGAAGAGGTCATTGTATAGGTATCAGTGATCATAATCTGATTACATTGACACCTCCTCATCAATTATTGGGAGTGGACCACATCCACCCTGACTGAATTGGCTTTCAACATTGGTTCTCCACTTGTAAGGTAACTCCCTTCTCTTCATGTACCAATATATATTTATACCTGTATCTGTAATTTTCACTCCATGCATCTGAAGAAGTGGGTTTTTTACTCACAAAAGCTTATGCCCAAATATATCGGTTAGTCTTTAAAGTGCCACCGGACTCCTTGTTGTTTTTGTAGATACAGACTAACACGGCTACCCCTCTGATACTATTCCTTATAGATATTCAAGTGGAGTGCATGAAAAAGCAATAGTCTACCCTCTAAATTTTGGAGGATGCACTCGACTGGGAGCTGAAAAATTTGGCCCCTTGTTATTTTTCTAACCCCTTTATTTGTTAAGAGTGATTAGTTATATGGACAATCCCCATAAACAAGTTACAGCCAAGATCTGGCACAAGATCAGAAATACAATTTCTGAATGCAATATAAAACTTAATGGGTACAGTCAATAATGAGAGACCCAGGCTTTTCACAAGGACAAATTGATTGGACATTCCAAATATGGACAAGTTTTGGCCTAAAAAGCTATTGCCATAAAAGCACATAAATAGCGGGTTTTGCATACCCAACAATAAAGATGCATTTCACATAAGCACTGACTGCACTACCTGCAGGGCAGAAGCTATAGTTTTATACTTCAGTCCTCACAAACATCTATAGTAACTGCATCCTATTGAAAAGTTGATACTAAGACCTGTTAAAGGGTTTATACCAGCAACCTGTAAAATACTAATGAACCTAACTCAATGCAACTTCATAGGCACTATTGCCCTTTGAATAAATATTTAAATATAGAAATGAGTCAAAAGCACTGTTTGAAAGCTATAAAAACATACTATATTTCCCAACCTGTATCATCTATAGAAGTTTTATTTCATCAGGCTTTGATGACAGAATATACAAAAAAGAGCACAGCATTCGTAATAAATAAAAATTACAAGAAACCTCCTATTTTCTTGTAATATGGTCCTGACAACTAATATAAGCCTTTTGGGCAATACACACTGAATAACATGTTGGAAATTGTTATTTCTCAAATCCCACAGTTGTGTATCCTTGGTGTTAATGACATTAACATTTTGTGAAACTGTTATAAAAGCTCTATTACTATTGTTAATGCTATCTAAAATAGCAGCCCTAAGAACATGGATGAATCCAGCAGGACAACAAGAATCTATATGGCTTAACCTGTTCTGAATAAACCTCATAATAGAGCAAATCACTAAAAGCAACACAGAACTGTGATCAGTTTGCAAGGCCGTAGGGAAACAATCACTTATTTTAAATTAAACAACATATGTACACGGTCTGGCTTTTTATCCATTTGATATTTGTTATAGGCACCACTCCACACCCATACTTAGTTAGATTTGTTATTATATAAAGATACTTAATTTCAGTTGTTAATTTTATTTTTAATTAAAGAGTTTGAAGGGGAAAATCCTTTTCTGCGGCTTTTTATTATCTGTCTTTATCTGAGTGATACAAGACCTAATAATCTTGATAAGTCAAGCAGCACTTGTATTTCCATTGATACAGAATATAAGAAATTTTCTTTAGTAAGCAAAAGGTATTTTTAACCAGGAAAGGCTCTAACTTTAACCTTCCTGAATCCCTGCTAGCATTAACCTACATGAATTAACAGTAGATTGAATGTGTCATTATTTTAATATTCACTCATGCAGTTATTAACATCTCCTTTTCTTTCCCTCCTTCTGTCTGGTCCAATCTTCTTAATGTTTTCCACCATAGTGCTGAAAGGCAGTGATAGCTATACCTGACTCGTCTGGTACTGTTGTTAATGGAATGGACAAGTAAGTAATCTTGTCATCTTTTTGGTAACGCCGCCCTCCTGACATCTTTATTATTAGTCTTTTAAAATAACAACTACTAAGGGCCAATCCCTCCCCAATGCTGCAGACTTTGAAGGGGATAAAAGGAGTAAATATCCTGTTGAGGGGCCATAGTCAAGGGGCATCTCTCTTGCATAACATCCTTCATTGGCAACCCCTGGGAAAATTCCTGTGGAAGTGAAGGCTGAGTTTAATAGTATGATCAAAGCTATTACCTCAAGATAAATATTTCTACCTTTAAACATTGTATAATGATTTCTTTACTATTGTTAAGACTAGGTAAACCTGCTCGTTTCACTTGAGTGATCAGATTACAGAGCTAACAGTAGCTCAGCATGTGCATTTTTTCTAAATTAAATTCTTGATGATTAAATACATTTCTTTTAAAAGGTTGTTTGAGATTTGTAGTGACTGGTATTTACACAGAACAGATCTCTGATCACCATGGTCCCAATTCTGTGACTTAGGGACAGATTCTCAAAGGTATTCAGGCTTCTAACTTCCATCAACTTCCTTTGAGGATCTGGCCCTTAATAACCTACATTTTCAAACTGCATGAACGTGATCCACAAAGGAATAGGTAAGTGAAACCCACAATGCCTCTCTTAGCCTAGGAAGTGTTTAGTTATCAAGAAAGCTTCCTAAAATATTTAAAACTGATGCTGATTTTTTCCCCCAGGGTTTAGTAAGGAGCAGAGCCCATTATCATTGATCAACGCACATTGTGGAAAATTAAACCTTTCCAGATTATTACCTCATGATGGTTAAGGATGTTTCAGAAGTTGTTTAGTTATGTGATATGTTTAATTAAAAAGGAAGACCAATGTAAATGTAAATAATCTGATTCATGCTGTATTGTGCTCAGTGCCGAGCCAAAGTCAATTACACAAGAGGTTTGTGAGTTGTAGATATTTGCTTTACTCATAAAACTGCCACTCCCCTGTTCTACGTGTTCTGGGAAAGTTGAGGATCACAATAGGGAAGGATTACAATAGGAACATCCCAACTTGCTATCTATGTTTAATAGGATAGAATTGCTTTATCTTGGAAGAGAATATAATGCGAGAGTGTAGTCTTGTTCTTGATTTTTAATTAGATTTGGTCCTCGCATATGGCTTTGTCAATAATTGGATAATTGCATGAGTTCCTCCTGTGTTTGAGAGCTGTCTCTGTACACTTCCTGCAAATACACTTTTATTATTAGCAACAACACACCTTTGAACAATATACTTCCTTTAGCCTGTCATTAGTTTGATCAGCTGAAGGACTGCAGTGTATTTAAAGGAGTGTTAAGAATGGACAGCAGTTGAAATTAATATTTCCAAATTCACATTTAATTTAGATTATAAGGACACTGTCAAAGCATTTGGATCCTGCCTGTTAAGTTGTATGTTATATTTGTAAAAGTGCTGCTTATTTTGTTAGCAGTTGGGGAAGAAGGGATTTAAAGTAACCTTTCTAGCACTTAGAAAATAACTTTCTTTTTCTAAAGCATAACATAATAATTCTTGTGTCTTCAGCTGGGTTTATTAATAATACTTTGTGGCTACAAACATAGCCACACCTGGGCACCCTGCTGCCTCGTGCAATTCTCAGCCCTGAGTTAGGTGCAAGGCATCCCATGCATTGTATGGAGAGAGTAAAGCACCTAAGAAAAGGATTCTTAAGAGGCAGAAAACCAAGTGGGGAGCCACCTACACTAGTCAAGAATGAAATACAAAGGAAAGGGACGGGACTTGGGCCCAGAGCCACAAAGGCATTTAGGTGCCTATGTCTCACTGATCTGGGCCTTAGGCACCTGACTAATAGGCTGGAGAGAGGCACTTATCTCCACTTGGAATTCTCAGCTGTGAATTCTCTCCTAGAGTTAGGTGCCTTCAGGTCAGCCCTTTCTCACAAAAAATGAAAGACTCTCAATAGCCCAACTTGGATCTAAGAGCCCTACCTTCAAAGTCCTATGCTGCCTGATTTGGTGTGGGGACTTGAACCCAGGTCTCACACATCCATGGTGAGGGCCCTAACCACCATTGCTCAAAGTGGGCAGAGATGATTTTGCCTGGGCACGTACCTTAATTCTATTTCCTGGTTTTCAGAAGTTTAAGTTTTTCTGAACTTGATGTTCTGTAAGGGCACAAGATGCCACTGGGCAACACTAGTTCTGAACTAAGTCTTTGTCAGTTAATTTCCTTGGGGTTTTTGGTTTGTTAGTTTTTAAAACTGAAAGATAATTATTTATTTGTTTGTTTAGGAGTTAGTGATCATTGGCATGTGAGTGTAAGGTTCAAGCCTAGCCACTGACCCATCTGTGGAGCTTAATCCTTTGTTGAATAACATTTTCAATATTGCTTCCCCAAAGGGGTGGTGGGTGCCATGCAAAAGCAGGGCTAAGTGTTGGGTGATTTAGACCCTTTGGAGCCCAATCATAGCTATGGTTTGAACGTCAGGAAACATTGGTAGAATCTCAGTCTTAAAAAATGCTGGTTTTGGTGGGGGACAACATCTCAGGGGTCGCTATATCAAATGACCCTAAATTTGGATCGCTAACTAGGGCCTGCACCTTAATGAGGCACACCAAATTTCAAGGCAACTTGAGTAACCATGTGGATTTTATAGCACTTAGAAAAGCCTTCCTTTAAAAGAAAGGGTCTTCTCAACCTTAACTAAGTGGAGCTGGCAATGGTCAGCAAATCCTTGCATGTATACTGAAGTTCAGAATAAAACTCTCACTTTGTTTCATCTTCTTTTGCAATGGCAGTATATATGTTAGTGATCATGAAGTAATAATATTCACATTGTGAGCAGCTAGTGGCATTGTTTCAAAATTGCTACTTATTAATGTCACCATAGTTATCCATAAAAACATCACTGAACAGTGATTCTAATCTAGTGCTACCCTAGAATGTAGCTGCTATTTTAGAGGGAGAGTAAATAGCCTATATAGCAGTAACATTGGTGATATCTAGAACACAATCTCAAATGACAGGTTAATATAATATTTATAGTTTGATTTTAAAAAGGGGTACAATAAACATGGTTGTTCTCTACTGTGTAAAACTAGTAAAATAACAAATGTGCATATTTTATTTTTGCATTTAATATAATTATACCAGATAATCAATGAAGGAAAAATACACTAAGATATACAAGTACTTAGTAGGAGAAGTGCTAATGTGTTACTGATGAAAAAGAGTTAATTTCTGGAACACGAATAGGTCTACCTCAAGAAATTATTCATTTAAAAAAGATTCTAGAATATATTTGTGTCGCTAAAACAAAGGAAAGTTTTTGCAAGAAACAACTGAATTGAATATTTTTACAGCCACACCCACAAGAAGACTTGTACCCCTTATATTCTGTTGCCTATATGACAAAATGTTTGATCAGAGAAATTAACCTGGTACATTAGAAAGACTGTGCTGTTAGAAAATCTATATATAGCTTCTAAAGATAAATACTGGTGTGAAACTCACTATCTGTGAGTGGTATTCCAGGAGATTCCTTAACAGAATACAAACTCTGTGTCCCTAACATTTGGTCAGTCCAAAATATAGCTAGTAATCCTGCTGGCTCTAAAATTAACAAAGCCTGGTTGACATATTAAACCAGGTATACTGTATACAAGGGAGAGTCACTGGGTTACTATGAGTCCAATCAAGAAAAGTATACTCACTTTCTAATTTATTTTTAATTTGCAGGAATCAACTTGGAAGGCTGTTATATAAAATAATTCAGTGAGGACACTTACCTCCCTGCACCAAGGAGGTCATGGTATTTGTAATCCAGAGACCATTCAACATGGCCTTCTTATTCAATACCATGAATTCCAAATACAAAAATCTGAGTTGGCAGCAAGAATGGAACTATCTCTACCCTCATTTAATCACACTAGGCAAACCAGATTTATTATGACTCAGTGCCCCTGGAACAACTGGAGAAGGTTATCTGATGTATTACATTACACCAGGATAAATAAGATTAAAGATCTTATTATATCTCTGGAAACCAAACAAGTGTTCTAATGAGGCTATATTCCCTCCACATGCTCTCTCCCACCAGTACTGAATATTTTTAACCTCAGTCCCATATTTATATCCTGCATACACACACGTGCATAACTACAAGCTTTTGCTGCTAATATCTTAACCGTTCTAATCTGTGCTACTTGTCAGAGATGTCTCTTTCCATATTGCCACATTTAATAACTGAACATCTTGCTGGGGTCAGTCACATTCAATTGATCTGATTTTATAGTTAAAACAGGAAAAGCTATCTGATTTCTATAATTATTGATTACAAGCCTTCCGTAATCAGCTTCCTGTTCCCACTTGTAATTACCCATCCATAGTGCCATCCTGCTTGTAGTTTCAACACTTGCTCAACTTGTGGGGTGCAGATTGAGATCATTTTCTGATTTACCTTCCTACCCTTGCCTATAAATGTAAGGTTAATTTCTTAATGTGGGGCCCTATTTGAATCTAGTTTAGACTCCTAAGAATTGCTCTCTATCCTTCTACCCATGTCTCCTAAAACTATGCATATCTAGGAAAACCGTCACTTAGCTATCTTACATAGGGATGAATTGCATTGCACACTGTTTACAAGTAGCAGCAGTGGCAGCCCCATGACAATGAGTTTCAATTCTGACCTCACTGGGCTGCTTGTAAAGGGTGAGGGGGTAGTTCTGGCTACTTCTCCATTCAGCCCGTGAGAAATGACTTTGTTTGAGACAACTGCATTTTAAACTTTTTTAGCTAAGAATGAATACCCACATACCTTTTTGTTCTATGCCTGTACAGCCGCTAGCACAATGGAGTCCTGGTCCATGATTTGGGAGTCCTAGGTGCTATTGCAATACAAATAATAAACCTGGTTCATTTACAATTAAGGTTGCTACAGTCCACCTAACTCTGATACACAGCACAAAATGAAAACACTGCAGGTTGTTGTTGTTTTTTTAAAACAAAACCTAAGCCTTAAGCTATATTAACAGGTACTTCAAAGCCTCAGAATTCATATATTTTGTTAACAGAGATTGGCTAGACTCTCAGCTGGTGTAAAGCAGCATTGTTCCATTGACTTTCAATGGAACTATGCCAATTTACCCCAGCTGAGGATCTGGCCATACTATTGCTGTGTGAAAATTCACCTTATACATTTCAGCGATAGTCTTAACTCTGACTAGAGCTGGTAAAAAAAAAAGGACGTCACTTTTGTGCAAATCAGATCATTTTTGATCTCCGACCAACTCTTCAGTGAAAAGTCTCATTGAGATGTTTCAGTCAGTTCTACAGCTGGCCAAAAAATTAGATGAAACTTTCACAAACACAGCAAAAGCTTAAGTATGTTTTGTTGTGATTGAAATTCAAAATGGCAATGGAAAATTTTGTCAAAGTTGTGTGTGTCAAGAAATTTTGACCAGCTGTAACTCAGACCCACAAGACATATGGACAAACTCTTCCAACACTGACATGTACAAATTATACATTAGACATAGTCAAATATACACATATATTAATGATGTAATAGGACAAAAGAGTTTATCCATATGTCTTGTGGATCAAAGATAAAGTTGTTACTGGCTACCTTGGTAAAGCTTCTCTGGGGAATGAGAGCTATTCAGTGGGGGGAGATCGGGGGATTTGAGAGTGGAAACTTCAAGAGGCACTTGAAGCCAGGAATAGCCCTTTTGAGCTTGTTTAAAGTTTTATGATTGTAGAAGCAAAAGGCAATCTCCAGCATTCACTACACCCCCTTTTGAAAGATGCAGCATGACAATTTCCTCCTGCTGCTGGATGCTGTCACTCCCACACCTTTCCCGGTGAGTCCCCATTTGGGGCATAGAGCGCTAATGGACACATTAGCTAGTCCCCCAATTTTGGTTGGGGAACATTAGGGCAGCATTTTTTCCAGACCTCACAGTGGCTCAAAGGAGTGGGAGGAGACTCTCTACTCTCTTTCCTCTCCTCCCCCATAGGAAGGGCCCCAACATATTTTTAAAAATGTATAATTGGCATAAGCCGGGCTCTTAGTGTCACTGTGTGAACAAAAATTTCAGTCTTTTCTGAAATTTGGCATGAAAATATGCTAATGTCTTGAGTCCATACAAAGTGTTTGCTGTTGGAATGACACTGTCCAGCCCGTTAGATATGTCTTAATCCAGAAAGCAGAGCTGTGTTCCCGCAGAGATTTTTTGCCCTTAATGGAAGTGCTTAGCCCATCCCCTCACACTTCCTCTGAGATTACTTAACATTGGTGGATCTCTAGGAACAGACCACATCATCCTGATGTTAACAAATGCCTTGCTAAAGGGAATAATAATGAGTAAAATGGGCTCACGCAGACAAACTTGCCATCCCAAAGGGTCCTGGAAATCCCACTGCATGAAAAAAAAAGATAGATACTTTATTAGCTAAATATTGTCATAGTAACACTCCAAGTGTCTGTGGAGGTCCAGATTCTGCCTGGCTGCTCCAGAAGTGCTTGACAGGAAGAGGCAAGAAGGTTTCCTCCAGCCTTTGCACCACTCTGCAGTGGCCAGGCAAGGGACAATGTCATTCCATGCCATCCCTCCTTGAATCTTCTAGGGCGCAAGATACCCCAAAGGGAACAGGGAAGAGGGAGCCCATGCTCCACCACCTAATCAGTGACCAGTACAGCTGTCACCTGGAGTACAGGGAAGAGTATGCTGTCCCAAACGGACATAGGAGTATGATGAGGAGCTCCAGGAAGACTTCCATCAGTAGCTCTACCCTGCCACTGCTCCCAATGCAGGCCAACGTTTATAAGGCCCCATGCAGCCCCGAGTGAGTAGCCATGCTTGTATAAAGTGGAGGAAAGAAATGTCTGTGGGTTAGTTAAGAAATAGCTATTCAGGAGTGTGGTGCAGTATATGACTAGAGATTGTAATTGCTATACCCAGTTTTCGACATTATCTTATCCTGATTTATGAAATGCCATCTCCATTCTGCTAAATAACTATAGCAACAGCCTTTCAGAGTTGTCTCCACAATATTTTAATGTTGTTATAAGTAACAACTATTATTATGCAGACAAAAACACCTTGCCAATCAATGCATGTGAACTCCACTTTAAAAGTGAATTAATGTTGTCTATTGACTTTTGACTTTGTATTTTAAGCAGATGGGATGTGTCCATGACAACTTTCCTTTTGAAAAGTTAAATCCCAGAGAGTTCAGTTAAAAAGAGAAAAAAGGTCCAGGATTTCTGTTGTTGATAAAATGGAGGAGTATTGGCTGCTTTCTTTGTGGTGGTGGTTGTTATGGGTGGGTTTTTTTTGTTTGTTTGGTTGTTTTTTTTAGCTGAAATCAGCCTGGATATGACTCTTAGTATTTCTAATTTTAATTATCATATCCTTAAAAGAATAGGCTACACTTTAGCATTTCTTATTCTGAAACAAAACCTTCCTGTCTTCTCTTGGGCAGGAGCTTAAGACATCTGTGTCACTATGGAGAACTAAAACTAAAATGTAAAGTCACCCCAGTGGAAGGTTGCTGGGGAAGCAGAGGACTTTAACATCTTTTGAAAAGTCACAATTGTATAAACTGATACTACTGATTTTAGTTAATGAGTGACATTACTAATTAATGTATTTCTTGCATGTGTCAACGATACACTCAAAATATAGATATTAATATTGAATCACTGTATGATGCTATTATGGATAGGATTTAGTCTGATAAATGAAATATATCAGCCAATTACAACATAAGCAAAATACTGTTGCTTGAAAAAGATTTTTTCCTTTTTTAGTTCCTTCTCCAAACTTTATTGAGCCATTGGGGGAATAATGGAATATCCTTGATTCTAGCCCCCTTTCTCTTGACACTGCATAAATCAAGGGTGAAATTGAAACAGTGAATCATCATAGCAAAGGAGAAGAGCTTCTTATTAGTAATAAGTAGGGAAAAGAAAGCCACAGGGTTCTGCTGTTCCAGTTCTAACAATGCTTTTCTTTCTTGTGTCATTTTCACATTGATCAGATTAACTGATGCCTCTTTAGACACTAATTGCTGTATTGATGAGTCTGAATTGGCTGGTCACACTGGTTAGCTGAAAAAAATATTCCTACGAGGTAAAAATGTTAATTGTATTGATAATTACTTTAAAGCTTTTATCTTACTTTAGCCAATGTCCATTTCCATGGAAACAGGAACAGGTACAGCAGCATTCAGCAGAACTGTTCTGAACTCTTGGCAATGTCAGCCATGGCTGAGGGTGGAAAGACAATTATGCAAACTGCACTTACAGATTTTATAAGACTCCTGAAGTTTCTAGTGTTTTAAGTTAGAAATATAGGAAGGAAATTCATCTTAGGGATGAGACTCCACCTTCATAGGCAGTAGGGCCAAATTATGGTCTTGATTTTGCCCTCAACTGCGTTGGAGGGGGGTCTGAGGGTTGCTTGGCAATCGGAGTCCTCAGGAGAAATTCTACCTGATTCAAAAACAACTTTCTTGGGGGTTCTTGGACTGAATACAGCAGTTACACAACCCTTGGCCCTTGTCTTCTAGGAACATCTTTGAAAAATTTCCCACCATGACTACCAGTTCATTTGAAATTGTAAGCAGACTGATTATTTCTAGTAGTTTAACCTATCCAGATAATTTGCTCCTTTCGGTCAAGCAGTGACATAAACAATTTAAAGTGCCATCAATGTAACTGTGGAAACTTCCTAAATATCAAATACCTTTTAGTATTCTGGAATAAGTATTTTTTTCTTTCAAACCCTGCAAAGGTTCTATATATTTCTGTGTACTGCTTGCACTTGCTTTATGAAGTAGGAATTATTTTGGATTCCTGCGACTAGTTATTTGGTAGATGATGTTACTGGTCTTTATGAAGTTCCCATATTTTGTGAAGCAGATTTAGGTAATGAATTATGATTTAAGTAAAGCATGGATAAGGGGTAAGGGAGGAGAACTATAGTGAAACGTAACATATGTCAAGGTGAGCTTCCTATAAATAAGAGTACCCCATTGGGACAATTAAGGCAAGTTGGCTGATATATGTGATGACTTCGCTAGGCACCTGTTCTTTGCAGCCCAAATGAGGAGGAGGAGAAGCTTGGTAGCCTTGATGTCAATAGGCCACTCTGAATGACTTGTTCATCAGAAGTTCAAACAAGGGGCAGTGTCACAGGGAGGCTGGACCCATTGCCCCTGGACCAGAGCAGGTGAGCCCAATCTAGCCAATTAAAGGGGGCAGGGGTACCTACAGAGGGCCTATAAAGGGCTGCTAATGGGGAGGGAAAGCCACACTGGAGCAGAGCTAATGCCTGTGCTGGATCCCTAGAGCAAGGGGCTCAAAGAAGTAGCACTGGGGTGGCTGCTTCAGGATGGGAGCAGAGCTGATGGAAACTGGGAAGTTACCAGGAACAGGTGTGCTAGAAACCCTTGGGAGAGGTGGCCCTGAGGCTAAGCTGAGATTTTTTTTCTGTTTGTTTTACTAAGTTTAGACATTTTTTTTTTCCTATTTGTTTGTTTGTTAGCCTCTGTAAGTCAATAAATCTCCTTGCAAATGACTGGGTGTGGCAGCACATGCTTTGGAGCTGGGGAGAAACACAGCCTGGTGACATGCAGCTATCACACTCTACAGCAGAACAGTCATGCTATATCAATGACATAATTAGTACCCAGTGGGCAGCACTAGCTATGGAAGGCATGTCTTGATCTGGCTTGCTGCTGAAACTGATTTTTCTTCCAAATGTCAAATTTAACCCCATGCAGGGTAACCAAGCTGTCTCTGTCAGTCATGTTTCCTACAACATTTCATCAGCTATTGGCACATGATCAGGAAGAGTTTAACTGCTGCTCATGGCATTAACGTGAGGTTACATTATATTTTAAAAAAAACTGTGTTACAGTAGCACTAAATAATAAACACTTAATAAAAGACAGTTGCTGTCCCAAAGAGATTACAATCTAAATAGAGAAGACAAGAATTATTATTTTCCCCATTTTACAGAAGGATAATAGCGTACAGATTGATCCAGTGACTTGCCCAAGATTCTATATAGATAAATTCCATGGCAGAGCCAGGTTTACAGCCTAGTTCTCCTAAATCTTGGTCCAGTACCTTAACCACAAAACCATCCTTCGTCTCTAAAACAAGATTAAGTGAGAGACTGTGACCATGGGAGATAGAAAAAAGATTAAAATATCTAAATGTGTCAAAGCAAACATCAAGGTTTATAGTGCGTCTTAATTAAACAAACTTATCTGATGTAGCATAAATACTTCAATGCCAGCATATTTTGTTTGTTTTGGAAATACCTCCGTTGTATAGATCCAATCAAATGTCAGTTTGTTTGAAAGTTATAACTAGTGACATGTTTTCTTTCAATAGCTCCTGTGCCACTAGGACTACTTTAATTAAAATAACTTGTTCCATGAGAGAGCAGAGATACCACTGCTTAAAAACACCGCACTGCTACACTCTAAATTGTTCTGCTTAATGGCATTAGAAGCACTAGTTTGTCCTGATCAACAGTTCTGCTGACGTCCTAGGTGCCAACTGAGAGCCAGAACAGGTGGGTCTTCTATAAACAAGAGTTTTAATGGGAAATGTTAGGCCATGTAAATACTGTACCACAGAACAGATCTTTGCACCATGGCACTTCTATTATAAACCCTGTTTTCCTGAGGTTTATGACCTGCCTATATGTAGAATTATTTTACACACAACCATTAACACTGAACTGAAACGGCCAAAAAAAGGAACTGCCTAGGACAAATAGAAATTCAGTCAAGCCCTATGTTTAAATGGGGTCTTAGGCAAAGAAGTTCAGAACTGTCCTGAATCTTTGGCTATCCCCCCCAAAACAAACTGACCCTAAACCTTACCTGTGGTTCTGCTCCTGTTGGATGGGGCACTGCCAGCTCCTAACCCCACCTGCGCCATCTTCCTTCCTCCCCATGACTTTCCCAACAGACCTGCTTCTTCCTCCATCATAAACATCCCAGACACACCTGTATCCTCTATATTTTGAAATAACTGATTGCAGAACCCAGCAACTCTGGCAGCCTCTGATAGTCCCTGGCTCCCACTGAGTTAAAATCTTCAGTGCTCTGATGTAAGTATTGTACTGTAAATCATGTAAGCCTTAAAGCATGTGACTTTTGAATTCAGTGATGGATGTAGCCCAATCATCACAAAGCTGCCAGGGCTACAGTTAACATAGCAGGACTGAAGGGGTGTGTGAGTTAGAAATCACAATAGGACTTACTCAAGAGTCATATCTTAGAGGAGTATTGGCGAGCCATGGAAAAACGGCTTCAAGGTATTTGTATAACTGGATTCTTTTGCCCATCTCAGATTTGCCATACTGCAAACAAACATGCATGTTACCCATGAACATTGATAAAATCTAAAATATCTTTCCAAGCCCAGCTCTACAATACTACCCCACCGAACCATTAAATTTATTCCACTGATTTGCAATCACAGAATTCTAGCACACAGTGATGAGCCATTTTAATTGTGGTCCTGTCATCTAGTGCTGTGGAGTGAGACACTATCTCCATCCCACTGGCAGCCCAATTCCAGGGGTTTGTATTCATGGCTGGAACAGTTCACTGTTCACTCTACGCCAGGGGTCGGCAACCTTTCAGAAGTGGTGTGCCAAGTTCACTGTAATTTAAGGTTTCCCGTACCAGTAATACATTTTAATGTTTGTAGAAGGTCTCTCTCTATGTCTATATTATATAAATAAACTATTGTTGTATTTAAAGTAAATAAGGTTTATAAATATTTAAGAAGCTTCATTTAAAATAAAATTAAATGCAGATCTTATCAATTTAGTGTGATCCTTCCTTGGGATCCTTGTCTGGGGTTCCAGCCACCAGCCCCGCTCAGCCCACTGCCGGTCTGGGGTCCAGCTGCTGGCCTTGTTCAGCCCGCTGCCGGCCTGGGGTTCCATTCACTCAGCCGGCAGCGGGCTGAGCGGGGCCGGAAGGGGGCTGAGTGGCTCAGTCCACTGCCAGTCTGGGGAGCCGGCAGCACTCAGCCTGCTGCCGGTCTGGGGTTCCGGCTGCCGGCCCCGCTCAGCCTCCTGCCGTCCTGGGTGAGCAGAACCCCAGGCTGGTGGCGGGCTGATGGGGGCCGGCGGCCGGGATCCCGGCTGGCAGGAGCTGGCAGCGGGCTGAGCGGGGCTGGTGGCTGGAACCCCAGACAAGGATCCCAGACCCTGCTCAGCCCACTGCTGGTCTGGGCTGAGCAGGCTGAGTGGGGCTGGTGGCCGGGACCTCAGACCAGCAGCGGGCTGAGCGGGACCGGTGGCCGGGACCTCAGACTGGCAGCGGGCTGAGCAGCTCAGTCTGCTGCCGGTCTGAGGTCCCGGCCGCTGGCACCACTCAGCCCGCTGCCAGCCTGGGGTTCCATTCACCCAGACCGGCAGCGGGCTGAGCAGGGCCGGTAGCCGGAACCCCAGACCGGCAGCAGGCTGAGTGCTGCAGGCATCCCAGACTGGCAGCGGACTGAGCCACTGAGCCCCCTGCCGGCCCCGCTCAGCCCGCTGCCGGCTGGATGAATGGAACCCCAGGCCGGCAGCGGGCTGAGCGGCTCAGCCCGCCATCACTCTGGGGTTCCGGCCGCCGGCTCCTGCCAGCTGGGGTCTCAGCCGCCGGCCTGCTCAGCCCGCTGCCAGCCTGGGGTTCCTTGGGGGTCCCCAGGCCAGCAGCGGGCGCTGAGTGGGGCCGGCGGCCAGGACCCTGGCTGGCAACGGGGCAGCAGCCGGAACCCCAGAGCTGCAGTGGTCTGAGCTGCTCAGCCCGCTGCCGCGTGCCATAAAAAATCAGCTTGCATGCCACCTTTGGCACGCGTGCCATAGGTTGCTGACCCCTGCTCTACGCTGAAATCTGATATCTAGAATATCTAGGCATTAGACTTCTTTAAATAAGTGTCTTCACTTAGGAGCGATGTCTCTAGGCACATGAGTAGTCCCACTGACCTCCACATATTGTATGTATTGCAGGATTGGGCCCTAAAGAAGTAATTGCCAAATGTCAGCAAAGGCCCATGGCATGTTTTACAGCTTTGTCATTGTCTGGTGACTAACTACCAGAATAAATAGCACTTACTCAGTATGTTTCAGTAGTCAGTACTCTTAGCTTGTTGGGGAATCAGTAGATAACGTCTCCTGCTTTCCTTACCATGTGATATGAAGGATTCTGAATGTCAAAGTGCAGTGACTCATTGACTCTCTGGAGAATAATCAGTGACTTTTGACTGGGTTTCATACTGAATACCAAGAAACTTGACTGAGGTATGTGTATAATCTCTCTGTGATTGCCCAGTCATATGGCACTGTTCCTTTGGGATTAAAATGGGAAGGCTCCTTCCTAATGCTGCTATGCTCTATTTGCCTAAAGGTTGCCCATGTTAGTGGATAGTAAAGTGCAGGACATTGTCATGATCGAAAATATTTGAGACTACAGAGGAACAGGTATATGCTCTACCATGCTAGTCAAACACTGTTCACCAAATTCTCTGACACAGTGTATATAATTTAGAGGCTTGCCTCATTATCCTCATTACTGAGCTACTTGCATTCATAGATGATTCTGCATGACTGGATAAATTGTTGGCATGAAATTTCCTTTCTCCTCTTTCAAGCTATTGCTCTGTATGGTGTTAAATTACTCTACATATTTGTCTGAGGTTCCTGTAATCTACTTTGGTCTAAACATGTTCTAATAGGTAATCCCTGGCAGCTGCATTTTTTGTTAAATTTGTCTCCGTTTGGAAAATTAAATATAAATGTTGGGAGGAAACCCCCCCCAACAATTTTAAAGCTAGAAATGGTTTAAAAATTGAATTTTTGTTTTGTTTTCAGAGCTGTTTTAAGTATAGGGAAGTAAGAGTATTGTATAAGTAATGCTGTGTTGGTATTTCCTTTTAACCATAACGTTTATTACCCCTAAGCTGTAAATGATTGCATAATAACTTACAACCAGTATACACCACATAGAAGTATTCTAACCAAATTTTTAATTATACTTAAAACTGATGTTTCTAAACTAGTATCATACTAACTTTGAGATTTTTCATCACTGACAAGTTGCATTCACCAAATTACAAAATATCTCTTTAGAGTCTACGCACTTGCTGTCATAAGAGGTCGAAATTTTCAATCTTCTCCAACTGAAAACAGCTGCTGACTAGTATTGTTAGGTACTTATTAGGTTCTAAATTTCATCTGAAAACTAAATAAGTAGGGAATTCCTAACATTGACAAGTACTGCCCAGAACACAAGGAACAATGGTTAAATGAGCTTTAGTCTGATTATGCTAGATCTTCTATCTTGAAGATTTAGAAACCTTAAGAAGTAACTCTTTAAACATAGTATCATATAAAAGCAAAATTACCCATTGATCTATGCATAGTGTGTCTGTGTCTCCTGGATTAAAAGAGCTATAATCTCTTTATAATACAAAATTGTTTCAACAACTGATAGCATCAAGTTGTGCTCAGGTGGAATTTTGGAAGAGAAATGAACCCTCTGATAATATTTTATGGGTCAGAGTATGGGATATTCTCATAAAGAAAAGCTCATGGATGGTCTGAGACATTGCACATATGTGTGTGGAGGAGCAGGGTCTTAGATTGCAAGTCCCTTATGGCAATAACATCTATTAAATGTACATAATTCATTTTGAGAGACATCACTCAGTTTGTCTCAGAGGTACTTATGTTTCACATAACTTTAGCATTGCCTTACTTTTATTGATAATTCTTTATTTTTAACAAAAATAATTATGAAGTTGAAGTTATAGGATTTATTTACACTATAGTACTGAATCCCACTGCATTTGAAGTTTCCTGAAGTTATAATCATTCTAAACAGTGTCTTGGTATTTATAGCCCTTTTAAATCCCTAGAATAACTTTTGGTATTTTCTTAATTTGTATATATAGTTTTATCTTGTCTAATAAAACGTCATGAGGAGCTGTAGGCTAACTATTTTCTTTTAATCTGGGGCTACATTGTTTGGTTTGGGATGGCTAATACCATAAATAAAACAAAATTTTACACAAACTAAAACTGACTATACTAGATGTTGTATGGGAACAACAGCCACAGGGAATTTCCCACACCCATCTATTATTCCAGCTGCATTAGTAGATGCATTAGGCAATTCACAACAAACATTGCTAAAGAGTAATCTGCACTAAACAAAGGGTATGGTAATCTCATGCATAAAGCAAGTGCCTGAAAGAGTTCATGGAGGGAAAAAAAGGAGAACATCACTGGGAAATTACCATCTTGTGATAACATTACTTGCATTGCTGGATACTGGGTAGGAACTCTCAACAGTTCACATGGGATGAGAAACTTGTCTACAGGTACCACTGTAGTGACACTATGCTGATGAGTCAAGAGGTACTTTGATTCAAAGTCTCTATTTTTAACTTTGGGGGCCGAAGTTTGTCATAGTTGATTCTAGCCCAAAGGTGAGTTGATTTGAAGAAAATGACTCATATGAGCATGAGAAAATGATAGTGGTTCCATGGTTTGGAAAAATATGTAAGACCTCTTCCGACTGTGATGGTTCCAAGGTTTGGAAAAAATATGTAAGACCTCTTCCAACTCTGATGGTTCCAATGCTTTTATTTAAAAGTTTAAAATTTGGCATAGTTGTTCTCAGGTAGGTATGTGTGCTTTATTAAACTGAGAAGGAGGGGATTATCTGAGAAAAATATAGGAGCAATAAGTGAGTGAAAGTAGTCTAATGCATTATTGTTCTAATAAAAGTGTACGAGTTTCTATATTTGGATAATTGAACATGATAGAAAAATATTTAATTCCCATATATATATGAAAATAGTCAAAAAACAGTTGAAGGCATAGTCAAACTTATGTGCATTTATTTAAATATGATCATCTGCACTTAATTCTCAACTAAACTACTCTCACCCAAAACCTGTCAGTGAACTGAATGGTAACAGTAATGCTCTTGAACTGAAGTGGTAATTGACCTAATAATCAATCTCAGGGGAATGGCAATGGTATATAGAACTTTTCACTTTTAGGGGCCTGTCTTCATGTACAGTGCTACAGGAATGCAGCTGCCTGTAGCGCTTTAGTGAAGATGCTACTATGCTGATGGAAGAGCTTCTCCCATTGGTGTAGTTAAACCACCTCGCGAGAGGGGTAGTCATGTCCATACCCACACCCCGATCCACATGATTTTTCCCACACCCCTGAGCAACGTAGTTATACTGGCATACGTCTTTAGTCATGTAGATATGGTGTAGGTGTGTGCTGAAATCAGGTGTAGGCTGTTAGCGACCAGAAATCATTATCATCTGATGGCTGTTCAGTACCCTACATAAAGAGTTTGGGTTTAGTCCAGTTCTTAATGGGCACATATTAATATCCAGAATCACCATTCCTACTGGCACATTTGCTTGCAGTCCCACTGGAGTGGCCAAGGATTAAATGGGCATGAAAACATCATCCTTAGAAGTGGTCCCTTCAGAACATGATTAAGGAACATAAGGTGACCAGCATGTGGAACTCTGCCCTGCTGTTACTAGAACTTCAGACTCCAGAATTGTCAATCTGGCATTTTACATAAGCAACAGATTCACTGAAACATTTAAAAACAACTAAGGATACAAAATGCAAAAACAGTTACTACCACCACATATTGTTGAGATTTAACATACACAGATGAATAAATCATGTGACACACAACAAATCTGCTAGCCACATTTCACATACGCTTACATGTTATGAAACATTAAAGTTAATAGCACATTCAGTAAAATGCTACTTATGTAGATAGGGATCAAATGTTTCAGTTGGAAATACTACTCTGAATTTCCTAGTTTTGTGTGCAACATCCCAACTATAACATGGTACTATTATTAGCATTTAAGTCCTTTAAAAGAACACACAAACATTTTTTTTAAAATCTTTTGGAAACTCCCCAGGTGGCACTGTGCCCTATTCGCCCTACTCCCCCATAAAAATACTGGAGGTAAATGGTACATTGGAGTGATAACGAACAAGGTTGTTACGAATGCAAGAGAACAAAAGCCTGGCACAGGACTGACTGTAATACGTGCAATTAATAAATTATGATGCTGAGCTGCTTACACCTAAGGAACCAACTGTCATTGCAGAATCCAGATTGAGTTTGTCTAAACAACTGACACCTTTCCTTAAAAAGAAAAATGAGCCACCGCACCCTTCATTGCATTAACTCTGCCAAAAAGAAGCAGAATAAAATAGTTACACCTTTACCCTAGAAAAAACAGACAGCGAAACCACGTGGCGATTGTTTAACGAGGAAGAAAAAGGGCACCAACAACTAAGAGCTGTTGCTTTTTTATACACAGAGAACTGTAGCGTGCTAAAGGCTGCAGCTGCTGCAGCATTTGGGGTGTAACGAGAGAAACGCGAACGTTACACTGACCTAGGTCAAGCCTTTTCTCGGCTACTTTATTCCCCTTTCCCTTCATTTCCCTCCCTCTCCTCTTCGTCTTCCTCCTCCTCTCTCTCCTACCTTTTCGTGCACTGCTGCCGCTTCCCCACGCCCTTCCCCTACTCCCTCCCTCGCGTGTTCCTCGCTCTCCCACTTCCCTGTTTCACGCAACGCAACTTGCTGAGGCCTCGCTCGCGGAGCGCAGTGATTGGCTGGGGATGGCCGCCCCTCTCGAGGCTCTGGCTCCGGATTGGCTGTGACCCGCCGCCGCTCGCACTCAGCTTCAGACTTGTTGTTTGGTTCTGGGGTGAGGCAGGCGGGTTCTCCCCTAGCGGCCAGGGGGAGGGAGTGTGAGAGAGAGGCGCGTCCGCCCTTCCCTCCCGGCGGCGCTGCAGAGTCTCCCCCTGGCTGGGCGGCGGTGCTGCCGCCTCGTGTATCGCGGGCGGGACGTGGCTCGGCTACTCGCGGCTCCCCCGGCAGCTGCCCGGGCGCGGGGAGCGGGCAGAGGAAGGGGCAGGTGAGGAAGGAGCTTTTCGGTCTTCGCCTCGCGCCCCTGGCGGCGGTTGGCGGCGCGGGGCGGGCGGGGCTGGGCTGCATGCGGCAGTCGCTATAGGACAATAAGCGGGCGGGGCGGGTTCGGCGCGCCGAGCTGGCCTAGAGCGGGGAGGAGGCAGCCTGGGCCGGGCGGCAGGGGGCGGTGGCGGAGCGAGCCGGGTGCGGGGGGGCTGCTGGGTGGGCGCTGTGGACTCGCCGTCCGTGGCTGTGCCCGGGGCAGGAAGTGACTCTTCAGCGCCGCGGTCGGGGGACTGTGACTCGCTTGGGATCGGCCAGCCACTGTAACCGGGATCGGGGGTGCCGAGAAGCCGGTGCTGCTTCCCCCCGCCCCAGTCCTGCCTCCCGGCCGAAAGCGGCTGCATCCGCTCGGCCCACGGGAAGAAAACTTGGTTGGATTTAAAATTCTCCTTGGGGTAGAAAGGAGCCCCGCTGGCGTGGGGTGAAGCTTATTGAGACCGCCGCGATCAAAGGTAAGCGGTGCGGAGGAGGTTTGGTGAAGAAGCCTTGCGCCGAGGGGAGGGGAAAGGAAGGAGCTGGCGTTTCACTCTGATATCCTGTTTTTGGCCTTTATTTTTCTTGGTGGGCTGTGTTGTCTGCCAGAAATAAGCCTGAGTCTCCTTTTGTCTCTTCCAATGCTATTTGTGTGAGTGGGATCGTTATTTCCATGGAGGTTGCAACAAGAATCTGGTGAGATCGAAAGTTTTTAAGCTCCTCAAACACAGAAGTTTCTTTGTTCAGCAGGATGAGGTATTGAAGTGAAACTGCCTGGTTATGCGTTTGTGCTTTTTTTTTTTTTTTTTTTTTTTTAAATCGTTCTCTTCAGAAATAGTTACTAAGCCTGACAGCTTAGTTCCCTTCTCTGCAAATAAGCACTTCCAAAGGGTGCTACTCTTTCTTTTTTACTTGAAAGAAGTCCAGAGGTTTTGGAGATCACTATATTTACTATTTTTCCTTACTCTTTCAGGGGTGTTGGTTCCTTTCCTCTGGCCATCTGATATGTGAACCCTTTAAAAAGAACTATTGGTCTTTATTTGTAAAAAATTGTTTACTTAGTCCTTTGTAAATAAGGTTGCATTACTTTTCTTCTGCTCTTCAAGATGAAGAGTTTGGCTACCTATTTAATTGGAGAGGAGTTAGTTTGTTTAATTTTATCTGGGGGAGGATAACTAACACTTTGTATAATACCTCTCCTTACAATAGAAATTGCTTTTTTTTCATATGCAAGAAATATGCCCTAAATTTGGAAGCTGTAGAAGATTATCCTGATAACATCTATGTAGATGAAAGAATGGAAAATAGCATACTTTAATATGAGTTACTGTAAGGACTGATTCTAAAAATTCCTATGGTATAATTTTGGTTAAGAAGTTGGTGACTACAATTTAGTTTTCATTGCTTTAGATAAGACTTCTCATCAAAATATGTTGCAGGGGTAAGAAAATGCACAAGCTCAATTCAATGTGGTATCCTTAACAAGATGTTTGCAGTATTGCATAATTGTGACTACTACAAGTTACTTTGTGTCTTGACTAACTGCATTAAACAAAAAACATATTTAACAAAGTTTCTACAAGCTGTATCACAGCTTGGTTTAAGATGCTTCAAAGAGGCAATTACCAGATGTTGATTACATTGGGGTTCCAAAACTACCTGTGCTGAGAGAGACCCCCCTCCTGCATTTATGTAGAAAATCATTCAAGTATTATATATCTTTCCAAATAATGCATTAAAGGCCATAACTTGGGACTGGTTTGTGTTCCCCTTGGTAGAAGACTGTCTAAATTCTTGTCCTTGTATAACAAATTGGAGGGAGGTGTGTTTTCAGTTATGCTGATTGGATATGGTGTCTGATCAGTCTGGTATAGAAATATGGAACTGGGATGTCTGAGAAGCGTGTGCACCTGACAGTCAAATAAGTTCACCTTTGTGTGAACCTTTTATACTTGCTGTATATGTATCTGTCTGTTTTTCAAGAAAGTAAAATATCTAATGACCCAGATCAGATAAATAACAGTAGGCAGTTTTGTGTAGATATGAAACAATTATTTATCTAGTACAAACTGGTTTAGTAATATTAGTCTTTAGTGGAAAAATGACAAATTTGTGTTGATACAAAATAGCTTTTTCAAGTGATAAAGTACAAGTGATCGGGTTTACAATTTATAGACTTCACAGGCAACAGAAAAGGTTATTCTTGGGCATCTGAAAGAACTAAACAAAATAGATGACATTGAACTTCATCTTCCTTATATGGCTTATGCTTGGCAGTAAAGCAATGAAGTCTAAACAGAGTAATCCTTTTACAAAGAACGATCACTTTACAAAGTAGTGCTTCATTCCCAATAATGACTAGGTTCTACAGGGGGGGGAAATGTAGTAACGCATGACAAATTTAGTTGTAAGCCACTGTATTCCTAATGGATGCAATTTTGTTTCTTTTCAGACTTTTTGTTTTTCTGATGATGCACTAGGTATTTTTCAGTGCCATGTAGAAGAAAGGATCCTTGTATTTGGGGCTGCAACTTTTTAAACTACAGTTTTGTCACTATGGCAGCTACAAGGCCCTTCTTAAATGACAAAAGTGCAGTTCACTGCAACTTACAGCTAGTGGTTGACACAGAATGGCATTAATTTCATTAACATAGTTTAGTATGTATTAGATAACTTATTCTTTTTTGCAGCCAACAGTGTTTGAGACTAAAAAATTACATGGTAGTCAAATCTTTAAATTGTAATTTTTGATCAATTCATTTTATAAAATGTTAAACCTGCTGGTAGGTAGGTTGTGTGACTGTGTATATATGCTATATATGTTGCTGTTTCAATCAATGTCTTAAAAAATGTGTTTGGTATCTTATTGAAATCTTTTAACTTGGTGTGCTACTGCCACTTTAAGAACAAAGACTTAATATAATACTTTCCCCCCAACTCAGTGGAGTTAAATATGTACAAACAAATATTGTCTTGTAACATAGCTACTTAAAATGAAAATATCAAAAATACAATTATAGTGGTGTACAAAATCCAGTTGTGGGTAGCAGAATAGCCACAAGAACATCACTATTCATATGTATAGATACTTTAGTTATTTAAGTAGATATGTACAAATACTGTCTAATAACATATTAAGTTCAAATAAAGTTGATTTAGGGATGAAGAGCTATTAGCAATTTTTATTCAAAATGTGGTGTGCGAAAGTAAATGTATGGGTTTTTTTTCTTTAATGGCATTCATGCATAGTGTATGGCTTTAAGGTAAATGGCAATATTGAACTTTTCCCATGGGTTTAGAATATAGTTAATACTTTTTTAGCATGTTAGGAGAAGTTTGATATGATTACTTCCACTCGGTTTAATGTAAATGAATTTTTCTTACCTTTACAACTTTATACCATTATTAGTTTACCTTCTTCCTTCTGAAAGTGAAATACTTCAGAAGAGAAAAGTTCCCTCTATTCAGTGTGATGGGCATGCTTCTATTATTTTAGGGTTGCTTATCAATCTCTTGTGGCTTTTTTGAGAATATGAACATTTATGATAATATCAAGTGCAGGCTTTTCAGTGAGTTTCCCTTCTGGAATAAACTAATACTTTTGAAGGAAGGTTTGACAGTTTTGGGAGGGAAAGCTTTTCTTATTGACCTGAAAATAGCTCATACCCATGAGAGCATACTACTGTTGGTACAGGCAGCTAACAGGTGCTTACAGGTGACGTTTTTGATTAAAATATGGTCTGGGTGGAAATTGCTATAAACACAGAGGGTCAGATGGAGTAATGTTGATGTTTTTGCATGGTTAAAACAGTTGAATTGCTGTACAAGTGATGATGATACTTGTCACAATAGAATGTAAATATTCAAATGCAAGCAGAGTGTTCATTTTATTTATAAAATGTATTCTAAATGATTCTTAATTGTTATTTTGTAGTATTTTTGGGATATCCTTTATCTCTATTTTTGTGCAGTGTTTTTGCTTAGCAGTTACCTACTATTCAACAATGTAAAATGTTTGCTTTACGATCCTTGAGCTTTTAATATAGCTGGTTTTAGCACTGTTGCTCTTCATTTAATTTCTTGTATGGTTTTATTTTTTCTGGAGGTTGTGCAGAGGAATGATATTTCAGCACTGAGTTGGTGTTTGCATTTTGCAGATATAGGATGTGTCCAAGGCTTTGTACAATCGAGAGAGAGGTCTAAATGGAACCAAACTTTGTTTTAACCCTAACAGAACCGTACTTCAATTATGTTGGAGGACATCAGCATTGTAACTGGTTCTCAAATAAGCAAACTAGGAAAATGTGATCTAGATTATAAGTAATTTAATGTGGGTGCACAACTGGTTGAAAGACCATGCTGAAACAGTAATTAGCAATGGTTCACCATCAAACTGAGAGGGCATATCCTAATGTGGTCCTGCAGGAGTCAGTCCTGGGTCTGATACTATTCAATGTTTTCATTAATAACTTGGATAATGGAGTGGAGAGTATGTTCATAAATTTGTGGATGATACCAAGCTGGCAGGGGTTGAGAGCACTTTGGAGGGCAGGATTAGAATTCAAAAAAACCTTGGAAAATTCAAGCCAGATGAAATTCAGTAGACAGGTTGAAGATACTTTGCTTAGGAAGGAAAAATGCACAACTACAAAATGGGGAATAACTGACCAGGCAGTAGTACTGTAGAAAAGAATATGGTGGTTATAGTGGATCACAAATTGAATATGAGCCAACAATGTGAAGCAATAGCTAAAAAGGCTGGTGGTATATTAACAAGAGTGTTGTCTGGATGACATGGGAAGTAGTAGTCCTGCTCTACTCAGCATTGGTTAGACTTAGTTGGAGTACTGTGGCCAGTTCTGTGTGCCACACTTTAGAATGATGTGGTCAGACTAGAGGGAGACCAGAAGAGAGTTGCAAATTTTTTTTTTAGAAAAACTAATTTATGAGGAAGGGTTAAAAAAAAACTGGGCATGTTTAGTGTTGAGTAAAGAAGGCTGTTGGGGGACCTCATAAGTCTTCAGATACGTTAAAGGCTGTTATAAAGAGGATGATGATCAATTGCTCTCTTATGCCTACTGAGACTGCTTAATCTGCAGCAAGAGAGATTTAGGTTAGGTATCAGAAAAAACATTCTAACAGGAAGGGTTGTTAAATACTGGATTTGGCTTCCAAGGGAGGTTGTAAAATCCCCATGAGTGGAGGCTTTGTCTAACCTGTTGGGGATGGTCTAGGTATACTTGATCCTGCCTCAGTGCAGGGTGCTGGACTAAATGATATCTTGAGGACTCTTCCAGCTAGGGCTGTCAAGCGATTTAAAAAAAAATCATGATTAATCACAGTTTTAATTGCACTGTTAATAATAGAATACCATTTATTTAAGTATTTTGGGATGTTTTTGTACATTTTCAAATATATTGATTTCAATTAAAACACAGAATACAAAGTGTACAGTGCTCACTTTATATTTTTGATTACAAATACTTGCACTGTAAAAACAAACAAACACAAAAGAAATTGTATTTTTCAATTCATCTATCCAAGTACTGTAATGGAATCTCTTTATCGTGAAAGTGCAACTTACAAATGTAGAATTTTTTTTTTAACATAACTAAACTCAAAAATAAAACAATGCAAAACATTTTAGAGATTACAAGTTCACTCAGGTGTGGTGTGGAACATGCTTTCAGATGTCTTAAAAAAGCAACACTCTGATGCGGAAACTATAGAACCTGAACCACCAAAAAAGAAAATCAATTTTCTGTTGTTGGCATCTGACCCTTTATCAGCACAGAAGCATATCCTCTGGAATGATGGTTGAAGCATGAAAGGGCATATGAATGTTTAGTATATCTGGCATGTAAATATCTTGTAATGCTGGTACAAAAGTGCGATGAGAACACCTGTTCTCACTTTCAGGTGATATTGTAAATAAAAAGTGGGCAGCATTATGTCCCGTAAATGTAAACAAACATGTTTGTCTTAGTGATTGGCTGAACAAGAAGTAGGACTGAGTGGACTCGTAGGCTCTAAAGTTTTACATTATTTTATTTTTGAGTTTAGTTATGTACTTTGTATTCTGTGTTGTAATTGAAATCAATATATTTGAAAATGTAGAAAAATGTCCAAAAACATTTCTAATAAATTTCAGTTGATATTCTGTTGTTTAACAGTGCGAATAAAACTGATTAATCACAATGTTTTTAACTGAGTTAATTTGTTTTGAGTTAATAGCTTGAGTTAACGGCGATTGACAGCCCTATTTCCTACATTCATCTGATTCTATCATTAGCCATAATCTTGTCTTGTCTTTTTTGCAAACACGTTCCCCTGTAAGTGTAGGCCTACAAAAGCAATTCAGTTTTTGTGGGAGAAAGCTGTTTATTTTGGAATAATCTGTATTTAAAAAGTTGGAAATCCCATCCATCAATTAAAAGAAAAATAGGGTACAACCTCTACCCTTACTTTCCTGTCAAGTTTTGTGGTTTTATAACCACACTTACATATTCCCTGATGTTGTACAAAAGACTCTTGTGAGCGGGGGAACTGCAATATTGGCTATACGCAGAGTTGTGTCAAATGCACAAAGGAAATATGGGGACGGAGGAATAAAAATTTATTCTCTAATTCCATTCAGTTTTCTTAGGTGCGTCTTGTAATAGTAGAAGGTAAAAGCGACTGTCATACAGCAGGTGCTGAGTCTGGGGTGTGGTCTTAAATGGACTTCCTTTCCCCTCCCATGCCAGAACTTCCTCCAGCATAGAATACGCCCCTTGCTGATGTAGAGCCAACATAATGGAGCTATGCCACCACATCTTGTAGCCGCTGTCATATCTGTTTGCCAGGGGTGAGGGAGGAAATGTGTCCTGAGTGCTATGTGCTTTGGTTATTCTGGAATGCCAGACAGCACCATAGGGAACGGTTGCAGGCAGCACAAGTGGAATTTAACTGCTAGAAACCTCCAGAAAGGAAATGCATTAAAAACATCTCTACTGAGCACTCTCTCTCTCATATTTTTTTTTTTTATTTTAGGTCAAATTACCTGTTCGAAGCAGACGCTCAGGCTATATTTGTCTTTCTGCAGACTGTTAGGTAAACTTTGTACCCGCATACACTGAGCGCTAGCATTAGTTTTAGTAACTGAAGTGGTTGTAATCTCACTAAACATTGCAAGTCATTGAAATTAAAAATTCCTTTAATATTATCCCTCCCAAATCAGTTTTGTCCTCATTTGAAGAGGTCATCACCAGAATTCATGCTCTTAAGGATCAGCTCTCCAGTGTGAAACAGGTTATACTCTAAGCTCTTGACTTTTTTTATCCCTACAGATAGCCATAGAGGAATGGCATAAGAGTCAGCCTTTCTGTTTGTCATCATGTGCCTGCCTCTGGAACCTTCCAATCAGTTTTTTCTTGACCACAGTCAGTGTTGGAGCTTTCTACGGGAGCTGTGTGTCTCTAATCTCTGTTCTAGCGTTCTCTGATATCCTTTACTGTGCCACACATTCTAGCAAGGGAAAATTTTATTAAAATTGTTGGGTGCTTTATCTGAGTGCTTTGGCCCACCTTTCCAGTAATGTTTTTAGCACCTATTTTTCAGCACTGCAGTGTGTTAGTCCTTGGCCTTTTGGGTGTGTATTTCAGCAGTTAAGTAGTTTTGTGGTGCTTTGATGCTTACCCAAGGTGCTCTCACACATGCTTGTTGTATCATTTATTTCAGGAAGTTGTTAGTTTCTTAGCCCCTCAGAAGGAAAGAAGACTGCTAAATTGCTTCAGGTCATGTCCATACAGCAAAACAACATCTGTAACAGACTAACTCACACTGCATCATTTGCTTCAGTGTCAGATTTGGCAGCTGCTGTCACTCTGACTATTGAGACAACATGGGGAATGCCTCTAAACCCTCTTTGAGGCACCTTGGGGATTCTCATGAGGCTGCTCGGAGTTGCTTATAGGGCTTATCCTTGGAAAAATAGCCAGAGTTGACCAAGAAAGACAGTTAATTGCTTGAACTTTGGGTTGGTACAAATCTAGCTTCCTTGGTAGACCTGGAGGGATAGCCTTACTACCGAAGTATTTTACGTTGTCTCCATGTAAGCCAAATGCTTTGCCAAACCGTGGCACTTCAAATGGGTGGTACTGTGCTTCAGCTTACTTTTGCATCTGGTCCAGTGCCCATTAAGTCAGTGAAAAGACTCCAGTTCCCACTGAAGTTAATGGGATCAGGCCTCTGAGATGGAGCCTTGATGGAAGAAGCTAAGATAGGAAGTATTAGGAGAGCCAGTGGGTCTCTGATGCGTTGCTGTCAAACCCCACAACTTCAAGAAGTTTCACAAAAAGGTTTATGGAATTCCCCAGGAATTTATGTTCTTGTGCAAGGAATGAAAATGATTCAGAAGACATAGTGTATGATCAGTGATGGAGCTAAATTGTTCCTGATACACGATGAGGTTGCTTTGAAGGGTTAACGCTGACTGGGGAGTGCTAGAAACTCTCGTTGCAATTAGAACACACTTTATGCCAAGTTCAGTGCCTATATACCAGGAGCAGACTCTCAGCAAATTGTTCAGTTTTAGCACTGGTGCTTCTTGTTTTACAAGTATTAGTAAGGCAACTATTTGTGCTTCCTGGGGTGCGTACTGCTTTCCTGCCCCCATCCTTCAGTTGTTTAGGCGATTCCAGATATTTGGGGAGGGAAGGCTGGCTGAAGATAAGAATTGTGAGGGTTGCTGCCTGGAACCCAGAGAAGTTCTAGTGTAGAAAAATATAGAAGTTAGTCTGGTTGTCTTCTGAGACCCAGGACTGAGAATCCTTGTGGAGTTTATACCTTCTAAGCCGGGGTGGGCAAACTACAGGCCCCATGGCACTGCAGGAGCCTGCTCTGGCCCCACACTGCCCTGGGATGGCTGGCACCACGTCCATGCAGCCCCGGATGAGAGGGGGCTCGGAGGGCTCCGCGTGTTGCCCTCACCTGCAGACACCGTCCCCCGCAGCTCCCATTGGCCAGGAACAGGGAACCGTGGCCAATGGGAGCTTCAGGGGAGGTTCCCACAGGTGAGGGCAGCACATGGAGCCTTCTGCCTCCGCCCTCCCCCAGGGGCTGCAGGGACGTGGTGCCGGCCGCTTCCAGGAGCGGCACGGGGCCAGGGCAGGCACAGAGCCTGCCTTAGCCCCGCTGCCACCCCGGAACTGCTCAAGGTAAGTGGCGCCGGGCCGGAGCCCGCATCCCTCCTTCACCCTGCACCCCAACCCCTGCCGCACCCCTCCTGCGCCCCAACCCCCTGCCCTGAGCCCCCTGCCACACCCTGCACCCCTCCTGCACCTCAACCCCCTACCCTGAGTACCCTCATACACCCCACAACCCAACCCCCTGCCCCATCCCTAAATTCATGGCCCTGCATGCAATTTCCCCACCCACATGTGGTCCTTGGGCCAAAAAGTTTGCCCACCCCTGTTCTAAGCAGTAGCTTCCCTCCTTTACGTAGCAGATTGCTGTAAAATAGAAACTACAACTCATTTAAATTACCCAGAAGATGGGAGGGAAGCTTTAACTTGGAACTTAATTTCAGGAAACATTTACATCCAAACTGATGCAATTAAACTAGAGGAAATTATAGACATATCTTTTCTTTTGAAAACTTCTATGCAAATTATGGTTCTGATCCTGCAGGTACTTATGCATGTATTTAAAATTCCTCATATGCGTAAATGTTTGCAGGATCGGGGCCTGTATTTTTAACTAATGATAGCAATAATACCTAGCTCTTAAAATGCAGTGTTGTTGTAGCCATGTTGGTACCAGGATGGTAGAGAGACAAAGTGGACAGAAGTTGGTCCAATAAAAGATACTATCTCATGCACTTCTGTGGCTCTTAATAGTAAGTCAGGGTGGGTTTGGTAGCATACCAATCTCATGAGGGCTTTCATGGAAAAATGCTCAAAGTACAGGATATAATATGCAGATATAAAAATTGCATTGTCCTCTTTATCACTGCAGGACACTTAATGGGTCACAAGCAAAGATGCTGATAAGCTGTTGCAAACAGAAGTAAGAGTAACTGCAGTAAACCATCAAACTCCTTGTTGTTTTTGCAGTAAACCAGTGGTGATTCAGAATGTTGGCCTGCCATTTAGCATTGGATTCTTATAGGAGGATATACCCAACTGAGTACTTCTGGTCACAACTTTTCTTACATGACCATAACATAGATACAGGTGGCTAGAACAGGGTGTCATGTTTTGGGTCGTCTTGAATTTTTCATTTCATACTGAATATAATACATCTATGTGACCTGGAGCATCCAGTCATCCTATAATGGGTTGTTGGAATGGTGGTTCATCAGCTGGCTATAAGGAGGGTCTTTAAGTAAAAGAGAGTGACACATACTCAGTAGGACTTGCTTTAGACTAGTGTTCACCTCCTTTTCCCCTAAACAATTATTCCATATATTCTTTTTATTGGGTAGAGTATTCAAAACAAACATACAAAAAACCCAGAATTCTTTTCGGAGGTCTTTCTCCTCTTCCTCTCTCTCCCTCCCCCCCCCCCCAATCTACTTTACAGTGATAGAAAAAAATACTTTTTAATATCTTGTTCTGTAGGAGGTTAATAGGAAGGAATATGTATTGAAAACACTGTGTGGATCTCTTAAGTTTTCTAGTTACAGAATGTTAAAATGTCACTGCTTGAGTGTTTCAATTTTAAAAGGAAAAAATACATAGACCCAAGAACCCTGAACTTGGAGTCTGATAGACAAGATCCGAAATGTAAATACAGGAGAAATAGCTAAAGGATTGTTCAGTTATCTCTTTCTCTAGTACATTACCCTTTTGCATAATTCATTGAACAAAGGCAGTTTTTGAATGCTTTTTTTGGTTAACTTTCATGGAATCATGCATTCAGAATTATTTTAAATGAGAAAGTCCTGCTTTTTCTCAGGATTGTTCCTAACACAGACTTTTTCAGTTCATAAGCATATAGAACCAAATTCTATTCTGAAACAATAGAACATAAAAAAAAAAAAAAAAAAAAAAAGGAACTATTAGAAAAGCCAAATAGCTCTTGGAACTGCAGAGAAGCTAGCTACCTAATCCTTCCCTTCCTCAATCTGTCCCAAAAGAGCTGAGCTGCAACATTACCAGCAACCAGAATAATGGTCCCAGCTTTGTCCTGAACTGAAACACATTGGCATAGGCCCTCTGAGCCAGCACCACCTCATTCCTGTCTGTCTCTGTTACCCTTCCATTTGTGTGTACCTTGTTGCATTCTCCTACTACTTCTAAGGAAAATAACATTTGTGCTACTGCATTTATTTTCCTTAGCAGTGTGAAACTGCTGAGACTCATGCAATTCTACTGTTTCTGTTGGAGATATGTGGTGAAATAGGAATATTGTTCTATAGGATTTTTCCTGCTTTAACCTTAAACAGGAGAGGAGAAATATGGAATTCCTGGGATCCTGTGCCAAATCCTCTAGCTTCTCTCTGACCTTAAATTTAAGGAATAATAATGATTGGTGATATTGCGGTAGCAGGCAATGGCATCCTGAGTGAAGGATTATGCCCTCATTGCTGGAGAAAGTGGAAGGAAGTATTGGGATGGTTGCGAGTTTGTTAAACACTCTTCTGCCTCCCTCCCCATTCACTTCAGTAGTGAAATGTGAAAAACTTTGGCCAAATATCAGACAAAAAACTCCAAAACAACCAAGTAAATTCCTTGGGATTGATTGTTCAATCTTCACTCTGACTAGTGAACACCTGTTTACACACTGGCTTCAGTTGGACTCATCACACAAGTAGATATTTACCAATCTGATTCAACAGTGCTGAGATTGGACCCCTTATATGAAATGTTTAAACCTGCAAGAACCTGCAGATACTACTGACTTCCTTTGCAGAGGATTTTCAACCAAAATTATTTTTAAAATAGAAATTCTGTGTGAAACAGAGCATACCTTAAATTGGTTTAGTTTATTGCTTGATTCTGAGTCTGCAAATCTACCTCTCTTTCTGCCCCCCCCCCTTTGTTTGTTCTCTCCAATTCACTACTGTTATGGTACCTTCCCCTTTTCTAGACCCTTGCTTGTTCAGCAGTCTGAGAAATTGTGGAGCAGACTTAAAATTAATTAGGCATTTCCTACCCAGAGACTATGAAAGTTGAAGCCCCAAAATTGCATCCTGAATGGAATCCGAGCACTCTTCTGCTTTTTTTGGTGAGTGGGAGTTAGGCTTCTCACTAGAGTATTTTTGTATTTGCTTTTTGGTAGTAGATAGCTAGCTAAATTACACCAGCCCTGCACAGAATAGAATAAAAGCAATGGTACTCAGATTACTATAGAAATAGAATTGAAACAGATTAATTTTAGATTTCTGACAAAGAATGGTAGTGGAGATAGATATCTGAAACTTAGATTAGGTAACATTAAATATCTTAAAACCCTGTACAGATATGTCAGTGTGTCTTTCACTTCCAGTAAGGAGCAGGCGAGGGCAAAACAGAAGGCTGTTGCAAATTCTTTCCCCCATAATTCTTTTTCTCCCTCTACTCCACTACTTACATGCAAAAAGGAGGGGTAGACGTGATCATGTTTGCATAGGCATCTAGGTAACTGATTCTCAGTTTCAGATAATCTCTCCTAATGAATAACATGTTTTAGTGTTGTAGGAAAACGAAACATGTCAATATTATTTAAATTCTGCTGCTTTTGACTGAAAACATTATGATCAAGACTTTTTTTAAAATGTTTTTTATTGAGATACAAAATCCCTATTTAAGCTCCTAAATAAGTGGACTCACTTTAAAAAGTACTGAGTATCCAGGAATGACCATTGACTTGCAGGCACACAGTAGCCGACCCTTATTGTAGGTGCCTTATTTTTAGTCCACATATATTTTCAGTTTTTCTTGTTTTTTAAAAAACATCTATCTCTGAATATTAAATATTTGTTGGTGGTAACCAGGGATATAGAAGCTGAATATTAATGTAGAAATTGGGAAGATGAACTGGCCCATGACCTTTTGGAAGTCAGTGGAATTTCCCTTTAAACCAGGACTAAGATACAGTAACCAAATGTTTAATAAATATTTGAAGGGACTTGTTATAGTTTTCTTCACAAAAGAAGTTTTTGTATTACCATGCTGTTTTTCTGTTGTAGCCAGCATGTCTGCTTAATGGTTGAGTTCCATAAGTAGTGGTACCTTTTTCTCCTCTCTCTAAGGAGAGAAAAATACTAGTCCTCTGGAATATATTTGTACTAGTATATATTTATACTAGTCCATCATAGAATATATTTGTAACAAAATTATTAGGAGAACCGCCAAACTATTCTAACGCCAAAACTGCCTATTGCAACAGAAATAATGACTTCTATAGCTCTTCATATTTCTTCCTGACCTGAAGTGTGCAGTATCAAATATAACTAATAATAATGACTTTCTTATGTTCTACCATACTTCTAACCTCCCTTCCTCCAGGAGTGAGAGAGACCATAAGTAGATAAACATTAAGCAGGTTTAGTGAGAGTAAAACTAAGTGAACATGGGGAAAGCAAATACTGGAACACATGGTGACTCACTATATGGCTATCCACGCAAATGTATGGGAAGAGGCCACATTGGAACCAGCCTTCAAAGCAAACAAAGACTAATCCTCCATAAACTGCTATGAAGAGCTAGTCATATGGACCAGGAGGTATGTATCAATTAATGTTGAGGAAACAAAGGAGATAAAGCATATGTTCTGTTCTAATTTATCTCTAAGTTGTAGTTGCTGCCTTGTTTGTCAAAGATTAACCTTTCTTTTGGTGCTTTCCTTAGCACCTGACTCCGGAGCTTTTCACTTTAGTATTTAATAACTGAGCATCAGTTATGAAGCTGTAAGAAGGCTGAAATGTATTTCAGTTTCCATTGTAAGATGGATCGTCTCATTTCTAGTTTTACGTTTTTGTACTGTGCTCACGTAAAATTAAGAGAAAAGGTACTCCGTGTGAATAACACATTTTTTCCTTCTATTTCTTTGAGAAGGAAGAACTTGCAGTTAAGAAGGCATGGTGAAAATTACTGAGACAAAGAAATTGGAACTATATTACCTAGGATAAACTGGTCTGCTGTCATGGGGCCAACACATATAAGATAGGTTGCGGTGGTAATATCCTCTAGTCTAGGTCCAAGGACAGTATCCTGGTGAAAATCCTAGTCCATATGTGTTTTCCCTTATCTCCAGGATTCCTGATAGGGTGTTGTGTTGCATCTTGCTTGGGTGGGTTCATTTTTTAGTATTGGCATCTGGTAGATGTTTGGTTAAATTTGAACTCCTAGCATTCCTTCTCTCACCCTGGCTGCTGAAAGGAAAAGGAGCTCCCCCCCCCCCCCTTCCTTATCCCTCCACATCTTGACCACCTGGATCATTTTAGGGGATGGTCTCTGCTAGTCTACACTTCCACTTGGTTGAGTGTCTGGTGCTCTTTTCTCCAAATTCAATGCAGAGGCTTTTATGGGAACCTATTTAATTAATAAGTTCTGGGTTCAGAGTTTGCTGTTTTCCACCATACTATTAACCAGATTGTTTCTCCTTCTTGATTCTGTGTTAGAGATGCAGTGTGACTTAAAGATGTTTTGAGTAATGGGTCCACTACCCACAATTCCATTCATTTGATTTGACTTATTGAATCTTTTTCATTATACTAGTTTTAGCTAGAAATTCTTGGACTTTAAGAAAAAAAAATCTGTAATCCAATATCTTTCCATTCCCAGATATCCTCCAGATGGAGTAGTCGTTACTTTGTCCTCGTTCTCTTTCAGGTTCATGTGAATCTGGGAAATAAGCAGGGAAATGCTTGCTCTTGGCTTTTTGTTTGGTTATTCTAACTGTCACTCCAAATGATGTGGCAGGAATTAGTAATTACATAGATTAATATGACATTTATGGGAAGATGTGGCATGGGCCAGAGCAAAAGCTCTGACAGGCAACATCTTTGTAGTACCTGCAGCTACTCTTAGTTAACTTAAACTTATTCAAGTTGAGGGTTCTTCTCCTCTCTCTCTCCCCCCCCCCCCCCCCATGTGAGGACAGATTGTAATATGTGCACAAAGCATTGCTTAAAGTTTAAGTGGTTCTTAACTTTTACTGCAGCCTGCACCCCTTTGGTTCTCAAAATATGTTCTCGCACCCATTATCAAAAATCAAAATATGTTCTTGCACCCCTTAAAGCTAAAAAATGTTCTCACACCCTTTAAACCTAGATATATTTTTGTTTGTATATTACAGTAATCGTTAAAAAAGTATAATAATAAATACATAGGTTTGATGAAACAAAGTAGTTGTACTTACATGCCTGTGCTTAATTTGTGTTTTCGATGATTTACCTTCTAAAAAAATCTGCCATGTCTCACACCCCCAGAAAGGGCATCTCCCCAGGTTAAGAACCACTAGCTTAAACGCTAATAATAGAAAAATAAGTAACCAATCACTTCTTTAGTACTTTCTGAAATATTGCTTGTTTCTTACAATTTTGCACTAAACTGATGCACTGCAGATAAATTAAAATCGTCTTCAGGTAATGTGGGTTTACATGGAAAATCCACTTAATAGATGAGACGTTTTCTTGAAGTATCAGTTTAAAAGTGCAGTTTTAACAATACAGCTTACTTTGAATATCTGCTGCAGATCATTGCATAGTTTGAGTGGTTTCTTGGTTGTACTGTACAAGTGTAGTGTCAATATTATGAACACATTTCTCTTCTGTGATGCCAAAATATATTAAATAATTGAAGAAGCAACATGTGTAGAAAGAATAAAAATGGTACATTCCTATGCAAAACAGAGTAGTATTCTGTGTTTTAGTGTTAAAAATAAAATCTGATTTCTTTCCCCTAATTCTAAAGAATAGCACATTAAATGAAGGACTTGTTAAGCAGCATTTTCATTACCTAGTACTTATTGACGTACACTTTTAGCAGTCTCCTCCTCTGTGTTTTCTTCCTGTTTTCTTTTCCTTTTTTCTAACCTGTGCGTCAGAGTAACTTTTTTTTTTTTTGGGTGGCTGATGAAACCTCCATGGTTATCTCTAAGCTGTATTTCAGTGGGTATTCCATTTAGAATTACATTTCACTTATGAGGGAAACACTAACTTGATGTCTCTGTATGCTTGCATGGAAGTAGATCTATCAATATGCGAGGTAGATGCAAAGATAAATATTTATGAAGAATAAGTATTTAACAGTGATACCATTAAAAGTGTTTGGTAACAAATGTCTTTTTAAGTGTACAGCGGAAAACAGTTTTTCTTCCTTCAGTGCAAAAATCACACACCAAAAAAATCCAGAGTTATTACAAATATGAATTTGCAGAAAAGGACATTTATCTCTGCCCAGCAAACTCTGCAATTCCTAACAGGCTGTCAAGGCAGTAAGTAGTAACCATATCCCCAAGTAGGGTATAGTAGGATTTTATTATAATGGAGAAACAAGCCCAGGGCCAGATTCTTGCATTATACTTGAAAGTGAAGTTTTATTTGAACTAAGGGATAGTCATTCTTTGATTCCTCTTAATTGGAAGGTGAAACTATTAAAAACTACATTGACAGGAAAAAACATGTTTTCGGAAGCTGTATTTTCAAAAATTTTTCAGTTAGTCATTTTACCATAGCCTTTTTGTAGCTTTGAAAGTGAAATGTCTTAGACTCTTTGCTGCTCAAGTTTATGGTTTTATGTGGTAAGTGTAAATGAGGTTGAGCATATGTGTGTGTTTCACTGAGAGATTTGTGTTGACTTGTGCTGTTAGCAAATGGGTGTGTGCTGTGTTGAGGGACTGTGTGTTTGAGATTGTTGTGGTATTGTGTGGGTGGCGACGAAGAACTGTGGGTCTTAGGCCATCTAATCCACCATATGTGCAGTCTCCCTCATATAACCAATGAGATTGTTGCATGCAGAACAGTTGTACAATAATGGTGGTGGTTGGGTGAATTACCGCTGATCTCTACAATAGTCTAAAACTCCTGGCATGCCATAGATACATGCAGTGATGAGCTCCCAAAATCCTAATAACCGGTTCCCTACCGGGTCCTCGGTGGCACTTCGGCGGCGGGGGGGGCCTTCACTCGCTCCGGGTTTTCGGCGGCATTTCGATGGCGGGTCCTTCACCCGGAGTGAGTGAAGACTCCTCCCCCCCCTCCCCCCCCCGTCGCAGTGCCGCCGAAGACCCGGTAGGGAACCGCGCGGTGAGTACAAGTCCTACGTGCCTGTCTTTTTTTCCCCCCTACCCACCCACCCACCCATCTGACTCTAACCCACGTCCTGCCCCTGACTGCCCCCCTCAGAACCCGCAACCCATCAACCCCCCCCGCTTCTTGTCCCCTGACCACCCCCTCCCGAGACCCCCCCCCACCCTAACTGCCCCCCAGGACCCCACCCCCTACCCAATTGCCCTGCTCCCTGTCCCCTGACTGCCCTGACCCCATCCACCACCACCCCAACAGACCCCCGGAACTTCTACGCCTACCCAACCCCCCCATTCCCCGTCCCCTGACTGCCCCCCCCCGAACCTCCGCCCCCTCCAACCACTCCCTGCCCCTTATCCAACCCCTCCTCCCTGCCCTGGCCCCCTTACCATGCTGCTCAAAGCGGCAGGAGCTGCCCAGAGCGCTGATGCCGGCAGCACGGCGCGCTGGGGCTCTGGGAGGGGCTGGGGGAGCCTCCCCAGCTGGGAGCTCAGGCGGGCTGGACCATCCTGTCCGGCCCGCGGATCAGAGTTTGCCCACCCGCCGGCCCCTTTACAACCAGTTCTACACCGGCTTCTAAATTTAACAACCAGTTCTTGCGAACCGGCTCCAGCTCACCACTGGATACATGCCATACTGTTTTATTATCTGTATAATAAGATATTCTGAAGCCTAGAATGTCTGTTGGATCAGCATGAAGCAATGGAAACAGCTATAAGCATGATTTGAGAGCTCTTTTTGTGTTCAGAAAGCTTCATCTTCCAAATGGGTTGCTTCTCCATCCTGAACACTGCATATGTGGCCTATCACATCAGTTGGCCCTTTCTCAGCTTCCTTGATCTTTTCAGGGCTGGCATAGGGCGTTCACCCTATCACACCATCCAATTTTTAAGTTCTCACCCATTTTGACTTTGTGAATTATACTTGTGTGTACAGCTATAGTAAGGGCATGTATCTATGTCATGTCAAGAGTCTTACACCATTGTGATATCAGAGTTAGCTCAACTAATCACCACTCTTAGTCTATAGCTAATATGTATGCAACAGTTTAATTGGTTGTATGAGGAAGACTACATTGATGGTGAATTACTTCGCCCAATTGCCACACCATGGTATATAAATGTGTGACTTGAGGTCAGGAAGTATGCTGTCAGTTTGTGATTGATGACTAAAATTTTGTGGTTACTACTGGAAACTCGGCCTTCTGTCCCCCCCCCCCCCATTCCTTTGGAGCCCTCAAAAGGGACCATGTGAGGCAGATCCTAAAATATCTTATCCACATTGGGGTGATCATTTCAAACTTGCAGGAGCAAACTGAGGGTCCAAAGGTTTATTCAAGAAACTGCATAGGCCAAGAGGTCGGGGGTGGGTGGGGGGTAGAAGGGATATGTAGCCTGTTTTGAACTTAAAGTGGCTGAACCAGTTTGAAGTATCAAAAGTTCAAGATGTAGCCTCTCCATTCAGTTTTAGTAGCCATGAGTGAGAGGACTTCATAGCATTAGTTAACTTGAAAAAATGATTGCTCAAACATGCTTGCCTTCCATAGGCATACTAGTATCCTCTCTTGACCTGGTTCTGTGGGCCAAACTTTACTTCAGATTCCTTCAGCACTCTTTACTACTAACAGGGGAGAACTTAAGCATTCCTATACAACTCCTCCAAGATCTGGCCTTTTCTCTCCATACAGACGGCTAAAATTCTCATCCGACCCCTCACCATTTCATGTCTAGACTAATGCAACTGCTTCCTTTCTGGCCTTACCTGCTGCAGCATTCCCCTTAAAGTCCATTGAAAATATTTCTGCTAAGATCCTCTTTGTGGTTTGTTGGTCTGGCCACATCAGATCCCTCTTTGAGTCTTTATTTATAGCCCGTCACAACTTAGCCCCATCCGATGTAGCTGATATAATTGACAATAATCAGGGTTTAATGCTTTATTTAAAATGATTTAGTTATCTACAGTTGGTATCTTTAATTTGGCTAGGTATGGTTCATCCTTTTATATCCCAATCTCTGCTGTGTCTTCAGCCTGGGTAGTTCTGTTTTTCCTTTTCTCCATCTTTCCAGAACATTGCTAGTCTGACCTAGAGTCTGCACTAGCAGACAAGCATGCCATGGAAAAACAATTCACCTATTACTTCTTGTGTGACGCCCTCTAAGGATATTACATCAGGCATGTATAAAGCAATTTTTAGGTGGAAGCTGTAGGCAGCACTTGATACTTTTAACTTTAAAATGTTAACTGGAGGCCAGCTAATGGGAGGCTTAGAAGAGGTAGGACACTTAAGGGGTTGGAAACGTCCCATCCAGAAGAGAAGCCTGACTATTTAACAGAGAAGCTGGCTCCACTCAGAACTGCCATTAGTTCTGCCACACGGCAGAAAACAGCTTACTGATAGTTTTATTACTAAGGCTTCATGTAAGAAAATGGATTTAACACTGGAAGTTGGGCTGCAAACTGCCATAAATATCAGGGATTCACTCCCGTACAGCATCAGTGTATTTTTTCCAGTGTATTTTCTGCTGCATCACATTTTTTGTCTACTATTGTTACAGGATCATCAAAGATAAGGATTTTTTTTCTTTAATACTAATCTTCCAGTTAAGTGGTTTTGTGTGTTTGTCAGCACTTTGTGTAAAGTCAGTTAAATTTTCTCCCTTGCATAGTCAATTAGCTAGTCAGTTCCCCTGTTATACAAAACAGGAGAAAGAGATCTTTAAAAAAAGAAAATGGGAACACAAAAGGACTCCTGGGCACATACAGTAACTGAAATGTCTTTTAACCTTTTAAAAAATATTGTCTAGTTGAGATTTCTATCACAAAATGTGATTGTCTTCTTCAATAGAAATTTTAAGGAAAAAATCAGTCTACCTGAAAAGGTTCTTATAACAAACTATTTTTAGCAGTTTTATCTTAAGATGTTTTTGCTTTTTGTTGTTAAAGTTATACTTTTTGGGGTATTTCTTTGTAGATATACACTTAACAGAAATGCTGTCCTTTTTTATGATAATTTTAAAATCTCTCTTCTCTTCTCCCCCCCCCCCCCCCCAAAAAAAAGTCAAAAAATGTTTTCTGGCCATATAGTCTATTGTATGTTGCAAAAATATGAACAGCTTTTTCTTAGCATGGGTGTCTTCCAGTTAAGACCACATCCTGTAAATAGCTCTCTACAGTCTGAACGTAGAATGCACACTACAGCAATTAACATCTAAACTGCTGGCACATCACTATCTTAATCATAACTTTTTAACTGTTGAATGTTTTACCCTTTTCTGGGTATCTGACATAGTTGTGGGTCAGAACATGTCAATAGGTACTCAGCAGTCTAGGCTGTTGTGTATTTATGCTCTTATACCACAGTCACGACCATAGCGTTCAAGCGCCTTCCATACTTAAGCAGTATGATGAAGTATTCTATTACATGGTGACGGGTGTCTCATGCTCTGCCCAGGGGGAGAAGCTTGTAGACTGGAGTGTCTTGTTTGGGTAGTGTTTTGTTTTTGTTTTATTTAAATACATAGGTTGCTATTTATTTGTTAGAGAGTGCAAGGTCAAAGAAAGGTCACCTTGCACTTGAAAGTGATGCACTTAGCGATGGTCCTTAGTTCATGGAGTTCATTCTGCAGTGTCTGACTGTCTCTGGAGAAAGTTCTCTCCTGCACAGATGAGTTTTACTGTTATTGTTGAGAGTTCCATTATTCCAGAAGAATGTAGTTGTTGATCATGGTCTTCATCTCGGAGCTTTAGATGCCCTTTTAGATATCCTGGGCCTAGATCATGGAGCAAGATTAACCACACAAATAACTTCTTCCTAAATCTTTGAACATTTGTTTTCATTGTCTATTTTTTTTAAAATAGCGATTGACTAACACAAATCAGTTCGACATGTTAATTATGTTAAATTGTATAATCTAATGTAACTTAATACAGCATTAAATCACACTCTAAGATTGTACTCCCATGCATGCTGTCAGATGTACTAAAATATCTGTGATGACATGTGACAGAGTGGTAGTTGTAGTACCCTGATCACTGAGATTGCTGCAGTACAGAGAAGGCTGCAGGCTTGGAGGGAATCAATCCATGTGTTACTGGTTGGGATTACTGACATGTAGTGACAGTTGTTGGGTTAATGAGGTAATTGGTTTAGTAATGGGGAAGATATATAATTGGGAGGAACCAGAAGTAAGGGGAGCTCAAAGGTAAGCTGGGGAGGAGAGAAAGCTGTGGAAGGTTACTCCTGATTGTACCAGTGATATGTCCTATTCTGTTTGGAAACTGAGGATTAAAAGTTCATGGGGTGAAAAAGAAACACATTGTGTGTGGTTTTTGACTGGGGGGAACCACGAAAACAAACTAAGCAGGGCTGCTCACTGGGTAGCCAAAGAAGCACCTTGTGACATATCAGGCTACTTCCTTGTATTCAATATTAAAAGTAAATATACAAAATGACAGCTTTCACTTTAAAGGAGGCTGAATCGAGAAATCCTGTGACTGACTTGGTGTTTCAGTGGAGCTCCATTTTAGAATCAATTATCGTTTTTTCCCTTCTCAGTCTCTCTTGCACTCCAGGAATCCAAGCTGATGGGTTGGAATGCTCCTTAGCCAAGAAGAATGAAATTCAGCTTTACCTTAAAGTTGTTCATCTCCCCTTTGTTCTGTTTCTAAATCTCCCATAATATTCAGAACTGCTGTTAGAAACATAATTTGGGAGAAAACGAGCATTTAACAGTAAAATATTAATTAAAAACACAACATCCTTTAGCTTTCCTCACTATGTACACTTTCCCTCAGACTTCACCTCCAAAGGCATCATCTCCACTTGTTACCTGAGGTTTTCAGAACCCAAAACTATGGTAACTTAACCTGTTTTTGTCCAGGCAGTGTCAGGAATAAATCAATGGGGACACAGCTCTTCGTTTGATAAATGATTTGATACCAACAAGAATTCTTTCACCCAAAGTTCCTTCTTAATTGAGTTTCAAGCACATACACATGTGCAAAGGCAATAGGTTGAGAGCATCGCAAACATAGTTACCCAAAGTCTGAGATGGTTTCTAGTGGTGAACAGCTTGGCTTCTGGGGGCCCTCCTTCCGTCTAGCTGCTGGGGAGAGGATGTCAGTCTCTGCTTCAAAGAAAAGTTCCCTCAACCTGCTCAATATTTTATTGCTATCTTAAACATAGCACATAACTTAGTGACTCCTAGTGGGTCACCATAGTAACCCCTAGTGTGTCACCAATTCTCCTAGCTTCAGTAAATTGCTCATTACTTCTTATCAGCAAAGTATTTCTAGTCATAACAATAAAACTTGTATGTCAGAGGCATTTTAGAACCACTTTATTCACACACTCCCTTCCATTCTCATGGTACATTAACTCTCTGTTCCATCCTCCCATTCTGATTAGCAAACTGCAATCATGCAGCTATTTGGCCTTGCCTGTCAGAGTCCTAATAATTATTTCTAGCTATGTGGTATTTGGTTTTCAGTAAACAGTGGCTGGACACATACAATGGCTGCAGTTAAGTCAAATTCAGTTCTCTCGTAACACACTTGCCTTCTATTTGGATTCTTCTGATGCTCACTCTCTCACACCTGTGCATGCCAGGCACCACATTCCATGTGTTCTAGTCTCACATTTCAACCTTCACGTGGGCCCTTCTATGTGCAGTGTAGTTTTTGCCCTTTGAGACTTACCTTCTACGAATTCCAGTGAGGGTCTGAATTGGTTGGACAGCTGATGCTTGGGCAATGACAATATTTTACTCCCTGTTGGAAGCAGTCTAGTCTGAGCCTTAATGTGTGGTTCTTGAATTAGAAAGTAATGGTTGTGTGTTTCGCTAATGGAGTGTACTCATGAGAGCTTTTGAAGCAATGAACAGCAGCCTCTTGGTGTTTGGCACAAGGTGTGGGGAGGAGATGCTCTCCCTATCCATTGGAGAAGTAAGTTTATGTATGTATTTTTTTCTCTTTTGCCTCTAGTAGGAAAGCTCTGACACCAAATTCAGAGCCAAAAGTTCCATGATTCCAGTGTCACTCATTTTGAGATTACATAGATTGAAAAATGGAAACAATGTGATAATTCCTATCCTCATAAGAAAGAAATCTTCCTGTTTTAGGATGAAAATGAAGCTGCTCTTGTTGAAACCTCCTTTTGTGTTGAACAGCGTCTGTTTTCCCAGACACTGTGACCTGGGTTCTTTTTTATATCTTCCTGAGGAACAGACACAAACTGCCACCCATCCAAAGTAGTCTATTGTGAAGAAAGCAAAGGTTGTCTCTACAATAGTCTTTTGGATTCTCTGGTGCTCTATTCTGAAAATGAGTTTACTTCTAGGTGCAAGTAAGGCTGCCAGAGATCTAGCTACGGATCCAATTACAGCATAGTCGTGTCACATATGGATGACTGAGACAAAATAGCCAGGTTACATTTGAGTTCAGTTTGCTTGTGGCTCTGAAGAACTGACAACCTTATTGTAACTGGGGCTTGGAGGGCCAGGTGGCCTAGTGATTAGAGCACTTGATGTTTTTTTTGTCCCCCTGCTTAGTAGGGGTGTCTGTCTTTAAGGCAAGGGGGACAGGAACCCAAGCCTTCCCACTCCAGGGGGTCCCAGCTCAGGGCTCTTTGTAAGTCAACTATTGAGTAGGGGACCTCCCAGTGGGGAATCTGTATCTACTGACCTGGGCTACTTCTAGCCACTCTCCCTTCAGTTTGGGACATGGGCCCTATAGTTAAGTCTCGGTGGTGGCTTGCCTCTACTAGTGCCCCATCATGGACCTTGGGCATCATCCTGCTGCAATCCCGGATTCCTCTGGGTGGGCAGCTGTAAGTTTGGCAGGGTTGGAACCAGACAAATCTCTGTACCTCTGTCACCTAGTCCAGGTGCTCCTAAGCCTCTTCCATAATCTCCTTTTGCCAGGGAGATGATGCTTCTTTCCTCGTAGCTGCCTTGGCTGGTAGGCTAGTGACCATTCCTCTCAGGTAGGTAGGGAGGCAGCTAGCTCCTACCTCTTTGCCAGTCAGCTCCAAACTGAACCAGGTTCTCTCCCCTCCAGGCCTGGCATTGGGTGCAGGTGTAACACGGTGGTGCTAGCTGGGCCCAAAGGCTCTCTTTAACCTCTTTTGTGCCCTCAGGCGGCTTTTCCACTTCATCACACTTATGTAGACGCGTGAGGAATGCTATGGAGTAACTTGGCAGTCATTGCTATGTTTTCAGTTACCAGCAGCAGATCTAGGAAGTCAGTTCACTACTGGCTGCTGATTGAGGGAATGGCTACACTGCAATCCTAGAGCCAGGGCTGAAAGCCGAGCCTGAAGGGCTATACTGCAATTTAACAGCCCATTAGCCCGAGCCCCAGGAGCCCAAGTCAGGGGTTTGGGCCGGCCATCAGTGTCTAATTGCAGTGTTAGACATAACCTGAGGCACTCTCTGGATCTGCCTCAAACACTGCTACTGCTTAACCATACTCAAGCTGCTTCCTGGGACTGTCTTTGTACCTGATAGAGACTAGGCCCTGGTCTACACTGCGGGGGGAAATCGATCGAATTAGTTACACAACTTCAGCTATGTGAGTAAAGTAGCTGAAGTCGACATAATTAGATCAACTTACCGTGGTGTCTTCACCGCGGTGAGTTGACCGCTGCCGCTCCCCCATTGACTCTGCCTGCACCTCTCGCGGCGGTGGAGTACAGGAGTCGACGGGAGAGGACTCGGGGGTCGATTTATCACTTCTAAACTAGACCCGATAAATCGATTTCTCCCTGGTTCGATCGCTGCCCACCAACATACCCTAGGTCTCAGATGTGTTGCTTCTCCAAAGAGTTGGAGGGAAAGGGGAAGATAGATATGAAAATTATAAGATTTTGCTTTTTACACTAATTCCAAATGGCACCTGTGTTCTGCAACAGTGTGTCTAGATAAGACTAGATATTATGCATGCTCTTTTAATCTTTTTTCCTCTTGAGATTTCCCTGTTTCTCTTTTACTGCAAGCCCTGAATTTTGGACAATTGTCTGGGAATTTCACACACACTGTTCCAAAAAGCTGAAATAACTCTGGCCTCTAAGGAATGTTATCTGGATCCTCTTCTGCTCAAAATCTGTCAAGAGTCTACAGATCAATGCGTCCTCTCCCATACAGTAGGCCATTTTCAGGGTGTGGCCCTCTACATGGCTGTTTGTTAGTTATTGTACAAGAACTGAGGTTTAAATATTGTTAGACAGGTAGATGAACATAATTTGTTGGGAAAGAGTCAACATGATTTTTGTAAAGGGAAATAATACCTCACCAATCTACTAAAATTCTTTGAGGGGGTCAACAAGTATATGGATGAGGGTATCCAGGGGATATAGTGTAGATTTTCAGAAAGTCTTTGACAAGGTCCCTCACCAAAGGCTCTTAAGCAGAGTAAGCTGTCATGGGATAAGAGGGAAAGTCCTCTCATGGATTGGTAACTGGTTAAAAGATAGGAAATAAAGAGTAGGAATAAATCAGGGTGGATTTGATTTAAATCAATTTGATTTAAATCATGATTTAAATCAATTTGATGTAAATCACTAGTCAGGAAGACTCGATTTAATCATGGATTTCTACATAAAAGTGCATTCTTCTTGGTTGTTATAACCTTAATACATATTCTTCACAACTCAGAGATAGATGTAGTTTTCATTTTTAGAAGGTACACACTATCCATTTTTAAAGTGATTTATTTTGAAAACTTTTCAGATTAGTTTTACAGCTATATCAGAAAATTAATGATTGTTTGGTTATTTCATTTACCAAAGGTAATTGAAGCAGATATTTATGAAGTCATTGGGAGATGAACTATTTCCAATTCAACAGGTTAATCATTAATATTTGGAGGATTTTCTTGCCATGCTGTATTAGGAGAAGAACATCACCAGACACACATTTTAAATTGTTTTATTTAACTAAAACAACAACATTACGTATTCTGGATTTTTTTTCTTCAACAGTAAACATATAATATTTTAACAAAACAAGCATATGAATTTTTGAATTTAGTTAAACATTCAAGTTTTTTAAAATCAGGTTTGTTTTTGTTAAAATTGTTTTTAACTAAAGTAGGTAAATGAAATATTTAAAAAGAACCCACAAAAATTAAATAGATTATGTCAGCCAGGTCAACATGAGAAACTTAAAATATTGGATTCTGCAGCTTAGTCATCTTCACCTTCATTTTCCTGTTTGTTCATAATCTGGAAAAGAAAAACAAGCTTTCCTGCTTTTTCAAGTCCCAAATAATTTCTCAATTTGGAATGAATTAGTCCATTGGAGCACTCTGGGATAGCTCCCGGAGGCCAATACCGTTAAATTGTGTCTGCACTACCCCCAAATTTGACCCAGTAAGGTCGATTTTTAGCGCTACTCCCCTCGCCGGGGAGGAGTACAGCAGTTGATTTTAAGAGCCCTTTAGGTCGACGGAACAGGGTTGGTTGTGTAGACACATTGCTTATAAAATCTACCTAATGTGGCTAAATTCGACCTAACCTCGTAGTGTAGACTAGGGCTTAATTAAAACTATGTTAGGTAGGTTTTTTTCCTCAAAAAGCATTTTATCAAAAAAAATCCGAATTTAAATACAATCCGATTTTATTTATTTATTTAAAAAAAAAAATTGATTTTTATCCCCCCTGTAAGTGGTCAGTTTTCAGAATGGAGAGAGGTAAATAGTGGTGTCCCCCAAGGATCTGTATTGGGACCAGTTCTGTTCAACATGTTCATCAATGATCTGGAAAAAGGGGTAAACAGTGAGGTGGCAAAAGTTGCAGATGTACTCAAGCTACTTAAGTAGCAGTACTCAAGCTACTTAAGTAGTACAAAAGTACTCAAGCTACTTAAGTCCAAAGCAGACTGCGAAGAGTTACAAAGGGATCTCACAAAACTGGGGGACTGGGCAACAAAATGGCAGATGAAATTCAATGTTGATAAATGCAAAGTAATGCACATTGGAAAACATAATCCCAACTATACATACAAAACGATGGGGTCTAATTTAGCTGTTACCACTCAAAAAAGAGATCTTGGTGTCATGGTGTGGATAGTTCTCTGAGAACATCCACTCAATGTGTAGCGGCAGTCAAAAAAACTAACAATGTTGGTAATCATTAAGAAAGGAATATATAATAAGACAGAAAATATCATATTGCCTCTATATAAATCCATGGTATGCCCACATCTTGAATACTGCTTGCAGATGTGGTCGCCCCATCTCAAAAAAGATGTATTGGAATTTGAAAAGGTTCAGAAAAGGGCAACAAAAATGATTAGGTTTCCTTATGATGAAGTAGGTTTAGATTAGTAGGACTGGGACTTCTGAGCTTGGAAAAGAAATGACTAAGGGGGGATATGATTGAGATCTATAAAATCATGACTGGTGTGGAGAAAGTAAATAAGGAAGTGTTGTTTACTCCTCCTTCTCATAACACAAGAACCTAGGGGTCACCAAATGAAATTAAAAGGCATCAGGTTTAAAACAAACAAAAGGAAGTATTTTTTTCACGCAACACTCAATCCATCCGTGGAGCTGTTTGCCAGAGGATGTTGTGAAGGCCAAGATTATAACAGGGTTCAAAAAAGAACTAAATAAATTCATGGAGGATAGGTCCATCAATGGCTATTAGCCTGGATGGGCAGGGATGGTGTTCCTACCCTCTGTTTGCCAGAAGCTGGGAATGGCTCACTTGATTACCTTTTCTGTTCATTCTCTCTGGGGCACCTGGCATTGGCCACTGTCAAAAGAGAGGACACTGGTTTGATGGACCTTTGGTCTGACCCAGTGTGGCCGTTGTTTATATTCTTAAAAATAACGTACAGTTGTCTCTACTCTTTACTGGACCTAAACAGAATAGAAACAAATAAGGTACTTTGCATATTCTTGTCTTTTTTGTTGTTTCTTTTGCCTTTTTGGTTGGTTTTTAAAAGACTTACTAACTAGCAAGTCTGTGAAAAGTGATATTTGTATGTTTGTTCATATAACTTTTCATAACAGCAGACTTGCTAGTTAGCTGGGAGGCAGTAAAAAGTAGTATTAACAAACATACACATGACACTTTTCACAACAGACTTACTTAGTCCTGGCAAGCAAAGGGGAGAAATTAAGACCTGGATGGGGAAGTGGGTAGGGAGGCAGCAGGGGTCAGGGGCGATGGGGGGCTGAGTGAGGCAGTGGGTGCCTGTGGGATGGATGGGGGGGGGGGGCGAGCGAGGCAGTAGGGGCCAGATGCAGTGAGGTAGGTAGATGGGGGGTGTAGGGGTGATGGGATGGTGGTGAGCCTGAGGCTGGAGCCTGGGGGCCGGAGGACGCAGTGGGGACCAGGAGCGATGTGAGTGCAGGGTTGGCACCCTCTGCTGTGCAGCTGGGAACTGGGGCCAGAGCCTGTGGCCTCACTGCCAGGGTATGGAGCCCACCACCTGCCACGCCAGGGCAGATGCTGGAAGCCCAAGCCCCACTGCCCCCAGGAAGCTGGGGAACTCACACTGGCTGCCTGCTTCTCTCACGTTTGTGGTGCCAGAGAGAGGCAGGACCCAACCTCTGCTGATGGCCCCAGGGGAGGGGCTGCTGCTTCCCCTTCTCCCCCAATCAGTGCCCAGAAGGCTGTAGCTGCACGAAAAGTCCTTGGTGGCTGCATGTGAGAAACACTGTTTTAGAGCCACTTAAAGTAGCTTCATTATTTCCCCTCAGTCATTGTAGCTTTTTTTTTAATTGCAGTCAATTCACCAAGGTAAGTTTGGGAGTTGACTCTTGCATTGGAATCGCACTACTATATTTTCCAAATTACCTTAGGGAGAATGACTATCAAACTCTTTTGTTCTCAGATGTCAAGAAATAGTGCTACCTCTTATCGCCATTTGTCTAGGGTTGGTGGTCCAGGTCTGTTTCAGGAAAAATAAATGTTCAAGTTAGCAAACATTTTGGTATTTTCATGTCCTGCCCCCTGCTTTTATTAAACACATCATTTTGGTTCTGATTAGTCAGTTATGCTGTAGTGTAAAGGGAACAAGGTGATTCTCAGAAAGGAGGCAGTCTCCCCGTTTGGGATGCTGGAGGGGAAACAAAACTCCTTGACACCTAAAGCAAAGAAAATCTCAAAACATTTTGGATGGTATTGGATACTGTATCACAATTATTTTTTGTCTTTTATTTTCTTTTAAAACTAAGTCCTATGAGAATGAATCTAGTTGGGATTCATTGGAGTTGATGAATTCTTTAGCTAATTGCCTTGAGGAAAGTAAGTCTTCACATGATTTATGTGAATCACTGCACTCAACTAATGTGAAGAAACTTTTAATTATCTGGGACTGGAATCTACATTGAGGGACAAAGAAAATTGAATATGAATACTTTCTTCAAAGCAGCAAGGGAGTGCATAACCCAAGCTTGTCTGCTGTGATAAAAACATCTTAAAACAGCTAATAGAAATGTCCAGGTAAAGGTGCAGAATACTTTCTCAGCTTTCAGTGAGAAGGGAGGGTGGGGGGAATGGTTTTAAAAGAAGCTCTAAACTGAATGAGATATTTCTGAGTAGCTGGCATACTGTGCATGGTGAGACGTTGTGGCATGGAATTTGGGTATATTCCAACACTGGGTACTTGTACATTTTTGTTTCTTATCCAGTTCTAGCTCTGTGTATCTCAGAAGCATACAAGGCCAAAAGTCTGACTCCATTTTCCAGCATCAGAGCTTACTCCCTCAAAGCTGTGGCAGCTTCATGGGCAGAAAGACTGTATGTCAAGCAGCCACCTGGACATCTATTCGGACCACCTTCAAAATTCTAAAAGCTGGATATCCAGCCATCATCTGATGCTGCCTTTAATAGATGGGTACTCCTTGCTGTAGCATCTCAGTAACTATTAGGAAAGGATTATCCCCTTTTGCATCTGTACGTAACCATATATAGTCTGCCCCCCCCCCCCCACCCAAAGAGTCTAACTCCCTGGCTGGGCTCGGGGGGGTGGGCAGAAAAACTGGAACTGGGCTGTCGTAGGGGTTTCTTTAACTCTATACTTCTGGGGGAAATTTTGTATGTCTGTACTGTTACAGTCATACTTGCTGACAGGTAGTTTGAAATAAATTACCAAAATAAATGAAACTGGCATGGTTATATAGTGCTATTTTGACAAATAAAATATCCAGAATTTTGCAGAATTTTAAAATACTATGTGCAGAATTTTTAATTTGTTGGTGCAGAATTCCCCCAGGAGTACTTCATGAAGAATCTTGTTCTCATTTGAATCAAGTATTATTCTTCTTCTTATTTTTTTTTCTAAATAGACTGCTTGCTCTTCTACGAGAACTGTCCCTGTGGGTGCTCCACTCCAGGTGCTGTTGCGTCCCTGTGCCTTCGCTCGGAGATTTGTACAGCAGTACCCGTGCGGGCCGCGCACGCATGCTGCCTGCCTCATGCGCTGCTGGTGTCTTAACAGCGTGTGCGCGGTCCTGACTCCTCAGGTCCTTCTCTACTGTCCTCGGCCTGAGACGGAGCTCAGTGGTCCTGCTCAAAATTTTTTCATTTTTGGATAGTTTTGTTAGTATAGTTAGCATAGTATTTTAGTCAGGTAAATTTTATTTCCTTCTACCCTTCGTTCTCTCTCTTCCTCCCCCCCCCAATTTTTCCCCCCTCCCGGTTAGTTAGGGACTTTAGGTTATGCCTGCCTCCCCAGGCTTTAAGAGATGACTACATGCAGAGAGGCCATCCCCATTTCTGATGGCCATTCTCAATGCGTCTGCTGTTTGGGGGAATCCCATGTCCCCCCAAAATATGCCCATTGTAGCAAGCTGAAGCCAGGGCACGAAAGGACAGAGACCTGAGGCTTATGTTAATTCTGATTGAAAAGTCCCTCAGACCCGCTTCTGATCCAGGACATGAGTCCTCCTCATGACAGAGACTTCGTAAGTCCACTAAGGACAAAAAATTGGCAAAAACAGAGGCCAGTTTTAGTCACCTCACAGGAACCAGACTGCCTCCAAACGGTCCCTGAGCAGGTCTGTCTCGTCCGTGCTGACCGCACCACAGCTCAGCACATACGATGCTCCGGGCACCTCCGGCGCCGTCCACACTCCAGCTGCCGCTGATAAACACGGCTCTGGTGCCGAGGCCAATGGCTTGAAGTTGCCTGCCTCTTCTACCATGGCACCGCCTAGCACCGCAAAGGACTCGGTGCTGCCTCAGGCACACTTGTCTGTGCTGCACGCAACCGCTGTTACAGCCTTGGCACCGACTCCTCAACCACCTCTGACGACGCACACCTTGCCACGACAGTTGGCACCAACGGACCCTGCAGTACTGTCGCTGCACTCGTTGCAGTACCCATCGGCGCCATCTACATCGGCACCGCAGTTTCATCACCAAAGGGATTTGTTTGTTTCACCAACCCCTGAATCTCCTGTAATGGGTTCTGATGTCTCACCGAGACCATTGGCACTGTACCGACAATTGTCCCCCCTCACTTTTCTAGTGATGACGATGACGAAGTGGAAGGTTTTTTTTTCTCACCACACTACTCCTCCCCACTCAACACATCTACTAATGCTGGACCAATAAGATCAAGCTCCTCATACGCCAGAGACTTACCATCCTGGTATGAGCACCATTGGATGGGACCACCCATGCCCTTCCCCGGACAATGGCATTATTGGAACCCATGTGGGTCCTACAGGAGACATCATACCAGTCAACACAGCCCACATAGAGGTGACACCAAATCTCCTCCTCAACCCTCACACACCTTTGTGATGGACGTACAGTAACTCCTCACTTAACGTCGTCCTGTTTAACGTTGTTTCGTTATGTCGCTGATCTATTAGAGAACATGCTCGTTTAAAGTTGTGCAGTACTCCCTTATAATGTTGTTTGGCAGCTGCCTGCTTTGTCCACTGCTTTCAGGAAGAGCAGCCCGTTGGAGTTAGCCTGGTGAGGGCTTAGAACGAGGGTGGGCTGGCAGGGCTAAGTTCCCTGTGCGGCAGCCGCCCAGCAGGTTATCAATTGCCAGGCAGTTCAGGTGCCCCCCCACCCCCACTGCTATGTGCTGCTCCTGCCCTCTGCTTTTGAGCTGCTCCCAGGAGCCTCCTGCTTGCTGTGCAGGGGTGGGAGGAAAGAGGGGTGCTGATGTCAGGGGGAACATGACAGGGCTCAGGACGGAGGGAGCTTGCTGGCAGCAGCTGCTGTCTCAACTTGCTGATCTACTTAAAAAGGCAGTGTACTTAAGAGTGAGGACAGTGTACTTAAAGGGGCAATGCACGTCTCTCATACACACGGTGTGTGTGTCTCTCTCTCTCTCTCTCTCACACACACACACACACACACACACACACACACACACACACACACACACACACGTTGTGTGTCTGTCTCTCACACACACATGTACCTCACGGCACTTTGGAAAGTGGAGGGAGTGGTGTGCTCCAGTGGGACAGCGTGGGTTTATCATCATGTTCAGTTTCCTCAGGGAATGTTTGCAGCCACTGCCATGCATCTATTGTGTCTCCTCCCACCATTTGTGCTGCCTTGTAGAGTGTGAGACTACATTAACAATGTGTTAACCCTTGAGGGCTCAGCTGAGTGCTAGTTTGTCATTTAGCAGGAAGGCATTCCCGGGGAAATATCCCACCCTCTGACTCCATCACCTCAACCAAGCTTCACAGTCATCATTGCTGTGTACAGTATTAACTTGTTTGTTTAAAACTTGTACTGTGTGCGTGTGTGTGAATATAAAATGTCTTTTGTCTGGTGAAAAAAAATTCCCTGGAACCTAACTTCCCCCCTTGATTTACATTGATTCTTATGGGGAAATTGGATTAGCTTAACATAGTTTTGCTTAAAGTAGCATTTTTCAGGAACATAACTACGTTAGCAAGGAGTTATTGTACAGGAGGAACCTGCAGTGGTGCACACAAAGAGGTGCCACCTGGTACCTCTCCAATTTACAATAACTCATCTTCTTCACCTGGTGAGGTTATTATGCCGCCACCGTTAGCAATGGCAGATGATTTCACCCACTTTCAAAACCTATTTAAAAGGGTGGCTAGCGAACTCAAGATCACCGTGAGTCTCTGTTACCTCCTCCATGATGAACTGACAGACATCTTGCATCCTATGGTCTCCTCCAAGATTGCTCCTTCTGATCAACGGCGCTATCATAGACCTGGTCAAGACTATCTGGCAAACCCCAGCCACTATACCCCCGACCTGCAAGAGAGCAGATCAGAAATACTATGTCCCCTCCAAGGGCTCAGTTTCTTTTCACACATCCAGCACCAAACTCGCTGGTAGTGGAAGCAACAAACCAAAGAAACAAGCAGCAGCATTTACGGTCTACTCCTTCTGACAGGGACAGTAAAAGAATGGACTTATTTGGCCGCAAGGTTTATGCATCCTCCACACTGCAATTCAGGGTGGCAAACTATGCCACCCTCTTAGCCAAATATAGAAACTGCAGGAAATTAGTGGAATTTATTAACGATATCCAGAAGAGACAGCAATTTAAGGCAATGGTCTCTGAAGGACAAATAATTTCCTGCGTGGCACTCTAGGCTGCCCTTGATGCTACGGACATTGCAGCCAGGTCCACTGTGACAGACGTTGTGTCCGGCTTCATGGTTCAACTCTTTCTCATGTGAGATACAGAACACCGTGGAGGATCTCCCCTTCGATGGTGAGAAATTATTTGCAGCAAAAACCAACGAGGTGCTGCACACCATGAAGGATTCCAGGGCTATGCTGAGATCTCTTGTCATCCATACACCGGCCTCTAGAAGGAGACAATATAGGTATCAGTCTTACCAACGCCCGCAATACCCAGCATACACACAACAACACTAACAACGGCCATACGATCAGTAACAGCATCAACGCCAGAGACTTAGACCTCAATGACGACGTCCCCCACCATCAGCAGCATCCTGACCTCCTCCACCTAACAAGCAGATTTGAAGCCTTGGTCGAGCACATAGAAGACCTCCCCATCCACTCTAGCGTTCACACTAATTACTCAACCCTTTGGTCACCGTTTGCTCCTATTTTACGACAACTGGCAAGCCATCACTACGTACAGATGGGCCCTAGAGGTTATCAGATTAGGCTATTCTATCCTCTTCCTGTCCGTACCCCCTGCCCACCTCCCCATCCTGTCCCTCTTTAGGGACTCCTCTCACAACCACTTGCTCCACCAAGAGGTACAACAACATCTGCAACTAGGAGCAGTGGAGAAGGTACCCGATCAGCACAGGGGAAAGGGTTTTTACTCCCACTGTTTTTTGACTGAAAAGAAAAGTGGAGGATGGTGACCCCTTCTCGACCTCAGGCAATTCAATAAGTTAATCAAAAAGCAAAAAATCAAAATGGTTACCCTAATGACCATTATTCCCGTGCTGGAGCAGGGAGATTGGTTTTCAGCCCTCGACCTGCGGAATGCTTATTTTCACGTAACTATACACTCTGCCCACAGATATTTTCTGGGAACAAACCACTACCAATACAGGGTTCTACCCTTTGGCCTCTCAACAGCACCCTGCGTCTTCTCCAAGATGATCGCGGTGGTTACCGCACACCTCAGGAGAAAGGGCATAATAATCTTCCCTTACCTGGACTATTGCCTCCTCAAATCGCAAACTTGTGAGGAAGCCATGTGATCTACACAGATGACCATCAACTGCTTCTAGGGCCTTGGCATGCAAACAAATCCACATGAATCCCTACTCAACGTCTGGAGTTCATAGGTGCACACCTCGACTCCACAACTGACATCATCACCATAAAAAATCTGGTCGCCAAACTGTGGAACAGCCCACAGGTCACAGCTCACGATTGCCTACAATTTCTAGGCCACGTGGCCGCATGCACTTTTGTGGTCAAGAACGCACGCCTGTACTTGTGGTGCCTAAAAGTTGGGCTAGCTACAGTCTGCAAACCAAATGTACACAGACTAAACAAACTTCTCACCATGACTACCAAGATCAAGGACTCACTTATATGGTGGACTCGACCCACACAACCTCTGCTCTGAGGTTCCATTTTTACATGAATCCCCTTCAATTATAATTACTACAGACACATCCCTCATTGGTTGGGGGGCACAGCTGGGACACCATACCACTCAAGGCCTATGATCCCCCTACAGAGACCTCACTACATATAAATCTTCTAGAGCTCCAATCGGTCCACAACGCCTGCCTCCACTTTCTCCCACTCATCAAGAACCAAAAGATCAGGATCGTGACCGACATTGCTTGTAAGTTTTATGTAAACAGGCAAGGGAGAGCTTGATCCCATTCACTTTGCACCGAGGCTATGAAACTTTGGAATTGGTGCCTCCAACACAATATCGATATCTCCACCTTGTTACCTGCCCGGTGCACAAAACACCACAGTGGACGAGCTCAGCTGATCCTTCCAGCTTGACCACGAATGGGAGATAACACCATCCTACACATCTTTAAAACCTGGGGTTATCCACAACTGGACCTGTTCGCGACCGCGACCAACAAGGAATGCCCCAGATTCTGCTCCAGAGAGGGTCTGGGAAAACCATGGGAGATGGGTTTACGATCAGATGGAGCAGCAGCCTGCTATACTCATTCCCATCAATACCACTCCTACACAAAATAGTATTAAAGATGCAAACAGAGAGGGCCAGGATCATACTGATAGCCCCTACATGGCCCAGACAGCCGTGGTACCCACTTCTAACACGGATGTCCACTTGTCCACCAATCTTCCTCCCCTCCCCCCCAAACTTATTGTCCCGATGCGGGGGCCATCTACACCACCCAAACATAGGAATACTCCACCTCAAGGCAGGGCTCCTCAGTGGTTCTCCAGTGAAGAACTAGACTGCACTGCGCAGGTGCAAATTGTACTATTACACAGCAGGGCACAATCTACACGCACCATCTATATCCATAAATGGTCTAGGTTCATGGCGTGGTGTTCTGCCAGGCAAATCGCCCCTACTTCTGCACCTCTTCCAATCATACTGGACTACCTTCTGAAGCTCAAACAATCTGGGCTCTCCTTCAGCTCCATAAGATACATGGCAGCAATCGCAGCATTTCACCAGAAGATCGGTGACACCACTATCTTTGCCCACCGTATCACTAAAAGATTCCTCAAAGGCATCCAGACCCTGTACCTGGACATCAGACCATGCACTCAACCATGGGACTTAGACTTGGTCCTCACATGTTTGACGCAAAAGCCATTTGAACTGCTAGCATCCTGCTCTCTACTACACCTATCTATGAAAGCTGCATTCTTAGGGGCAATTACATCCACCAGACACATAGGAGAACTTGGAGCTCTCATGGCTGACCCACCACACACTTTTTTTTTTTTAAGGATAAAGTCACGCTCCGAACACATCCCAAATTTCTCCTGAAGGTGCATTGGTCTTTCCACCTTAATGAACCTATCCATCTACCAACCTTCTTTCCTAAACTGCATGCAAGCACTTTTGAAGCAGCAGTGCACACACTTGATGTTCACAGAGCATTGTCTTTTTATTTGGATAGGACTAGGCCATTCCGGGCTTCCCTTAAACTTTTTTTTATCTCAATCGATAGCCAGCCAGAGAATATTCAACCGGATATCAGACTATATCCGCTTATGCTACTAACTAAAGAAGATACATCTTCCAACTTCTGTTAAGACACACTCTACCAGATTTGTGTCAATGTCTGTTGCATTCTTGTGTAACATTCCCCTCATAGAGCAAGGCTGCTACCTGGGCTTCGGAGCACACCTTTGCTAAACACTATGCCCTTACTCAGGGATCCTTGACTGACACTTGAATGGTCTGAGCTGTGTTGTCTATGACTTTCTTACCAGATCTGAAGTCCCTACCATCGTAGAGATACTGCTTTTCAGTCACCTGGAGTGGAGCACCCACAGGGACATCTCGATGGAGAGGAGGTTACTCTGCTGTGCAGTGTCCCTCTGGGTGTTCCACTACTCACCCATAGTACGCATAGTTAAGGCACCAGCAGCGCATGAGGCCCATGCAGGTACTGCTGTACAAATCTCCAAGCGAAGGCACAGGGGCGCATGAACACCTGGAGTGGAGCACCCACAGGGACACTCATCTCGAAGAATGTCAGTTACTGCACAGGTGAGTAACCTCCTGTTCTGAAAGGGGATGATAAAACCATGCGTCAGTAACTCTACCACCACCACCATCTCCTCCTCCTCCTGTTCCTTGCTATATTTTTCTAAAGTTATTTGAGTTGGTCTCAATAAATGTCATGAAGATAAGGTGATGGGTATGTTCTGTCTTGGAGTTATAGCTGCTGCTGTAACAGTATACTAGGCAGGACCATATAATAGAAATGATTTTTCTCAACATACATAATATGCAGCAGCTCTCCACAAGAGAGTTCTCTGTGCAGAACAGAACTTCCAGATAGAAATGGATCAAACCATTCAAGAGCAACTTCATCCCCTCCTATAAATGACCACAGACATTCCCGTAAAACCTTACTTTAAACTAAAATGAAGGGCAGCCGATAGGTCTGCCAAATAATTGTGGCCTCTTTATCCTAATCTATTGCTAGGAGGGGCGAATGGAGAAGCATCGCACCAGTATGCTTTCAGCATACAGGTTCTCTGTCTTGTAATATGCCTCCGATGCTCTCAGAGATTGCATCCTTAAATGGATACTGTCATCTGGTTTAGGCTCAAGATTTAATTTTTGGAAATGTTGTTTTTCAATTGTTTTGTTTGTTTACCTATTAACTGTGTTCTAGAAACCAAAATATGTTTTCTCATGCTATTTTGTGTATATGGGTTTTTGTTATATTTGAATTCAAACACTTCTCTGCAACCCAAATACTTTGGTTGGTGCATGAGAATCAAAAAAATTAATCACTCTTATTGTTTCTGTTCTGTTTTTGCATTCCACTCATGTTTGCCCTTCCACAATAGCTGGGTCACGTTAATATTCAACAGTGAGCAAGAATGATTGGTTTAGAATTTGGGCTTGTCTACACTACGCAGCTTTTAGCAACACGGTTGTGTCAACACAGCCGTGTCGCTAAAAGTCAGCGCGTGTGAACGCTCTCTATCGGTATTTTGTCAGCACTTTTGCCGACAAAATACTTCCAGCCCCACGAGCAGCAGTAGCTTTGTCGGCGGGAGAGCGCTCCTGCCAACAAAGCCGCGTTCTCACTGCCACTTGCGTTGGCAAAACTTCTGTCTTCCTTGGGGGGGAATTTTTTTAAGTACGCATGAAAGACAAACGTTTTGTAAACAACGTTGCACTGTAGGCAAGCCCTTAGATACTACACTGCCTTATTTCCTATGGTTACTTGTCAATCTTAGTATTTTTGATTTCAGTTTGATTGCATTTTCATTAGGCACTATTAGTGAGGAAAAAAATTCGATGTACTCATTAAAATAAGTCTTGTCTTTTTTACAGTTCCATGTGGATGGTTATATTGAGCTCATTGCTGCATCCCACTGAGTTTGAGATCCAAGTTCAGAAACCGATTCAGGCTGCAATGGTGTGAACTGGACAAGGTGGAGTGATTCGGGTAGGTAACGGTCTGAATGGATTGGAGAGAAGTACAATGCAAAAGTATGTCATGTTATTGAAGGTGAAGGCATGTACACTAGTGGATATTCCTTCCTCTGATTCTGTTTTGTTCTTCTTCCACCCACCACAAATCAACAACAAAAAAGCATGTTCTTTTTGAGTCTTCATCTAGGGAAAGTATGGAAGAACTTGTGAGTGGCTGGTGGAGCCCCACTTCATGGAGGCTAGACCCCTGGCTCCACCCCTTCTGCCCAAGGCACCCCTCCCCACACCCATCGTTGGAGGACCATGGGCTGGCTGGAGCCGCCCCAGCCGTGCTGCACCTCCCCAGCCGTGCTGCACCTCCCCTCCTGAGACCCCAAGCTGCCACGCGGGAAAAGCTCTTGTCTCTTCCCGAAGAACCTGAGCTTTTATATGCTTTTATATGTGCCATGCAGGTTCTAGGGTGGCTGAGGAGGCGGTATCTGCTACTCAACTTCCCGGGTTCATCAGTAATCTCCCTGGACTCCAGGGAGACTACTGATGAACCCTGGAAGTTGAGTAGCACATACTACCTCTTCAGCTGCCCTGGAACCTGGATGGGGCATAATAATCAAAAATTTCCCCCGTGCAAGCTGCCAAAATCCTCAGCTGGGCATCCGGCAGCAGCTGCGCCGGGGAGGCTGAGCCTCCCCTGACCTATTATGCCCACCACCTATGGAAGAACTGTTTGAGAAGTGTTTTTTGCAGTCTGGTGAAGAGTGGTCGAGATGACCACTGCTGTTTTTAATATTTATTAATGCATATGACATTTTATCTTTTGTAACTGCACACTTAAAAATGCTGTGAATATGCTGCTTTACATTTTGGTTGTTTTAAAGTTGTATTTTCTGAATACAGGTATTGCAGAGATAAGGTGGGTGAGGTGATCTCTGTTATTGGACCAACTTCTGTTGGTGAGAGAGACACGCTCTGGAGTCACACAGAGCTCTTCTTCAGGTCTGGGAAAGGTACTTGAAGCATCCCAGCAAAATGCAGGGTGGAACAGAGTGTTTAGTACAAGTAGTTAGCACATATTGTAGGGGACCATTCAAGGTAGAGCGGTCTGTTCACACTCTGCAGTCATAGGACAAAAAGAGGGGGTTAGTGGGTTACAAATGTTGTAAAAAGCCATAAATCCAGTGTCTCTGTTCAGTTCATGATTTTTAGTGTCTAGCAGAGTAATGAATTTAAGCTCCCTGGATAGTCTTTTGAAGGTGGTGTTCAGGTTTGAGTATGAAGACTGAAAGGTCAGATATGGAGTGATCGCTTTGTGAAAAGTGTACATCCACAGATGATATGGTGTTTTTTGTCTTTTATCATTTTTCTGAGTGTTCATTTGAGAGCATAGTGATTCTCAATTCACCCACATAGTTATTATTGGGGCATTTAGTGCACTGGATGAGGTACACCACATGTTGTGGTAGGCATATGTGGGACCCATATTTATTGAAAGGTGTGTATGGGCAGTGTTGATCATCATAGTGATGGAGATATGTCTACAGGTTTTGCATCTGTTCTGGCCGGGTCTGGTGCCTCTTTGAGTTGGTGTTCCTGAGTTGGGGGGGACCTTACTTCTGATGAGTTGGGTAAGGTTGGGGGGGTTGGTTGAAAGTCAGAAGAGGGGTTCAGGAAAGATTTTCTTTCAGGATGTGGTCCTATTAAGTATGGGTTGTAATTGTTTGATACCACATATGGGTTTCTGTGTGGGGTGGTAGGTGACAGTTGGCAGTTTCTGTAATGAAGTAGGTTCACTTGGGGTATTTGGGTGGCCCGTTCCATGATGCAATCTACTTCTCTGGGGAGTGTCCTTGTTTGACGAAGGTGGTTTTAAGTGTGTTAAGGTGTGTATCCTAGACTTTCTCCTTAGCATATTCTGTGGAATTTCCGTGCTTGGCTTTAGATAAGAGATTTCTTGGTTGGTTTGGCATGGTGATTGGGTCTGTGAAGGTAGGCGTGATGATGCGTGGGTTTCTTGTATATAGCTGAAGCTGACTGTGGTGTTGAGGAAGTTGTTGCTAATGTGGGAGAATTCTAGAGAGAGTTGAATGAATGGATGGTGAAGTTGTGGAAATCCTGTGAGGGAGTTTGTCGTCTGTTCATAGGATAAAAATACGAATGTATCATTAGTTTCGTGGTGCATTTGTCCAGTAATTCTTCTTTAGGGTAGCCTGTGAAGAGGTTGGCATATTGGGGAGCCATCCTACTACCCATGACTGTTCCTATGGTTTGGACAAAGTGTGTATGTTGTCAAATATAAAATTGTTATGGGTGAAGATGAAATGGTTCACAGATCCAGTAACCACCCCAATAACACCAAGAAATCTGATATCCTGGAGAAGACTAGCTATCCAGTTAATTGCTGAAATTTTGGTTTTCAGGCCCCTACTTCCCATTTTTTTGAGTCTGAATTGTGCCACGTTTGTTGTTGTTGTTTATAACAGCAAAAGCTGATACATCTGGCTTCCTGTCTGCTTCCAAGCTCTGAGGGTAATAAAAGATGAATAGACAGGTTCACATCAGTCCAACGACTGAAGGGAGGGGGAATAACCAGAACTGTGTGATTATATATAAAAATGTATACAATCTATGTGCAGTACAAATGTATATACATACATATTAAATTATGTTTTTAATTGGAGCCTGTTGCATAATTCTTTGAGACTGCAGTTTAATTGGATCTTTTTGGAATATAGGTGGTGGTCTCAGCCTTCTTAGGTAATTTCACCATAGAAAGCCAATTAAACCCATTAAGCGCAAACATCCCCTCCCTTGCTTCTCCTGATGCCAGAAGTTAATGAACACCAGTTTTGCTGATAATAGGATGCACCCTAGGAACTCCTGACGCTCTCATCAGGGATTTCACTTGAATTTGACATTTAATAGTTCACTAGCAAAAACACTGTTTTATTAAGCATTTTGTTGGTGAAATGCCATTTTAGAAATGAAATAACATGCTATTAAATGCAAATACCCAGCAAGACTGTTGCTTGTTCAATGGCTATAATAAAGAAAAGGTAGTACAGGAAATGTTGGTTGGACATTGTGTTGAGACTGGGTAGGAGCATGGCAGTAAATTTAGGAGACCGAGACAAAAGTAGTAATAATGGAAAAGAGAGATGAGACTAACTTAGGGTACGTCTATACTACCCACTGGATCGGCGGGCAGCGATCAATCCAGCGGGGGTCGATTTATCGCGTCTAGTCTAGACGCGATAAATCGACGCCTGAGTGCGCTCCCGTTGACTCCTGTACTCCATCAGGCCAAGAGGTGCAGGCGGAGTCGACGGGGGAGCGTCAGCAGTCAACTCACCGCAGTGAAGACACCGCGGTGAGTAGATTTAAGTACATCGACTTCAGCTACGTGTAACTCAGATGAATTCTCCCCTGCCCCCAGTCTAGACCAGCCTTAGGGTGTAGCTTCCGTGTACTGGGAGAGGAGATTAACAAGTGTTTTTGGGTGGTTTTTTTTTTTTTTTTTTTTTTTTAAACGTGCTCTCTTGCTGCTGTGTCTGAGGTCTGGAGCAAACACTGCAATGCATATTGTAGACAAGGATTTTGAAAAGCAAAGAATCAGATTCAATTGCTGGCTTTTTGAGTCGCAAAGCTTTTTTTCATTTTTTGCTATTGTGGTGCTTACTTTCTTTTTTTCCATAATACTAACTTACATCTCTTCTTTGTGCTGTTTCTGATATAATGAACTGGTAACTTTAATTGGGTTATTGGTAAGCACATACATTAGAGCACCACATAACAACAGAATCAAGCTGGAAGTTTAAGAAGCAATGCAAAATGTTAATTCTGAGGTGGTCCATTTCCTGTTTGTTATGTTGGCTCAGGTTCCTTAATGTCTCTAAGGAATAGAATACTTTTCCCAGAGCCTCATACAACGAGTAAGAATTTCTGCATGGAGAAGAAAGTGATAACCTCAGGCCATCAGAAAATAGGTTTTATTTCAAGTACAGTATTCTTTCTATAATTTCTATATTAGTTTAACTAATAACCTCCATTATACTAGTTTGTTCCATATGAAGATTAGTCCAGTCCTTTGTCCATTTCATCTTAAAAGGGACAGTGAGTAAGAACCTGTTCCAAAGCTCACTGAGGTTTAATGGAAGGACTCCAGCTGACTTCAGTGGATCAGGACCTAACTGGCTTGTGTGGAAAACTTTAGTCGAGAATGATGCTTTTCTCTCCCAAGCAGAGATGCATTATTACCTAGTGGCTAATGGACAGGACTAGGTGAGAGCTGGTTTTTATTCCTGGCTCTGCCACAGACTTGTGTGGCTGCAAGCATGTCTCCTCAGATTCTTCCTTTGTAAAACAGGATTGTATAATGTACTACATCATAGGGGTCTTGTGAGGCCTAAGCAATGTTTATCAAGAGCTTTGAAGTACTTGGTTAGAAGCTGCTATAGAAGTGCCTGTTTGTTATAACTGTGTATTGGTTATTTCACAAAGTGTAGTCTGTTGTTGAATTTATTGAGCATTCTTCAGATGCTTTAGTGTAAAATTTTAAAAATTCATTGCTTTCTGGGAAAGAAGCCATAATTTGTCTGATGTTAAACTTGGAATTTGGCACTCTGCTAAATTTCTAGATCCAGTGTAGAAAAAAATGTTAAAATATGGCATTTAAAAATACAAGAGAAAATCTTCAAGACTGACAAAAAGAGTGATTTCTTCTTTGTGCACAGACAGAATATGTGAAAGTCCAATTCCTTCTCCGCATTTGCTGAGGAATGTTTAAGGCTGAATATTAAACCATGGGATTTGCCATAGTTTTTGACACCTGGGTTGTTACTGGAACATACTGTACTTGGTGGATGGTTCTGACAAGCCTCTGGTATTTTCAGCTGTACACTGTACTGAAGTCAGTTCTTTCAGTATAATAATCTATTCAAAAAGATGGGAGATGTTGTTCCCCCTCCTCTCAAAAGGACTAGGAGAAATAGAATTTGGTTAAGATATGCCTCAGAACATGAGATCCTTCTCAAAAGAGTTATAATAGGCCTAGTTCTCCATGCCGTCCCCACCAGATGGGTCTACAAAACAAGAGAAGGTAATTAAAAGAAGGCAGTGAAGCTACTAGGAAAATCTCTCTTTGGGTACCATGTTAGAGGCATACACTGATCTGCATAAAAAGAACAGGAGTACTTGTGGCACCTTAGAGACTAACAAATTTATTAGAGCATAAGCTTTCGTGGGCTACACTTCTTCGGCTGTAGCCCACGAAAGCTTATGCTCTAATAAATTTGTTAGTCTCTAAGGTGCCACAAGTACTCCTGTTCTTTTTGCGGATACAGACTAACACGGCTGCTACTCTGAAACTGATCTGCATGCATCACTAGAGGATAGGATGTCATGAGGCACAAATGAGTAACTCCTGTGAAAGCCAAGTATTTGGGATGATGTGCTTAAATATTCTCCAAGAGTGTGAGTTGGCAGTCCTGTCCTTGTAGGTGGAGGCCAGTTATTTCCACTGAAAGCAAATTTCTGTCAAAGCACCCTTCAGACGAAGAGAGAGACTCCACAACAGGGAGAAACTTGTAGATGACTCAGGTAGTACTAGTGTTTCAGCAACTTCCATGTATTTTTCCAGGGTTATGTTAGCCTGAATGAATTCCTTCTAAAACCTCATATCCCTGAAGGTGTTTTACTTTTATTGAGGGGGTACATCCCCAAGGAAAGTATCCTTAGGAGTATTCATTGTCACTGCCTCTCTAAACACCTTGTGCTCTCCCAGTAATCCTCTTGTTTAAGTAGACACAAAGACAGCTTGTTTTAAATCACATGTATTATTTTGCCCAGTAAAGATGGTTTCAAACTGTACCTGCACAGTTAGTTTTTTTTCTGATTAGAGGTATTAAAAATAATTTTTAGTAAATCTCAAGGAAATTAAAATATTCTCAAAATTCTCTTCCTTTGAGTAAGGTGTTAACTTGAAGAAATAACAATTATCTTGCAAATATACAATAGCTCCAGAATATAAAAATCTTTATTGCTGTAATAAATTGTTTGCACTTCAGCACACATTACTTGTGGCCCTGGATAGCTTTTACGGCTCAAAAGAGGAATAATGACTGGATTCTGTTGTATTATAAAAAATCCAAAGAGACAATACAAAAGTTCTAGTTCAATCATATAACAAATCATTTATTTAGAATTGCCTTTTGTAGAAAATGTAAAGCCTTGCATCATAGTAGAGTAGTTCTAAATTATATGATAAAAAAGATAATCCACACATTTTATCATTACTTATATGGCAGGTAGTAAGGAGTTTTGAAACCGAGCCAAGGTTTAGTGTTTATAAATTGGCTGAAGCCATGAGATTAAATGGCAGTATTAGTCTTCTCAAGTGTAATGTGATAATGTCACATAGAAACAGATCATACCTCAATAGCAGATTGAACATCTCTATTTGTTTGAAACACAATAGAATGAAAAATATTCTTTGGAGTGATGTATATGGACAAGCAAAATCAAGTAGCTGTTGCAGCAAGATAAGAACCTCGTATCTGTCACTACCATTATGACATGCAAACAGGAAATTGTACTTCCTGAAACCTGCCTGTTTTTAATTGCCTTGTTTTTAAAATGCCTCGACACTTGACAGTGTGTCTCAGTGATATCTTCCTTTTGGGAGGATCCTTAGAAGTTTTAAGAACCTGTTCACATTTGGAGTCGAAAAGCATGGGATCTTGTCCCTGTAAGGCCAAACTCCTGGAATATTAAGCAACTTTTTAAGGAATGGAACTATAATAGAATGACATATTCAATTATATATTCAAGAACAAGCATACAAGACAGATAAGGGACTGAGGCAAAGAGTGATTACTTTTCATAATTTGAGCCTTATCCAGCAACTTCAGGTCCCCAATTTGAAATGCCTGGGGTGTGATATTTCAGAGTACTGTACTTAATGTTTTTGTAGCATTTTGTATGTTCACAGCACAGCTCCAGTCAGCTGCAGTTGGAGATGTGTGTGTTCAGCATTCTTGCAAATAAGTCCTCAGATGTTTCAAGTCGGCACCTATTTGGCCACCTGTGAAAATTTTGGCTTAAGTGACTTGCCTAGCCTCCGGAAGGAACTGTAGCAGACAGAGAATCTAGTTATTAAGGGTGGCTTTCCATTGCCTTAATTATGAGACCATCCTCTTTTGCTGCAGTCCTTTGCCTCTTTCATTTCACATTTTCCAATTTCGCAACAAATGTGGCTGGGGTCCTGCAGCCAAGTCTTTTATTAATTCATAGACTTTAAGCCCAGAAGGGACCATTGTGATCATCTAGTGTGACCGCCTGCACATTGCAGGCCACAGAACCTCCTCCATCCACTCCTGTAATAGGCCCATAACCACTGGTTGAGTTACTGAAGTCCTCAAATCTTGATTTAAAGACTCCAGGTTACAGACAATCCACCATTTACTCTAGTTCAGTGGTCTCCAACGTTTTAACGCCCAAGATCACGTTTGAATCTAAGGGCAACCCAGGATCGGGCCTGCCTCTTCCCCAAAGCCCAACCCCACTAACTCCATCCCCCCCCCTCTCTCTCCATCGCTCGCTCTCCCCCACCCTTACTCACTTTCACTGGGCTGGGGTAGGGGTTTGGGAGGAGGTGCGGGCTCTGGGTTGGGGCTGAGGGGTTTGCTGTGTGGGAGGTGCTCTGGGCTGAGCCTGGGGTAGGGGGTTGGGGTGCAGGAGGGGGGTGAGGGGTGCAAGCTCTAGGAGGGAGTTTGGGTGCAGGACGGGGCTCCAGGCTGGGGCAGAGTATTGGGGTGCAGGAGGGGCTACAGGGTGCTGGCTCTGGGAGGGGGCCAGGGCTGAGGCAGGGGGTTGGGGTGCAGAAGGGGGCATTGGGTTTTGGCTCCAGGAGGGAGCTCAGGGATGAGGGTTGGGGTGTGGCCTCCTGCCAGGCAGTGCTTATCTCCAACGGCTCCTGGTTGGCGGCAGGCACAGTGAGGCTAAGGCAGGCACCCTCCCTACCCTGGCCCCACACTGCTCCCAGAAGGGGCCAATGTACTCCTGCGGCCCCTGGGGGTGGGGCGGGGGGCACAGGGCTCTGTGCGCTGCCCCTCTCTGCAAGCACTGCCCCTGCAGCTCTCCCAGCCAATGGGAGCTGCGAGGTCGGTGCTTGCAGACAGGAGCAGCACACGAAGGGAGGCCTCTGGGGCTGTGCTGGCCGCTTCCGGGAGTGGCATGGGGCCAGGGTAGGCAAGGAGTCTGCCTTAGCGGCAGCCACACTGCATCACCAGAGATCGTGATTGACTGAGAGATTCTCTAGGATCGACCAGTCAATTGCTATCGACTGGTTGGTGACCGCCCCTCTAGTTCAGTCAGCAAGAGGAAGGTGAAAACTCCCCAGGGTCTCTGCCTATCTGACCTGGAGAAAATTCCTTCCTGAGCCCAAATATGGCAATCATTTAGACCCTGAGCATGAAGGTGAGACCCATCAGCCAGACAGCTGGGAAATAATTCTTTGTAGTAATTTAGCCCTCCTCTTCTGGTGTCCCATATCCAGCTGTTGGAGATATTTGCTAATAGCAGTCACAAGTGGGCCATATGCCATTGTAGGCAACCTCACTATACTGTCACCTCCATAAACTTATGAAGCTCAGTCTTGAAACAAGTTAAGTTTTTTTTGCCCCCACTACTCCACTTGAAAGGGGGTTCCAGAACTTCACTCCTCTGCTGGTTAGAAACGTTTTGTCTAATTTCAAGCCTAAACTTGTTGATGGTCAGTTTATCCATTTGTTGTTGTGCCATAACCTTTGTTTTGTTAGGTTAAACAAGACAAGCTCCTGAAGTCTCCTCTCTTTAAGTAGGTTCTCCATCCTCTAATCAATCTAGCAGTCCTTCTCTGCACTTGTTCCAGTTTGAATTAATCTTCCTTAAATGTAGGAGACCAGAATTGCAAACGGTATTCCAGATGAGGTCTCACCAGTGCCTTGTACAGTGATAACACTTTACTTTATCTCCTGGGAATACCTTGCCTGAGGTGATACTGTACAACCCTGATTAATTCCATGGGCACTTACCTATTTTGTGCACTGAATGATTCAGGAATCCTGTAAGGGGAAAAATAATACCATATTGCATCACACAAGAGGATTGATTTACATTTGCAAATTTTTGCATGTTGGACTTTGCAACCTTAATGTTTTTAATGTCGTTTTTTATATACGAAAATACCTAGATTTTTAAAAAAAGCTAACTGGCACACACAATTCCACCATGTGCAAGATATTAACACCCACATGAGTTATTGGCAGGTCTGGAAACTAGACCTACAGTACAGATGTCCACAATTTGAATGAATGGAATTTAGTAGGCTGTTATCCTCTATATGGGCCAGACACTAAAAGGGGATCAGACATACTTTGCTAATGGATTTCATGGATATTTGCTGGCAGCAGGGTGAGTCCTGGGTTTCATTTCCATGTTCTGCGGGGGAGTGTGCTCTGTTGTTTCAGACCCTTCTCAACCTCTTTTTTTCCCTTGCCAACTACCATGCCCTCTGCCCCCACACTACCACAGTCCCTCTCTGCTTATCACATTCCCCCTACTCTGGTCCCTTCCTACTCTCTCTCCCGTTGTCTGCAGCAGCTTTCTCCTCCTGCTTCTCTGTACTGTGTGGGTGGCAACATGACAAACATTTGAAAGAGCAGGAAGGAAAGAGTCTAGGTGTACAGTACCCTGCAGTTTGAACAACAGGGGTGTGAATAGCAGTGTGCATCAAAGTGCTGTGCTGTAACTCCCCCATGTGGATGCTGTGGGTGTGAACTAAAAGGTTCCTAGTTCGTGTTAATGTAGTTCTCTTCAAACAGGACTGTTACCCAACTTTGGTGGACTTCCAGTTGTAAGTTGGCTTTCAGGACCCATTGTAAAGGTCCAACAGTAAAATTCTTGCATTAGAAATCAAATTATTGTATTTTGTATCTTTAACTGTTTAGATAAATATATAAAGACTAGAGCTTTTATGGTATTCACTTTTAAAAAAATAAATCTGAAGAATTATTGTTATGGTAACATTTTTGTAAGTAGGTACAGTAACTCCTCACTTAACGTTGTAGTTATGTTCCTGAAAAATGCGACTTTAAGTGAAACAATGTTAAGCTAATCCAATTTCCCCATAAGAATGAATGTAAATGGGGGCGGGGGGGGGGGGGGTTAGGTTCCAGGGAAATTTTTTTTTGCCGTACAGTACAGTACTCTAGTTGGGAGGTCCCCCTGCCTTAACCCACACAGGCACAGCCCACTGGCACTGCAGACAATGAGGCAGGCAAGGAGGCTGAAGGTGCTGTAGGCTAGGAGAAGCACGTTGCGCAGCGGTAGCTTCCCCTACTCTGCAAGCACCAGGGGTGGGGAGCTCAACCCTCAGCCCGCCCACTCCACCCCAAGCCCCCGCCCTTAACCCGCCTCTTCTTCCCCCCCTCTTCCCCCTTTACTCCGCATGCTGCGTCCTCGCTCCTCCCCCTCCCTCCCCTGCCTCCTGTCCATGTCAATCAGCTTGCTTGCAGCGTTCAGGGGGGAGGAGCGAGGACACGGCACGCAGGCTCTCCCCTGCCTTCTGCCTGCGGTAATCAGCTGGTTTGCGGCCTTCGGGAGGCAGGGGAGGGAGGGGGAGTCTGCGCGCCGAGTCCTCGCTCCTCCCCCCTCCCTCCTGAACACTGCAAGCCAGCTGATTGCCGCGGGCAGGAGGCGGGGGGAGGAGGGGAAAGGCACTGATCCGCGGGGTCTGCGGGCGGGAGGAGCTGTGGGGGGGGCCGTAGGGGAGCTGATAGGGGGGCTGCCAGCTGTGGACAAAGCAGGTAGCCAAATGATGTTATAGCGAAGCATTGCACAACTTTAAATGGAGCATGTTCTGTAATTGAGCAGGGACGTAAGATCGAAACAACGTTAAGCGAGAGGACGTTAAGTGGGGAGTTACTCTACTTCTTTCCAAGCCTACTCCAAACAATTCTCATTCCTCGGTCTTGTTTAATGAGTACAGAGTTAGGGCTAGTCTACACTGGCAATGCTAAAGTGCTGCCGCGGCAGCGCTTTAACGTGCCTTGTGTGGTCGCGGCAGAGCACTGGGAGAGAGCTCTCCCAGCGCCCTAAAAATCCCACCTCAATGAGGGGCGTGGCAGCGAAAGAAAGATGCAGCTCTGTAAATTGCCAGTGTAGACAAGCCCTTAGTTTCAAACAAATTCACCCTTTCTGGGTCTAGGTTTAATGAAGTCTCTCACAAAACAGTTTTCAAACAATTATACAGGAAACTGTCCTGGCCAAAGTCTTCTCCTCCCTGCATGAATATGTTCCACACCCTCGGCTCACCATCTTGCTCTCCAAGTCCTCCCTTCCCCCTCCCTCATAGGAGATAGCTAGGGATCCACCCGTCGCAGTAAGTCACCACCTACTTCTCACTCTTCTAGCCAACTCATTCCTTGCTAACAGGATGGGTGTGTTATGGAACACTGCTAGCTTGTTACACATCACAAAGTCCCTAGCAGATTTGGTGCTTTATTTTCATAGGAACTCTACAAACACAAGTACGACACATCCCAGTGCTGAGGGCTTGTCTATGCATACAGTGCTGCAGCAGCGCAGCTGCAGCTCTTTGTCACCAGGAGAGAGCTCTCCCATTGGCATAATTTAACCACTCCCAAGGAGCAGTGGTAGCTATGCCAACAGAGAGCTTCTCCCACTGACATAGCACTGGTGTGGACAGCGCTTTTTGTCTGTGTAATTTGTCACCCAGGGGTGTGAACCCTTTCCCACCACCACCTGAGCAACATAAGTTACACCAACAGGCGCACTGGTGTGGACAACTGTTATGTCAGTGGGAGCAGCTCTCCCGTTGGCATAGAGTGGCTACATGAGAGATCTTACAGTGGTGTAGCTGCATCCGTACAGCTGCGCTGCTGTAAGGTCTCTAGTGTAGACATGGCCTAATTTAAGATAAGAAGCAAAAATGGGTGTAACACAACACCTGAGAGGGGGGAAGAGGGTCATGGTGATAAAATAAGATTTCATGTTCGTTAATCCATAACTTGATTCAGGGGTGAGGTGTGTGTGTGTGTGAGAAAGAGAGAGAGAAAATGTGGCCCACATTCCGTTTATTTTTATAATTGACTTATTTATGGCTTTTAAACCTCTATTTCAAATTTAAAACAAATATTTTTTTTCCTTGATTACTTCCATTTTCTCCTAGCCTTTTCCTTCCGAAGTTCCATTTGCCTTCCTCTCCCTCCACTAGTGTGGATAAGAAGGGGGAATTAAAGTTTTTTTTTTTATTTAAATCAGATTTTTTTACTTAATTTAACCAAATTCAAAGAATCAGGTTATTTAAATTATAAGTTTTTCTTTTTAAAAATCTGTTTAAGATGAAATCTGAATTTAATACACAATATATTAAGGCCTATATTTATAATCTCAAAACATTTAAATAAAAATAAATAAGCTCTTTTGTATGCTTATTTAAATTCCAGTTACTATTCTAATACACCTTAACACAAATCATGAGCAAATAGCTAATTATCTAGTAAATAAGCCCTATATCGTTCACCATTTTCTAACATACTAAAAATGTACAATAAATAAGAATCTGAAAATATTAAGATGAATAATTGCTTAAATAAATGTAAATAGTTATAATATACCGTCCTTGGCAGCAAAAATAAGTACAAAATCTAGTGAAAAGGTTCTATTTAGTTGCAAATCAACTTGTTTTAATGGTTAGATCAACTCATGAGAGTGCTTCTTTCTTTAGAAAAATAACGGAAGTACAGATGGAGAAGTTGACTAAAATCGATGATTTAAATTGAGGCTTTCACCTTGGTGATTTAAATCAATCTACGCTCCCCCCACATCCTCAGAAGTACACCTACAGTTAACCGTTTATGATAGCAACTTGGGCTTCTGAAGTTAGGTAGATATATTGCAAGTTGCTACATTGTTGCTGCTCCTCTCTCTGTGCTGCCTGGGGAGAACTTTTTAATTGCTAGTCTATGTAAGAGCAGTTGTAAAGTGGAAAGAGATGATTTTCTGAATTGTCAGCTCTGTAAACTCAAACTTGGAGTCTGAATCAAGTGGGATTTTTTTCTGTCACATGCATCATCACCAGTAATGAAGGGTCTGCAAGCCAAATTAGGCCCTGTTGATTTTTTTTCCCCATCTATCAAGTTCCCTTTTCCCATCAATGAGTTTGCACAACTGTCACTTTGGTACTTAGTAAACAATCATGTTGACTCACAGGGCATAGAATGCAGCTCACTTTTAGTTCTGTTTGGTTCAGTTTTTTTTAAGATCAAAACTGTTTTATTTTTATTTTTTTTACTAACATAAGCAGATATGACTTTGAATACATATGGGAAATAGTTTAGAGTTAGATGGGGTCATTTTTCAGAATAGACCTACACTTCAGATTGTCAACAGGACATCCACAAGGAAATGTCAGACCAACTGAAATCCAGGACCGCACAGTTAGGGAATTGGGGACAAGTCTGGTGTAGAAAAGTAGATTTGCTAGTCTGTTGCGATATCTGCCCCCTCTGCCTCACCAGAAACCCATATCCTGTGATACAGGAGGGTCAGGGAGCAGTGGTAGAGGGGAAGTATATAATTAAGGTGTGGTTCCCTGTAGACTAGGGAGAGTTGCTCCAGGTTAATTGGAGCACCTGTAGTCAATTCCTGTCAGGAACCTAATAAAACCCCCTGCTTCAGGCAGTCAGGGAGGAGGAGGAAGGAGAGAGGACTGGAGCTTGGAGGTGTGTTGTGAGATTTGAAAGACCAGAGAACCAAAGTAAGGGAGACCCTGCCCCAGTAGGGAAGGGAGACTCCCTCCCCCAGTGTCTAAGGACCAAAGGTAACCCCACCCAAGGGGGAAGAAGGTAAGAAACCCGCAGGGGTTTGAGAGGGGCTGGGGCTCAGAGTGAGGAGCAAACTCAGACCCCTCCCCCACTTCCCTCCTCTACCACCTTCCTGGGCCACTAATGAGGCCCTCGGCGCCCAAGAGCAGGGGAAAGGGGTGGCGTCTTAGCCCCTCTCCCCACCAAGAAAAGTGCAGGATCAGCCATCTTGTCACACCTACATTAAAAGAATGTTGAGGTTGCAAAAAGCCAGTTTTATGAACTTTCAAACCCATGACCCATGGGTTTCAAACCCAGGTCTACAAGTTTCATGGGAGTAGCTACCCAACAATCTTCCATGTGGCAGCCTGCTGGCAATAGCTTATCTGAGACTCGTCAAGTCCGGCCCCAGTGTGAGGCTCTGGAACAGGAAGTTGTCCTGAATAACTGGTCTACCCTGGTCTGGACCACCTACTTCACTGGCTTGATCTGGCACCTGACTTGTGGTTCTAGATCTTTGGTTGTCTCCTGTCGCTGATCCTCTGGTATCCTGACCCAGCCTGACTCTGGTTCCTTACTAATAGTTCTGATCTCCAGTTTGTCTCACTTCTGACCTCCCAATCTCCCGACTCAGCCAACTCTTGATTCTTGTCTTGTGATTGCAGATTCTGGCTCCAGCTACTTGGTCTGTCTGACCACAACCTGGCTGTGACAGAATGTTTTTATTTTATTTTATTTATTTATTTATTGCAACCAAAATAATCTCTTAATGTAACCTTTTAAATGCAACTTCTAAAGTTTTTTATTTTAAACAAAAAGTCTAAAAATGTTGTATTATGTATAGGTATAGCAATCTACCCCATCTATGAATGAATCATCATTAGCATTTGAACCCTGAGCCTTCAGCACTGCAGCACAGACTGCTACTGCTTGAGCTACAGGACTAACAACATCACTAGCTGACAGCAAAAGGCTGCATTCAGGGGAAAGCAGGATGCATTAGACGCCGAGTCTTTCTTTTCCCCGAGGGTGCTCCACTGCTGCTTCGCCCTGAGACCCTACCCTCGCTCAGCCTCTTCCCGCCCCTGCTCTGCCCCCTCCCTGAGGCTTCTGCCCACTCACTGCTCTCCGCCCTCCCCCAAGCTCCTTCTCCAGCCTCCAATCAGCTGTTCGACGGCACCTTCAATCAGTTATGGCTGGTGGGTGCAGAACACGCACTATTTTTTTTCCCCATGGGTTCTCCAACCCATGGAGTCGGCACCTATGGAAGGTTGTATCGGGGTAAGCTTGGCTTTTGATTCCCTGTCCCTGAAACTGGGGTGGGTCTTCTGCTGTGTGTGTTGAACCCAGAGTGGGGATTTGCTGCTGCCATGTGCTGGGTCCCAGAAGGTAGTTTTGAGGAGCCTGGCCCATCTTACTGCCCATCTGGGAGTTAGGGGAGCTCCTTCCTCACATGGAGTGCCCAGGTGTGTGTATGTGTGTGTGTGTGTGTGTGTATAAATGGGTCATTGGGGGCCACATGGTAGGTCCCTGGGTTTGGAGAGCCAGGCTCTCTTCTGTCTCCTTTGCTACAGATATTTTCAGCAGTTTCCTGGCATTTTCTGTGTAGTACAGGGTAGATTAGTTTAAATCACTGGTTTTAATCATGATTTAAATCACAAAGCAGGAAACATTGATTTAAATCATCAGTTTTAATCTTGTTTTATACTTTTTATTTATGTTCCTAAAGAGAGGTTGATTCTCAATGGTTGATATAATTTGGTACTACTTTCTGCTACTCAGGAGGCTATACTATATTAATACAAATTTATTTAAGCAATTATAAAGCTTAATATACATTTTTTAGATTCTTAATTTTTACATTTTTTATTATTTATTAAATGATAAATTTTTTTACTCATGATTTGTGTCAAGCCACATGGATAAAAACTGGAATTTAATTAAATTCCAGGTTTTATTAAATAAAACTACCTTAAATGTGCTGGTTGCATAAGAAGAAAATGCACATAAAACTGATTTATTAAACAAAGGAAATACTATCTGTAGTTAGTGAATTGAACTGATTTTCTGGTCACCATGTCCTTCAAGATTTTAGAGCCAGTAGTACCCTTTTTTTTTTTTGCGCATCTCATTTTTATTTATAGATTTGAAGAGGAAAAACAAGCTTTTCTGCTTTTTTCCCCAACTGTTTTCTCAACTTTGAATGAATTGGTCATTGAGCTGAACTAGTTGAATAAAGTGAAATGAAGAAATATTTTCTCTGCACGTGCAGAAGAGGCTACTGCTGTCAAAAGCTGGTGTAACACTGTAGTGAACTCTGGTTCCAGGTGCTTAGCTAGTGACATTTCAGCAGTTCAGTGGTTTGACTTTCTTTAAAACTTTGGTAGCAAACATGTACTGCTTAAATATAATATTTGTATTTAATTGATTTTAAATAGATTTTAGTAAGTTTTGGCTTCAACATAAGTTGTCATAATTTCAAATTTAATTTTAAATAGGTTTATTTTTAAAAAGAAATATGTATTTAAATCTTTTTTTTAATCCACCCTGATGCATTGTGTGGTAGTGGCACAGGTGCTATTGCTTTGGTAATGGTTTGAGCCATGGTGGTGTGAGCTCAGCTTTGGAATGTTGAAAGATTTAGGCTTGCTGCTGGATTTTCCTGGAGAACACAATTGAGAGAAGACAATGGTAATAATTAATACTCTCTTTCTCAGCCAAATCTGAATAGAATTTCATGGAACAAAGAAAAAGCACTTTTGTAAGCTGAGGGGATTCCAGATACCAAAGGTCTGTTGCAGAAAAAGGAGATGTGAGATACGAATAATTTTTTATTTAAGCTTAATGGAAAGTATTTAGTAACTGTAGGAAACAAAAGGAAATATTTTTTCACACAGTGCACAGTCAATCTGTGGAACTCCTTGCGAGAGGATGTTGTGAAGGCAAAGACTATAACAGGGATCAAAAAAGAACTAGATAAATTCATGGAGGATAGGTCCACCAATGGTGCTTAGCCAGGATGGGCAGGGATGATATCCCTAGCCTCTCTTTGCCAGAAGCTGGGAATGGGTGACAGGGGATGGATTACCTGTTCTGTTCATTCCCTCTGGAGCACCTGGCATTGGCCACTGTTGGAAGATAAGATACTGGGCTAGATGGACCTTTGGTCTGACCCAGTATGGCTGTTCTTATGTAAGTATTAATATCTACATCTGAGTAAAATCCTGTAGCTGTAATAGTATATATAAATAGTATGAACTGCCATGCCTTTTACTTTCCATTCTTTCACTCTCAGCTTGGTCTCTAGTTGGCTGATCTAAGAGGCAATGGCACCTTAGTGCTTATGTGCACTTTTATACAGTATCATTTTGTCCAAGAAGGATTAATCAAGTATGGAATGTCACTTCCATAAAATACAAACACTCCAGACAGATGGTTTCTGTTTGTGGATTGATAAGGAGAGAGGCGCCTCCCTGTAGCCCAAATTTTGGTGCCTGTCTGTGTAAAGGGCAGGCTTAGCACATACTCTGTTCATCGGCATCTCCTACTGGCTGGTTTAGGTGGGGAGCTGCCTAGCATGCTGGATTTTTGTGGATGGCATTCTAAGACTCCTGTCTATCTCAGTTCATTCATTCATGATGCCTGAGTTAGGCATCATAGCCTAGATGCCTAACTCAGGCTCTGTGGATTGCAGTGTTGTTCCTGTGACTCTTCAAGGCACCTAAAAGTTAGGTGCCATGGCAGTGAGCGTTGCAACACCTAAGCCCCTTTGTGGATCTTGACCTTAATGCATGGTTCCCTGTGGTCTTCCTTCCCACTCAGTGTTCTGTAGAATCATGTTTATGCCCAGGAGCACTTCAGTGCATTTTACAGCTTTACTAAATGCAATGGACATGTTAATTCAGAGAACTGTTCTCATAGCTTTGTCCATTATTGCAGATCACATGCTAATCTCTAAATCTAGACCTTGTTTAGGGCATGTCTCTTCATATGAAATGAGAAAAAATGGTGTGTGTGTGTGTGTGTGTCTGTCTATATTATATTTAAAGTTAAGATTTTGTCACTGTTATTTTTAGTAAAAGTCATGGGCAAGTCAAGCGCAATAAACAAAAAGTCACGGGAAGCATGTGACCTGTCCCTGACTTTTAAAAATAACCATTACAAAATGGGAGGGGGGGGGGAGAGGGTGGTCCAGCATCCACCATCTGGGGTGACTTGGAGCTCTGGGGGCTTGGGGCTGAAGCGAAAAATGTCATGGAGGTCTCTAGAGTTACGGATTCTGTGACTTCCATGACATAATCTTAGTATTAATTATACTGTATATGCTTTTGAAGAAAAGTTTGCCACTATGTCAGAAATATGTTCATGCAGATATGGTGATTTGGCAAACTCAAAGGAAAAAGCTATGTTTTGGTAATTCTTGTATATATTTTTTTCATACAATGATGTATATACAGAAGCATTTTTAGGTTTATTAAACAGCTTGATCTATAGGTCTGTAAGGGTGTAATGATATCAAGTTAATTGCTAGAAGAACAGCTTTAATTACCTAACATGCAGTTATAAAAGCTGTAAAATAGTATTAGTGGTTTGTAGATAACTTGGAAAAAGTAAAACATAGTCAAACACTACATACATTAGCAAATGAAAATATAAATTCACAGCTTGTTTTTTTGAATACTATGGATATACACTAAGAAAAATATTCCTTCCCCCATCATAGCAGAACTACAAAACAAATTAATAATACTACCAAAATTAGATTTTTCTAAACAGTTGTCATTCCCTCACCTCCTGTGAATATTCATGCATACTTATAGTTTTCCTCTCAAAGATTAGATTATTTTCGGTGGAAGAGATCTGAAGTACCATATATCTTTAGGACCCAGTGGAAATCATAAAGGTAAGGATTTTTGTGGGCAGATTTTGAAGGGATGCTGTCATTTTATTTGGGTAGACTGACCTACACATTCTACGTCTTATTTTGTAACATTTAGTAGCATTCCTTAGAATCATAACTATCCATTTTGTTGGTATAACATACTAAATCAGTTATTCCCCCTGCGGTAATATTTAACAGGGTTATTCCTAGAGTTGGGCAGTGTATGTTCCTGGTGATGTCATTGATAATGCTTTAGTACACAAAGAGATAATCAAGATCCCCATATTGAATTCTGCTCCCTTATACATAGAGAAAAATCAATAATTTTAACTAGATGAAAAGCTCAAAATGGTGAGAGACTAAAATTGACTTCTTCAAGACTTCATTGAGTTGTTTTGCATATCAGTAACAAAATATTGGGAGGCAGCATTGTTAGCACTGAGACAGGACTTTAGGAAACTCTTGTACTATGGCTTACTCTATCACTGATTGCTGTGTGATCACGAGCATGTCACTGAACCTCTTTGTACAGTAGTTTCACTATATGTAGTAAAGATATTACATATCTTTTAAAAATGCTTTGAGATCCTAAGATGCTATACAAGTCAAAAGTATTAAAGAAAATTGTATTTAGATCACAATCTGTTAAACCATTTTTTAAGAATTATGTAACATAGGTGTCAATAAACAAATATAATTACATCTGATATTATTGTAGAAGTCAGTTTGTAGTCAGGTACTAGCTGTTAGCTTAAATTTTAAAGAAAATGCTTTGTCTGGAAAGACATTGTTATGAGCCAGGGGTCGGCAACCTTTCAGAAGTGGTGTGCCGAGTCTTCATTTATTCACTTTAATTTAAGGTTTTGCGTGCTGGTAATACATTTTAACGTTTTTTAGAAGGTCTCTCTCTATAAGTCTATATATAATAAAACTAAACTACTGTTGTATGTAAAGTAAACAAGGTTTTCAAAATGTTTAAGAAGCTTCATTTAAAATTAAATTAAAATGCTGATCTTAAGCCGCCGGCCTGCTCAGCCCGCTGCCAGCCTGGGGTTCCATTCACCTAGGCCGGCAGCAGGCTGAGCGGGGCCGGCGGCTGGGACCCCAGCTGGCAAGGGGCCGGCAGCCAGAACCCCAGACCGGCAGCGGGCTGAGCGGGGCCAGGGGCTGGGACCCTGGACCGGCGACGGGCTGAGCGGGGCTGGCACCCCAGACCAGCAGTGGGCCGAGCGGCTCAGCCCACTGCCGGTCTGGGGTCCCAGCCGCTGGCCCCACTCAGCCTGCTGCCAACCTGGTGCTCAGGGTGGGGGGTGGGGATGTGGGGGGGTGCAAGAGTCAGGGCATGGGGTGGGGGGAGTGCAGGAATGTGGAGGGTGCCGGAGTCAGGGATGGGGTCGTGGGGGGGATGCAGGGAGCTGGGGTGCAAAGGGGGTGCAAGAGTCAGGCATGGGATGTTGGGGGGCTGGGTATGTGTGGAGGGTGCAGGTATCAGGGATGGGGTCGTGGGGGGGATGCAGGGGGCTGGGATGCAAGGGGAGTGCAGGGGTCAAGGCAGAGGGCTGGGGGGTGGGCTGGGATCAGGGGGGTGCTCCCAGCCCCCTGCCCTGAGCGGCTCACGGCAGGGGGCTGGAGGGATACACCTTGCTCCTACCCTCCTTCCCCGCGGCCCCGCTCCTACCCTGCCTCCTTACTGGTCTGAGCAGCGAGGGCGCTGGGGCTGCTCTTCTCCCCTCCCTCGCAAGGGCCATCGGCGGCAGGGAGGGAAAGGAGGCGGGGCTCCACATGCGGGGGGAAGCGGTGGGGGAGGGGGAAGCTTGGCTACCGGCGTAGCCTGCTGTACAGCAGCAGCCAGCAGGAGCAAGCTTGCTTCTGCCCCCCGCCAGAGAGAGCGGTAGGCGGGGGGCGGAGAAGAGCGGGCTGGGTCGGGCAGGATTTTTAATGGCACGCTGTCATTAAAAATCGGCTCGCGTGCCGTCTTTGGCACGTGTGCCATAGGTTGCCGACCCCTGTTTTAAACCATCAAAGTAACTCTAATTTTTTACTAGAAACTAATTCATAATTATGGAAACAAGTTAGATTATTATGGTAAGATTATATTTCTGCAGTGCATTTTTTTTTGAAGTTTAGGTTTTTTTTTTTTTTTTTTTTTTTTTTTAAGCAGGAGTAATTTTCAGGGATCCTTTCTGTGCATGGAATATAATTCTCTCTAGTTCTGAGAACTGTTTGTGACTGGCACGTTTTTTTATGGACATCCTCCATAAAATGTACATCTTGGTAGATGTTTGCTTTTAAAATTGTGCAATGTCAAAGGCACTAATAGAATGAACATAAAATTGTTATATTGGGGAGGTGAAAGGAAGGGGACAAACCTAGTCTGGGGTTTACATGTCAAATATCAGTAAAAATGTTGACTACCACATTATTCCTAGAGAGAATAGGGTTGGCATCTTTTAATTACTGGTAACCAAACCCCCCGATGCCTCACTTCCTGTCCTGCCTCCTCCTGTGAGGCCCAGTCCATTGGCCCGCCTCTTCTCCCAAAAGCCCCACCACCATTGCTCGCTCCTCTCTTCCTCCATCCCTCCTCCCGTTACTCGTTGGATCGTCTCAAGGAGCTAGCCTGCAGGCAGGAGGCAGCCCCGGCTGAGCAGGGGTTGGGGCGAGTTAATGACCCAGCACCTCCCCCTGCCCGACGGTAACCAGACTTTTGATTCAGGTGCCATTTAGGGTTGACCTTTCCAGTTGACAATCGGGCACCTGGCAATCCCAAATGGCACCTGGACACAGAAGCCAAAAACAGGCAGCAACTCTAAATACAAAGTGGGTTAGGTAATATCGTTTATTGGACCAACTTCTGTTGGGGAGAGAAACAAGCTTTCACGCTACACAGAGCTCTTCTTCAGGTCATTGTGCAGCACGAAAGCTTGTCTCTCACCAACAGAAGTTGGTCCAGTAAAGAGATTCTGTCACCCACCATGTGTCTCTAATATCCTGGGACCAAAATGGCTACAACAACACTGCATAGGTTATTCCTAGCAAATTAAAAAAAATTAAGGAGTCTTCTACCTGTCTGAGGACTTGTGTACATTAGGGGTTTTTGCTCTAGACAATCTATATTGATGTACCTAACCCAGTACAAACTCTGTTTAGACACACTGCTCCAGTTTAAAGCGGGGCGTCCACCAGTGGAATTTACTCAGATTTCAACAACAGAGTATGTAGATCCTCCTGCAAACCCCACTTTACACGTGTGCAGCACGTATACACAGGTTTACCTACACTGATGAAAAAGTCCCTAGTCCAGACAACTTTTTAAAGGAGAAATTTAGATTTGTCTTAAGTTGTGAGTCATTTTGGAGGCTCCTCCTGTTTCCCAACTTCCCATAAGAGAAAAAACTATTACAAGCCCCTATTCATTGTGGAGCCATGTTCTACACACGATTTATTTATTTGATTTTTAAGATTTCATTAAGTGAAAGATATTTTAGAATAAAGAAATCTGTTTTCAGCATACTTTAGTGTGAGAAAACTCACTTCTGTTCTAGTCTTCCCTTTCAGCCTTCTAATTTATCATAAAATTGACTCTTGGGTAAAATTTCTCAATATTGCTATAAGCCTCATGGTGAAATTTAAGAAAGTTTGAAAATCTGTTCAGCTGTTGTTGAATTATTAATGTTTTAAAAGATTTTTTTTTTATGCCTTAAGAAAATTGTTCAGAGGCTTTTTTGGCATTTGTCTAACACAAATAATTTTGTTATAAAAGTTCAAACTTGCCATGCATGCAGTTCTTTGAGGAATTTGCCAAGTATGAACAAAAAAAATTGGTTGGAAAATAGTGGAGATCCTCTACTGCATATGTTCATTACAGTATCTTTCCTGAATGTCAGCAGAGTTGCGTTATCCAGATATATGCATATGTGAGTGTGCGTTACTACTGTGTATTTTGTTAATTTGTATTGCAGTAGCACTTTTGGACACCAATCAAGGAACAGGCCTCCATTATGTTGGGCTCTGTACATTTTATTAATTTAGATTTAAAATAATAAGATGATGTGTATCCAAGTCTCTAGGCACCCTAACAAATCACTAACAAGACTGTGAAATTCCAGAAGTTTTAAAGTAAATATTTCTGCAGCAACTCAGTCAGCCAGTCACCTACAGAAACTCCTTTGCACCCCTTCATTGGTATGAGAAGCATACCCTCAGCCTTTTCCAAAAACCCCATCAAGCCGATGTATTTTGCTGCATGACCTAAAGATCAGCAAATTCAGGCTATTTCAGGCTAAAGGTATGGCTACACTTGCAGCTGTATAGCGCTGTGAGTTAAACCTGTCTTCATACAGCTGAGTAGGGAAAGTGCTGCAGTCTGTCCACACTGACAGCGCACTGTCGTGGCTACATTTGCGGCACTTGCAACAGCATTGGGAGCGGTGCATTATGGGCAGCTATCCCACAGGACACCTCTTTCCATTCTGGCGCCTTGGGTTGTGGGAAGGGGGTGCGGGGCATTCTGGGTCCTGTTCCAACGCCCCATGATGCATCGCTTCCCATCCCAGCAATCCCTGTGTTTCCGTCCACATTTGGCACCACATTTCAACGGTTTCTGTGCAGCGCGATCTGTGTTCCGTTTCGGTCTGCGGGAAATGGAGCTCGAACTGCTGAGGAGTATGCTGACGAGTCTTGCCAGCACGTCACGTTTGGCAATCAAGCTATTCCTTAAGATCCAAAGTGACAGTGAGGAGTCCGACGATGATAGCGAGTCGTGTAACGCGTACGACACGAAATTGCTTGTGGCATTCACGGACATGCTCAGCACCGTGGAACGCCGCTTTTGGGCTAGGGAAACAAGCACTGAGTGGTGGGATCACATCGTCATGCAAGTCTGGGATGACGAGCAGTGGCTGCAGAACTTTTGGATGAGAAAAGCCACTTTCATGGGACTGTGTGAGGAGCTCGCCCCCACCGTGCGGTGCAAGGACACGAGATTGAGAGCTGCCCTGCCGGTGGAGAAGCGGGTGGCTATTGCAATCTGGAAGCTGGCAACTCCAGACAGTTACCGATCGGTCGCGAACCAGTTTGGAGTGGGAAAGTCGACCGTTGGAATTGTGTTGATGCAAGTTTGCAGGGCCATTAATTGCATCCTGCTAAGAAGAACCGTGACTCCGGGTAACGTGCAGGACATTGTGGATGGCTTTGCACAAATGGGTTTCCCTAACTGTGGAGGGGCGATAGATGGGATGCATATTCCTATTCTGGCACCACCCCACCTAGCATCCGACTACATTAATCGGAAGGGGTATTTCTCTATGGCTCTCCAGGTGCTTGTGGATCACTGTGGGCGTTTCATTGACATCAACGCAGGCTGGCCCAGAAAGGTGCATGATGCATGCATCTTTTGGAACACTGGTCTGTTCAGGAAGCTGCAGGCCAGGACTTTTTTCCCAGAGCGGAAGATCACAGTAGGGGAAGTCGAAATGCCCATTGTGATCCTTGGAGACCCCGCTTACCCGTTAATGCCGTGGCTCATGAAACCCTGCACAGGGAGCCTTGACAGCAGCAAGGAACGGTTCAACTACAGGCTGAGCCGGTGCCGAATGACTGTGGAGTGTGCTTTTGGCTGTTTAAAGGGCCGCTGGCGATCTCTGTATGGGAAGCTGGACTTGGCCGAAAACAGCATCCCCGCGGTTATATCCGCGTGCTGTACCCTCCATAATATTTGTGAAGGGAAGGGTGAAAGATTCAGTCAGGCATGGACCTCTGATGTTCAACACCTGGAGGCTGAATTTGCACAGCCAGAGAGCAGGGCTATTAGAGGGGCCCAGCACGGGGCTGCAAGGATTAGGAATGCCTTGAGGGAGCAATTTGAGGCTGAAAACCAGCAGTAATGTCTGGTGCCCTGCACGGGAGTGAAGTGCAGTGGTTACAATGTTAGTAGGAATCTGTGTTTGCTAAGCTGATTTGCAGTGCCTGTTTCTTTCCTGGGCTAAGGTATCTTTTAAGGTATCTTTTACTTTATGCAATAATAAAGAATGTTTTCAAAGCCAAAAAATCCATTTATTGAAAAGAAAATTAATTTATTGAAAGAAACACAACTGTTTGGGAATCAGAAAGGGCAAGGGGGTGGGGTGGGGAACGGTACAATCACAGATTTGCTTATGTCCTGTCTGGAGCGCTGTGCAATGAGTGCTGCACTTCAGGATGGCTATACTGCAAGGTGATGGGGGTTGAGTGCAGAGGGTAAGGATCGTAGTTCTCAGGGCTGGTTGGTGAAGATACAGGTGTTGGAGGCAGCTGGTGGCAGTAAGAACCCGGATGTTGGGGAAAGTGGGTTGGAGGTGACATGGGGGCACAAGGGAAAGAGTCTTGGGACAAGGGCTGCAGGGGGGGACAGGCACGGTAGTGCTCCGCCTGCATGGCTGCGAGCACCTGGATAGAGTCCGCTTGGCGCTCCATGATGCTTATCAGCCGCTCCGTGCTTTGCTTCCGGTGAGCTGCGTTTTCCTTGCGGATCCTGCTTTCGCTGTCCCTCCACTCCTGCACTTTTTGATTCTCTGTAAGAGATTGATGCATCACTTCGTGCAGCATGTCTTCTTTGCTTTTTTCACGGTCTCTTCCGGAGTTTTTGCAGTCTCTCAGCCAGTGATAACACGGACGGCTGAGATCTCAAGGTTGCATCTGTAAAGGCAAAATGCAACACTTAACAGAGGCAGCATTGTTTATACCCGACAGAGTAATGATTCCCCTACACTTAAGGAAGGCGCACACAGTCTACACAATAGCATCATTTTCCCATCCCAAAGAGAGAGCACATAACCCACGGGAGCCCCAAAATGGTGAATAAGGGGGACTGATTGTTTCAGGGCTGTACTGTCCTCTGGGTTTCTGTGCCTTGGGGAGAGCCAACAGCTGCAGGGGGCACCTACACTGAACACTGTCCCAACATTTTCCACAGGAGTTTATCCTGGAAGATATCTCGCTGCTGAGGGTGACCTGAGAAGCAAGGGAGGGTCTTCTACTGCAATGTGGCTTCCGCCCTGGCCCATATGCAGCTTGCCCGAGTGCAGCAATGGTCCCCCCGCCCCTCGCGGCACAGTGGCACTGACACGTTAGCCTGACTGGGACAAGGACCACGGTGGCTCTCCCAATAAACCTGCGCAAGCGCATTGCCCACGTTCTGGATGAGATTTTCGAAGAGATCACTGAGGCCGATTACCACGATGTGATAGACCACATCAATGCGCTATTCCGCATCTAGGCATGCATGCAGCCCTAACCCTCCTCTCCCGAAAAATTTCCTTCCCGAAAATAAAAGCCGCTTACCGGGAACCTGCTCTTCTGTTTGTCCTCCACCAAGTACCGGCCGCTGCGACTGGCTACCTTCCTCCTGGCTTGAGAAGAACTCCTGGCTACATGCCTCCAGAGATTCCGGGGTGTCTCCCCCCCCATCCCAGCACCCTCATTCCTGCTTTCCTCCTCCTCCTCCCGCTCTGAAGTGTCCATGGTGGTGCTTGGAGTGGAGGTGGGGTCACACCCAAGTATCGCGACCAGCTCTTTGTAGAAACAGCAAGTCGTGGGGGCAGCACCGGAGCAGCGGTTTGCCTCGCGGGCTTTGTGGTAGGCATTCCGCAGCTCCTTCACTTTAATCCTGCACTGCAGTGCGTCCCAGTCATGGGCCCCTTTCCATCATGGCCCTTGATATCTGCCCGAAGGTATCGTAATTACTATGGCTGGAGTGCAGCTGGGACTGGACAGCTTCCTCCCCCCAAACACTACTGAGGTCCAGCAACTCGCCATTGCTCCATGCTGGGGCTCGTTTGGCGCATGGAGGCATGGTCACCTGGAAAGATTCACTGATAGCACTCCACACCTGGCTGAGCAAACAGGAAGGGGATTTTTAAAATTCCCAGGGAATATAAAAGGCGGGTCTGACGGTTGGTCACCTGAGGCCAGGGCAGTAGAGTTCGAACTGATGAGCAGAGTGGCTAGAACAGGCACTGTGGGATACTGCTGAATACTTCTGGAGGCCAATCAGAGCGCATTGGGCGGCCACACTGGCGCCACAGCGCGGCAGCGCAATACTCTTTATTCCTGTCGGGGAGGTGGAGTACAAGCAGTGCTGTAGCCGCAGAGATAAAGCGCTGTACGTGCCTTGCCAGTGTGGACGGGGAGTGAGTTACAGCGCTGTGGGTGGCTTTATTGTGCTGTAACTCTCAAGTGTAGCCAAGGCCTAAGAGTGCGCAAGCTCTGGAGTCCACACAGCAAATGCCCTACTAGTCCTCCCACATCTTTATATTGAAAGGGATCCAGCTCGGGCATTCCTGCTAACTGCTTTTGTGGCAGAATGGCAGAGGAGAGATGATCCCTGAGGTAGGCAACTCTCAGGCTACTTAGGGTTTAATAGGTCATAATTAACACCTTAAATTCCCTTTAGAAACCGTACACAGACCCTGCAGCACTTGACATATGTTCACAGCAAGATGCTTGGCTCAATAAATGAGCCACTCCTTTCTGAACCAGCCTCAGCTTCCAAATGGTTTTAAGATGTAGCCCCATGCATTGCAATAGTGTAACCTTGTGTAACAAACACAAGGATAACTGGCAGCATCTGCATCCAAAAGGAAAGTTTGCAACTTTCTAGCAAGATGCAGATGGTAAAAAGCCAACTGGGTTACTGCTGTAATGTGATTTGTCCAGCAGAAGCTGGGTTTCTAAAAACTACAGTAATACAACATTGTAGTTTAGCTAGTTTTAATATTATTCTAGAAATTGTGATGTATCCTTATTGTGCACATACATATATTAGAGATTTTTCTCCTCTTACCCCCCTGCATATGGGTATGTTTACACACACATGCTTTAAAGACCCAGTTCTGCTCCCATTGTAATCAGTGGCATTACTTTAATTAGACTAGGAGCAAAAATGAGTAGACATAGGGCTCATCTACATTACAAAATTATGTCGACCTAAGTTACGACTAGGAACATGATTTCAATGTTCCATAATGCAGTGTTCTCCATCCCATAATTTCATCTGCATCCCATAATGCTTCATGCCTCTTTTCAAAAGCCCCGCAAACTCACGTGTCCCTCCTCATTGTCTGCCATCTATGGCAGAAGCATGAATCCTGCACAGCTCTGCATTATTCTGATGAGCTTTGCGAGCATGGGGCGCCTAATCCTGCAGTATTTGCAGAACTACCAGAGGAGCTGCGGGGAACAGAACAATTCCTTCGAGGCTAGATTGCTGTGGGACATAGAAACAATTCGAAGTTGTTGGCGGCATTCATGGAATAGGTTCTGGGCCTGAGAAACAAGAACTGACTTGTGGGATTGCATTGTCATGCACTTTTAGGATGACTACCAGTAGCTGCAGAACTTTTGGATGTACAAGGCCACATTCCTGGATCTGTGTGCAGAGATCGCCCCAGCCCTCTAGCGCAGGGACTCCGATTGCCACTCACTTCTCCACTGTCAGTGCAGTGTCATTTTGGTCTGTGGAAACTTACAATGCCTGATTGCTACCGATCAGTCAGGAGTCCATTTGAAATTTGGAAATCCACTGGTGGAAGCTGTTGTGATGCAAGTGTGCAGGACCACTAATTGTGTCTGCTACGAAGGACTTTGACTTTGGGCAATGTGCAAGACAAAGTGGATGGTTTTGCAGCAATGGGGCAATAGATAGCACACACACACCTATTTTGGCACAGACCACATTGCCAAAGAGTTAAAGAAAGGGTTACTTTTCTATGGTAATGCAAGTGCTGGTGGATCACTGGGGACACTTTTCTGACATCAATGTGTGCTGGTGAGGGAAGGTGCATGGGGTGTGTGCGCGCATCTTTAAGAACACAGGACTCTTCAGAAAGTTGCAAGCAGAGACTTTCTTTCCAGACCGGCAGATTACCATTGGGGATGTTGAAATGCCAATAGTGATCCTGGGAGACCCAGCCTACACCTTACTCCCCTGGCTCATGAAACTGTACACCAGTCACCTCGACAGCATGAAGGAGTGCTTCAACTGCAAGCTGAGGAGATACAGAAGGTGCTTTTGGTCATTTGAAGGGATGCTGGCATTGTTTACTAATGAGATTGGACCTCTGTGGAAAAAAAATCCCAATGTTTATATCTGCCTGCTGTGTCCTGCATAATATTTGTGAAGCAAAGGGGGAAAAGTTTCCACCGGGGTGGAGGTGGAGTGGCTGTCTGCTGAATTTGAGCAGCCAGATACCAGGGCTATAAGAAGAGCTGAGCAGAGCTATATGGCTCAGCGAGGCTGAGAGAGACCATTTCAATAGTGAACCACAGTAATGTGTGTTGCTGTAGTGTGCTCTGCCTGGCCCTGCTCTTCTGCATCCCGGTATGAACCTTGTAATGGGCGCGGTGAGTGTGCATATTATAACATTGCAAAGACACACATTACTATTTGTGAATGATGTCAGCCCCGCTAGCATATGTTGTGAACTAATAAAGATTAAGTTTCCATAAATAGACTTTTATTCCATACCCATGCAAACAGACACATTTATCACAGAATAAGGCTTAATAAATAAAATAAGTATTTTGAAGGGGAAATAAGTCATTTCCATTTCAGAAACACCTACACCAACCGCGTGTTTCACAGGTTAGTGTATGTGCAGCTGTGATTCCCTGTGCGCTTCCCTTGGGTGAAGTTGTTACTGGTAGTGCTGCGGCCCCAGATGCCACGTGGAGTGGGTGGGGTGGGGGTGGGGGGCAGGTAGGGAGGTCCCAGAATGCAGTTCTCTATGGGCTGAAGAGGGAGGTGAGCATGGGACCTATGAACCGGAAGGTCACAAGAGTCTGCACTATGTCTTTCTTACTAATATCTACTGCTTCATGTCTCTCTCCTTTTCCTGTGCCTTTCTCCTCTTTGCTCTGTCCTTGGCTATACTGTCCACGAAGGTGATTCTCCAAGCCCTGTGCTTGGTATTTGAAGCAGCAGAAGCTTGCAGGATCTGTTGGAACATGTCATCCAGATCCGCTGGGGGTGGGGGGGAAGGGGGCAATTGCCCAGGGGCACGGGGGCCGCCACCACTGCCAGCAGCGCAGCGGAGCTAAGGCAGGCAGGCTTCCTGCCCACCCTCACTCCATGCTGCTCTCAGAAGCGGCAGGAATGGCCCTATGGCCCCTGGAGGGGGGTGGGGGAAACGGACATGCGCTGCCCCCAGTGCCAACTCGGCAGCTCCCATTGGCCAGGAACTGTGGCCAATGGGAGCTGCAGGGGTGATGCCTGCGGGCAGCGGCGTGCGGAGTTCCCTGCCTAGGAGCCACTGCCAGAGGATGTGCCTGTTGCTTTTGGGAGCAACTTGAGGTAGGTGCCAACTCCCTGACCCTTTCCTGCAACCCAACCCCCTGTCCCAGCCTAGAGCCCGCACCCAACTCCTTCCCCAAGCCTGCCCCCCCCCCCGCACCCCAACCTGCTGCCCCAGCCTGGTGAAAATGAGGTGGGGGAGAGCGAGCGACAGAGGGAGGGGGGATGGAGTGAGGAGGGGTGGGGCCTTGGAGAAGGGGTGGGACAGGGGTCTTTGAGTTTGCGCACTTAGTTGGCAACCCTACCAGGCGGGCATATGGAAGCCCTGGCTGTGCTGAAAGAGCACGCCCAGCAGCGCAGCCGGCAGCTCGTTGGGTACCAGCCAGTGCAGGTGCAGCACCGCCCAAATGTCAGGCAGACCGTGTCCGTGTGGGTGCGGTTTGTGTGTGCGCGGGGGCCCATTGACTATTCTGCCCTGGGGCCCAGAATTGCTGTCGGCGGGCCTGATGTTATCCCATGTCATGGGCACGAGTATATGGGAATAGGTCAGTTCACCTGTGGAAAATGGTGCCAGGATTCAGTTTGTGTTGGTTTTAGCTGATACCTCATTCTTGAGGATAATATAGGTGGAAAGGGAACAGCTCTGACAGGCATCCAACTGCAGACCGGGGCCATATGCTGCTAGTCTATGTGATGCAATGGTACCTGCTGATATAATTGGTGAGTGGTGTGGGAAAGTGTCCTACTGTAGTAGAAGAAATAAGGCAGCCCTCCCCAGAAATCTTTGGCAGAGGATTGCAGACTGCCTCCAGGAAAGTTTCCTTGAGATATCTACGGAGGATTCATAGGACATCCGTGTGCACATAAACTGTTCTGTGGGGCTCCCTCTTTCTAACTCTACAGGGGAATGAAAAGCAGATAACCAGTAGAGGTAGAGTTACTATTTCACTATCTCTTGTTCCATAAGTAAAGAGTAAATAAACAGATGTGTCCTGCTACTTTGGGGGTTCCATCCTTGCAATTTCAAAGCAAGATGCACACTTACCAGAAATTCCTTTGCTTGTATGAGGCTTGCCCGTGCTGGACTGTAGGGACTAGCTGGATTGCCCAGGAATCCAAAACAGGTTCTGCCCCACTGTGCTACTGGATTCCCCCAGTCGCCTGTCCCCCATATTCTTCTCACTCATTGTGGTTTACAGCAGGGGCCTGTGACCAAAGTTTCCTCTAAGCTGCGCGGCTGCGCATCAGGATATCAAGGGCCGTGTAGGCGGGGAGAGGCGCTTCTCTCCCGGCCCAGCCCAGCTGGAGCTGCTGTGGCTGGGGAGAGGCGAGACTCCCCTGGCCCTGAGCTGCTGCGGCGAGAGAGGGCTAGAAGGGAGTCCTCTTTCCCTGCTGCAGCCCCAGGGCAGCCTGCACCCCAAACTCCTCCCCTCTGGCCCCACCCTAGAGCCCTCACCCCCTGCATCTCCACCCTTTTCCCTAGCCCTGAATCCCCTCCCACACACTGAAACCCTCAGCCCCACCCCTGCCACACATCACCTTCATATTGGTGCACATAACAAAATTCATTCCACACATGGACTTAAAAAATTAGAGGGAACACTGCCTGTGACTTGGGCTCCTCCAGAGTATCCATGGCGCTCTTGAAGGAGGTGGTGGGATCTCGTCTGAGGATTGCATGCAACTTGTTATAAAACTGACAGGTTTGCAGCTCCTCACCAGAGCAATTGTTAGCCTCCCTTGGCTTCTGGTACACCTGCTGCAGCTCCTTGGCTTTCATGCGGCACTGCTACTGTCCCTCTTCTAGCCCTTCTCCTCCATCCCCTGAGTGATCTGCTCATAAGTGTCTATGGGTGGATCAGAGCTATGCCTGCACAGCCTCTTCACCCCACAGACCCAGGAGATACAACACCTTCTATGTACTCCAGGCAGGAGTGCGTTTCCAGTATGGAGCCAGCATGGTCAGCTGCGTAGTTGCTAGGTGAGCTCTCCAAGAGAAACCGGAAATGCAGTCGCAAAATTTTGCAGGGCTTTAAAGGGGAGGGCGGCTTCCTGTGTACCTTGCTCTGGGCAGTGGAGTTCAAAACAGTGACCCAGAACAGTGAAAGTGGGGCATTGTGGGACACCCCTTGGAGGCCACTAAAATCAATATAAGTAATGCAGCATCTACACTGACACTGCTTTGACCTAACTACGTTGACCTAAACTCGACACCTCTCATGGAAGTGAAATGATGAAGTCGGTGTAGGGGGGCAGTTACATCGGCGGGAGCGAAATTTTAGTGTAGACATTTCCCTAGTCAGGTCGGCAAAGGCAGCTTGAGTTGACCTAACTCTGTAGTGTAGACCAGGCCTTAGTTAACTGCCTTACTAAAGGTGTGATCCAGTTGATGGTCTTAGTTCAGTGGACAAGTATTCACACTACAAAACTGTCAGTGTTAATGGCGCTAATCACTTGTCTTATGTACAGTCTCTGCAGATGCAAAGAGTTGATCGAGCATAAAGACAGAACTAACATCTCCTATTTTTAAAGTTGATGCTGACAGAACAGGGTTGAGTTGCATTGGTAGAGTATAGTATATAAGGTTGCAGTGCTGGTCTCTTTGCTTTACTTTTTTTGTGGATAAATAGAATTTTAGTCTTTATGGTTGCATCCATCTTTTATGAACAGTAGATTAACTTAAAAATCCCCCAAACCCTAAAACATTTTGTACGTGGTTGCAGGAGGAAAATGTTATGATGGCTGTGAGAACCATAAATGCAGTCATCATGTTTCATTAATGTAGCTGTAGTAGTTGTATTTAATTTAAATTGTGTTTTGTTTTCCCCAAACCCTGAACCTCTGAAATCTAGGTTCATCTTCCTTTTCCGTTGTGTGTGTGTGTGTGTGTGTGTGTGTGTGTGTGTGAGTGAGTCTTTAGATTTAAAAAAAAAAAAGTCTCAAGTCTTGTTGCTCTCCTCTGTTTTCTGAGCCTGGATAAGCTGGTTTGGGTGGCTCAGCAGCAGTCGGTGTAGCAACATTCTGGTCAAGAGTCATGGGTGTTTGCTGAGAGGTGGTTATCTAAGTTATTGTCCTCCTCCTTTCCTGCATTTTCTGACAGTCTTGCTATTGAAGTCACTCAATATATGCATACAGTAAACCACACAATAACAGTCAGACCAACAGAAGATAAAATATTGATAAGTTATTACAGAGCAGCTCCAGATCTGTCATACTACTCACTATGATGATAGGCATTATTAAAAATGAATTAGTAAACTCAAAAACAGCTAAACACTTCCTTGGAAGTTTAAAATAATAATTTTGCTTTTGGAATGAGTGCATAAATGAGGAATTCCAGCCAACTGTGTAACTTTTAAAGAAAGTTGTAAGATTTGCTAAATAGTCGTTTTTAGAATGGGAAGGCCCAAGTTATCCATACCTATTGCTAAGCTATAGATTTTATTCAGTATCTGTGGCCAACACTAAAAAGTTTGAGCATGAGTGTCAGGGTTCCCTCCACACTCTGAACTCTAGGGTACAGATGGGGGGGCCCACATGAAAGACCCCCTAAGCTTATTTCTATCAGCTTAGGTTAAAACTTCCCCAAGGCACAAATTCTCCCTTGTCCTTGGACAGTATCCCTGCCACCACCAAGTGAGTTGGAAAAGGACCACTTGGAATTCCTGTTTCCCCAAAATATCCCCCCAAGCTCCCTCACCCCCTTTCCTGGGGAGGCTTGAGAATAATATACAAACCAAATAGGTAATCAAGGTGAGCACAGACCAGACCCTTGGGTTTTTAGGGCACTGAAAACCAATCAGGTTCTTAAAAGCAGAACTTTATTATAAAGAAAAAAAGTAAAAGAAGCACCTCTGTAAAATCAGGATGGAAGGTAATTTTATAGGGCAATAAGATTTAAAACACAGAGGATTCAACAACTTTTTGTGCAAATTTAAAAAAATGAGTTTTCATTTATTTAAAGTTTTTAATGGAAACTTTTTATTTAGGAAAAATTTGGCTTTTTTTTTTTTTTTTTTTTTGGTTCTTGAGCATTTCCCCTTTCTCTTCCCTTTATTTTTGCCCCATTTTGCCATTGAAAAAATGAAGGGAAAGGAGAATGTGGAGAAATGGAAAGAAAAATGAAAAATTACTATCTGAGGTTCCATTGAAAAAACTAAAATACACCTCCTCTCCACCCGCTAAACTTTCCAGATCAGGGAGATGGGGAAAGAATTTTTTTTTTTTAACAAAATAAAAACTTCTTAGAAAGACTTTTGACCTGTTCTAGTTGTTACACAATCCAACTTTCTGCATTATGATGACATATTGATACCCATGTATCAACCCAGGGTTGAGAAATGTTAGATTCACCAGACAGACCTCTACCACTTGAGCTAATGGAGTAACTGGTAGCAGTAATAGGTTATTATCCTCTTTGTGGACCAGCACTAGAGAGGGAATGGGACACTTTGCTACTGGGTTTCACAGAAAGTGCTTTGAGGAAAAATTTGACTAATGATTGTTAAAGGCTGGTATAGTTGGGGAGAGTATTATCAGCTTGACTGCCTACAATATGATAGATTTAGTGGGACTAAATTTAAAATTTAAGTAGCTTGTTTTTGATGTGATGGAGAAGGCACCAATAGAGCGGATGGGAAGAGTGGGTGAAGTGGTCAAAATGACAACCAAGAATTTTATTTCTAAGTTTCAACTGGGGATTGTAACAAAAAGATCTTAAAGGTCTCCACAGTTGAATGGATAATAGGGTTTGACTTTTTTTAAAATTGAGAGTAAGATATGCAAGGTTTACACTAAAAAGTTACATTGACCCAGCTATGATGCTCTGGGATCTGAAATATCCACACCCCTCAGCACTGTAAGCTGATCTAACCACTGGTGTACACAGCACTAGGTTTACAGAAGAATAGAGATGATGTTTCATCAAATTAGGGTTGCCACTTGCCACCTCTGAGGTATAAAACCCCCATGACATCTGAGATGATCCTGAGCCCATAAAACTGGACAGCTGGCAGTCTGAACTGAACCCTCTTACAGATTTTCTGGGGAAGCTACTTCAAAGAAGGGACAATCCTGGGAAAACCTGGACAAGTGGCAATTTTACATCTAATATAGATGTTGGAGTAAAATGAATGAACTGCCAGAAAGATCCCTACTTGAAATGGAGAGCTATGATTTTCTTAAAAATCATGAATTTTTTTAAATATTTTTTTTTCCCCTTCTGATTTTTAAGCTTTTTAAGGAATACATTTTCAGCCTTTCTCTGCAGCCATGATAATTGAAACTTTTTTTTTAAATGAAAGTTGGGTTTCTCATGTGGCTTCCTGAATCCAGAAGTTGGGGCTTGAAGAAAAACACCAAATATTATAGAACTCGCGGTAAAATTGCATGATCTAGCAACACTAGAAAGAGACGACAGTGCTTTAGTTCTCTTCTTCCTAGTAAGAGCTTTTTGACCTCAACTGTATGCCTTTTTTGTGTGTGTTGGGATTAGGGCTTTGTGTGCCATTAGCAGTGGTTCAGGAAGTTGAATGAGAAGTAGTGTGCACTCTGTTGTGCTCAGTATCAGCTTGATCCTTCCTAGTATAAAAGTCTGGGGAATGCTGGTTCACCACTCCTAAGTTGGACAGGCAGGTGAGTGAATTTTTCAAGTCCTGAAATTTTATAATATTTTTATGTCTGTCTGGTGGCTTGTATGAAAGCAGGATCTGAACAAGGACTGATAAATAACTTATTTACAGATAAAAATGGATTTTCATACTCCATCTCTCTTGTTTTTCCATCTTACCGCTGTGTTCAAATAGAGTTAGTAAATAAAAAATTCTGCTGCTGCTTGTAAGAAGTTGTAGTATTTACTGTTGGAGTTGAGATCAGCGGGGACACTCGGCCTGGATCCCCTTTGGTATAAAAGAGAGGGTACTACTGGCAGTGTGTCCTACAGGAGGGCCAGCTTCCTTTGGAATTCCTTCTTCTCCCACCCTGTTCTGAAATAGCCCAATTTTTTTGCCCTTGTGAGGAGTGCACAAAGCTCATGTGCTTGAGTGGGTGTTGGTGAGGGGCTCAGGTGGTTGGAGATGGGGGGGATTTCTGTGTGGCGTGATAACATGGTGAAGACAGTTGGGTTTAAAAGTAGGTTAATGTGATGACTGGATGATAATTGGAAGTGTAAGGCAGAAGGAAAAATACGATATTAGGTGATTTGTTCACTAACTTCTATGTACTGTTTTGCCAGCTCATGATATTTGGTGTTTATTTTTGTTAAACCCCAGCTCCTGGAGTCATCTGATTACATGAGAATTTCAGCTTACTTTCATTTTCTTTATTAAAAAAAATATAGTTTCTGGCCTTCATGGCTGTTTGAGTAAAGTTTGAAACTGTAAACCATGGAGGCCCAAAAACCAGAAGACATATAAATGAACGCAGAAAATATTTTTATGATGTCATGAGTTCTAAGGCAGTCTTGTGATTTTTTGGGGTATATGACTTTGAATTATTTAGACACTTGGACATTTTGGCAATACTGCCTATGGTATTGTTTTTAATTGTATGCCAACAATGCCAAACCTCAAGATAGGTAATTACCTATTAATCTTTGGTGTGGAATGTTTTAGACTGAAATTGAAATACACCTCTACCCCGATATAACGCGACCTGATATAACATGAATTCGGATATAATGTGGTAAAGCAGCGCTCCGGGGGCCAGGGCTGCGCGCTCCGGCGGATCAAAGCAAGTTCAATATAACGCAGTTTCACCTATAACGCAATAAGATTTTTTTTTTTTGGCTCCCGAGGACAGCGTTATATCGGGGTAGAGGTGTAATTAAAATCTTACTCCTCTGTATTGGTATAAAGTTGTTGTCTGGTCCAAATATACACTCTTATCTACATAATGTATATTTACTTCAAAGGATACTGCAACCAACTTGAACTCCTTTGTGCATAATTGTTGTCAGCTGCAGAAAATGTTTTTAGCTGACAATTCTAATCTCTAAAGGAAAAAGTAGACAAGGTAGATTGATCTTTAGAGGCAATTGTACCATGCTCATCCCTGTTGTAGATAAAATTGCCCTTTTTATTGGAGCAGCAAATAATTTAAAATATGCACAAATTCAGTTGAAAAAGAAATGTCTTTCACCTGGAACAATTTTTGGTTCAAAAGCTTGCTTATTACAAATTGTTTTAGTTCAGTTTAAAAAAAAATTATCTAATGTGCCTTGTCCAGCATTTGCTGAGAAGGAATCTGGTAGAAAGTTAAGTTATTAAATGCATGGGTGAAGTGCAATCTTGTCATGCTCCATTAATTTCTAGTTATTATGTTTAGCTTCTCAGATAGATTTCTTCAGGATCATATGGAGAGAATGGTGCTGATATAAATCAGTTTATTAGGATAGATGTCTTTCAACATCATTATAATGAATTCTCAACTTTTTTATACTGGGGTTGATATTTGCTACCTATTCCAAAAATGCTAGGTAAGGATTATAGAAGAAATAATATAGATGATGATAATAATAATATAGAAATAATCTAAAATCAAAATTAAAGTAGAGGAGAAAGTGATGTTGCCCTTTACTGTAGAGATACTTTTTGGCTACCGTTTATGAAATAGCTTTCAAGTTCCCTCAGTTCTTCAGACCACGATAAGCACAACTTTTTTAAATGACCTGAATGCAAAGTAAAATATCTAATACAGTGGTTCTCAAACTTTTTTTTCCCACGGACCATTTGAAAATTGCTGAGGGTCTTGGCAGATCACTTACTGATCTTTCCAAATGTTGTTTGTACTGTTAGCTAACTATTGTAAAGCGCTTTGGATAAAAGCGCTATATAAAAAAAACTTAATAATAATAAACGTTTTTTGTTCTACAAATAAAAGCACACAACTCATATTGTAAGCTACTGATATTACCTTTCTAATGCGATGGATGTGCCCTCTCTCCCCCATTGGGGCTGGGAAGGAGGGGGGGGGGTCTCTCCCTGGCAGCCGCAGCCCTGGAGCTGGGGAAAGTCACCTCTTTCTCTGGCCACCGCAGCCCTGCACGTCCCAATTCCCTCCACCTCCTCTTCTTACCCCACTGCCCCCTCCCACTTACCCCCTCTTCCCCCCAAGGCCACCATCTCACCTTACATGTGCATCTTCTCCAGGGTCCAGGCACCTAATTAGTGGAGCCATGCCTGCACGGCTTCACTAATTAGGTGGGTGGCCCATCATTCTCTTTAATAGGCAGCAGGTTTAAAACAAATAAAAGGAAGTTCTTCTTCACGCAGCGCACAGTCAACTTGTGGAACTCCTTACCTGAGGAGGTTGTGAAGGCTAGGACTGTAACAGCGTTTAAAAGAGAACTGGATAAATTCATGGTGGTTAAGTCCATTAATGGCTATTAGCCAGGATGGGTAAGGAATGGTGTCCCTAGCCTCTGTTTGTCAGAGGATGGAGATGGATGGCAGGAGAGAGATCACTTGATCATTGCCTGTTAGGTTCACTCCCTCTGGGGCATCTGGCATTGGCCACTGTCGGTAGACAGGATACTGGGCTAGATGGACCTTTGGTCTGACCCGGTACGGCCGTTCTTATGTGTGCAGCTGCCCAGGTGCGCACCTTAGAGGGAACTATCCACGGACCACCTGAATGGAACTCGCGGACCACAGTTTGAGAATCTCTGATATAATACATATAAAAGAACAATTTATATCTAATTATGCAGAACATTGAGTAAACTTTTTTCTCTTTTCCTTTCACAGAATGTTGGCTTTGAAAGCTCAGGGAAGAAGCAGTAGGGGGAAAAACGTAACACAGTGGTAAGTATCATGTTTTTTGTTTTTTTCTTTTGAACCAACAGCATGTTTATTAAAATATGTAAACACACTTTCAATTCTCAAACAGGATTGACTAATGTATTTTAAGACTTTATGCTACATCAATCCCATGTTGTTGTTCTAAAATATTTTCCATTGAGAACTGATGCCAAATTTTAAGGTTAAAAATATCTGCTGTGAGAGCCAATTTGAAGGATGCATGTTTTCAAGCTAGTTTAGACACATTTACGTGTTACTGTCTATGTGAAAGGAGGATATACAGGAAACTAAGGGGAAAACGCCTGCTCTAGAATTTAACTGTCCATTGTAAAGCTCACAGTATTTTTCATAAATGTTTGAAAGATGGTTTCTGGATCATAAAAATATGTTGTGAGGCTTTTATGTGAGGCAGTAGATCACGGGTCGGCATCCTTTCAGAAGTGATGTGCCGAGTCTTCATTTAGTCACTCTGATTTAAGGTTTTGCGTGCCATTAATACGTCTTAACATTTTTAGAAGGTCTCTTTTTATAAGTCTATAATATATAACTAAACTGTTGTTGTATGTAAAGTAAATAAGGTTTTTAAAATGTTTAAAAAGCTTCATTTAAAATTAAATTAAAATGCAGAGTCCCCCGGACTGGTGGTCAGGACCCGGGCAGTGTGAGTGCCACTGAAAATCAGCTCATGTGCTGACTTTGGCACACGTGCCATAGGTTGCCTACCCCAGCAGTAGATGTATGGAGGATATTTGACAATTTGCAGGGCTTTTCCTCACCTTCACCCCCAAATCTGCAAAACTTTTGCATCTTGGAAATAAGAGTTCAGTGCTTCCCTATTAATGTGGGATCATTGAAAGTATTTAAAAAATACACACACACACACACACACACACACACACACACACACACACACACACACACACACACACACACACACACACACGATAATTAATATTATATAATTAATATTGTATATATATATTGCTGCTTCTGGCCAAATTTTATAGAAAAGCTGCAATATGGGAGTCTGCTATCTTTAGGCTGATGTCAATGTAAATACCAATTTCACCTGAAGTTGTAAGGATATATAAAGTGTCTACAACTGAACAATAAAAAAGAATGTTAAATGAATATTTGCCTATTTGTATGTACCACACTTGTAGAGAAACTTCTGTGATATGTCTTCCAAACAAATGGAATTATGATAGCTACTTCTGTCTACTCTGAGTGTTTTAATAAGATTTTCTAGTTTGTGGAAATGCTAGTTAATATTGACACCTCAGTGGTCATAAGTGTATTTAAACTGACAGTATTTTTAATTAGTCTTCAAACACACTTGTGTGAGTATTTTTAACTACCACTGTTTTAAATAATGCATAAGATAATTATAATTGAAAGATTAGAGTTTTTTTGCTTTCTTTATTTGTGCATTAGACACTGCTTTGGGCTAGTGATTGCATATGCACTCTGCCCTGAGTTACAAGGGACAGTGTGTTGCTGCTCTCTGCATTCTTTCTTTGCTGCGCGAGGATTGCCATTTGCTGCTGGTTCATGCTGGTATAAATTACTACCACTATCTCTTCTCCTCCCTCCCCCGACACTGGCTCAGCTTAGCTGGCCGATATATGGCAGGTGAAAATAAGCACCTACTCCAGGTCTGGGGGTGCAGGTAGTAGGAACACAGCACTTACTTGTGTACATCGAAATGGAAGCACCAAAAGGGCCCCCATCCAGGAGCATAAGGAATTAGGGAGGTCTTAATCCTTTTGCCCACTTGCTCAGCCCAAGTCACACTCTAGCCCACTTTCTATAGGCCATCTTCATTGTTTGCTTAGTAACACTCCTACTACTCATCCAGATACTGTGGATTCAAGTCAAACATTAGAAATTGAGATCAGACCTAATGCTATTACTTTATCGGAGTCGGATATGTGCTCTCAACCTTTACTCTGTGTTAATGTTTTTGTTTCAGAATATAACCCAATAATGCAGCGGGTAGAGATTGCATGGAAACAGTATTGTGGCTTTTAAAAAGTCCTAGTTTTAATATGACGTTTGTTAAAAAATTATCTGCTTTTCATCTCAGTTTAACAAGAAATGGTTATTTGATTTTACAATGAAGAGCTAATGGTATTTCACTTGTAGTTTTGGCCTAATTAATAGATGAAGTGTACCCATTTCCTAGTGGAAGTATTTCTTAATTATCATGAAAACTAATAGAAATAATAATTGTTCCAGAGAGCCTTCCTAATACTTTTTTTGGTAAATTTCAAAAGTCCCTGCTAAGCTGCTTAAGGTGGGCTTGGTTTGTGTGTTTTTTTTATTAACACACTATCATAAATAAAAGCTGTTGATTTGTTGAACTAGTTATCAAAACAGGGAATAATAATTACAACAAATGTATGGCTTGATATGGTTATATTTTTAGTGAAATGCATTTGGGTTAAAGCAAGAAATTGTAACGCACCATCCCTCTTTATTAATATTTTTTTTATTTCTAACTTGATAAAGAAGACAAGATATGTGTAAGATTTGACTAAAAAACTCTCAATAGTTTTTTAGTTTTAAGATCATTTGTATCTTTAATGTTAATTTTGTAATGTTAAATGATCAGAATGAAGCTATTTAGAATTTGCTTCATGAAACAAAAAATAGTTCAGCGAACAGTTTAGTGAATACAAAAATAATAAAATTGTCTCATGCTAGTGTCATGGTGCAGTGTCATGTGATGCATGTACAACTTTGCATCTAGACTGAAGACAGAAGATGACCCTCTCCTTCAGTTTAGGATTTTCATCCTGTTGGATGTCAGACCTGTGGGCCTCTGAACTGACCTTTTTCCTTAATTTTTAATTTTGCAATAAACTTTTTTCTTCTCTTTTTGTAAATTAGCAACTACGTTACTCTTTCTGTACATATTTTTCCCTTTAAAAAAAAAAAATTCTTCTCAGATTTTGTTGCCATTTGCCATCACAGTAAAAGGGGGAACTCTATATCCTAGTAAATATAAAACTCAGTAAATATTCTAGGAAAGAAGTTGGTAAAGTACAGGTATGAGCTAGTGAGGAAAGTCAGAACTTAAGAATCCATGTAAGTATAACACATAAATGCAAACAACTGAATATTGATAAAATGTACAAGTGATTATATACAGATGCTAAAGTCTAACTAGTAAGATGGGTGAACTAGAGTGCCTGGTATTAAATGAGGATATTGATATAATAAGCATCACGGAAACTCGGTGGAATGAGGATAATCAATGGTACACGGTAATACTAGAGTATAAAATATATGGGAATGACAGAGTTGGTCATGCTGGGTGCGGGAGTGGCACTATGTGTGAAAGAAAGCATAGAGTCAAAGTAAAAATCTTAAATGAATCAAACTACCATATAATCTCTATGGATAGAAATTCCATGCTTGAACAATAAGAGTGTAGCAGTAGGAATATACTACCGACCACCTGACAGGAGGATGACGGTAATTGCGAAATGTTCAGGAAGATTAGAGAGTTTTCAAAAATAGATAACCTAAAAGTAAGGTGGGATTTCAACTATCTTCATATTGACTGGGTATATGTTACCTCAGAAAGGGATGCAGAGAAAATTTTTGACAACATAAATGACTGCTGCTTGGAGCAGCTAGTCCTGGAACCTACAGGGGAAGAGGCAATTCCTGATTTAGTCCTAAGTGGAAAATAGGATCTGGTCCTAAATCGCTCAGTAATAATGACTATAATGTAATGTAATTTAAATTTAAAATCTTTGGGTGGGTGGGGAATACCAAAGAAACCCACCACATTACCATTTGACTTCAGAAAGGGGGAGTTACATAAAAATGAAGAAGCTAGTTAAAGAGAAATTAAAATGTCACAAGGGTGAAATGCCTGAAAACTGCATAGAGACTATTTAAAAACACCATAGACACTCAAACTAAAGGTATACCCCAAATAAAAAACAGCAGTAAGAGAACAAAAAAATAAATAAAAATCCATCACAGCTGAGTAAAAGAGGTGGTTAATGGCAAAAAGACATCCTTTAAAAACTGGAAATCAAATCCTAACGAGGAAAATAGAAAGGCGCATAAACTCTGACAAGTCAAGTATAAAAGTGTAATAAGATAGACCAAGAAAGACTTAAAAGAGCAACTAGCTAAAGACACAGAAACTAACAGCAAAAACTTTAAGTACGGCAGAAGCAGGAAGCCTGCCAAACATCATTGGGACCCGTGGATGATAGAGTGGTAAAAGAGCACTCAAGGAAGACAGGACCATGGTAGAGAAGCTAAGTGAATTATTTGCATTGTTCTTCACTGCAGAGGATGTGGGTGAGATTCTAACACCTGAGCCATTCTTTTTAGGTGACAAATCTGAGAACTGTCCCAGATTGAGGTGTCAATAGAGGAAGTTGTAGAACAATTTAAACAGGAATAAGTCACCAGGACCATATGGCAGTCACCCAAGAGTTCTGAAGGAACTCAAATTGCAGAACTAACAACTGTGGTATGTAACCTTAAATCAGCCTCTGTATCAGATGACTGGAGGGTAGCTAATGTAACACTGATCTTTGAAAAAGTTTCCAGAGGCAACCCTGGCAGTTACAGGCTGGTAAGCTTAACTTCACTACCAGGCAGATTGGTTGAAACTATTAGTAAAGAACAGAATTATCAGACACATGGATGAACATGATACGTTAGGGAAAAGTCAACATTGCTTTTGTAAAGAGAAATCATGCCTCACCAATATATTAGAATTCTTTGAGGATGTCAACAAGTATGTGGACAAGGGTGAAGTAGTGTTCTTGAACTTTGAGATACCCTTTGACTAGGTCCTTAACCAAAGGCTCTTAAGCAAAGTAGGCAGTCCTGAGATAAGAAGTAAGGTCTTGTCATGGATCAGTAACTGGTTAAAAGATGGAAACAAAGGGTAGGAATAAATGGTCAATTTTCACAATGGGAAGAGGCAAATATCAGGGTCCACCAAGGATATTTATTGGGACCAGTGCTATTCAACATATTCATAAATGATCTGGAATAAGGGGTAAACAGTGAAACAAAATTAATCAAGATAGTTAAGTCCAAAGCTGACTCTGAAGAATTACAAAGGAAGCTCACTAAACTGGGTGACCAGGCAACAAAATGGCAGATGAAATTTAATGTTGATAAATGCTAAGTAATGCACATGGGAAAACATAATCCCACCTATATATACAAAATGATGGGAACTAAATTAGTTATCGTGCAAGAAAGAGATATGAGGCCACGTCTACACTACAAAATTATGTAGACCTAAGTTACGCTGGCATACAGCCACTGGAGTTATTAAATTGTTTGTGTGCATGCACAGTTGGGTCCTTGTATTGGCAGTGCACATCCTCATCAGGAGCACTTTTATTGATGTAGAATGCAGTGCTCCATGGGTAGGTATCCTACTATGCAACTCGCCACCTTCCAGTGCAGGGTCTTTTGGGAAGTTCTTGCAATGCCTGATGGGACTGAAATGAGTTGCACAGGGGTGACTGGGCACATGCAGTCAACTTCCCATAATATAGTGTTCTCTTGCCCATAATTTCATCTGCAGACCATAATATTGCATGCCTTATTTACAAAATCCCACAATCTCGTGAGTCCTTTCTTGCTGTCTGCCATTTCTGATGGAAGCATGGAGCCTGCACAGGTCTGCAGTATTGTCATGAGCGTTGTAAGCCTAGGGTGCCTGATCCTGCAGTGTTTAAAGAGCTGTAAGAAGAGCCACGGGGAACAAGATGATTCCTTGGAGGCTAGATTGAAAGAAACGATTCAAGATTATTGGTGGCATTCGTAGAGCAGCTGAAAGTGGTGGAGTGCCGGTTCTGGGCCCAAGAAACAAACACTGACTGGTGGGATTGCATTGTCATGAAGGTTTGAGATGATGAGTAGTGGCTGCAGAACTTTCGGATACAGAAGGCCACATTCCTGGATCTGTGTGCAGAACTTGCCCTAGCCCTCCAGGGTAGCGACACCAAAATGAGAGCCGCACTGACCGTGAAGAAGTGATTGTCAATTGCAGTGTGGAAACTTGCAAGGCCAGATTGTTACCAGTCAGTCAGGAATCATTTTGGAATCAGGAAATCCACTTCAGAGGCAAATGTGCAGGGCAATTAATCACCTCCTACTATGCAGGACTGTGACTCTGAGCCAGGTGCAGGACATAGTGGATGGTTTTGTGGCAATGGGGTTCCCAATCTGCATTAGGGAAATAGATGGGGCACACAGCTCTATTTTAGCACCAGACCACCTTGCCACAGTGTACATCAATATAAAGGGCTACTTTTTCTATGGTAGTGCAAGTGCTGGTGGATTGCCGGGTATGCCTTACCGACATCAATGTGGACTGGTCCGGGCAGGTGCATGACCTGTGTATCTTTAAGAACACAGGACTGTTCAGAAAGCTGTAAGGAGGGACTTTATTACCTGACAGGAGGATTACCATTGAGGATATTGAAATGCCAGTAGTGGTGCTGGGTGACCAGTCTCCCCCTGGCGCATGAAGCCATACACCGGTCACCTCGACAGCACTAAGGGGCAATTCAACTACAGGCTGAACAGATGCAGAATGACAATTGAATGTGCTTTTGGTCATTTGAAGGGTCGCTGGCATTGTTTACTCACAAGATTAGACTTCAGTGAAAAAAAAATCCCAATGGTTATAGCTGCCTGCTCTGTCCTGCACAATATCTGTGAAGCAAAGGGGGGGGGAAATTCTGACAGAGTGGAGGTGGAGTGGCTGTCTACTGAATTTGAACAGCCAGATACCAGGGCTATAAGAAGAGTTTTGCGTGGAGCTATACAGTTCAGGGAGGCTTTGAAAGACCATTTTAATAGTGAGCCAAAATGGTTTGTGTTGCTGTAGTGTGCTCTACCTGGCCTTTCTCTTTTGTGGTCCAGAATGACTCTTCTAGTGATTGCTGTATATGTATGACTGTAACATTGTCAATGCACCTATTAATATTATTTGTGAATTATGATGTTCTAGGTTCTGTGACACAGTGCAGTAAGAGGAAATTGCTGTCAAATCTGCTCATCACCAGCCAGCATATGTTGTGAACTAATAGAGATGAATTATATTTCAAAAAATAGAATTTTATTCTGTAACATGAACGCGTGAATTAAATAAAAACACTTAAAGTTTAATAAAACTTAATAAATTAAGGGAACAACTTTTGAAAGGGAAAGAACAGTCATTTCCATTTCAGGTACAAATACGCCAATCATGTCTTTCATAGGTCAGTGTATATGAAGCTGTTGTTTTCTTTAATGTCCTCCCAGGTGGAGTAGTAAGGGTAGTGCACTGATCCCTGATGCCACGTTGAATGTTATAGGGTGGTACCAATATAGAGTTATCTATGGGAGGCGAGCACAGGATTGTTGAATCTGCAGGTCCATCAGAGTATGCAACATCTCTGTTTGCTCTCTGAGATGTGCAAGCATCTCTTACTGCATGTCCCTCTCCTTTTCTTGTTCCTTTCTCCTCTCTGTCCTTGCCCATGCTGTCTGCAAGGGTGATCCTTTTCTGATGCACCACTGGCTTGTAGGCTCTCCTGACACATGTTATCCCGAGTCCTCTTCTTTCTCCTCCTTATCTGGCTCAGGCATTCTGCAAGTTTGGAGGGGTAGATCCTGAAGGCCACAATGGCAGCAGCTGCGGATACAACACACAGGAACCATTCACAATGGAAATCGAATCTTAAAATGCTGAACTCACTCCCCTTGCTCCCCAAAAGTTGTAAGCACTACATTCTCCCTTTTGCTTGGGAGTCATGGTGAGTATGGCCTTCTGGGGGGTTGGGACATGAGGAGGGAATAGCTTGCTTGCGTGATTCAAGTTGTATAGGGCAATGGAACTGAATCCCAGCACCTTTTTCCACAGGCATGGTGATTTTAGCTGATATCTCACTCCTCAGGGTAACAGAGGCAGAGAGAGCACAGCTGTCTGGGACCACATACTGCTAGCCTGTATACAACAGTGGTGCCTGCTGACGTACTTGCTGAGTGGTATGAGAAAGTGTCTTACCACAGAGGAAGAAATAAGACATTCCTGTGACTGGTTGGATCACAGAAACCCCCTTGGGGCTGCCAACTGATGTGCCAAGACTACTTCTGCCCCTGCGTTCCCTGCCAGCTTGGGACTCCAGCACCCTGCTCCGACCCAGACCCAGGGTCTGAACCACGTGCCCCAAAGCTGCAGACTTAACTGAAAGCAACTTAAGAAGTGTTCCTGTCTTTAGCACTCAGATGCCCAACTCCCAGTGGGGTCCAAACCCCAAATAAATCCATTTTACTCTGGATAAAGCCTATACAGGGTAAACTCATAAATTGTTCGCCCTCTATAACACAGAGAGAGAGATGCACAGCTGTTTGCGCCCCCCCCCCCAGCTATTAATACATACTCTGGGTTAATTAATAAGTAAAAAGTGATGTTATTAAATACAGAAAGTAGGATTTAAGTGGTTCCAAGTAGTAACAGACAGAACAAAGTGAATTACCAAGCAAAATAAAATAAAACATGCAAGTCTAAGCCTAGTACAGTAATGAAACTGAATACAGATTAAAAACTCACCCTCAGAGATGTTTCAATAAGTTTCTTTCACAGACTGGAAGCCTTCCTATTCTGGGCACAATCCTTTCCCCTGGTACAGCCCTTGTTCCAGCTCAGGTGGTAGCTAGGGGATTTCTCATGATTGCAGCCCAATTTGTTCTGTTCCACACACTTGTATAACTTTTGCATAAGGTGGGAATTCTTTGTCCCTCTGGGTTCCCACCCCTCCTTCTCAATAGAAAAACACCAGGTTAAAGATGGGTTCCAGTTCAGGTGACATGATCACATGTCACTGTAAGACCTCAAGCCTTCATTTCTCCCAGCCTGACTCACAGGAAGGCCTGCCTGCAAACAGAGCCCTCCACAGTCAATTGTCCTGGTTGATGGGTGCCATCAAGATTCCAAACCACCATTAATGGCCCACACTTTACATAATTACAATAGGCCCTCAGAGTTATATTTCATATTTCTAGTTTCAGATACAAGAGTGATACATTTATACAAATAGGATGACCACACTCAGTAGATTATAAGCTTTGTAATGATACCTTACAAGAGACCTTTTGCATGAAGCATATTTTAGTTACATTATATTCACATATACTTTCATAAAATCATATAGAGTGCAACATCACAATTCCTACCCAGAAACTTTCGGCACAGGATTTCAGAGTACCTCCATGACAATTTCATCAAGAGGTCTACAGAGGAGTCACAGGAGATCCCTGTGAACATAAACAAATGGCTCCACAAAGCCCCCACTAGCCAACAGTAGAGGGGAATAGATAGCAGCTCTACTTCTCTTGATTGTTCCAGTAGCTCTTCTAGTGCAAATAAAAATGAGCAAACCAAAAGATATGTCCTGTCACTTTGGGGGTGCCATGCCCATAATTTCAAAATAAACTGCATACTTACCAGATGTTCCTTCCCCTGTATCAGGATTGCATGTGCTCAACTGTCTGGACTGCGGTGGAATCAATGGTGAAGATGATAGATGACAGAAGATGAATAAGGAAGTGTTACCACCTCTTCATGTAACACAAGAATGATTGGTCACCCAATGAAATTAATAAGGACCAGGTTTAAAACAAACAAAAGAACTTCTTCACACAATGCAGAGTCAACCTGTGGAATGCATTATCATAGGATGTTATGAAGGCCAAAAGTATAACTGGGTTCAAAAGAGAATTAGATAAGTTCATAGAGGATAGGTCCATCAAAGGTTATTAGTCAAGATGCTCCTGGTGTCCGTAAACATACAGCTGCCGAAAGCTGGGACTGGACAAGAGGGGATGGATCACTTGAAATTGTCCTGTTCTGTTCATTCCCTCTGAAGCATCTAGCATGGGCCACTGTCAAAGATAGGATACTGGGCTAGATGGTCTGTTGATCTGATCCAGTATGACTTTTTTTTTATATTCTTAAGTTACAAGAGAATGAGATTTTAAAATGCTGCCATTTGCGGTCAGTTTGGCTGGTGGATGAGTACAACCTCTGTTTGATGTGCGGTGGGAGGGTAGGGACATTGCTTTATATAGCATCCAGATATGCCTTATTTTCCCCTCAGCTCTGAAGAGACTAAGAATCTGCCTCTTATAAAGAGGAGATGTCTCCTCAGCCAGTAGGACCATTGTAGGATATTTCTTCTTCTTTGCTACCTTCTTTAGATCTGGGACTTTTATTTAAGGGTCTTGCAGAAGATAAGGAGCCCTCGGATTCAGGTTTGGAGGATGCTTCAAATTCCTTGACTGCCTTTGAAAAGAGGCAGTTGGCACAGAAGACTATTTTGGTACCATAATTGGGAATCAGGGCCCCATTATACTAGGTACTATACAAATACTTATTAAAAAATATATAGGCCTTGCTCTGAAGAGCTTGCATTGTAGGTTACAACAGAACATAAGTGAATGAAATAAACAAATTGGGGGGGGGGGGAGTAAAGGAGAGGTATCATTAAAGAATCAAATCTTAATATAATGAGCATTAGTCATAGCTTTTCACTTGCCGATAGTTCAGCTGTTCATTAAATGTCTGGACCAAATCCTTAAAACACGAGTAGACCTATAGGGTTCCACACAATTTCTTTTACTTCAAGAGAGACCAGTGCATGCCCCTGACTTTTGAGGTTACACAAGTTAGGTGTAGTTCCTGTTTCTTTCTGGCAAAATATCAGAGAATGATAGCGTCCGGTTTCCTTCAGCTCACTAAGACACACTTACTATTTCTTCTAAACCATGGGGATAAGTGATGCTGCTCTCTGGAAGAGATTCATTTACAACGAACTAAACATTTTCACAAATCTGTCTCACTTCACAAGCATGCCAGACGTATTTAACCAATATCTGGGCATATTCCACAATAGGCATGTCTCCACTGTAGGAAGAGAGTAGAATAGAATATTCATGTTTTTTGTTCTTCATGGCATCTCTAAAAATGTGCTGAAGACATGTCTCTGCTTCAGATGCAGCTTTTGAATGCAGATTCCGTACCTTTATAGACTCGGTGAAGTTAAGTGAATTGAATGGTGCAGCAATGGGAATTGTTTAATGTGTCCATTTTTTTTAAATCAGTGGTTCTCAATTTTTTCTGTACAGTGACTCCATTTTACATCAAAATTTGAGGTCTGCTTCCATCTAGCCCCAGAAGGGTGGTTGTGACCTCTGTGGACCTGTTCACATGTGTTTTGAGCAGGCTGAGAGGAATGTGACAAAACATAATCATGCCCACCCCACCTTCTCTTTGTGATCTGACTGCTGGCTCTGAAGTTACATCAGCAGCAAAGCTGAAAATGAAACTGGTAAACACGCTTCTTGTTGGACCTGAGGAAAAGTATACTCCTACCAAAGTAGCACATAAGTTGACATCTTGCTAGAGCATGTGACAGGAAATATAAGTGACTATGAATAATACAGTGAAACTAGCTATACATGAAATATTGTAAACAAAGTAAACAAATTGCAAATACTTTTTTCTCTATCTTTATTGTAATTTTAGGTATTAATTGTAACAAGATACAATATTTTCAATTAGAAATATGATTTTGAAGCCTACGGAATCCCGTTAAATAGCCATGAGGCACAGTATTTCTGTTTAATTGCATGTTTAAACATACAGCGTTATAGTGGGATCCTGCCAGATCTTGGGTAGGAGTGTTCTAGGAAACATCTGGATGCTACAGGAAGTAATGGTGATTCACTGGATGGCATTTTTGCTTCTTAGTTATTACTAAACTCATGTCCAAGCTTCGCATTTGGGGCACTGTCTGTTTTTCAGACAGAAGCTAAAACACAAAACCTGATGATTTGCGTTCGGGTAAAGATCCTGTGGTACTTGTAAAAGGGTACACCCTTTTACTTGCTAAATTCTAACTAGCAGAATGATTACATTTTTCTTACCTGAATTCTTCCAGCAGTTTTGACCTGCATACTGTGTTAGTTACTTCCTGTGCTGAACTGTTGTGCAATGTTCCTTTGTCCTGTTCAATAGCTTCCATGTTTCATACCAGAGTTAGGCAGAACTTCGGTGGTGGGCGAAGTGATCTGGGTTTCTTACCTACTTGACAAGGATGGCAAAGCTTAATTAGTGAATGTTTCTGAAGTATTCAGAGAACCTGGGAAAGTGATGTAAAAGTATATGAGGTATTGCAACACTTTATTTGAAAAACTGTTAGTATGCTGTTTGATTCGAGGCTTTGGTGGTATTCATGTTTGAATAGGTGAAATTAAGGTAGAGATAAAAATGAAGGTAATCTCTTCCCTTTTGAAAGTACAAACCAGCTGAAATGGGTTACTGGTTGTTAGAACTTTAAAAAAAAAAAAAAAAAAAAAGTGCTAATTTTTTTTTTTTTTTTTTTTTTAAACAACTTGCTTCCAGGCTAAGAAGTTGGGATACGTATCTTCTTCCTGGAGTGATTTTTTTTATGGTTGAATTATCTACCCCCCCAAAAATGCTGACAAATACTGAACTGGGCCAGTGCCAGAGATCACCACTGGAATTAGAAAAAATATTAAGGCAACCTTTTTCTGAGCCAAATATATGTAGAAAAATAGATTGTAATGTCAATTATGACTAATTTTTCAGTGTGCATTTTAAGTATGCAGTTAGGGGTAATCACTTAAATTGTACATTTAGAGGAACAGAATTATTTTCAGAAGTGTATTTGGGAGTAATTAATAACACTGAAAAGGGACTTGTGCCACTTACATGCCCCAGAATTTTTGTGCTTCTAAATGGTGTATACAATTTTCTTCAGCATTTCCAGGGAGAACTTGTTTGTGCTTGAAATTGCAGGTTCAACAGCACCTCTTTGCTTCTTTCAAGTAAACGATCACGGTTTGTGGTGATTTTATTTGCAGTAGCTAAATGCTGTCTTTCCTCTGTTTAAACAAGTTTTGTTTGTTCAAAGGAATACTAACACATGAAATCTTATTAACTCTATTAAAAACCTTCATTAAAAGAATATTAAGGTTTAACTGGCAATTACGCAAAAGTTATGAAATGCCAAAGTCAGGGTATGTGCACAAGCGTAACTCTTTTCTCTTGTGTAGTAGTCTTTAATTACATGATCACATGCTGTTCCTTGAATATAATGTAATCCAAAAAGTTTACAACCTTCGATATACAGGTGTAGTGCTATCTATTACAGTGCACATGTCAGATAGAGTCCATGAAAGTCATATACAAGAATATGCCATGAATGAGGCATGGATTGTGCACTTTGCAGTGCCCTGCCTCTATTTATGGCGCACACTTTTATAAAAGGCAGCTTACTAGGCTGAGGAAAATGCCTGTGTGTATATATTGAATTGTTTGAGAAATTACACGTGATTGTGTGACTTAAAACTCAAACTTTGCACACACAAGGGCAGAGTTAAACTTGTATATGCAAGTTGACCTTTGATGTTTCCTGACTTCGGGGTCCTTAATTATACAAACAAGATTTTTTAACATAGTGTTTTGAAGGAAAAGCTAAACATCAATACCTCTATTTCATGCACATTACAAGGTTTAAAGGGGAGCCTTTCTCATTAACTTAAAAGCTGTATAATTTTTATCTTATAAAGCACACTGAGGCAAGGGCTCTTTTCCTGAGCACCTAAAAGATGAGCACTGAATGTGCTAAGTTGTTCCCTTTAATTACGAAGTTGGTTCAGGCAAAAATAATTCAAATGGTAAATAAGAAAGCTCTTGTTTTGTTCTGGCTATTTACTAAATGTTTGGTTTTCAGTTTTTGTAATGGGAGCCTTTCATGAGGGCAGGGGTGGTAGATTTGTGTAATTTTTGGGGGTGCCCAGAATGGGTCCAAGTCCCACCGTCCTCCCCCAAGGCTCTGGGAAGAAGTTTGGGTGCAGGAAGGGTGCAGGCTCTGGGACGGAGTTTGGGTGCTGGGTGCAGGCTCTGGGCTGGGGGGTAGGGTGCAGGAGGGGGTGCGGACTCTGGGAGAGAGTTTGGGTGCTGGGTGCGGGCTCTGGGCTGGGACAGAGGGTTGGGGTGCGGGGTTGGGCTGGGGATGAGGAGTTTGGGTGCAGCAGGCAGGCTGCCCCGGGGCTGGGGGCCAGAGAGGAGGACTCCCCCCACCCCCTCCAGCCCCTCTCCCCGCAGGCAGCAGCAGCGTGGCGCTGCTCAGGAGGTCCAGCCCCTAAGCCCCCGCTCTGGGCCCCTGGAATTGACTCACTTGCTGGGGGGTCTGCCATGCACCTCCTCCCTCCACAGGCACATCAGCTGCCTCAGCCTGCCCCCAGCGCTGCTCCCTTGTAGCCGGAATGGCCAGTGAGGGAGCACAGTGCAGTGCTGCAGGGGGTAGCCGCTCGCTGCCCAGGGCAGACAGGGATGCTTGGGGGAGGTGCGCAGGGGCAGCAGGCAGGGCTGGGGGGTGCTCTGGGAGAGACCTGGCCCCGAATATTGGTGGAGCTGGGCCCCCTGGGCCCTGAATTTTCTGGAGCCCGGGCACCACGGGCCCATATAACTCGCTGCCCCTGCATGAGGGATCTATTTAGTTTGATTTAAGAATTTAAACAGGGCTTTGTAGGGGGGGGGGGAAACTTGGAGAAATTGTAATAGTTGTATAGCATAGCTCAAGGCCAGGATTGTATGACATGTTCACTGTTATAAAAATGGATTGATATGTTTTAATTGTTTCTATAGAGCATTTATGTTTGTAAACAGGGTCTTTCTGTGAAGAGGAAAACCAATTGGTATAGTTCAAACTTCTTTCGTAAACATTTTTTTTTACTTTGTCATCAGTTTTGTTACTTGCAAAGGTTCTATTTTGTACTAGATTCATTCATTAAAGGTACAATTAATATTGTAATATAATACATAGACTCCAGTGGTAAATACAAGGCAAACCAGTTTTTAAAAAGTTCACATGTGTGATGTCATACTCATAACTGACAATATTAAATCTGTTCCTTCAGTGATGCTGCTGTAAGATTTTGCAAAGAGAACTAGTCCGGAGGGTGCCGGAATTGAATCCACTGAGATTGTTTGTAGGGCATTGAACTGAATCTCTGATCTATACATGATATTTAATAATATAGAAATAGTCACATTTTGAATTATGCTCTTATAATTTTCTAGGTTTGGATTAGTTCATAAACCACTTGAGCTTTGTTCTTATGGTTTCACATGAATTCAGTTGTCTTATTCTGTAAGGGGACTAATCAGAAAATACATGGAAGTTAATGGAAAGACTCCTTAGGGTCTGATTCAAAGATCAATGAACAACATTTTATACAATGAAACATTCTGGGGGGAGGAATAGAATACACATAAACTAAACAAAGTTGCTAAAATTGTATGAGTGATTTTAAATGAAAGTTTGAAAGGCTTAAACATTAATAGGAAACAATTTAGTTATCCTCAACATGGTGACCTGTATTTTTAGTTTGATTTCTCATTTCAGACTACTGTAAACTGTATAAAAGACACTGATTCAGTTGGTAGCACCTCTCAGTTGGATGGAGAATATGAATATAAAACATTATCTACTATCTGTTCTTATCAGTTTAACAGCACAAAACAAAGACTAGGTGCCCCACTTGAGGTACCTTAAATGGATCTGATTTTCACAAAGTTGTGACTGCCTAAACCTTGAAAAATTAGGCCCTGCTAGTCGCTTTTGAAATTTAGGCTGCGATAAGTTACCCATATTTTCAAATAATGTTGGCAATGTACAAGGAGTACACCTTAGCCAGTCCCAAGTCCAGTTAATAAAGGAGGAGTGTTGGTGTCAGGCTGGCAGCTGTCCATAAAACTTTGCCAAAGGAAAAAAGAGACTTTTTTGTGCAATTAGTCCTTTATGAACTAGGATGTTTCCCCAGAAGTGTAGCTCTTGTGTGAGTGCTACTGCATCATTCTGGACAGATGCAGTCAAAAAAGAGAGTCTGGAAAATAAGATTGGTATCTTGGAATATAGAGCCATTAACTGGAAGAAGTATCTAGCTAGCTCAGATGTTGATGAAAAGGAAAGTACGGATTGCTTGCATTCAAGAGATCAAATGGAAGGGAGCAAAGGCAAGAGATATTGGAAAAGGCTAGAAGCTATTATACTATGGCATGTCGAACAAGAAAAATGGAGTTGATGTAATTTTAGAGAAAGTGATGTAGGAATTTGTAGTGGTTGTGGAGAGGATAAGTGACAGGATAATTTTGGTTAAGCTAGCTCTTGAAAATGGACCCCCTAAATGTTGTGTGCATATGTACTCCAAGTGGGATATGATGAACAAGAAAAAAGAGGTTTACAGGGGAGGGGAATAGACACTGTTGAAAGTGAGGAAGAATGAAAGAGTCATAACTGGAGCTGAACTTAATGGTTGTGTAAGGAGAGACAATAAATGCTTCAAAAGGTACCATGGCAGCCATGGATATGGACATAGAAATAAGGAAGGTGAAACAAGCTTATAGTCTGCCAAGCATATGATTTGGTAGTCATTAATACATTTTCACTAAGAAGGAAGAACATTTGATTACCTATAAGGGTAGTAGCATGAGGGTGCAGATAGATTACTTCCTGATAAACCAAGCTGAGCTGAAGAACAACAAAAACTGTAAGGTCATCCTAGAGGAAAGCATTTCAATTCAACACAGAAGGTTTGTTCTTGGCTATGGATACATATCGTACATGAGAAGAAATAGTCCAAAGCAATACAGAAAACCAAGTGGTGGAAACTTAATGAAGTTAGCAAAGAGTTTAAGATGAAAGTGTTGGCAAAGATCTTTTTAGAATCCTAGAAATGTAGGGCTTGAGGGGAACACAACAAGAGGTCCTGTAGTCCAGCCCCCTGCATTGAGGCAGGACCAAGTATACCTAGACCGTCCCTGACAGGTGTTTGTCTAACCTATTCTTTAAAACATCCAGTGATGGGGATTCCACAACCCCCCTTGGAAGCTCAATCCAGTACTTAACAATTCTCATAGTTAGAAAGTTTTTCCTAATATGAAATTAAAAGCACAGCAGTTTATTTCTACCTCTTATAAAAATCAACTTGTTAATTTCATTTGTTTCCTGTGAACTAAGCAAAATGTTCCTTAGAAAGTTGTTTTTCCTAATATCTATCCCTGCTGCAGAGTAAGCCCATTATATATGGTCCTTCACTGAACATGGAAAACTGTCCTCTTTGAGTCACCACAAATTGAATGAGTCACCAGTACTTCAGTCAAATATACCACCGTGTCTTATTCAGATACCCAATCCACTTCATATATTTGCATTTAGTTTAACTTATCCCTATGTTTGTGGATTTACTAAGGGTTCCAGTCACTCTGTATGAAACTATGAATACCAAATAATCTTGAAAAACATGACAAATGGGGTACCTCATGCTGAAATATGCTCACAGGGTTACTTAAAACAGAAATATAATTGATTAAATTTAGCAGGCACAGTGGTTTAGCTCTAGGAATCTAACTCCATCTTATTTGTTGTATTAATCTGCCCCATGACAGAATTCAAACTGTCATATTATTAATAGTAATAATAATTAAACTGCTAGCCTTCAATGATTGCAAAGAAAAGCTTTTGAAAATCAAGAATGACTCCCTGAATCTGTAGACATCCTGAAAAAATAGTTGTGTGTACTTCCTATTTTAAATGGTGTGTTAGTTTATCCTTAGGATTCTGAATTATGTCAATTTTTCTTTGGTGATTATTTTAGCAGACATAGCTAGTAAGTTACTTATCAATTATTGTTGCATTCAGTGGCAGATATGATGGGGAAAAAGGTACTGCAGTGAGCGGTAGCGCTCTAGAGTGCTGTCTTGTCTCACCTCCATTGGTGTATGGGCCTCCTCTCTGAGCCTGTCTAAGGGTATGTCTACACTACGAGAGTAGTTCGATTTTATTTAAATCGAATATGTGGAATCGATATTACAAAGTCGAACGTGTGTGTCCACACTAAGGACAGTAATTCGACTTTGTGAGTCCACACTAACGGGGCAAGCGTCGACATTGGAAGCGGTGCACTGTGGGCAGCTATCCCACAGTTCCCACAGTCCCCGCTGCCCATTGGAATTCTGGGTCGAGCCCCCAATGCCTTCTGGGGGGAAAAATGTGTCGAGGGTGGTTTTGGGTAACTGTCGTCATCCAACCGTCACTCCCGCCCTCCCTCCCTGAAAGCGCCGGCGGGAAATGAGTTCGCGCACTTTTCTGGTCAGTGACAGCGCGGACGCCACAGCACTGCGAGCATGGAGCCCGCTGCGACCATCGCTGCAGTTATGGCCGTTGTCAACACCTCGCACCTTATCATCCACCTTTCCCAGAGGCAGATGCTGAGAAATCGGGCGAGGAGGCTACGGCAGCGTGGTGAGGACCTGAAGTCTGAGAGTGGCACAGACCTGTCACAAAGCACGGGACCCCGCGCCGAGGACATCATGGTGGCAATGGGTCATGTTGATGTTGTGGAACGGCGATTCTGGGCCCGGGAAACAAGCACGGACTGGTGTGACCGCATAGTGCTGCAGGTCTGGGACGAATCACAGTGGCTGCGAAACTTTCGCATGCGTAAGGGAACTTTCCTTGAACTTTGTGAGTTGCTGTCCCCTGCCCTGAAGCGCAAGGACACCCGGATGCGAGCAGCCCTGACTGTCCAGAAGCGAGTGGCCATAGCCCTCTGGAAGCTTGCAACGCCGGACAGCTACCGGTCAGTCGCGAACCACTTTGGCGTGGGCAAATCTACCATGGGGGTTGTTGTGATGCAAGTAGCCAACGCAATCGTTGAGCTACTGCTCTCAAAGGTAGTGACCCTGGGAAATGTGGAGGTCATCATAGATGGCTTCGCCGCGATGGGATTCCCAAACTGCGGTGGGGCTATAGATGGAACTCACATCCCTATCCTGGGACCGGACCACCAGGCCAGCCAGTACATTAACCGAAAGGGCTACTTTTCAATGGTGCTGCAAGCACTGGTGGACCATAGGGGACGTTTTACAAACATCAACGTCGGATGGCCGGGCAAGGTTCATGACGCTCGTGTTTTCAGGAACTCTGGTCTGTTTAGACGGCTGCAGGAAGGTATTTACTTCCCGGACCACAAAATAACTCTTGGGGATGTGGAGATGCCTATAGTCATCCTCGGGGACCCAGCCTACCCGCTAATGCCCTGGCTCATGAAGCCCTATACAGGCGCCCTGGACACTGAAAAAGAACTCTTCAACTACCGGCTGAGCAAGTGCAGAATGGTGGTGGAGTGTGCTTTTGGACGTCTCAAGGGGAGATGGAGAAGCTTACTGACTCGCTCTGATCTCAGCGAAACCAATATCCCCATTGTTATTGCAGCTTGCTGTGTGCTCCACAATCTCTGTGAGAGCAAGGGGGAGACCTTTATGGCGGGGTGGGAGGTTGAGGCAAATAGCCTGGCTGCTGATTACGCCCAGCCAGACAGCCGGGCGATTAGAAGAGCCCAGCGGGACGCGCTGTGCATCCGGGAGGCTTTGAAAGCTAGGTTCCTGAGTGAGCAGGGTAACCTGTGACTATTAAGTTTGTTTACAGAGAAGCTGAACCTGCCCCCGTTTCTTTACCCAGTAAATGTTCACTATCCTCTCCAGTTACATACCCCGTTCACCCCGTTCCCCCCCTTCCAACACACGTTTAAAAATAAAATCACTTGAAATTTGTTAATGAACACCGTTTTCTTCATTACTGTTTTCGCGGGAAAGTGTTGAACCTGGGACGCAGACTGTGGTGGGGAGCGGGTGTAGTGTAGTGATGCAAAGGACGCTTCTAAACTCCAGGAATGACCGGCTCCGCACTGGTGGACTGGTTGTTTCAACGGAGCCTGCCACCCCTCCTGTTCGGGACTCTGTGTGGGGGGGCTATGTGACTTTGTGGCAGGGGGAGGACGGTTACAGATCCCCTGCTGCGTGGCTCTGTGATCCAGGATAAGGACCGCTGCATAAGATCTCTAACTGCCCTCCCCTGCCACAAAGTCACATAGCCCCGCCTCCCCTCCCCCCCCCACCACCACACAGAACATGAAAACCACCTCCCAGACTGACCAGGGTAACTAGTGAATGCAATGTGTGTGTGCCCTGCTGCTGAACCTGCCCCCGCGTCTGTACCCTGGTAAAGGTGACTGTCCTGTCCAATTACCAACCCCCTTCCCCCCCTTCAAACAGACTCTCCTCTAAAAGAACATGATGGAAACAGTAATTAACAGAAACGTATTTTTTATTAGCAACCACACATGAAACTGGGGGATGAAACTGGGACAGGGGCTTGGGTGAGGCGGGAAGGAAAGGACTTATCAAATTTTGGGGAATGAGAGCCTTCTGGTACTTGAGCAGTCTGCAGGGGTGGAGTGAGAGTTTTCAAGGACTCTGCCGCCCCTCCTTCTTGGGACTTTGGGTGAGGGGGGTATGGGACTTTGTGGCGGGGGAGGGTGGTTAGAGATACACTGCAGCGGGGCTCTGTCCTCCTGCCTCCGGTCCTGCAGAACATCCACAAGGCGCCGGAGCGTGTCCGTTTGCTCCCTCATTAGTCCAAGCAGCGTTTGAGTCGCCTGCTGGTCTTCCTGCCGCCACCTCTTCTCCCGTTCCATGTGTGATCAGTGCATTTGGGACAAGTTCTCCCTCCACTGGGTCTGCTGGGCTGCCTGGGCTCGGGAGCAGCCCATAAGTTCCGAGAACATGTCCTCCCGTGTCCTCTTCTTCCTACGCCTGATCTGCGCTAGCCTCTAGGAGTGTGATGCCAGGGTAGTTCGGGAGACAGTCGCAGCTGTGGGATGGGAAAAAGGGAGTGAATTCCTCAGAAAGATAAATTTTTGGTTGAACAAAGAACATAGTCTTTCTCTGTGAACAAGACCATGCACAGCACCTATCACATGCGCACTCAGGACAAGGTCAAATTTTCGGCCTTCGCATTCAGTGCCTGGGGTCTTGCAGTGCAGATCAGACAAGCGGGACAGGACAGCGGAATTTGGGTAACAGGCTGACATGGTAAGCCGTAGACTTGTGGCTGCTTAAAACTTTAATAATAGCACTGGCCTCCTTTCACGTTCAAAGCAATGCCAGTCCCTGCTGCCAGCAATCCGGCAAGCATGAACTCTGCCCCTGTCCCACCCCCTCGCGGCTGTCCCAGGGAAAGATCCCTGTATGCTGCTCCTCTCCCGCCTCCACCGCGTGGCTGTAAACCGCCGGTTACAGTTCTGTAAAGGAACAGGCAAGCAGTCCCAATACTAACATTCCCCTACCTAATTCAAAGCAGGTCACCATGAGCGACATCACTCTGATGAGGATTTCAGAGACAGAGAAAGAACGGATGCTTCGGGAAAGCCTGCAAAGACCAGGGCCGTATGCCGCCATGCTCTGCAAGGCGATGATACCCGAGTACTTGATTGTCTCCTGGCGCGGAAACGTTTCCTACCACGGAGGACCCAATAAGGCCGCTCTCCCCAGAAACCTGATGCAAAGGCTTTCCAATTACCTCCAGGAGAGCTTCGTGGAGATGTCCCAGGAGGATTTCTGCTCTATCCCCGGACATATAGACTGGATTTTACTGTAGCTGCACTGGCAGGGACTAAACAGTAGAGCGCCTAGGGCAAAACAATCATGCTAAACCGGACATTGTTAGATTTTTTTTTCAGTAGTTGCACTGCCAAGGACTGAAACGTTAAGCGCCTAGGGCAAAGTAATCATGAAAAACCCATTGTTAATATTGTTAATATTCTTGTTCTGTTAAAAATAAATGTTTACATGTTTAAAACACTTACTGACTGATCCTTCCCCTGATTCTGTGTCCGGGTTAACGCCTGGGGACGGTTGGTAGGGGATCTCTGTAAGGGTGATGAAGAGATCCTGGCTGTCGGGGAAATCAGCGTTGTAAGCGCTGTCGACTGCCTCGTCCTCCTCATCTCCTTCCTCATCTTCCCCGTCCGCTAACATGTCCGAGGAAACGGCCGTCGACAATATCCCATCCTCAGAGTCCACGGTCAGTGGTGGGGTAGTGGTGGCGGCCGCACCTAGGATGGAATGCAGTGCCTCGTAGAAACGGGATGTCTGGGGCTGGGATCCGGAGCGTCCGTTTGCCTCTTTGGTCTTCTGGTAGCCTTGTCTCAGCTCCTTGATTTTCACGCGGCACTGCGTTGCATCCCGGCTGTATCCTCTCTCTGCCATGGCTTTAGAGATCTTCTCGTAGATCTTTGCATTCCGTCTTTTCGATCGCAGCTCGGAAAGCACGGACTCATCGCCCCACACAGCGATCAGATCCAAGACTTCCCGATCAGTCCATGCTGGGGCCCTCTTTCTATTCTGAGATTGCATGGCCATCTCTGCTGGAGAGCTCTGCATCGTTGCCAGTGCTGCTGAGCTCGCCACGATGTCCAAACAGGAAATGAGATTCAAACTGCCCAGACAGGAAAAGGAATTCAAATTTTCCCGGGGCTTTTCCTGTGTGGCTGGTCAGAGCATCCGAGCTCGGACTGCTGTCCAGAGCGTCAACAGAGTGGTGCACTGTGGGATAGCTCCCGGAGCTATTACCGTCGATTTCCATCCACACCTAGCCTAATTCGACATGGCCATGTCGAATTTAGCGCTACTCCCCTCGTTGGGGAGGAGTACAGAAGTCGAATTTAAGAGACCTCTATGTCGAACTAAATAGCTTCGTGGTGTGGATGGGTACAGAATTAATTCGATGTAACGGTGCTAAATTCGACATAAACTCCTAGTGTAGACCAGGCCTAAGGAGGATGGGGTAGAGTGAAACGAAAATCTGCTGCTTGCTAGGCTTTTCTGTCTTCTGAGATGAAGAGGTTTCAGGGAAGAGAAACAATACTATGCTTCCCCTTCCCTGTTCAGGGTCCATTTCTAGCTTCGAACTTTAGGCAAACCACCTATAGACAGCAGTGGGAGCCCTTGGTTTTAATTCATGCATGAAAATCATGCATTCCTTGCTGCATCACATTTCCTTGTACCTCAAAAGGTCATACTGAGTTATCCCTTTTAATCTGAGATGCTTCCTTCCTTTAGTACGCTGTTCCAATGTCCCTGCTCCAATTACTGTTTAATTATGCATACACAGTAGAACAGTTTCAACAGGAGCGACTGAGAGACTGACATCAGAATATCCTTATCTCAGTGGTTAGGCGTTTCTCCTGCAATGTGGGATACCCAAGTTCAAATCCCTTCTCCAGGTAGGGGGAATTGAACCCAAGGTCTCCCAAATTCCAGGTGAGGGCTCATCTTGCCAAAAGCCAAGGAAGGAGGGCTGAAAATACTCCTCCTTTGTAAATTTTGGAAGAAGGGACCATTCTCCATCCTGTCCTCCCCTGCTGCTGCTTCACATGAAACCACTGCAACCAGGTCTGAATAGGGATCGCAGCAACCCTGAACTGGTGACTACATTTTACTTCAGCAACCTGTGCAGACTCCAGGGGCTAGAGTTCCTAAGTCACTCTCCCTAGGCTCAGTCACTCAAAAAGGAGGAGCATCCAATATCACCAATCAAGGCCGTAGAGTAACATGAATGTAGGGGGTGCCCAGTCATCTTTCTGCTTTCTCCCTGTTTAATCACTACAGGGGAATCCCTTCATCCAGGAGCTGTAGCATGGATACATAGGGCTTTTGCTGCCTTCTACCTCTTCTCAGAAAGGATCTTTTCACTTCCTCTGAGAGAGAGCTTTCCAAGAGAGCTCTTTCCTCCTCCATTCTCTCAAGGGACCTCTTCTCTGTCCCCAGTGGCATTCTTCATATTTCATTTTTTCATTTATAGGAAGTTTCCCAAAGGTTGCCAACTTCCTAACTGTACAAAACCGAACACCCTTGCCCTGCCCCTTCTCCGAGGCCCCGCCCCACTCCATCTTCCCCCCCTTCCCTCTGTCACTCGCTCTCCCCCACCCTCACTCGCTCATTTTCACCAGGCTGGGGAGGGTCCTTTTTCAACCGGGTGTTTGGCTGAAAACTGGACACCTTGCAACCCTATGAGTCTCATCTTACTCAGTCTGCTGTGTAGGATCCCCATGCTCTTCACCTTCCCTTTTCTCAGAAAACCCTGTGACAGAAGGTTAGGATGATTCTTGAAGAATGGGGTTAGTTACGATTCCCTTGTGGAACAGAAATCCTTGGGGGATGTGACAGCCCTTGTTTCTTTCGCAGTGAGCTCTTTACTGTCTGTCACTCTGTTTGGAAGATGGTGGAAAAAGGGGTGCAGATTTCTTTATTCTGTGTCCACTTTGACCAAGAACCTCCTCAGGTTCTCCAAATTGATTAGTTGATGCTTTAGTTAAAATAACATCTGTCTTTTCTTCATAGTAGAACTTTTATCAAGAATAAGAGTGTTTAACCCTGTTGTAATGACCAAATTCCAGCACTAATCAATTTTTCATAAAACTTTTTTCTGCAGTTTCAGCAGGAGAAAATATTTGTTCATATTCTTTCAACCTTAAAAACACCCCAAAACATAACATAAAAGAACACCTGCACTGTCAAAAGAATACAACACAATGGCTGCTGTATTCCCTCTCAGATCTGGCTGTATTTTAGTTATGGGATGTCCCTCGTATTAGTAGTGCTTTGGTTGAAATCTGTTAAAGATGACCAACAATGAATTTTTTTTCTTTCTGATTTATAAAGATATCATGAAAGGTTTACTTTAAAGAGATCCTTCTTTGCTTGTTTATTACCATAGAAATAGCAGGATTGTCAGCTCTGGATTTTTCTGATTTGTGTGTGTGTGTGTGTGTGGTTTAATAAATATTAAAAAATGAAGATTTAAACAGTCTGAATAAAAATACCTTCTTTCAATTGCCTAATTTCCACTCTTTGCTCTTTCAAAGTCATAATTTCTCTAGTTCTGCATTCCAACATAGTCTTCCAGAGTAGATGGTACTTGAATACACGTTAAAAAATAAACAAACCCCTCCCGCCCAAAGCCACAAAGGCAGCAACAAAATGTCTCTTTATTTGTACATAATAAAGGAACAAAGTGGACAAGCCTATTTTAAAATTGTTTCAGAATTTCTGGAAAATGCACCATGAAACAAATCATATATCTGAGATACTCTGATGATGATTTCATCCTCTGGACTGACGATTTAAACTTTCTCATAGATTTTCACCACAACTTCAACTGCCACCACCCATTCATTAAACTCTCTAGAACTTTCCCACACTAGCATCAACTTTTTTCAACACCACACTACAATCAGCTTCAGCAATGGAATCCTATAGATAAACTACATACAAGAAACCCACGAATTAGCACACCTACCTTCACAGACCCAGTAACCATCCCAGACACACTCTTATCTACAGCCAGGCACTCAGATACCACAAAATATGCTCCAAGGAGAAAGTCTGCAATATACACCTTAAAAATAACAGGAGTACTTGTGGCACCTTAGAGACTAACAAATTTATTAGAGCATAAGCTTTCGTGGGCTACAACCCACTTCTTCGGATGCATATAGAGTGAACCATATATTGAGGAGATATATATACACACACATACAGAGAGCATGAACAGGTGGGAGTTGTCTTACCAACTCTGAGAGGCCAATTAAGTAAGAGAAAAAAATCTTTTGAAGTGATAATCAAGATGGCTCAGTACAGACAGTTTGATAAGAAGCAAGTGTGAAAATACTTACAAGGGGAGATAGATTCAATGTTTGTAATGGCTCAGCCACTCCCAATCCCTATTTACCCCTGAGTTGATTGTGTCTAGTTTGCATATCAATTCCAGCTCAGCAGTCTCTCGTTGGAGTCTGTTTTTGAACACTCTCAGAAATGCCTTCACCAAACCAGAGAATCGATTGCATCATGTAACAGGCCACTCAACCCCCCCCCCCCCCCACAAGAGAACCTTCTTCAATACAGAAATAAAACCCTCTCCACCTGCACACCTCTAGTTGTCACCTACTACCCCACATTGAAACCCATACCCGGGTATCATCAAACAATTACAGCCCATACTTGATGAGGACTCCATCCTGAAAGAAATCTCTTTCCTGAACCCCCTCTTCTGGCCTTTAGGCAAGCCCCCAACCTCTCCAAGCTCATAATCATAGAATATCAGGGTTGGAAGGGACCTCAGGAGGACATCTAGTCCAACCCCCTGCTCAAAGCATGACCAATCCCCAACTAAATCATCCCAGCCAGGGCTTTGTCAAGCCTAACCTTAAAAACCTCTAAGGAAGGAGATTTCACTACCTCCCTAGGTAACCCATTCCAGTGCTTCACCATGCTCCTAGTGAAAAAGTTTTTCCTAATAGCCAACCTAAACCTCCCCCACTGCAACTTGAGACCATTACTCCTTGTTCTGTCATCTGCTACCACTGAGAAGAGTCTTGATCCATCCTCTCTGGAACCCCCTTTCAGGTAGTTGAAAGCAGCTATCAAATCCCCCATCATTCTTCTCTTCTGCAGACTAAACAATCCCAGTTCCCTCAGCCTCTCCTCATAAGTCATGTGCTCCAGCCCCCTAATCATTTTTGTTGCCCTCCGCTGGACTCTCCAATTTTTCCACATCCTTTTTGTAGTGTGGGGCCCAAAACTGGACACAGTACTCCAGATGAGGCCTCACTACTGCCGACTAGAGGGGAATGATCACATCCCTCGATCTGCTGGCAATGCCCCTACTTATACAGCCCAAAATGCAGTTAGCCTTTTTGGCAACAAGGGCAGACTGTTTACTCATATCCAGCTTCTCGTCCACTGTAACCCCTGGGTCCGTTTCTGCAGAATTGCTGCATAGCCACGCGGTCCCTAGTCTGTAGCAGTGCATGGGATTCTTCCATCCTAAGTGCAAGACTCTGCACTTCTCCTTGTTGAATTCATCAGATTTCTTTTGGTCCAATCCTCTAATGTGTCTAGGTCCCTTTGTATCCTATCCCTACCCTCCAGGGTATCTACCACTCCTCCCAGTTTAGTGTCATCTGCAAACTTGCTGAGGGTGCAGGCCACGCCATCCTCCAGCTCATTAATGAAGATATTGAACAAAACTGGCCCCAGGACCTACCCTTGGGGCACTCTGCTTGATACCGGCTGCCAACTAGACATGGGGCCATTGATCGCTACCCATTGAGCCTGACGATCTAGCCAGCTTTCTATCCACCTTATAGTCTATTCATCCAGCCCATACTTCTTTAACTTGCTGGCAAGAATACTGTGGGAGACCATATCAAAAGCTTTGCTAAAGTTAAGGAATAACACGTCCGCTGCTTTCCCTTCATCCACAGAGCCAGTTATCTCGTCATGTAAGGCAATTAGGTTAGTCAGGCATGACTTGCCCTTGGTGAATCCATGCTTTACTTTACTTTATTCCAATCCCTGTGTACTGATTAGGTAAAGAGATTTATCTTGATTTAAATAACAAAAAAGACAACTATACAAAGCCGTATTTTAATACTGCTGGACTTTTGTGTAATATTAATTATTCAGTAAGGAACTCTGACAGCCTGCCATCTACAAAAGGCTGCTTTTCCACCCTTTCATGATAGATGGAAATTCAGGCACTATAATAATACTAACACTCATGCATGAGTTAAATAAATTTTGGAAGGTAAGGCATCACCACAAAATGGGTTCCAGATGAGCGAAGTGTAATTTGGAATATGTAGCAGACTAGATGTTCACATGACCAAATTTGTAACTGCATAAATTCAAAGGTGGATCATAGATTGCAGTTACCTTTTGCACCGCCAAAAAAAAAAAAGTTGGGTTCATTGTTTTCCATCAAAATCTTTTTCCTATTGGCTATTCATTTACTTTTAAGAAGTAAAGCAAATGTTTAATGGCTTTTTTGGTAAACTATGTATTTTGTGAAATTTTCCAGACTGCAGGTGGAATTGCAGAAAATGAATAGAATTCCTGTGTCTGAGCAACTTTTTAAGTGTTTCTTTATGGTGCAATTTTTAGTGGCAGTCATGTTTGTAGTTGGATCAATTTACAGAAACCATACTGGTTCATTATCTATGTCCTACTTTTTGAATGAGCTGAGGGGTGAAAACATTATCTCCTAGAAATGCATGGCTGGAAGGGACCTCAAGGTCATCTTGTCATCCCCAACAGGTGTTTGTCTAACCTGTTCTTTAAAATTTCCAGTGATGGAGATTCCACAACCTCCTTTGGAAGCCCAATCCAATACTTAACCATCCTTATAGTTAGAATGGTTTTCCTAATATGAAATATAAAAGCACCTCTTATAAGAAATGTCTAATTAATTTTCTAGGAACTAAAGCATAATGCTCCTGAGAAAGTGAAACTTTGCTGTAAGAAGCAGAGGTATCAGTTTGATACTTTTTTTTTCTCTTTTTAAAAAAATTAAAAATTTAGAGCCTGATTTTCACCACTGCCAATCAGCCACAGTATCCTTTTTTTCAATGGAAGTTGCAGGTGCTCTGCAGTCCTTAAAATGTAAAAATTCTAAACTTTGTGTCTAATAAGCTGTTGAGGTAAAAAAAAATATTCGTTTCTCAAAATCTAAAGTTAATTCAGAAACCTAATTTTTGTTTACAGTACCTGAAAATGACGACAAAGCGGAACTTGTTTGTGCGGTTGGTGCCATGCCGCTGTCTGCGTGGAGAAGAAGAAACTGTCACTGTACTTGATTATTCTCACTGCAGCCTGGAACAAGTGCCGAAAGAGATATTTACCTTTGAAAAGACCTTGGAAGAACTCTATTTAGATGCAAATCAGATTGAGGAGCTTCCGAAGGTATGATTTTGGGGGTTGTTTTTTGTGAGGTGTATTAACCCTGTTACTTTACTACATCTATAGTATATAGCAGTGGAGTAATAATTCTAAAAGTCTGTTGTCATTGAGGGCTCTCGTAGGTGACCAACTTCCATTTTCAACTCACCAGTTTAAACTTCTTAATATGTAACTGAAGAGTTTGTTGTTTTTGCTTCTTTTCATCTTCATCACCAGTATATGGAAAATTTGATCATTACCCTGCCTGAATCATTTTTGAATGTTACTATGCTAGGCTCTTTAAAGGTTGACTATTTTTCACATTTATAGCTTTTGTAACCAATGGAAGTCCAAGCAATTGATACCAAAGAGGAAGTTACTCAGTTTCTTGTTTATCCCAAATAAGGTAGCCGCTTACAGTTCATTAAGCCCACTGGACTTCAGTGGGAGCAATTAAGCCAACACTACTACTGATACTACTAAGAGCTTGTCTACGCTTACCGGGGGATTGACGAGCGGCGATTGATGCATCGGCGGTCGATTTAGCGGATCTAGTGAAGACCCGCTAAATCGACCGCAGATCGCTCTCCTGTCAACTCCTATACTCCACTGGATCGAGAAGAGTGGGCCGCCGACATCACGTAGTGTGGACCCCGATCTAAGCTATGTCGATTTGAGTAGCGCTATTCACTATAAGGCATTTTCTTCGGCTCTCAAATAATTTTTATGGCTCTTCTCAGCTCCCTCTGAGTTTTTTCCAACATGTGGATACCAGAACTGTATGCAGTATTCCAGTATCTGTCTCACTAATGTGACCTGTGAATCATAGACTCAAATATTGAGAAAGGGAAAGGTAGAAGGAGACTCAGGAGCATTAAAAATATAGGAGGAAATATATATAAATTAATATTATGTCCCCAAGAAACTGACATAACTTAAGTTAGAAAAATTTCTTGGTAGCTGCATAGCATGTCTTCTTCCAGCTAAAGAGGAACACCCCAGAGTTAGAACCAATCTTTCAAGCTAGGCAGGCTTCTGCCTACATCAAGCTTACTCAGTCTTTCAAGGTTGTAACAGACATCTGTCTAAGGCTTGATCTACACTAACCCCCCAAATCGAACTAAGGTACTTCGAACTTCAGCTACGTGAATAACGTAGCTGAAGTTCGAAGTACCTTAGTTCGATCTTACCTCGGTCCACACGCGGCAGGCAGGTTCCCCCATCGACTCCACGGTACTCCTCTCGCCGAGCAGGAGTACAGCAGTCGACGGCGAGCACTTCCGGGTTCGACTTATCGCGTCCAGACAAGACGCGATAAGTCGAACCCAGAAGTTTGATTGCCAGCCGCCGAACTAGCGGCTGGGTATAGACGTACCCTAAGATAACCTCCCAAAGCTTGATTGATGTTACCTACATTTTTTTTTTTTTAAATGTATCCAAAAATTTTAAGACTAGAGTAGGCTTTATCTACCATAGCCCCTTCCCCAGTTGGCTTTGGCCAAAATGGTGTCTTCCAGCTAACAATAAGCACTGAAACTTCCTAAAGCTGCAAAAGAACTCAATTACCAGTACAGCTTCCTGGGGGTAAATCTGTTAGCGGAAAGGATAAATCATTCCTGCACAAGCACATCTTATAGTTGGCTTCCACACTCCCAATGATGGATCACTGTATCAAAATACAGAAGATGAAAAAACAAAATTTTAAAACTTTTCACTTTTGTAAACCTCTCCCCCACTGCCTGTGCCATATGTTTTTCATTCTTTTCACATGAATAATTAGATAAATTTAGTATGATTTTTAAAATCTTATATAGCTATTTGCATGCAGGGATGAGCTTTTGAGCACATTGTCTTGTTGGAAATAGTAAGAAAAAGGAATGACTCCAAAAGATGTATGCCAGCCAAAGCACCTATCCAGTACATTACCCAAGGAAATCTAACTCATGAAAGCACTGATGGTGCAAGCTAGTTGATTTGTAACGCGCCCATATTTCTGAATAAAAGGTTCTGTGTCACTACACAGGCTAGAGTTAGTCTCTTGAATAATTCATCCTCCAAACTTATGGTTTGGGTGTTATGTGAACATCACATTCCTGGGACTTGTTCCGTGATTTGTGGTTGAAATAATGGTTTATTATGTGAGCAATGCAATCCAGTGACTTCTCGCTCATACTCATGGCAGTTGTTGTGGCAGTCACTAAAAAGTTAAAGTAAATCTTATCTAGTCCAAACACATTCTCACTGTTTGGCCAGTGCTTCCTCAGAATTCTGTTTAAACATAAGTGAGGGGGAAATGTTGCAAAAGAGAACATAATGAGTTGTGACTTACTCAAGATTGTCAGGAACCAAATCGTCAACACCAATGTTATGCACTATTTGATGACAGATGACAATATTAATCTTTGGAGGAATTATTGTCCATGGACAATGGATTATCTCTGGCCTACCTGTCATCTCCTATTTGCTATCGAACATTGACCCTTGCCTCTGATCCTCAAATTGTCTTGACTGCCCATTTGTAAAGTTTTCCAACAGGTATTATCATGCTTTCTCCCATGTGGGAAGAACTCCCCGTAAATACCCACGAAATCACTTTGTAGTCCTTCTTCAAATCCTTCCTTAAAATCTACTTTGCTGTGATATGTACAAAAACCTTGACAGTGATTAGGCGGCCGGAGTGCTGTGACCACTGCTTAACATGCTGGTCAGCATCATTCCATTGTTTCCTTGTGCTTTCCCCCTCAACTTCATCTCTTTGTATTCACCAGCTTTCTCTTGTCTTATAGATTGATTGTAAGCACTTGGGAGTAGGAGCCATCTTTTCATTATATGTTTTGTACAGTGCCTAGCAAAGTGGGGCTCTGGCTCTAGTCACTACCCCAATACAAATAATTTTTGTTAATATTGTTAATGATAATGTTTACAGAGGTCATTGGCTGTCTATTCTCTTAAATTAACCCATGCAGATATATGCACAGTCAGACTATCCTGCTGGTCTTGATAACTTCAAAATGTTAGTCATTTCCCCTTCCCCCCACCCCCATTAAATTTCTTTAGTCTTACCTTTGAGGGAGGGGGAAATAAGGAGGCTGCATAATTTAGATTTATTTTAAATATATTTAATTTAGATGAACTTCATCCCTTTTTTAAAAATTAACACTGATCTGTGTGGGTGTTAAAGCTTGTGTTCCAGAATGGATGGTTTTAAATCCAGACTTCAGTTGTTTTATTTGTGGAAGCAAGTGTAATTGCTGTAGAAGAGGGGAATGTTGTTATGGCTGCTTAGTGCTTTTGTTTTTGGAACTCTGGTGTTCTCAGCAGTAGTAGAGAGTGCAGCCTGCTAATTTAGCAGACTTTGATGTTCGTAGAGAAAGACCACAGGCACAGTTTGGTGACAAAGGTGCTTGGCCAGATTTATTGCCCTTAAGGCACAGTTCTAACAAGCTGCACAACTTGCCAAATTCATTAACACATGAGTGCACTATGGCAAGGAGTGGCTCAGTTATCAGGAATTTTTGCTGTCCCCTCACCGACGCAAATGGTGATATTTATAGACTGAGACAAACAACTGGGATAAACAACTTAGGTACCACTTTACCTACCACCTTACGTGTTTTGTGACATTTGTTTGTTATCTCCACTTGTTTCTGATATCTTGGAGAAAACATTTCTATTTATCCATCTTATTTTGTACTAGATTGGGGTATATTTGTACTAGCCTTCTAAAATATATTTATGTAAATATTTAATGCCTAGTACACTAGCAACAACTTTGCAATGTAACAAACAGTGAACTTGTAAGCATTTACTTTAATACATGGCCTGACTTTGGTTTACAGCCTCTGATGCAGGCTTCAAATTTTGCACCAGAGCTAGTGCTCCAGGCTCTCTCTCTCTCTCTCTCTCCCTCTCCTACAATTGCTTCTGCTTTTTTTATTTATAGGTTTGAGAATTGTCGGGCATTTTGACTCTGAAACGTGAATTTTAGTATTCCTCATTACTACATATTAGCTCTAGCTAATGATTTCTGAAGCATTGGAAGATGTTTGTAGAGAGCATCTAACAAGTGTTTGCCACACTTTGCTGGCTCTAGACAGTTACAGCTTTTCACTGATGCACATTTTGTAATTCAGTAATTCACTAAATTTAAAACAAAAATTGTTTCACAAATATCCTGTTTTTCTAGTGAGAAGGTCAGAAGTTAAAAAGGATTAAAAACAAAAGATATATACAGAAAACCGAAAGATGCTCAGTCACTTTTTTCTTTGTTTCAATAGCAACTTTTTAACTGTCAATCCCTGCACAAGCTGAGTTTGCCAGACAATGATCTAACAACATTGCCAGCATCCATTGCAAATCTCATTAATCTCAGGGAACTGGATGTCAGCAAGAATGGTAAGTTATTTTATTTGTTATTACGTTTTAGAGGAGCGAAAGGGCAAAACAGTATGAATATACAGAATCGCAGAGGCAACTATTATTACTTTCAGAAAACACTTGTCTTAATATTAAATATAAATCACCAGCCTAAGTGACTGTCAAACTTGCTGTATGGAAACACGTTGATTGTAATGTGTCTGTGTGACATTTATTATTTTCAGAGGTATAAAAAATAAAATAAACTGTTTAGTTTGAACTTTGTGGTTCAGTACAAAAAAAAATTGATAGAGGAATGAAATACACTGATCCTGCAAACTTAAACATACACACACTGAACTGCACCACCACGAGTTGGTTCATTTATTTTAAGTGGCCAAATTGCAAAGCATGTGCATAATTGTTTATAGGATCGGGGCTGTAAGTAGCAATCTGAAGTCTGAAATACTGAGATCTAAATCTTGTGACTGGTAACAGGCAGAGAATAACCAGGAGTTTGTAATAATTATCATTAGTGGTTTACTGTATATAGTTTCAGCAGTGGATTCCATTTGCTGAATCCAAATATAAATAGTTTATTTTGCTTAATATTAACAAAATTAAATGCTGTACACAGCTAATTCTTAGTGTAAAAGGAAAGTCAGAAATTTGAATGTTCTTTATTGGATTTTGTGGGGGGGGGGGTTAATTTTTTTTTTTTTTTTTTTTTTTTTTTTGGCCAAATTGGTAGTTTTGTGCTAACAGGAGCAAATTCAAACATTTCATATTGTCAGGGCCGGATTAACGCAGGGGCTTTAGGGGCTGCAGCCCTGGGCTAAGGGGGGCCCTGGTGCAGCAGGGCTCAGGCTGCCTGCATGCCATGGCCCCACACTGCTCCCAGAAGCGGTCGACTGCTGGCATGTCTCCGCGGCCATGGGCCCAGGAGGCAGCTCTGCTCACTACCCCCGGCCAATGGGAGCTACAGGGGCGACGCTTGTGGGCACGGGCAGCACACGAAGGCACGCTGTCCCCTCCCCCAAGGGGCGCGCAGAGATGTGCCAGCAGCTGGCTGCTTCTGGGAGTGGCGTGGGACTATGGCAGGCAGCCAACCTGCCTAAACCCTGCTGCGTCGTCGGCCGTCGTCGGCCGGGAGCCGCCTGTGGTAAGCGCCTCCTGGCTGGAGCCTGCACCTTGCACCCCCTCCAGCACCCCACCCTCCTGCCCCAGGTAAGAATCCCCTCCTGCACCCAAAATCCCTCCCAGACCCTGCACCCCTTCATGCACCCCAACCCCATGTACCAGGTCAGAATCCCCTCTTGCACCAAACTCCCTCCCAGAGCCCGCACCCCTCACCCTCTTCTGCACCTCGACACTGCCCCAACCTGGAGCCCCCTCCTGCACCCAAACTCCCTCCCAGAAAGAAACTAATATAACAGCTGTTCTAAGGTAAGAAGTAGACTATTTTTAATTAACTTAACTAAATTCTACATGTTTTAAGACTGAAATGTAACCACAGAACGGCTATGTTAATTAAAAGGCAAGTTTAGTATAGCGTTAATAGCCTCGATGCCATAATTGTGATCACTTTGTTTTAAATTAGGAAAAAGACTTGTATATGGGACCCCACAAAATCTAATAGCCCCGGACCCACAGGAGAGTTAATCCAACCCTGCATATTGTTAGCAGACTTGTTTTTCTTGTTTATAGGAAAAAGTGGTGTGCCTGATCAGAAACTAAGTTGTTGCGGAATACAGTACAGTATCACCTCATTAATTCACTTTAATGATGGGAGACCTATTGCAGATTAGCATATTTTGCCTTAATTAACATTCTCGTACATTGCATAGCAATTAAAAAATAATAATTACAACAGGAAGTTGGATTTACCACAATCACAGTGAAGTTTTCTCAGCTTGGATTAATGATTTTGTTTGAATGTTTTTGTTAATAGTTTTCAAAGCCCGAGCAAAGTTGTTGCCTTTCCAGAGAATGAATAAAATCATCATTTAATCTGAAGCTTGGCATTCAAAGGGGTAAAACTACAGGATATAGAATGTTTATTACAATATGCAAACATAGCCAAATAGGAGGATAAAATTGATGTTGTGCATATGAAGCCTGCTATGGAAATTGTAGAGGTCTGTTTTGTACATATCATCTCTTTCCTGAATGTCTCTAATAAAGTCCAGAGCTCTAAAGAAAGGAGAGATCCAAGTGTCACATTAGTCATGTTAGAGTATTCTGTATATTTAAGCTAGTTATTTCTGCACAATTCCATAATCTGGTTGTATAAAATTTATTGCTTTATTTGGACGACATGTCCATTCATCCAACTGTAACTCCACAGAGTTACAAAAGGGTTCCTCTTAAAAAAAATCGTGTTGTGGAAATACTGGTTTTTCCCTTATTGCTCTTTGTGACCAGCTTTATATTTGAGCTATTTTATTATTAATTTTCTAATGAACACAGCATTTTTATTGAAATATAGTAACTTGATTGTTATTACTCTGTTCCTGGTACAAGTGAATTAATAGTGTTAACTAAATAAGACCATCCTTAAATACTTTCACTATGACTATGATAAGTTAAAAGAAGTGTTCTGTCTAGCCTGAACTGCTGAAAGGAATAACTGTTTCCAGTATAGCAGTTATTAAATGATATTTAAATGAATCAAAAGGTTTTCTTTGTTTTAGTATTAGGGCTAAAAAATTACTCAGCTCACAGACAAGGGGCAACTGATCAGTTACCAGCTGTAGAGAGTTATCCATCCAAAATAATGCAACCTTTAACTAAGCGTACAAAGATCTGCTCAAAGAACATTTGTTACTGAGGCATAAAGTATTTTAAGAAGGCAGTAGCTGTATAATTTAGTATCTCAAACTGTGAAATAACTTTTTTTTTTTTTTTTTTTTGTATTTTAAATGTTATGGGAGCAGTAGTAGCTACTTCATAGTTAAGACTGAAGTTAGCTTCCTATCATAAAACCTAATTTTCAATCACTCACCACAATTTGAACTCTTCCATCCCCAACCAAAAAATCCCCACCAATCTTCCTGAAATTTTACATGCTACATTTTATCCTCGGATAGACTTTTCCTGGGAAGCTTGATAAAAACCAGAAAAGGAGTTTGTCTCTCCCCTTTCATCCTGGCTGGTGAGATAAGTTCCCTCCATAATGTGTGATAAATTTGAAGCTGTCCCAGGCTTTTCAATTTGCTATGTAAAGAAAGGGGGAGATTCCCCCCCCCCCCCGGCCTTATTTTCCCTAGCTGCAGTTACAGCAACAGGGGAAGTTCTGTTGTCTCCCCCTTGTATCTTCAAAGCTTATTCCTGGCAATTGGCTACATTTTCATTGTAAATATTAAACATGTTTCAATGTTTATACCAACCAATGAGAATGAATCTTATTCAATCAAAAAATATGATTACATTAAATGATTTAAATCAAGGTTTCCTGTTGTCTAATTTAAATAATTTAAATTGGGGATTGATGTAAAATTTGATTTTAAATCTACCCTAAGGCTAGGAGGCCCAAAATTTGATTTACTTGTACTTTTATGCTTATATATATGTAAGTAAGCATAAACCCCAAACCCCTAAAATGTACCTTTTTTCTAAAAGAAGACAGCAGTCCAACATTCATCAACAATCCTGATAGGACAAACCAGTATATATGTACAATTAAGACAAGACAAATTGGTAAGGAAAAAAATATTTCAGAACTTTCAAATAGTGCCTAAAAAGCTTTGTAAAATTCAAGCGGTGGTGGTGGTGTGAGGGGTAATCTTGGTGTCCTCCAGTAAACCATCACCAGGATAGTGTTTGGTGGATCATTAACATCATATACATTCTGGGAGGCAATCTTACTGGTTTTGCCAACTCAGGGTAAGTTCAAATAGGAATGGGTGAATCCAGTGGAGACTGAGATTTTGTGAGACTTAATGAACTTTAAAAAGTATCTTACAAATTTGAAAAATGTATATTAACTCCTTTTCTCCATAAATGAAACTCACGTTTTTAAGGCATAATCAATAAAAACAAACAAACATGTTTTTCTAACAAGGGAAATTTGTGCTATGCGAACAATGGTGAGGAGATCCAATGAAAGATTTACTATCTATATCTATATATAGTTGTTTTTCTGTCCAGTCACTTAGGCCATGTCTGCACTACCATTTAAGTTGGCAAAACTTATGTCGCTCAGGAATGTGGGAAAAACATCCCCCCTGAACGACATAAGTTTCACTGGCATAAGCACCCTTGTGCACAACACTGTGTCAGCAGTACATGCTCTCCTGCCAACATAGCTACCACCACTTTTTAGGTTGTTTTATTATGTTAATGGGAGAGCTTTCTCCTATCATCATAGAGTGGCTACACAAGCAAACTTACAGCGGTGAAGCTGCATCAGTACAGATGTGCCGCTGTACGTTTGTTAATGTAGACGTGGCCTAAAATAAGCTTGGGTTAATGTACAGTTTCCTTAGGGATGAGGTAATTACTATATGTGATGAAAATACTATGCCACAGATAAAATGCAGTAAAATATGTATTCAGGCTCATGATGCAGGCCATCCTCCTATTGTGCATGTGTCTGGCAACAGTGGTATTATTTTCTTCCCTGTGCCTGCCATGGCACTTCTGAGACACGATGTAACCCTAATGTAGGCCAAGATTCAGCAAAGCACGTAGTCAGGTGTGTGCTTAAATGCCTTGGTGAATTGGGATCTCATTTTACTTGTATCTCTAATTCTTCCACCCACTGAAAAGCAGACAATGATTAATTTTGTCACAGATTATTCTAATTGATCCATCTGTATTTAATCTTTTAAACATTTTGGTAAAGTAGAAATGTTTTCTGAGACAGAGTGTAATTGAAGTTACAGAGAATGGGCCAATGCACACCCCTAACTGACAAGGCACAATGAAAAATTAGGTGAGGCACCACACTCATCAAATAGAAGAGGCGCATGAGCAATTAAACTAACACAGTTATTGAGGCTTGAATATTTTATAATGGTTGAATGTTTGTACAGCACCTAGCCCAATAAAGCCCTGATGCTGACTGGGATAAACAAAACACAGACCCTGCAGTTAAAGAGCCTAAACTAACAATAACATACAAACAATATATAAGCAAAATATTGTCATAGTTACATATATTGGATTTCCCCAAGCCATTATTTTCTCTCTTCCCCCATCCCTCCAGGACTGCCCTGACCCATTTCTCTCTCCAGGGGCCTCACCCAACTATCTCTACCAGTGCTAATCCAGCATGTCCTCCTTCCACTCTGCAAATCCCACATGTTTTAGTTTGTTCTTAACCCTTCCTATTTTGTTACCGCTACTTTTTGGTTTCTTCTAATGCCTTATGTCTCACTCTTCCTTTAAATGTCCCTCTCTAATCACCAGGAAAATGCTTTTAGCCCCTTCTACTTTCACATATAGTTCAGTTCAGTTTTGCATGTGGACATCGGAGGTTCTGAAAGCAACCTGAATGTCCTGAGTCTCTGATGGCGTGACACTCCCCATGCTCTGCTGCTGCTGTTGCTGCCATTGCCTCAGTCTCTGCCTTCCTGGGGGAGTAAGGACCTTATGAGTAACATATCTTGTCATTGCCAATTTCATTACACAGTGACTCAGTGTCTCCATCCAGAATACACTTGTGTAATTAAATTTTGTTCAGCTCACTTTCAAAAACATCATATGCTCATGTTTAGGGAGCAATCTGGATCCTGGTCTCTTATTTTTGTGTGAGGGATAAAGGTATTAATTTAGGATTAGAGCCAAGGAGTTCCTAAATGGTTTCTCAATGACCATTAAAACTCAGTGAGGATTTTGTGACCCATGTTGTTGTTGTTTTTGAAATAAACACCAGCTGTATGGTTTTTTGGTTTTATTGTGAAATTAGTAAAAACAAACTTAGTCACTTAAACTTGTCACTAAAACTAAATACTAAAAATATTTCTATTTATCTAAGAATTAGCAATACAATTAGCGAATTGGAGTTAGAACTGAACTTGAGTTAATAAATCAACCAATTGATGACCATATGGAATGGATTCAGCAACTGACCAAAGCGTTAAATTAACACAATCGAGATTTAAATCATGAAGTTGGCATAAGGCTTGATTAACTGGTATCACTGGAAACTTAAGGAGGCACCATCTACTTCCCTGCCCTTGGAAATAATGCTGAGTTCCCTTCAAAGCTGCATATTACCAGATGATTTTCACCATTGGCTCTTTCCCCATCTAATTTATTCACTGTGGTACAGCGTGGTTGACCACCTCCAACTGCCCCTTTATGGGCAGAGAGTGTGAGGTAATATCTTTTAGTGGACTAACTTGTCTCTCTAATATCCTGGGACCAGCATGGCTATTGCATACAACAGTTTCTGCAACATTCTTATGGCCCAGGATAACACAAAGTGCTTTGAAGTAGGATTTACTTAAAATCTAAATATACACATGCTATTTCTTTGATAGTCACACACTCATTCACACTTTAAAAAGTGCAGAGGAAAAATAAATAATATTGTGGATGTCTCCACTAAAGAAAAAAAAAAGTGTTACTTAAAAAAGAAGTCTCTTCAGCTTGCATGATCTTAGCTTCAGGGCTAGGACTGCAGTTCAAGAATCAGATGGTGTCATCTGGTTGGTATCTCATGCCGATGGGCTTTCTTGGGCTCTTGGCTAGACCAGCTGGCATGGCCTGTGAAGTCTTGGTCTCCTCCTTCCTTCAGCTAGCTTCAGGACATAAGACACACCTTCTTCCATGTTTACTTCGATCTTTAAGGTTGCAACTTCTGGGTTGCTCCACCCCATGACAACTCACTGGAAATCTTCAGAGCAAATTGGGATTACAGGCCTCATACCCCAATAACATGATCCACTCAGAGTTGTGGGGTGAGCAAGCTGACTTTTAGATCATCTGAAAAGTGTTTTACTGACAGTTCTATGATACAATATACCACCAACTGCAAGTACAGGTGTCCTGATAATACAAAAAACATGGAATCAGTAGGGGATGATTTAGAAGTGCTGAAAACCACATCTCTTAAATTTGGGGTGCCAGTTAAGAGATGCAGCTGGTCACATTCCTCCTTAGGCTTCTACATGCTTTGTGCAGGATCAATGGCTATTGTTGTTGTTCTTAATCTTCACCCATACTTCCAGTCATGCATATTTTCACTCAGCATTTAAAAAAATATTCGGGGCCTTGTTGGCAACATAGGGGAACTTTACTATTTTAGCTTGGTAAAAAGTCACTTCTTTGAAACAGAGCTCTCTTAAGCAATACAATTAAAGGTGGTTACAAAAACTTCTTCTATTTTCTTGTATTGAATAGGCTTAGGTCAGATTGGCCTATTTAGCTCACATCTGTCATGCTAAACATCTACTCAGAATATACTTGTTAGTGGATAATTTTGCAATCTAAGAGAAGGTGACCATGATTTGGTTTCTTAATAGTATTGGACTGGACAGGTGTTTAATATCCTTACATGGTTAATTGAAGTATAAGCACACTATTGCAGGCATGTAATGCTATACCTGTGGCTGGATTTGCTGAGCAGAAATTTGTCATTTCATCAAAGGTAGATTTTTGAAATTTTGAGTAGCAGGACCGCTAGGAAATGTACTGAGGAAACAAGGCAGTAGAAATTGTTATAAAATAAATAAATAAATCTCCTAGAGCTGGAAGGGACCTTGAAAGATCATTGAGTCCAGCCCCCTGCCTTCACTAGCAGGACCAAGTACTGATTTTGCCCCAGATCCCTAAGTGGCCCCCTCAAGGATTGAACTCTCAACCCTGGGTTTAAGTATCGGGGTAGCCATGTTAGTCTGTATCTACAAAAACAACAAGGATTCTGGTGGCACCTTAAAGACTAACAGATTTATTTGGGCATAAGCTTTCGTGGGTAAAAACCTCACTTCTTCAGATGGGTTTAGCAGGCCAATGCTCAGACCACTGAGCTATTCCTCTCCTCCAACTATGTTTTGTGCAGTGCTTAACTAAACAAAAAATGTTTGCTCTGCTAACACTATTCTGTCCTTCATGTGCACCTAAGTTCAGAAAAGTAGAGAATCTTGAACCTTGGGTCTGTTAGTGTTGCAAGCGCATAATGTGTCATTTTTAATATAACTTGTAATGTCAAGATCTTGGCTATAAGATGTGGATCGAAGCAGAGTCCTGGCTTGAAGGGGGCTTGATGACCATCTGGACTAAACCTTGTTAAGGCTAGAAGCAGCAGTTCATACTATTATCATGCCATAGAATCAGTTGGGAATCAGGGTTGGGAGCTGCACCGGGTCAGAACCAAGTCAGTCAGCTGAGGTAGAGTGAATGGAACAGAGGCAGGGCAAGCGATGACAGGAGCAGAGCAGGGGACCAAAAACCAGGACTAGGAATGAGGCAAGGTGTCAGGAGCAAGGCTGGGGCCGGGAACTAGGAGCAAGGCAAGGTATCAGAAGCACACAGAGGGGTCTGTTGCAGCAGCAAGCTGGGGATCCGCCGGCTTGCACAGACAGCCTCTACGTGTTTTCCTTAGGCCTTAAATACTGTTCCTGGGTCACTCAGGAAATGCAGTAGGTACTGACAGGACATCTAGTCGTGCTTGAACCCATAGGGCTCATAGACTGTCATTGCCTCTTTGCCAGAGCTGTTGGGTGGTGGTGTTGACACAGCAGCTTGCACACACTCAATAACAGAATAATAGAATTGTAGTGCTTCAAGAGACCTGACGAGGTCATGTAGTTGAGCCCTATGCTGAGTCAGGATCAAGTACACCTTAACCATCCCTGACATGTGTTTGTCCAGCCTGTTCTTAAAAACCTCCAGTCATGGGGATTCCACAATCTCCCTTGAAAGCCTATTCCAGAGCTTAACTATCCTTATAGTTAGAACAGGGGTGGGCAAACTACGGCCCTCGGGGCTTTGGATCCAGCCCGCAAGATTGCCCCCCGTGGCGCTGTGGGCCCCGCGCCACTCTCAGAAGCGGCCGGCACCATGTCCCTGCGGCCCCCGGGCGGGGGGCAGAGGGCTCCGTGCGTTGCCCTTGGCTCCAGGCACCGCCTCCTGCAGCTCCCATTGGCCGGGAACGGGGAACTGCGGCCAGTGGGAGCTTCGGGGGAGGTACCTGGAGGCGTGGCAAGAGCAGCGCATGTGGAGCCCTTCGCCTCCCCTCCCCCAGGGGCTGCAACGCTTCCTGGAGCGGCGCAGGGCCGGGGACAGGGCAGGCATGCAGGGAGCCTGCCCTGGCCCCGGTGCGTGCCACTGCCACCCCGGAGCCGCTTTAGGTAAGCGGGGCCAGAGCCCGAACCCTTACTGCACCCCGCCCCCCAACTCCCTGCCCTAAGCCCCGTGCCTGCACCTTGCACCCCTTCTGCACCCAACTCCCTGCCCTGAGCCCCCTCGTACACCTGCACCCCAACCCCCTGCCCTGAGCCCCCTTATACACTCCACACCCCTCTTGCACTCCACACCCCATGACCTGAGCTCCATGCTGCACCCCAACCCCCTGCCCTGAGCCCCCTGCCGCAGTCCCCACCCCTTCTGCACCCCTGCCCTGAGCACCCTCCTGCACCCCAACTCCCTTCCCTGAGCCCCCTCATATGCCCCGCACACCTTCTCTGCCCCAATCCCTTGCCCTGAGCCCCTTCCTGCACACCGCACCCCCTCCTATACCCCATACTCCCTCCCACACCCCAACTCCCTGCCCCAGCCTTGCATACAATTTCCCCACCCAGATGTGGCCCTCGGCCCAAAAAGTTTGCCCACCCCTGAGTTAGAAAGTAGGATTGTCAAGCAATTAAAAAAATTAATCGCGATTTATCACACAATTAATCATGCTGTTAAACAATAGTAGAATACCATGTATTTAAATTTTTTTGGGTGTTTTCTACATTTTCAAATATATTGATTTCAATAACAACACAGAATACAAAGTGTACAGTGCTCACTCTATATTTTTTATTACAAATATTTGCACTGTAAAAAACCAAAGAAATAGTATTTTTCAATTCCCTCATTACAAGTACTGTAGTGCAATCTTTGTCATGAAAGTTGAACTTACAGATGTAGAATTATGTACAAAAATAACTGCATTCAAAAATAAAACAATGTAAAACTTTAGAGCCTACAAGTCCAATCAGTCCTACTTCTTGTTCAGCCAGTCGCTCAGACAAACAAGTATATTCACATTTGTGCGAGATAATGCTGCCCCCTTCTTGTTTACAATGTCACCTAAAAGTCAGAACAGGCATTTGCATGGCACTGTTGTAGCCAATGTCGCAAGATATTTATATGCCAGATGCGCTAAAGATTTATATGCCCCTTCATGCTTCAACCACTGTTCCAGAGAACATGTGTCCATGCTGATGACTGGTTCTGCTCGATAACAATCCAAAGCAGTATGGACCGACGCATGTTCATTTTCATCCTCTGAATCAGATGCCACCAGCAGAAGGTTGATTTTCTTTTTTGGTGGTTCGGATTCTGTAGTTTCCGCATCAGTGTGTTGGTCTTTTTAGACATCTGAAAGCATGCTCCATACCTCGTCCCTCTCAGATTTTGGAAAGCAGTTCAAATTTTAAAGTTTGAGTCAAGTGCTGTATCTTTAGAAATTTCACATTGGTAACTTATTTGCGTTTTGTCAACTCTGCAATGAAAGTGTTCTTAAAATGAACAACATCTGCTGAGTCATCATCCAAGACTGCTATAACATGAAATATAGGGCAGAATGTGGGTAAAACAGAGCAGGAGACATACAATTCTCCCCGAAGGAGCTCAGTCACAAATTTAATTAACACATTATTTTTTCAGTGAGTGTCATCAGCATGGAAGCATGTCCTCTGGAATGGTGCCGAAGCATGAAGGGGTATACAAATGTTTAGCATATCTGGCACGTAAATACCTTGCAATGCTGGCTACAAAAGTGCCATGAGAACACCTATTCTCACTTTCAGGTGACATTGTAAATAAGAAGCAGGCAGCATTATCTCCCATAAATGTAAACAAACTTTTTTCTCTTAGTGATTGGCTGAACAAGAAGTTGGACTTTAGACTCTAAAGAAGTAGGCTTTAAAGTTTTACATTGTTTTGTTTTTGAGTGCAGTTATGTAACAACAATAAAAATACATTTGTAAGTTACACTTTCATGATAAAGAGAATGCACTACAGTACTTGTGTGGGGTGAATTGAAAAATACTATTTCTTTTAACATTTTTACAGTGCAAACATTTGTAATACAAATAATGTGATCGCTGTACACTTTGTATTCTGTGTTTGTAATTGAAATCAATATGTTGGAAAATGTAGAAAAACATCCAAAATATTTAATAAATATCAATTGGTATTCTATTGTTTAACAGTGCAATTAAAGCTGTGATTAATCACAATTGTCTTTTTTAATTGTGATTAATTTTTTTCAGTTAATCACGTGAGTTAACTGTGATTAATCGACAGCCCTATTAGAAAGCATTTCCTAATATCTAACCTAAATCTCTATTTCAGCAGATTAAGCTGAGTACTTCTTATCCTATCCTTCAGTGGACATGGAGAACAACTGATCACTTTATAAGTCTTTAACTTATTTGAAGACTGTTATCAGATCTCTTTCTCCTCTACCACCCAACCCCCTCATAGTCTTTTCTCAAAACTAAACATGCCCAGTTTTTTTAACCTTTCTTCAAGGTCAGGTATTCTAAACCTTTTATCAGGTTCATGCTGCAGATTTTAAGCTTATGAGATTTGTTAAAGGTTTTGGGGTGCAGTAGTACCATTTTCATTCTGTCTTTATTGTAAATGTTTAATGTGAATGGTGAAAACTAAGCCAGTGAGCAAATAGAGACTGTCCTCATGTCACTGGTGAAAAGGGCACTTGCCTGCATGACCATGATTTGTACAACTTAATATACATTGGGAATTTCCACAAAAGAGAAATAGTGCACCATGGTTTTATGAAGTGAAAGTGACTTGACTTTTTCTTCTGTGGAAAATGGCATTAGATCTGTAGCTGCCATCTAACTTTTTCATGAGTACTGAGCAGAGCATTTTCTCTGAAGAATGTTAATTACTTGTGTTTCAGCAATAGTAATGGAGAATGTAAAGCATGCTGAAATCTTTTTACAAGTCAGTAGGTCATACTGGTGAGAGACATAGCAGATGGGGCAGTAGAGAGAAGGGTGAAACAGAGCTGCTGATCTTAGAACAGATGTGGGCAAACTACAGCCCGTGGGCCACATCTGACCCGCGGGACTGTCCTACCTGGCCCCTGAGCTCCCGGACGGGGAGCCTAATCCCCCGGCCCCTCCCCCACTGTCCCTCCTCCCCTGCAGCCACGCTGCCGTGTGGGCCATGCTCTCGCCCGCTGTTCCCGTTGGGCAGTGTGGGGAGCGCAGCTGGCTCTGGCCGGGTGTCATGGCTGCGAGCTCCTGCTGCTGGTAAGGGGGCGGGGAGTGGGGGTGGATGGGTGGGTAAGGGAGCGGGGGGTTCTCGGGGGCAGTCAGGGAGGAGGGGGCGGTTGGATGGGACGGTCAGGGGATGGAGAACAGGGAGGGTTGGGAGTGGGAGTCCCGGGGGGCCTGACAGGGGCGGGGATGTGAATAGGGGTCGGGAGGGCAGTCAGGAGACAGGGAACGGGGGGGGCTGGATAAGGGGGTGGGATCCCGGGGGGGAGCAGTTAGGGGCGGGGGTCCCGGTAAGGGGTGGTCAGGGGACGAGGCGCAGAGGGCGGTTGGATAGGGGGTGGGAGTCTCGGGAGGGGGCGGTCAGGGGACAGGGAGCAGGGGGGTTGGGTAGGGGGTGGGGGTCCCCGGAGGGGGACGAGCAGGGGGGGTTAGATGGGTTGGGGGTTCTGAGGGGGGCAGTCGGGGCGGGAAGTGGGAGGGGTCAGATAGGGGGTGGGGGCCAGGCTGTTTGGGGAGGCACAGCCTTCCCTACCTGACCCTCCATACAGTTGAGCAACCCCGATGTGGCGCTCGGGCCAAAAAGTTTGCCCACCCCTGTCTCAGAAGTATCATCATTATCACACGTGTAGCTCTCTTCCTAGTATCAGATTTCCATATTGGATAGCAGGCTCTTAAGTGATGTTCCTATAGGCCTCTTCCTCTACTTACACTTTTATGACATGTACACACTAGGATATACCAAGTTTCAGCATTGCTGACTTAGAAAGATACTATGCAGATTGGCTTTTTTGTTTGTTCTGAGGGTGCTGGACTCTGCTGTGGGCCTTGTGAACAACAACATAACTGGCATAGCAGAAGATGTAATATTGTAGCAAAGTTTTGTTCCTTCATCACACTCTGATCTGAATTTCTATAATATGTACAATTGTAGAGAACGTTGATGGTCTTTATAGGAGTATCGATTGAATTCCTTCAGGCATAGTAGAAGACAAGTTTGTATGAAATTAGCATCTTGCAGAACTGGGCTCTGGGTAAGAGAGCTCTCAAACTTTTTGTGTAAGGACTAGATCTAGATTAGTATCCTCTCAGGAAATGAAAGAAGTTGTAAATAGAGCCAATTGTTAATGTTCTAGGTGCAACAAAATGTATTATTTCTTGCTTAATATTCTTTTGAGGTTTAAGCTCATCATCAGAATGAAAAATTAATTATGCATGAATGCTGTTAAGCTCATCTCCAGAAGAATACTCAAGAGTAGCATTGCCCTTGTATACTATGTTTTGATACTCAATCCTTCAAGTATCTGCATGTATGACTACAAGTGGAACATGAACCCTCCTTCCCCCTCCCTCCCAACAAAAGCATAAGTGGCATATTTTATAATTAAGGATGCAATTCTGTCACAGAGGTCATGAATTCTGTGACTTTCCGGGACCTCTGTGACTACTTCTGGGACAGGGCTGGAGCAGCTGTCAGCCGTGGGGCTGCTGGAGCAGTGGCCACCAGAACAGCTGGCTAGCAGTCAGCCCTGAGACTGATGGAATAGCTGGCTGGTGGCCAGCTCTGGAGCAGCAGCGGTCAGCCCCTGTCGCAGGAGCAGGGGCGGGGCTGTAGCAGCTGCAAGCCCCAGCAGTGCTCTGTTTGCTCTCCCTCCCCTCTGGGATATTTTTAGTAAAAGTCAGGGACAGGTTGTGGGCTTTCATAAATTTTTGTTTATTGTCCTCAACCTGTCCCTGACTTTTACTAAAAATACCCGTAACAGAATCTTAATTTTATTTATAATCCCACTGCATTCAGTAACAGTTAATGTTTGTTTCTTTAAAGAGATTTTTGGCTTCTGTCTTTTGACTTTTGCCTGCCTGCTGAGACTTTGGACTTTTTTCTTGAAGATGGAGTTACTATTTTCCTACCTTTTGATTCCGGCAAGATGAAGACTATTGGCTCTATATTTTAATGATAATACTAGTTGTTGGATTACCAGTGATAGATGCCTGTGGCTGGTACATTTATGTACTACATTTCAATCTATAACAAATGAGAGCTCTAGCTATCTGAGTTGTTCTTCTTGATACAAGTAGAGTATTTCCACAGATTTCAAGGCACAGGGCTTTTTTTCCTGAGAGGCACACAGGTGCATATTCTGTGACCAACTGTATACAAACAGTGAGGACCCAAATTGCTGGGATTCTTACCAGTAAAGCAACTGTATCAATTGGCAGCATCTCTTAAGAGCTCAGAACATGGACTGATGGGACATACTGTAGGTGTCAGACTTTGTGCTCTGTGGCTAAAGGCAGAGCTAGATTAAGGCATAAATACTGTGGATCCATGTCTTGGTCTGTGGCTCATGGAGTCATGCGATTTACATTAGCATTGGTTTTCTTTTTAAAAAAAGTAAATCTCTAGCTCTTATGATTGTTAAGTAAAACATGAAAACATGATCAGAGTGTAACCGATGCAATGAAACCTATCTTGAGTCTGTAATAAGTCTGGAACAATAGCTCTGAAAGGATTGAACAGCCCTGTTCATCTCAATAGAGTGTTGACTCCAAGATCTGTTGCATTGGGGGCCCTTGCCAGCACCACTCCAACAGAGGATTGTATGCATGGCTGGAGAAAAGTGGGTGGGTGGGGGGAAGGTTCCATTTCTACTCAAAGTGAGCTGAGCATTATGAAGGCACTTCAGCATGGTGGATGGGATTTTCAAAAGTACTCAAAGTGTGTACCTGCTCTTCCATTGGGCATGGCTTATCCTCCACCCACCCACCCATGCAGATACAGTCTGGAAGAGCACATACACACTCTTCTGAATTTAGAATTCACTCTGAGGGAGGCAGAGATGGCCCTTGCTGCTGCTTCTGGTAGGAAGAAAGGGGTCCCATGCCAGTGTCCTTGCCTCTCTGGGAGAGGAGGCGGCCCCCAGCCACTGCCACTCCCAAGTGGTGTGCTAGCACACAAAGCCATGGTGAGGCTTTGTGTCATGGTATACTTTGGGCCCCAGATTGCCTCAATCCAATCCTAGCTGTGGGAGAGACAAATTTGAAACCCTGAGATGCACTAAAACTACCCCGTTAAAGACAATAGAGATTATATAGGTGTAACAGAATCTCTATTCCTGGTGGTGTTGCATGAGGAAGGGGAAAAATTAACTTTCAACTCTCGGCTTCCGTTTGTGGATTTGGTGATTAGAAAATGAAGTTTAATGACAAGCAGTTCTCAAAGCCAGGAGGATCACCAGTTCTCTGGGGAGATACGGGGTTACTTTCTGAATACCTAGTGATCAACCTAGAAGGTGGAGACCAACAATTTTTGGAACTCTGGCCACTAGGGACAGAAGAAAGAGCAGAGATAGATAGAATGAATCATCTTGCTTACTGCCCTTCTTGACCCTCTTCTCTCATCTCTCTTTCTTTCTCCAGGCTTTCTCCCCTGCCCGTTTGTGTTTATCCTTCTACTTTTCCTTCTTTGTATCCTTCATTTCAGTTTCTGTTTTCTTGCTAGAAGGAGAGATGAAAGAAGGGATAGCAAAGAGAAAGGACAGAAGTAACTGCAACTCTATGCTTCTAGCATGTGGGAGGTAAACAGCAGAAGGAAAGCGGGTGGCCTGGGGCTTTGGTACAGTTGATTGATAAATATTGCTTCCTACTTCCTGATGGTTAAAGCCACTGAGACACAGAACAGAGTCATTTAATTCACTTCCAGAAATAGTTTTTAGAATCCATAGTATTTGCAACACAGCAGGCAAAATAGGTTTGTTTTTCATTACTCACGTCCCTTATTCCCACTTTTATGAAGTTTTATGCTTTGAATGACAGCTTTTATCTATGTAAAAAAACTGAATGAGACTGGTAGCCATCTTTTAGCAGGTAACATGGTATATGTCTGGAGGCATTAACTGCTGATCAACTTCAGTGTCAGACTTCTAGTATGAGTTGTTCGTTATTCATATTGTTCTTAGTTACTGATTTAATATGAATTTACCTGTAAGAGTTCTTCTGTTCTTTATTTGTAACTGAATGTAAAGCCAGATCCTCGGCTGGCATATCTCACTGTAGCACCATTAAAGTTTATGTACACCAGCTGAAGATCTGGTCTGTGGTGTATATACACAAAATCAAGACTTTGTCCTTGTAGCCAGTAAATTTTACTGCACAGCAAACATTTTTCTCTTCCAATCATCTTTAAATATATTTTCCCCTTTGATTACTTTACAGATCCACACTTTGATGGAAAAAAGGAGTCTTGTTCTCACAGATAAGAAATACCTTAGTCTTCACTAAGCAAATAAATTGTGTAAAATAACACAAGGGGATAAGATTAGTGACAGTGATGCTTTTAATGCCTCTTGCCAAAGGCATAATCAAACATAAGGCTACTGCAGAGCCTTCTGTTTTATATATCAAGTGCAGTGGATTAACATTTCTATATTTGGATACTTGATATCTATTTGGCTGTTCTTGAGAGCAAATTTATGGTGATACTTTACTCTTCCTTAGTAGATGTTACTATATATGCAATTTATTTGTTTTTTATAGGTATTCATCACCAGTTTCATATGGAAGTTTAACAAGTCTTTTGTGATATTTTCCTTAATACAAGCAGCGTACTCTAATATTAAACATGCTGTTCAGCTGATGCTGTTCATGTTTGATACGGAAGAGTGGCAATATTGCTAAAGTATTAATATAATAGGTTTTATATCTATTGTACTTTTGTATGGCCATGTGTGGCTTTTCTTTTAATCAAATATTTTCCACACATTGTTTTTCACATTTGCCATAACATTTTGTGACTGTTAACGATCAGATATGACTTAATGAACCATTAATAACTTAGTTGTCAATCATACTCTGATAACTGGATAAGGATGCTATCCAGTTAATATAGTAGTTGCCTGTCCTATTAACATACATAACCTTTCTGAATCTCAACTATGTATATTTTTAACTTACTTTTGCCAATATTTGTTTAAAGATTTGGGTCAGATTCTGCTCTCATTTATACTAGATTAAATCTGGAGAAATTTCAGTTTGCTCTGGATTTTCACCAGTTTAACAAAGGATGCAGTCTGGCTGAGGGTTTTTCAAAGCCACCTTTGTATGTTCTGTTTCCTGATCAGGATACCAGTAGTGTACCAAGCACAGCTTTTATTTCAAGTGTTTCAATTAGGGAGAATTTACACTAGAAAGAAACAGCACTGTGTCTTTGCAAAATTTGGTATGATGTGATTTGCAAACAAAATGGATCACTTATTCCCAAAAAGATATAGGACCCGATTTTCCTCTTTGGAAGAGAGGAGGGGAGGCCAACTGTGGCTCCCTGATTCTGAGAGCCAGTTTGCTCTAGCCCTGCTGAGTATTAGAGTAGCTGAAGAGTTGCTCTAACTTCTGTCCAATAGAGAACCTATGCCGTCAGAGAATATGTGTGATGGAGAAGCCATGCTCCCTCCTTACAGCTGATACAACTGCTATGCAGGTGTGGGAGGATGGGGCTGGCACCAGGAGTTGCATCAGTCTTCTTTATAGCGGTGAGGAGGTCTTCTGCACCAGGGCAATTCCTGACTGGCTTTTTATGGCCAAAGTCTGTCCCTTTTGAGGCACTTGAGTGCTACAAAGGGCCTGGATCTCGGTTGATTATATGGCCCATGACCTGTCATTTCTTCTAGTCAACGTGCCCAAGTCCTCCTTGATACCTACGCAAAGGCTGGAGTTCATCGGGGCAGTGCTGGGCTCAGTACAGGCACCAGTGAGCCTCCCGGAATCCAGATTTCTGGCCATCCAGCGTGTCATAGACTCAATGCTAAGGTTCCCCACAACCACGGCCAGACGCTGCCTGCAGCTCCTGGGACACATAGCACGTGCACTCATGTAGTCAAGTACGCTCGGCTACAGCTCAGGACTTTACAGGCGTGGCTAGCCCAATCGTATCACCCCGGCAGAGATCCCCTAGACCTTGTTGTGACAGTTCCTGCCCGAGTATTGGACTCCCTGAGATGGTGGCTCAATCAGCCGGTAGTATGCGAGGGTATCCCCTTCACAGCAGCGCAGCCGGCTCTGACGCTGGTGACAGATGCGTCAGACCTCGGCTGAGGAACCCACTTAGGAGATCTAAGGACGCAAGGCTTGTGGTCCAGAGATGAGAGTCTGCCCCACCTCAATGTGAAGGAGCTCAGGGTGGTTCTGCATTTCTGTTTGCATTAGAGTTCACTAATTGCTTGTTTCCCTTTAACGTCTCTCACTGTCTTCTCCCCAAGGGGATCTATTTTAGGTATTCCCAGTTTCTTTAAAAACTTACCTGCTCACCCTTATATTAACATGTTGGATGTGCATAGTTCATAAAAACTTTGAAAACTTTTACAAAGATACGTTTAACTGTTTTTTCTTTTGTCCCTCTGTTGTTTATGACTGCCTAGGAAGGAGTACTGCGGAAAGGGATCTGGGGGTCATAGTGGATCACAAGCTAAATATGAGTCAACAGTGTAATGCTGTTGCAAAAAAAAAAAAAATATTCTGGAATGTATTAGCAGGAGTATTGTAAGCAAGACACGAGAGGTAATTCTTGCGCTCTACTCCGCGCTGATTAGGCCTCAACTGGAGTATTGTGTCCAGTTCTGGGTGCCACATTTCAGGAAAGATGTGGACAAATTGGAGAAAGTCCAGAGAAGAGCAACAAAAATGATTAAAGGTCTAGAAAACATGACCTATGAGGGAAGATTGAAAAAACTGGGTTTGTTTAGTCTGGAGAAGAGAGGACTGAGGGGGGACATAACAGTTTTCAAGTACATAAAAGGTTGTTACAAGGAGGAGGGAGAAAAATTGTTGTTAACTTCTGTGAATAGAACAGGAAGTAATGGGCTTAAATTGCAGCAAAGGCGGTTTAGGTTGGACATTAGGAAAAACTTCCTATCAGAGTGCTTAAGCACTGGAATAAATTGCCTAGGGAGGTGGTGGAATCTCCATCATTGGGGATTTTTAAGAGCAGGTAGGACATACATCTGTCAGGGATGGTCTAGATAATACTTAATCCTGCCTTGAGTGCAGGGGACTGGACTAGATGATCTCTTAAGGTCCCTTCCAGTTCTATGATTCTATGATAGCAGTGATGTGCATACAGACTCCTACAGATTTTAACAATCTGACTAACATCTTTCCAAATTTATTCCCTTGTTCAAGTAAGTGGAACCAAATCAAGATGTTTTGCTTGCCAAGAGAGATGGCAACTGAGATATGGCCTAATTTATTTTTCCTTGTGCCATTTCAGATTCGGTTTCATGATAGTTTTCAAAGTTTTATATACATTAATTAATGGGCTTCCTGCACACTTTTTTCTTGTGTACTGCAACTTCTGGTTTAGTAATTCCCTTTTTTGTATTAATTAATGATCTCCAAAACCACCAGGGGAGTAGAGAGGATAGGTTCATACCTTTTACAAGCAGAGTCAGCTTTGGCATTTTTTGCCATGCCTAAGAAATATTTTGCCACCAATCATCTGATGCCTTCCCAGCCACCTTTAAAACGTACTGATTATTTTTTGAAAGAATGGGATAGTAAAAAAGTGTCTCTTATCCACCATGCTCATATTGGAATGCTTATTTTGCTCCCTTGAGTAGTTCATTAAAGGGGGACTGCTCATATCATTAACGTTTAAGCACGTGCACAATTGTGGCCTTGGTTTTATATATACAAAATACCCCATATTAAGATTACCTAACACTTTCCATTATTTAAAAAAAAATCTTGCAATCTTTCTTTGGAGAGCTTTGTTGCTTCCATAGCTTGCAGTGGGATTTTGAAATTTTGCAGGGGAGTACAATTAAGTTAATGGAAATTCATTCACATTTGGCTGAGTTATATGCTGTAGAAAATCACCATTTCCTGTTTGAGATTTTCATAACAAGACACACATTCTTTTTTCTCTAATTAAAAATAGAATAGATAGTCACAGCAGCGCATCCACCAGCCAATCTGCATAGCTCAGACTGCACTGTCTTGCACTCATAAGTCAATTATGAGCAAGAAATTACCACCAAAAAAACTTTACATGTATTTTCTCAGTCCATCAATAGCTGATATTTTCATTCAGAATACTTAACTATCCATTTATCTAATAAAAACAACAAAAATGCAATTCCCACCAGCCAATCTACTCTTCTCTTCTGCCAGCCCACTTCTCTATTCCTCTGTGTCTGGTCACCAGATATACTTTCGGTTTTAGATAAAAAGTTGTGAGTGATTAGTATATGTCTAAATCAATCTACAAACTCCATTCTGTTTTGTGAACGTCATTTGGATTGTAAACTACTGTGCCCTTCACTTTTGCCCTGTGACCTCCATCTTGAGCTGGGACACCCAGGAGATATTAGAAGAAATCCTTACATCTAGCAGAAAGGATAACAATGGGAAAGTCATCAAAATTCCTCAGCCTTGATGGACCTCCATTCAAATGTATTTATGCTAGGACAGCGGGCTGGCTGCAGTTCCAGGGGAATTACTAGTTCCAGTTTAGATGCATGAGGAAGGGGGGTCTGGGAGTTCAGCAACTGATTACCTGACAGGTTTTGAAGCTGTCCGAAGGTCACCTGACAGAGGAGGCCAGAATTTTATTTAAGGGACAGATTTTTGTGTGCCCGGGCACTCTCACTGTCCATCTGCTGACAACCGGAAGATTAAGCAAGAGGAGTGGAGTGCAGGAGCGTACTGGGACCCTGAAAGGATACTAACCAAAATACAAAGGGCTTTCAGAGTGGTAAGGACGCTGGAGGGAGAGAGGTTTTATATGCAGGTGTTTGTTACTTTTACCTAGATCTGTACCTCTTGTGCTTTGTCTGTCTGTTTAGAAGTTCCTTTGTAAAGTCTGTGTGCTACCTTTGTTTTAACTATCACAGGGTCCTCAAAGGGTTAAACAGTAAACCAGAAAACTCACAAGGATGGCGCTCTGGGAAAGGGATGCTTAAATTGGTGGGGAGAATTAGGGGTTCAGCACTAGTCTTGAGGCCTAGGATAGCTGGATCGCTGGGTCCCACCTCCCAATAAGATGGTACAGGGCGTCTGTAGGCTTGGTGTGTGCCAGAGAGGCTGGAATAAGCGTGTCTGGATGCTTCTCAGACCCAGTAAATTTAAAGGCACGTGGGATCCAAAGGTTGGGTCCAGTACAGCAGCCTGGTGTCACACCACAAGCGTGAGCTCATCCAGGGTTGTAACAGAAGTTATTACCAATACTGTTCCTTCATTTTGAACAAAAAAGTCATCCTTTAAGCAATACATGAAATCTTGAGGTACACTCTGTTCATGACAGATGAGTTCAAGAGGCCTCCTTAATTATATCTGGAAAATTAGTCAAGCCTCCTATGCAGTAGATTCTTCATAGTGTATATTTCACATTGGTTTAACGATTCATGCCATATTAGGCTTGTTCTATCAGGAGATTTGGATGGCATTACTTGGTGCAGGTCAAATAGAGACTTCGTGCTACAAGTGGAATGTAGCTATTGGGTATTTCAGGTTTTTGGAAATAACCTTTTGTTGTGTAACAATTTTTGGAGCACTATAGTTATGAGTTATGGTTTCTAGCTTCTTTCGATTCCTGGTAACTTTATTTAAAATCTTTTGAGATGAAAATTTCTCTGCTTACTCTCAAAAGTGAACTTTTCTTGGAAAACGTGTGTTAAATTTGTTCAGTTTTCGTTTGAGCCATAAGAATAAAAAAATTGTTCTTTTCTTGTAAAACTCAAATGGCTGAATCTATAAATTATATGCAGTAGTATCCCATAATTGTCAGATATCTGAGGTCAGTATTACAAATGATGGCTCAATTTTTTTACTCTTTTGCTTTGTCATTCGTCCTTGAGTTCAGTGAGCCATTTGCCAAAAGAGTCATTGTAGTGTATTATCTAAACACCTGGATACTGTGTGGCTCAGTGGATTTCCTAGACCATCATCTCTAAATAAGAGTTCAAATCCTTGTATAAGTCAGAAGGGAAAGAGTTCAACATTTGGCATGATTAAAAACAGCTTCTTTCCAAGAGAGACAGGAACTCTGGATTAGCAGGGTCAGAACTGTTACATGGTAGAGCTGTGTGGAAAAGTCAACAGTATGACTTGCTACCTTCAAAATAGCCAGTTTACTTAGGTTTAAAAAATATTTTGTGGCTGGATTACATGTTAAACCGTGATGGTTCCTCTGTAGTGCTACAGTTTACCATGTCAGTCTGGTTACTGGACATTTGAAACTCACATGGTCGGGTATATTTTTACTCATCAGAAATTCTGCAAGCAATTCAAAATATTATTTTTGGGAGCTAAATCCTTCCTACCCCAGGATTCTTCTGGGTAGGGCTTGCCACTCCTTGATGATCTCTGAACCCAGTTCCCACCTGGTAGTGTGACTCTCTAGAGACATTGTCCTTGACTGCCTCCCTGGAGCTGGATAGTACAGGCTGCAAAGAGGAGTTAATGTTGCTTGGAGCAGCATTAATTTACTCATGGCTATCAGTGGGGTAAGAGAAGGAGCTTTCCATGGCATGCGGCTATTCCTTAGTTTGGCCACCTCCTAGTCCTAGATTCCTGACTTCAGAACTGGAACAGAGTCATTTCTATTGGAGGAGAGAGAGTCTGGCATAGAAATGTTAATCTGCTTGATACGATGTTTGTCCACTTGTATTACTGGATAAGAGCATCAGCCCCTATATTTGTATCAAGATTTTAAGAGTTATCTTTGTTATCATATGTTAATATTTCTGATTATCTGGAGAATCAGTTGGTGTAAAAAGTTTAGAATTACAAGTCAAAAGAATTACATTTTAATGGAGAAATCCATAGATTAGTAGAATGAATTTAAAAGCAGTGATTAATCAACATTTGTATTTATAATCTAGTTTAAACTATTCTGATAAGATTTTATATTGTGCTTAAGATAATATAACCTTATTTAAAATAAAAATACCTGCAGAAGGATATAGGAGCAATGTAGCACATTACAGTGGAAAAGGAAATGCAATTGTAATAAGACTCATGTTTCTTAATTATCGGATAATAAAGATCTAGATGCATGGTGTAGGTCACGCGTGCCAAAGGCGGCATGTGAGCTGATGTTCAGTGGCACTCACACTACCCGGGTGCTGGCCACCGGTCCGGGGGGCTCTGCATTTTAATTTAATTTTAAATGAAGCTTCTTAAACATTTTAAAAACCTTATTTACTTTACATACAACAATAGTTTAGTTATATATTATAGACTTCTAGAAAGAGACCTTCTAAAAACATTAAAACGTATTACTGGCACGCGAAACCTTAAATTAGAGTGAATAAATGAAGACTCGGCACACCACTTCTGAAAGGTTGCGGACCCCTGGTGTAGGTGATGCTCTTGGCCAGGGAAAATGGGCTTCAGTGCCATTTTTCCTACTCACATTGTAGAGTATTTTATAGTTTCTGTATTTCAAATCATTTTCTTGCCCAAATCTCTGACAAGTTCTAATAGGAATTTTGGCAGAGACTGTTTAGATTACATATTCACTGTGTAATATGTGGGTTTATGCAGGCTTCCTTGGTTTTAGGAGGAGGAGTTGCAAATTTGGAAAATGGTTTTGATCTATATTCTATAGCCATACAAAAAAGGACCTTCACTTTCAATTATTTTATTGGCCATAGTATTTGTTTCTGATAACAATAATCGGGGGAGAAATTATGGTGTTCAAAAAAGAATTAGACAAGTTCATGGAGGATAGGTCCATCAGTGACTATTAGCCAAGATGGTCAGGGATGCCACCCCATGCTCTGGGTGTCTCTAGCCTCTGACGGCCAGAAGCTGGGAATGGACAACAGGGAGATGGATCACTTGATGATTGCCTGTTCTGTTCATTCCCTTTGAAGCATCTGGCATTGGCTGCTGTTGGAAAAGAGGATACTGGGCAAAATGGAACATTGGTCTGACCCAGTATAGCCGTTCTTATGTTCTGCTATGTTTATTGATAATAGTCCATTCATTAAGAAAAGTAAATCTACATATTTAAACAAGCTTCTAACAATTCGATCATGGAAATTATGCTGATACATACACCAGTTTAGAGTACTAAGCCAGTATTTTAATTTTGGAACTTGTTCATCTCTATGTTGTGTTGTTGAATTACAGCATAGATGAGAAGACGTACCAGAAGACAAATTTAACGAAAATGTAAATAAAATGATTGTAGTTCTGTTTTAGTCCCCATCCCAACTCCATTTGATATCCCCATCTTTTATTTTCTGGCCTTTATTATTTTAACCAAAACATAATTTTTGTATACTTGTAACTTTCTTTTTAAAAGTTGTTTAAGTATTAAGTAGTTGTAATAATCAGATTACAAATCATATAGTTTTTACATACCTACATATTAAGTATTAAAAAATGAATTTTTCTTCTTCCGAAGAGGCGTCAAACTTATTTGATGGATAGAGATGGTTTCTCTTTTTAATTAATCTCAGTGGGCATGGTATATATGTGACGGGCAAATGTTTTGTAATGTTTATGAAGCCGGTCTGTACCTCAGTTTTCCCCTATGTGTTGCATTGTTATCTAGTGGGTGAAAAGAGACTGTTTGTTCTTGGCAGGCTAAGACACAGGTGTGAATGATGCCTAGCTGTCTGGGGCTTTAGGTCCCATATCAGCAGAGCTCTTGAGAATACAAGTATCAGAGGGGTAGCCGTGTTAGTCTGGATCTGTAAAAGCAGCAGAGAGTCCTGTGGCACCTTATAGACTAACAGACGTATTGGAGCATGAGCTTTCGTGGGTGAATACATGCATCCGACGAAGTGGGTATTCACCCACAAAAGCTCATGCTCCAATACTTCTGTTAGTCTATAAGGTGCCACAGGACTCTTTGCTGCTCTTGAAAATACAGTGGCTGATCCAATTGCCTGGACATGGACACCTAGTAACCAATGACCCAGAGAGAGATCTAGACTCCCCGCCTCTCAGCAGGGAGGCAGAGCCACATCTCCCCAGTTTGGAGATTAAGGACTGGAGAGGTGTGAGGTGGGAGTTAAGTATTGGCTGCTGGAGGAGTCAGGGGGATGCTCACTGGGAAGTCTGATTGAGGAGGTCAGACTGACTAACAGAGGGAGAGAGCTTTGAGCTCTGGCTAACTAGAATGTACTCTACTGTAACCTTAATTTCTCTGTGCTATCCAAGGTCTTCCTATACTGTGTTCTAGTCAACTAATATACCTTACTGTTTGACATCACTGACTGAGTGTCACTGCAGATGCTTGTGGAGGTGCATTGCTCACTAAGATTAAGCCTCCCTCAAGGGTCTCTCTCAGTATACTCGCAGAATGGAGCTCACAGTGTAAAGCAGGTGTGCTAAAGGCCTAGGGGTCCGGTCTAAGGAGGCGGTGAAGGAGTGGTACCCCCTGTGGAGTCTGGCATACTGAAGGGGTCCTCCCAGAGACTGTTCCAAAGCTTTCTCCTGAGGGTATTCTGCGTCAAAAAAACAAAAATTCTGCACACAATATTTGAAAATTCTTCAAAATTCTGCCAATTTTATTTGTCAATAAATAAATGTGTTGGATCCAGAATGGCAGCGGGGAGCACAAGCCACTGACTGCACAGAGGTGTAGGCGATCACCCCTCTCCTTCCCCCCCTCTCCCCGCAAGGACCAGGACTGTCCAGAAACACACGGGGGCCCTGCCCCTCTGTGCCAAGCACACGAGCTGTAGGCAGGCAGGCTCAGCCCAGCGAGATCCAAATATGGAGGGCTTAGTGTAGGGAGATCCAGGTGTGGGGTGATAGGGTTCTGTGTGGGGCAGCCTGGGTGTGAGGGAGATCAGGATAAACGGGGGCTTGTTGGGAGGGAGGGGCTCTGGGTGCAGACACAATGGGACTCCACAGGGGGATCCAGGTGAAGATGGTTGGGGCTCAGCAGGGGTGGTGGTCTTGTTTTGTTATACCAATAGAATAAAAACCAGCAGGATCTTAAGAGGGATAAGGCAAAGATGCCACATTTATTGTAAATATAATGATAAAGCAAAAGATAAAAGTAAACAACGTTGTTTGACTACTTATTCCTATCACTACTTATTCCTATATATATATATATATATATACACACACACACACACACACACACACACACACACACACACACACACACACACAGAGAGAAAGATTCATTCACACAATCATTCATTCAAGTTCTGTATAGGTGTTATAGTTACCAGCCTAGAAGTTGCTCATGCCAAGTTACTGGCCAGGTATGTTGGTCATGAGGATGGAGCCGAGTCTGTGTCAGATGCACCTGATGCTCCTGGAGGTTGGCAGCAGAACCAGAGACTCAAAGTCATCAGCTTTTAGAGTCCATTCTTATAGGAATTAATTCCTATGTTAGTCTATGGGAGCTGTTTCATCCTGCTGTTGCTGACTCAATCAGCAGATGGCACATTCCTGTCCAAAGTGGCACATTCCTGGTGGCTCCACACTGTCCAAAGTTTGTGTTTCTCATCCTTCCAGGTGATGGGGTGGATCCCAGTTTACCCTTCGGGGGTTGTCTGGTGGTCCTACTCGACACATTCTTCGGCCGATGTATACTCCCTTTCTAGGCTGGCACCTCCCTAATCATCCATGTATATCAAGCATTCATCAGCATACATTCCATACCTTAACCATATTTTAATTTACTGTCTCCACCACTTTCAGGGTGTGTGCTAATTCATTTGAGACTCCCGGCCCTTTAATCACAGAGGGTGGGGGTCTGTCCTAGGAGCCCTTGAATGAAGTGAAAATCACTTAATGGCTTATAGTGTTTGTTTACATTGTATCAATTACTTCAAGAACAAAGTCAATTAACTTGTTTGTAAGTTTTACATAATAATAAAGTATCTTTCACAGGATAGATATAATCAATGGTTTCTACAGACAGTAGCTTACAAGTTTTAACAGAAGACCCAAGAGATTTTTGTACTTGGTGAAACTGTTGGATTTTAAAGTGTGGGGGACAAATTATGAGGGGGTCACTGTCACTTGGGGGAATCACTGTTAGTACCTTCAATATCCCTACAGTTTTGGTGGGCTTAGCGGGGGGGGGGGGGGGGGGGGACGGTCCCAGGTGCTGGTTTGGTGGGGTGGGAATCCGGGTGATGGCTTAGTGGGGTGGGAATCTGAATGCAGGTGGCTAGTCAGGGTGGTTCAAGTGCAGGGGGTGGTCTGGGTACAGGGGGTGAGGCTTGTCGGGATGTGGGGTCAGTGGAGGGGTTCTGAGTGCAGGGGGTGAGGCTTGGCAGGGCAATTTGGGTGTGAGATGGGTCTGGATGAATGGGGATTGGGCAGATGGGGGAGCAGCTCCCTGTACAGTGACCCCTCCTCCTCACAGCTGAGGAGCGATGGGGGCAGGAAGCAGGGCTGGGGGTTTCAGCACTTCCTGCAGCTGGAGAGGTTTCTGGGAGTGGGTCTGACCCAGCCCTGGCCACTCCTTACCAGGGAAGAGGAAATTCTGTCCTCTCCAGCCCAGCCAGGATTAGTAGCTGAGCCTGGCACAGAGTAGGAGTCACTGGCCGAGGCTTCCCCAACCCCACTCCTCCAGTGATTTACCACTCCACTGGCTGCTCTGGGCACCCAAAACAATGCACTTGCACTGCTTGGGCATGGCGCATGACTGTTCTTGCAGCTTCCCTGTCAGTCATTTTTTTTGCAGGGAAGCAAAGAAATCTGTGTGGGACATGAATTCTGTGCATGTGCAGTGGCGCAGAATTCCCCAAGGAGTAAAAGCGGGGGCCATAGCACTATTCCTGTGGATCTGTGACAGTATTACCCTGAATCTACACCTGGACTACCACTGATTTGAATGAGAGATTTGCTGAATATTTAGCTGTTTGTTCAATACTTTATTGTTGCATTCAGAGTCACTCAGTGAGAAAATATTTACTTTTAGACCATCGCAAAGGTATCCCTTTGTTTCTCTTCCTTCCCCACCCTTCTTTTTCTTTCCCTCTTCCTCCTCTCTCTTCACCCCTGAGCATTTCCTGCCCTGCAGCAGTTATCATTTCCCATCTCTCCATGGGCTTCACTCCTACTCTCCACATTGCATTTGCTAACATGATCATTTGTGATTATGTATATTGTATGTTGTAAATATTTTGGTCTACCCAACAAACGTTACATCTTGTTTGTCTTACTGGTATAAATTAATTTGAGGCTGAGGAATGGTAATCCTCTTCCCTGAACCTAGGGTTGAGAAACAGGACTGTTAATCTTGCCTTGGGGTGACAAAGATTACATTGACACTGAAGAGTCATAATTGGGCTTTAGAGTTACCTAGTGAGATTAATAGAAGGTAGGAAAGTTCCCACCTCTGAGGCTACCTTCACTGCAGCAGGTGTTGTTTTTTTACAGTGGGATAACTAATCTGCATTAGCTGTCCCATTGTAAAATCCTGTTGGAGTCAAAGCACTGTAGTTTTAATAAAAACTTTAATGAAAGGTAGCTAGGTGAGGCTAATGCTATATCTCCACCTGTGATTGGCCTTGCTTAATTTACCTCATAGTAAAACTACAGTGCCATGTCTCCATTAGGATTTTATGGTGGACTAGTTAATGCATGTTACCTTGTGGGGAAAAACACACTTTTCTGGGCAGTAAAAACAAAGCCTATCGTTGTTTCAGGCTGTTTGTTGAGTTAGGAAGACAACAGCATCAATTACATTTAATTAACATTGGGAAGTTCTCTGCAACCATGAAGGCTAGACTCTTACTTTTTTAAAGGAATGAAGTTTATATTCTGCGTAATCTGAACATGTCTTGCAGGCCACATAAACACATCAGGTGGGCTTGAGCTATAGTCTGTCTAAATTTGGCGGGGGAGACGGGGAGCACAATTTGTTACTGAAAATGTATATATGTGTAATTGATGATTGAAGGCTGACCCAAAGGCTGCCATTGACTTCAGTGGGCTCTGGATCAAGCCCTTCATTTGCCTTACTGATCCATGAAAATCACTGTTGCAGTGGTTCTCTGGAGTGTTGATGGAAGCCTTTCCTGATAGAACACAGAAAGAAGCATTTTGAGAAACAAATAGTGGGTATCAAATGGGTATTGCGAGAGAAGGTAGTGCATGAAAAAGGATATTTATCATATGAAGTGGTCCTCAAAATGAAAAATTGGAGAACCACTGCATTAATTGTTAAATGAATTAGTTCTTTTTTAAATGTTTTAAATTAAACATTTTTCTGCCTGTGATTGAGTCTAATAACTTAACATAGTTTGTCTTTTCTTTATTTAACAGGCATACAGGAGTTTCCAGAAAACATCAAAAACTGTAAAGTTTTGGCAATTGTTGAGGCCAGTGTAAATCCAATTTCAAAGTAAGTTTCCCCCCCCCCCTTCATTCTGATGACAAAACCTAAACTTTCTTACCATTTATTGTGTTGTATGTCTGTATAGTTACACAAGGAGCTAGTAGTGCCCCCCATAATTAAAGTTGCCCAGCAGGTCCCATTATAAGATGCTCTTTTTCAGTTGCTTACAACTTTGCCAAACTTTAACTGTCCAGGCTGAAATTTTCTATGCTGGTTGTTTGCCTCAGGTTGAGTTTGATTTAGGGTTGCTAAATCCCTCCAGGATTGTCCTGGAGTCCCCAGGAATTAAAGATTAATCTTTAATTAAAGGTAAAGTCATGTGATGAAACCTCCAGGAATTCGTCCAACGAAAGTTGGTAGCCCTAGTTCGATTAAAGTTTCAGCAAAAACAATTCAACGATTTCTGAGAACAAATTTAGTGGAAGAATATATATTTCCGCATGGTTAAAAGAAAACAAACAAACCAACTGAATTCTTATGACTCTTTCACTGAGATGCTCTAGTGCCCCCATGCTTTGAAGCACGGAGTTGAAATTTAGCAGGGAGATAGCATGTCCCTTACACCAGGCTATCTAGTGTTTGTATGACGGTTTGCCCAAATTTGGCCAAGTTATAAACCTTTTAAAAATTGCATTTGCCACAACAAATAAATAATATAATAATAATTACTGTATAGTAGTAACTTGCTAGAGTTTGGCAGGTAAATTCTCCAGAGTCCATCTGCACTGATCAGGCTCAAGCCCAGGACTGCAGGCTCTTAGCTGCTCCTGGCTGCTAGAGGTGTCTGTGGCACTGGGCTTTGGAACTAAGAACAGAACTGTCATCATGGAGGCGGAAGCAGCCTGACTGAAATGCAGATGGGACAAGAACTGAGCCAGGATGGGGAGATGAGGCAGGGAAATGAGACTGGGAGAAGGAGCATGAGGGGGTTGTTGAGGGAGAGACAGGACTGGCACTGGGTCAGGCTGGAGCAGGCAATGGCAGAAATGGTCAGACTTGCAGGAGAATGGGGCAGAAGAGTGTGCCCACAAGAACATACTCCCTTCCAGAATCTGGAATTGAACCGAAGGTTCTTGGGTCTCCACTGTCAGCAAATAGCTATGGATCTAGAGCAGTGGTTTTCAACCTTTTTTCATTTGCGAACCCCTAAAAAATTTCAAATGGAGGTGCTTTGGATTTCCTTTGGAAATCTTAGACATAGCCTGCAGACTCCCACGGGTCCACGGACAGCATGTTGAAAACCACTGGTCTAGAGACTGATCCACACAGAGGATGACACAACCTACTACTGTTCTTAATTACTTCTTTAGCTCAAGTGACAGAGGCCTGTGCTGTGGATCTAAGAGTTCCAACCCTGTTGATGAACCATGTGGCTATCAGTATGGTTCTACCAGATAGAATTAGGTTAAATCAGTTGAATGCTGCTCTAAAAACTGGATTCTTTCCCTGCCTTTGCCACAGAGTTCTTGTGTGATGCTAAACTGGTTACTTAAACCAAACTTTTCATAGGTGCTCGCTAATTGTGTGTTCCTCATTTTCTGGGTGGCAGACTTGAAATCCGTGGATGAGTACTCATAGGTGCAACTGAAGTCACTGGGCTAGAACACACAGAGTGTTATATAATGCTAAGTACAGTGAAAAATCAAGTCCTAGATATCTCAAACTGGGCAACCAAAATCAAAACAGTTCTGACCTTATCTCTTTGATCCTCACTTCCTTATCTTTAAAATTGGGGTCATACCACCTCACCACACACAGGGTTGTTGTGCAAATCAGTTCATTAATGTTTGGGAAGCACTCAGATATTTTAGTGAAGAGTGCCATGGAAAAAGCCTCTGAGGAGCTCAGTATTCAGAGCAAGGTTTGAATAGTGTGCAGTAAATAAGACACAGAATCACACTTTGAAAAATAAGGATAAAACAAGATACTGAATAGCTATTGGTTCTGTGAATACCATCTGTCCTGTGCACTGAAGGAGGCAGGAGTTCTGGGGGGAGCGGAGGGAGGAAGTGACCTTGTTATTAAAGACGGTATCATAATGGATGCACATATGGGAGGTAACTTAGAGTTGCCCAGCAACCTTAATTCTGGCATTTCCTTACTTTTGAGTGCTTAATTTTTGCAACCTTGATATTCTTTTAACATCGTTTTTGTGTGTAGTTATATATACATCGTCTTCCTCAATAGGTATATACAAAAATAAAAAAAGGGATTAACATTTTGTAACCTTAATAAATACCATTTGAAAATAATCCAACATTATGTGCATGCACATATATAATTATATAATCATTTATATTTTAATGTGTAACACTATATTACATAATTATTACTAAAGTGTAAGTAAACTGTACTAAATTTGTACTAATTAACTGATCAGATGATCCATCTACACTTTATTCAATTTAAAATTATGGGACTTTGTAGGCATAAGGGCTGAGTGGGTATGTTGGATAAAGATAAATAAGTAAATATTTATTGATATAGCACATGCTGCTTTACATTAAGGTCAGATTTTGCTATCTTTTTAAGACTGTAAGTGTTAGAAACTTACTTTTTGTTTTAGATTAAAGTTTAAATTGTTCAGGAAAGTAGGACTTAGACAGTTTCTTGTGCTTCCCTTTCACTACTGGAGTGTATTTTTCAATTCTTGGTTTTGATGAAGTTAAATATGATGTTGCAGGGGTTTCTAAACTGAGCTTTTAATGGAAGCATTTATAGAGAGACTAATGTTTACATAAACTTTTGGTTTTAAAAATGACAAAAGATGCAGGGAACCACAATACCATCTCCTTGGATGGGCAGAAACATGTAGATTCTCAACTTGCTGGGAACGTTATTGTTTTTCTTCGTTTTTTGTTTTTTTTATGTCAAAGTCATAAATCTTTAAAAATAGGAAATTGCTGCTACTTCTTTTGCTTCTGCTGCTATTTCTTAGGCACTTACAGCCATAACATTTGAATGCCATTACCGACTTTTTTAGAAGTCACCAGTTCTCTGAAGAAGGTGGACAAATGTATACTCCTCTTTCTCAACTATCAGTTGCTTAATTAAAAAGAATCCAGTCTGTCTAGTTTATTTCATGGGAGCACAAACCATGGACCATTTTGCAAACTCATCTCCTAGGATAAGACTTGCCCAGAAGTGATGGCTCTTGTCTCTCTGGTGACAAGATTTAGGCTTGGCCCAGTTTCTGGAAGTAGTACTAGCACAGGTGAGATCTCTGCTGAAAATGACCATCAATCACCCCACTTCCACTCCTAAAAAACAAATAAACTCAAAAAGTTTTACTAGTTTTTCATTAGCCTTGGTATTTCCACTCAGTGAATCTTCCACAGTGTTTTCACACTGCAATCTAAGCCTTTCAGATAGCTAGACCATAACCTGTTCATAGCATTGAAAAACAAGGGCCTTGAAACTGATCCTGGTATGAACAGTTAGCCGAATGTAGGCTGAGAGAGCCTTGTAGAAAAGCTGATAAACCTTAATTTTAGCATATATGTTCATTTTGCTATACTAAACAAATTATACTGTGTTATAAGAGAGTACAATATAATGACGATATAATGTTGAAACAAAAACAGTGCCTAAAAAATTTTTTTTGTGTTCATCTAGGCTTCCAGATGGATTTTCCCAACTGTTAAACCTAACACAGCTGTACCTGAATGATGCTTTCCTTGAGTTTTTGCCAGCCAATTTTGGCAGGTAAGTTAAATTTGAATCTGAGAACCTATAATATTTAATTCTTGCTTCTTAACTATTCAGAAAAGGTTTTGCTGCCTCTTAAGCAAAGGGTGGGAGATAAATCTCCAACAAGTTTTCCATGTATTACATAGCTTAAAATAAAACAAAAAACACCAACATCCTCTTTGGTAGATCTTCCTGAGTGTTCTATTTGTACCCTTGAGAAACCTTACCAAACATCACTTAGTGGAAAATAACAATTAGATGCTTGTCTCACTTCATGGGGTAAGTCTGTCTTGTTTTAAGTATGAGAAACTAATCTTGCTGAAATACAGCTTGGTCACCATTTAGTTGTTGGAATGGAGCAAAACAATGACTTCGTCTTCAGCAATCTATTTATGAACATTCCATCTGTTTCTGGTACACCCAGAGATGTTTTTACACATTAGTAAACTTATGTAAACCAGTGATTCCTGAACGATTAGTGCTTAGGAACACATAACATATTCACTATCAGTTATTCACAGAACCCTGTGTGATGGGTTCCCCCTTGGGGTGTCACCTGGAACTGGTGTACCACTGAGCCCTCTGACCCACCAGTCTGGGCTCCCTCTCACACTGTGCTGCCTCTCGCACTGGTCTCCCTCTCTCACTGTGCTCCTCCAAGCTTGCACTTTCACCAGCATTCACACAGACAAGGATACACCAGGTTGCAGTTACGTGCAGACTCTGACCAGCCACTGCACGAACCAGCAATAAGGAGGCTACAGTCAGAATAACTACCAGCTTCCCAAACTCTCTCACCCCACTGGAGTATAAACCCAAAATTATACTGCCCTGCGCTGCACAAGGAACTGTACAGCGTAAACTCATAGCGTTTACCCCTCCCTCAATCTGGAGAGGAAATGAAGCAGCCCCTTGAGCTAAGATTCCCAAGCACTTCACTCTAAACTTACTGGTTTAGATTAAAACATAAAATAGATTTGAAGTGAACAAATTTATCTTTTGTAGTTATTATAAGTGATAGCAAACAGATCAAAATCTCAAACTAAGGTTAACATACTAGAAAGATAGGATTTGAATTACCAGTCTCTCACCCTGACTGATGATACAAGTGGGCTGCAGATTCTTAAGGCACAAGCTACACTTGCTTTGCAGTTTGGAATCCCCAGATTTTTCCTACACAGGCTAGAAATCCCCCTAGCCTGGGTCCAGCACTTCCTCCAGTTCAGTCTTTTGTTCCGTAGGTGTTTCCAAGAGTTTTCTTGTGTGGGGAGTGAAGAACAAGAGAGGATGTCACTCCCTGCCTCATATAGCTTTAGCATATGGCAGAAACCCTTTGTCCCAACCTCAGTTTGTGGAAAAACACTGGTATCCAAGATGGAGTCCAGAGTCATGTGGCCTGGTCACATGCCCTTGCATACCTTGCTGAGTCATAGCAGCAATTGCTTACAGGTTGGCCAAAACATTCACAGGAAGGTTAAATGCTTCCAGGGTCCATTGTTTTTGCTGATGGACCATCAGCACTGTCTGGCTTCTTCATTGCTCTACCAGAAAGGCTAGTTGTGGATGTCACCCAGAGTAAGCACGATTGAAATACAGATACATAGTCAATATTCTTAACTTTAGATACAAAAATGATACATACATACAAATAGTATAATCATATTCAGCAAATCATAACTTTTCCAATGACGCCTCACATGACCCATCTTGTACAAAATGCATTATAATTGTGCCATAATCATATCCTCATAATATCACTGTGAAGAATATCAGATGCAGTGTCCTACCCTGTAAGAAAATTTGCTCTCAATCAGAGTATGAGGCAAATACTTATATCCTACCCTTTAAACTCTGGGTTAATTCTTCAGTGCAAAAATGATAGGATAGTATAGTTAAGAAGAAAATTATTTTTAGGCCAGTACTGTCTGTCCTTTCCTCCTTGTTCTTTTGGTTTGTCCACTTCTGCTTTGTTGCTCTTTTCTTCCCTGTCCTGTCTGGTTCTTTCTTTCAACCTCTTTCCCTTCCCATGTCTCATCCAAACTTTTCTTTTAGGAGCTACACCAATTTACACCAGCTGAGGATCTGACCCTTTGAGTGCAAGTGACTAGGATCCTATAATCCTAGTCAATACAATTCAGTAAACAAGTGCTCAGAAAAGTGCTGAAAGCAGAAGCATAACACTACTCTTCTACAGTTGCTGAAGTAGTTTGGCAGACCAGTAGGCACTCAGTGAAAAGCAAGAACAAAAGTAGTCTGTTAGTGATGCATTTACTAGTCATCTGAGATGCACACTTTTAGGATTGTTGGCCTAGATCTCTTATGTATGTACACATTTCCTGAATTCAGTATTTTAAAAAATAAGATACACTGTACATTAAACATTTTGATTGCAAATAGGTTGAGTGGGAATTGTTTTCTTCACTTCACTCTTAGAACTGAGCTATGAGGTATGTCTACACTTCAAACTGGATGTGTAAATTCCAGCTTGAGGACATACCTCTACTAGTTCTGATTGAGCTACCATGCTAAAAATAGAGTGTAGCCACAGCAGCAGGAGGGCCTAGCTACCCCAAATATGATCCCACCTGATACTCTAGGTAGGCCTTTGAGGTGGCTAGCCCCTTACACTATCATGGTTACACTTTATTTTCTGTGTGCTAATGCAGGTATGTCTCCTCAAGCTGGAATTTACAACTCTGGCTTGAAGTGTAGACATACTGTCATGGTGTTCTGGGTATAAATCAGACCAGCAAGGGGTTGTATCACTGCTTATCCTGCAACCCTGGGTGCACTACAATGCTTTGCTGCTGTAGCTCCGAGCCTGGGATACTCACAGCTAGCAGGTTATACCCTGAGTGTCTGTGTGCCAGACAGCCCTGGTTCAGCAGCTCTGACCCCAGAAGCTTGTCTATTGCCTCACAACCCAACTTCCACCAGCCTTGGTTACAACCAGCAAGTGACCCCAACACACTCCCCCAGCCCCAAACTTCCCCAAAACCATGTGCCCTGAAGTGTCCAGCCCTCACCTGGGCCACTCAGACAAATATTAAAGTTTGTTGCTCATGCAAAGAGACAGAAGCCCATTACATCTTATTAAAATAATGGGGGTAATTACACCCTTCCCTTCAAACACAGCGCTGAGTTGGTTTATAGTAAAAAATAAAACAAATTTATTAACAAAATATACATAGGATTAAGTTATGCCAAATAAAAGAAATAAAAGTGGAGATGGTTACAAGCAATTGAAAGTGAAAATACATATTTAATAGTCTAAAACTTAATCTTGCAAGGTACAGGCTTTGTTCAAGATGGTTTCTCTCACCAATCTTCCTTCTTCCCAGCCATGGCTGACTTCCCCTCAGTTGGGATCTTCCACAGAAGTACAAGATGCTTGGTTCCCTTGTCTTCCTAGATGAAATAACTTTGCCCAAGCAGTTTTCTCACCTATATCACTGCTCTACAGCCAAAATGCTTCTGAAATAAATGTAGTCAAACTTTACTAATTCTGGGTCACTGAGAACGAAAATGATGCTTAAAATTGTTGATTGGCTCTAGTTTTCAAGATATGCTATTGGGTCAGTATATACAGTATATACTGACCCAATAGCATATGAGTTATAAAGGGAAGGGATCTCAATTTAAACCAGAAATGACTAAAATACATCTTTGACTGGATCTATGAATAAATCTATGACTGGGTTTGGACAGTACTTGCTTTTTAGGCAAAACAATGAATGATGCAATCTGAAGCTGGTATTGCGTCATACATGATATGAATTGCATCATGTTATTCCTAGAAGTCATGGATGATGCAATCATAACGAAGCTTACATCACTCTGCTGAACAAATTGCCCTATATCAGCTCTAGAAATCATACAGTGTCGTGCTCTTATTTGGCAGTGTTTGATTTTGCAAAGGGACACATTTCTGTTTAGCCAAAGTGAGCAGAGATGCCTCGTACTTGTGTGAACAGTGCAGATAACTTCTGCTATGTTTGTGGTGAAGTGACTTTTGCATCACAAAAACGCAGTATAACCACTATGGTTAAGAAAGCCTATCACCTTTATTTTGGCTGCAAAATTGGAGATCAGGACAAGAGGTGGGCCCCACACATATGCTGCAACACTTGTGCAACAAATCTTCGCCAGTGGTTGAACAGGAAAAGGAAATCTATGCCTTTTGCAGTGCCAATGATTTGGAGAGAGCCAACAGATCATACCAGCAATTGTTACTTCTGCATGGTGCCTCCAGTTGGGAAAGGTGTGTCAAAGAAGAAAAAGCGGACTGTGCATTATCCAAACATTCCATCAGCTATACGCCCAGTACCCCACGGAGAAGGACTGCCGGTTCCTGATGCACCAGAATCATTCTCACTTGAGTCAGACGAGGAAGAGGATGAAACTTCCGGTCCTGAACCATCAATGTCACAGGACCCACATTTTCTCCCATCCTCCTCCTCTGAACCACACCTCATAACACAAGGTGAACTGAATGACCTTGTCAGGGATTTGGAACTACCCAAGAGTAAGGCAGAGCTGTTGGGCTCCAGACTACAGCAGTGGAATCTCCTGGCAGGTGATGTTAGGGTTTCCATGTTCCGTGACTGTCAAAAGGATCTTGTCCCATTCTTCTTCATGGAAGGTGATCTTGTAGCCTGCAACAACATCGATGGTGTGATGGTAGCCCTCAACATCGTTCACGATCCAGATGAGTGGAGACTGTTCATTGATTCATCGAAGACGAGTCTTAAAGCTGTTTTACTGCATAATGGCCATGTTTTGCCATCAATTCCAGTTGGTCATGCAGTCCATATGAAGGAAACCTATGACAACATGAAACAACTTTTGAGGTGCATAAACTATGACCAACATCAGTGGCAGCTTTGTGGCGATTTGAAGGTTATTTCTCTCTTGCTTGGTCTGCAGACTGGATACACAAAGTACTGCTGTTTTCTCTGCGAATGGGATAGTCGTGCAAGAGATTCCCACTACATCAAGAAAGATTGGTCACTCCGACAGTCATTGGAGCCTGGGAGGAAAAGTATTCAGCATCCACCACTTGTTGAATCAAGGAAGATTTTGTTACCACCCTTACACATCAAGCTGGGTCTGATGAAGAACTTTGTCAAGGCCATTGACAAAACACAAGCAGCTTTCAAGTACCTCCGTGGAAAATTTCCAAGGTTAAGTGAAGCTAAGATAAAGGAAGGTGTCTTTGTTGGTCCTCAGATTCGTGAACTTCTTCGAGATGATGCATTTGACCATGCACTGCGTGGCAAGGAAAAGACGGCATGGAAAGCCTTCCAGTTAGTGGCAATAAATTTTCTCGGAAACAACAAGGCAGACAACTACAGGTTGTTGGTGGAAAACCTCCTCAAGGCATACAAAAGCCTTGGTTGCAACATGTCACTAAAGATACATTTTTTGCACTCTCATCTAGATTTTTTTCCACCGAACTGCGGAGCAGTGAGCGACGAGCACGGCGAGCGATTTCACCAGGACATTGCAACAATGGAGAAACACTATCAGGGCAAATGGAGCCCATCAATGCTTGCAGACTATTGCTGGACAGTGACAAGAGATGCTCCATTTAATGAATACAAGAGACAAGCCAAGAAGCGCCGAGTAGACACTGAATAGGACTAAACTATGTACAGAATAGTTTTTTGCCTTTTGTTTCATAATCAATTTTATTTATATAACCCTTTTTTGCTGATTTTTAAAGTGTTACATAAACAGGACAGGTGAAATATTATCATGTAAAGCAACCATAAACACATGAAAAGACCTAGGTTTACAATTTATGATTAAAACTCTACTATCTACGCAATATACATAGACATAAAATGTAAAAACTTAAATATCTTAGAAACAGTAGCCAATCAGTTGTTTTAATGGGCATATTTGAATTCAGCACATCAAAATACATAATAAATAGCACATTTTATCTCTGAAGCAGACGACTTCTCAAAAATTGTAGGCCAGTGCGTTCTCTCCTTGGTTGAAGGACCCATCTTCCTCAGCTTGCAAGAGCTCTGGCCCTTGTGGCTGTCTAGTGATGGATGCCAAAGATGGCTTCTGCCCTTGCTTCTGTCATAACTATAAAGGGAAGGGTGACAGCTCTCCTGTGTACAGTGCTATGGAATCCCTCCTAGCCAGAGACTCCAAATCCTTTTACCTGTAAAGGGTTAAGAAGCTCGGGTAACCTGGCTGACACCTAACCCCAAGGACCAATAAGGGGACAAAATACTTTCAAATCTTGGGGGGGGGAAAGGTTTTTGTGTGTGTCCTTTGTTTAAGGGGTTGTTCGCTCTTGGGACTGAGAGGGACCAGACATCAATCCAGGTTCTCCCCATCTTTCTAAACAAGTCTCTCTTATTTCAAAATTGTAAGTAAAAGCCAGGCAAGGCGTCTTAGATTTACTTTGTTTTCTCAACTTGTAAATGTACCTTTTACTAAAGTGCTTATCTTGTTTGCTATACTTTGAACCTAAGACAGAGGGGATTCCTCTGAGCTCTTTAAGTTTGATTACCCTGTAAAGTTATTTTCCATACTGATTTTGCAGAGATGATTTTTACCTTTTGCTTTAATTAAAAGCCTTCTTTTTAAAAACCTGATTGATTTCTCCTTGTTTTAAGATCCAAAGGGGGTTTGGATCTGTATTCACCAGGAGTTGGTGAAAGGAAGGAGGGGGGGAAGGGTCAATTTCTCCTTGTTTAGAATCCAAGGAGTTTGGATCTGTATTCACCAGGGAATTGGTGAAAGGTTTCTCAAGGCTTCCCAGGGAGGGAATTCTTAAGATGGTGGCAGCGGACCAGAGCTAAGCTGGTAGATAAGCTTAGAAGTTTTCATGCAGGCCCCTACATTTGTACCCTAAAGTTCAAAGTAGGGATACAGCCTTGACAGCTTCTATCTTCCAAAGTTCAATGAACTTGTTTCAAAAGGCAGGATAACCTCATGCTGTTTTTTCCTTCGTGTGGGCTTCCCATCCCTATGTATGTAAATGTGATTTCCGTTGTTTTGATTCCACCATGCTTAATTTACATCAGAGACAGGTAAATAGGCGTGATGTTCCCTCCTGTCTGGGAGAGACCTGTATCTTCCTTTGTTTGGACACAAACTGTAAAAGCTAATATCAATGGGTACTCATAATTCCTTATATAATCTTAATACATACATTTCACAATGATACTAATCACCAGTGTGTCATAGGCTTTCATAGAAGATCTCAGTCTACCCACTTTTATAATACAGTAATATTGTATACAATCTGTTGACTCAGTTGCTTATCACTTGAGATTCAACCCCCCTGTCTTTATATTTGTTAGCTTGATAGCTTTGTTTACCTTCTATGTAAATGGACCTTCATTGTCTCTGCCTGGTGACAGGGCTAGTCTGAGAAGCAAATATACATGCCTTTGTCTAGGGCAGACCAATTTACCAACTCTCCCGATATGTCTGGTTTAAACACATTTTAGTCATAATTCTAGCATATAGCCATTACTCTTAATGCACACTGTGTACATACATCATGCAAGAATATTATTGATTAGTGAATTCTTAGTTTTCCAATGACCTATCAGATGGCACTTTTTTAGATGCAGATTATAACCATAGTGAATTGGTGTACACTGAACTAGTCAGGCCAGCTGAAACTCACTACCTGATACCAGTGAGCCTCTTGCATTGGCATGCTTTTAGCGTCACACCTCTCCCATTACAAAGTTACAGGAAAGTTGGCTAGTGGCTAACCCAGAGGCAGCCTTTCAGAGCCCTCTCTCCTGGACATGGCTTCTGCCACTATATTTTCTTTCCCCTTTATATAGAAGAAACCTGTTCTGTCACCTTTGTCTGTTTAGAATCTCCAGGACATATCAGAGACTCTACATAACTCCACCTACTGGCTGGCTAAGAATAGTACACATCCTGTGCAATTGATTTGTTATCTTGTCTCCCTCACCACACCCCAGCATGCTTGATTTTCACCCACCTGTTGCATCTGTTTTTTAGACTGTAAGCTTTTTTGGGCAGGAACTTCAATTTATCATCTTTGTATATCACCCAGCACAATGAGATCCAATGTCTTTGAGGCCTGCAGGTGGTACTGCAATATAAATGTGTTTATAATAATAATTAAAAAATTTAGAATTAATGGGAATTGGGATGCAAATCCCTTAATAGCTATGAAAATCTCAGCCTTGGTTTTTAAAATATACAGGTACTGACTTTAAAACACCCTAATTTCTAGGCTAATAGAGCTGAACAGGAATTATTAACAGACCTTATACCATCAATTGCTTTTATTTTTTTATATATATATATAAATTTAAAAACGGGTTTAAACTGCTACGGTTACAGTAAAATTTCCTGAGATAAGATGGGTGAGGTAACATCTTTTAGTGGAGTTTATAGAATCATAGAATATCAGGGTTGGAAGAGACCTAGTCCAACCCCCTACTCAAAGCAGGACCAATCCCCAACTAAATCATCCCAGACAGGGCTTTGTCAAGCCGGGCCTTAAAAACCTCTAAGGAAGGAGATTCCACCACCTCCCTAGGTAACCCATTCAAGGGCTTCACTACCCTCCTAGTGAAAAAGTTTTTTCCTAATATCCAACCTAAACCTTCCCCACTGCAAATTGAGACCATTACTCCTTGTTGTGTCATCTGCTACCACTGAGAACAGTCTAGATCCATCCTCTTTGGAACCCCCTTTGAGGTAGTTGAAAGCAGCTATCAAATCCCCCCCCTCATTCAGGGCCGGCTCCAGCATTTCTGCCGCCCCAAGCACCAAAAAAAAAAAAAAAAAAAGCCGTGATCGGCGGCGGCAGTTCAGCGGCAGGTCCTTCGCTCCTAGAGGGAGTGAGGGACCTGCTGCCCCTGAATTGCCGCAGGTGCCGCCCCTCTCCCTTGGCCGCCCCAAGCACCTACTTGTTAAGCTGGTGCCTGGATCCAGCCCTGCCCTCATTCTTCTCTTCTGCAGACTAAATAATCCCAGTTCCCTCAGCCTCTCCGCTGGACTCTTTCCAATTTTTCCACATGCTTCTTATAGTGTGGGGTCCAAAACTGGACACAGTACTGCAGATGAGGCCTCACCAATGCCGAATAGAGGGGAATGATCACGTCCCTCGATCTGCTGGCAGTGCTCCTACTTATACAGCCCAAAATGCTGTTAGCCTTCTTGGCAACAAGGGTAGGAGCCTTGCCTTATAACAGGCTTATTCAAAGTGATACAAGCTACAAAAGTGAGATCTGGGAAGAGTGTTGGCATTTTCATAATATAATAAAAATACTGTAATGATAAATAATAATTAATAATAAATAGTGTGTAATAAGCATGTTATAAAAACAAATTTTATATTTCCAAGATCACTGCTTTTATAATTTATACTCAGGTAAAGGAGAAAATCCCTGGAGATATTAATTTTTAGGAGGGGGTTTGTGAGACTTGACAATTTAGTGAAGGGGGTTCACAGGTTGTTAAAGTTTGGGAACCACTGAGCTAAGGCCTCACCAGTGCTGAGTAGAGCAGGACATTACCTCCTATGTGTCACATATGACACTCCTGTTAATACACTCCAGAATTATATTAGCCGTTCTCACAACTGCATCACTCTATTGGCTGACATTCAATTTGTGATCCATTATAACCCCCAGATTCTTTTCTGTAGTACTACTTCCTAGCCAGTTATTCCCCATTTTGGATTTCTGCATGTGCTTTTTCCTTCGTAAATGTAGTACTTTGCTCTTGTCTTTATTGAATTTCATTTTGTGGATTTCAGAACAATTCTCCAATTTATCAAAGTCCTTTTGAATTATATATAAGCCTGTCCTCCAAAATTCTTGCATTCTCTCCCAGCTTGGTGTCACCTGCAAATTTTATAAGTATACTCTCCACTCCATTATCCAAGTCATTAATGAAAACATTGAATAGTACCTGATCTTTTATTCTTACCTTTGCCTTCTATTCTGACCTGAAGAAGAGCTCTGTGTGGCTCGAAAGCTTGTCTCTCTCACCAACAGAAGTGATCCAATAAAAGATATTACCACCATTGCTGTAGCTACACTCCATACAGTAAGATTTTCTGTTTAGTAATGTGCCCGTTCAGTTGCTTAGTTAATTAGTCTTGTGTATGAATAGAATTATGGAGAGAAATTAGAAATTGCAAGACAAGTGATTTTTTTCATCTGTACTTGTTACATATTTGAAAATATTAGAAATGAGAGAGAATAAACTAGAACTGAAATAAAACCTCCAAAATGTGCTTTAAAAACATTTCGATTTTTGGTTGTGCATTCTGCAGATTTATTGGCATCTGTTTTAGGCACACTTTGATACACATTTAAGCTATTATATTTTTGTAGCGGATTAGTGTGCTTTTTTTCAAGTTTTGTAAGCACAGCTGAGCTTTAGTTAGCTATTAGTCTGAATGTGGAAACGAAGTATAAGTGTCATGTGATGTCTGCTTAATTTATCAGGAGCAATGTCAAACAGAGCCTAGATGTAAGCCAGTTGGCTATCTCACTAGCCGGTGCACCAAAGAGCACTCTTCCAGCCACAGGATTTCTGTCCTTTTCTTAAAGGCTTTGATTTTATTTCTTCAAAATAAACTTAGAAATTCAAAATATCGATTGTGTCCTTTCCCCTGACCTAGAGTCTTCTGCAGGGACCGATCTAGTCCCCTCAGGATTACATTCTGCAGACCATCTGCCTGGGAGTCAAGTCAAGGCAAACCTTTCTGATCCCATCTCCTTCCTAGCCTGCTTGCCCGCAGGATTACACTCTGCAGGCCATCTGTCTGAGAATCACATATAAACTGTGTTCTTTCCTCTGCCCCAGGACCTCTTGCCTCCCTACCCCCTGCAGCTCCTATCTCAACTAAGCTACTTGCTCACTTTTATGAGAACCATTTGATCTTCAAGCTATCATTTGATCCCTAGCCTTACAGCCTCAGGTGAGAGGCAGCTGATTATTCCGATTGGGCCCAGCTGATTGGATGCAATTGGGCTCAGCTCCCCTTAAAAAGCCAGCCATTCTGATACTAGCAATTGACTGCAATAATTTCATTGGTAGCAGTCTACAAAAAACATAAGCTTGGGACAAGTCATATCAGTCTGACCTAGTGAGGTACTAGGTGCTAAACACACTCAACTCTTATTAAATTAAGTTAAATTGATTAACTCTCCAACAGGTTTCACTGTCTAGTTCTGATTTGAATGGCTGTCCTTTTTAGCTTCACTGCCAAAAAGCTCTGTTTTGGGAACTCTTCCCTGATGAGGTTAAAGAGTGTTGAAGGAGCCCAGCACTTCACAGGAATAGGGCATTATGACAGTGAAGCTAAATAAGATAGTTATTCAGATCTGAATTGCACATTAAAATCTCCTAGAGAATTATCTGTATTTCTTTAATTAGTTCAGATCTTCTCTAAGGAAATTTTTCATGTAATCATCATATAAATTTATTTAAAGGCAGAGATAGACATTAAGGGTGTACTATACTCCACCACATAAAGCCCTATATAGGTGGAGTGCTGAATGGTTGAGGAGGTGGAAAAGCCAACCTCCTCAACCCTCCAAAACCAGAATCACGGTACTGCTTTGCTAAACATTTTCCTGATTGGTCCTGCTTTGAGCAGGGGGTTGGACTAGATGACCTCCTGAGGTCCTTTCCAAACCTGATATTCTTTGATTCTATGAATTCTATGATTCTCATGCTTAGACTATGAATGCTATTCCAACCTGTTCATAAACACAGATCTGCACCCTTAGCCCACTCCCAAAGTGGCCTTCTGCTCCATCTCATGCGGCAGCAGTGCAGACACTTACCTTTTCCTGACGTGTAGGGTATGTACAGGTAGCCTTTTATAGCCACTCAGTCAGTGGACTCCCTGCTCAGCCATATTTTATTCTATATAGATTCTGTTTTTTCAACCAAAAGAAAACAGTAATCAGCCACTTTGCAATGATTTTATCAACTATTGAAATAGACCAGGATATTACTTCACCCACCTTGTCTCTCTGATATCCTGTGACTAACACCGCTACAACAACATTGGATACTGAAATAGAAGTCTTGTATGATTATAAAGGAGAGATCTTTCATTTCTTTACCCAAATGTCTAATTTTGATTGACCCTACACTTAAATACACTTTGTGTGTGCTTCTAACTTAAATAATTGTTTAAGGCAAATCCAGGATGCTTGAAACCTTTTGTGAAGTCCTAACTTTCTCCTCTGAATAGTGGAAATTATAGGAAGTAGGTACTCTCAGTTTCTATTTTGTTTAGATAAAATCAGATGGTGAAATTGGTAAGGTGGAAAAAACTGTGGTCTCTTCAATTCCCTTTTTACTTTGGATAATTATATACACTAATTCTGATTTGTATCTAAGGATTGTACTTAATATATACATATGTCTTAGAAATGTTTTGAAACTGCTTCACTTCCTCCAAAGCCTATGAAAAAAATTAACATGTAAAATAAAGAAAACTTTCTGAGTTCTTGCCTCTGTGTTTCCAAGTTTCAGTTTGAGAAGTGAGGCCCTGCCTTTGTGAATACAGTCCAATAATAATACAACAATAATAAAATTCAGGCTGAGCAATACTTGGCATCTGGTAAACAAATTACAAATTTAGAGGTTGGTATAGGAGAATAAATTGTTAATGTTCACACTACTCTCCACATTTTCCTCAGTCATACAAATCAGATGTCAAAATAGTATTTCTCTCAGTGTGCTTGGCTTTGGTCTTCACTCATATTTTTTTTTCTTTTTTTCAAAAATACTGTTTGCTTCATGTGGCTACCCTGTGACTCTACCTCTGCTGGATAACTATTAGAACACTTGCACTTCCCCCACAACTCTGCTACAATTAGGTTAAATTACTCTTTAGTGAAATTGCCCTATGTGACATTGTAGTAATTAGTACTCACTTCATTTATTACAATCCAAATTTGAAACCTTACAGAACTAGTCTCAATTTCTACTGATCCAGTACTATGCAGCTGTCATTCTATACTCAGCATTCATTAACATAGAGCCAGAGACATAAGAATATGTTTTACTGTAAGGATGAATATTGGCCAGGATACTGGAGTTAGCCTCCATTGCAGTATATACAGAATTCCATTTCACTGGCTGGTGCGAAGCACTTTTGAAAATCAGTTCATTCGTGTCTAAATATACCAATCTGTAGGCTGTGCCTTTAAGCAAGGCTGATATCTGCATTTAGATTCTTATCTAATGCTAACATAGCAGTGCAGTATTACAGGTGTGATAGCCTTTGGGTGAGATGCTATACTGGAAGTTACAGCCCATAGCTCTATTCAGAAAGAGTACAATGATAATCTTGGTGTCCAGATCAGCACTTTTCAATAAAACAGGTTCTAGTGTCCAAAACTGTGTATCTTGGCAAATAATGGTTATGGCATATGCCTACATAGCCATCATATTTCCAGTTTCTTATTCATTGTTTTGTAGAGCACATTGGAATATTTTAAGAATGAAAAGGGCACATTTATTTCTACTTTACTCCATTATGTCTTCTATTTCCACTTTTTTCATGAAAAGAAGACATCTGGGAAAACCATTACTTTTTCTACTGCTGTTTCTAGCCTCTGATAAGCACTCTGAAGTGTATAGAAATGGAGCTGGTAAAGCATCAGCCGCTGCTGCTGCTCAGGTTTAAGTTTCTTGTTGATAGACCTGTTACCAAGGAGTTCAGCCTCAGCCTCTGGCACATGTGATCTTTGATGCTTAGAATCATTTTATAACTCAGCACTAGCTAGCTGTAGACAACCTTCCATGTCTTTTGTAAAGAAGTTAATATGGCAGTGCTGTGAACTCATTTTTAATCTTATCTTTCAAGTGTTGTGCAGTCCATATTAAAATGGATACGAAAAAACCGAATTTTGGTAAGATTGAATATAGTGTGTGTTTTTTGTTTAAAGTTCAGAACCCCAGATGTTGCAGGAATATTGCACAACTCACTTTTGAGACAGGTGTCATGTTGCTTCCCTTTTTGATTTTATGCATTTTGGATTATTGTCTCATAATACATACCATATTTTCTGCTGCAGGGGGAGATACCATTTCCCAACAGTGCAAGAAGGTTTTTTCTGTTGCCTTTTTGGGGTGAAATAACATGTAAAATATATATTGTGTGCTATGATTTGGATAGACAACCTTACATACTTAATACAGGTGGACTACATAGGGACATCTATAGTTAAGGTTGTCTAAGTGTTTCCGTTTTAAATAAACATCTCTGTTTGATTCCCATATACCATTCAAGATATTTGGATATAGTTCCTGAAGGCCAGCAGATGAAGTAAAACTGTCTTTTGATCACCTCATCCTTCCCGTACATATAAGAGGTTTTGTATCTCCCAGAGTTCCAAAGTGTTTGTCTCAGTAGGTGGAACCAGCTGAGGAGATAACTTGAACATAGGAGAAAATGGAATAAGTCTAAGGCCAGGTCTACACTACCGCGGTAGTTCGACAGCTGGCAATCGAACTTCCGGGTTCGATTTATCGCGTCTGATCTGGACGCGATAAATCGATCCCGGAAGCGCTCGCCGTCGACTGCGGTACTCCAGCTCGGCGAGAGGAGTACCGCGGAGTCGACGGGGAGCCTGCCTGCCGCGTGTGGACCGCGTCTGAACCGCGGTAAGTTCGAACTAAGGTATGTCTACTTCAGCTACGTTATTCACGTAGCTGAAGTTGCGTATCTTAGTTCGAATTTGGGGGTTAGTGTAGACCAGGCCTAAGGAAGGCAACAGAAACAACAATGTCTCTGTTCTGTCAGTGATTCATACAGCAGGAAGAAGTGGTCTGGTAGCGCTAGATGCAGATGAGGTCAGAAGAATGGGAGATAGTTTCCAGTGATATTCTAGGAGATTTACAGATACTGAGGTTAGCGTGAAGTGGACCGAAGGGCCTTCAAGACTAGCAGGAAGGCAAAGAGATCATTCAGCAGGTTCAAGAAGCTTTGGGCAAGCAGAACAAATGTTCTAATGTCCATGATGGACAGAATCTTGCAGAAGCTCTCCAGGAGGTTTAACTTCGTAGCCATAGATTGGCTAAAGATGCCATGGTACCAAGATCTTAATAGATATGCCTGGTGAAAGACCCATCATTCTGCTTGTCACAAAGGATCTGCTCAGGCAAACACAATTTTCCTAGAAATCCTAATTCACCAGCGCAAGTGATCTAGGTATGAGGGAGTAAAACCTTTAATAAAAAGGGAGGAGGTGCTGCCAGATGAGTATTCTAGCAGACATTACCTTATCTGAAAACAATGTACTTTGTTGTCCTATATGAGAATAAAGAACACCTGAGTCCCCTTCTGGTACAGGAGAACAAAAATAGTTCCTTCTCAATCTGTAGTTCTGGACATCCTGCCATTCCAGCGAGCTGGTCAGAATTGGAATTGAATACCAGTTCTATAAAGATACAATGTAGCTATTACAGTATTATAGGGTGTGATGGTTCACTTTTTTATGCACATCACCCAAATGTGACCAAAAGCGTGAGAAAGCTTTGGAGGGAAAAAATGATACTGTTAATAGGCATTCCAGTTCTCCCTTAAATTTGGTTGCTAATATTCAGTGAAACTTAAGTTTATTCTCCATATTCTCATAGCATCTTCTGTTGAGCCCCTTAAGTCTATTTGCTGCATATCATGGCCTTTAATTTTTTTGCTATTACTTCTGCTAGAGTCAGGGAACTTTAATGTCCTATTCTGTAATGTAGAAGGACTGCCAGCAGGTAATATGAAGAACTCTTGTCCTCATGATCCTGTCTGAATTTATACCGAAGGCAGTTTCTACATTTCATCTAGCCTTGTCACTTCTGTCTTAATCCACAGAATTCCAGAGGGTATGCTACATTGCTTGGATGTCAAGACCCCGTTGAATTTATCTTGGCCAAGCAGCTGAGTTCAGAGACTGAGAGGTTATTTATCTTGCATCAAGGCTTTACTGTAAGAAAGGTCAGGCAATTTCCAAATAGAAAAATGGATTAATGAGCTGACTAGAAAGGAAACTTGAGAAGGGAAGTCCAAGGTGAATCCAATGGCCACTTGATCAGATGGCTGACACAGTAGACCTGATGTATCTTGATTTTAGTGACAGTCCCATGTGACATTCTCATAAACAAACTTGGGAAATGTGGTCTAAATGAAATTACTATAAAGGTGGGTGCACAACTGGTTGAAAGACCATACTCAGAGTAGTTGGTAATGGTTCATTGTCAAACTGGGAGGGCATATCTAGTGGAGTGCTACAGGGGTCAGTCCAGGTTCCGATACGATTCAGGGGTCAGTCCTGGTTCCGATACGATTCAATATTTTCATGACTGATTTGGATAATGGAATGTAGAGTATGCTTATAAAATCTGGGAATTACACCAAGCTTTGGGGAGGGGGAGCAATTTTGAAAGCACTTTGGACACAGGATTAGAATTCAAAATGACCTTACCAAATTGGAAAATTGGTCTGAATTCAACAAGCTGAAATTCAATAAAGACAATGTAAAGTACTTCACTTAGGAAGGAAAAATGAAATGCACAACTACAAAATGGGGAGTAACTGACTAGGTGGTAGTACTGCTTGAAAGGATCTGGGGGCCATAGGGGTCACAAATTGAATGAGTCAAGGTTGTGATGCAGTTGTGAAAAAGACTAATATTCTGGTATAATAACGGTATATTAACAGTATGCTCTACTCAGCACTGGTGAGTGCTCAACTGGAATACTCTGTCCAATTCTGGGTGGCACGCTTTAGGGAAGATGTGGACAAATTGGAGAGTCCAGAGGAGAGCAATAAATGATTCAGAAAACCTGACCTATGAGGAAAGGTTAAAAACACTGGGCTTGATTAGTCTGGAGGAAAGAAGACTGAGAGGGGACAGAACTTTAAGTATGCTAAGGTCTGTTATAAAGAGAACTGTAATCAGTTGTTCTTCATGTCCACTGAAAGTAGGACAAGACGTAATGGGTGTAATCTGCAGCAAGAGAAGTTTAGGTTAGATATAAGGGAAAAGGTTTCTAACTGTAAGGATAGTAAAACATTGCAATCGGCTTCCAAGGGAGGTTGTGGAATCCCCACCTGAAGGTTTTAAAGAATGGGTTGGACAAACACCTGACAGGGATGGTTTAGGTGTACTTGATCATGCCTCAGCACAGGGGGCTGGACTTAATGATTTCTTGAAGTCCCTTCCAGCCCTACATTTCTGTGATGGGTACTTGTGGGACTAGAGACCAGAGGTATTGTTTTAACATAGCTTTATGTATATGTATAGAATATACAATATGGTCTAACACGGGGTCAGCAACCTTTCAGAAGTGGTGTGCCGAGTCTTCATTTATTCACTCTAATTTAAGGTTTTGCGTGCCAGTAATACATTTTAATGTTTTTAGAAGGTCTCTTTCTATAATATATAACTAAACTATTGTTGTCTGTAAAATAAATAAGGTTTTTAAAATGTTTAAGGCAGGGCTTTGGAGCAGATCCTGGAGCTGGAGCGTGGAGCAGCTCCAGAGCAGTGGAGCTGCAGGTTTTTGCCTGGAGCTGGAGTGGAGCCAGAGCACAGCTCCAAAGCCCTGGGAAGCTTTGTTTAAAATTAAATTAAAATGCAGAGAGCCCCAGACCGGTGGCCAGGACCTGGGCAGTCTGAGTGCCACTGAAAATCAGCTTGCGTGCTGCCTTTGGCACGCGTGCCATAGGTTGCCTACCTCTGGTCTAACATATTCCCTATATCAGAAATTGTGTTTTAATTTGTTTTCCTTAATCCTGCCCTTTCCCCTCAAACAACCTTTTGTTTTGACATCTCTGGAGAATTTATATAAATTAAGAATTGTTTGAAATGTACAAAAATCTGTGGGTAGAGGAGAACAATTGTGCTCAAGGAAGAGCAAATAATCAGAAGAGAGATCCAGTTTAAAAAAAAAAAAAAAACGAATGAAAAGGTGAGATTACAATTGTGTGACTTTTTGTACAGACTATCTTTGCAGTCTTAAGTGAAAAATATTTCTGGTCTTTAAATGATTTTTAGTAGTTGTACAAAAAGTAACTTCCAATACAATTTCTATTTCTATCACAAAGTTTGGGTTTTGTCAGAAAATAGAAATGTTTTACCTTTTAATGGTCAATCATTCTATCGTGTTTATATTACAGGTTAACTAAACTCCAGATATTGGAACTGAGAGAAAACCAGTTAAAAATGTTGCCAAAGTAAGTACAGATGGAATATTTAAGGTACATGCCTGCTTGGTTTTCAGTTTCAGTAAACTCTTAAAAAGAACAGGAGTACTTGTGGCACCTTAGAGACTAACATCCAATGAAGTAGGCTGTAGTCCACGAAAGCTTATGCTCAAATAAATTTGTTAGTCTCTAAGGTGCCACAAGTACTCCTGTTCTTTTTGCGGATACAGACTAACACGGCTGCTACTCTGAACCAGTAAACTCTTAATGACTTTTCAAAAGTGGATTGAGCCTTAATTGGCCCAGGATTCACCAAAACTTCATGATCAAACCCAGATGAATCAGCCCTCTTGCAGAAACTCTTCCTCCTCCTCCTCATGTTCAGTCTCTTCCTTGTCCTGGCTTTCCAAATTAGCTCTTGCTCTTTTAACCCAGTGGACTCCTTGATCTTCTGCCTCAGATACTTGAGTTTTTACTGACTAGGTACTTTGTTAATTTCCCCCTTTTCCCCCCAGTCACTGGGACTGCATCCCAAGAATTATGCCTTAATCCAGCTCTGTGAATGTTATGATTCCAGTTGAAAGTATTTCAAATTGTAATCCATCAATTTCCCTCTCCAGAAATCTTGACAAATTTTAGTGTACCATTGCCGCACTCTCTGTATGTGCATGCATAAATTTATTTTAGTGGCACTAAGTCTTCTTGACTTTACTGTTGAAATCTTTTGTGGATATTATTCAAATTCTAATATTAAATTCAATGTATGTGGGATTAATAGGCGCTTATTGTTCAGAGTGAGTGAATGTGATTCACTTGTTTTTGAGCAACGTTGATAATGAATAAATTTATTATTGATAAAATACAACACAGTACATACCTATGTTCTGTGGAATTTGTTATGGAAGATGTATTTCAAAACACTTCACTGAATCATTTAACATAGCTAGTGTGAGTATCCCCCAATCATGTTTCCACAGCTGTAAAATGCTTATTAAAATTTTAATCTTGGGTTGTCTTAATAGTAAAATTCAACTGTATGCTTTATTTTTTAGATTGTGTATCACTTCTAGTGCCTTCCTTCACCTCTTAATTTCAGGCAGTGATTGTGGGTTGCTCTCCTTATTCTAGCATGGGACAAACTAACCCAGGAAGCTGACGTTGTTACTTCTGTGGTCTGGCACTGTCCTGAGTAATTTAATTTTCCACCTAATCCACATGGTGATCCTACTTAACTAAGACTGTTTTCATTTGAGATATATGCAAGTAATGGCATACAGTTGAAATCCTTTCTTGGACAGAATTGATTGTGACTTATTTTGCACATTATGTTTAGATACTCTACATCAGAGGTGGCCATACTTTCTGACCCTCCAAGCCACATATGACAGTCTTCAGAAATTCGAGAGCCAGAGCGCGCCTGCCAGGGCTCGCGGCTTCAGCTGCGCAGGGTGTGACTGCCCCGGGGGTGGGGGGCGAGGTTCATGTGTCGTGTCCCCCCTCCCCCGATTTTTGCCAGGGTTTGCTGACTCCACTTTGTCACATGATGCAGCCAGGCCCCCTCCCTGCACAGCAGCTGTTAAAGCTGAGAGGCAGCAGCAAACAGCTGGGAGCAGCAGGGAGAGATGCTGCCTCTCCCCACAGAGCTAACACCTGGAAGCTGCAGGGAGGGGCCGATGAGGGTAAAAGGGGAGGTGTGCCTGGGGTTGTGTGACTAAAGCTGTTGGGGACGATGACTGAACCTTTAAATTGTGCCCCCACACACATACACTCTCATCGGGCACCAGTTGTCTCTGGCAGTAGCCTCTAGTCCCACCTTCTGCAGGGCAGAAGGCCTGAGGCTATTCACCCCCTCCCCCGCAGTCTAGTAGGCAGAGAATTGGGGAGGGAGGGGTTTTGCGAGCTGCACTTTAACTGTAAATGAGCCACATGTGGCTCGCAAGCCATGGGTTGACCACCCCTGCCCTGTATGGTGAAGGGTTCACCTGTCAGCGTGTGACAATGACCCCAAAAAGGTGATATTAAAAACATTATTCAGAAAGAGAACTTAAAATGCTGTGATATTCGTTCATTTGACGTAAAGAATTTTCTTTACCTTTAGCTTCATGATTTTTTATTCGTGGTATATGTAAACTGACATCCCTCAAAGTGAGGGATATTTGGCATATAGTTACAGTTGAAATGCAAATATATTGGTAATTCCCAGACGAAAACCTACATGCAGATAGAGTTAAGTATAAGAGAAGATATCAGTAACTTAAGCGTAATTCTCTTATGGATAAAAATTTTGATAGGAATGTTGTAATGCTTCATGGGTGAAATCCTGGCTCCCCTGATGTCAATGGGCATTTTGCTAGTGACTTCAGTGGGGCCAGGATTTCATTCTGTATGCACAAAAATAAATTTAACTGTGCAGTCTTGACTAGCGCCACCATAATCTTCCTAGCAACACAGCTGCTGCCATAACTCTTCCATGTCTTCCAGGATTAATTCAGCAAGGTACTCAAAGCTATTGGTTTTATTTGTGTGTTTAAAGATAACATCATGCAAAAGTACCTTGCTGATTTGGGGCCCTAGAGAGGAGCACTATCTATATATGATATGGTTAAGGAAGAAACCCAGCATAGCTGCTGAGACTCTCTGCACCCTGCGTCTACTTTGCAGGTGATGTAATTAGCAGATTAATGCATGGCCCACCTTCAATTATGAAGTGAAGGCAGGGACTGTAACAAACATCTAAATTAAAATACTTTTAAAAGTCCAGGTATATGTTTATAAATAAAGGTGCTTTATAACTGTGAAGAATGAGTTTGGATGAAAAAAATCAATATAGAACTAAATAATAACACAGGAAAAAAGAAATTGGAACGTAGATGCAAAGGGGAAAATGCTTTGTTGGCGCTAATTAGGTATACCAGCCTGAATTAATATTTTGCTACAGAGCCTAAACAATTTTCTTGCTTGTTTTCATGTTTATATTTCTGTATTTTTTCCTTTAGTTTCTTCACACTTATTGATACTTGTTGATTTTTATTTTTAATCATAGATGTCATTGGACAAACTTATAGTAACATAGAGCTAGCACGCCTACTGAATTAGGTTTGAGTAAACTATTTAACACTGAAGCAAAAAGCACTTGTTAAAGCTGTTAATCAAAGTGGGTAATTAATGCCAAGGAACTAAATTAACCTTAGTTTGTGCCAAATACATTATTTAGCTTTAAGCTGATCCAATATTTAGAGATTGAAGGATAGGAACTATTGTAATGCATATTAAAAATAGATCTTCTATTTGAAAGGAAAGCAAGAGTACTGAACATTGTATAGACAGTTTATTTGATAGCTAAAAGTAAAGACAAATAATTTTTTATATTTGCAGAAACTGAGAAGCTTCTCAGTTTGGAAACGTTTTCATTGGCTTTTTAAATGTTGTTCTGATTGTAAACAATGCAGTTACCAATTCCTAAAACAAACAAAAAAATGCAAATGATTTTTAGGAAGAGTTACTTTTGCACTATGTAGGGCCAATTCCTGCAAACATATGCACGTAACTAAAGCTGTGTGTTATTCCCACTGAAGTAAATGATATTGCTAGCATCAATAAAGTTATCCATGGCCATAAGTATTTGCAGTATTGGGGTCTAAAGCTTAATTAAAACTGTGTCTGTTAAATTCTTTATTTTTAACTAAATTGAGATTTTGATTGTTTTGTATAATATGAAACATTATTGTACTCCCTAATGCTATCTTAACTCTATTTAAGATTTTAAGTCACTTTAGTGCTTAATGTGACTCGCCTAAATCTTGCTTGCTTTTTAAGTTAAAGGAATAGCTGCTTTATGCACAATGGCACAATGTTTGGAAATGGAACAAGAAATCAGTCAAAGCAAACATTTATTAGAAATATAAAATAACTTAAGGAATTGTTTATAGTCCTTCAGCTATTGCATTATATATAAGTAAATGTTTGTTTTTTTTTTTTAATTCACCTTACTTAAATTCTTAAATATAAAAATAGGCACTGAATACATGAATACATTTCATGGAGTGAATTAAAAATGTGCCTTGTTTACTGCTAGAGTTATATTATTATAATGCTGTCAGCCTTTGAGTGGGGGGTCAAAAACTTTCAGTTGTCAGCCATGTTCTTTTTGGCCATAGCTAATCCATTATGCAATGCTCATATTGGTGAGGGAAGGCAGATGGAAAACCAGCATTCTGGCCATAGATCGGGGTTCTCAAACGGGGTTGGGACCTCTCAGGGGCTCGTGAGGTTATTATGTGGGGAGGTGGTGAGCTGTCAGCCTCCACCCCAACCCCGCTTTGCCTCCAGCATTTATAATGGTGTTAAATATATAAAAAATGTTTTTAATTTATAATGGGTGAGGGGTCACACTCAGAGGCTTGCTATGTGAAAGGGGTCACCAGTACAAAAGTTTGAGAATCACTGCCATAGGTGGTACATCTACACAGCAATAAAACACTCACAGCTGACCTGGGTCAGCTGACTCGAGCTTGCAGAGCTCGGGCTGTAGGGCTGTAAAATTGCTGTGTAGACATTCCAGCTCAGGGGTGAGGGTCTCAGATCTTGGGCTCCAGCCCGAGCCCAAACATCTATACAGAAATTTTTAGCCCTGAGCCAGAGTCCAGATGACCTGGGCGAACCATAGTTGTGCCAGCGCTGATGTAACAAGAGAGAACTCTGAAGTGATTACAATGAGTTGGGGGAGATGGAAGGAAGTGTAAGTGGAGAGTAGCTTTACAGAATGACTTGGAATGATTGAGATGACCATACTGGTCATAATTTAATTTACAAAAATTAAACTAGCTGACACTAGATGACTTAAAGCTCTGACTTCTTTTGTGTGATTTAGTCAGCAGGATCATTAATGTGTAGTTATTCAATTGAACAATGTATGAAAATCTGACCCTGACTAAGTATCAGTCTTTTTACAAAACTGCATCACTATTTAATGCTGATTAAAAACATGTATTAGTATGAATACAGGAAGATGGGATGTAACTGGTATTTTTTAAAATCTAATTCCTTATTAATTCCTTCCATGCGCAGAACCATGAACAGACTGACTCAGCTGGAGAGATTGGACTTAGGAAGTAATGAATTCACAGAAGTGGTGAGTTTTAGCTAAGTAGCAGAGCTTAGAATCTTTTTGTAAATCTTTATCCTTAAATCTATTTTTAATCAACATCAAAATGTAAAAATCAGCTTATGAGCTATGTTACTGAACAAATGTTGCATACACTTCTTACTGCTTTATGGAATCTATTTTTAAAATTCTGACTGACTATTTTCCCTTTTCCTTTTTAAAAAACCCTAATGATGTGATAGGACTGTGACATTTGGTAGAAGGTGTATTTTAATATGCATTTTAATATGCAGGCATAGGGATTCTTTTATTTGGTAATCAAATAATTAAATGGTCCAAGTCTTCATTTGCTTTAGTATGGCAGGCAAACATAAACTGTAAAGAGGAACCTTCTAGCGATAGATAGTGAATGTAAACTATTTGGGCTCAAGATAAATTATTATTTACTTGCTGTTTTGGGTAGTGCCCACAAGAGTATTGGCTTGGGGTTCACAGACCTTGTCATAGGGAAGACTGCCTCCTCTCCCATTTATGATGGTGCAGACAAGCACTTCCTCTCCCATTTACAATAGCATAATGTCTCTGTAGCAACTACAGCAACTGCTGATACAGAAAAGTAATATTAGGAAAGTATTCAATGTATTTTTAGCTGACTTATAATGGAATTTAGCAATTGGAAACATGATGAAGAGCCAACACTGTGTGATCAGCCGACTCTCTGTAACCCTAGTAAATGCTGTGTGGGACAGAGTTTGAGGAGTGCTGTTGTACCATGCACTTCCCTATGCACTACTAGCCCGTGTACTAAGAAAATGTACTGAGGATCAGATTACTTGGTTTCTGTTCCTAGCTCTGGCACTGGGCTGCTTTGTGACTTTGGATGAGTCACTTCATCCCTCTATGCCTCTGTTTTCCCTCCTACTTAGAAAGTTTAAAGAGTTTGCATTGTTCTATGAAGATCTTTTGGCAATGAATGTTTAATTTCTTAAGGAATCCACTTTAAATCTTCACTCATGAACTAATTAGGACTTGCTTGGGAATTCTCAGAAAATTAATTCTGTACTTGTAGTAAGAACCGTAATTTTAGGAAGAGGTTGCTGTATTCTTCATACATATTAAGTGATTGAATCCACGTTTTAAGTGCAAAACTCAACTCAGTCTTAACTATTGGGCTACAGCCAATACCTCCATCATATACTCTCTCTGTTTTTTCAGGAACAAAGTATAAATATTTTCAGTGAAGCATACATAATATGTGTGTTTTGTCAAGTGGTATTGCCTCTTTCCTGGGGCTTGAGAAAATATTTGTATTTAAATGGGAAAACAAATTGTAGATTCCTTTGTTTTCTATATGTCCTCCTTTGAGGCCTATGACAAATTAAGGAGGAAAGTTATAATAGGAACTTATTGTTAAAATATTCTCTTCACTGATATAATGGTTCATTTATCCCATATACACCTTTTGATTTGCTGCTACATTATTACAGGTTTTAAGCTACAGGTTTGAAGTTGGTCTAGGATCTAATAGACTTTAACTGGCTGTTGAATAAATAGCCATGCTGAGGTGTAAAATTAATAGAATGTTTTTTAGATCTCTCAGTATGAAAGGCAATAGGTACATGTAAGCTTTATTTAATGTGTGTTCCAAAAGGAAAACAAACTAAGTTTTTTGTAAAGATTGTTTTAAAAATTTTGGTCAAATTCTTACACTTGTCAGAGACTTACATTTTGTAAAGTTAGTTATCTGCGTTGTGTTCTGTGGCTCCACACAAAGCAAGTATAAATTAAAACTAGGATTAAAAAATCTCATTTAATAAGACTATTCAAATGGCTGAATTGACTGTTTCACTGCTGCATTTAAACTGTTCTTTTGTATCTGATTTTTTAAAATTCTTTTAACAGCCGGAAGTACTTGAACAACTGAGTGGGTTAAAGGAATTTTGGATGGATGGTAATAGACTAACTCTTATCCCCGGGGTATGTCTTTTTGATGTTTAAACGCATTGTATTTTAACTGTGTAGTAGTACCTGTCTTGTCAATTAACTTCTTAAATTAAGAATATTTAACAGTACCACATAGCCAGGAGATTAAGCCAATTGAAGCCAGTGCAAATGCTCCCATTGATTGTAATAGGTTTAGGGTCAGGCTCTATATTCTGGATCTCAGTTAGTTATGTATGGTCCATACTGACATTTTATTCCTGTTCTAATGAGCCTTAAAATAAATAGTATATACTAGGGGTCACCAAATAAAATTGATAGGCAGCAGGTTTAAAACAAACAAAAGGTTGACTGTGAGTTGTGTGAACTCTTTGCCAGAAGATGTTGTGAAGGCCAAGACTATAACAGGGTTCAAAAAAGAACTACCATATGTACTCGTTCATTAGCCCGCTCGTTTATAAGCCAACCCCCCAAGATGGATAAGTAAAAATAGCAAAAGCTGTGTGACCCTTTCATAAGCCGACCCTATATTTCAGGGTTTGGAAAACTTTGGCTCCCAGCCCTTCAGGGTAAGCCGCTGGCAGGTCAGAACGTTTTGTTTACCTGGAGTGTCTGCAGGCACGGAGCCCCTCAGCTCCCTGTGGCCGTGGTTTGCCGTTCCCAGCCAATGGGTGGGAACGGCAAACCATGGCCACTGGGTGCTGAGGGGCTCCGTGCCTGCAGATGCTCCAGGTAAACAAAACAACAATGTATTAGATATTCAATTCAATGATTCCATAGAGTTTTAAAATCATCAAATTGTGGTGTAGACCCGTTTATAAGCTGACCCCCCGCTCTTTGATGCGTCACCTTTTTACCAAAAATATTCGACTCATGAACGAGTATATACGGTAGATAAATTCATGAAGGATAGGTCAGTCAATGGCTATTAGCCCGGATGGGCAGGGATGGTATCTGTAGTCTCTGTGTGCCAAAAGCTGGGAATGGGAGACAGGGGCTGGATCACTTGATGATTACCTGTTCTGTTCATTCCCTCTGGAGCACCTGGCATTGGCCACTGTCGGAAGACAGGATACTGGGCTAGATGGAATTTTGGTCTGACATAGTATGGCCGTTCTTATGTTCTTACAATTACAGCAATTTGATTATTTTGGAACTTTGCTGATTTTTTTTTTTTTTTTATAAATTGTACTTCAAAGTATGGTCAATATGTATTTTGTTTTCAGACTTATAACGTCATAGTGCTCTTCTGACATTTGAGGCTTGTAGTCAGTCTACTTTTGTCTACAGAACTTTTCTAGGAACTGATTTAAAGCCATCTTTAGTCTCTTCCCATTTCAATGAATTATTCCTTGGATAAGTTTTTTTTTTTTTTTTTTTTTTTTTTTTTTTAAGCCTTTCTCTATACTATACAGCCTAAGTTTGGTAAAACCATAAGTGACATATAGTGTTGTTAGCTGGTTTAGTGTTCATAAACATTTGTGTATGCTTGAGCCATGCAGAAAAATAAGAAAGTTAAAGTAAAAATATGAAGAGCTTAGGTTTTTGTTTGTTTAATCCCTCAACCTAGTCCAGTTAATGATTGCCATTGGAGTTGCTTTTTAGGGGAAGGTAGGGTTCAACTCTACAAAAACTGTATGCATCAGGGAGAAAGTTGAGTGCTTGAAGAGCAATAATGCTGCTTCACCTATGATAAATTGACACTTCCATGTTACATTAGGTACAGTCTCCGCTTGTGCTAAATTAAGGAGTGTTCCTGAACCTAAGTCTTCAAATTGGAAGAGTACTTACTGATCCAGAGACTGAATTGTAAAATTAATTAATCTTAAAAAGAAACCCCAATAACTGGATTGTTTACATTTAAACTGTGCAGGCATGCATACAACTATACATCACATTCTGATATTTAAATATTTTAATATTTATATATATATTCTGATATTTTAAAAATAAATTTAGTAGCATGATATAGTTTGGCTATTTAATATCAAATTACACCATGATGCTAATAATACTTTGTTTTATCTTCTCTTGCAGCATGATACTTTAGAGCAGGGGGGTCTCAAACTTTTTTTGCTGGGACCCCCTTTGAAAATAGTTCAGGCTGTGACAACCCCTCTCCATACCATGCCACCTTTACTTCTGCACTGCTGGTGGTGGCAGCGCTGCCTTCAGAGCTTAGCGCCTGGCCAGCAGTCACCACTCTCGTGACCCCCACTACAATAGTCAGGACCCCCAGTTTGAGAAACGTGGCTTTAGAATCAGTAGACTGTCAGAAATAATGGCTTTCTTAGTTGATTGAAGTTGCAGAGTTAACCCATTTTTCCCCCTCACGTTTAGTTAATTGGCAGCTTGAAACAGCTGACCTACTTGGATGTTTCTAAAAACAACATTGAAATAGTTGAAGAAGGTGTTTCAGGCTGTGAAAGCCTACAAGACCTGCTGTTATCCAGTAATTCACTTCAGCAACTTCCAGAGTCCATAGGTTTGTATTATCATCTAATTTATGCGCTTTTAAAAAAAATTAAGGTAGCTGTTGGACAAAACTTTATGGAATACAACTTGGAATAGCCTATGGACCCAAAAGCAAATCCATAATCTTAAACTGTTCTGTTCATAAATGTGCAAGACATTGGATAAAATCATAATGCATGGTTGAGTAACATTCTGGAATTGCAGTTTTATCACAAATTTTGAAAACTTTTTGTAAATGAATGGCAAAGTATTAACTTTAACTAGAGATGAGGGGTTTATCCTTTCTGTGTGGCTGACATATGATGAGCTGGAAATGAAACTCTATAAACTAATCTGCTTATTTCCTCAAGAGATACATAGCATATATGTTTCCCAAGATTTCAGGTAATATGGAAGACATGACTTGCCAGTAACATTTATTCTTAACTGCAACTTCCTTTATTTGAAGAAATTACACTTTTCTTATTTGAATACTCCTTTTTTTGATTAGATTTTCATTTTACAACAGGTTCACTAAAGAAAGTAACAACACTTAAAATTGATGAAAACCAGTTGATGTATTTGCCAGACTCCATAGGAGGGTAAGTGTTTCACCTGAACAAAACTTTGCCTTGTTTTTCTGCAAGTTCTTCATTAACAATCATCTACTTTCTATGGTGTTGGTATACCTATATCTTTGCTTGGTATGACTGGTTGCACTAATCTCTCTCCATGAGATAATGATGTTCAACAGTAGCCTTCACATCCAACTGCTAGTTGGCTGTATGTAACTGTTTGTATTTTCAAGGAGCTGAATCCTGCATTCAGAAATTCAGGCATCAATATATATGAGAAATGAACTGGAAGTATGGGAGAATAAAATAATACTTATGCGTAAGGCTGTGAGTCTGTCACAGAGGTCACGGATTCCGTGACTTTCCATGACTTCTGCAGTGGCCGGTGCTGGCTCAGGGGCTGACCAAGCCGGGCAGCCCCATGGCCAGCAGCAGTTTGGGTGTGTTGGAGGGGGTTAGGAGATGGAGAATGCAGGGTGTGCTTACCTCGGGGTGGAGGGCTTCCCGGCTCCCACTGGCATGGCCCTGCAACTCCTAGGCAGCAGAGGGGTCAGGGGGCTCCGTGCTGGCCGTGCCCGCAGGCCCCACCCCCACAGCTCCCATTGGCTGTGGTTTTCCAGCCAACAGGAGCTGCACAGCCAGCACTTGTGGCGGGAGCAGCGTGCAAAGCCCCCGGCCCCTCTGCTACCTAAGAGCTGCCTTGCCAGTCCCGCCAACCCTCCCCCCAGCACCAGCAGGGGTCCTGGGCCACCTCCCCCAGTTCCCATGGCACCCCCGGACCGCCCTTCCCCTTCCCCCCCAGAGCACCCGTGGCACCCTTCCCAAGTTTTAATTAGGGGATATAGTAAAAGTCACTGACAGATCACAGGCCGTAAATTTTTGTTTACTGCCCGTGACCTGTCCATGACTTTTACTAAAAATTCCCCATGAGTAAAACGTAGCCTTTCTTATGAGTTCAGTAAAACATGCAGTCAAATTAAAATGTAGAGAGACATAGTGTATACAAAAGGTCCCAGCTTCATATTTGTGGCTGCGTGAGTTACATACTGTAAACATTTCAAATAAACTGAAATAACAGGTATTTTATACATTCCATTTTAACAATGAAACATGAATTTCTTCCCCGATTAAACAGAGTCAACAAATCAGATTTGGGCCAAACCACTCATCTTTTATTGTTATTAGGTACATTGGTTCAAAATGTAAATACTGTAGAGAATTTAGACTTTTTTTTTTTTTTTTTAAATGAGTGGATATAGTAAAAACTTACAGGCATTCATTCATTCTATTATGTTATTTTTGCCTAGCTGTACTAAATTTGTTAACTTTGAATTCTGATGTCCAAACATAATTTAAGGTGCTTAGGTACAAATTGCAGTTTATTTACTGTGAGACATAAGTGAAGCAGCTCGTGTAAAACAATAAGTTAAGTTTGCATGTCAGCCCTGTTTCTTTACCTTTAAAAAAATGTTTGCTTAATGAGGTCCTCATCACATTGGCACCAACTGCTCTCTACATGCCATATTCCTACTTCTTAGGACTAAAGAAGTCTTTATCCCTTCATTGCCGCCCCAGCTTGACATTTTTCTGATTCTGGCTTGTCCACTTTGAATGTTTCCATTATCTGGTGTGCTTCAAACAGCACTGTATGATGCAGTGCGTAAAAATTTTAAGTGGAGATGCTGGGCCCTACGACAGAGGTACCTAGGTCATCAGCCATTTCGATTTAAGGACTGCGTTGGGGTAGCGGAGATTGGAAAACAGGCTACAGATAGTTAACAGGGAAAAGTCTACTTTGCCTGAATATATGAGGAGAGAGTATCAGTATAGTTCCGGTTCAAAAAGTATCTGAATTTTTTAATGGTTATTTAGGTTTCTGAAGCGTTTTTTTCATCCATAAATTTAATTGTAAATAAATTTATTCTAATTATAATGAAAATTATTTGTAGTAAGAATTATATTGTTAAAGCAAGTAAGCATTTATGTATATATCAGGTTAATATTTTGACTTTCTTTAATTTTGTTCAGGCTAATATCAGTAGAAGAACTGGATTGTAGTTTCAATGAGATTGAAGCTTTGCCTTCATCTATTGGGCAACTCACTAACATAAGGACCTTTGCTTCAGATCATAATTTTTTAACACAGCTGCCACCAGAGGTATGTTTTTGCTCAGAGCCAATATTAATCCATATTACCTGGATATAGACTATATTTTATACTTACCTTAGTTCTGTTCACTTCAGATACCAAAGTGACAGATTGTGAGTGGATTTTCTGAAAATGTTGTAAAAATTCATTGATGTACATATTGTGGCTTTCAAGCAATTGCAATCCAAGTATTGAAATATTCTGAGACAAGCTTGGTTTTGCAAAAGTAATGTCTGAATTGTTAGTTCATAAACAACATGATACAAAATGAAGAAAAGAATAATTACTTTTACTTAATATTATAATGGGTATATTCACTTTCATATTTAAGAAGATGTGTTATTTTGTACACACAAAATAAAATTTAATATTAGATGTGTTCATTCTAATATTGTGAATCAGTGTAAGTAGAGTTGTAAAGCTGAATAATCATTTATTTTTTCAGATTGGAAACTGGAAAAATGTAACCGTGCTATTTCTGCATTCCAACAAGCTTGAATTTCTCCCTGACGAAATGGGTGATATGCAGAAATTAAAAGTCATCAATCTAAGTGACAATAGGTTTGTGAATTGCATTCATTTAGTTAATTATGGCATAAAATGTAGAAGCATTGCAGAGATTGGAATGCATTGTGTCTCCAAGACATTTTTTACAAAATATAATCCTTTTCACTCCACCCTTCCAAAAATGTTGTGATCTTTCTCTTGGAGTTCTTTCTCATCTTAAAGTTAAAATAACACATTTCATTTATATTTTATTATTTGTCACACTAATCGTCTTACTGCATATATTTGGACGCCTCTACATTTTGTAAAAGCTTCTTTATTCCTTTCCAGTCACTGCAGTAGGAGTGATTCATGAAGCAGAACTGCACTATTTCACATTTGTATTGCTATTGTACTCTTCCAGCTGCATGTGAATCCAGCAGATATGTTGTAGTTGTTAAGCCCAAGTGGTTTTAATGTATATCTTTTTTTCCTTGTGTGGCACAGCTTCATCTCATTCATAATCATCAACATTTATTCTTTTGGAGTTAAATTTTTAAGACTATCTGAATCAGTATTTCAGGAAAGACTTGAATGCCATATATGTATGAACAGTACAAGACAGGATACAGAATACTATCACAGTACACTGTATAGTACTTCGAATGCATCGCTGCATTTACTAGACTGGTCAGTGAAATTGTGATAAAACATTTCTTTGCAGGAATTTGCCATTCCATTGAAATTGAAACATTTCACAGAGATCATTCGATTTTGGCAAAGTTCCTCTGGAAGTGAAGCAGGATTCCAGTGGAACACAGCCTAGTTTCCTGCCAGCTTGCCTACCTGGCTCCTTGGCAGCTCACCAGGTGGAGTGTCTCAGAGTTGGAGACCGCAGAAGTTCTAGGGTCTGCAGATCTGGGAAAGCCCAACATTTGGATTTTCTCCTTTGCTTTAGTGACAGTTTAGACATTTGGGGGGGGGGGGGGGAGGGCGGCAGGCAGGAGGGAGGAGGATGTAGCTAAACAAAACAATACCAAATTTCAAAATATTGAACTTCTCCACAAAATGGAATTATCTTTCTCAATACAGCTTTAGCATTTACTGGAAATGAAACGGTTTGCCGCTCAAATTATTACCTTTCTATTTATCTAACAATATTTTCTTTAAATGTTTTGCAAGCTTTTTAGAGGCAATATATATATATATATATATATATATATATATATATATATATATATATATATATAGCATTGTTTCTGAATAGACCATTAGTCTTGACAGCCATACTTAGATTAATTTTTTGCCTTGAATATTGTGATGTTTCTTTCACAGACTGAAGAATTTGCCGTATAGCTTTACAAAGCTACAACAGCTGACTGCGATGTGGCTATCAGACAATCAGGTGAAAAGTATTTTTAATAAGTTTGTATAATTGATATTTGTCCAAGTTACTGTCAATAGAAATAGTTAATTTTATGGAGTAATCAGTTGGGTAAAAAGTGATAATTTGCAGATACACCAAGACAACCTTGGGTTGTAATATTCTCAGTTTTTATAAGCTAAACAGCAGTGAGTGGCACATGAATGGGAGACATTCATACTTCTGGCAATCCAATAGTGTTGGTAGTGCAGGTAATTTAGTAGATAACACTCTCTCTTCTCTTTGAGTCAGTACTGAACCAGTGCCCAGGTTGGTGTTAAGGGGTACTATGCTGCTAGAAATACATTATTTCAGCTGCAATATAAAACAGAGGTAGCAGCCACACTGGTAATTTCAGGATCCTTTACATTTTTTGTAAGGCAGGGCACTGAACCTATTGTCCTGATCAAATTTTAGTTTAGAAAATTGTTCTGTTCTATGCACTTCCCTGCAGTTTCAAGTGGATAATTTACACTCCAGATGTAGAATATTTTGGGACTATGAAATGTCCTAGAATGAAACGGAATACTTTGTTGTGTATACATATCCATCCGTTTTATGCATCTCTAATAGACTATTATAGAGTGTTTGTTTATATAATTCCCACACTATTATTATTAAATATGTACTTCTTTGATATAACTTTGTTTTGTATAACTTGTAAAAATCCTTCAGAGAAGAATACATGGGAATTAATGCCAGACAGATCACAGTCTTCAAAATCTAATCTGCATTGGGTAGATAAGCAGCAGGGATTTCAATGTTGAGATCCTATTTGAATATTACACATGTATTTTTTCTTTTCTCAGTCTAAACCGCTCATCCCCCTTCAAAAAGAAGTCGACCCTGAAACACAGAAAACAGTGCTTACTAATTACATGTTCCCCCAGCAACCAAGGAGTGAAGATGGTAGGAATTGATTCTTTTTGTCAAAAATGCTGACCAGTGAAATTAAAAATTGAAAGAGTTCAGAGAACATGACTTTCAATATATAAAACTTTTTAGATCTAAAAACAAGAACAATTTGATGAAAATTTGTCTGAAGAATGTGAACAATAACTTCTCAGAGGTAGAACTGAGCGAGTCCAGGGATTATTAAGGGGGGGGGGGCAACAGAGAGAGAGTGTGTGTGTGACAGAGAGAGAAATAGAAGTCAGGACTGGCAGTGCCTTATATTATTATGTTTGCCTGACTCATCCCATTATAAGAGATATTGTTTTCAGTTGCTTATAATTTTGCCAAAGATTAACCTTTCGGGCTGGAAATTGCTCTGCCTGGTGTCTGCCTCAGACTGACTTTTTTTGAAAGTTTGATCCAGAATGGTTTGGCCATTTCCAAGAATGAGGTTAGGGAAAAATATATTGTTTTGCCATACTGGAAAAAAAAAAAGTTCTTAAAGCCATTTCATTGAGAAGCTCTAGCATGTCCATGCTTTGGCACAGGAACTTGAAAGTTGGTGGGGGTCCACGGGTGGCCTTTGTTTCAGGGACGTGCTGTTGCTGTCCCCATGAAAAAACACCCAGATTTGGCTAAGTTGTAAGCCTTTGCAAAATCTAAGTTGCACATGGTAGGTAGACAAGTTAGAACTTTGCAGATAGAATTTCCAAAGATTCTGTCCACACTGAGCATGCAGCAGCTCCTATGTGTGACCAAACTCTTCATGTGCCATTGCCATAGAATAACTGAGCATGCACAAGCCCAGAGATATAGGAGCTCAGCAGAGTTGCTGCTCTGATCCAGTGGAGCTAGGCACCGGATCTGGGAGCAGGGAGACTGTTTCTTCTGTTGGTGGCCAGGTAAAGTAAAGGAGGAAGTTGCCTGACTCTGATGCAAAAGGCATGAGCTGGACTGGGGGTGAGGGTAGGAGAAGAAGTAGATTGAGACAAGGAACCTAGGGAGAGGAAGGGAAGACTGGGGCGAGTGAGTGGGAGGACTGGGACTAGTTGGGTAAGGAGTTTGGGACCAGTTTCCTGGCAAGGGAAACTGGGAGTGTGGCGGGGGACTGAGAGTGGATGAGAACCTGGGGAAACTGGGAGTGCTTGGGAAAGGACATTAGAACAGAGAATCGGTAGGAGTGGAGAAGGGGTGGGTGATGGACAGATCTGATGAGGACCTGGATGTGAAGAAAGAACTAGGACTGCCTTGGCAAAGAGATTGGGAAAAGAAGCTGGGGAAGGGGAAGACTGAGTTAGCAATAGGAACCCTGATAGGTAGGCTACGATTATGAGGTGAGGGTTGGGGTGGAGAAGAGAGATCGGAGAAAGAGTGAGAAGCTAGGAGCTGGAACTGGCTGGGCAAGGAGACTGGAAGTTCGGGAAGTGAGAGAACAGGAATGAGAGAAGAGAGTTGGACTCAGGGAGTGTGGCGAATAGGGCTGGTTGGGCAAGGAGACTAACTGGGAAGAGACATGTGAGGAATGGAGACAAGGACTGGCTAGGTGACAAGAATGTGTCTGGAATGAGGAGCCAGGGGTGAGGAAGAAATGGCACAAGGACAGGTTGGAGGGGTCAGGGCAGAAGAAGTTAGGCTTGTTGGAGGACAAGCAGAAGGATACCTGGCCACTTCAGAGCTTGGAATGAAATCCTAGACTCCATTTTTCTCACCATTCATCTGCTGTTAGCAAATATCTCTGAAACCTACTGGCAAAGTGTCTCATCCCCCACTAGTGTTAGTCCACAAGGAGGATGACAACCCACTTCCGTTATCAGTTATTTCTTCAGCTCAAGTGGCAGAGTTCTGTGCAGTGAATGTAAAAGTTCCAACTCTGCTGATGAACCATGTGGTTATCAACATGATGCCACATGATGGGGAATTTCTGATTTTTTTTTTAATTTGCTTTTTCTGAGAACCCAGGAAATTACCCACATGCAAAAAGTTAAAGTAACGTTATTAAGGTTGTGAAATCAAGTACTCGGAAGTTGGGAAATGTCAGAATTGCGTGACCTTTGTAACCTTGTGACTTCACAACCTTAATTATGTTCTTTTAACATATATTCTGATCCCAAATTGTGAGAGTATTATCACAAAAAGGGTGAGGGGTCGTTCCGACCCCATATAAGGAAGCAGAAAAGAGGAGTAGGTGCTCTTCCTCCACTCCAAAGCAGTCACAAAGGAGAAAGGTCACCATCCCAAAACCAGGTTTCAAAAAGAACTATAAATTGAATCCTTTATTTGTTTTTAGGTAGGAAAAACCTACATAGTAATGCACTCCAAATCTAGATTAGTCAACTGAAATTTGTCTTCAAAGATGTCTTTTGCTGAAATGTCAACATTTGCCTTGTTCATTCAATAAATATAATTTTAATCATCTTGACTATAACAGGATACATTTGGGGTTCATATAATCTAGAAATTATTTTTCTATTGCAACGGTTCTCAAATTTTAGCAACCTGAGGACCCCCATTTTGATTTTAAATTTTTCAGAGACACCCCCCCCCCCCAGGTTCCCCGCTCAGCCCTTGCCTCGCCCCCTTCCTCAAGGCCATGCCCTACCCCCTTCCCTGAGGCCACGTCCCTGCTCCATCCCCCCTCCCTCAGTCGCTCGCTCTCCCCCACCCTCCCTCACTTTCACCAGGCAGGGGGTTGGGGTGCAGGTGGGGGTGCAGGCTCTGGGCTGGGAGTTTGGGCATTGGGAGGGGGCTCAGGACTGGGGCAAGTGTGTGTGGTGCGGGAGGGGGTGAGGGTTCTGGGAGGGAATTTGGGTGCGGGCTCTGGGCTGCGGAAGGGGGTTAGGGTGCAGGAAGGGGCGAGGGGGCGGTACTTACCTCGGGCAGCTCCCGAAAGCGACTGGCACATCCCTCTGGCAGTGGCTCCTAGGCAGGGGACCAGGGTGTCTCCACGCACTGCCCCCTGCCTGCAGGCACCACCCCCACAGCTCCCATTGGCCAGAGTTCCCGGCCAATGGGAGCTGCGGAGTGGTGCTCAGGCTGGGGGCAGCACATGGAGACGCCCTGCCTTCCGGGCCACAGGGACGGGCTGGCTGCTTCTAGGAGCAGCATGGACCCAGGATCCCCGCTCCTCCCCCTCCCTCCCACCGCCTGCTTCACGCTGGGGAACAACTGTTCCCCGGCGTGAAGGAGGCGCTGGAAGGGAAGGAGAGGAGTTGAGCGAGGGTGGAGGGAGGAGATGATCAGCGGGGCCCGCAGACCCCCTGGGATCCCCAGGGGTCCACAGACCCCAGTTTGAGAAACACTGTTCTATTGCAAGTATAGGAATGTTGAAAAGCAGCTGTTTATGTGAGCAACCTCTTCATTGCTAATGTGATATATAGGAATGCAGGGGATTTTTGTAGTAAAATTTGACAGATTAATACAGAACCAATTTATGTTGTGTCTATCATGAACATGCATGCTGCAGTAAATGGTGACAACAAGGTAATCTGTCCAATGCCATATCTAAGAAATAGTTTGTAAAACTGTAATTATCATAATTCTTGCTTAACCATGGGCTTATCTTAATGTTTTTAGTGGGTTTTTTTGTTATTTTTAAGGCTCAGTAGTAGTAGTAGTAGTATGGATATTTGGAAGTCTGGCATATTTGTAGGTAAGACTTTCTTTAGTGGAAATATGTAAACCTTAGTGAAATGAAGTTGTGTTGCCATATCAGCCTTTATTAGACATATCAGAAAAGCAGCCTGCATAATTTGTTACAGTTGGCAAGCTCAGCTCAGGAGAGTTCCTTTGGTGAGAATACTTGAAAACTGAAATACAGCTTTGCAGAAGATTTTTTTCTGTAGATTGCAGCTGAAGTCACTATTAATAGAAAACAGGCAGGTTCTCAATGCAATGAGCTGCAGCATAGCTTTGGTCTGAGGATAGAAAGTCTTTAGTTTCTGGTACTTTTGGTTCTTTACCTTCTCAAGCACAGATATAAATACAAACCCCACCTAATAAAAGGAATGAAAAAGAAATGGTTTCTAATATAATTTCATGTGTCCTGTATTTATTGGAATTGTGGTTTGTTTTTTTTTAGTTCTGTTCATATCTGATAATGAAAGTTTCAATCCCTCTTTGTGGGAGGAGCAGAGAAAACAGCGTGCTCAGGTGGCATTTGAATGTGATGAAGATAAAGATGAAAGGGAGGCACCACCCAAGGTCAGTATTGCCAACTCCATTTTGAATTCCTAATTCTTCCCCTTTACTCTTGCTAATGGCGATCAACCTCTATCTGCATTGATTAGTAGCTGCAGAATTAAAAAGCGTAAAACCTATTTTCTTTTCATCCCTCATATTTTTTAAATTACCCAAGGGAGAAAAGTTTTTGATCAGTGGGTGTCTCCTTTGCCTGGCCAATTAGGATATGTTATTAAAATTGAGCACATGTTATTAAACTGTGAACTGGTTTAAGGCAATACTTTTTTTTCTGGGATACTACTGAACTATGATGCTTTGAAAAAATTCAAGACAGTAGTTGAGAAGTATCGTTGGCATCTCACAGCGATTAAGGGCTGTATTTTGAGTTTTCTATAAATATATGTCAAGGAGAAACTGCAACCACTTTAATGGGACAGGATGGGGCATGCATTAGACAACAAACTGTTTGTTTTCCGGGACTAGCTAATTTAGCCTCAGTACCCCTAAATTTATCCAGGTATAATTCAAATGGCAAAATAGATATGCAGGGTTTGTTCTGTTAATTCCTTCTTGTCAAATTCATATTTGATTGAATATTCATGTTTTAAGTTGTTTTGTTGCTCTTATTTTCTTTGTTTCACAGGAGGGTAATTTGAAGAGATATCCAACGCCATATCCTGATGAACTAAAGAATATGGTCAAAACAGTTCAAACGATAGTACACAGACTAAAAGATGAAGAAACCACTGAAGATGGTGGCAAAGAGTCAAAGAGAGAAGGCCAGCAAGTTTCAGTAAAAGATGTGGGTGTAAAGGTTAGAATCAATATCCTCTTCCAGTTTTGACAGCTATCCCAAAGATCTGAAGTATGATATTGCATAACAATGTATTGATTTATTCCTTCTAATTCAATCTTTTTTTTAAATATTTCAGTGAGAAAAAAAATGTCAAATTAAAGATCATAACCTGTGTATTCAGTACTTTAAAAGAGACAGTTATAAATGACTGCTTTGTGTTAGTAATAGTTGCTGCCCTCCGAATGACTCTGCTTAGGAAGCAACCCGAGTGACTCGCTCCTGAGGCCAGTATAAATTAGACATATCACAAAAGTAGCTTGTTTGATCTTCCAAAAGATGCATCTCCATCGCCTTTAAGAATCCCTTATTTGCTGACTCTCAAATTGGAAATCAGAATGATCACAAAGGACTCTGCTTTTCTCCCATCTGACCAGAGGGTTTATAGGAAAAGCTAAAAAAGGCAGCAGTGGTGAAGCATCCAGAGGATCCTTCACTGGCTGAAACATGTTGATTCTGCTTGGTGGTAAGGTGGGAGAACAGTGCTGACAACTGCTCACTTCTCTCATTGTCAGTCCACCTGTGTGTGTTTTGTTGTTTTTGATTAATGTGTTCACTTGTCTGCCATTTGAATAGGAATGTATTGGATAAAATAGGCCTTAGGGAAAAAAAGTTTATAATCAGCTGTTTTAATAATCTGAAAGGTTTTTTCTCTCCAATTTGCTTCACAGTCAAAATTATTTTTGAAGTTGTCTGTTTTATGTCATTGCATGGTTTCCCCAAAATATAAAATATTAGCTCTAATTATAAAATATTAATAATTATGAACCTTTGCAGGGTGGTTCTCCACTAATCTTTTTTTTTTTTTTAATTACTCTAGACTTCAGAAATTGCTTCAGCAAAGAGCAAAACAGAAGACAGAGAGAACTATATGATGGAAAATTGCGTGCAGAAGCCCACTGAACCAGAAGCGGAGCACAGCACTGGAAATTCACAGATGACTGCACATGTTAAAACCTTAGAGAACACGAAAATAATTGTCAACCATGAAGATATGCTTGAGGTATGGCAGTGTGATGAACACCATGGCAGTAAAAGAATTGCGTTCGTGTCGGATTGAATCTGCTATTCTGAAAGATAGCAATGAAAAATTATGTTGACAATAGCAGAAATGCCCATCCCGTTAGCATTGCGAGCATTTGGGAAGTAAGTATGGTTATTAACAAAGTAATGCAATGTTTTTCTCATTTCAAATTATTTTGAAATAAGTTTTTATCTGCATTTATTTGGAGATACAGCCTGAAATATATGTGAATTTAAACCTTCCCCCCCCCCCCCCCCCACTAAAAACACTGATATAAATGTGTGCTCTAGAGGGTGTTCATGTTGGTACTGATTTTCTGCTTCCCCTTAACTGTGTCTCCCTTTTTGTTGCATAGGTAGTTGTGGTCACAGCTGTCATTTAGATATCCAAGTATCTGATTTGTGGGAGCAGTCTGAAACTTAGACTTTCAAGTGACTTAAATTGTCCCTACACATTTTAAATGTAAAAAGGAGACATGTTTTCAAAAATCTGTCTCACTGTGATTAATAGAGACATCTACAGTAAAGGAGGTTTGAATTTAATTTAGCTGTTGTGAGTTTATAAACCTGCTGGCTTTTGTTTAAGATTCAGGCAGAGATCTTGAATTCCTGTAATCTTTGTATTAGGTGTATGATGAATCCCTCATCTCTTTCTACATAGAGACATGACAAAAACCAGGTGAACTCACCAGTGAACAAAATTACTTCAAATCACAATTTTTAAACTGTATTTTTTCATAGATTAAGTGCAGTTATGTGTGTTCATTAAAAAATGAACAATATATATATTGCACATTCTCAGAAGCCACCCTTTGGAATCATGGACAGCTATATCTCCTTTCCCAGTAGCATGTTCTTAGTTCTGACAAGCCACTGCAAATGTTTCTGAAAAATGTTATTTTTGACATTTAAAAAAAAAAAAAGATTTGGTATCAGAGCAACAGATTTTTTTTTTTTTTTTTAAATAATTGCACAGCAACTTTCCAAAGCCAGCAGTATACCAATAAGTGAAGGAGATGGCAGGATCCAGTTGATCAGACACCGGAACAAAATTCCTTCCTTTCAGTTGGTAACGAGGGTTATTCTCAATAGTGATGCCCACACACAGTGCTTGTTGTGCCTTGGAGTAGGGCAAGTTGAAGAAAGGTGCGCCACCTGCAAATTGTTCAAGAAAAAAACAGATTTTTTTGAGGCAAAAAATCCTGTTCCTCAGACAGCTTCAAAGCTGGAGCAAGCCGATGTTCCTCAGCCAGATGCTGCTGCCTCCCCCAGGAAGAAGAGATAATGTCCAAAACAATAATCTCTCAAAATGGATTGCAGCCACTTCAGAATTTGGGGAGATTAATCTTCCTCTTCCAGGAGGAGTGAAGATTCTTCTGGTACACAAGATGGAGCTGAGCTCTCTGCCCACTCTCTGAGGCGACATGTTGGCCGCTGTAGTATTGACTCCTGTACCAGCTGTGGGATGCCCGTTGAGTCCGGTACCAATGACATTGGCACCAACTCTATGCACACCATTGGTATACTAAGCAGCGTAATACCTGCTTTGCCTCACAGTTCCTGATACCCCAATTATTCAAGAGCATTCTGCTGCCAGGACTACTGTGCGGTCCTCGGCATGACCTGCATTGGTTGCAGACTCGTCTCAATCATCTCTTTTAGCACTGTCTAAGACTCAGAGTGGGCAGTTGAGATTGGCCTCTTTATCAGTATCGAGGGGCTGTCAGCACTGTTACTATCTTCAGTACCAACAATGACTGTGGTGCAGACCACATTTGCAGGTTCAGTACTGACCCATGCTTCGGTACCATCTTCTGTTTTCGTACCAAGTGGAAATGCAATGCTCCTACCAATCCTTAAGGCATCGACTTCTCTACTTGTCTCAGTACTGATGTAGTCAGTGTATTGGGCTTCAGTCAAGGCTGGATGTTTGCTCTATTCTGTTGCCTTCTGATAACTGGGGGTGTTTGTCAAGGTTGAGCTCAGTGACATTTATCAGAGGGGTAGCCGTGTTACTCTGGATCTGTAAAAAGCGACAGAGTCCTGTGGCACCTTATAGACTAACAGACGTATTGGAGCATAAACTTTCATGGGTGAATACCCACTTCGTCAGATGCATTGTTCCTCTCTTCCTCGTCTTTTAGACACCATTCTCAAAGATTGTCAAGACCTCCTATGGATCACAGTTGGTACCAAGATCATCACCATTCCTACAATAGGGACCGGGCCTATTGGCAAAGTGCCTCCTGGCCACCAATGCCATTCCTATCCTCAGTGGCCTCTTTGGAATCTGTGGGATGTTCCTCAATCTGTAAAGTCCCAATCCTCGGCCCACTCCAGGGCAAGATTCACCCAGCCAGCTCATGGTATCCTTTCTTTAGCCACCTACATTGCAGACTGAGACAGAGGCTGCTTCCTCTGAGCAGGCTCAGCCTGAACCACTTGTACATGGAACTGTGCTGCTGCAGGGGAGGTTCTGGTGGCTCTGCTTCCCTCATCACCAGATGACTCTGCAGAACTGCATTTCTTCCTTTCTAGTGTCTCAGGATTTTAAGTTGCATGAGGAGCTCCTGAGACAAATGACTTCAGCCTTGGGTATTCAGGCTGAGTTTGTGCAGGAAAATACACACAAGCTAGTGGATATTCTTCAGTTCAGGGAGAGTAGCACTCCCTATAAATGAAGCACTATTAGAACCTGCTAAGACTCTGTGGCATACCATCCTTCCTACAGTGAAGCATACCAACAAGCAATATTATGTTCCTATGCAGGGTTTTGAGAACTTCTATTGTGAGCCTGCCTCTAACTCTCTTGTTGTTGTAAGATCAGCTAATAAGAGATTAAGGCAGGGAAGAGAGAAGTCCATGCCCAAGGCCAAAGGCTGGATCTCGTGGGGAGAAAATATATTTGACCTCTCACTGCAAATCAACAGGTGATGTTATCAAAATAATTTTGTGAATTGAGTGTGTGTAGCCAAATTCATGGATAAGTTGCCTGAATCCTCCAGTGAAGAGTGCAGGGCATTTATTGTGGAAGGTCATCTGGTTGTCTTTACAATCAGCACTGGATGTATAGTGTTCACAGCTTCCAGAGTTATGTCTTTATCTGCCACGATGAGAAGGGCCTTGTGGTTGCAGAACTCTGTCATAGGTCTTCTGTGCTCTGTTGGACCTCCAGAGCTATCTTTCAATGGTTAATTTTTGTTCTTTGGCAAAATGGTTAAGATTTTACCTTCATTGAAGGACTCGTGAGCAGCTGTTTTCACTGGAGTTTTATACCACAGACACAAAAGTTGTCATTTTCCAGATCAGCAGCAGCAGTACCACCTCAGCAGTATTTCGGGCAGACACCTTACCAGTTGAGGCAATAGGACTACTCCAGGAAGGGATATAAATTGCACAGGAGAAGGCCTTCTGGGTCCAAGTTTAACCAGCCAGCCTGTCCTCCCCTAGCTCTGGCAAGCAGCCATTTTGACTGTGAGATTGAGAGCATCATTCTAGCTGTGAACTTCCTGCTGTTCAGAGACAGGCTTTCTCATTTCCACAGTGCTTGGAAAGCTATAACCTCAGACAGATGGGTCCTAAGCATTGTGGGGTGGGTTATGCCATCTGTTTTCTGTCCATTACACTATCATGCTTCTCTATCCCATCACTTTTCAGGGACCCCCTCACGAGTCACTGCTCCTATAGCAGGTCCAGAGTCTGTGACCTTTTGGGGGCTATAGAGAGAGCCCCCCTGCAGCATCAGAGAAAAGGATTCTACTCTCAGTATTTCCTGATTCCCAAGTCCAAGGGAGGAATGAGACCTATTCTGAATCTCCAGGGTCTCAATAGGCACATAAAGAACATGAGATTCCACATGGTTATCCTAGCTTCTATCCTTCCTGCTTTGAATCATGATAACTAATATAAGAACATAAGAATGGCCATACTGGGTCAGACCAATGGTCCATCTAGACCAGTATGCTGTCGTCTGATAGTGGCCAATGCAGTGCTTCAGAGGGAATGAACAGAATAGGCAATCATCGAGTGATCCATCCCCTGTCATCCACTCCTGGCTTCTGGCAAACAGAGATTAGGGACACTTAGTCAGGGATGCAATCCCATGCTCTATCTTGACTAATAGCAATTTTTGGACCTATCCTCCATGAACTTAGCTAGTTCTTTTTTTAACCCAGTTATACTTTTGGCCTTCACAACATCCCCTGGCAATGACTTCCACAGGTTGACTGCATTATGTGAAGAAGTACTTCCTTTTGTTTGTTTTAAACCTGCTGCCTATTAATTTCATTTGGTGATCCCTGGCTCTTGTCTTATGGGAAGGAGTAAATAACACTTCCTTATTCACTTTCTCCACATTAGTCACGATTTTATAGACCCTTATCATATCCTCCTTTAGTCATCTCTTTTCTAAGCTGAAATGGCCCGTCTTTTAAATCTCTCCTCATGCAGAAGCTGTTCCATACCTTTAATCATTTTTGTTGCCCTTCTCTGTACATTTTCCAATTCTAGAATATCCTTTTTGAGATGGGGTGATCAAAACGGTACACAATATTCGAGGTGTAGGCATACCATGGATTTATTTAGTGGCATTATGATATTTTCTGTCTTATTATGTATCCCTTTCCTAATGGTTCCCAACATTTTGTTAGCTTCTTTTGGCTGCCGCTGCCCATTGAGTGGATGTTTTCAGAGAACTATCCACAATGAGTGGTAATAGCTATTTTAGAACGCATCATTTTGTATGTATAGTTGGGATTATGTTTTCCAATGTGCATTACTTTGCCTTTATCAACATTGAATTTCATATGCCCTTTCGTTGCCCATTTATCAACTTTTGTGAGATCCCTTTGTAACTCTTTGCAGTCTGCTTTGGACTTAACTATCTTAAGTAATTTTGTATTGTCTGCAAATTTTGCTACCTCATTGTTTACCCTTTTTTCCAGTTTGCTGCTCTTGATTTTCAAGATACCTATTTCCATGTAGTGGTTTTCCTGAGCCATGGGAAGTTTCTGAGATTTGTAGTCATAGGGCAGCATTATTAACCACAGTGCTCCCCTTTGGCCTTTCCTGAGCTTCTCGGGTTTTCACCAAATGCACGGCTGTAGTAGCTTCACATCTCAGGAAGAGAAGAATGTGTCTTTCTCTGCCTGAACGATTGGTTGGTGAGGCGCAAGTCCAGAGATTAACTCCTCGACCATGTCTGGTTTACGCTGCATCTCTTTGATCATCTGAATCTGATTGTAAACAAAGAAAAATCAACTTTAATACCAACACAAAAAATAGAGTTAACTGGGGCCTTACTAGATTCTACAAGTTTGAGGGTATTTCTGCTAAGTGAGCAATTTCAGACAATTCATTGTCTGTGGCTGTCCGTCCAGTCTCACCTTTCCACTATAATTCATGTATGCCTGAAGTTGCTAGTTCATATGGCCACATGTAATTATGTAGTCCAGCATATGAGGTTGCATCTTTGTCCTCTTTAGGCCTGGTTCAAGTTCACATATTGCCAGAGTTGTGAGTCACTGGACTGCCTAGTGAAAATGCCACCACCTATTCTGCAGACATTTAAGTGGTGGATGGATCAAATCAATGTTTGCTAAGATGTACCTGTGACGGGTTGGATCACAGAAACCCCCTTGGGAGCTGCCACCTAATGTGCAAAGACTACTCCTGCTTCTGTTTTCCCTGCCAGCTCAGGACTCCAGCACCCTGTTTTGCTGAGCCAGACACTCCAGTCTGCTCTAACAAAGACTCAGGGTCTGAATCACTTGTCCCAAAGCTGCAAGTTTACCTGAAAACCAGCTCACAGGAGTGTGCTTGTCTTTAGCACTCAGATGCCCAACTCCCAATGGGGTCTAAACCCAGATAAATCCGTTTTACCCTGCATAAAGCTTATGCAGGGCAAACTCATAAATTGTTCGCCCTCTATAACACTGATAGAGAGATATGCACAGCTGTTTGCTCCCCCAGGTATTAATACATACTCTGAGTAAATTACTAAATAAAAAGTGATTTTATTAAATACAGACAGTAGGATTTAAGTGGTTCAAAGTAGTAACAGACAGAACAAAGTAAGTTACAAGCAAAATAAAATAAAATGCGCAAATCTATGCCTAATCAAACTAAATACAGATAATCTCACCCTCAGAGATGCTTCAGTAAGTTTTTCTCAGACTGGACACCTTCCAGGCCTGGGCACAATTCTTTCCCCTGGTACAGCTTTTGTTCCAGCTTAGGTGTTATCTAGGGGATTCTCCATGATGGCTCCTCCCCTCTCTGTTCTCTTCCACCCCTTTATATATCTTTTGCATAAGGCGGGAACCCTTTGTTCCTCTGGGTTTCCACCCCCTCCCCTCACTGGAAAAGCACCAGGTTAAAGATGGATTCCAGTTCAGGTGACATGATCACATGTCACTGCAAGACTTCATTACTCACTTGCCAGCACACACATATACAGGGAGACTCACAGGTAAACAGCCATCTGCAGACAATGGGAGTCATCAAGATTCCAAACCATCATTAATGGCCCACACTTTACATAATTACAATAGGCCCTCAGAGTTACATTTTATATTTCTAGTTTTAGATACAAGAGTGGTACATTTCTACAAATAGGATGATCACACTCAGTAGCTTATGAGCTTTGTAATGATACCTTACAAGAGACCTTTTGCACAAAGCATATCCCATTTGCATTATAGTCACTTATTATCAAATTTTTTATAAAACTATCCCAGTTACATTATATTCACTTATTATCATGTTTTTATAAAACCATGTAGACTGCACAACGTCACAGTACCCTTCACCCGTCCTCCACAGACCATAACAGTAATGCCTCCACAGTAGGTTGAGGAGCATATCTTGGGACTTTGAAAGTTCAGCAACTGTGGACCGATCAGGAAGCTTCTCTTCATATCAGTGTCCTGAAGCTTCAAGCTATTTACAGTGTTTGCCAGGTCTTTCAGTTGCACATCAGAGGGACAGTGGTTCATATACTTACCCCTAACAGTACTGCAGTGTATTATGTGAACAAACCGGGTGGAGCCCGCTACAAGTAGCTTTGTCAGGAGGCAGTCAAGTTTTAGCAGTTCTGTATCAGGGAGAATGCATCATGGTCTCACAATTCCAGGGGTGCGGAATTTCTTAGCCAATCACTTCAGCAGGATTTTCTCTAAGAATTATGAATGGTTTCTGAAGAACAGTGTGTTGAGGTCCATCTTCAGAGAACGAGGCATTCTGACTATTGACCTGTTGTCTTTCATTGCAAACAAGTGCCATCAGATTTGCTCCTGAGCAGGCCTCAGTCCAGGTTTCTTTACAGACATCTTCTACTTGAGTTGGGGATCGGTGTTCTTGTATGTCGTCTTCCTACTCCCAGTCATCTCACAGGTCATTCTCAAATTTAAGTTGGATCATGCCAAATTGATTCTCATTGCACCAGCTTGACTGAGACAGGGTTAGTTCTCCAGCCTCCTCAGTCTATTGGCTTGACCTCCCATATCTCTTCCTCTTTATCCTGATCTATTGATCCAGCACCAGGGTCAGATTTGGCTTCTAACACTGAGCAGTCTGGACCTCACAAAATGGCTGCATGGCTAGATGAAGAGGAGAAATTATGTTCAGAAGCTGTTTGACCAGTGTTACTTATTAGTAAGAAGCCCTCTGCTAAGGCTACTTACTTGGCCAAGTGGAAGCAATTTTCAGTTTGGTCGCTAGCTTGAGAAATTCAGCTGATGCTGGCCAGCTTTCAGGGCATTTTGGAATACCTGTTATACTTTGTCTTCTGGTTTGTTGCTCAGTTCATTGAGGATTCATTTAGCAGTGATCTCAGCATTTCATCTGCCCAAAAGGAAGTCAATTTTCTTGAACTTCATGGTAGTGAGATTTCTAAAAGAGTTATTCGTTTCCACCCACCTATGAAAGAAATGATTCTCTGGTGGAACCTTAATACCGGCTTAGCTCCTCTTATGGGACCTCTATTCAAGCCCCTGGCAACCTGTTCTCTGTCCCTCCTATGCCAGAAGACAGCCTTCCTTGTTGTTATAACATCTGCAAGGAGAGTAAGTGAGCTACAGGCCTTCATGGCTGAGCCCCTGTATACGCACTTTTTCATAGACAAAGTGGTGGCCCTACAGCCACATCAAACTTTTTGTTGAAAGTGGTTTCCTCTTACCCAAATGATTTATTTACCAGTGTTCTTTTCTAAACTGCACTCGAATGCTGACGAATAGCGACTTCACGTGGATGTGAGACTGTACTTTAGCATCTTACCCAGAGAGGGATAAAACTTTTCAAGCATCCCCTCATTTTTTTGTTTCCTATGAGGATCGAATGAAAGTTCAGGCGGTCTCTGCACAGGTGATTTGCAGGTGGATAGTTTCCTGCATTATGACAACATATGAAGTACCTCAGACAATGCCTCCACCGAGATTACGGGCTCATTCAGTGAGTTCCTAAGTAATGTTGATAGTATTCCTCAGTGATGTTTTGATATGAAACATTCGCAGGGCTGCTACCTGGTCTTCTGTACGTACTTTTACCAAGTACTGTGCTGTTACCATTGCATCTAAGTCAGATGCAAACTTTGGGAAAGCAGTCCTACAATCGTTGTTTAAGTAGATTCCAAGCCTCATCTCCTAAGAGTACTGCATGTGAGTCACCTGAGGGGAACACATGTCTGTAACCACTTGAAGGAAAAATGGTTATTTACCTATACTGTAATCGTTGTTGTTCAAGATGTGGGTTAAGCCATATTCCACGACCCACCTCCATCCCCTCTACATCGGTGTCTCTGCTCTTCATGTTCGATGCAAAGGAACTGAAGGGTTGGGATGGCACTGCCCTTAGACCCTCCCCTGGCTATTTAAGGGTACAGGGCACAAGCACCACCCTGATGGGTACTGCTAAGCAAAGTTCTTTGGCTTTGGTGTACTGGGCATTTGCACACCTGAGTAGAATTATACGTCTGCAACCATATCTCAAAGAATAACAATTCTAGTACAGGTCAGTAACTGTTTTATCTGCTGCATTAAAATCTAGGGGAGAGTTATAGAGATAGTTAGAGTGAGTGACTGTCCCAATTACATTGAAACACATTTCTGTTTTTGGGAGCTAAGTTGTGTTTGCTGGTCCTCACAATAAGGCTGTGTCCTTCCTTACTGCAGCCAAAGGCACTGTGGAATAGAGTTGTCAGTCAGTCTGCATCATGGAAGAAGAGCCCCCTGTAGCTCCTACCAGAAGTCCTGCAGCTGAAATATCCTGAAACTCGTAGCAGGAAGAAATCTGTATCAAAAAATGTTAAACTTGCAGGTTTCCGTTTCCAGTCTCCCTACTAGAAGGATTTTGCAGTATTTTTAAGAGGAAACAGACTTCCCTGAAAGAACCATCTACTTCATGGAAGGAGATTTCTCTTTTTTCTTAAAGAGCAAACTGATAGCAAAATAAAGAAGTGACTAAGAAAGAATTATGATGCTCAGCTGCATCTGGGCAAGCTGCTATGGTCTTTAATACCTTCACCAGAGCTCTTTTAGCTTGGTGTGATTAAATAAAAGACAAGCTGACATCTGCCTTGCACAAAATCAGTCAAGCTGGAACTTTATTTGTTTAATCTCCTTGGGTAAAGTTAAATGTTGTTCTCCTATAAGTCCCTTGGTTTCAAATATACTTTAAAAAAGTTTCTCTGGATGTATTTCTGGAAAGTGGATGCTTGCGCAACTGATACTGCCCCCTCAAAGTTTATAGGCATCAATCAAGCTAGCTGCTCAGTTATCGGCTAGAGAAGGAGGTAGCCAAACAACACAAAAGGAAAAACATATATTGCCTTCTGATCATCTCACCCTGCTCTCCTCCTGTTCCAGCTCTTCACATCAGAAAGAGGTTGAATTTTCAGCTTCTCAGACTGAACCCTGACCAAAAGAAGCAGAAAACGTTTTCCCTTGAGTATTCAGCCTTAAAACCTAGATTCAGACCTCAAACTTCCTAGCAAATACCTGCCCTCTGAATATAAATCTGAATTCAGTTTATTGCTGCTCCACACTTTATTTGAGAATATTAGATCATAATAGAAGTGCCCAGAAAAAGGGGAGAGACTAAGCTATCAGACTCTGAAATTCTGCAAAATATCCAAAGACTTAGCTAGTTTCTGTTCCTCAAAGTGATGCCAAAATAGCATCACTTTTTGCCTCAGGATTAACTAGATTGCAAAGTGGAGGGCACTCTCAGGTAGGAGGTTGAGCCCCTGCAGCCTTCCTATAGGCTTTCCTTACCACACTTTGTTCTGCTAGAGCTGCTGTTTTAGATTTTCCAAAGTCACTTATGATTTTGAATATCTGTGTTTTTGGGTGCCAACCTGAGACACCTCAAGTGGCCTGATTTTTTTTTTTTTTTAGAAAGTGCTGCTCGTTTGCCCTGGTGTCTCAAGTTCGGCAAACAAAAGAGGTATCCAAATCATTAGTAACTTTTGGAAACTTAACTATGATATAAGCATTCATTAGTGCTATTTGTAATATCTGGGCTTTCTGTAGGGTGGCAATTTTTATAGCATTTGTTTAACTTTTTAAAGCAACCCACTACAGATTTACAGCATAAACGCTATTTGTTTTTCCTTTGGCAGGAGTCAGAAGAACTTTCTTCTGATGAAGAGATGAAAATGGCAGAAATGCGCCCACCGCTGATAGAAACTTCCATTAACCAACCAAAAGTAGTAGCACTTAGCAATAATAAAAAAGGTTAGATAACAAAACACACAAAATCAAGAGTACTGTTATATGGTTCTGAGGATTGTTCATTTCTCTATTATTGAGTAAATACCTAGGTATGGCAGAATTTGATTTTTATTTTTTTGTAAATTTGGTAGTTAATAGTGATTTATTTTTAACGTCCCTCCTCCCCAATTTTTATAGATTCAAAAAAATAAATACATTTCACAGTTTCATAGCAGGGGGCACCCTATGTTGTCATAGGACTGTGTCAGTAGGGCTGCAGAGCGCTCTACATGGCTGGGATACAGGGTCCCTGTGGGTGCAAAGTGTGGGGGAAGCTGCACTCCCTGATAGCTGTCAATGGATAATTTTTTCCATTGATGTCTGTGTCAGGTAAAATCAACGTTTACTGATGACTACCAATTTAAATTGAATCCTGCCAAGCCTATAAATATCCCATTTTTGTGGAATAAATGAAAATTTAAACTGCAGAAAAATGGAATTTGCCAAGTTCCTCTTTGCCATTCCAGACTGGTGCTCATAAATCCAAAGCCACTTAGTTCTCTCTTTCTTTCCAGAGGAAACTTTGTATTATGAAATTTGTTAGAAGAACCAGAATTGGTTCTCTGGAGGATAATTGTTCTAGCCAGGGCAACCATTTTGTCAGAAGTGTAAGGGCTAGTCCAGATTTCTGGGGCACAAATTTTAAAGGTTAGGAAAGAGATGGCTCTTTGCCCATTTGTATAGTCTCCTATGTTGCCCAGTCCAGTTCCTTTCAGAGCAAGAAGCACTCTGGACACACTATATAAAGGGATAAGGGTTAATGAGACCTTATGGATCTGTAGGGCTTTGCCCTGCTTTGGACCCACATAACATTCATTCACTTGCTTGCGGAAGAAGTGTGAGAAAGGGAGATGATCTTGACAGTTAGCAAAGCCTTCTCTGAGATCTGATGTCTGGTTAATAAAATGAGCCAAAAGCTCTTTCTTTGTCCCAGGAGCCAGAGGCCAGGTTGGCAAATTAATTCCTGCTGGTGCCTGAGTTAGTCTCTTGGAGCCAAATTTTCAAAGTTAGGCAAGGTGAATTGTATATGTACATTTGCCTGTCTAATTTATGTGTATGAAACCTGACTTGCTTATGCACATGGCTAGTTTGGTGCCTAGTAGGCCATGCATATAGATGATTTGTACTTGCTCGCCAGGTATTTGTATGCATAGGTTAGGCAAGAACAAATGTGTGCAAGAATACATGCCTTACTTAGGTCTTCATGAAAATACTACAGAGTTCTGTTTCTGGATTATAGTTAGGCATAAAAACATTGTTGATCTTCTCTTGCTATATTTATAAAACTGATTCTTCAGAACAAAACAGTATTTAGAGCACATTCAAAGGTTTTTCAAAGATTCATTTTCTTCCAGAATATTTTGTTTAATACATAGCTGTGTTATAACTATATACAGTACATTACTGTTTATCCAGGTGACTGGGGGACATATACAACTTTTGGATAACTTGGCATTCAGATAAACTGAAGTGCTATTTTGAGCTGCAGTTTCATTGATACAGAAACATGGGGAATGAAGGGAGTAATGCTGATGTTTGCTTAATACTTTGTACTTTATTAAAGAGTAGAAAAAAAATTTCATTGAGTTTATTAAAACTCCAGATTGTATTAAAACCATTGTGGGACATAATTTAAAGTATTTGTCAATTTAAAAAAACCTGACTAATCACCGTCAGTGATGAAGGCTATTGAGAAGTTATTAGTGTAAATAATTTGAACAACTGTATTGTCAAGCCTAAACTGAACAAAAGTATTGTCAGTGTTAGGCCTCAAACTTCCAGAAGCTTCAAAAAGCAAGCTTTGCAAAATTAGGCTAAAACCTGTGGCCAAGAAACACTGCAACCAAATAACGCTTTATGCTAACTCCTATGTGGTAAAGTTAGTTAGGCCTTCAGGCATAGCTTATAAAACCACATTACCCACAGTCAAAACAACGGGCTATATGGAAATAAGTTATCTCCTTGTGCATAACTTATAAAACTAAAATAACAATTAAATATCAAAGTAAACACAACCACCACAGTAAACAATTGGCCTACCCTAATTGGTTGGTCCGTTTTAAAATACGGCCAACAAATAAAATAAAAAGTATGAAGGCACAAAACTGTGCGTGTGTGTTTTGGTAAACCCAACCAACACCCCCGAACCAAAGGAACGTGCGCTTCTCAACCGTCTGTACCTGGCCAATGCAAAAAATGGCCGACTAAAGGGTAACGTATTTTCAAACAAATGCAGGGTAGGGTTATAAAGTAAAAAAAGTCTGGTCGCTCAAACTAATTTAATCTCAAATTGTGTTAACACTACAGTATTAAAAATGGTAGTGTCGGAATAATTTAATCTCCAGTTGTATCAATACTGTAGTATTAAAAGTAGTATTAAAAGCTCAATAATAGTATTAAATTGTTTAAAAATAGTAGTAAGTTGTTAATCAACATATAATATCTTTACTTGTACTTGTGCTTACTAAGGGCAAAAACAGTACATGTAAAGTTAGTAGTTAATAAGTAATAATAGCTTTGCATGTGCTTGTGCCTGTCATCAGTATAAATTGCCATTTATATTCAATACTAATGCATAATATTACATTCCCTTATAGTAGTAAGTAACTAATGCATAATATTACCTGTACTTGTGCTTGTCTTCAGTATAACTTGCCATTTATATTAATCCTTATTCAATGCTGGTCTTTAATTTTTTTTTTCCTATTCTGTCTGTGTTGCATTTATAGCCGTAAGTCATTAAAAACCTTTCTTAAAAAATAATCAGTAATTTTAATTTTTCTTATACGGGCACTATTCAACCTCATTACCTCTGTGGTGGTGGTGGAAAGTAGCAATCACCCAGGGCCCAATTAGGGTCCTAATGCGTGTCCCCCTCCCTTTATCTCCACAATTAGCAGATGATTTACATAGGGCTACATGAGGGGCACACTGGATTCAATTAAATGGAATTATATCGTAAGGTTAGCAAGTAGCAACTTTGTGTACTGCTACATTACTATTTTTCTCACATACGAAGCTGAACACTTTACTTGGAAAAAAGCTAATAAAGTTTGTGCAATATAAGCACTTGAAGGGGTCTAAAAACAGAAACATGTGAAACATAATTTGATTGATGGCCTTTGGAAAAGATTATATAATGTAACGTTGGTACCTGGCCAATAAACCTTACAAAGAGCAACAAGTTGAATTTCAGTAGTGGACGAGTACTGGCTGCACTTAACCAGCTGTTCCTTAAACAGGAACCATTGCTGACAAAAACAGAAATTCCGTCAAATTATATGAAGCAAAACTGAACTTTGCAAAGGCAGTTTATCAATGTTTATAATAATAATAAAAAATAATTATTGATAGTATTAGTGTATGAAGAAATTATACTTTTTTTCTAGTAATAAGCATTACACGTGAATATTTGTTGACTTTATAGACGATCAATATGTGCATGACTAAACTGACAAATTTTGTTTCAGATAAAGATGCAGATTCCTTATCAGATGAAGCCACCCATAACAGCAATCACAATAACAGCAATTGTTCCTCTCCTTCTCGAATGTCAGATTCAGTTTCTCTAAATACCGACAGTAGCAATGACACTTCAGTGTGCTCTCCGGACAAAGAAACACATAGTGCTGCTATTTCCAAAATCAGGTTTGTGAAACCATTTATAGCAAGGCTATAACAGCAAGGATACCTGAGCAACTACAATAGAGAAACTTGTTGCTTATCTTTTAGTAAAAATTGTTGTTATAGTCCAGTCTGACACCTTGATTATTGTTCATTAAATAATTAATTTAAATATGTTCATATTCTAAAATAATTTTAAATAACAAAATAGGATTTTTACCTTGAAGTGTAACACAAAATAACTTGTTTTTCTAAAAAAAAAAAAAAAAAAAGGCACCCCAGCAAATTGTAATACTCAAGAATCTGTTCCCATCTTCTTAAGGTACAATAATTGTATCCTTTTCAACTTTTATTTTTCTACTACCTCTACAGAAAACTTCATATCATTTACGATTATTCAGAGGATGTTGGAGAGCAAATAGTTTAACGACACAGGATGCAAAAAGTGGTTAGATTTCCTTACATATTGTAATCTATTAGTTTAATGGCTAGCAGTCTATAGTTTAGTAATTAAAATATGATATAACGAACTAAAATCAAGGCATTTTTCTCATGCTGATCTTGTTTAGAAGTATCCAATCAGAAATATAATTTTATTGCAACAAAAATGACGTAAGTACAGTATTGAAACATTAACACTGAACTTTTAAGTGGAATTCTGAAATTAGGGCCTGATTTTACAACCTGTTGCTAATTCAAGAATTCTTGTTTACATGAATAGTCCATTAATTTCAGTGCAATTTGTCATGCGAGTAAGACTTGCAGGATTAGGCCGTTAGTACAGAATGCTTTTCCTAATGGGAATATAACATTATAAATTAGGTCAGCAATTGGTCTTTTGTCTCATCATGCATCCATGGTGTGGGACTTCTGCATGATAATACACAACTTATCTGAACCAGTATTTAAAAATAGATCAATGCTATTGGCAGCCTCTCTGGTTTTCTCAAAGAACTATCTTTTTTTCAGGCAAGAAGATGAAAATTTTAATAGCCTTTTGCAAAATGGAGGTGAATTAAACATCACAGCAGAAGAAGAAATCAATGCGCAAGAGAAAGTTACAAATTTACCTGAATATGAGTTAAGGATTGAAGAGAGATTAGCTCTAATAGAAAAAGGTGTTGATCTAAACACAACTACTGAGGAATCACACAAATTAGACCAAATTAACATGAACATCAACAAACTGACTAGTGAAGATACAATACAACCAAGTGTTATGGAAAGATTAAAGACACAGGAAATAGTGTCGGTAAAGGGCTGTTTAAACTATAACATGAAAGAAGAAACTGAGCACTTGGAAAATAGAAATCAATATTCTAACCTCTGTTCTATAAGTAAAGTGAATGGACATTCTGAGAAAGCACCGCAATCTCCAAGGAAGGCTGAATTAAAGAGAAGCATTACAGTTGACACTGATTCTTCTGTGGATATATGTATTTCAAAGAGCACTGAAGATCTGTCCCCACAGCGAAGTGGTCCTGTGGTGAAATCTCACAGTATCACCAACATCGACACTGGTGCTCTAAAAATTTTTGATATTGTTAATGACAATGGATCCCAAGAGCCCAACTCAGTGGTAAAATCAGCATCTGCTGGTCCAGATGGAAAAAACATTGTCCGAAGCAAGTCTGCTACTCTTCTATATGACCAACCTTTGCAGGTATTTCCTGGATCATCATCATCTTCTGATTTAGTATCTTGTACAAAAACTTTGTTCAAGTTTGATTCAAATCACAATCCTGAAGGTGCTAATGTAGTTAGAGGACCAGGGGCAAGTGGTGCACAGATGTTCAGTGTACCTCAGTATAATATCCAATATAGCAGCAGTACAACAGCCAAAGACACCTTGTGGCTCCCAAAACAAAATGCCCAAATAGAACAAGGGAGCTTACCACCTCAGCGTCTATCTAGGTCAGACAGCACAGAAAGCTCTAATTACGTAAAACATTCTGCCAACATGAATTTCTCCAATCATAATAATGTTCGAGCCAATGCTGCATATAACATGCATCAAAGGATGGGTGGAAGACATTTAGAAATGTGGGCTATTCCACCGAATGATAGACTTGTTCCTGGAGCAACCAGAAATACTCTTCAGAGACAGAGCAGCATATCCTCTACAGCTTCCATAAATGTTGGTGATACTGGACCCCCAAGGCGTGCCCAGGTTCCTGAAGGGGACTACTTAACATATAGAGATTTGCATTCAATGGGAAGAGCTCCACCAATAATGTCTGGGCAACCGAGACCTCTTTCTGCAAGAACGTACAGTATTGATGGTCCAAATGCACCTAGACCTCAGAGTGCTCGTCCTTCAGTGAATGAAATACCAGAAAGAACTATGTCAGTTAGTGACTTTAATTATTCACGGACTAGTCCCACAAAAAGACCAAACCCAAGGGTTAATTCTGAACATTCTTTGTTAGACCCTCCAGGAAAAAGCAAAGTCCCTCATGATTGGCGGGAACAGGTGCTGCGACACATTGAAGCTAAAAAGTTAGAAAAGGTAAAAAATTGTTAATTATGTTCATCTTTCTGTCATCCTGTATTATAAAAAAAGCTACATATCTGTATTTTGATTAATTTTTCACTTTGTAATGAAAATGTGCTCTGAAATTTTTTTAATGGGACCTGTGAACATTTTTTCCCCAAAAAATATAGGTAATTATAAATGAATGTGTTGAATGTCTCCGAGAAATATTCAGATAACTGATTATAAACTTACCCTTCCCGAAAAAAGGAAAAACCCTCCCCCCCCCCCCCCCATCATACTTGTTGGCTCAGTTCAACTACGTTAGAATGAACCATTATGTAACATCATGGCTTCCACCAAGGAGCCTTGCTGGACTATAGAGCCAGTGCTTAGAGGCTCAGGTAAGTGTTTTTAATTGTAGTGTAGTTTTAAAAAATTATATTATATTTTGCAAGGTGACTGAAAAGTTAATGGCTTTGTAGTTTCAGTTGCATCTGAGCACCAAAGCCACACTAAGTAGATATTGATCTGGAATCTAGTCTTTTGGAGTTCATGTTTGTCAGAGTCTTGAATCATCTTTTGCTGCTTTGAGATAAGGCACTTAGCCATCCTGATCATGTAGTAGATCCCAGCAGATTTTTGATCTGACTGACCATTGGTGGCTAAGAGACCGTGGCTGATATTTCTGCAGCTGCTTTGCTATACCCGGAAGATAAGAGTTGATTGGCATTGTTGAACAATTATATGTCATCACCAAGGGATATGAAGGGAGGCTAGCATCTTTCAGGAATGTAGTCATTCATGTTGCCCAATGTATATACAAAGCCTCTTAGGAAAGTATTTTCTAAATATAGGGCAGAGTGTCATTGCTCTGCTGGCGATACACATTTCTTGTCCTTGAAAACACGTTGCCTTGGATGACATTGTCAGTCAGATGCATCAAGCTGCTTTATCCTTACCCTCAGGAAGATAGTCTTTCTGGTGGGTAATGATTATCATGTTAATATTTTCCTCACCTCAATGTCCCTTCTTGTTATGGGGATTTATTTGAAGATGATAAGCAAGGTTAAAAATCTTGGCATCATACTCAAGCATGACTTTTCAATGGACGTGGAACAAAAGTATTTTTTTGAATCTGCACAGTTTTTTTCAGGCTGTAATCTTCTTTTTACGTGATAATATCAGAACAGCAACATTAGCCCTCATGACCAAGAATCTTAATTATTGTAATTCCCTCCTCATAGGAATAAGTTCTAGACTCTGGCCTCAAGCCTTATCTGGGTAGGTATGTGAGCTCTGATATCATGTACATTTTAAGGATCTCACAATAGTGCTTTTATTGTGGTGGATCCTTGAGTACCCACAGAAACTAAGGACCATCGCTACGACCCTACCAAATTCACAGTCCATTTTGGTCAATTTCACGGTCATAGGATTTTAAAAATCATAAATTTCATGATTTCAGCTATTTAAATCTGAAATTTCACGGTGTTGTAATTGTATGGTATTGCCACCCTTACTTCTGTGCTGCTGATGGCAGGACGCTGTCTTCAGAGCTGGGCACCTGGCCAACAACTGCCGCTCTCCGGTCACCCAGCTCTGAAGGCAGTGCAGAAGTAAGGGTGACGATACCGTGACCCAGTTGCGGATTACGCCTTTCTGGGGCTCTCTGCCAGAGCAAGTGGGGGGGGGGGCCCTCCCCACTCCTTCCACTTGCAGTCACCCCCGTTCTTCCCCCCCCCCCCGCATTCTTGCTGGGGAGCAGGGTCGGGGCATAGAGACTTGCCCTGCTCCCCGGCAGGAGCGCCAGGCAGGTTGAGCAGAGCAAGCCCCCGTGTCCCAACCCCGCTTAACGGCAGCAGCGCTGGGCAGGCAGAGTGTGGTGTGGGGGCCCCCCAGTTGGCCAGTGCCCAATCCACCACTGACCATGCCCCCCCCCCCCCCCCCCAAAAAAAATCACCTTGCGACCCTCCTGGAACTCCATTTTGGGTCAGGACCCCCAATTTGAGAAACGCTGGTCTCCGATGAAATCTGTATAGTATAGGGTAAAAGCACACAAAAGACCAGATTTCACAGTCTGACGCATTTTTCATGGCCGTGAATTTGGTAGGGCCCTAACCATCACAGACCTCATCACCTTCCACTCCCAGTGTAAGGTGCACGTCTTCAACCTTGCCTTCTCTTGTATAAATACATAGAAGCATAAACATAAAGAACAAAAACAACCCTACCTAAACAAAATACTACACTTTATGCACCATTCTCCCGCTGGGGATAAGATGAGAGAATGGGTAGAGCTCTGCCAATAATGTCTTGGCAACAGAGACTTTTTTCTGCCAGAACTTATAGTACTGATGGTCCAAACATACCCAGACCTCAGAGTGCTTGTGCTTCAGTGAATGAAGTACCAGAGGGAACTATGTCAGTTAGTGACTTTACAAATGTTAGGCAGGGCACCTAATACATTACTGAAAGACGCCAGATACTAGGTGATGAGGGTAGTGTAAGAACCAGTGTGAGAAACTTGCTGCCCTCACAGCTCATCCTTTCCCTCCATGTGTTTAATAACACCTTACTTTTTTTTTCCCTACTAGAATGGTATTGTGTAATAAATGCTGTCTCCTTAATTCTTATCCTTCCCTTCCACCAGTCTAGTTTAGTTTATGTTGGAACCACTAGGTTTATCTTTTCTTTAACATTTAAGAGGGTGGCTTTGTTTTTATAAATAATGCTATTAATTTTTACAGTGGTTTTTCATTCAGTGGTCTGAGCACAGTGTGGAGATGTCTGTTTGTGTGAGAGACACTTTCTCTTTCTCTGAGAGTGTGCTTTTATAGGTAGCATTTATTTTATATTGTTTGGTACATGATAAACATCTCAAAACTATGCCATGAATTTCAAAAGAGCCACAGATGTGCTTCTCTGAGCTGGCTTTGAGCGACGGCTGGCCAATACAATAGTGAGGAATGTGAAAATCCAGTTATTTGTTTCATGTTTCTCTGTCCGCTTCTATTTAAGACATTCAGCAAATAGCATTACAATTACCGTACCTTTTTACGTTTTTTGTTTTTCAGGTCACTTAAATTATGAGAGTCCCATAAATCAGAATTTGGTAGTTTCAGGTGTGCTTCTGTTTATAACTCAAAATGGGCTTTTAATTTTGTAGGGAGTTAGTCCATACTGTATTCTAGACCTCTGGGATGTATACGGGGGAAAGAAACCGTATTATTTAATTTAGAAGATCACAAGTACATATTCTTTAACAAACGCTCCACAACAAAGAAAGAAAATTCACAGATTAAAAGAATCTGTTGTGTTTAAACATTATAAAGGTTACAAAACAAAAAAAATCAGGAAATACAAACTTAAAAATAATATCGCCATCTTTAATTCATATGTTGCTACCTGTACTTTTACACAGTAGTATGGTTAAGATCACTGTTCACCTTTCCTTTGCATTACCTGACTTTCAGTGGTTTATATAACATACTTATTATTTCTATTTAGGGATTTTTAATAAAAGTTTTCATGAATGATTTTTTTTTAATTATAAATTCCATAGTTTCTAAACTTGTACAAGAATAATCTTTTTAAATTTTAAATAATCAAAGGCTGTCTATAAATCAAAACCAGAGAAGCTAATTCTTGTTTTGTCTGGCTCTTGGACATTTTCACCTGGTGATGTAAAGGGGAAAACATTTCCAGCAGCAGTTTGCATAAGGGATCAAATGAAAGCCTGATGTCTAGCAAATAAGATTGACTAACTTCAACATAGCAATGAATATGTGTAACCTATTTTACAGCACGTTAGGGATATGTTCCTATCATAATTGAGTAACCTGAAACTATGCAACTAGAGGAAAAATTATAGCTAAGACTTTTTGAAAATAGATCTTCATATAGAGACTTGAATATTCAATAAAAATTGTTGGATTGTTCATTATACTGTTACTTTTTTTTGTAAGTGGAAGAAAGGCTCTTCTTCAAGTGATTGTCCACATGTATTCCACATTTGGAGTGCGTGCATGCATACCATCCACACAAGACTGGAATTTTTGTGTGTGTAGCATTGTGAATTGCAGCCACATCTGTGTCCTACACGCACCCGGATGCGCTGTAGCCAAGGTTATAAAGCAGTCCCATTCCTCTATCATGGAGTTGGCCAAAACCTCCTTCACTTCCTCACCCAGGTCCTCTGAAGAGAGAAGACATAAGGAGCACTGTTTGCAAGGTACTCTCTCTCTGGTCCTGAGCAGATACAGCCTAGGAGGCAATTCAAGGCCCAGATCAGGTTCTGCTGATGCCTTGCCACTGAGTGACCACTGACAAGTCTGGGAAAACTCCCCAGGAGTCATTGATATGCCTGAGATTGGATCAAAGCACTCAGCACTGATGTCAGCAGTGCAGGAAGGCTCTTCAGACCTCCTGGCATCAGAAAGTGTTCTGATCTAGATGCTGCCTTTAGTACTAAAAATCTTAGCACTGATTGCTTCCAGTCCACATTTGACAATACCAGCCATCCTTTCCCCCGAGTATTCACCTTGGGAACCCATCTTCATGGTACCTACATGGTTCACCAGTACTGGGAGACTTGGCAGTTTCCGATCAGCCTGAATCTCTATTGCTATCTTCTACGAAGAAACTGTCTTCACAGGTTCCGAACCTTGCACCGCAACCACAAGAGCTGCCTGGTCTCTCTCGAGCACCTGAGAGATCTGCTCCACCTGTGAAGGAGATGTATTCCTTCTCCTCCTTGGCCTCAGAGGATTAGGTGATAGACAACACACCCCAGAACAATATGACCATACCTGCATCACACCTCAGAATGATACGACCCTAGCCTGCCTGAAAGGACAATCAGAGACCACCCTCACAAGAGAGACTATGCAGATGTCTTTGAGCAGTACCCTGCATGGTACTTACCCTGGCCTGTACCCCCTTTCCAGAATCCCATGCATTTGTGGTCCTTCTGGGCATTGTGGGGGATGCACTCTACTCTCAGGGTTCCAGCAGCCCCTCAGGAGATAAAAGCAAGGTCACCCTCTCTTTTGAGACCTCAAGAAAGCCACCCCAGTCAGCTGCCTCCTAATGCAGAAAGTGAGCAGGAGGACATACAGGAAACAGAAGCCAAAAATCTCCTCCTCCTCTTTGCCAGACGAGAGCCCGACCTCAGTTGTTCCAATCCAATCTGACAATTAATAGATTTTCCAGTAACTCCTCAGGAGAATGGTGGATACCATGGAAATACCGGTCAATATACTGCAAGAGTAATCACACACACTTCTTGACAGCCTGCACTCGTTGGACCCTGCTAAATTGGCAATGCCATTAAATGATTGTATTTGGAACCAGCCAGAAGACCTTGGCAGACTCCTGCCTCAGAAGCACCTACATCTAGAAGAACGCAGAACTGCCCTATCAGGTCCCCATCAAAAGTTTTGAATATTTCTATAACTATCCAACACCAGGCTCTCTGTCCAGGAGAGATCCAAGAAACAGGGTGCACCTAAAGCGACTCGCAGGAAAAAGCCCCCTAAAAAAAAAAAAAGCTGACCTCTCTGGTCAGAAGTTATATTTTTCAATCACCTACAAAGTTCACTGCCAGTTACCAAGCGCTCCTTGCTAACTATAACTTCCTGACTTGGGATCACATATCTCAATTTGCGACAGATAAAAATCCGTAGTGCAGGAAGGAGAGCTGGTGGCATGACCTCTCATTACAGGTCTCTCTTGCCACTTCTCATATGGTGGCCTGAGGTATCGCTACTGCAGTTAATAATGCACTGGGCCTCCTGGTTGTAGTCCTTGGGAATACCAAAGGTAGTTCAAACAACCATGGAGGACCACCCCTTTGAGGAATCTGCAACTGATGGGGTTCTTCACACACTGGATTCAAGATTCAGGGATTCAAGAGTGACTTTGTGCTCCCTGGGCATGTACACTCTGGTTCCCAGAAAGAAACTGTACAAGTCTCAACTCTGTCAGATGTAGAGGCAACCATCCTCATATTATTTACAATCAGCAGAGATCTTCCAAGCCTTGGAGGAAGAGGTTCCAGATGAGGAGATGTAATCCCAAAATTTGACTAAACTAAACTATAGTCATTCTAGGTGTATTTAGCTACTATTAATTAAAAGCCTTTTCCTCCTCCATTACACACCTTCCGTCAACCTCATAATAGTAGGTTTGATGGTGTGGTTAAGAGTCTTGCAGAGCCAAATTTTCTTACCTTTGGGAATTGTTTGTTTGTTTCAGGAGACATGGAATTGGACTGTCTGGATCAGTGAATCCTGGGGATTGTGGAGAAGGGATACTCTATCCCATTCTAGTCCCTCCCTCCCCATCCCCTCCTTCTGGCCAGGACCCTCCTCACAAGATATGCTCAGGAAGGAAATGGACTCCCTCCTACACCTCGTAGCAGGTGTAGTCCCCTTGGAATTCCAAGGCAGGGTGGTGGTGATTGTTTTTTTTTTTTTTATTTCCTGGTCCCAAAAAAGAAAGGGGGATGGTGCCCTATCCTGGCCCACAAACAATTCAACAAGTTCAGGATGGTGACCCTAGCACCCATAATCACTACTGGATTCTCAAGACTGGTTCACAACACTCACCTTACAAGAGAAACACTTTCATATTGCAATTCTCCTGCTCCACAAGTTTCTTTCGCCCTCCTCCCCCCTCCCCGGTTTCTTGGGGGGGAAAGTCTCACTACCAGTACAGAGTGCTTCCCTTTGGCCTTCATGTGGCACAGGGTCTTCATCAAATGCATGGTGGTCATGGTTGCACATCTGAGAAGAGAAGGAATTCAGATCTATGCCTAGCTCAATGACTGACTGATCTGAGGTCAGTCACCTCAGTACATGAACAATGAATAACTCCATTTGAGCAGTCCTGGCTCTTTTTGCCACATTGGCCCTCGGAGTCAAGTCAGACTGTAGAGTTCATAAGGAGCAGTGTTGAACTCCTCACTGGTGAAGGCCTGCCTGCCCACAGGACAGATTTCTTATCATTCTAATTTTCAGGTGAGATAGCGTCAGTCAGGTCAGATAGCGTCTGACAATCTGAAACTCATTGGTCCCATGGTTTCATGCATCTGTGCAGTGCAGTTTGCCAGATTTCACCTGTGTTCCATGCAAGGGTTCTTGAGATCAGTGTATCGATCAGGCAGATACCACTGAGAAATGCTGTTCACATTTCTCCAGGAAGTCCTCTCCTTGATAGATTGGTGGAAGGACCCTCTACATTTGTGCAGCAGGGTGCCCTTCTCTTCATCTCTTCCCAGCATAACTAGTGACTGATGAATCTGCAATAGGATGGAGAGGTCATAGGGGCCACCTTCAGATCCAAGGCTTCCATTCCACCCAAGAGGCCAGGCTTCCTATAAACATCCTGGAACTGAGAGCCATTCGGCTGGCATGCATAGCCTTCTTCCCATTGCTTTGAGATGTCACAGTACAGATGCACATTGACAACACCACAGCAACGTACTGTATCAACCACAGGAATGAGTTCACCCATCCTGGTCGTGCCAGGAGACAACCCACCTTTGAGAATGGTGTATCAGTCACCATGTCACATCAGTAGCATTACATCATCCTGGTCTACAAAACATCTTAGCAGACCAACTCAGTCATCAGTACTCAGCCATGAATGATCACTCAAGGACTCCATGCTGTGAGACATCTTTTTGCACCTATGGGCCTGCAGTTTTGGGCCAGTTTGCTATCTGACCAGTACAAGTGCCTCAGATTCTGTTCCAAGGGAGGAGCCAGTCCCAGCTCCCCTTCAGATGCCTTTCTGATCCTGTGGTAACCGGGACTCATGTATGCCTACTTCCCAATTTCTCTGATACAGTGTGTCCCTGGGAAGATCAGATAAGCTGGGGCTCTGGTAATAAGATAGCCCCAGCATGGCCCAGACACTTTCGGTTCTCAGACCTTATAAACCTGTTGTCATGGCTCCTGATCATGCTCACTGAAACACACCCTGAAATGATGCACAACCAGGTAGAAAAGTCCTGTACCTGAACCTAGCACTTCTATCTCACAGCATGGATGCTGGCTGCTGTATAGCATTTCAAAACATCCGGATTTGCATCAGAAAAGATTCCACCAGACTGACCTATGCTGCTAAATAGAAGAGATTCTCTATCTGGGTGTTGGAGAATAATTTCACTCCTTTGGAAGCACCAGTGACTGCCATCCTGAAGTGTCTCCTCATCTTAAAGCATTTGGACCTTTCCATCTGTTCTATCAAGTACACTTGGCAGCCATCTCTGCCCATGATCCTCTGGTGGAAGGCCACACCTTCTCTTATCCGACAGTGTCTTGTCAAAGGTATCCTCCATAGCTTCCCACCAGTTAGAAAGATGCTGCCCTCTTGGGACCTCTGTATTGTCTTAACAGCTTTGATGGAACCTCTTTTAGCACCTATGGCAACCTGTTCCTTATACCACTTTTCCATGGAGACCTCCTTCCTAGTGGCCATAACCTCAGCCTGAAGAGATTCAGGCCGGTATGGTGGGTCCACCTTATACTGTATTCCACAAGGACAAAGTAACTTTAAAACCTCATCTGAAGTTTTTACCCAAAGTGGTTTGATTTTCCTCTTAACCAGATGATCCATTTACCTGTCTTCATTTCCAAATCTCTCACGACCCAGGGAGAGCTAAATCATAGAATCATAGAAGATTAGGGTTGGAAGAGACCTTAGGTTGTCATCTAGTCCAACCCCCTGCTCAAAGCAGGACCAACACCAACTAAATCATCTCAGCCAGGGCTTTGTCAAGCTGGGCCTTAAAAACCTCTAAGGATGGAGATTCCACCACCTCCCTAGGTAACCCATTCCAGTGCTTCACCACTCTCCTAGTGAAATAGTGTTTCCTAATATCCAACCTAGACCTCCCCCACTGCAACTTGAGACCATTGCTCCTTGTTCTGTCATCTACCACCACCGAGAACAGCCGACCTCCATCCTCTTTGGAACCCCCCTTCAGGTAGTTGAAGGCTGCTATCAAATCCCCCTTCACTCTTCTCTTCTGCAGACTAAACAAGCCCAGTTCCCTCAGCCTCTCCTCATAAATCATGTGCCCCAGCCCCCTAATCATTTTTGTTGCCCTCCGCTGGACTCTTTCCAATTTTTCCACATCCTTTCTGTAGTGGAGGGCTCAAAACTGGACTCAGTACTCCAGATGTCGCCTCACCAGTGCCGAATAAAGGGGAATAATCACTTCCCTCGATCTGCTGACAATGCTCTTACTAATGCAGCCCAATATGCCATTAGCCATCTTGGCAGCAAGGGCACACTGCTGACTCATATCCAGCTTCTTATCCACTGTAATCCCCAGGTCCTTTTCTGCAGAACTGCTGCTTAGCCAGTCGGTCCCCAGCCTGTAGCGGTCCATGAGATTCTTCCATCCTAAGTGCAGGACTCTGCCCTTGTCCTTGTTGAACCTCATCAGATTTCTTTTGGCCCAATCCTCCAATTTGTCTAGGTCAGTCTGGACCCTATCCCTACTCTCCAGCATATCTACCTCTCCCCCCAGCTTAGTGTCATCTGCGAACTTGCTGAGGGTGAAATCCATCCCATCCTCCAGATCATTAATAAAGATGTTGAACAAAACCGGCCCCAGGACCAACCCCTGGGGTACTCTGCTTGATACCGGCTGCCAACTAGACATCGAGCCACACCTTCAACATTGTCATGTCTCTTTCCTACTATCTAGAAGGGCTCTTAAAAGGCTTTGTTGTGTCTAGATTGTTCCTAGCATTTGCTGACAGAATGAAGGGTCAACCTATCTCCAGCCAAATACTGTCAAAATGGGTCTCAGATCGTATTAAGACATGCTACATGGTGGCTCATTTGGACCCATTCCACCAGAACTCAGGCAGCCTCTAAAGTTTTCCTGCAAGGTGCCCCAGTCTTAGAGATTTGCTGAGCAGCTACCCGGAGTTCAGTTCACACCTTCACCTAGCACTATTCCCTGGTGGAGATCTCCCTGTCTGAAGCCTGCTTTGACAGAGCTGTCATGCAGTCATTTTTCCAGTAAACTCTAGTAGTGCTTACGTCTCCATGCAAGTTATCACTTGCGTAATCCAAAGTGGAACATGTAGACAGTCACTTGAAGAAAGAAGTTACTACCCTACAGTAATTCTGGCTTTTCAAGATGTGTTAGACACGTTTTCCATGGCCTGCCCTCCTTTCCTGCTATTGGAGAATCCTTGCTAATTTAGATTTGGTGTAACTGAAGGAGCTGGAGATTTGATGCAGCTGCCCCATCCTTTATGCCCTTGGCTAAGGAGTGTTGGGAAGGCACACAGGCCACAACAGACACTGTTACTCAAAAAGATTCTGGTGTCACACATGCACTAGAAGTGGAACATGTGGACAACACATCGCGAAGAATCAGTTATTGTACCCATATAAGCCATTCTTTTTCCTTATAATGTAAAGCTGCTCTCTAGTGGTCACAAATAAGTATGTATATATAAGCTGCCAAAAAAATATTTGATCATCCATGCCCTGGGTGTGTGTTTTTGTTTTATTTTGTTTTTTAGCTTCTTGCACAGATTGAGCTTTATTCTGTTTTTAAAAGCCTTTAATCTTTTCATCAAATTGTCTTTAATGATACAGATTACTTAAATGTACTTTACATAATGTCACGGTAGTGTTTCTGTACTTATCTTGTTGCAAGTTCCCATTTTAAGTATTTAACCTAAACAAATCTCTTTGAATTGTGAGACAATACACTGTGTTCAGTAGAGGAGATGGTTTAAGGGGAAGAAGAAACAGAGTAGTGGAGGGAGTGGGGTATCTCCACCAGGAGACCTGATGCTCTTGTAGAGAGAGAACAAAATGTTGCCATGGATCCATGAGCACAGGAGTGGATCATAGGTTTCTATTCAGAGGGTGCACATGGCTACATTAGCAGATTTCCTTTAGCTTCATGGTGACCATAAAAAACAGTTGAAAAACCTCCTCTTTTAAACTCATTCCTCTGCTTTTCCCAAAGAAATAATGTGTAAATACCTTCTTTGCTTAATTCAAGGTGTTCTTCATCTTTTGTTAGCATTTACTAGGATTTGTTAGTCAGAAGTGGAGGGAGCAGAATGACGTCAATTAAACCATTTTTTGGCATGTGTACGTTTTAACTATGGTGTCCGTACCTCAAAGTCTTAATGCTTTCTTCATTAGCTCAGACATCTGTGGCCTGCATCTGTAACATTTCCATGATAGAAATCTTCAAGGCTGCCACCTGGACTTTTGCCCAAATGTTTACACAGCACTATTTTTTTTATTTGTCATTTAGATCTCATGCCCATTTTGGAAGGGCAATACTGCAATCCTTGTTTAATTAGGACTCTTTCCTGAGGGTTGGAATGCTTTGCTAGATTCCCACAAATGGGTATATGTAGAGACCACCTTAAATGAGAGAGGTTACTCGAAGAAAGGTAACTGTGGTTTTCTTAATGTTGCCTCAGCAGATTCACACTGCTCACCCACCTTCCCCTTTCCCTTGGCATTGTATTCCCAGGCTTAGCAAAACAAAGTGAGACAACTGGGGACTGTAGAGCCTCTCATGTCCTGGGTTCCAAACAGTTGGTGCTGTAAGAAGAACCGTGTAGTCCCAATGGGCACTGCTGATTTAGTAGGCTCCCAATGGTCAGTGGCATTGGATGGAGCATCCCACAAGTGTACTGTAGCGGGAACGCTCCTAGTAGTGTAGTCAGTGTAGTCTCTGGTGACTAGTATGCATTCCAAAAATCAGTATTGTATGTGCATTTAAAAACAAAACAAAAAAATGTATTCACCCAACAGTGGTTATAGTATCTTAGTCAAATTATAAGTATGGAACTTTTTATGAGACCTTTTTTAACAGAAAACAATCACACAGGAATTTCATAGAAACAAACAAAACTGCATTTCCTGGCTTTTGATGTTTTGTGGCATATCCTTAACATTATGAAAGTAATTTTTTGTACACAAATATTGTCATGCAGTGGATTCAATGTCCGTGTTTAAATAGGTGTCGTTCATTTGTCAGTTTGGTTAATTTTGGGACTTCCCCCTCCCCCCCCTTTTTTTTTTATTTTGGGTGTCCCTGTTCTTTCATTTGTTTTGTCTTGACAAAACTTCATGGAGGCAAGGTGGTAATGCTCTTGCTGCTTTTCTTTTTGAAACCATTGCCAATACTACAGAGGTCAATGTTGCAAGGTACTATAGCTTTAAAAAAAAAAAAAAAAAAAAAAAAGCCTCCAAGTATTCTTGAACTTACATTCTCTGCTAGGTAAATCTCTGGTCAATAAATTTGAGTGCATGTTATTTATTTTGTGTTACTTTTGTGTTGGTAGAAAAAACAAAATTTCTATGGCTGAAAAAATTTTCATTGTTGGACAAGTAATCTTGAAAACTGTTGAGACAAAATAATGGCTCTGCTGAGAATGAAATAATTTCAGCACAAGTGCATCTTGGCTGTCAGTTTTTCCTTTCCACCAACATGTCTATATATGTTGGAAATAATTAAAGTATGACAATTTAGATGAGTTAAACATCTATATTGTTTTCCTGAGCACATATACATCTGAATGGCCTTATGTACATGTAATTTTGTATGTGTACTATGTTAGGTTGCATGTTGATTGATCGTAAATAAATGTAAACAGAATGTCACGGAGGTTTTTTGTACTTCACGATGCCACAGCTAATTTAGTTGCATGGTATTTATTTTTGCATGTTATGGAATATATGTCTGTGTAAGTCGGTGTATAACATGTCCTGTGGTTTATGCATGCTGCACTAATCTCTATGTTAAATCTGTCCCCTCTTTATTCAGAGCATGCTGTCTAGGTCCTTTAATTCCAATTATGCTGCAGTTAGCAGCTTTCAGTATGGCAGCTCTAGGGATCTGCATGGCAGCCAGAGTAGTGTTGCCTTGAGTGTTGCAGACAGAAGAGGTTCTGGTGTGCACATGGTTCGTGTGAGTACCTACAGTAGGCTATTGCAATATATAGAGGGGGGGGAAGGAAACTTGAAATATGTCTTTAAATCAATAATTAGAGTTTTGTCCTTTTATACATGAAAGCACTGTCATAATTATAAAAATAGTTTAAACTTGTGTTATGAGTTCCTGGGCACTGAACCCAAACATTTAAATTGCCTTGAGTTCATATGCTCAACCTTCTTTACAAGGTGTTACAACTTACAAAACAAATTGTTTTTCTAATTGGCTTCCACGTGCGGGTGGCTGTAAAGATCTAAGATTATTTTCTGTTTTGCCCTCCTCCGTAACCAGAACTATAGCTGATGATCCTTTGTTTCTGAATTTGATCCAGGTCTAAAGAGACCTGAGTTGGGGTTTATCCGTTTATTTTCAATATTTGGTAAAGTAAGCCTTATTTAAAGATGTCTAGAGGCAATCAAGCAAATTAAGTTGATATGTAGCTTGGCAAGAAAGATGAAGGTAGCTTCAGCATTGAACAACCTAAATGAAGATCTGGTGTTTAAATCTAGAAGAATTAAGTCCACAAGAAACTTGTATTAATCCTGTAAGTCCATGCATAGCAGCCATGGACATTTGTTCACCTTTCTTGTGAACCATCTGTGTTATGTGGCTTTAAGACTGTCAACAGTTGTAATTTCTTTTTTGAAAGTTGGGGTTAAATTTTATGGATCTCTGACTTGATTAATAGGATTAAGTTGTCCATGGAAATGCAGATGATATGATTAGCATCCTTACAAGCAAAAATAAATGTAAAAATTGAGCAATTTATTCTAATATTTTAAGAAATATTGAGTCATTTTGATAATTTGAAGAAATATTTGCTTAGTTATTTCTACCCTGTTTAAAGCATCCCCAGACATCCACCCCAGGAGAGCCATGCCAAGAGGATGTATTCATTTCAGGACAGCAGAACTACTCATCTGGCACACTTAATCTCAAAGATGTTCCTCCAGACAGCATGAAGAAAGTAGCTGCACAGGTAATGAGTAATATGTTACCATATTTGGATAAGTTATCCTTCGCAAAAATGTATATTTGAAATATGGTGGAGTAGTTAGCACTTAGAATTGGTAATTTGTTTTTAAATCTAAAACATTATTTGATTTTCGCCCACTTATTTATGGTGAAATAATCAATCATATGGCCTTAAAAGATAGATTCATAGACTCTAGGACTGGAAGGGATCTCGAGAGGTCATCGAGTCCAGTCCCCTCCCCTCATGGCAGGACCAAATACTGTCTAGACCATCCCTGATAGACATTTATCTAACCTACTCTTAAATATCTCCAGAGATGGAGATTCCACAATCTCCCTAGGCAGTTTATTCCAATGTTTAACCACCCTGACAGTTAGGAACTTTTTCCTAATGTCCAACCTAAACCTCTCTTGCTGCAGTTTAAGCCCATTGCTTCTTGTTCTATCCTTAGAGGCTAAAATGAACAAGTTTTCTCCCTCCTCCTTATGACACCCTTTTAGATACCTGAAAACTGCTATCATGTCCCCTCTCAGTCTTCTCTTTTCCAAACTAAACAAACCCAATTCTTTCAGCTTTCCTTCATAGGTCATGTTCTCTAGACCTTTAATCATTCTTGTTGCTCTTCTCTGGACCCTCTCCAATTTCTCCACATCTTTCTTGAAATGCGGTGCCCAGAACTGGACACAGTACTCCAGCTGAGGCCTAACCAGCACAGAGTAGAGCGGAAGAATGACTTCTCGTGTCTTGCTCACAACACACCTGTTAATGCATCCCAGAATCACGTTTGCTTTTTTTGCAACAGCATCACACTGTTGACTCATATTTAGCTTGTGGTCCACTATAACCCCTAGATCCCTTTCTGCCATACTCCTTCCTAGACAGTCTCTTCCCATTCCGTATGTGTAAAACTGATTATTCCTTCCTAAGTGGAGCACTTTGCATTTGTCTTTATTAAACTTCATCCTGTTTACCTCAGACCATTTCTCCAATTTGTCCAGATGGTTTTGAATTTTGACCCTATCCTCCAAAGCAGTTGCAATCCCTCCCAGTTTGGTATCATCTGCAAACTTAATAAGCGTACTTTCTATGCCAATATCTAAGTCGTTGATGAAGATACTGAACAGAGCAGGTCCCAAAACAGACCCCTGCGGAACCCCACTCGTTATACCTTTCCAGCAGGATTGGGAACCATTAATAACTACTCTCTGAGTACGGTTATCCAGCCAGTTATGCACCCACCTTATAGTAGCCCCATCTAAGTTGTATTTGCCTAGTTTATCGATAAGAATATCATGCGAGACCGTATCAAATGCCTTACTAAAATCTAGGCATGCCACATCCACCGCTTCTCCCTTATCCACAAGACTCGTTATCCTATCAAAGAAAGCTATAAGAATAGTTTGACATGATATGTTCTTTACAAATCCATGCTGGCTATTCCCTATCACCTTACCACCTTCCAAGTGTTTGCAGATGATTTCCTTAATTACTTGCTACATTATCTTCCCTGGCACGGAAGTTAAACTAACTGGTCTGTAGTTTCTTGGGTTGTTTTTATTTCCCTTTTTGCACTATGTTTGCGCTTTTCAAGTCTTCTGGAATCTCGCCTGTCTCCCATGATTTTCCAAAGATAATAGCTAGAGGCTCAGATACCTCCTCTGTTAGCTCCTTGAGTATTCTAGGATGCATTTCATCAGACCCTGGTGACTTGCAGGCATCTAACTTTTCTAAGAGATTTTTAACTTGTTCTTTTCCGAAACAATGAAGTCATTAAGCATCTCTGCCATTTCCAAGTTTCCTGTTACTGTTTCTCCCTCCTCACTGAGCAGTGGGCCTACCCTGTCTTTGGTCTTCCTCTTGCTTCTAATGTATTGATAAAAAGTCATCTTGTTTCCCTTTATTCCCATAGCTAGTTTGAGCTCATTTTGTGCCTTTGCCTTTCTAATCTTGCCTCTGCATTCCTGTGCTGTTTGCCTATATTCATCCTTTGTAATTTGTCCTAGTTTCCATTTTTTATATGACTCCTTTTTATTTTTTAGATCATGCAAGATCTCGTGGTTAAGCCAAGGTGGTCTTTTGCCACATTTTCTATTTTTCCTACCCAGCGGAATAGCTTGCTTTTGGGCCAACTCCCCTCAGTCTTGATTCCCATGGGACCTTACCTATCAGCTCTCTGAGCTTACCAAAATCCGCCTTCCTGAAATCCATTGTCTCTATTTTGCTGTACTCCCTTCTACCCTTCCTTAGAATTGTGAACTCTATGATTTCATGATCACTTTCACCCAAGCTATCTTCCACTTTTAAATTCTCAATGAGTTCCTCCCTATTTGTTAAAAATCAAATCTAGAACAGCTTCCCCCCTAGTAGCTTTTTCAACCTTCTGAAATAAAAAGTTGTCTGCAATGCAGTCCAAGAACTTATTGGATAGTCTGTGCCCTGCTGTGTTATTTTCCCAACATATATCTGGATAGTTGAAGTCCCCCATCACCACCAGATCTTGGGCTTTGGATGATTTTGTTTGTTGTTTAAAAAAAAGCCTCATCCACCTCTTCCACCTGGCTAGGTGGACTGTAGTAGACCCCTAGCATGACATCACCCTTGCTTTTTAACCCCATTTAGCCTAACCGAGAGACTCTCAACACTTCCGTCTCCTATGTCCATCTCCTCCTCAGTCCAAGTGTGTACATTTTTAATATACAAGGCAACACCTCCTCCCTTTTTCCCCTGTCTGTCCTTCCTGAGCAAGGTGTACCCATCCACACCAACATTCCAATCATGTGTATTATCCCACCAAGTTTCGGTGATGCCAACAATGTCATAGTTGTACTTATTTATTAGCACTTCCAGTTCTTCCTGCTTATTACCCATACTTCTCGCATTTGTATATAGGCATCTAAGATCCTGATTTGATCTTGACTCCCTGATTTGATCTTGCCTCCTTTCTCTCTGCCATTATAGCCCACGCTCCCTCCTATTTCCGACCCATCTCCCAGGTCTCCATGTTCTCCACTTACCTGTGGGCTTTGCTCACCTGTCCCCATCGAACCTAGTTTAAAGCCCTCCTCACTAGGTTAGCTAGTCTGTGTTCAAATAGGGTCTTTCCCCTCCTTGAAAGGTGAACGCCATCTCTGCCTAGCAGTCCTTCCTGTAATAGCATCCCGTGGTCAAGGAAGCCAAAGCCCTCCTGGCGACACCATCTTCGCAGCCAGGCATTCACTTCCACGATGCACCTGTGTCTGCCTGGGCCCCTACCATTGACAGGAAGGATGGAAGAGAATACCACCTGCGCTCCAAACTCCTTCACCCGTACTCCCAGAGCCCTGTAGTCACTCTTGATCCGCTCAGTGTCACACCTCGCAGTATCATTTGTGCCCACATGGATGAGTAGCATGGGGTAGTAGTCAGAGGGCTGGATAATCCTCGACACTGCCTCCGTAATGTCTCGGATACGGGCCCCCGGCAGGCAGCATACCTCTCGAGATGAATTGTCAGGGCGACATATGGGCGCCTCCGTCCCCCTCAGAAGAGAGTCTCCGACCACCACTACCACTACCACTACTTCAAGTTCATTCTTGAAATAAGAAATCATCTCATTGGAACAACTGAGTGATTTGTTTTTTGTTTTATTTTCTTCTGGTCATGGAAAGTTAATGAGGAAGGTTTTTAATAATAGGTTTCCCAATAACAGAGGGCCTGCATGTTGCATGCAGAATCCTGCATGTGGCAGACAATTTTAGAACAGTAAACAAAGCAGAATAAACTTTTTTTTAAAACATGTCAGCATTTATTTACATATCATGGTAAAATTGGGCTAGTAAACTGCAGACACTGGAGAGTGAAATTCTGTATTCTTCTCTAAGAGGCACAGTACAGAATTTTGCGGCTGGGGATGAAGGACTAAGGGAGCTTTAAGCCACCTTTGCACCCTTCTTTTTCTGGGTTACTCTGGGAGCTTGAGACATTTCCAGCACATCTTAAAGAGCCCCAGAGAGCCGAAGTTATAACAGCTTCCTGGGCTGTCCTATGGGTCGTAGCACTGCCCAGAATCGCCTCAGTGTGGCCCTGACTCTGACATGCCCCTACGCCTTACCTCCAGCACCACTCCCTAAGCCAGAGCTTGTGAAGGAGTCCTTTTGTGGGCAGCTTTATGGGGGAAATCCTCCTCCAACTAGATATGGGACTTGTATGACTCCTTTATTCTACTCCATCCCTTTTATGCAGTATAAAGGGGCCAGAATAGGGGTGAAAATCTCATCCTAGAACTGCTGTGACTTCCAGTGTATTTGATCAACAAACAAATGTTCATTTTGTGTAGTATGGAATTTGGTTAAGAATATTTCTGAAAGATAGATAGGTATATCTCCATATATTTGATTTATCTCATAGAACTGGAAGGGACCCTGAAAGGTCATCGAGGCCAGCCCCCTGCCTTCACTAGCAGGACCAAGTACTGATTTTGCCCCAGATCCCTAAGTGGCCCCCTCAAGGATTGAACTTACAACCCTGGGTTTAGCAGGGCAATGCTTAAACCACTGAGCTATCCCTCACAAAACATACAGTTGTGTAAAAAAAAAAAAAAAAAAAAAAAAAACCTTCTACTTATCTTAAATTATACAGACAAAAAAATTACATCAAGTAGTTAGAAATTACAAAATAATAGAATATTTGATTTGTTTCCCAGATGTTAATTACAAGGTTATCTCTTTAGTTACAGTCTGAGAAACTGTTTACTGCCTTAAGATGTGGTTTTACTTTGAAAAATGATTATGTAACAGTCACTGTTATAGGTCTAGCTGCACCTTCATTCTGTACCTCCCAGGAGTCTGATTAGTGGACCCTTCAGGTGTTAGGCCTCTTACCTTAACCTGTCCTGGGGTGGAATCGTGAGTGTCTTTCACTTTTAGACCAGGTCCCCAGCTACAGCACTGTGTGTGCCAATTGTGATATTTCCGCAGGCCCAACTGAGATTGGCACCAGCAAGTCTTCCTTTCCAAAGTGGATAACAAAGCAACCCAAACAGCCTTTTCAAAACAAAGTATTGTTTAATCTTAAAGTAGGAACAAAACAGAAAAAAGGGTTTGTAACATAATCAAAGGTGTACTTGCGTATCTGTCTCACTTACGGTCTTAGGTAGGTCTATCTTATTGCAGACACCTCAGCCTTTGGAGTCTCAGTTCACCTTAGCTCAGAACCTCATTTTACCCCCTCTTTTCCTGCACCCTTCAAGTAAGGTATTGCCTTTTTAGTACCAGCCATGTCCTTTGTTCTTCTTGTATCTCTTGAATCTGGTTAAACCGGTTTTGGCAGCTCACCAGGGGATCAGACAGAGCCCTCAAAGGGATTGTGTTGCATTGTGTCAGTTGCTGGCAGAGCAGCTGTTAACAGGTCATTGTCTCCTTTTGCCTATTGTAACTAACCCATCTTGAATTAACCCCTTGTATACATACAGTAAACATCACAATAACAAACAAGGAGACATAGTCGTAAAATATTACAGACAACTCCCACTTCCTTCATGGTAACACTAGCACCACCTTATGCAATACATTGTTCCTTGTGTTTCAGAGTTGCATCTACTTAATATGGACAAAAATAACTTTCTACTCTTTTTAAGACTTCAGGAGCCAATACAGCTAAAAGGAAGTGAGCTGGAACCTATACTTTTGTGTGCATCATCAATAGTTTATTAACTTCCAGTCAACTACATTTGTGCAAACCCATTGAAGGCAGTGAGGTTGCACAATTGTACCTGGGCAGATTTTGGCTTGTATAAACTTTTATTATTGGTATGATTGCAGAAGAAGGAAAGAATCTAACTTTTTTCTCAATTATGTTTTATTTTTTGTAAATGGCAGTTGGAAAAACATCTTTTTTACTTTTAAACCAGACCAATCTGATATGTAAATAAATTAAATAATACATATTAAACCCCTCATTGCCATTTTTGAGAATCACTTTACAAGGTAGAACCTCACTTACTCAGAACATTGTCTGAGATACAGAAGACAACTGACACAGCATAAATAGAAGCTGGAATTTTCTTACCTATTTATTTCAGTTATTTATGATTTAGAGAGAGTAAAACTTTATTAGTATTTGGACATACTAGTATGGTATATCTTGACAGATTAATTCAGCATAGCAGTGGTGATATAAATGAAAGATGATGGTGGTTTTGGAATGGGGGATTTTACAGAATGAGTGACAGGAGATATCACCGAATTAGGGTACCGAGTAAATTTAGTAGGTGTTTCGGGGGGGCAAGGAGGTATTCTTGTCCATGGACATTCTGCTCCAGTACAAATTAATCGCCAACGAGGCCTTCAGTAAAAAGTTTTGTTGTGCAGAGCAGCAACTTTAGTTAATTAATTAAATACTTACAGATATTTCTGTGGCATTAACGCCATAGTGTCTGCCAAATCAAATCAACAGATAAAGTCAAACCAGAGAGCAACATATACTGGAAAGATTCTCACCGTAGTTTTAAAATTAAGATTCTATAAGGTCTTTAGTTGTAAGGTCTTTAGTGGAAGAGGTCTTCCATATTAAGTGGTAGGAGAAAACACATCCAACAGTAGCATAATTAGAGTTTACTAAATAGACATTTTGACATAGCATTCACACCTTTGTAATATTATTACACTTGTCTATTAATAGTTCAGAACTAGAATTGATAGACAAGTTATATGAATAAAAAATAAAATACTATATAATTTAACAATGTAAACCAAATGTGATACTGTTAGAAGTATCACCAAAAAACACTGGTTGAGATGAATTACAGGGAAACAAGTGTTAAAAAGGAACAGGAAGCTGCCTACTCTGTTCTAGCTGATAAGAGTGCAAAGTTAGCTTAGCTTTTCATGCTTGTCTTCATAAGTTAATACTGATAATTATAATGAAAATATAATTTAGTGGCACGTAGTTTAAAACTGAGGTTTAGTAATGCTCATAAAAATGCAATGACCAGTCAAGAAATGTTGAAATAATTGAATAAAAATTCAGGATTGTTGTTATAAAATGTTATGATTTAAAGACGATTCATGTTTTATTCAGATACCTTTGACAAATGGGCAGATGTGCCAGCCTCACAGGCCTCAGACAAACTATAGTCAAGTCCATCATCCACCTCCCCAAGCATCTGTGGCAAGACATCCCTCTAGAGAGCAATTAATTGATTATCTGATGCTGAAAGTTGCGCATCAACCTCCCTATACTCAGCCTCAGTGTTCTTCCAAACAAGGCAATGAGATGGCTAAGCAAGAGGTAAGGATAAAAATTATATTAATTAAAGTCAAGAGGTAAGGTTTTTAATAAGTGTTTGAATATATGATTTGCACTTTTTGGTAGCCATAAGTGCAAGGTGGTATTATTTTATTTGCTATTACTATTATTACTAAATGGGTGATAACAGAAACAGTTTAGGAATTTAACTCCAGCAAGAAAGAGCTGTAGCTCACTGGAGTTCTGTCATCCCACTCTTAAAAAAGAAAAATGGTTGCCTGAAATCATACCTTCAGTTTGATTTTAATCTGTTTTGTTCCCTTTCTTGTGATGTGGATGTTATACAGAGAAATAAACCTGTTACTAACCTTTATCAGAAGTTAGTGAGGATTTTAGTTAGAGTATTTCTGCTGAAACTTGAATTACAACTCCCTTCAGCTACCTGATTATCCATGGCCCTTCATGCTTATACAATAATTAAAATATACAAAAATAGGTATTTTGAGTTTTTAATTACTACGGTCGATTTCAAGACCATCTAGACTAGTAATACTCACCCAGATGGTAAAATAACCAACACATTTAATAGTGCAAAAAGTCTGTAGTAGAAAAAAGGTGACTTTTGCAGCAAGCCCAGAAAACTAATAAAATCTGACAGACCAAGGTAGGGAAGTAAGTTCCAGAGCCAGCAACTGGACCAATCATGGAGAGCATCTTTCCACCAGCGCCCTTCTTTTGAAACAAGGGCTGTTAATTCAGTTTTCTTGAGTGATCACAACTGCAGTTGTATTATAATACTCACTCATGAACCTGTGATGCCTCAAAGATTGCTGTCAGATTTGCACTCGAATAAATTGATTAGCTCAGTAAGCACAGAGATGTGGCTTTTGGACGTTGCAAATTAAATGAGAAGAAAACCAAGTTTTTTTTGGCTACAAAACGGAAGTGTCTGGCTATTGTGGAGGCCTTCAAGGCCTATTGTCCATATTTACTAAGTATGGAATTCACGGTGTATACTGACCATAGTGCTGTGGAGTAGTTCCTTACAAAGCACAACCCAGAAGGACACTTGTGGAGATGGTATCACAAACTGTCCAAATATATATTCATGGTTTACCATAAACCTTTGAAAGCAAAATATGGTTGTGGTGGCACTCAGCTAGGTGAGGGCAGTGAGAGTAGATTCTAGTGAGGACATCTGGCAAGAACAGTCTAAGGCCCCTGAATTTCTTTTGGTGCACCAACATATATATCAAAGGATACCCAGACTGGGGAGGTTAAACACAGTTCAGGAATGATTATCTATTGATCTGGCTACCAACTTGCTGGTATAAGGATTGTATGGCCAGCAAGTTTACAGAGAACAGTGCTGGAGTATCTTCATGATGGTGAAGCAGCAGACACCTGTGATATGAAAAGACAGTGAGCAAGGTATATGACAGTTTTTTTTGGCTGGACATGGCTGCAGAAGTTAAAAAGTGGGTACTTTCCTGTCTTACCTGTCAAGAAAGGAAAGTACCAGCAAGGGGATGCAAAACTCCTTTAGGGGAAAGGCCTCAATCTAATAAGCCCTGGGAGTTCATACAGATTTACTTGAAAGGCCTATTACCAGAAACACCAGCTGCAAGTAGATATTTGCTGCTAGTGTATGACTCCGTCTCAAAGTATGTGATGGCACAACTACTGAAGGATAAAAGGATTGATACAGTTAATCAATGAATGGATGAAATAAGTAGTGTTGCAGTTTGGCCCACCAAGCTTCATCTTCAGTGATCTGGAAAAGAATTTGAGTCACGGTTATTACATAAGTTTTGCCAACAACTCCAGATAACCAAGGTGAGGACCAGTATTGTCCACACTATGAGTAATAGGAGAGTGGATCGAATAAACCGCACCCTTGGTTCCATGCTTAGACTCGTAGTCAGTGAAGAACAACAAGACTAAGATACAAGACACCTTTTTACTCCTGGGGAGATTCTGTGCAAGCACAGAATTAATGTCCCCCGTAGATTTACACACACACACAAACACAATAATTTATTCTGACAGGGATGTGAAGGGAAACAAGAGGGGTCACGCTGCAGTTACATGTTTCGCCCACCAGGGGCTGATGTGCCAGAAAAGAGGGCAGCTGGCTCATAGGCCAGAGCAGCTGGCTGTAGAGAGGGAGGGGGGCAGAGGCTGCCTTTCTCACAGTGCCCTGCCTGCAGGGCCAGGTGAGGAGGCACAGAATATGAGGGGGACGGACAGAGCGGAGCACGTGGGGCAGCTGGGGGGGTAACACAGACTGGGGTACAGAAGGACTACTAGCGGTGGACAGGCTGGGGTGGGGGCACAGGAGCTATTGGGGTGACATTGAGTGAGGGTGTAGGGCCATATGAGGATGGGGAAGAACGGGTCCAGGAACACATGGGGACAGGGACAGATGTGCCTGACTGAATGGGAGATGCTAGGGGTCAGCCAGGGTTTGCTGACCAATTCCTCCCCTCCCTGCGCGACCCCCCCCCCAATAAAACCAAACAACCTGATGCATACTTCTGCCACCCACACCCAACAACCCCTCCAGGTTCAGTCCCAGACTCAGTCCCAGCAATTACTTCCCTCTCCCTCAGCTCCTCTGTTATCCCTGACTCCCCCAAACCGTTGCACTGCTTCTGAGCAGCGTGGGAAATACGGTTCTGAAGTATAACACAAAGCCTAGTAAGGAATCTGTTTGTCAAAAAAACATTTCCTGAATCTTTTTTGTTGTCTGTATTGTTATAGACATACTTGCTGACAGGTATTTTGAACTTAATTACCAAAATAATGAAACTGGTGTTATTTTGACAAAATGTAAAATTATGAAGAATTTTTATATTTTTGGCACAGAATTTTTTATTTTTTGGTGCAGAATGCCTCCAGGAGAACCTTTTGTCATCTTTGCGTATAACACCAGGCAGCTATGCATTACTCTCCCTATGAGATTATTTTTGAACTCCGTAAACACTTGCTTCCTCGTGAAGTGACGTTCAGGCAGCAAGAACCTGCAAGGCCCTCTGCACCTACACAGGTAGCAGTGTCATTTATTAGTGACCTGAAGGCAGCATTCCAAAAGATGGAGGAACAGATCAGTTGGAAGCAAACATGACAGGCACAAGATGCCAGAAAAAAAAAAAGAATTATGTGCCTGTCCCTGAAGAAGAGAAGGTTTGGCTCTGCAACTGGAAAAAGCATCCAGGAAAAAAATTGCAGGACTGCCAATAGTTGTAATTCTCACTTTTATAGAAATCAAAGGATTTATTGGAACCCTGCAAGTAACAACTCCAGCACACACAGGCAGGACTTAGCTTCCTTCTAGTCCCTCCATCCTTCCCCCTTGAACAAAGACAACAACATAACATCAAAACAAAACAATTTAACACTAAAATAAAGATACAGCACCACATATTAGGGGAAGTGCTGTCTGCCCTGGTCATTGCAGTATATAATAGAAGAGAAACTAGTTGAAACTGTAGGCATTATTGTACCTCAGTAGGCAGCTCCTTACTCTAGCTGTACCCTAGGAAAATCAGTTGCTAGACCATAGTTCAGACCTCAGTTTCCCTGATAGGCTGGAAAGCTCCTGATTTCTGGAGCCTCTTTCCAATCACCTGCTCCTATCTTCTGCTGTTATTGGGAGAGCAATATTGGGAGAGAGTTGTGTGGAGGAGTATATTATGTTGCTGTAGGTAGTATCTTGGAGGACTGCTCTAGGACACTAATTCAGAGAGATTCCTAGGAGTCCTCTGAGACTTGACCCATAGAGCACCTACCTAGATCATAGGCCCAACCTGCCCACACCATTAAGATATGGCAAGAGCACAAGGCAGTATTTTGGATAGAGTGGTGGTACATTGGCAGCTATTTTTCTAATCATATTTTTATGACCATAGTGGATTGGGGACCAAGCTTTGTCCACAGATGCTGTGCCTCGTGTACATTGCGGAGACCTGGGAAAAACAGGATTATGTAGGAATAGGAGCGAGAGATAGGATTAGGTGTGGGAAACTGAGGGAGAGCCAGAATGAGGGAGTTCAGTTGGCGTAAGCCAGGAAAAGAGGGGAGTAAGCTTATGTAAATGAGATAATGCCTATTTGCCAGGTGTGCAGATTAGTGTGTTTAAATCATTTGGGTTATATCTCCATATTTCTGGATTTACAGCCTTAGGAGGTGTGCTATAATCTAACTAAACTAATACACCATAAAACTTGGCTGTTATGGCTATGTATTATGTTTTAACATGCTGTTACCAGAAATTATATTTGAGATATGATTATTTCTTTTGAACTGCAGAGTAGGCTCTTCAATATTTTTGTGTTTTTGTTAATTTGAAGGCTGTTTAGTACTAATTAAATAAAAGCATCTGTATGAATATTAATCAGCATTCCAAAAGTAAAGTTTACTATTGTTTTTTGATCGTTGATATTTTGGGGGTATATTGTATGTCTGTTACCATATTCAAAACTTCCTTGTATTAATATTAAAAATGGTAAGAGGAAAAACATTGAGATGGAGTTCAACTGTTTGTCAATGTAAGTCTTTTATTGTTTGGTCATAATTCCAACTATAGTAATTAGACAATATGATACAAGTGATTCAGCATTTTATAGTATGTCCATTTCTGTGGATCTGAGCTTTCAGGGCAATTCCTTTTACTTTGTTAGATTCGAGTGAGAATTGAAAAAGATCCAGAGCTAGGATTTAGTATATCAGGAGGAGTTGGCGGTAGAGGAAACCCATTCAGACCTGATGATGATGTGAGTATTTCATATATATGTACCTGTTTAAAACATCTTTTGTCTTTAAAACAACTCTTAAAATAGGTTTGTTTTACATGCTTCACTTTAAATTATAATAAATGACCTGGCACATATTACCTCTTTGGTGCACTGAACAGTATCTCCTACATACTTGTGAGGTTTTTAATTGTAACCAAGTGTATTTAGAGCAAAACAATACTCAGCATTTATATAGTACTTTTCATCTTCAAAACAGTAAGAGATTTATTAAATGACAAAACTGAAGGTGAAAGGTTAAGTGACTTGTCTACAGGTATGGAGTCAGTGATGGGTATCATTAGAACTCAAGCTTTCAGTCTAATCCACTACATCACACTGCTTTTCCAAATAGTGTTGACTGGAACAAAGAGGTTATCTCCAGTATTTTTTCCCCTCTTAAGTGTTGTGTCACTTCCCATCCATACAACAGATGGAAAGAGGCAGATGGAATTAATCTCTCCATGACCATTTTTTTTATTTTTTCAACTACCGGTAACAATATTATCATTAGTATTATTATTATTTATAAAATATCCAAATGTGCTATTGTTTATTTTTTAGGTGCTATAAAATAAACAATAAAAGTGTGCTAAGCACTTCACGGGCATATTAGAGAATCCCCTACCTCAAAGAGCTTAGAATCTAAGTATACAAAAAATAAGCAAGGGATGGGGGAAGGGAAGCAAACATACGAGCAAGTGATTTGAGATAGTGTTTGAAATGCATTTTGTTGCCCGATTCTTGTAGGGTGTTCTTTTCCTTTCATTTCCTTCCCTTATTGATTCCATTCTATTTTCTCTCCAACCCATGCCCATTTGCTCACTACCTAGCTCTAGCCCTACCATCTCACCTCCACTGATTTAATCCTTGGATATATTTAGTCCTTGCCTGTTAGCTAACTCCTTCCCAGTCACACACAAGGTGCTCCAGCTCCTCCCATATTTTCCTCACAAATTAGTCTCATAATGCCACAAGAAATAATTTATTTGCCTGTGAATGCTTCCTATACAGTAAGTTCTGTGGGGCTTGGAGTTTGTGTTTTTTGTAAAGCTAAAATTGATTGTGTTTACTGTAGGGTTGTGGGGGAGGGAGACTGGCTTACAAAAGTGAGGGAACTGAAGAGTGGAAGGTGAGACTTGTAATAAAGTTGGAGTTTTGTGCAGGAGGGAGGCTATGAAAATTGAGATAGAAACGGATGAAAGTAGTTTGGCCAAATTATAGTACATGAAAGTTAGTGGTGGGGACAATCTAGGTTGGGTGAATGGTAGGATGTTAGAAACGTCAAGCATTATAAACAAGATAACAATGAATGATGGAGTTTAAAATTACAATGTCTCTTAAAGGGAAAAGGATTTAGCCTAGAGCCCTTACATCCAGTGTTGGTACTACATTTTGACACGTAATATATCTGGCAATTTAAACAGAGGGGTTAACTTAAAATTCAGATGGAGAAATATTTTCCCTTCAGTGTTCCAATTAATGCAATTCTTCTGTCTTTAATCTCTGAAAAGATTTTAATCATAAAAGCCAATGAACCTATTATTTTTCAGTATTTCACATTCTCTTCTGTTTAGTGTGGAAAAATCAAAGAATATCTTAAGTTACAATGGCTTCAAGTTGCTCCAATATCTATTAAATAGGATCAGTCAGAATTCTTTTTTTCCGCCCTATTTGTTTTTACAGGGTATATTTGTAACCAGAGTGCAGCCTGAAGGACCAGCATCTAAATTGTTGCAGCCTGGAGATAAAATAATTCAGGTACTGTAATTGTAATCATTCTGTTTAATATACATAGTCCTTGTTTGTATGTTTGTTCGGTCAGTCAGTGCCTTTCATTTTTATGGCTAGTAGTGGCAGACTACATTCAAGTTTAGTACTTACATTCTTTACATAGTTTTATCAATATCTCTTCCAAAAGAAGTCTTAGAAAACCAGTTATACTCTGTTACGTTTGAGTATTTTTCAGATATATTAGTATCACAATTACAGCGCAGCCTAAAAACAAACAATTTACAAAAGTAACAGCATTTTGATAGACAACATAAGTTACCTCACATAATTTAAAGCCACCCAGAATACAAACTTGGACTTGAGATTGAGCCGCTCCAGCTAAATGATTGCCTGCATTTGAGTGAGGCTTAAATAGTTCTGTGCAAATTAGTTCCTCCCACCAGTGCTGGGAAATGTGACTGGCTTTGGATCTTAAAGGGTGCAAGTACTCTTCCATTATAAGTGCAGAAATCTTTGTAGTTGTTATTTATACAGTAGGGTTTTAGGTGTGTGTGTGTTTGTTTGCAAACATACATAACCGTTGATTAAGACACATGGGAGATATGTGAATTATTGTTCTGTATTTTGTAAAATCGAATATGTGCGGCGGGTAACCTTCTGTTGGAATGGATTGTTATTCCTGATATTTGTTTGATATTTCAGTAGTTAAATTTTCCCGTTGTTGTACTGGCTATATGTGGGTTGGTTTTTATGAAGGAATTCATTCTCTGAAAAAGAGCAAAGAGAAAATGTCTGGTGAATGTGCTGAGGTAGTAATTACAGGTTCTTTCATTTTTCAGAACTACTAGGCCATATTTTGCTCTGACAGGTTTTGCTATTCATGATTATTCTATTTTTCTCATGTAAATCGTAAAGCAGGATCTGGCAGTGGCAGAATGGAAAACCTGTCCTATGCGGCCACAGTGCCAGTTACACAACTTTTGTATTTGTGTGTCTTTAGTGAAGCTTCCCTGAAGCTGCTAAAGAGAGAATCCATGGTTGTACACAAATCTGCTAATCGCACCTTTGTACATTTTACAACCTCTGTGTTTCTAAAGCACAAAAGCTTCTCTGTGTTTGGATGTCTTTAGCCCTGGTCTGGATACAAAGGATGGTCTCAGAAGGTTATTGCTCTCTCAGGAAAACATGCATTAAATGTACGTCATAATGTAAAATTTAGGCCTGACTGGTGGCTGTATAGGTTTCTTGTATGCGCTTTGGATATCAGTAGGAAGGTTAAGATCTGAAATTGGTCCTGTACAGCCGTGGTTCTCAACCAGGAGTATGTGTACCCCTTGGGGTACTCAGAGCTCTTCCAGGGGGTATAGCAACTCATTTAGATATTTGCCTAGTTTTACAACAGGCTACATAAAAAGCACTAGCGAAGTCAGAACAAACTAAAATTTCATAGACAATTATTTATTTATACTGTTCTGTATACTATACACTGAAGTGTAAGTACAATATTTATATTCCAATTTATTTTATAATTATATGGTAAAAATGAGAAAGTAAGCAATTTTTCAGTAACTGTGCTGTGACACTTTTATATTTGATTTAGTTTTTAAGTGAGGTGAAACTTGGGGGTACACAAGACAAATCAGACTCTTGAAAGGGGTACAGTAGTCTGGAAAGGTTGAGAGCACTACTGTCCAGTTCTTGGCTTATGAGTAGTTACCCAGCTTTTGCTCTTCAAAATGGAAGTCTTGCTGCAGACCACACTCACCTAAGGAGTTATTGCAGGGGCAGGATTTGGAGTAACATTTTAAACCCAATATAGCTGCCATGCATCTTATTTACATGACTCTTTTCTAACTCATTTTCTAACTCTTGCCCACTCTCCTACTCTACCTCAGTTCCACCCATTTTGAATGCTGCGCAATTCTCCTTATTTGGCTGTGGTAGTAAAAAGTAGCGAGCCTTGTTCAGCTCAAACCTACAGATCTGTTTGGACTGTTAATTTTTATCAAAGATTAAGCTAAATTCTAGGTATGACTGACAGAGTAGCAGTCAAAAATTGGTTTTAAATCTCCACTTTAATGGCTTTGTTATGCCAGTAACATAGCAGCAATGCTTTCTGAAGCTGTCCAGGGTGACGTGTCTAAATACTACTTGTCTTTATGGTGTTCTTCTTTTGGTGACGTCATGATGAAGTCTCTTTATTAAACAATTCACTACTTATTACAGTAAAAGCTTTATCATCAGGCATGTTGGAGGAATGCAGGGTGCCGGTTAGTCAAAAATTCCGGTTAACGAAGAGTTATACTTACCAATGGAGGGAGGGAGTTTGAGTGCAGGAGGGGGCTCGGAGCTGGAGGTTGGGGTGCAGGAGGGGTTTTGGGGTGCCAGATCTGGGTGGCGCTTACCTTGGGCGGCTCCCCGCAAGCAGCGACATGTCCCTGCTGCTCCTAGGCTGAGGCGCAGCCAGGCAGCTCTGCACGCTGCCTCTGCCTGCAGGCACTGTCCCCGCAGCTCCCACTGGCTGCGATTCCTGGCCAATGGGAGCTGCGGAGCCAGCACATGGGGCAGGGGCAGCGCACTGAGTCCCCGTTACTGTTCCTCCACCTAGGAGCAGCAGGAATATGTTGCCGCTTCTAGGGAGCCATGCGGAGTCAGGTAGGGAGCCTGCCGGCTCCGTGCCAACTGGACTTTTAATGGATATCAGAAATACTAGTTTCTAGAGCTTTCTGGTTGGTAAAGTGCCGGATAACACAGCTTTTACTCTATTAATCATGAATGATATGGTAGAAGAAAATGGAGGTGCAGCTAATAAATTTGCAGATAGCTGGGTAGATCCTACAGAGTTGCTTGCTTGCATGATTCTGATATCACCGCTAAGAGGTAATCTCTCATTTAGTAAACTGCTGCTGCTGCTATACTGATGAGGCCCGAGAGTCCCCCTAGATTTGAACAAGGAGTCAGCTACTGGATTTGTTGAAAGGGCAGAGCCCATGGAATAATAGAGGTGGATGCCCCCAGAAAAAAATGTAGTTGCTGGAAATGAAGGACAAATCCCAAAGAAGTGGGTGGCTCCTGAAGTATTGCAGAAGACTCAGAGCTCTGAGGGTAGAGATAGGACCTAATTTGGCTGCCTGAAAAATTTATATGGGCTGACTCCTGTTGAAAAATTAGTATCTTGAGCATCAGTGGGTGTAAAATCCTCCCTCTCCTCTTTTAGAAATAAACGTCAGCCTTTAATAGACTTAATCCACCATACACCACATTTCTAGATTCCAAAACTGTGGTGCACAATAGTCATTATACTCAGTGCACAATATATACAGTAACTCCTCGCTTAGTGATGTTCTTCCAAATCCAATTTCCCCATAAGAATTAATGGAAGGGGGGCTAGGTTCCAGGGATTTTTTATTTTTTTGCCAGACAAAAGACATTATATACATGTACAGTATAAGTTTTAAACAAACAATTTAATACTGTACACAGAAATGATGATCGTGACGCTTGGTTGAGGTGATGGAGTCAGAGGGTGAAAGAGGGTGGATCGTCCGGTTGCTCCTCTTGCTGTTTTTTCCAAAGTGCTGGGGGGTGCTCAACCCCAGGCCCACCCCCCACTCCACCCTTTCCCCCAAGGCCCCAACCCTGCCCCACCTCTTCCCGCCCCTGCTCCCCCTCCTCCCCCCAGCCTTCTGAAGGCCACGGCATTCAGGAGGCTTGGGGGGGGGGGTACAGCGCACAGCCTCATCTCCCTCCACAGGCCGCCCACCTGCAGCAATCAGCTGTTTTGGGGTGTTCAGGAGGCTCGGGGGGGTGGAGGGCGGGGGGAGCTGCTGATCTGCAGGGCTGCTGGCGGGCGAGAGGCGCTGGGGTCGGGTGGAGGGGAGCTGATAAGGGGGCTGCTGGCCAACCCTGGATCTAAGCCCCCATGGCCAAACAACATTATAAGCAAACGTTGCCCAACTTTAAATGAGTATGTTCTCTAATAGACCAGCGATGTAACAATGAAACAACGTTAACCGGGATGACGTTAAGTGAGGAGTTACTGTACTATATTCATTTTTTCTTTGTGGGAGAGGGCACCTGTGTTCCATTTATTAGCTTTGTCTAGTGCAGTCATACGAAGTCAAATAGATGGGATTTATATGCTTTTTCAGTTCTGGTTCCTCCATTTGGGGTAGCTGAAAATGTGTCCCTGTCACCAATCTTCGGAGCAAAATTCTTCCACAAACACTTAAACATGCTGATCAGTTCACTTCCCTATCGTACAATACAGAATGTTTCTACCACACCATGAACAATCTAATAATGTGAAAACCTATAGACTTTTATTGCTAAAATTAAAGACAACTTGCTATTTGTTAAAACTCAAGTTACAAATAACATGTCCTGGGGACATTATTAATAAAATATAATTTCCTCCTTAGGCTAATGGATACAGCTTCATCAATATTGATCATGGACAAGCAGTGTCCTTGCTGAAGACTTTTCAGAACACAGTGGAACTCATAATTGTGCGAGAGGTTTCTTCATAAATACTGTGGGGAAAAAGCCAGCAAGATTCATCAAAGGACTTGTGGGAAACTGAATATTTTGATTATTTTTATATATGAAAGGAACTTGAAAAAATTATGATAAAAATTTGTACAGTAATGAAATATTGAACTTGTGGTTATGGGGAAGAACCACTGTATAGAACATACAGGAAACCATTTTTGAAATGCATATGGTGAATAACCCTGGTTACATTTTTAAGCATTATAGCAATCAAGGATCACTCCTCCAAGAACAGACCTGTGTTGTTTTTGTACAGATGGTAGGTTTATTTTTGGATAATTCATACACATTATTAAACTTCGTGCAAGGCTGTGAGAAGCCTCAGCTGTAGCCAGTGGACAGATGGCAGGGCTGTCTGTCCTGTAGCTGTTTATTGCCTTTATTTTTATTCACTGGGTATTAATGTGTTATGCTGAAACCACTTCTCTAGATATGGGCAAGAGATTTGAAATGTTGGCTTTGCTATGTGCACATTGTATAGATGAATGGGTAGATGGAAGTTGGTGCTGGTTGGGTTAATTTAAAGGCCTAGTGAAGAACTATTTGCTATCAGTATCTGGAATCAAGAAAGAAGGAAACATTTGGTTAGTCTGGGAGTGTACGTCTACCAATAGAATAACGCAATAAAAGCATAATGTCTTTTTAGGAAGACTATAATTACATTATTGTGAGCTCTTCAGGATTTGTTCTTATCATCATCATCGACTATCCATTTGCTATGTGTGATTCAAGTTTATTTTTTTATTTGCATACACAATTTTTTTCAACTGTACTGTGGAGATGTGCCCAGAGGTTTTTCTCTGCCATGGAAATCCCCGATTTTGTGCAAATGGTGATACTTCTATCTTCTTTGTAATAAGTACTCAATTTTAAACTTATTTATAGATTTTTTTTAAAAGGCCAGTTTTTAAGATTGTGTTGCCTGTAGAACCCACAAAACACACACACAGTAAATGGGTTAGGAAAGGAGGATTAGGAAAGTCATCTTGATTTTTGTTTGGCCTTGCATTGCCTTGTTAAACTAAAAGGAAACAATACGCATGGAGCTAGGTAACCAAAGCAAGTTTGTGAAACTGTTGAACAGTGACGGATAATTGCTGAGGGTAACTGTAGAGCAAAAGGACGGGGTACTTGGAACCCACCAGTTTGTAACGATATTTCTTAAAGGGCTGTTCCTACAGGAAACATTAAATGTGAACTAGACACTTCAGAGTCATTAAAGGGTTTCTAACTATATTAATGTAATAGTGATTTACCACAGGCTGCCTTTGTTCCTTATTACTGTATAAAATATTTGATTATACTTTTGTTTGCCTGAAACATTAACTTTATTTTCTCTTTTTTTCCTATGTAATTGAGTAGAGATTGCATAATCTGCAGTGGTAATTAAAACATGGTTGTTATGGACCAGGGAAAAGTGCCATAGAAGACCAATAACTGTTTTTAATCAGGGCTAATTATTAGCCCATCATTGGAGCAATATTCATTTGTTGCAATTCATTTTTAATTAATAAATATAAGTTCATAGTTTTAAACTGGTAGAAATTGCCTTTTCAACCCATATGTAATAAAATGTTTTTAATAAAGCTAGCAAAAACACCAGCCCACTTTAGTTTTTGGAAAAATGAGCTGGAACATAAAGGAATTATACATAGCTAGCTGAAATAAACAGGCAGTACTTTTTAAATACATGAACTCCAATATTATTGCACTTCTTTCAAAACTGTTAATCTGTTGCTTCTTGTACTGTGTATAGTTCTAATAATTTTAACTGAAACCCTTTAACAACTCTTTGTATATTATAATTTTTAGTTGATTTTCTGTAATATTTACATAGGAATTGATTTTTTTAATATTAGCAGAAGTGTGCTGTATTTTGATAAAATTCACTTATTTTCTGTGTGCTTTAATCTTTACAGAAAAGAACAAAAATATAGCTATATAATGGCAGGCTTCCGCGTTCCTTTTTCCCCCTAAGACTTTTTAATTTCTCAATATATTTTTTTATTGACAATGCAAAATGATCACATGACGTCTTCATTGCTTTTAATCATACTATTTTTAATCACACTCTGCCTTTTAAAGGGAATACATACAGATAAATCCTAATTTAACTTGACCTGATACATAAACTGTAACTTTGAGGAGGGAAAAGTCCAAAAACCAGAACTGATTCTTTACTGATCTTGGACTTATTTTAACTTTGTGTATATTATACAGTAGGTTTAAATAGTTCAATGAGGGTTTTACTGTTGCAAATGCTGTAACATTTTTCTTTAATGTTAACAGAAGGTTTAAACTATGTTGTGTCAATTAACTTAATTTGTAAGGTTGTGTATTGCAGAAAAATACTGTTACCAAAAACATTGGTTTGGCTATGGTATAACTGTAGGAGTTTAGTACTTCTTGTGGAAATACTTGGCCAAAGTCTGTCTTCAAGAAATTAGCAAACTAATCATGAAATAAAATATTGATGGTATTGATTTTACAAAGAAAATATTGGAGGTGTTTTTTAAAAATGTATTGAAAATGGTTAGGGGGTTAAAAAAAATCAACATTCATGTTTTTTGGAGAGTGGGAAGGGAGAGGTCTGTTTAATTAGTCCATTCAAAATACAGGAGGAGGAGAACCATATCAAAGTTATTTAGCCTATATTTTCAAACAAAATAAAATCAAATTCATCAACACAAGTGTGGAATTAATAAAGTTTACATCAACTCAACGTTCTTTCTCATCATAATAATTCATTAAAGAATCAGTTCAACTTACAATGAAATTTCCCACGTATTTATTATGTAAATATTTTTCTGACTTCCTTTTTTGGACTGGAGTTTAAAAAGTGTGTATATACTTGAAAGCATTCTATGATCACAAACAGCAATAAGCAACACACAGAATCAAGCCTTGATGATTGATTTGCTGTACTACATTTTTTTAGAATTATTTCCTTGTCAGCAGTTATGAAATGTTTTTATTGATCAGCATTTATCCACCATTCCAAATTTTTGTATATAATTAGATTGTTTCTGAGATAACACATGGAGAATAGATAATAAACTAATGCTCTTTAAAGCCGTGTGTAACTGACTTATTTAATACTTAGAAAGTTCTCCAGAACATATTTTTCTATAGTTTCATATAATTTGCATAATACAGACCTCAGTCTTTAATCAAAATGTATTAGTACAGATTCACATGTGCCCAGTAGGACTCTGTGTGAATGCTTAAGGGGTCTACTTTAGTGGATCTTGTTGCAGGACTGGGTCAGAATTTTGGTCAGACACTTAAAGGTAAACACTTAATAGATATTTGTTTAAAAAAAAATACTGTTACTGTTTATAGTTCCAAGCCGGCTATAACTGTGGATATGTCCATTGAGGCTGCCATTTCCCTTTAACAGACTGAAACTAAGGGAAATTAAGACAGATGTAAACTTGCTCTCCATTGAAACCAATGGGAAAAGCATTGTATTTTCAATAATTTGAGACTTAATTTTTTTTAAATGCAATTAGGTAAATGAGGTCTGGTTTCCACTTGGGTTTGTTTTATTGCTAAGGAGTGTCCAGGAATCTCAGAAGAATATGGATAACCAACTGCCCCTATCACTGAGGTATGGGATGCCTCAAATGTGACCACTCTAGCTTCAACAGCTCCGAGGGTGGGTGAGGTCAGGCAGCAGAGTCAGAAGATATTTTGGGGAGCAGTCTGATTTGGGAGGACTGGGCTACTTGAAGGGGTCAACAAGCATGTGGACAAGGGGAAATCCAGTGGTTATAGTGTACTTAGATTTTCAGAAAGCCTTTGACTTAAGAGCCTCACCAAAGGCTCTTAAGCAAAGTAAGCTGTCATGGGATAAGAGGGACGGTCCTCTCATGGATCAGTAACTGGTTAAAAGATAGGAAACAAAGGGTAGGAATAAATGGTCAGTTTTCAGAATGGAGAGAGGTAAATAGTGGTGTCCCACAGGGGTCTGTACTGGGACCAGTCCTATTCAACATATTCATAAATGATCTGGGAAAAAGGGGAAACAGTGAGGTGGCAAAATTTGCAGATGATACAAAACTACTTAAGATAGTTAATTCCCAGTCTCTCAAAACTGGGTGACTGGGCAACAAAATGGCAGATGACATTCAATGTTGATAAATGCAAAGTAATGCACATTGGAAAACATAATCCAAACTATACATATACAATGATGGGGTCTAAATTAGCTGTTTACCACTCAAGAGATCTTGGAGCCATTGTGGATAGTTCTCTGAAAACATCTACTCAATGTGCAGTAGCAGTCAAAAAAGCTAACAACGTTGGGAATCATTAAGAAAGGGATAGATAATAAGACAGAAAATATCATACTACCTCTATATAAATCCATGGTATGCCCACATCTTGAATACTGCATGCAGATGTGGTCGCCCCCTCTCAAACAAGATATATTAGAAAAGGTTCAGAAAAGGGCAACAAAAATGATTAGGGGTATGGAACGGCTTCCATATGAGGAGAGATTAAAAAGACTGGGACTTTTCAGCTCAGAAAAGAGACGACTAAGGAGGGAAATGATTGCGATCTATAAAATCATGACTGGTGTGGAGAAAGTAAATAGTGTTATTCACTCATAACACAAGAACTAGGGGGTCACCCAATGAAATCAATAGGCAGCAGGTTTAAAACAAAAGGAAGCATTTCTTCACACAATGCTCAGTCAACCTGTGGAACTCTTTGCCAGAGGATGTTGTGAGGGCCAAGACTATAACGGGTCAAAAAAGAACTAGATAAATTCATGGAGGATAGGTCCATCAATGGCTATTAGCTCGAATGGGCAGGGATGGTGTTCCTAGCCTCTGTTTGCCAGACGCTGTGAATGAGCGATGGGATGGATCACTTGATTACCTGTTCTGTTCATTCACTCTGGGGCACCTGACATTGGCCACTGTCGGAAGACTGGATGCTGGGCTAGCTGGACCTTTGGTCTGACCCAGTATGGCGGTTCTTATGTTCTTAATCAAAAATAAAAATAAAGTGAGCACAATACCCTTTGTATTCTGTGTTGTAATTGAAATCAATATATTTGAAAATGTAGAAAACAGCCCAAAATATTTAAATAAATGGTATTCTATTATTGTTTAACAGTGCGATTAATCACGATTAATTTTTTTTAATCGCTTGACAGCCCTAGATTTTTTTCTCCAGATAAGTATGTTTTCTTTTATTGGCTGTTTTATAGCTTGTTGTCATGTATTGCTCAAGACCCTGGACAAGGCCATCTGGAGAACTTCATTTCAATCAGAGTTACTGGGGCTAGCTGCTGCCACAAATCAGAATCAACTGCCTTTGCAGCACAGGGGGTGAGACTATTCTCAGCAATAAACCCTCTGCACTGATAGAGGGAAACACTAAGAGAAGATGAAAATGATGAGTAAATAAATTCTTTATGTACATGTAGTTTTAAACTAACCTAAAATTATTGTTCTACATCCACTGTTTTTTGTAATGAATTTGATGCAGAAAGGGGGTTGAGTTGTCCTAATGACAAGACATGACACTTTGGTCAGTTGAGAGACTGTGTGGTGTTGGGTATTTCAAATGTTGGGGAGGTTTAGTGACTAGCTTCAGGAAACCCACATTCATAATCTGAGGGCAGAATGTGCTAGCATCCTTACCTTTATATTGTGTGCAGTATTTTGCATATTGGGTAGTACTAGTTTGAGTTAATAAGGAAGAAATTCTCATAAGTTAGCAGAAATGTAAATAGTTAAGAGGAAGCCCTGGGAAAACTGGGTTTGTCATTACCGTCTGCCCACTCAGAGATTACAAATGACATTGAGTGTGTTCTCATTCCACTAAAAAGACTTTACGGTTGCATTTACATTTTTTTTGCTGTGTGAACCTAGATGAGAGTAATATATTGTTCCGCTAAAGCACTGATGCATAGTTATCACAGTACAGATAATTTTAGGTGGTTATTACATTACTCATTTAACAATGAAATTCCTCTACAGTTTGAAAATTTACAGTATAATTTCATACTTGAAGTGACAATTCCCTGAAATTTTAAAATGTTTCTGTTTGACTAAACAGAAATGATTTTTCAATTTGTGCAACAGTAACAGTGCATAATACAGATAAAGCATTATATACTGAAAGCCAGTGAGTTGCTGCTGGGTTTAGAAGTCACATGTATTTAATTCAGAGTTTGTCATCCTCAACAACTGAGCACTGAAACTGATGATTTAATTTCTTCTGACATTAATTAATCTGATTGTTCTTACAATTATGAAGATTTATGGCAAAGGAAAAGTGATGATAATAGTGTATTCATCAGAAGAAGTTGTAATTGCAGACTAATATAAAGGGTGACAGGAAACTACTAGAAAGAATTTAACACTATGTCCTTACCTCTTACGTTATAGTCTGTTATAGTCAATTTGGCGTATGAAATGAAGCTGTCTCACCACCAATGGTAATTAATCTGTGTCAAAAAAATGTGTGAATTAGTGTGCAATTAGAACAAAAAAAATCTTTGTCTAAAATATTAAATAATAAAATAATTAACAGCTGTGATAGTCTGACAGCTGAAAGACATTTTAAAAATTTCTGGACACAATGGGACAACATTTTCCAAGTGATGCAAAATAATTTAACATGTGACTAATTAAGATCAGTTGGAGTCTTAGGGTTATCACATTTCTCATTTTGTCCTTCATGATTGAGAGACTTGATATTACAATGCACAGCAATTTTTTCCCTGCATTAATGCATCTTGAGGAGTTCTTGGCTTTTTTTGTTGTAGCCAAGCTAGCATTGGAGACTGAGACAGACCTCTGCATAGCCACATAGATTCCTAATCCCTCTACATTATTTTGAAAATATACTCCAGTACTGATGATAAACCTGTCAGTCAATGGAAAACAGTCCTAAGTAACACTAACAGAGTAGGGCCTTCTGCTTTTTGGATAATCCTTGATTTAATATAACATTCTGAATCTACTCTTATTCTTCCTAACTTAGATCTTTTTATTTGTTTCCAACATAGAAATCTTGCTGGTAAATTCTTGAATTGTGGAGCAGCACCTCCACAACTAAGGTAATAGAAGCCTGACTTTCCCCCACACATGCAACATTCTCAAAAAGAAATCAATCTTTCTGAAATGTCACATGCCAGATCTCATTTCTGGGTAGAACTTTTCTGAGAAGTTTGTGGAAACAAAATGTTATAGTAATGGTGCTCGCCTTTTTTCCCCCTGTTGACTTTTAACAAAAATTCTTTAACTCTTTTGGTTCATCATAGCTCCAGAATGGCTCGCTCTACAACTCCAGCTGTTTTTGTTTGTCTGTCTTTCTGTCTTGCTAGGAAAGTGCTTTTTTTTTACTGTTTGAGGGGAAGGGCAGATGCACACTGAAGACTGCTTGTTTCAGGTAAGGAGGGAGAAGAAACTGAAACTGCCCTTTGTTGTTTTGGTCTTTGGTCCGTATTTTAGGCTGGAGTAGAGAAATGTCCTATACAAAGATTTGTGGCCTTGAAATGTAGAATGCAATATATTTTCTTGTTTTTTTCCCCCTCTTTTGTTTTAATTGATCTGCAGATTGGCCCATGCTTTTACAGAACTGTTCTCCCATATCTACAGAGCAATGTTTAAAATTATTTTTAAACTTCCAGAAATATAAACTGACTTGCTTCTGACTGTGAACAGTTTGGGGAGGAGGAACTGTGGGAGTGGGAATGTAGAGGGCCAGAAGCTGGAGAAGGGCTAAGGGACTGGATTGCATTGAGCTGTGCTATTCAGACTTGGAATGGAGTTCTGCCAGGAGGCAGGAAAGGAACAGGGATGAAGATTAATAGAGATTTTATAATCCAATAATTTGTTCATATATGAATGTTAAGGGATGAAGTTACGGCTGAGTGCTGTTGTAAACTGGGTGGGGCGAGAATGAGTGAGGACTATCCCCATAGTGACTGGGTACATATCACCTCAGGAAGGGATGCTGAGATAAAGTTTCTTGACACCTTAAATGATTGCTTCTTGGAGCAGCTGGTTCTGGAACCCACAAGAGGAGAGACAATTCTTGATTTAGTCCTAAGTGGAGCACAGGATCAGGTCCAAGAGGTGAATATAGCTGGACCGTTTGGTAATAGTGACCATAATATAATTAAATTTAACATCTCTGTGGCAGGGAAAACTCCACAGCGGCCCAACACTGTAGCATTTAATTTCAGAAAAGGGAACTACACAAAAATGAGGAGGTTAGTGAAAAAAATTAAAAGGTACAGTACCAAAAGTAAAATCTCTGCAAGCTGTGTGGAAACTTTTTAAAGACACCATAATAGAGGCTCAACTTTTAAATGTATACCCCAATTTAAAAAACATAGTAAGAGAACCAAAAAAGAGCCACAGTGGTTAAAAAGGCATCCTTTAATAGAAAAGAGCATGAACTCTGGCAAATGAAGTATAAAAATATAATTAGAAAGACCAAAAAAGCATTTGAAGAACAGCTAGCCAAAGACTCCAAAAGTAATAGCAAAAAAACTTTTAAATACATCAGAAGCAGGAAGCCTGCTAAACAACCAGTGGGACTACTGGACGATCAAGATGCTAAAGGAGCACTCAAAGGCCATTGCAGAGAAACTAAATGAATTCTTTGCATCGGTCTTCACTGTTGAGAATGTGAGGGAGATTCCCAAACCTGAGCCAGTCTTTTTGGGTGACAGATCTGAGGAACTGTCCCAAATTGAGGTGTCATTAGAGGAGGTTTGGGAACAAATTGATAAATTAAACAGTAATAAGTCTCCAGGACCTGATGGTATTTACCCAAGAGTTCTGAAGGAACTCAAATATGAAATTGCAGGACTACTAACTGTCATCTGTAACCTATCATTTAAACTAGCTTCTGTACCTAATGACTGAAGGATAGCTGTGTGACGCCAATTTTTTAAAAGGGCTCCAACGGTGACCCTGGCAACTACAGGCCAGTAAGCCTCACTTCAGTACCAGGCAAATTGGTTGAAACTATCATAAAGAATAAAATTGTCAGACACATAGATGAACATAATTTGTTGTGAAATGGTCAACATGTTTTTTGTAAAGGGAAATCATGCCTCAATAATTTACTAGAATTCTTTGAGGGGGTCAACAAGCATGTGGACAAAGGAGATCCAGTGGATATAGTGTATTTCGATTTTCAGAAAGCCTTTGACAAGATCCCTCACCAAAGACTCTGAAGCAAAATAAGTAGTCATGGGATAAGAGGGAAGGTTCTCTCATGGATTGGTAACTGGTTAAAAGATAGGAAACAAAGGGTAGGAATAAATAGTCAGTTCTCAGCATGGAGAGAGGTAAATAGTGGTGTCCCCCAGGGATCTGTACTGGGCCCAGTCCTATTTAACATATTCATAAACGATCTGGAAAAAGGGGTAAACAGTGAGGTTGCAAAATTTGCAGATGATACAAAACTACTCAAGATACTTAAGTCTCAGGCAGACTGTGAAGAGCTACAAAAGGATCTCACAAAACTGGGTGACTGGGCAACAAAATGGCAACTGAAATTTAATGTTGGCAAATGCAAAGTAATGCACATTGGAAAACATAATCCTAACTATACATATACAATGATGGGGTCTAAATTAGCTGTTACCACTCAAGAAAGAGATCTTGGAGTCATTGTGGATAGTTCTCTGAAACCATCCACTCAATGTGCAGCGGCAGTCAAAAAAGCGAACAGAATGTTGGGAATCCTCAAGAAAGGGATAGATAATAAGACAGAAAATATCATATTGCCTCTATATAAATCCATGGTAGCGCACACCTTGAATACTGTGTGCAGATGTGGTCGCCCCATCTCAAAAAAAATATATTGGAATTGGAAAAGGTTCAGAAAAGGGCAACAAAAATGATTAGGGGTATAGAATGGCTTCCGTATGAGGAGAGATTAATAAAACTGGGACTTTTCAGCTTGGAAAAGAGGCGACTAAGGGGGGATATGATAGAGGTCTATAAAATCATGAGTGGTATAGAGAAAGTAAATAAGGAAGTGTTATTTACTCCTCATAATACAAGAACAAGGGGCCACCAAATGAAATTAATAGGTAGCAGGTTTAAAACAAACACAAGAAAGTATTTTTTCACACAACGCACTGTCAACCTCTGGAACTCCTTGCCAGAGGGTGTTGTGAAGGCCAATACTATAACGGGGTTCAAAAGGGAGCTAGATAGATTCATGGAAGATAGGTCCATCAATGGCTAGCAGGCAGGATGGGCAGTAATGGTGTCCCTAGCCTCTGTTTGCCAGAAGCTGGGATTGGGTGACAGGACATGGATCACTTGATGATCACCTGTCTGTTCATGCCCTTTGGAGCACCTGCCATTGGCCACTGTCCGAGGACATGATACTGGGCTTGATGGACCTTTCGTCTGACCCAGTATGGTTGTTCTTATGACAGAACTCCTCCCTATGAACTCTCGCGCTGAGTTTTCCGTGCTAGTAAAGGACGATAAATTAATTTCCCATGCATCCCTGCAGGCAACCCTGGATGCAGCAGATGCGGCATCTCACACCATGGCTACGGGGGTGGCCACTGTAGTAAGAGGAGGCCCTGAGATATAAACCTTGGTATCAGAGGCCCGGTATGAGGCCTAAGGCCTGAACTAAAGTAATGGTCAAGACTTTGCTAACATAAAGCAAAGTTAAGCTGTGAGCCAGAGCAGGCCCTGCTCACAGAAGCTGGCAGGAAAAGGGCTGATGCTGCAAAAAGAGACATACCTAAAAGGTACTGAACACCAGATATCAGAACACATACTATACTGGAACATTCCACAGATAACATGGAACAGGCCGACCCATCCCAATGACGGGGCAAAAGGGTAAAATGATGGATAGAGTTGTTTTGATCGAACCAACATGTACAAGGTGAGAGGCGGCACCTTGCTGCGTAGAGGGGTTGCACCTCAATACGTCAGGAGTGATGTGTAACTTGTTTGTACCTGTGTATAAAAATGTATCCCTGGGGTGGTGTCTTTGTCCGGTCACGGGGGCAGTGGAAAGTCCCGCCACTGAGCCGGGTCCTTGCCAAGAGGCACTTTCTCGTAGTATGCCCTGAGTTAGGCTCAGAAACCTACAGGGAACTGCAATTGTGTCCGAGATCGCAATAAACCTAGTCGAAGTGACTTTGCACCTTACTGGACTCTGTGGTTATTGGGGGTTCTCGTCGGGTTTGCTGTGTCAGCTATCTGCGCAGAGCTGGGGCAGCATACAGAGGGAATAGATGCACGCAGCCGAGTGATACCAACATAGGAGCAACCAGAGCACCACACCGGTAGCATCTGACAACACTGGTGACCCCGACCGCTGATCTGGTGAGTGCTTAAACTGCCGTGGTAAGAATCGCTATCTAACATGGCAGTAAACCTCGAGCTAGGGAACCCCCTGATCCCCTCCCTTATGATCCCCACGGAGTTTGATAACTCTTGGACCCGCTGGATTGCCAGTAAGGGGGGTCCATATGAATTTAAAAAAGAGAGTGGGGAAACATGGACTGGCTTATGTAGAGCGATGGTAGAAACCAAGGCTCTGAGAAACAGTAATAAGAGTAAAAAAGCAAGAATTTTGCAACTCATATCTCTGGCAGTGAGATGGCTCAGACAGCATGCTGGCCAAACAAGTAACAGAAAAAACAGGAGAAGTAGAAGACGTAACCCGGGCAGTCGAGCACTGGAAAGCCCAAGCTCTGTTAGCAGGACAACAGGCGGTCCAAACTCATGATATGCTCGAGCAAGTGAAGCAGGAAAATAAAAAATTGGAAACAGCTGTAGAAAACCTGCAGAAGCAAAAAGTGCCGTCCCCTGTTATAAATATTGGTGGTAAACAGCAAGCTTCAGGTAGCTACCCTGTGCCTGAAGAATGGGGACAGAAATGGAAAAAGGTGGTCCTAGTAAAATTAAAAGATGAAACGGGGTCCACTGCATTGCAACCACTACCTTATGATAAAAGCCAGGTTCCAGTTAAACTTAAACTGAGACCTAGACTGGTGCCTGTCAGAACGGGACAAGTAAGTGCACAGAAGGAAAGAGTAGCAAACAATACTTTCACAGAATTGGTAAATTACATGAAGAAAAATATGGAACAGTTCACAGAGCACATTAGGAGACAGGAGGTGCGACTCGATCGCAGGGGACTGAATAAAAAAGAATTTCAAAGTAAAAAACCAAAATTAAGTGGGTTAACACCTAGAATTAATGCATTAACACATGGAGTTGCCCAAAACCAGTTAACTGCAGCAAAAAAGGGCACTCCGGCCATCCATCTGGCATGCACACATAAGCAACAGACATTGGGGGAACAAATTCAGGTTTTACAAGAGCAGGTAACTACCCCCATTCTCCTCTCAAAGCCAGGATAAAAACCAGGGGCGCGGTTCCTAACTGTGCAGGTTCCCAACTGCTTTGACCCACGGAACCACACTCCGCGCTCATATCTGAAAATAGAACCTTCTTTCTCAAATATTTTTACATACCGGTTAAGTTTTGTCCTTTATATGCTTTCTTAGTTTGCTAAATTTGCTGCTGCTGCCTGTACTTTCAAATATCTTGATAGAGTTAATCTCTCTTGGCTCAGGTCTCGCTACCTTCCTAGGTTGCTCTTCACCCCCCCCCTTTCCCCCGCCTCTCCTCAATTCTGCTCGCTCTCTTTGTTTTAAAAAGTTAAAAGTTATAGTTTTTACAGAAACCTCCAAAAGATACAGCAATTGAAAACAGAATAAAACAAGAAACAAAAAGAAAACAAGGTAAAAACTTTACTTTAAATAAATCCAGTAAATTAAGTATTTTAACCCTTCAGGAATGCAACAGTTGGAATTATTCCTAACTTTCTTGAAGATATGGTTGCCAAGCAACAGAAATGCACACTCTGCTTCTAATCCTAACCACTCACTAATATTTGAAACATGGGCTTTTTTTTATTTCCATATAGCAGAGTTTTAAAATAATGTTAAATATAAAGTAATGCAAAATTCCTTGTTACCAAATTAATACAATACATTTGGCAAATATTAATATATTTTTAACAATTTATGTAATAAGTTTTAAATAAGGTAATAATTTGTTTATTCAAATGTTTAACCCTTTTTTTTTTTTTTTTTTTTTGTTTGCCTTATTTTGTATAGTTATGAATAGAATTCTGGCGCCATTTGTTTTTAATTGTAAGTTTGTCCTGTATGTCATGTGTGTTGTCTTGTGTTGTATGTTGTGTGGGTCACGTGACTATTTTTTATTATTTTTATTTTGTTGCAACAAAAGTCAATTTTATACCCTTTTAAAAATTTATGTATATGTGGTACCACACTATTTTAAGATCATGGTTGGGGTATAATCATAGTATTATTAGCACCAATTTTTTGTGCAAAGTTCAAAAAGGTTTCAGTTACAAATATATGTACATATATTTCCATATATTTCTGCCCCAACAAATAATGCAATTGTAAACAGAAAAATATTCTCTTATCAATCACAGTTTTTTGTTTTTTAAGATTTTTTTTTTTATTTGTTATTCAAAGAAAAAATGTAAGGGGAAACCTCAACATTAAGGTAAAAGTAATATTAACAAAATGTTAATTTCTTGTTTGGGCTTTTTATAAACTTGTTTGCACTTTTAAATATAGTTATAAGAATATCATAACCAAAATGTTTTAAAACAACAATTTATGCATAAAGCTAACCAAACAATTTGAACAGGTTTCCACCTTTGGCTCCCAAACATAACAAAGCATCATGAAACTATACCCTCAAATACCCTCAAAGTATTTGCATGTACCTGTATTTAAAATTTATTTTGGTTTAATTTTATAGTTGGTTTAATTTTATATGCTTTTCTTTTGTTATGTTATGTTAATGGGAAGCAGTGGTTGTTAAAGTTGTGCTTCTAAACAGTTAACAAGAGTGAAATTGGTATCACAAGCAAATTAACTCTAAAAAGCTTGGTAAAAATTCTGTTAACTCCTCCTTTGCTGAAACAAATTGTTCAGCAAGGGAAAGCAATACACCTTCTCATGGAAGATTGTGAGCATTTATTTTAGCCGTTAAGCATTACATTTCATATAAAAAAATATTAGTAATGCACTTCAAATGAAAATGAATGTCTATACAACAATTGCAAAAGTATAGCTTGTGTTATAAAAGGCTTGGTCCCTATTACATTGTTTTTATTACATTGTAAACAAACTAAGTTAAACTGTGTATTAAGTTTGGGTTACTGAAAACAAAAACAAAAAACAAAAACAAAAATCCTTCATTATGTTAACTAACTAGCTGTTTAAGTTGCAGCCCACAGACCAAAGATACCAGAAAATATCACACCCTGAAGACACCAGATGATATCAGTATACAGTGAAGAAACCCCCAAGCATCAAGAACAGAAAAATGAAGTGCTTTATAAATAAGAGACTGGTTAAATACACCTCTATCTACCATATATGGACAATTAAGTTAACAATCAGCTAAAAAAAAACAAAAACAAAAAAAAACACTAGCTGGACCAGAATAAGCCATCATTTAATTTCAACTTGGTTACTATGTTAAAAAAAAAAAAAAACTGTATTCTTGCTGTACTACTGTATTATTGTTGTACTGTTGTCTTATTGCTGTATTGTAATATTGCTGTACAACATTTACAATGTGCATAACCTTGCTAAACTGTTTAACCAACACACAGGTAAAAATCAACAAACAAATGGCAGCAAACAACATGAAGGCAAGGAAAAAAAGTGGTAAACAAACAAAAAGTTACTATGTAACTACAAAATGGGTAAACACATTGCCTGTTAGTACCAGTCATAATTTGGGTTAGTGACACTGCATCCTAACTAAGGCACACGTTATTCAAAACAATCTTGTTCAGTGTCTGGGTACCAATACTACATCCTGACACAGCACTATTTGATAAATTGGTTACTGTCCATTCAGTAGGTTATCTGGAAGACAGCATCCATAAGAAACAACTGGATCTATGTCAACTACTGGTGTATCGCCGAGCCGTGTAACCAATGGAACAGAGAAGCTAGCCACTTCTATTTCCTGCGCAGTAAAGCTTACCAGAGGGTGACAACCAGCCATAAGGGTAACCTATAACATGAATGGACAGTACTGGGTAGTAACTAAATACAATATATTTATATATAAAGGCCTCAGGGGTAGTGTCACTACTCCAAATTTCTGTTTTTCTTTTCATATACATAGTACTGTGGGACACACCATCACAATCCCTATCCAGTATTTCAAAACACTCAGCCTACTACTAATGATGAGACAGGTGATAACTGGAATTGCCCTAATAGAAGTGTGTTTCTATCTGTGTTACCAAAGTAAAAGGGCCAGAGTACAACACCAGACTGGAAAAACATGGTTATGCTTGGACATAAGGTAGTGTCATATGTACACATACATACTATACATATATGCCCATACACACTACAAATATATATGCCGTATCCATATAATTCATATATATTAATTATTTGGGAGCACCTCTAAGGCTCAATCATAATACTACATTCCTCAGTCATGGTCCCGGGCCTAACATTCCCAGGCCCACTATAAGGGACTAAAAAATCATTGGGTAATAAAATCTGTCTGCCAGTCGTACGAGGGAATGTACAGACTAAACAGACGGATGGGGCATAAGTGTATGGATGGTAAAAGAAGATAACCACATAACAGTGTTTAGCCCACTGGGTTATCCTCAGTCCATGCATTATGCTTTTCCAGGACGATGGGTAAACATCCTCCCTGTAAAAAGACAAATAGTGGGGGAATGTAGTAAGAGGAGGCCCTGAGATATAAACCTTGGTATCAGAGGCCCGGTATGAGGCCTAAGGCCTGAACTAAAGTAATGGTCAAGACTTTGCTAACATAAAGCAAAGTTAAGCTGTGAGCCAGAGGCAGGCCCTGCTCACAGAAGCTGGCAGGAAAAGGGCTGATGCTGCAAAAAGAGACATACCTAAAAGGTACTGAACACCAGATATCAGAACACATACTATACTGGAACATTCCACAGATAACATGGAACAGGCCGACCCATCCCAATGACAGGGGCAAAAGGGTAAAATGATGGATAGAGTTGTTTTGATCGAACCAACATGTACAAGGTGAGAGGCGGCACCTTGCTGCGTAGAGGGGTTGCACCTCAATACGTCAGGAGTGATGTGTAACTTGTTTGTACCTGTGTATAAAAATGTATCCCTGGGGTGGTGTCTTTGTCCGGTCACGGGGGCAGTGGAAAGTCCCGCCACTGAGCCGGGTCCTTGCCAAGAGGCACTTTCTCGTAGTATGCCCTGAGTTAGGCTCAGAAACCTACAGGGAACTGCAATTGTGTCCGAGATCGCAATAAACCTAGTCGAAGTGACTTTGCACCTTACTGGACTCTGTGGTTATTGGGGGTTCTCGTCGGGTTTGCTGTGTCAGCTATCTGCGCAGAGCTGGGGCAGCATACAGAGGGAATAGATGCACGCAGCCGAGTGATACCAACATAGGAGCAACCAGAGCACCACACTGGTAGCATCTGACAACAGCCACGAGGAGGAGTTCCTGGCTGCAGGTCTCTGGCCTCCCATACAAGATGCAGCAGACAATCCAGGACCTCCCCTTTGAGGGTCAGTCTTTGTTTTCCGAGAAGACTGACTCTCGTCTGCACAGCCTCAAGGACTCTCAAGCCACCTTGAAGTCCCTGGGCCACCACACCCCTGCCACCCAACGGAGGCACTTTAGACCCCAGGCCCTCAGAGGAATTATCAACCTCAGAGTAGGCAGGATGGGTCGTGCAGGAGAATTAGGAACTCAAGGAAGAGACCTCATCCCTCCTGTGGCCAAGGTTCTGGCCAGTCTAAACCCTCCTTAGGCCCAAAACTGGCCTTTTGAATGTGTGCTTGGGGGTGATGCACTGGATCCAGCCCGCCTTACCTTTTCATCCCCTCTATCTCCTTTCTACCATGCATGGGCCCGTATTATGTCAGACCACTGGGTGCTCTGCACAGTAGAGAGGGGATATTCACTCCAATTTTCTGCCCTCCTGCCCTTCCACCCCCCCTTCCCCATCCCTCTTCAGGGACCCTTCTCATGAGCAATTCCTCATATAGGAAGTGCAATCGCTCCTCTTGCTGGGGGCAGTGGAAGAGGTTCCTCAGGAGCAGAAGGCTAAGGGCTTCTATTCCCGGTATTTCCTAATACCAAAAGCCAAAGGTGGGCTCAGGCCCATCCGAGACCTGAGAGAGCTCAACAAGTTCATAAGAAACTCAAGTTCCAAATGGTCTCCTTGGCCTCGATCATCCCTTCCTTGGATCTAGGGGACTGGAATGCCGCCCTCTACTTGAAGGATGCGTACTTTCATATAGCAATCACACTGTCCCACAGAAAATACTGCAGAGAATACATGTAGGGACTACCACTCCAAGAAGAGGTTACTTACCAGTAACTAGAGGTTCTTTGAGATGTGTGGTCTCTATCTATATTGCACTACCTGCCCTCCAATTCCCTTTGCTTCAGACTGGATTCCATTACAGTAAGGAGGAGATTGGAGAGGTGTTGACCCGCACTACCTTATACCCTCAGCTGGGAGCACGAGGAGATGCACTATGCATGTGCGAGTCAACAGACACTGCTAAGAAATGCTTCCAGACTCTGGCACATAGCATAGTGCACCTACATGTGGAATACAGATAGGGAGCATGCATCTCCAAGAACCTCCAATTACAGGTAACTGGCCTCCTCTTTTGGTTCGCTGGCAGTTCTGGAAAAAAAAAAAAATTCAGATTGTGTTGAACCAAATCCAAACTTCAGTAACTTGAAAAAGTCCATTGCAGATTAAATGAAGTGTTTCGTTCAATTGAAACTGTTTTGTTTCCAGGCATTTTTAAAGGACTACACTCACATATAAAATAATAGTACTGGCCCAGTGGTTAGAATAATCACCTGAGATGTGGGAGACCCAGGTCTGAATCCACCTACTGGAATCTCCCCACTACTAAAAGGGTGCCTTAAGCACTGTGCTAATGGTTATGCTGGAGTGGGGGTCTCTCAATTTCTCCTGTAGAAGCTATATATTCTCTATAAATAATTAGTCATTGGAGCAGGAACTTCAACTTGGCTCTTATGCCACCAGGAGTGAAAGTAACTTAAAGGACTTACCGGTACTGCAGAGTCCTTAGGAGGGGGAGGGGCTCAACCGGAAGAGGCGTGGCCTCTAGAATCATAGACTATCAGGATTGGAAGGGATCTCAGGAGGTCATCTAGTCCAACCCCCTGCTCAAAGCAGGACCAATTCCCAACTAAATCATCTCAGCCAGGGCTTTGTCAAGCCTGACTTTAAAAACCTCCAAGGAAGGAGATTCCACCACCTCCTTAGGCAACCCATTCCAGTGCTCTACCGGAAGAGGTGGGGCCTTTAAATCAGGATTTAAAGGGGCTAGGGCTGTGGTAGCAGCAGCTGGGAGCCCCGGGCCCTTTAAATCACCCCCGAGCTACCAGCTGCAGAGGCGGCTGGGAGCCCCAGGGGTGATTTAAAGGGCCCGGGACTTCAGCTGCCGCTACCGCAGTGGAGACCTGGGCACTTTAAATCACCATCGGAGGGGGCTCCCAGCTGCTGCCGTTGCCCCGGCCTCTGGCGGAGCTTTAAAGGGCCCGGGGCGGTAGCCGAGCCCCTGGCCCTTTAAATCGCTGCCGGAGCCCCGCCGCCGCTACCCCAGGGCTCCGGCAGGCACTGGGTACGATTTAAAGGGCCTGGGGCGGTAGCAACTACCAGAGCCCCGGACCCTTTAAATCGTCCCCAGAGCCCTGGGGAGGCGGCGGCAGGTCTCCGGTGGCTATTTTAAGGGCCGGGGCGGTAGTGGCTGCCGCAGCCCCGGATCCTTTAAATAGCCGCCGGAGCCCCGCTGCTGCTAGCCCAGGGGTCCGGGGACGATTTAAAGGGCCTGGGGCGGTCGTTGCGGCAGGAGCCCCACCACCGCTTCCCCAGGGCTCCGGCAGCAGGGCTCTTGCGGCAATTTAAAGGGCCCAGGGCTCCAACCGCTGCTGGGAGCCCCAGGCCCTTTAAAGTGCCGCCAGGGGAAGCCTATCCACCCTGGTACGGAGCACCGGCTCTTGCCGGTACGCCATACCGGGGCTTACTGCCTTACTTTCACCTCTGCATGCCACCCAGGGAACATTTATAGTTTAATTCATTAAAATTGCAATGATAATTTTCAAACCATCTTGGTTTAAATCACTTAAAATGGGATTAAAAGCGCTTTTGAACAGCAGGTTTTTAAAAACCCCGAACTATTACTGATTTGAAAGCTACACAGAAAACATCATTGCTTTGTTTTACCATAACTCAAAATATTATGATCCAAAGTAAGAGCATGATCAATTTCACTCCAAAGAAATCCAGTTATTTAAGACCTAAACCAGACACTTCTATTGGCAGAGTAGATTTCCTGTGGATTTTATTATTTATTCAGTCATTTCAGCCATGCAATCAATTGATTTCAAGATACAGGCACTATGTGAAAATAGCTATGGAAACAAAACTTGATAATTATTAGAAATGCTCACATGTTCAGAGCTGGAATGGGTACAGGAATTTTGTAGTTGGACCTCAGCTTTTACCACATCAAAAACTGAACCTCCAAAGAAGTTGCCTGATTTTTAGGAGGCAATGATAATCCTAAAATGTCTAATCCACTTACTCCCTTTTGGGAGATAGGATTTCTCCTCTCCTGTCTTACCATTTTGTTTTGTGGCAAATTCTCACAAGCAGGGAAGACATAATGTTGAGTTAATGATAGCAGCAGATATTGGAAACCAGGACTCCTGGATTCTGTGCCAGAATCTGAAAAGGGCTCAGTATGTGGCTTTGATCAATTATTTAACCTGTGCCTCATTTTACTCATTTGTAAAATGTGGAGAATAATACATCACAGGGTGAGTTGCTAAATATTAATTAAATGCTTTCAGTTCCTTTACTAAAAGGTTGCTATACATACAAATGTGACTATTAGTAAAGTATTATGGACCTGATTCTGCTCTCTAGCAAAATTCCTTTGTACTTCAGTGGTGCAGGACAGGCTTTGTATGACCAAATCTCCTTTAAAGGGAAAGGCCTCGTATATCTGTAATATGGGCATATGTATGGAAATCTTATTTTAGGAAGGGGGTTGGGGAATTTCTGATCTAGTTGCAAGTCATGTAAAGAAAATTTAGTCCAAAGATGGAAAGAATACTGAACTACTAGTAACCTGAGGCTACGTCTTTGGACGGTACTTTTATGATGAAGTTATTACTATCAAGAAAGCCAAGGAGATAGCCCCACTTTCTTGGCTAGCTGATCACAAACAGGCTTAAAGGAAGAGCAGTTTAGATATAAGGATAAAAAATACTTTTAGCCATTAAAGTTTGTTAAAAGCACCCTGCTGGACTTAAAAAGCAACACTGTTAATCAGAAAAGGCTTTAAAATAAACCACAAAAAGCTGTGAGGAAGATTAGAAATGCTGGAAGAACAGATGATGTTTAAAAAGGGAATGCAGTAGGCTGAGGAAGGTACAGACTATTGGAATTAAGATAACGTTTCAATCCATTTTAAAAAGGAGAATCACTAGAAAATGCTTTAATAGGATAACCTAAGTTTGTTATATCTCCAAGTGGGTAGAGATGGGAATGGCCACAAAGTAGTTTGTTAGTATATCTGAAGTAATACCAAGTTTATATTCTGGAACAGAAATATGGAATTATAGGGTATCAGTATTATATGAACTGTCTGCAACAGTTAGGACATATACCTACCAGAATATTTTCTTATACTACTACTGTTTTGTACTTATCTAGTGCCTTCCATCTAAAGACTTGCTGCACTTTAATTAATCATTTTAATGAATTAAGCCTTATTGAAATCCCAGTTATTATCAAAGTATTAGCCACACTTTATAGATGGGGAAAGTGAGGCAGCAAGCAATTACGTGACTTCCCCTAGACCATCCAGGAAATGCTAATGATAGTGAACAGCTTCTTTTCCAGGACCACAGATTGCACATCTTTCCAGATCTGGCAAGGGCTAACCAATGGAGACGGTTAGATAGATCCAGGTACCACTATTTCAGGAGTGTGCGGTACCCAGAGACATTCCTATACCCTACAAAATTGAGCATCAAAGCTCGAGTGGAACCAGGTCAACAACCTGTGTTCCCTCTAAGCTGCGCGGTTGGGCGGCCGCCCAGGAGAGAGTCAAGTGCTGCCCACTTGAAGAGCAGAGCCGCGCACATCCGGCAGCGTGTTTTCAGGTGCCCCTCCTCCCCGCTGCTTTGCAGCCATATTGCTCCTGCAGCTGCTCCTGGGACCCTCCTGCTGACTGTGCAGAGCGAGGGGGAGCGGGTGCTGATGTCAGGGTGTCCCCAGCCCCTGTACCCCATCTCCACAGAGCAGGGGGGAGGGGACAGGGTTCAGGACTTGCAGCAGCTTTGAGCTCTGAACAAGCCTCCCAGTGAGTGAGAGCCTTAAAGTGACAGCGCACGGTCTCAAACTTCCCCAGCAGCCAGCACACACAATCTCTGTCTGTCTCTCTCTCTCTCTCGCACGTGCGCACACTCTCACACAGTCTGTGTCCCACGTGCGCACACAGTGTCTCTCTCTCTCTCTCACACACACACACACACACACACACACACACACACACAGTCTGTGTGTGTCACATTCATCTCCCAATACCTACTTATATTATTATTATTGTTGTTACTTGGTACTTCCTGCAATGCACATATATTCTCTGTAATGTTATTCTTTCAACGTGTGTTATTTTAGTGTTTTGACTGGTCTATGCATTTCATAATTTTTATTTTTCTTACACTTAAATTTAAAAACTGAAAATTGAACCCCCTTTGAGTAGTGAGTTCTAAAATGCCTAACCTGTCCTGGCTGGAGTAATTATCCCTATTGGTAACTTTTTAAAAATATATATTATATCTAGGTTTTTTGTTTCTACTGGTGGTGCACATCCGCACATTACCTTGGTGCACATATCAAAATTTATTCTGCACATGGGTGGAAAAAATTAGAGGGAACATTGTCAACAATCCAGGGTTTTTGTTTTGTTCTTTTCTGAGGCTACTGTCTTGCTGTCTAGATTTTGTTGTTGTTAATTTAAAAGCTCAGAAGTCCCTAGCCCTTATGATTGCACAGACAACCTCCAAATCAAGTGTAACTGATGCTGTGACGTTTGCTGAATTTGAGAATGCTGCCATATATAAGCCTTGAGCTCCCAGCATCCTTCACGGTTATGTCAACGGAGCTACAAGGTATATGTGGCTTTGAGAATATTGAATATAGGTAGGACATGCCCTAAAAGCAATGAAAATGGATCTCAGACATGACCCATTTTCATAATCTATTTTTCTTCTTTGAATGATGGTCCCTATTGTATTCCACTGTGGGCTACACGTATCACCCATGTGCCCAGAGCCAGAGGATTTGAAAGTAGTCTCCGTTGATCCACGCATGCACCTGGCTCACCTTGTGCCTCCGACTGAGGGGATAAAGAGCAGGGTGGACCAACCACCTCTCCAGTTCCTTCTCACTGCCACATGATCCAGGTTGGAACCTCTCTGTCTGTAGCTTCGTCTTCATCTCTTAAGAGAATATTTAACTTTGTAAATAGTTTTAGCATCTTATACCATGAAGTTTTAATGTTTCCATAGTTTTAGTGCTAGATTAATCTATAGGGGAACACTTCCCCTTCCCCACCCCATACCCTGTGCGGGTATTGGACTACAGGCTTTAAACTCTGTGTTTCCTACCCATGATCCTTCTCGGTCAGCAATGACCACCAGCACTGCCTGTATGGCCTTGGGGAAGCTCACATTGCAGTGAGGTGTAGTATTTGCCGCTCATTCCCCAGCCATACCTGAGAAGGACAGGAACTCCACCTTTGAAAACGCCTCCTGGAAAAGACCATATGGCCTCAATCGGACCCAGGCTGGGAATCCCCACCCCCACCCCATACATTGGCCTGATTCTGCAAGAGGTAAACCTCCTGCTGCTAAGTCCAATGCTGGTGCCAGAGAATCTACCCTCAGACATTCCTGGCTGTTACCAGATGTGCCCATTACTTTGGGGTATGCTCATTTATTTGGGTTACTCCTCTGGGGAAGAGGGGGTTCTGTAATCCTGTCAATGTACTGCTTGTGTCACTTGTGTTTACATATGGAGCTCTACTTCTCCCTTCTGCAAGTCCCCTCCCAATGGAGCTATCTTGCAGGACCTAGGGTCCCTAGGGCTGGGTTACTCCCACCCCAGAACCGGATGAACACCCCCACACCCCCACGTACATTAACAGAGCAAGTCTGAGCGGACCGGGTCAATCAGCACTGTCAAGCTGACCCCTTATGTGTCTCTGGACTCACTGGGCTGGAGGAAGCAGCACTTTCAAGCTCTCTCTCCTTATATGCCCCTGGGCTCCATGGACTGGGTCAAGCAGCACTTTCAAGCTGTTACCCTTATGCGTCCCAAATTCAGCACGTCCCTATCCCCAATCCCCCAACACAATTGTACTGGCAGTAACCTACTCAATGAGCAAACCCTACAGTATTTTGGGTGCTGCAGGGATCTTTAGCTTAGGTAAAAGAAGCATTACTGTAGAGTGAATGGGGGAAGCTAAAAACACAAACGAGTAAAGTTCAGCAAAAGAGAGAGAGAAGCAACCAACTTAACCATAGAAGTTATTTATTGAATAATAGTGATAACTACACAAGGAGGACTAAACCAACATAACATACATGATTAAAGGCTAATACCTAAGGTAGACAGGAAAACAGAGAGAGAGAAAGAAAGAAGGGGATCTCACCGCTCCCTGAAGCTTGAACTGGTCGGGGTTCCCAGATGATGGTGGTAGCTGAGGGTCCTGAGGGCAAGAGGCAGGCAGAGTCCCCAGCACGATCAGTGAGGAGATGATGGAGTTCCAGTGGAACTGATGCCTAGTTTGGATCTAAGCATCAGAACCCTGACTAGAGGGTGAGTAGGGATTTTTGTAGAGAAAATACAATGGTTCAAGGGAGAACACTAGATTTGTTTATAGGTAAACTGATGACTCAAGGGTTTTCTTTAGACTAGACAATAGGAGCTGATCACTCTTGGCTATGGGTAGTGTTTTCTTCCAGGGAGCTCACAATACAACTAGGCTGCTTCAGTATTTGGATATCAATTAAGGATTCATTACTAGAATTGGTCTGATAACTGCTGAGCTGGGTGTGTGTGCAGGCGTAGGTTCATTAGCATCTGGAGCAGAGATTCCCAGGATGCAGTGCTTCCCTGCTTTTTCTGGTCCCAGAATTCAGTGTGGTTCTCTGTTCTCCATTCTGTATGTAAATTGAGATGTCTTCCTGTCCCATCTTTCATGCAGATGAGGCTAGGGGAGTTGTCTCTGCTCTCCATTCTGTATGCTAATGGAGATGTCTTAATCTTGTCACACTTGTCAGGAGGGGTCTAGGTGTGTCTCCCAACGCCCTTCACTGCTCTCTGCAAGTTTTCTTCCTCTGATGGGTTTTGGTTTAAGCAGGGGGTGTGTGTGGGGGGGGTCTTTCATGAGTCAGGCTGGATACTACACCCTGGTTCCTCAAGAACAGAGAGGTGTCTGGTATCATGGCAGAATCTTCTCGGGGACACAGGAAGCACTGTCATAATGAGACCAAATCTTCCTCCAAATCCACTTCAAAGAAATCTGATTTGGCTCTGAGTAAGCCCAGCATCTCAACCCAAGTGAACTTAGTACGTTTTAAGTCCCCAAGGCTTAACAAAAAAGCCCATAAACGTCGGCTCCATTGGTACCAGAATGTGATCCGTTGGTACGGTCAAACTTGGCACCTCACAAACCTCGGGATCCATTGGCACTGATGAAGACCATTCATTACCTATTTTTCAACATTACTTGTTTTCAACAGTACTCTCTCTGGCTCCAATGGTCTGAGCAGAGACAACCCATCTCGCACCAGGAAGAACTGAGTTCCATGCCACTTCATAGGACATCTTTGCACTGCTGGATCCAGAATCCCTTCCATAAGGTCCATTCCTTTCCAGCAATATCATAACACTTGGGGGAGTCAACCACTTGAAGACGTTTATTGCCTGTTCCTTCCTCAAGATACAATTTCCCTCCAGCCACACTGACAGTACCATATCTGGAACAGTAATTAGCTTTCTCCTCATCGGGAGACTCTGAACCACCCGAGGAGTCTTCATTTTCTTACCCTATATAGCCTCAACTGCCCAAAAGACTTACACAAGCTTGGGATGAACCCTTGCATTTAGCTCAGAGCCGCTGGCACCCTCACCATAGGGGCCTCCACATCCCCCTTTTGACCCTTCCTACTGGAAACATTGGGGGCTCTGGGACCAGTATCCCCCTGCAGAGTCAGCTAGGTCTGCTAGGGAGTCACTCCTTGCTTCACCTTGAAGGAAAGACTCAAATCCACCACCCCCCCGGATCCCTCAAGGAGGAAGAGCAATAGACACCAGATTTGGCAGGTCTGCCAGAACCAATAAGACTGCCATCTTCAGCAGCAGCAGTAACCCCTCTCTTTCCCTCCCCGCCCCCAGATGAATTCAGGCAGTTCCAGGATCATCTTTGTAGAGTTGCTGGTGAACTAAAGATTCCTCTTGAGTTTGTGCTGGGATTCCTGAACCTCTTCATTGACATCCTCCACCCATCTGGATCCAGCAAAATAGTACTCCCCATTAATGAAGCTATAATGGAGCCAGGTAGGGCTGCTTGGCACACCCCTGCCACCTGCACTCTCACCCCAAGAGAGTGGTAAAATACTATTATGTGCTAGCTAAAGAGGTTGAATTTTTGTTTTCTCACCCCTCTCCCAAATCTTTGGTGGTCCAAGCAGCTTCTGAAAGGGCTAGACAACACTGCCCCTGATCTACTCCTGTGGACAAAGAGGATAAGTGTCTAGACCTATTGGAGAGAGAGGTCTTCTTGTCATCTAGCCCCCAGTTTAGGATAGCCAGGCACTATTGGTCAGGTACAACTTCCTGAACTATTCCAAGTTTGCAAAGTTCACTGACAAACTTCAACAACAGGACAGAGCTTGTTTCCAGGCATTGATAGACAAAGGCAAATTAATAGCAAAGACCATCCTCCAATCCGCAGTCAATGCTGCTGAGACATCATCTAGAGCCATGGTTACTGACATTGTTATCCACAGAGAGTCATGGTTCCATGCATTAGGGTTCCCAAGAGAGATCCAGAATACCGTGGAGGACATCCCCTTTGATGAATCACAGGTTTCAGACGGGTAGCCATGTTAGTCTGTATCAGCAAAAACGAGGAGTCCTTTTGGCACCTTAGAGACTAACAAATTTATTTGGGCATAAGCTTTCGTGGGCTATAACCCACTTCATCAGATGCCTGCCTACTGAATTTTTCACTCCATGCATCTGATGAAGTGGGTTATAGCCCACAAAAGCTTATGCCCAAATAAATTTGTTAGTCTCTAAGGTGCCACAAGCAGGGCCAGCTCTGTTTTTTGCCTCCCCAAGCACGGCAGTCAGGCGGCCCGCGGTCACGCGGATTTGGCGGCATTTCTGCAGGTGATCTGCCGGTCCCGCGGCTTCGGCATACCCGCCGCCGAATTGCCACCGAAACCGCAGGACCGGCGGACCACTTGCAGGCACACCGCCGAAGGCCGCCTGACTGCCGCCCGCACAGCAACCGTCACGCCGCCCCCGCGGCTTGCCGCCCCAGGCACGCGCTTGCTGCGCTGGTGCCAGGAGCCGCCCCTGACCACAAGGACTCCTTGTTGTTTTTGATGAATCACAGTTATTCAACCAGAAGACAGACAAGTCCCTCCAGAACTTGAAGGACTATAGGGCTACCCCTCCACTCTCCAGGGACATATACACTTGCCCCTAAGAGGAAGTTTTAATTGACAATCGTCTAGACCTAGACCCATAGCTCAACAATTTTTTCATAAGAGGCCCTATGAATCACCATGCAAAAGGCAGAGAGCCTTCAAAGAACTCACTTCCCTGCACTTTCTACAATAGGCCCAGCATTCTAATCTCAACCCCTGGCGAGGTGCTATTTTTGATGGAAGCTCAAGAGCTGTGAACCACTAAGCCCAACGTTTCTTGACCTTCACACATCATTTGGAGGTTGTCTAGCACTCTTTCTCAACTCATGGAGCGCAATAACAGATCAGTGGGTGCTGAACGTTATCCACTCTCACTATATGATCAAGTTTGCATCCCTACCTCCTCCTTCCCTTCCCCACTGTGGGGACCACAGTCACTCTCAGGCCGACATCAGTTAAACTCAGTTCACATTTTCAAGCTTTTCTTTACAACACTGAGGCCTAGAAGCAATTTGTTTTCAATGAAATCTTAGAGTCCGATGCCATTACATGACAGGAAGTCAGAATCCTAGTGATGTGCCTATTGTGCATAGGCTTTAAGCCAGACCTGACCATTTGTGTATCTGAACCCCCTTGAGTAGCCCAGTAGAGCATTCATAATCCTATTTTCAACATTTGGGCAATTGACAGTGACTGGTGGGATTTTTGGTGTTTCAAGTGGGTGGAGGTTGGTTTTTGTGTGGAGCTTGGGACAGTACCAGTATTTTTTTTTCCAGTTTAAGTCCAGGGAGCATTCTTCATGGAAATTTAAAATTTCTGTACAAGTTAAAACAGACTTGTTTGGACTGAGTATTGGCCTGAACACAACACCTGAAAAACAATATGATAGTAATGAAGTGATTGTTCAGTAGACTCTGAACTGGTGGCTGCAGTTAACTGTAATTTTAAAAAAACAAATTCTGGGGCAAGACTACTTAATTCTGTGGTCATGAAAAATCCCAGATTCTATACCTGCAGGATGAGGGCTCTGACAAATAGGGCCATTAACACCTCTTCGATGTGGGGCTTCCACCTGTCTGCAGATTCAGGCAGGCATCATGCCACCAGTTATACTCTGTCCATCTTTTCAAGGGATGGGAAGATAGAAATCATAGCATCACAAATGTAGGGCTGGGAAGGACCTCAAGAAGTCATCTAGTCCATTCTCCCGCCCTCTTCCCCCTCGGTGTACTGAGGCTGGACCAAGTATACCTAGATGATCCCAGACAAGTGTTTGTCTAACCTGTTCTTAAAAACCTCCAATGACAGGGATTTTATAGCCTCCCTAGGTAACCTGTTCCAATGACTAACTACCCTTTATAGTTAGTTTTTTTCTACTATCCAACATAAATCTCCCTTGCTGCAAACTAAGCCGATTACTTCTTGTCCTACCCTCGGAGAACAATTGATCACTCTCCCCGATAAAAATATTTTACATATTTGAAGACTGTTTTCATAATACGCCCCTTCAGCTTTCTCTTCTCTAGCCTACACATGCACAGTTCATTCAACCCTCCTCATACTTCTTTTTTTTTTTGCTCTCTTTTGAACTCTCTCCAATTTGTTCATATCATTCTTAAAGTGTGGTGCCAAAAACTGGACACAATACTCCAGCTGAGGCCTCACCATTGCTAAGTAGAGTGGAACAATTACCTCCTGTGTCTTACATATGACAGTCCCGTTAATATCGTACAATCATAGGACTGGAAGGGATCTCTAGAGGTCTTCTAGTCCACTCCCCTGCACTCATGGCAGGACTAAGTATTATCTAGACCATCGCTGACAGGTGTTTGGAGATTTTTAAGAGCAGGTTAGACAATGATGGAGATTCCACAAGCTCCCTAGGCAATTTATTGCAGTGCTTAACCACCCTGACAGTTACAAAGTTTTTCTAATGTCCAACCTAAACCTCCCTTGCTGCAATTTAAGCCCATTGCTTCTTGTTAAGAACAACAATTCTTCTCCCTACTCCTTGTAACAACCTTTTATGTACTTGAAAACTGTTATGTCCCCTCTCAGTCTTCTCATTTCCAGACTAAACAAACCCAATTTTTTCAATCTTCCCTCATAGGTCATGTTTTCTAGACCTTTAATCATTTTTGTTGCTCTTCTCTGGACTTTCTCCAATTTCTCCACATCTTTCTTGAAATATGGCGCCCAGAACTGGACACAATACTCCAGTTGAGGCCTAATCAGCATGGAGAAGAGTGGAAGAATTACTTCTCGTGTCTTGCTTACGACACTCCTGCTAATGCATCCTAGAATGATGTTCGCTTTTTTTTGCAACAGTATTACATTTTGACTCATATTTAGCTTGTGGTCCACTACAACCCCCTGATCCCTTTCCACAGTACTCCTTCCTAGGCACTCATTTCCCATTTTGTATGTGTGCAACTGATTGTTCCTTCCTAACTGGAGTACTTTGCATTTGTCCTTATTGAATTTCATCCTATTTACTTCAGACCATTTCTCCAGTTTGTCCAGATCATTTTCAATTATAATCCTATCCTCCAAAGCACTTGCAACCCCTCCCAGCTTGGCTTTGTCCACAAACTTTGTAAGTGTACTCTCTATGCCATTATCTAAATCATTGATGAAGATATTGAACAGAACTGGACCCAGAACTGATCCCTGCGGGACCCCAATCGTTATGCCCATATATTCCAAAATGACATCTATCTTTTTTGCAACAGCCTCACACTACTGACTTGTATTCCATTTGTGATCCGCTGTAAACCCCAGATCCTTTTCTGCAGTACTGTAGCCTAGCCAGTTTGTTCCCATTTTGTATTTGTACATTTGATTTTCCCTTCCTAAGTGTAGTATTTTGTGTTTGCTTTAATAGAATTCCTCTTATTGCTTTAAACAGAATTTTCTCTTTTTAAATTCTCCAATTTATCATGATCATTTTGAGTTCTATTCTAAAACAATGCTCTTCATGCACACTCAGCCCCATGGCGCAGACACTGACAGTTGTACTTGGCTTGAAGCACAATGTGGTTGACATACCATCTTGTGATTGGCAAAGAGTGTGGTATTTTCCATGTTTTACTGAAGTATTATTAGTATTGTACGCTACATTAACCAGACAATTGGCAGCCAAGCTTCCTTATAGATTCCCAGAAACCCTATCTGTTCTTACTCACATCTCAGTGGCAGTCAAGAGTCTTTCATCTGTTTTACGACAACAGAAGAAATATTAAGAATAACAATAGTCTCACCTGACAGTTGCATTCCTTCAAACACTGTTCAGTATCATTTCAATCAAACAGAAAGTATAGCTGGTTTGCTACAGTGGGCAGTTCTGTCCATCAGTCATACAAGTCTTTGTTAGGATCTTTCTTTCTCTTTGAGGAAGATAGATGATGATGCAGGATACTAGTGGATTGTCTCTGTAAAGAGGTCAATAAGTTTTCTTAAGAATATATGTAAAGTTTCTAAGAAGGATAAACATTACAATCAGATATGTACTAACTATAAAAGATCTGGGCAAGAAAACATCACACAAACATCCAAAGACTTCCTTAGACTATTGGAAAATCTCTTCTTATGGCTATTTATTGGAAAACGTTTTTCTGAATCCCTTATCAACCAAGAATGATCTACTGAGGGATTTAACTGAGGAGAGAGCCTGACCTTTGCATGACACAGGGATGGGCACTTAAACTTGTTAACTACAGAAGAGTTCTCCATTTTGAAAGAGGAGGAGGAGAAAGAAGCACAAGGGCGTTGTGTGTCCATCCATAGCATGTCTGTGTTTTGTCTCTGAGAAAGAGAGATGCTGATATATTTAAAGGGTTTAAGTGGTTTCTCTAACTTTAGTAAGTCTCTGCCTTAGTTTTCTGTATTACACTGAATTAGTGTAATTGCATATGGACAAAATATTGTCTATACATGTTTTCCTTTGCACCATTTCATTGGAAGGGAATACTACACTTGCATCATAGTGTAGCATTTACAAGTCTTTACATGATTCAAATGAAATCCTAGCCATCCTATATGTCTGAAGGGTAGCAATATGTAAATAAAGTCCAGAATCAACCAACCAAGATGTCCAGAGCTTCAACTCTCCCTAGCTATTATCAGGGAGAAGTAGGGTGAATTTGATTTAAATCAAATTGATCTAAATCACTAGTCAGGAAGACTGGGTTTAATCATGGATTTCTACATAAAAGTACATTCTTGTTGGTTGTTATAACCTTAATACACGTTCTTCACAACTCAGAGGTAGATGTAGGTTTCATTTTTAGAAGGTACACACTATACATTTTTAAAGTGATTTATTTTGAAAACTTTTCACAATAGTTTTACAGCTATATCAGAAAATGAATGATTGGTTATTTTGTTTACCAAAGGTAATTGAAGCAAATACTTATGAAGTCATTGGGAGGTGAACTATCTCCAATTCAACTGGTTAATCGTTAATATTTGGAGGATTTTCTTGCCATGATGTATTAGGAGGAGAACATCACTGTTAGAGAAGAATGAGCAGGTTGACCCAGAGGCGGATTTGAGTACGAGCTTCTTTATTGCAATACTTGTTCCCCTCAACAGAATTGTCGAGTGAGCACTGGATTAGTTACATCACACTTCTTTTATTGAAGTTAGAATGTAAACGCCTACATTCGCTACAACACCCCAAAAACCCTTATTAAGTGATAAACTCCCATACTATCATTATACCCACCCCTATTGACTGATTACAGCATTACACATATTATACATACATTTCTTTGCAATAATTGTTGCTACAAGTTCCCTTAATCAGCAGTTCTCAGGGGAGGGAGTGAGGGAGGGACCATGACCTGAGCTCGTTTATATAGCTGGGAAAGGAAGGGAGGGGGAGATAACACTTCTTTACACAAAGGTATCCTTTAGACAACTACAATTCTTATGCAGCTGCAACACTTATTTATTTCCAGCAAGCTGAAGGGGAGGGCGAGGGATGGACACTTATTCTATCAGGCACAGAAACGGTGCCTGCCTGTGACTCTACTCCCTAATACCATACCAGCACACCAGCGGTTTCCCAGGTCTCTACTTAACCCTTATATATCCCAACAATCACCAGACAGACATTTAATTGTTTTATTTAACAACAATGTTATGTATTCTGGATTTTTTTCCTCAAGAGCAAACATAATATTTTAACAAAACAAGCATATGAATTTTTGAATTTAGTTAAACATTAAAGTTTTTTAAAATCATGTTAAAATTGTTTTTAACTGAAAAAGTTAAATGAAATATTTTTTTTCATGACAAAGATGAAAATTTAAAAAAAAAAATTTTTTTAAATTTAAATAGACTGTCAGCCAAGTCAACATGAGAAACTTAAAATATTGGCTTCTGCAGCTAACTTAGTCGTCTTCACCTTCATTTTCCTATTTGTTCATAATCTGGAAAAGAAAAACAAGCCTTCCTGCTTTTTCAGGTCCCAAATGATTTCTCAACTTGGAATGAATTAGTCCAAAAGAAGAAAATATTCTTTCTACACCAGCAGAAGAAGCTACTGCTGTTAAAAGTGAGATTATCACTTCTCAGCAGTCTCTGAATCCAAGTGTTTAAGTGACTTCCACCAGTTCACTGGTGTGACTTTCTGTAAAACATCATCAGCAAACATATATTTCTTGAATAGTTCACCCTTAGCTCTGAAGTTTATTATAGTTGGCATTATGGAGGGATGATTGCTGGATGTCCATGTCATAGATAACTAGGATGACCAGACATCCCGATATTATCGGGACTGTCCTGATATTTGCTTGTTTGTCCCGTGTCCCTCCGCTCTGGTGCACAGGCTCTCGCCCCCCCCGCCACCGACTCCGCCCATTAGATCCCTCCCCAAATCCCTGCCCTGGCCCTGCCCCCAGCGCCCCATTGGATCCCTCCCCAAATCCCCACCCCTTCCCCAAGCACGTGGCTCTGGTTGGTTTTTTTTTGCTCCGCCCCCCGATATTTCATCTTTGTCATCTGGTCACCCTATAGATAACTCCCCTTCTTCAGCAGTTTAAGTTTGACCCTGGTACCAAGTATTGAGAATATTTGCAAGAAAATGAGCTGGAGATAGTGCTTGTCCCATTTGTTTTTTTAATGCTTGTAATTTAACTCTGTCATTGCATATTTCTTTTCAAGATCTCACTCAGTTCCTTCCAAATTTCAACAGCATCAGCAATAAAACAGCTATTTCCCTGCATTTTGTTCAAGGTTGCAGAAATAGGCTTCAGGGTACTCAGCATGTGTTCAACATTTCTCTTAAACCCAATGTTGAGAACTTTGGCTGTGACAGTGCTATCTATTTTTTCACGATTTTGTTCACAAACTGTCATCAGATTAGGCCAGTTCTTGATATAGTGCTCAAAACAGTCCACTACTGAGTTCCATCGCACGGCTTGTGGGAGAGTTAGCTTGGTTCTTCCCACTTTTTTCAGAGCAGCTGCTGCAAAGTGGTTGTTACGCAAGTATTTTGCAATTTCAACAACATTAGCCTTTATTTCTGGAACACTGAAGTCTTTGGCTAGGAGGTGCATCAAATGAGCACTGTAATCGTATGTTATTAGCTTGGGACTCTCTTCACGCTCTTCTAAATTTCTTCTCATCTTGGATACATTTGCAGCAATGTCTGTGACCAAGCTGCGTACTAGACATTTGAATTTTTTCACAGTTTGTTGTAGCTTTTACTGCTGCTTCTTGTAAGTATTCTGCTGTGTGTGCATTTCCTGATGTATCAATTGTTTCTGTAAGGAAGATATTCCCTTCTTCTGTTGTCACACAAGAGCATACCACAGGATCACTGTGGACATTGCTCCACCCATCAAGACTCAGGTTAACAATTTTACCCTCTAGACCTTTTGCACACTGCTCAATTTCTCTTTCATACACTTTATCCAGCAATTTGCCTGCGACATCTGTTCTGTTGGGTGGACTGTATCCTTAATGACTGAACCATGTTAATGAAGTGTGGGTTCTCAATCATACGGAAAGGAGAGTTTGTTGCATTAACAAACCGGGCAATTTTTTCCATCAATTACCTCTTTTTGTGATCTGCTGGTTCTTATCACAAACTTATCTATGGTTGTTTCTGGATGATGGAGATTTTTTTCTTTTTTGCTACAGGTGATATACTATGACTGACATGCATGATGTTACTGAAACACTATCATTGGCAGATAACTCTGAAACTATAGAAAATGATGGTGATCTTGAAGGTGGATAGTTTTCAGAATCCTGTATGTTGAGGATGGATTCTCCTAAACAAAATAAGTCAATGCAGTTATTTTATTATTACCATACTGCTCATTGCATTCACCGACACTCAGTACTACTTTAAAAGGTGAAATTGTAAAAGGAAGATCTGCCTATTTCAGCTATTTATTTTTTATCAAAACTGCATCTAAAATGATAGTACCATAGAGTAACAACTATAATTTTTTTGCTCAAACATGAGAATTCAAGAATAGTCCAGAAGGAAGACCAGGCAGTTCTTTAGAAAGAAATATGAAATAAAAAAGTTTACCAACCTGAAGATTTTTGCATGTTCAGACATGTTCCTTTCATCATCTTCCACGCAGTTTCCTCCTGAGAAGGAACGCTTCTCATGATGTTGTTTCATTCGGGTAACCAGGCCTTGCATTTCTTTGTTGCAGTTTGCATTTTGCACACATGCCTGTCTTACCCACAGATAGAGGAACTTCATTAAAATATTCCCAAACTGGGTCTCTTTTACGGCCTCCTGCCATTATAGGTTTTCCTTTCTAGTGAGAGAATAGTATGGTAGATCTCAAATCAATGAAGGCTACAATCAGAAAGACTTCAAGACTTCTGGAATATGCTGCTCAAACAGTTTCACTTTTGTTTCTACTGCCTGTCCCTCCCTTCTCACATTTATCTCCAGACTTCTTCTCCTTGTCCAGATCTAATCCACCCCCAACAATCTTCTATTCAACTTTTTGAAACTTTGCACTTTTATAGAGAGGTAAGGGATTGACTCTGTGTACACAAATTTGCAGAAGGACAATAGGGTGGAGGTCTGTTATTTCTCACCTCTATTATTTATTTATTTAAAAACATTTTTGCTGTTAACAAGCATGTTATCTCTGGAGAGACAAATCCACAGTTTGAGAACTGCAAAACTAAGCATCTCTGATGGTATCTTCTAGACTGAGCACTGAGTCCCACTGGGTAGATAGAAAGATTAACCTAACTAATCTATACAGAAGCCCCTGGAACCCCATAAGATTGGATCCCTAATCCATGAACTATTGGAACTCACTCACAAAACTTTTCTTAAACATTACATGAATATATTGTCTCATACTATAGAATTAGAATTTATAATCCCTATTCCATTATGAGATATCTTTGAGCTATAATGTATCTTAAATAAAACTATCTTTAGAAAGGTTTTTTCCTTAAAAATCCGATTTAAATAAAAAAAATCGATTTTTTTTTAAAATAATTGATTTTTATCCACCCTGGAGAGAGGCAATAATCTACCACATGTGGGTTCAGTAACTCAAGGTACTAACTAAAGTCATAGGGCCCAGTGCAGGCCACAGATAGACCCAGACAGCCCTTAGTGAAATCACTGGAAGCTGTGCATGCATGTCTAAGGACAGAATGGAGCCCAGAAGGTCAAGATGAGCATGCACCTGTGACAAGTTTTTTTCTGTAGTATTGAAACTCATATGTTTGTAGAGTGAAGATCTGGTCTGTGCATCCACGCCCTTTCCGAAACTCATACACTTTTCCTGGCTGGTAACAGCTCTTGTTGTATACAGTATGTCTTCTTATTGCTTACTTTTAATTCTCTTGACTTCCCTGGTGCCCAATTCTCAATTTTTTTTATCCCCTCCCTTCCAGGATTTCATAAACTCTAAAACAGATAATCTCTCTGACCAGCTACATATACCTCAAAGTGGAGAAACGGCAGGATACAAACCATTTTATCACGGTTTCTCCTGTATAGTCTATCTCCCTTCCCTCTTCACTTCTTTGTATCTCTTCATCTTTCTCTCACACATCAGGCTAGCAGTGAGCAACAGTGCAGCACTAAATGTCAATAATCATAGCACTACAGCCGTATTGTGAACCTCAGAATGATGGTCACTTCACTCATTTGCACAGGCATCAGGATTCAGTGCTATGCTGATACCTTCTGTTGACCCAAAGTCCCTGTCTACATTAGTTTTTAATGATTTGTATCCAAATTAGTGACAAGGTTGGTTCAAAACATAGTTGTGTCCATATGCACGCGTTTACTTGTTTAGTAACCATGGCAACTAAAAATGTTCTATCACCGCCCAGAGGCTTAGGCAGCCACAGAGTAATCCTCATATAACTGATTCAGCACAGCATATTTTGCAGTATAGACAGGACCCTCTGTGTCTGTATAACTGATCTGTCTGGTCAGCTTTTCCTCTTAGCTTTCTTTACAGTGGACTATCTCAGAATACATTATTCCAAATGGGGGTGGCACTTCTCTGTAAGTGTCATCTGTGTATCTCTCCCTGCTGAGGTACTCTGAGAAAGCTGCCCAGATTTTCCCAGAAAAAATGGCTGTATTGTGGAAGATGGTGAGCTTTATACTGGTCACAAAACATGGTGGTTGTACTGTAAAGCCTATGTGGTCCAAAGCCTTATGTGGGTCCATTAAATCTAAAGTTGAGTGTGCCCAATGCAAATGTCTTAAGATTAAGAACTCTTTGACTTTACATATCAACTCCATAAATTCTTTGCAGAGGATATTCCTGGCTGCAAATAAACATTCGTGTTTAAAATAGGTTAAATACCATTTTTAGTGTTGTTCTCCTACTTTTATCTGTATTTACTTTCCTTTTCCCTCTGTAAGTACAGCAAAAACTGTGCTAACAACCACCTATAAGAGGCAACCCCCAGCCTGTTTTAAAGGTCACTTCTAGAAGGAAAGCAATCTTTGCTGGTCACTTAAAATAGGTTCCACCATAGCCTGTCTCTGAATTACAAATCTGTAATTCCATTATTGCTAAGAGGGTCATCATCACTTACAAAGGTAACATTTTCTGATAATACCATTTTGAACTTCATCCAAAGATCAGGAAAACATGCCCTTTGAAGAAAACACAAATAATTTGTCTTCTGCAAGCAAACAACATGGAATCAATTTCCTGTGATCTCTTTTAGGATACAGCACCAGTGTGCACGCAACACTTGAGACACAAGGGGAAATAATGAAATAGGCTGCTTGTAGGGAGATTCTTTTTCCACAAATGCAGGAAACAAATTTAACAGTGATACAAAGAAAACTTTGCTGTAGATAAAGGTAAATAAACTGAAAATCCTCAAACTTGCTGTACGTCCCACAGACTCTGCAAGGATTACATGTGAACAGTAGCAGTTACTACTTTCTGTTATTCTAAGCTTGTTTGTATGGGGTTTTTTTTTTTTTCAGGCTAATTATTGCCTACTTTGGCAGAGACTTTTGAGTTTAGAATCAGAATCACTTTGTCATCCTATGGTGTGTTATGGAAACTGGCCCTAAAACAAGGCATTCTAAGTCTTATACTTACAATGTAATTGAATCCCTACTCTAATATTTTATAGTTAACCTAAGTATGTAAATGTTTTACTTGTCTGTTTTACAATCACTGCATGGAGAGGAGCTAAAATGGACAATTCCCAGGATCCAAAGAGCATGATTATTCATGAGTATGTTTATCAAAACCTCAATTGTAAGCCAAATTTGATCACTGTTCCCTCAGCAAAGCTAGTCTGGGAATTTCCTTTAACAATGTTTTCCATGTAACTTTATTTTCACTTCAAAGGTTTGTCTGTTATTTTGTATTTTGGTGCTAAAATTTAGAAAAAATTATGAGAAGAATTATGATGTGATGTCCATTTTTTCTAGCTTGTGTAAAAAAGAATATTCGGGTCCAGAGCAAGAAGTCTGCCAAATTGTAGGCCTTGGCACACTAACATTCCCTGCCCTCAGATCCTCTGTGGACTCTCACATTTGTTATAGCGATATTAGTCTTTTGTCCGTAATAATGATTTCAGCATATTTTCTAAGAATTCTTCTTGATGTGTATATTTTTAAGCAGTCTTGTTGATCAGATATTGTTGGAATGGGTTTCCAAGTCATCTGTTTTTTTCTTGATGTAGTTTACAGCTTTTGTTTCCATCTTTGAATTTTTTTCTTCCAGTTTCTGTTGTTTCCCCTGGAGTTGATTATTTTCTGTTTCTCCCATATTAGATTCAAGAATAATTACCTTCACTTTGACAATACAATTTCTTCTATTGATTTTTTTTTTTGAAATATATATATATATATATACTTTGAAGAGTTTGGCCAGAGCAAGACCCAAAGTTTGTTTCTTTTGGTCTCTATGTCCACTGTGACAATAATTTAATACTCTTTTGGGGACAAAATTTAATTTTTACTATTTTTAAATGGGTAATTTTGTGCCCTGTAGTTTGGGCTGTTAAACATAGCATTTTTTTGTTGGGGGGAGGCGGGTGTAGGTGCAAGCTGTGGTTATTTTTTATCATAATCATGATCAAAGTGGCTCCAGGGAGGGCATCTCAGACATCTCCTCAAATAAGTTTTTCCATGAGGTTTACTATTTCAGTGCTTCCGTACCAGCTTAGCTGTTGATACTAGATCCCAGCCAGAGAAGAGAGATGTAACTGCACTCAAAAAACAAAATCGTGTAAAACTTTAGAGCAGTGATTCTCAAAAACTTTTGTACTGATGACCCCTTTCACATAGCAAGCCTCTGAGTGCAATCCCCCTTTATAAATTAAAAACTTTTTAAAAATATATTTGACACCATTATAAATGCTGGAGGCAAAGCGGGGTTGGGGTGGAGGCTGACAGCTCACGACCCCCCACATAACCTCATGACCCCCTGAGGGGTCCCGACCCCCACTTTGAGAACCCCTGCTTTAGAGCCGACAAGTTCACTCAGTCCTACTTCTTGTTCAGCCAATTGCTAAGACAAACAAATTTTACATTTACGGGAGATACTGCTGACTGCTTATTTACAATGTCACTTGAAAGTGAGAACAGGCGTTCGCATGGCACTTTTGTAGCTGGCGTTGCAAGGTATTTACGTGCCAGATATGCTAAACATTCATGTGCCCCTTCGTCCTTCAGCCACCATTCGGGAGGACATGCTTACATGCTGATGATGCTCATTAAAAAAATGCTTTAATTAAATTTGTGACTGAACTCCTTGGGGGAGAATTGCAGGTCTCCTGTTCTGTTTTACCCACATTCTGCCACATATTTCATGTCATAGCAGTCTCGGATGATGACTCAACACATGTTCATTTTAATAACACTTTCACAGCAGATTTGACAAAAAACACAAAGAAGGTACCAATGTGAGATTTCTATGGACAGATACAGCACTCGACCCAAGGTTTAAGAATCTGAAGTGCCTTCCAAAATCTGAGAGAGACGAGGTGTGGAGAATGCTTTCAGATGTCTTAAAAGAGCAACACTCCGATGTGGAAACTACAGAACCTGAACCACCAAAAAAGAAAATCAACGTTCTACAGGTGGCATCTGCCTCAGATGATGAATATGAACATGCGTCGGGCCACTTGGCTTTGGATCATTATCAAGCAGAACCCGTCTTCAGAATGGACACACGTCTTCTTGAATGGTGGCTAAAGCATGAAGGGACATATGAATCTTTTGCACATTTGGCATGTAAATATCTTGCGATGCCGGCTACAACAGTGCCATGTGGAAGCCTGTTCTCACTTTCAGGTGACATTGTAAACAAGACGTGGGCAGCATTATCTCCTGCAAATTGCAACCAAACTTTTTTGTCTGAGCAATTGGCTGAAGGAGGACTGAGTGGACTTGTAGGTTCTAAAGTTTTACATTATTTTATTTTTGAATGCAGTTATATTTTGTACATAATTCTACATTTGTAAGTTCAACTTTCATTATAAAGAGATTGCACTACAGTACTTGTATTAGGTTGTAATAAAAAAATATAAAATGAGCACTGTACACTTTGTATTCTGTGTTCTAATTGAAATCAATATATTTGAAAATGTAAAGAACATCCAAAAATATTTAAATAAATGGTATTCTATTATTAACAGTGTGGTTAATTGTGATTTTTTTAATTGCTTGACAGCCCTACTATTTACCAGTGTGGGCCATATCTACCTGTATGGCCCTGAAGATGTCACATAGCTCAGTGGTTCTCAACCTGTGGCCTATATCAATCTAGTTTTCAGGTGTACAGCAGGGCTCAGATAGGATATGGGGCATCCAAGTTCAAGTGCCTGCTCCAATGCCTATAGAAAGTGGCACCGCTTCTGAAGAGAAATGGAAAGAGCCCACTACCAGAATATCCCATTGCCTAGGGAGCACACTCCAGCAATGTAGGAGGTCCAAATTCAGATTGTTGAACCTGCCTGGGAGGGTTCCCTAACCACTCAGCTAAAGGCTACAACGGAGGCTGCTTTTCTCAACATGGCCAAACCCAAAAGACCGGATCTGGGTGGAACGAACCCTTGTTTCAATCTGACAAAATATTTTCAACGTTTCATTTTGCCAAAAAAAGTTTTAAAAAAATCATTGTGGGTTTGCCTTGACAGACACTGAGAACAGCTCACCTGGGCAAGGAACCAAAACTCCACTGGGGGCCCAGCTCTGCCTTAGCCAGGAGACCCCTGCCAATGGGGGGAGCTGAAGGGCCCTGTTACTCAAAAAGCCAACGGACAAAGTTCTTCACCCTGTGTAGGCGCGTGCTGCGGTGCCGGCGGCGCCCGCCTGGCAACTCCTTCAGCTACACCCGCTGTCCAAGCGGGAAGGGCACAAATGGAACTGGGCTGGATGCCGCTCCCCTAACGCCGGCCGAGCCCCCAGCAGGTTCCCGGCTCCGCGCTAGCACAGCGCCCGCCCAAGCTGCTTTGGCCGCCGTGGGTAGCGCACAGCACGTGCCCGGTGGGTGACCCGCGGAACAGGCCGGACCCAGGAGGCACGCACGGCCGCGGCGGCGCAGCAGCCCCCCGCGAAGCGACTGGGCGGGGTCGGCACTCAGCAGCTCCGTGATCTTCCCGCAGGCCCAACTCGACGCCTCCCCCACGGGGCTAAGGGAGGCTGGAAAGAGAAAAACCGCCACTGCCACTGAGCAGCCGATGTCGAGGCTAGAGCGTCCCCACGCCGGGACACTCTAACAAGCACCGCACGCTCTTCTCTATGGTTGGGCCCGCCTCCTGAGCCCTGGGCTGCGAGTGCACAGCACGGAGCGGTTGTGTAGGTGCCGCCATGATGAACAGCGGTGGAATCGGGGTGCCGCTCGGCTTCCCCTTGGGCCCTACCTCTGTCATCCAAGTCACCAACCTCTCCTCGGCGGTAACCAGCGAGCAGATGCGGACGCTGTTCGGCTTCCTGGGAGAAATCGAGGAGCTGCGCCTTTATCCCCCAGAGTAAGTGAGGCCTTGCCCGGGCCATAGAGAGGGGCCCAGAGAGGCTTGTGTGATGCTGCGGAGGCCATCTTGGTTATGGGCGGCCGGCCCATCTCCACGGCGATGGGGTCACGTGACCCCATTTATTTGCGCTTTGCCGCTCTATGGGAAGGAATGTTGCCCGAAGCTAAGATGGCGGCCGCCGTCCGCGGCCTGGGAACCTGCCCCTCCCCCAGCCACAGGGAGGGAGCCGTGGGGTCTCTTGTCTCCGCTCCGACCCAGAGCGGCCTCTGTAGCCTAGTAACCGGAATCAGGGCTGCGGGCTCCCGACGCGTCAAGTGCCTTGGGCTCAGCGACTGTAGAAAAGTGAACCTGAGTCGTCCCCCGCCTGCTGTCCCGAGACTTCCCTGAGCCCCCCAGTGTGGGGAGTTTCCTCCTCCTTACACCGCCACTCTGGCCCTTGCCCTGAACCTTCGCCCACTCTGGTTTCAGTCCTGAATCCTCCCTCCGCCCCCCGTGAGGGGACTCTCCTCTGAACCTACCCCCAATGATGGGAGCCTCCTCCCACTCTCACCCTTGCCTTAAACCCCTCCCCAGTGAGTGGAACTGTTCCCCCTCCCCCCGTCCCTGCCCGATGAGGGGGGCCTCGTTTCTTACCCCCTCTCTCGGACTAAACTAAAGTCCACCCCAATGGGGGAGTCTCCTCTCTACCATCTGGCCCTAAACCTCACTCTGGTGGTGGAATCTCATCTGTTTATAAAGAATATAAACTCAGAAGTAGTTCCAGGTTAACAGGTACTACTATATCTGTCCCTAAGCCCACCTACCAATTTTTTTTTGTTTTACAGTAAGTGTTGCTCTGTAAGAGGTATACACAAAGGGGAAAGTGATTATCACTTTAAATAATGAAACTGGCCTTACACTAAGTGTTCTGAAATGATTACACTAAACAAGATTGAAAAAAGAGAAAAATAACTAAGATATTGAGTTCTGTGTGAATGTGTAACCACAGTACGTAAAACATTTTCAGACATTAGCATGATTTTTTTTGATGGTTTAAATTAAATGTGTTCCTTTTAAATATTTGCTGGGCTTATGGGTAGGACTTCACAGCAGCAAATAGGAAAAGGGAGAAGGCACTTTTTCCAGATGACATATCTGTCCTTTGAAACTGAAAGTATATGTATTACTGAACGTTTGAAAGCTATAAATAGGGATGGGAGGTAGGGGGAAATAAGGATACTTCCATCAAAATATATTGGACTAGGAAATTTCTAAATGAGGAATGTTTTTAAAAAAAATCCAAAATGAGATTTAAGATCTTATTGACTGACATACAATACAATCTTCTATACCCACAGGGAGAGACTTAAAATAGCCTTAACATAGCACTTATATGCTATATTTTATTTTAAAAGTGCTCTACAGATATTTGCTAATTAACATGAGTTTTCTTCCAAATGTATGGTTGGATGTAGCTGTTGATCTCATTTATTATTGTTTTATATTATAAGATTTAAATAAAGTGGATGCTCCTTTCACACCATAGAGAAATCTGTTTATGCAATATATAGTATATATTTAAAACTTAAATTAAACTGAAACCCAATACCACAGCAAATCTTAATTTACATGTGCATGTTAAAAGGATTTAAACCTCAGCTATGGTGGATCCAGTCTATGTTCAGAAATTTTGTGGGATAGAGGATATATTCCCATTTTTCTGTAATTTTATTTTAGATTTTATTTTATTTAAATCTCTTTTAAAATAAAAAGAAATACATAATCTAGTGCCAAATGGTACTGGAGTTCCAATACTTGACATGGTTTGCAATTAATATTTTAGATAAAACTGAAGATTTTAACTAATTTCTTTTGTGAACCAACAATAACATACTTGTTGTTGACAATTAAAATTAAAATAAATTAAAAGTAGGCTTTCTAAACACAGCAGTCATTTGAAAAGCACTTTTTTAAACATTAAGACAAGCACGGAATAAAATAAATAAATATATATGCATTAGTAACAAAAGCATATTTAGGAAAAAGTCCTTTGAGTTAACAAAGTGACAGCAACGAATATCAGACAGGAATTCAGTACAGAATGTTGAGAATACTTTTCTGCTTTCTTTTTGTTACATATTTATTGGGTTTAGATTTTAGAATGGAAGTACATTTCCAAGAATCTTCCTCAAAGCTTTAAGAACAAAAAAGTACACATTATGAATAGTAAAGGGTCACTGTTAAGCAGCTTGGGTTCAAAATAGAAGAATATTTTAATATTTTTTAAAAATTCAAGTGATGTTAACTTTTATTTGGATTTACAAATTTAGGTGTAGCAATTTCAACTGCAGTGTGGCAGCATGGTACTGCACCTGAGAAGAAGAAAGTGAAATTGACTAAAAAAAGTGAAGCTGACTATTTTGTCTTCAGTTTCCAAGTAAAATAAATCAAACAGAAATGATGATAAAAAAGTTAGATTTTAAACTTTTGTCTGGTTTCAGTTATCTGAGCTATTGGTGCATAGATAAAAAAAGTTTCATTGTTTTAACTTGACAGTGTCCGTTTGAACTCCCATACTTTCAGATGGAATTCATAATATTGGTTATCTTAGAGATCACCTGTCCACTATGTGGCAATTAAGATCTTCAGGTTTCAGAGTAGCAGCCGTGTTAGTCTGTATCCGCAAAAAATACTTCAGTGATCTTCAGGATCACTCTTGTTGGTAGTTCCTGGAATTGTGCTATGTCCAACAATGGTGATGGGGCATTCTCAGTTAAGGGGCTCACTTTGGGAATAAACTGTCTCTGACATGCCAGAGCCCAGATTTGATGACCTTAAGGAAACAACTCTTTTTTCAGTTAGATCTCCAAGTGAATGGCATAATTCAGTGCATAGAATAAGTGAACCTCAGGTTCTGCCATGAATAGCAACTCTTAAGTGACAAATATTTAGATACATTTTTTGAAGTGCTGTTTCATGCTTAAAAGTGACCGTTTAAAAATGGTTCTGGGGGCTTCTATTATTATTTTTATTATGGTAGCGCCTAGAGGCCCCACTTGAGATCAGGACCCTGTTGTACTAGGCACTGTACAAACTCATAGTAAATGACAGTCCCTGTTCCGAAGAGCTCACAGCCTAACTGAACAACACAGAAAAGGGGTATGAGTAAGGGAGAATTATTATCCCCATTTTCTGGATGGAGAAATGAGGCAGAGAGCGATATTAAGTAATGTGCTCAAGATTTCTCAGTAATATTCATTTTCTGTCATTGAAACCATATTGAATGTTTATTTCACAAATAAAAAATATGTTAATGGCCAGTTTTGCAAACTAAATCTCAACTCTGAGAGTCAGCGTGGGTTTTTTCCCATGTATGCATCCTCTCCAGTAATAGTTTCTGTAGGATAAATTAGGGCTAAAGAGGTGCTTCTGTAATCCCTTGCCTTTAACGAGTTTGCACATATGTAATTGATTTTAACTTCTGTTCCAGTTCTACTGGTGATTCACAAGAATTGCTATAATCCATCTCTCTCACTCTCTGCTGTGGAAGCTATACAGTGCTAATAGTAGTAAAATTCAATACAAGTTCATTTTAAACTGCAGTCTTGCAGTTGGATCCGTGCAGACACAACGGTCCGCCTGTGAAGATCAGATTACAGGATTGAGGTTGTGATCTCTAGAGCCTCAATTGTGCAAGATTGTTGTTGTTGGGGGGCGGGGGGGTGTAGGGGGCAGCAGTCTTCGTATCTGGAGAGAGCATGCAAGAAGTTACATGATTGGAGCTCAAAGTAAATAGCTAGGATTCCTAACATGAATCAGGAGCAGATCAGTTGAATACGAAAGTACAGAGTAGAACTGCATTTTAATGGTTGTCAGGCACCCAGGTGTCTCAGCAATGGGTGCCATATAAAAATACATAAATAACATTAAGTATAGCAAAACCCCAATTTTCTAATCAGGAATCAAAATATTATGGCCTCTTCCAGATGATTAAATGTTTATTATTAAATAAAATTATAAAGTAACACCCCCCCCCAAAAAAAAAATTCTATCATTTTTGATCATAGAGGCTCAATTTAAATGTATACCTCAAATTAAAAAACATAGTAAAAGAACAAAAAATGTGCCACTGTGGCTAAACAACAAAGTAAAAGAAGCAGTGAGAGGCAAAAAGGTATCCTTTAAAAAGTGGACGTTAAATCATAGTGAGGAAAATAGAAAGGCACATAAACTCTGGCAAATGAAGTGTAAAAATATAATTAGGAAGGCCAAAAAAGAATTTGAAGAACAGCTAGCCAAAGACTCAAAAAGTAATAGCAAAAAGTTAAGTACATCAGAAGCAGGAAGCCTGTTAAACAACCAGTGTGGGGCTACTGGATGATGGAGATGCTAAAGGAGCACTCGAGGACAATAAGGCCAGATGGTATTCACCCAAGGGTTCTGAAGGAACTCAAATGTGAAATTGCAGGACTACTAACTGTCATCTGTAACCTATCATTTAAATCAGTTTCTGTACCTAATGACTGGAGAATAGCTATGTGACGCCAATTTTTAAAAAGGGTTCCAGAGGTGATCCCGGCAATTACAAAGCAACAGAGCATAAGCTTTCGTGGGTAAGAACCTCACTTCTTCAGATGCAAGTCACTTGAGGTTCTTACCCACGAAAGCTTATGCTCCCAATACTTCTGTTAGTCTTAAAGGTGCCACAGGACCCTCTGTTGCTTTTTACAGATTCAGACTAACACGGCTACCCCTCTGATACTTGACACCGGCAATTACAGTAAGCCTGACTTCGATACTGGGCACGCTGTTTGAAACTGTTGTAAAGAACAAAATTGTCAGACACATAGATGAATATAATCTGTAGGGGAAATGTTTTTTGTAGAGGGAAATCATGCCTCACCAATCTATTAGAATTCTTTGAGGGGGTCAACAAGCATGTGGGCAAGGGGGATCCAGTGGATATAATATACTTAGATTTTCAGAAAGCCTTTGACTTAAGAACCTCAGCAAAGGCTCTTCAGCAAAGTAAGTTGTCATGGGATAAGAGGGAAAGTCCTCTCATGGATTGGTAACTGGTTAAAAGATAGGAAACAAAGGATAGGAATAAATGGTCAGTTTTCAAAATGGAAAGAGGGGTCTGTACTGGGACCAGTCCTATTCAACATATTCATAAATGATCTGGAAAAGGGGGTAAACAGTGAGGTGGCAAAATTTTCAGATGATACAAAACTACTCAAGATAGTTAAGTCCCAGGCAGACTGCGAAGAGCGACAAAAGGATCTTTCAAAACTGAGTGACTGGGCAACATAATGGAAGATGAAATTCAATGTTGATAAATGTGAAGTAATGCACATTAGAAAACATAATCCGAACTATACATATAAAAAGATGGGGTCTAAATTAGCTGTTAACACTCAAGAAAGAGATCTTGGAGTCACTGTGGATAATTATCTGAAAACATCCACTCAAAGTGCAGTGGCAGTCAAAAAAGCTAACAGAATGTTGGGAATCATTAAGAAAGGGATATATAATAAGACAGAAAATATCATATTGCCTCTATATAAATCCATGGTACGCGCACACCTTGAATACTGCATGCAGATGTGGTCGCCCCATCTAAAAAAATATATATTACATCTGGAAAAGGTACAGAGAAGGGCGACAAAAAGTGATTAAGGGTATGGAACAGCTTCTGTATGAGGAGAGATTAATAAGACTGAGACATTTCAGTTTGGAAAAGAGACGATTAAGGGGGATATGATTGAGGTCTATAAAATCATGACTGGTGTGGAGAAAGTAAATAAGGAAGTGTTATTCACTCCTTCTGATAACACAAGAACTAGGGGTCACGAAATGAAATAAGTAGGCAGCAGGTTTAAAACAAACAAAAGGAAGTATTTTTTCACACAACGCTCAGTCAACCTGTGGATCTCTTTGCCAGAGGATGTTGTGAAGGGCAAGACTATAACATAGTTCAAAAAAGAACTAGATAAGTTCATGAAGGATAGATCTATCAATGGCTATTAGCCAAGATGGGCAGGGATGGTGTCCCTAGCCTCTGTTTGCCAGAAACTGGGAATGGGTGACGGGATGGATCACTGGATGATGACTTGTTCTGATCATTCCCTCTGGGGCACTTGGCATTGGCCACTGTCAGAAGACAGGATACTGGGCTAGATGGACATTTGGTCTGACCCAGTACGGCCACTCTTATGTTCTTATGTCATCCTTATATTTTCTCTTTGCACAGTACAAGCTATCAAATCTTTAGTCCAATCATTAAATTAAAATGTGTTACATATAAATATTTAAATCTCTCAAAGTTACAATGCTATTCTTGTGTGATACCAATTTTGATTATCTTTTGATTGTTTTTAACTTACAGAAAAATATGGGCTGTGGTTAAAAAAAAAAAAAAAAGAGAAAAATGGGTCTATAACTATTATCCCATAATAGTGCTATGAACTGAATGGAAAGAATTAAGTTTTAACCCATTTTCCACCAGGAAGCACAATGAAAAGTTTGTAGGGGAGCACTCCTCACTGCTTAACAGAAGTCTTTAATTTTTTCCATTCTTGCAGGGAATGATCATTATATAATAGTTTCAGATTCTTTCCAACAGTATAGCCCCTTTGCAGTGCTGTGATGGGTAGAAGAAGGATGCCCCTGTTGTAGGAGAATTGGTGGCATAGAACCCAGCATAACTGGCTACAGACCACCCTACTCCCAACTTCCCTGTATAGGGAGGACAAGGGCTTGGTTGGAATATCTGGCACTGTCCAGCTGGCATTCTGGTCATTGTAGCAGTGTCACAGCTCTGCTGTAGTTAAGCTTAAGACCAGCTTTCTGTTTAAAGCTTGACTGTTCTGAGGGGTCTGAAATCTACAGCTTAGTTGCCTTGAAATTTGGTGTACAGCATGGGATATGACTAGTGACCCAAAGTTGGGACCATTTGATCAACAGCTTCCTGAGATACAGCCTCTGGGATCAGAGGAGGCTTCTCTTAAAGTGGACAGATTTTGGCAACCTGTTTTTGCTCACAGGTACAAATCAAACCAGGTCTTAGATCATTGCATAAGGGTCTCAAATGCTTGAGGATTACTCCAACAGAGTGCATGGCACCCACCAGCCCTTAGGGGGAAATCAAATTAAAACAACATTTGAAAGAAATTTTGCTTCTCCTGTTAGTCATGCCAAAGGCTCATGAGCTTATTTATACACCTAATGGATTATATTGAGCATGTGTGGACAGAGGAATAAACAGGATTGTTAGTCTTTAAAGTTTCACACCAGCAGTATAACCAGTAGTCCTTTGAACATGACCCATTCTGCCAGCATCAGGCCTGGTCTACACCTAAAACTTAGGTCAACCTAGCTTTATCTCTCAGGCCTGTGAAAAATTTCACACCCTGTGAGATGCAGTTAGGTCGACCTAACCCCCACTATAGATGCAGCTAGTCAACCTCGCTACCACCTCTCAAGGGTGTGTATTTACTATAGCAACAAACAAAAAAAACCACTTCCATTGCTGTAGCAAGTGTCTGTACTACAGCAGCATAGTTGCAGCTCCGCCACTGTAGTGTTTATAGTGTAGACATAACCTTGGTTCAAGTCACATCTTGTGTAGCAATATGGAAAAGATTGGGTGGCATATTGCTGAAATCTCTGAGTGAGGCTTTTTCAAATTTTATTTTGGGGGAATATAATCAAAGTATTTTTGTTTAAAAAATAAATATGCGAATGCTTGCTGGCAGGGGAGTAGAGGAATGGGGGGAATAAGGGTAAGATGAAGGTTTGGAAGTGCAAGAAGAGGTGGATAAATGGGGATGGGTAGTATGGGATGTGAGAGTGGTTGGGGGCTTTGGGGAGGTACACATGGGGGTGAGTGGCAGAAGGGCTGGGGGAAAACAGGTATAGGTGACTGTTGACCTCACATTTTCCCCTTCTGTATATGTACCAGGATCTGGGTGGTCTGAACCCCTCTCTCTACCCCTCGTGAGCTGGGATCTGGGAGTCTGCTCCCCAGTGGGCACTCTCTGCCCCCTGTGTGTGCCAGCACTGAGGCTCTGAGAGTAAATATATATATAATTTTCCTTTTAACGTCTCCGTGGACAATATTTTTTGTATGTATATTCCGCGTACCAGGACTTCTTGTGCTAATAGACTATGGGTCCTACCATCTCCTTCAGTCCAAGACTGTGACTCTTCTTTTTTAATGCCAGTACTGGAGACGGTTTATAGCTGTTCACAAGACCCAAAGGCTTGCTCACACACCTCAGACTGGCTGTCAGCACTCCTCCCTCACCCATTGAACTCCCTGCTTTTAAGCATTGGTAGTAGTGAGCAGAATCTTTTTACCTCATTCCATTGTCTGCCTTAGGGGACCAAATGGCTTCAGGGGCTTTACTTCCCAAACAGGACCATCCACTACCTTCCTTCGCTCTGTTTGTTTCCTCCTGCGTTATCATGGCAGAGCAAGCCAAAGGTTAAGAGGTCCCTATGTGAGGAGACGCCCAGAAAATACAGAGGAGAAGCTCTGCCAGACTTGGTCCCAACCCACTGTTGCTTTGCTAAGGCTCAGTGTTTTGTATGGCTTTTAGTAACCTCTCCGTTCCCTTGCAGCAGCCGAGATTCCTCTGGAGAGACCACTGCAAAATCTGTTCAGTCCTCTTTAGCTCTTGAGTCTCACCAAACCAGACCATTCACACCAATCAAGACTCTTTGGGGTAAATCTGAAAAGCTACCTGATCACTTGCTCCAGTCCACCCCTGAAGGGCGTCTGGTCCCATCCTAATCTCTTAAGTAGGTAAATGAGTCACTTGGCAAAAAATTGAATATCCTTTTTCCCCAAGAGAAAGATCTGGGCTCTTAGGGATGTTTCCTTGTTCTTTCTCTCCACCTACATTTTAGATGATGATTAGCCTGCTTAGCTGAAGTTCCCTCTGACGGCAAGCTAGGTCCTCTAAGGTAATACAAGAACATCTTCCTTATGAGTGTGACTACACCCCCACAAAAGACAAAGTAAACGCTAAAAGCCAAAAATCTCATCTCCTTCCTTCAATTCTAGCTCTTCTCCTAAAGAATTAGTTTTGGATCGCAATAACTCTGAACCAGAGAAGCAGACGTCTCGCTTTCTCTCAGCCCCATAGAGTAAATGTGCATGTGCAGGCTAAAGCAAATACATAAAATTAAATCAGAATTCACCTTTTTCCTTCTTTCCTCCGTTTAAGAAGTCGTTTGGGAAACTCCTGACAAAGGAGAAGGCTCAGTCAAAAAGTTCTTCAATTCTTCAACTTCTTGATCTTCCTTAAAGTTGATGCAGCAGTGACGTCCCTGGCAAAGATTGTGGTAACTCCTGCTAAGGGGAATTTCTTCCTAACCGCTCTTCAACAGACTGGGTGATAGAAGAAACCCTTAGAAAGAATTTTGAAACTTCTTCATTAACTCTTAAAGCCTCACTGGCAACCGTGTCAGATCCACAATTTTCAGGTGGGATATCTTAAACAGTTTCAACCCTCAGAACCATGACAAATACAATTAATAAATTCATATATCATAAGGCCAGAAGAGACTATTGTGATCATCTATTCTGACTTCCTGTATAACACAGGCCATAGAACTTCCCAAAGTACTTCCTAGAGCATATCTTTTAGAAGAATATCCACTGTTGTTTTAAAAATTGTCGGATGGAGAATCTTGGTAAATTACTCTCACCGTTAAAAATGTATGCCTTATTTCCAGTCTGAATTTTTCTAGCTTCAGCTTTCACATGCTCCCCCCACTCCACCCCGCAGAATTCCTGTGCTTTCCTGCTGAAAACAACAGGGAAGCAAAGGGAAGCCGCACCAGGGGGAGGGGATGACCATGGGTGCAGTTTTTTGGGGGGGTTGTCCCCCCAAACAAAGGCAAGGCATGGGGAGGCACACAGGTTTATGTGCCACTGGCCTCCCCACCCCCAATTTCTGCAAGCGCAGAGCTGCCCATCTGAAGGAGGCTTCCTCTCAACTCCGCTGACTCTGCAGCTCTATGCCGCCTCGGCAGCTGAACGCCGCCTCCTGGGTCCTAATGCCAATCGCGCTCTCCTTCCGTGTGCTGGGACCCTTCCTGTTTTCTGTGCAACGATGAGTGTTCATGGAGGGGCTGGGTAAGAGGTGGGGGGGGGGAAAGAGGGAAGAGAGGCTGGGGAGAAGAAGCAGTGCAGAAGGAAGGGGAGTGGAATGGCGGGGGAGGGGGATGAAGAAAGGGATAGGGGAATTGCGGGAGGAAAGCGGGAGCCCATCATGCAGCGTCCCCTCGGCAGCAACTGGGGCTCACCTGTTAAGCAGGCCCATTGAACCCTCTACACTTGGACTCCTCTGAGTCCCCCATACCCAGACCCCCACCCCACTGATCCCCAAGCAGCTGCACCTGGACCCCCACCCCATCAAGCTCCACTCCCCCAGCACCTGGACCCCCCCACGGAGCTCCCCCCACCCCCTGCTGAGCCCCAATCACCTTCACCTGGATCCCCTGCAGAGTCCCATTGCCCCTGCACCTGGAACCGCCCCAACAAGCCCTTGTGCATCCAGATCTCCCACTGAGCCACATGCACCCAGATTGCCCCACACAGAAGCCTCTCAACCCACACCTGGATCCCCCCACACTGAGCCCCTCCACACTTGGATCCTGCTGGGCTGAGCTTGCCCACCCACACCTCATGCACCGGGCGCAGAGGGGCAGGCCCAGCCTGCAGTGTGTCTGGGTCAGGTGCATCCTCACTGCCGAGTCCCTGCACCGGGGTAGGTTAGGGCTTCAGGATGATCTCCCACCTCAATGCAGTCAGTGGCCTGTGCTCCCCACTGCCATGCTGGAACCACATTTATTTATTGACAAAATTTGCAGAAATTTAAAATATTGTGTGCAGAACTTCTAATTTTTTGGCACAGAATTCTCTCAGGAGTATTTTCCATAAACCCATGTTGATTTGCATTAATTACACTGTCTTCCTTTAGTTCTTTATTAATCAGGTTCCATATCAATCGCTCCATTATCTTGTTCAGGATCGATGTCAGGCTGACAGTTCTATAATTACCTGGGTCATCCTTTTACCCTTTTTTAAAAATCAGCATAATGTTACCTTTCTTCTGATCTTTTGGGATTTTTCCAGTGTTCCAAGGCTTATTGAATGCTCCTCAGCCTGCTCTTTTAAAACTCTTGTATGCAAGACTTTAAAATGTCTAAATGACTGAATTGGCTTCTCTCTCAGCTTTCCACTACTCTTCTAATAAGAGTGATTCAGAAGATAAAAAAGGAGGTGGCAGTGGTCATGGGTCCATTGTACTCCGACCTAGTGGAAGATTGCATGGAGATTTCTGGGACATCATCTTTCCTGGAGGCCTGCTTATGCATTCCAGTCAAAACTACATGAACCTAACAGCTTGGTGTTAGTAGCAAACCCTAAACAAAATAAGAGAGTCCTCTAGAGTAGTAAAGACTCTTAGCTTCATGCAAGGTTTCCACTCTCTCTTAAGCTATGCAAGTGTTTAGACAGAATTCTGCAACTGGTGTCAAGATAGAAAGATCAGTCTTTGAAAACAAAGAGTTCAAGGTCATCTGGATTTTTTCATAGCAAAAATGTCAAACATCTGGCCTACAGGCCAGATCTGACTGCTTGATTTATTTATTTAGCAACATGGCATATTCAGAGTCTACTAAAAAAAGAACAGGAGTACTTGTGGCACCATAGAGACTAACAAATGTATTTGAGCATAAGCTTTCGTGGGCTACAGCCCACTTCATCGAAAGCTTATGCTCAAATAAATTTGTTAGTCTCTAAGGTGCCACAAGTACTCCTGTTCTTTTTGCGGATACAGACTAACACGGCTGCTACTCTGAAACCTGTCAGAGTCTACTGATTCTAAAGCATTTTGGGGTGGGGACCCAAACACCCCAAAAACCCAGTAAATCTCTAGTCCTTAGGGGTTCAAAGTTAGCCTTTTAAATGTGAGCCAAGAATAAATTGATTTCTTATCAATTTCATTCCTTCCTTAAATGCCTGGGCCACCCTAATCCTCCATAGCCAGGTATTGTGTCGCAGAAGCTTACTCAGCTGCAGATAAACCAGTTCCAATAGAGCTCAGAGCCCACTCCACATGTTTCTCTGTGTATACCATTCTGGTATACCATTCTGCTTAGGGGTGTGCATTTTTCACACTCTGAGAAGCATAGTTATGCTGGCCTAATTATCTAGTGTAGACCAGGCCTACATTGCTCCGCAGGAGCATTCTTTTGTGGGAAGGTGAATCCAAGAAGTGGTTCCAAAGTAGCGTAATGCTGCTAATTTTAGGGAAGAAGGGGAAACATGCTTTTTTCTGTTCTCCTAATCTCTCACTCACCTATTTATTTTTTTCTTCCCTCTTGCTGTGTCCCAAATGCCTCTGACTGGGGGAGAGGTCAGATCCAGAATGGCAAACTTTTTACCTAATGATTATCTTTCTGGAAATGACCCCCTCCACTCCAATCTACTCATGCTCTAATATTTAAGTGCCCTTGGGTTGCTATGCAATGATATTTCAGGTTCATTTACATAGTTAATATGGTGAAATAAGGCATTTCTGTTGAGAAGTTTATGTTCTGTTAATTAGGATTTAGTAATTGCACACAGTTCTGGAAGTACTCAACTGGAGTGAGGACTTAAAGGGTGTAAGCAACCTCAAGTGCCTCATGGAAGGTCTGAACTGTTTCCAGTATTTGCAGGAAGAGAGCCACTGTTTAAATATATCTGACAGGGGTAGAGGCCAGTCTCAGAAAGGAAATAATCAAATAGCAAATTTTCCATTGTTGGCTGCTTTATTAAAAGACATTATCATATGAGCTTCTTCTGGGTCTTGTTGAATGCAATTCGCAAATCCCAATAATATCCCATTTTGTGTCTGTTCTTAGTCTTTTAAGACCTCCAACATACCACTAATCTGCTTTTGACATGAGGAATATAAAGTAAATATTTGTACAATGGATACAAAACCTGTTTAGAGAACACTTCTGAAAGATTTATTTTAAAATTATTTTAACTGATTTCATTGTGCATAGTTAGGCTTAAAGGATTATATATTTTTATCAGTACATGTCGGCAAATGTCGATTTCACCCTAGGCATGCAAATATTTTCCTCAATAACAATAAAAATTTACAGATAAGCAAAGTTAGAAAAATGCTGCTTGAGAATTTACTAGAGTTTGATTTAAGAATATTTTACTTCGTCAATATCACATGTTAAAATATACAATTTGTTTTTTTATTACTATAAAGTTTTATCTTTTTGAATATTAGCATCTACTAAAATTAAATAAGTATTGTCCAACCACCCTATAATTTCCCCCAATTGCAAAAATTTTAATAGATTAAAATAAAAAAAGCTTAAAAATTAACATCAATATTATCCCTCAAAATTGTTTTTTAAAAACATTAACTTCTGCCAAGCCTATGCAGAGTATATGGTACACAGATATGAACTTGACTGGTCAAGACCATGGCATTTAGAAGAAATAAGGCTAAAACCTTGATTGATAGGGTGTCTAATGAATGTGCTGACAGATATTTCTTGTTTTTTGTCTTACTGTGTTTCATCTTAAACTGATCTGTGAGTTTTTTCATGACAAAGTTATTACATACTTTAATGCACCATGCTAAAGTAGCAGATAGAGCCCTTCTTTCCACCAGTAAGCTAAGACCAATTTTCCTGCTATTGGAGAACATTTTTTTATTAATAAGAATGAACAGGGTCTAATTAAGGGCGTAGACACGAAAGTCAATTAATATGTGCTGATGTCTGGAGGACCCACTACAAATGACTCAATTTTGTGCTCTACAGTAAGTGAACAAAGGCTATTTGGGAAAAGAAAGATTAAATGTTCTCCATTTATTGACAAGTGTGCTATAGTTCAATTTACAGTTTGATTTTTGGATTATACTGATAAATGTTCTATAGCAGGTTTTCTAAAGGCACTAGTGCCTTATTAATAGAACTCATAGCTACACTCTGCCACTACTAAATCCTTTCTAAGAGGAAGATAGTACCATTTTTGTGTGTGTGGATGAGAAATGAGTGATTCAGTTAATTTTTGCTATAGGTGTCTTCCTGTGAATGTATATAAGTAAACTAAAAAAGACTTTTGAGGAAAACTAAAATCTGTGTTTTCATGACACTAATTGATTTTTCCTTTTTATTTTGCAGCAACGCTCCTCTTGCTTTTTCCTCCAAAGTATGTTATATTAAGTTTCGTGAAGCATCGAGTGTTGGTGTGGCCCAGCATCTAACTAACACCGTTTTTATTGATAGAGCTCTGATAGTCGTACCCTGTGCAGAAGGTTGGTATTTCAGACATTCTTCTGTAATGTTGGTCTTTGTCCTGTATGTTAATTGCCTTTAGCTTTCCCAGAAACTGGCAAGTAACTGATGCTCTTCTTTTTATTTTCCCCCTCATCTTTTTGTAAGCAAAATTTTAGATTCGAAAAAGGTAAAAAGAATAAACTGTTAGAAGAAGAAGAAGTAAAATATGTTGGCTACACTTTTAAACATCTTTTGTATACATTTAGCTGTAACTATGCATAAGCAAAATTAATAAATTAATTTAAATTAGTAGTTTTATTCTGGTTTTCCATACTTGTATATGGAAATACTTGAAAAAACTTTATGAAATAAGACTGCTATCCTCCAGTCTGATCCACATGAGCAGACCCTTATGCCTATCCAGAGACTTCATTCACATCAGTGTGCTCCTGTAAAGGTGAGGGAGTCTCCCTGCACAGATCAGATTGCAGTTCAGGGCCTAACTGTGCTTCGGTTTATTGTTGTTTTAAAAAAGTTTAGTAATCCTTTTAGTATACCTCTTAAATTATAGCATCAATTAAGCTGCAACTTCATTTGGGACCGGATTTGTAAAGGCATATATAGGAATTGCTGCACTCAGCATTGCAATACCTAACTAGTTTAGAAATCAGTCTCCTTTTCTAGTGAAATTTAGGCACTATGGAGCCTAAATCCTTCAGAAAATGAGACTGAGACTTCTAAATGAGTTAAACATTGTAGTGCTGAGTGCAGCAATGCCTATATGCATTTTTAAATCTGAACCTTAAGCTAGTTTTTAGATAAATTATTTAATCAAATCTTTAAATAAAACTTCCGAACTGGACTGTTGTCAGGAATTCCAGTTCTAATGGAAGTACAGACATGACTAAGTATTTTGTCAATTTGGGTTTCTCCAATAGAAATATTTTCAATGTTTATGGTTCCATTTACTACTTGAATATAAAATGTTTGAGTTACTAGTTAAGCGCTTTGCAAATTGTGGTCTTGATACTGCAATCTGATGCACATAGACAGATCCCTGCACATATGCAGAGCCCCATTGACTTCATTGGGATGCCATGTGACATTTAGGCCAGGTCTACACTTAAAATTTAGATCAACATAGCTACATTGCTCAGAGGTTTGAAAAATCCACACTCCTAACCACCATAGCTATGCTGACCTAACCCACTCTGACGATGCAGTTAGGTTCCATCAATCTAGCGACTGCTACTCAGGGAGGTGGATTACCTACAGTGACAGGTAAAACCCATTCCATCGCTGTAGGAAGTGTCTACATTATGGCACTACAGCAGCGTAGGTATAGTGCCATAGCTATGCTGCTTTAGTGACTGTAGTATAGGCAAGCCCTAAGTGTCTGTCCACATAGATCAGATTGTAGGATCTGGGCCATAAGTCCATAGAAATCACTTTCTTAAACCAGTGGAATTCAGCCATCTTTAGGTGTACATACCAGCTGTCTTACCTTGCACAGGAAATCAGAGTGAGCTAATGGTAATCTGCAAAGCTAATACATCTATAGAATGCCACCACTAACCAAATAATCAGTTAGTTAATAAGTCTTAATTGATCTTTAAAAAAAAATACTGTTTGGTTCCACAAAGTCTATTTTTGGCTTCTTTGGGTTTGTTAGCAGTACCCCCCAGAAAGCCTTATTTTGGCACAGCAAACATACCAAGAGTTGTTGCTTGAGTTCTATGCTACAGCAGGGGTGGGCAAACTTTTTGGCCTGAGGGCCACATCAGGGTTCCAAAACTGTATGGAGGACTGGGTAGGGAAGGCTGTGCCTCCCCAAACAGCCTGGCCCTGCCCCTTCCCATATAATCCAAATCACTTCCTGCCCCTGACTGCCCCTGTCAGGACCCCGACCCATCTAACCCCCCCGCTCCTTGTCCCCTGACTGCCACCATTCCCCCACCCACCCACCCCGGGACCCCTCGCCCCTAACTGCCCTCCTGGGACCCCACCCCCTATCAACCCCCCCTGCTCCCTGACTGCCCCAACCCCTGTCCACACCCCCGCCCCCTGACAGGTCCCCCGGGGACTCCCACGCCTATCCAACTGCCCCCTGTCTCCTGACTGCCCCCCGGGACCCTCTGCCCCTTATCCAACCTCCCCGCTCCCTTATCATGCTGCTCAGAGTACCAGGACTGGCAGCTGCGCCACCCGGCCGGAGCCAGCCACCGCCCTGCCCAGCAGGAGCTTGCAGCCCCACTGCCCAGAGCGCTGGTGGCACTGCGAGCTGAGGCTGTGGGGAAGGGGGGAACAGCAGGGGAGGGGCCGGGGGCTAGCCTCCCCAGCCGGGAGCTCAAGGGCCAGGCAGGACGGTCACGCAGGCCGATGTGGCCCACGGGCCGTAATTTGCCCATCTCTGGCCTACAGAATGATCCGTACTGGGATGTCTGTAGCAAACTCAGCAGAGCAAGCAGACTTTCATGGATCCTTGAAAGTATTTTTTTAAAGGTTATTTAAATCTTATTTATGTGCTACTACACCCACAACCATGTTAATTTGCGCATACAGCACATATTTCTGAGCTTCACGGAGTATAGGTTTTGATTTTTTACATTTACCTTCAATACAGGGATGGTCTAGACAGTATTTGGTCCTGCCATGAGGGCAGGGGACTGGACTCAATGACCTCTCGAGGTCCCTTCCAGTCCTAGAGTCTATGAATCTATAAGTCAGGGAGAAAAGAATAATACTGTATCCAATTGAAACTGCAAAAGGAATCCAGGTAGGCAGAAGATATCTGATGAGCGTTGATACACTTGAAAAGGTCCCACAAGATCATTCATGAGGATGATCGGGAACAATTTTAGTTTTTATGTCTCATCTAGAAAACTCAAACACTGGTTCAGTACTGCCAGAGAGGGAAGATTGCTTCCTAATGAATCAACACCACTCTTGGGTTTTCCTTGTGATGGGGTCTCAGTCTGAGGTGGCATGGCAGCAGGCAGGTAAAGGTGAATTTTTCTGTGTCTCTTGGTGATAGATAATAATAGAGGAAGAATACAACAGAAGTTATGAGAACATATTTTTTACCTCCCCAATCATGTTCAAGCCATTTCATAGCTGACAGAGGCAATCTGAAAGCAGGACTATTATTGTATAGCAGTTTGTTTACAAGTCACTGTGGACTCTACAGAATAATACAGAGCTTGTGTACAACTAACTGAACATGATTGGGTTGTGGGACAAACCCACTTGAAAATTTCACACCATAAATATGCTGTTTCTATGCAACTTTATTACAGAACCATTCATGTTAGTTTGTAAATACTATCTGTATTGATGATAGTTTAACTTTCCAAGGAGATGTGTGCTGATATATATGGCTCTGGAGAGCACAGTGCAATATTTGGTGATATAGCTGTAAACGTGATTGATACTATGGGCTGCTGAAGCAGTAACAGCTGTGTTCTACTGCAAAGTTTAAATTCTGCCGTTGGCCAAAAGTGCCATTTCTGAAAGGCTTGGTGTACAGAAACGAAGCTTGATGGGATGGATAGAAAAGAGAAAAGGATACAGAAAGCTTGGTTTAAAAAAAATAAACAAATTTAGAATGCCTTTCAACAGTGCAACCTCAGTAGTGTGTGAAGAGGGAACCCCTAAGCATTGAAAATAATGTTCATTTTTAACGTTCATATATGTACTTCACCATTGCTACTTTATTAACCAAAAATGATATTTTAAATGAAGTTAAATTTCATTGCACTGTCAAAATGTTACCCTTTTCTTTGTTTGTGCATCACAGGTTTTCTGGGTTTTGGTTTTGTTTTGTTTGTTTTTTAAATGTTATACCTTTAGAAAGCAAAGGTTGAAACGTAACAAAGATGTTGCCCTAACCATCATTCTAAACTTTATGTCCACATTTTCTGGTAGATGGATTTTGACTATTAATTTGGTTTTGTATGTTTTCTCTGTGTGATATGTGTGCATTATTAGATGACTAGACTGGCCAAGGCAGACCTGTTACACTTGCCTGAGTTAGGCATTGTTTGCCATGCCACTAAACCTGCCGTCAAGTGAAACCTTCATGGGGGAAATGAGATCGAAGTCTGGCCCGCTGAAGATGGACGCCCTGTCTCTGTTTTTATTTTTTATTTTGCTTTCCTTTCTTTTTTTTTTTTAATTTTGTCCCTTTTTTTGTTTTGTTTTTTGTTTTTGCTAAATCTCTTTCACTTCTACTTGTGAACTGGTTCTTCAGTTCTGTAAAAATGGTGTTTCATAAAGGGGTCATGATGTTTCATTTTAAAGTTGACTTTCTGAAGCTGTTTATGAGGGTGGTGGATGGTATATACACCAAGTGTTGAATTAGGTCAGCTAAATTCTCTGTTGTAAACTAGGGATAAACACTGCCTTAGAGATATGTTTAAGCATCTTAATTCAACTATGACAGGCAGATCAGTATTTGACGTCTGAAGACTAAAATAGTGATAAAGATATATCAGCTCTCACATGTGTGTGTTCCTCCTTGGACCATATTTTCAAAAGTATGTCTCTGAAAAAGCCAGCTGAAACTTTCTTTCTTATTACTTCTTTCTTAAGAATCTAGCTTTTCCAAACAAAGTCGTGGATCTTAATCAGTCTCTTTCCCATGATCAGAAGCACAGTTTTATTTTAAGCTGTATAACCAGCACAGCATAAGGTTTCTGTATTAATTTTTAATATGAAGAAGTTAAGATATCTATTTTGGAATGACTCTTGAGAAAATTCTGAACATTCTAGAATTTTTATTCGCTGTGGGTGAAATTCTGACTCCATTTACGTTAACAGAGGTTTAGCCGTTGACTTCAGTGGGGTTGGGATTTCATGTATTACTTTTGTTTAAGAAAAACCTTTACCACACATTAGTGTAAATGGATTCTGAGGCTTTGATGGGAGAGTATTTTGTCAGATATGTTGTCTTTTAACATTGCTATTTGTGGGAAGATGGAAACAACTTTTTGGTTTGTTTGTTTTTTTGCGGGGGGGGGGGGGAGGGGGGAAGCGTTGTTTGTTTGTTTTTTAACCTTTACACATTAGAATGGCATTTTCATTTAGATGCAACAGAAAGGGATTTTCTAAGAAATGGTTTCATCCATAAATTTGTATTTCCCAGTGATTAAACATATTAGGAAAATAATTTATTCTTCTAATCTCCAGATTAGATATGAGCATAAAGTGTCTTTGATTGAAGATACTTGTTCATCACTGAAGCTGTTTTTTTGTTTGTTTGTTTGTTTTTATAATCCATCAGTTTATAGTACAAAACACAAGGAAACTGATCCCTTCTGAACACTTGCATGAGAATGGAATCTTGTGACTATACATTATAATTTTACTGATCTCGGGCCTAATTGTCATTTACACTAAGGCCACTTTATATTGCTCTGGCAAGCCATGTCTACCCTACAGAGCCAATGCTATCATAGCTATGCTGGCATAGCTCTTCAGTGAACTTGCAGTGCACACTGATAGAAGGAGTTTTCTCCATGTGCAAGAGCACCACCTCCCTGAACAACATTCTAACGAAAGCATTTTTCTGTCAGCATAGTTGTATCTACACTGGGGCTTTTGACAGCATAGCTATGTCGCTAGGTGATGTGGATTTTTCACACTTCTGACCCATATAGCTATGCCAGTATAAATTTGAAATGTAGATCAAGCCGCTGATCCACTGAAGTGTCTTAAAATGGATGTAAAAGTAATTTACGCCCCACTTAAGAGGTCCCTCTGTAATGCTAGAACAGTGTAAAGGGGCCTTATTGCAAATGAGAATCAGATCTGTCATTTATCACTGAACACCCAAAGGTCATTAAAACTATTTTAAGGCACCGGCATAAATTGAAATAAGTCAAGAAATTGATCTATGAAGTTGAAATGATATACTTTTTAAATAAATACATATATTTGGGGAAAGCATTTCAGTTCAACTTTTAAGGCTTGACTTCACCCATCCCATAGCAATATGCATTAAGAAAAACATGTGAGCCTTAAATTTAAATGTCTTAACAGATGTCAGATTGTGCAGTAGCCTAAATGTTGTTTATATTTTTTCTGGGTTTGTATTCCTTTTTTATAAAAAAGATTAAGGGATGTAATAAAATATATATTTACTCAAGAACATAACCGGTTCCTTTGGAGCTCTTAAATTGATTTTTAATGCTAAATAATCTGATCAGTTTTTTACTAGAGTTCCGTTGGGGGGGTGGGGGAAAAAGGAAAACAGGTTGTTGTGGGTTTTTTTGGTGGAAAATTTCTGAAATTTCTAAACTGTTTCCATTTTTCAGGGTTCTAAATTGATTCATTTTTTGGGACAGTTTCCACAGGATTTTAGTGTGTGAAATTTTTGTTTAATATTTTTGAGCATGAGTTTGATTTTAAAAAATCAATGAAAATATTGAAGAAACATCTGCAGAACCCAGATGTTGATAATTTTTCATGAAAAGATCTTCTTTGAGAAAAAGCCACTTTTCTTTTCGTTTCTTTTCTTTTCTTTTCTTTTCTTTTCTTTTCTTTTCTTTTCTTTTCTTTTTAAGTAAAACTATGGAAAAACTTTGACCAGATCTACTTAATTTTTTTTAACATAGGTGAGAAATCAAAAGTATTAGGGAAATTTCAATAAAAATTTCAATTTAAAATGCATGTTATCCACCTGGCAGACTGCTATAATAGTTTACCTTATGCGGTCATGAGTCAGCAAGTTACTTTAGCATGTACCTAATTGTAAATGTATGAATAGTCCCATTGACTTCAGTGGCATTGTTCTTATGCTTGAAGTCTAGGCACATGCTTAAGTACCTTTCTGAACTGATGACCCTCATTCAACTAAATATTTATGCATGTTCTAAATTCAATCCCTATTCAGCAAAGCACTTAAGCATGTTAAGCATCTACTTAAAGTTAAGCATATGTTTAAGTGCTTGCAGAATAGGGATAGATTTAAGTGCATGCTTAAATTAGGCATGTGCATTATGGGGACTACGTTAGAATGCAGCATTACTACTAGCTTCCTGTAGGTGGATCCACCCATGTAAAGTCCCATTGACTTTGTGGGATTTTATATAGGTGCCAAGTGTAAAGACGGGAGGATATCTCTGCAGGATTAGGGCCTCATTGCTCTGTAATATCGACCTTCATGGCTAGTTCATGTTTCAACAGCAATTTAAAAACATAAATTATGTTTTCCCTAAAATCAGCTGTGTAAATGTATGCCTAATTTGTATGCACAGTTACTGTGGTTATGTAGGTAAATATCTGTTCAGCTGCATAACTGACAATTTGTGCAAGCAAATACCTGCTTTTTCATGAGCAGTCATGCAAATCAGGCATTATAACTTCACATGCTATCGCATGTCTAATTTTAAAACAAGGCTTGTAAAGCGCTATATTCATGCTAAATACAATTTTGGCTTTAGATCAGATATGTTTTTAAAAAGTTATGGAAGAAGTTACTTTGAAGGTAATTTTCAGACACTAATAATTTGATTTTATTTTTCTCTTTAAGATAGCAATGTGGGTTGGTCTGTTGTACATTATGGACCAAAGTTTCACAGAATGTATCTTAAAGTTAAATAGCTGTGTGTTTGATTAACAGGGGTGCAACATAAATTTTAGATGAAATTGTGTTTTTTATTTCTTTCATTCAACATCTATTCACATTAAAATTGAGTTTATTTACATTTATTTTCTTTTGGACAGAGCAACTCAAATACATTCTAGAGCTGCAAATTGTGGTGCATATTTTCAAAACATTCTTTTAGTCAAATAACTCCCGTGGGCTTTAATGGGAATTGCACTGCCAAAACTTTTCATAGTGCTTTGAAAATTTACCCCATATTTTACTTTAAAATCAGGAGTCCTTTTGTATGTATTCATTATAAACTCCTGAAGTTAGAGATCTGTAATGAAAATGTATGTGCAAATTGAAGTACTACCAGAAGAGTACTGTTATAGTACTTATAAAGTTCATTATTGTAGAAAGCCATTAACACCTCTAAATTGCATGAGGTAATGTATGAGGGCTGTTTTATGGTTACTTTGGCAATTTGGTGCAGATTATGAAGTCCTTAATTATTTAGTGTGATTAGGAATTCTCTGACAGTTTTTCAGTTCACTGTTTAGATTTTGTGGTGATTTAATTCCCTTAAATTGGAAATCAGTATTTGCATTTAGCAAATTGTTTAAATATTATAGAGTTTAATATTCTGAAGATTTCTTAGCCCAGCATTTTTGTTATAACTATACATATAACCATCATTCATTTTATTCAGATGAGAAATTATTTTAATAAACTATTGGCATGACAACGGGGGAGTTTGTTAGTCACAGTTGCAATATATATGAAAGTGTAGTGCATTTAGAAGGGAAACGTAATTTAGCAACCATCTCAGTAAATTTACAATTAGATGACAAGAGACTTAAGTCTTGTAGTCCCAGTTACATTGAGACAACCTAGAAAGAGAAACGGTGCAGGTCTTTTTTTTCCCTCCTATTGACTCTACCTGCAGTACAGAGTTTGTATGGGGTCATTGGTAATTTTTATATTTATTTATTTATCAAAAGCAGGTAGCAGCCGTAAAAGAAAAGGGACAGATTTCAATTAGCACATACTTTTTTTTTTTTTTTTTTTTTTTTTTTAACTAATTTGGTTATTTGCCATTTCTGGGGATTAAACTTTAAAAAATGTTCTTCTTTTCTGTATCTGATGTTCTGTGTGCTATTAGTGATGCAGCCTACACGAACGGTTGTCATGTGTAACACAACTTTCGATCACCGCGAAAACACCGCCCTGGGAAAGCGTCCATGCTTGATATCGTTTGGTTCATGAACATTAAGTTTCCAGTACAGGTGACCCATAGCTCAAAGTGTTAAATAATTGTCTACATTATTCAGTTTTTAAAATAATAATCCATTAATGAGATTGCTAGTCTTTGAAGTTTTGCTCACTTTTGTTTTTCCTAGTAGAGCAGGGTAAAAGGAAAAACTTAAGTTCTTATTTGTTTTTTGTAAGGATCTGGTAGATAGATTCATTTTTCTTTACTATTGTTTTTAAGTGCAAGGGTAAATAGTAAAATCATAAAAAGAATAACATTAGTTTGGTGTTCAAACTCTCTCTAACACTTCCATTTGCTTCTCCAGGTAAAATCCCAGATGAAGCCAAAGCCCTCTCTTTATTGGCTCCTGCTCCTACTATGACAAGCCTGATGCCTGGTGCAGGGTTGCTTCCTATACCCACACCAACTCCTCTGACTACTGTAAGTAAAATTAATCTCTTTGACTTGGAGTTAATAAATTGTTGTTTCTTCTAGCTCCCTCCTTCAGCCCAACCAAGAATTCTCCCCTTCTGGGTTGAGAGAAAAGGAATAGCCCGGTTCCATGACATCACATCCTACCTACTAAGTTGGAATAGCCCAGTCCCATGACATCACACCCTACTTAGTAAGTCAGTGAAGACACTAAATCCCTCTGTCTTGATTTTTCTCAAGAGGTCAGGCTAGAGTATGGCCAGCACATTCACTCTGTTTTTCTTTATTTCCAAATTCCTATTCTGCAAAGTACTGGACTAGATTCTGTCTTTGATTACATCCATCTTAGTTGAATGGGTATAGACAGGAGTAAAATCTGACCCAATGCGTATACTACCAACCATTCCCCTTCCCCAAATAATAATAAAGTTTAAAATACTAGAATTAAACATATTCAGTCCTTTGGAAGGCTAGAATGCCACATTAGGATGCTCAAGCACACTCCCTCCAGTGACTGGGGCTGTTGCATGTTTGCCTCAAAATGCTATCACTGCAAAAAGAACGGAGGCTTTTATATTCTCTAGCTTCTACTTATTGCATATTCAACTTCCCTTCTGTTTCTGCTAACCCTTTCTGGCAGCAACAGGCTACCATCCCCCTTCCCTCTCCACCAGGAACGGAGGAATAAGCAGACCTTCCTTCAACAAAACTGCGCTTAATGAGTCTTCCCTCTGTTCCCCTGTCATCAGCCCCACGTTATTTGAGGAAATGGGGCCTTGAGCTACTGACCTTGCTGCAGCTCTGCATTCACCAGAACCGTTATTGGTACCATCCTAGATTTCTGCATTGTGCATTTGACAGCACCACTACAGACACTGGCAACAACAGTGTGCCCTTGAATGGCTCCTCACCAAACTCTGTTACTGGCATCATTAACAACACCTTCAACTTCTTGGTTTGATATTGATCAAACCTCTAGAAGAAATGAACATTCTAAGGTCTCTTCCTCATATACAAAATGGCATAAGAAAAGCAGGCTTGGCTAAGGGCTCAGGCAATAGTTTCAGAAACATTGGAAAGGACTCTTTTCTTCCTTCTGGTAAGCATTATTCCTTTTTAGAATATGATGATTTCTGCCCTATTAGTCCTTGTAGACAATGTGAATATTCATAAAGAAGCAGTAGTCATCAAGCCACTAGTTAGACACACATGATAGATTCCTACTGACCTTCTGCAAACTAATATGCACAGAATGACACCGGCTCACCCTAGTAGTTGTATAAGGGACACTGTAGTATTTTAAAAATTTTCCTTCTAAAATGAAAAGACAAAATTCCTGCAAAATGATCAATAGTTCAATCCTTTTGTAATTTCCTGTAAACAGTACCCATCCTCATTTACATGCCAGGGAAATTCATTAGTCAAAAATGTTGTTACTGACACTTTAATGCCTTGTGCCCATAAATGCCCCTGCTCCAGCCATAAATAATCCACTGTTTGGATTTTGAACCAGATTAATCTAATCACCTAGCAGAAATTACCCCTGTTTATTATAAGTCATCTTCCAGAAGTTAACTACTCAGTTTATCTGCGCTCTAGGACTTTAGCCAAGAGAAAATATTCAACCTTCAGCATTTTAAATATTTTTTTAGAATCTCTGCCCAATTCTACTCTCAGAATTTTCTGTTATTAAAGTACACCTCTACCCCGATATAACGCTGTCCTCGGGAGCCAAAAACTCTTACCGCGTTATAGGTGAAACCGCGTTATATCGAACTTGCTTTGATCTGCCGGAGTCCGCAGGCCCGCGCCCCCCCCCATCCCCCCCCCCTCCTCCCCCCCCCCCCCCCCCGGAGCACTGCTTTACCGCCTTATATTCGAATTTGTGTTATATCGGGTCGCTTTATATCGGGGTAGAGGTGTAATTCAGGAAGAATTTAAAAGACGCATTGAGCAGTACTCTGTTGCAGCCTAAAATAAATTCAGGTACTAATTTTTATAGCACTGAGAATGATAGAATAGGCCTAGTGCTTAGACTGATCAGGAGTTATGACATTTCTTATAAATACTTCTTCAGTAACAAGGAACTTGCTTTGTTCTTTGTGAAGAAGATAATGCTTAGACTTGGACTCAACTGGTCAACTGATTTTACTAACCACATAATGTTATGGCATCTGTCATGAGAGATCACTTCCATATTTTGGAAAGTGAAGGCATTATTCCACTTTGATGCTGCAGAAAATGACTGACTATTTTTTGTAAGGAAAATAATTTATAATTTAATTTATAGTTGAAGATAGTGAGATGGTAAAGAAATTTTGTCCAGAGGATATTGGCTTGCATAACCTGTTGTATGCCTTTTCCACTTCTCTTATTCAATTAAAAGCTTATCTAACCTTTCCTTTGGGTAGATGGATGTAGTTTGTTTAGAAAACATGCAGATTAGGAAAATAATCACACCTATCAAAACCAGGAAACTTCTAACCCCTTGCTTCAGGCTTTGCGGATTCCAACTTGATTCAGCATCTTCCCTTGTCATTCAGTCTAAGTAAGGCAAATATTTCTCAGTCAGAGATTTTTTTCCCCCCAGTTTACAAATTCTTATAAAGGCCAAGTAGGCAACCATCTGTGAAATCTTTGTTTCAGTCATTCTGTTGCATGTTAATAAGGGACATAAGGTGAAAAAATGAGGTATCACATTTTGTGGTGGATTGCAACTCTCTTCAAAGACATCTAATGTTTCTGTCACTGGGAAATAGCCTTCTCCAGTACATAGTGAGTTCCTGGTGACAAGGATGTAATGTGTTGCACTAGGTCACGATTTTGTAGTATGATGAGTGCCCTCTTCTGGTGCAGGGGCGCTTGGCTTCCCTCCAGAACCAATTGGAGTTGAGGGTGATCAGCACTTTGCAGGATCAGGCACTTAGAGCAGGGGTAGTCAATTATTTTTTGTCAGGGTCCAAATTTCTTGGTCAAGGTATAGTCAAGGTCCAGACTCCAGAGAAAAATAATAACAATAATGATAAAAATAAGTAAATAAAAAGATTTTGGAGTGTGTTCAAAAGCATCTGGCAGTCTGGATTTGGCTACCCCTGCCTTAGAGCCATTTGGCATATTAATTACGGTAATTGGTTTGGATCCACTTTAATTCCCCTATAGGTGGATGGATGTAAATGTGGATGTTTTAACATATTTTAAGAAAATTTCTCATCAACACCAATGTGGTGGTTGTGTTATTTCAGTTTTAAAGATTTGTTTTTAATAGTGTCAATGCATGTTTGGGAAACCAGATTTGCTGTAAATAGCGCTCAGGTATTTTCAGACGCATGTACAAGGGAAGACCATTACTCTTAGCATTTTTATCTCTGGTAGTTTACAGACTAAAATTAAAAGGGTTTCCAGTCCCCAAAAGTGTATTTATTTTTCCATTGCATGTTCAGATTAGATCAAAAGATAATGTTTGTACTTCACAGTTCAAGAGACACAGACCAGGCTTTCATCTCGGGGCCAAAAGACCAAACACATCGAGACACTTGATAATAGCCTTTAATAGGCCGAGAGACTACTTACACGTGATCTGAGCTCCTTGCAACCACAAAAGAGTGACCTTTTAAATGCCAGATAAAGGACTGACAGTTGTGCTTGTGTAAAGCATTTGACAATATTTGATGTTTGTTTAGAAAAATCCTAGTTCTGTATTCTTTATGGATTCTCCAGAAGGTAAAAGGAGTGAATACAAGCCAAAGTGAGCTGCTGTTCGCCAATGAATACATTCTGGCAGAAGAGGAAAGAGGGTGAAATTTGGTGCCAGTGACCTAAAACTGGAGAATCATTAAATTTAAACTAACGCTCATGATTTCCATTCTGGAATTAGGAAAATAGTGATTTATACATGATCTTAGAAAATACCTCATCCCTGCATTTTGAAAAAGGAGCAGATCTTAACTACTTGTGTTTGTAACTTCAGTTATCAACTAGTATTTCTGTGTTACTTAAAAAGAAACACAGAAGTTTATACCGTATAAAGATTTGGAAATAATTCTAGAAGTCTGAACCAGAGATTGACATACATTTTTTCTTATCTCTGGTTCAGGAGCAGTAGTTGGGAAATCATAAGAACATTCTTTGTACTCCAACAATAGATATTTAGTTCTGGCAGCTCAGAATACAGAAGATTTTAAAAGTCACATTATTCTGATTACTATCTCACTTATTCCTCTTCAGGAGTTGTGGCATGATTTTTGCAGCTGATATCTTGAAGAGCTGCTAGAAATAAGACTAAATGCTTTATAATAGGAAATTCTCAACTTTTTCATGGCATACATTACATCTTAATGGAGAGTGTGCCTGGTGTAGACCAACTCCTCCCATCTCTCCAGTCATAATCCTATATACAATTGTGCAGCATGCTTACATGGAATGCTAGTATTAGGAAAGTCTTAGGTACTTTAATTGCTTTTTTTTTTTTTAAAGCAATTAGTGTTTTGTCTGTTTTGGAAAAAAGTATCTCCTGCTCTTTGTTTCATTTCTTTCTGTCATCTGTCCTGTTTCCCACTCTTTCCCCCAGTCAGCTACATGTATTTCTCTTTTGCTTGATCATCATCTCTCCCTACTTGTGCTTTGCTGCTGCCTGTTCCTCTTTGTTACGGGCATAATCTGTTTGGCCTTTTGGTTCATTTCTCTGCTCCCCTGCAGGCTTGTCCTCCATTTCCAGAGGTACGCTGCCTGGTGGTCCTCCTCCCCACCTGCCTGTTTTCTTTGTTCCCTGAACATTTTTCACCTGGTGAAGGGCTCCCTGCACCTCTCGTGCTAGTGCATGGCAGTTCCATTCCCTGAGATCAATTACTCTTTACTTTCCTCCTCCTCTTTTTCTTATGTTGCAGTAACCCCTGGTGGATGTAGCTAGACTGGCACGTCTTTGTTTTTAGACACCTGAACTCATGTAGAAGCAATTGGAAATAAGGAGGAAATGGTACCATGTTACTTACCACCTCTCTGTTGCCTACCAGCTAGTGCTTTACAGTCCACAGAATTGCTGCATAATGCTGTTTGAATGCTAGAATTCCAGGTTTTCCACCAACATAAGGAATATGAAAATCTAGCAATTGTCAAGATACTTGTTAAAATCACTTTGGAATTCAATTGTGTGTATGTATGTAACGAAAAGCGTGATAGTTAATTGAATTGTTGGATTTTTAAAACCTAATCTGTCTCAATCTACCAGGGATAGAAACAACTGCTATATACTATCTATGGAATTCTATTTTCCACTGGTACACGGTGTTCATTTACCCCTCTGATGTTGCACAAGATCTATCACTGATCCCCAAGACTAATGCTGCTTCTGTAGTTCTGGACCAGGACTGAATAAGAAATATTTAGACCTCAGCCAGTTTAGGTCCTCTTCTGAGCTTTCACGTTAGCAGTGGGTCCAAGCTAGAAAAGCTTTAGGCTGAGATTTCAAAGCCATGTAGGGGATTTGGATGCTCATTTTCCTTTAAAATTAAGGAGAACTGTGTGTCTAATTATTCCCATTGGGCTCTCCATGGCCCTGTAAACATTGCAGCCAAAGCATTAATCATAAGAAACTCCTTTGTTGAGCAATATTAGTCTTTCCTCCTCCAATTTGTCAATTTTTATATTAATCTAGGGAAAAAACTCAAATCTAAGCACGTGTTTCACAAAAGAAAATGTAATCTGGTCTCTTTCTCTACAATTTAAGACTTGGGAGGGAATTATGTCATTCTTGACAGCATAGCTATGGAATTCTTGTTTATTGTCTCATGCTAGGAAGGTGCAATAGACACAAAGTAGAAAGTTGCCTTTTCCCTAGATGCTAATTCTATGTTTATTAATATCATGGGCATAAATGTTCATGTTTTATATTCTACAGGGGAATTCTGCCATTATCTTTCTGTTTGATTATGCTATAGCATCACTAGCCAAAAAGCTCAAATAAGATGGTGACTGTGGCCGAATTTTGGAACATTTAATATATGAGAGGTTCAATTTGGGGGATAGAATTTTTGTAAGGTGAGGGTTTAACTGTAAAAATATTGTCTCTGTACTTAATTTGTATTTTGTTTATTACTCAGATGTACTTGGGATAAAAGCCTTGCTGGGACACACAATCTCCCATTTGTTTATAAATCATGTTCTGTTTTTTTAGCTTAGTGTTTCACTTGGCACTTTGGGAGCTATACCAGCAGCAGCACTGGACCCTAATATTACAGCACTTGGAGAAATACCACAGCCACCAATTATGGGAAATGTGGATCCTTCCAAAATTGATGAAATTAGGAGAACAGTCTACGTTGGAAATCTGAATTCTCAGGTATTGTCCTTTTTGTCAAATTTGAAATGTTAAATGTAGTTTTTAGCCCACGTCATTGTGATTTATAATCTTAAACAGTTTTGAAAAGACCCATATGTGCATAATGAGTTTGTTCCACATGGTAAAAATAGAAGATAATAGAAGATAATTCAGACAAATAAAAGAAGATGCTTTTGTGGTTATTAGTTGTGTTGTGAATGCTGCTTGGGAAATGGCGTGGGGTGAGAGGGAGAAGACAGCCTGTAGAATTCACTGCTGCAAAGAAACAAATACTACAGATTTTAATGGTTTTATCACTGTGTATTCTGAAATAATGATGATCTGCATCAGAATAAATAAACTGATCACTTCAGGGATTATGAAGGAATTAGTGTCATCCCACCATCCATGTGCAGCATTGCTCTGTAGGGTAGGTGCACTGTGGGGAAGGAATTTACCTTTTTCTCAAGTATGAATAATTGGCCATCACAGGAGGCTCGTCTTGGTGGACTTGTATAATCTAGTATGAAAAGTCCTCTGTATCCATAACAGGGAAATGAAGTCCTCTTCCTTAAATGGCCAATTATTTATCAGAGGGTTATTTAAATATGAAAATGCCACTCAGTCAAGAGTAAATGTGGCTTTTGTTTTGTTTGCCTAACAATATACCTAAGTAGAAAGTCACTACTGTGATGGGTTCCATTCTAAAACCCTGGATGGGTGAATAGATAGAAACAACATTTTTTAAAAAATATTAAAAATATTATTTTGATGCACTTTCAATCAGTATATGTAACGCAAATGAAATTAATCAATTTGAAGTATAAATAAATTGCTTTTTAATTGATGATTTCAAATGAACTACCCTGAAAAAAGCAGATCTGTATGGAAATACGTTAATTATTCACAGGTATGATGAGTTCAGGGCTTGCAATGATCCTTTCCTTCATTTCTACAGGCAGTTGGAGGGGGAGGATAAGCATTTTCACCTTTCCTTTCCTTGATTATTTTAATTTGTTGGATTAACATACCTCTGTTAACATCTTTCTTTTTTCTTTTTTTTTTCAATAATGTATAATTTCCAAACATCACCCTTTCAAAATATCTTTGTATTAGTGGCACCATTTTAAATAGAAGCAGACTTTTTAGATGTGTGGAGAAATAAAATGTGATCCTCCCTTTTCTAAATTGGCTAGTTTCCAAATAACTTGTATGGAGGAAGGAAAGAAATGTAAAAGTTTTGGTTCACGTTGCCTTTGACTAATGAAATCTTTTTTCTAATCTCTGAAGTTCTTAGGTTACCTGGTATGTTGGATAAGTGTTTTTCATTACATATTTTACTTCACCTGAGCTTTTTGACTTTTTCTAGACTACAACAGCAGATCAGCTGCTTGAATTTTTTAAACAAGTTGGAGAAGTGAAGTTTGTGCGAATGGCAGGTGATGAGACCCAACCAACACGGTTTGCTTTTGTGGAATTCGCAGACCAAAATTCTGTACCTCGTGCTCTTGCCTTTAATGGAGTTATGTTTGGAGACAGGCCACTGAAGTAAGAAATTAAACAGAAAATATCCAAATGAATTCTGAACGAAAGATTTCTCAGTATCTTTATAAATGTGTCTGTAATTATGCCTCTCATTTGTGGAGGTCTGCCATACAAAGCAGTTTGCAAGGCCTGTATTAGCAGGGTACTGCTTTCTGTAGCCTTTGATACCTGTTGTTTTACACTTTCAAGAGTGAAATGTGACTTCCCCTGGATACGGGTAGAACAGAGCAGCCTATATTAATATTTAATCTCTGAGGGTGAAATCCATCACCTTGTAGATAATCCGCGCTAAACTCTAATTAAGCCCTAAATATGGTGCTTATGTGGTGAATAGGTTTCAGGATATAAATTTCACCTTTAATAATAATTTAAAAAAAAAGTTAAATTTCTTGTATTGTTTGAAAGTATGCTTGTATGCCACACAAATATGGGCATCACCATGTGTATTAGTGCATTTATTCAAGGTAAAAAAGGTTTTAGGCAATAAAAACCAGGTACTACGTGTAAATACTTGGATTGTATTGGTGATTATAAGGAAAAAATCTATAGACACGCTAATTTTGGATAGGGTGCAGTGTATATTTATCTTGTTTTTTTTTTTTTTTAATCAAGTTTAAAACAAAGTGTGCACGAGCATAAATTTAAAGCTAGGTTTGTTCCTTACTTTAGAATAAATCACTCCAATAATGCAATAGTGAAACCTCCTGAAATGACTCCACAAGCTGCTGCCAAGGAACTGGAAGAAGTGATGAAGAGAGTAAGGGAAGCCCAGTCTTTCATATCGGCAGCTATTGAGCCAGGTAAATCCATTATGTTCACTAGTTAGGAGGAAACAAGTATATCTCAAACAGTGTATCTTGACATGCATTTATAGAGCATTTTCAGACAGAGAAAAGGACTCCCCCAAGATGAGCAGTATTTGTCTTTGGTAAAAGTTGAATAATCTAAATTATTTTCTTATGTGACAAGCCAGTGGATTCCAGGTTTCTTTTCAAATTTGTTTTGACATATTTTGTTTTCAAAGAATTGTTCAATGAATGCTATCAATAGCTTAAAACTGTGAAGTCAATACTATTATAATACCTAATAATGCTTAATGCTAGTGCTTTTTTATATTCAAAGTGCTTTACAGACATTACATTTTTCACTCTATCAATTCTTTGTTGTCCTCTGCTTGTCATTAAAGAATATGAATTGGTTTATCTTTTTTAAAAAACTTGTAATTAAGATAACAATGAAGATTTTTCATAGACCTTTGAGATGTTTCATTATCATTAACAAACCTAGATGCTGCATAATTATCTGCCTTGTACAAAACTGGAAGACACAACACTCTAAAATTTCCTAGTTATTTCTTTAATGCTTTAATACTACTCATAGTATCATCAGATGGGACCTGATTCACTGCCCATCAAAGTCAATGGAAAACTTTCCATTTACTACAGGGTTTTTGGATCATACCTTTACTTACTTCTCCAGAGGGTTGTGAGGATTAAGTAGTTAATATTTATACAGTGCTTTAAGTGCTGAGTGTCATTTAACTTTTTGTGCACGTTTTCAAAATTACTACTCTCTGAATTTTGTCTATTCTCAGAAGTTAATTTTTTTCAGAAAAAGTAATTTATATAATTGAATAAGCCAAGAAGAGAACATGTTGTAAACTTGTGCATTGTGGCAGCAACATAAATCCCATTCCTTACTCAGCTAGCTGTTTATAATTATCTGGTTTATGTGTACTGCTGCAGGATGGCTGCACTCAACGAGTATATGCAATGACTTTCTTGGATGTTTCTGAAGGATTTTTGCAAAGAAGGAAGATGTGCAGAGAGTAGGCCCATTGCACTATATGTGGTACATTCCACTTGTGCCAGATTGTTAACTGGGATCTTTAAATGTTCTGAGCTTACACTGCAAAGTGGTTTTTTCCTCTCAGAGTCTGGAAAGAGCAGTGAAAGAAAAGGCGGTCGATCTCGTTCCCATTCTCGTTCAGAGTCCAGATCTAGTTCAAAATCCCGATCTAGAAGGAAAAGATCACACTCAAAACGCAGGTGAGAATACTTTCCATTTTACACTAAGAGATTACACTGTGTTTCTTGATGGCAGTAGCTTTTGAGATTGTCTTTGAATTCTGCTGGGAGAGATTTATTGAACTACCTGATACTGTTGACTGGACCAAAATAAGAACGTTCTGTGTTTGGACAGATTTTCATTCCCCAAAACCAGATAATCATCATGGAAAAGCTATTTTTGGACAGTGTTGAAAAGATACAGGACTGATTTAGAGCAGACGAAGATAAAATGCTCACATTTTAGTAGTTTGATTTTTTTGTTAAATTTTGAAAGGTCTGGATTTCAGAATGTGATACAATTAATTGCTTTGCTGGTGGACAATGTAGTCAGATTTTTTTTTTTTCTATTGATGGCCTGGATTGTTCGATGGTTTGGTAGCTTTTACTGATATGATACTCCTAGCATCCCAAAATTATAAATGTTACTTAACGGACTCAGTCTGAAAATGCTTCTGACACAAAACCCCCGCACCAATTCTGGCTAAATTTTTTCATACTTAATCCCCGCTATTTTGGTCTGAGAATTTGTTTTGATTTTCAATGTTTAAAATTTGGCTAGGTTCTAAATTCCAAGTTATCTAAAAGTGGAAGAAAACTTGTCTGTATACTCTTAAAAAATTACCTGCAAACTTTTTTTTACCCATAAATGAGACAAGGGTAAACTCTTGTTATCTCGATTTTGGAAATGTCTCCTGAAATCAGAATTCCTGTTCTCTGAAACTTAGAAATATCCCCATAGCCATTTGGATAATCAAAGTTATGTACCCACTACCTCAGATAGCAAAAGAGTGAGAGAAATTTAGCATAGAAGTGAATGTAAAGTAACTTTTTTTTTTTTAAAGTTGTTTCCTCAGTATTGCATCTGCAGTTGTGTTATGCCCCTGAATGTATTGTCCTGTCACGTGGCAACTACCAGAACTCCATGGTGGGCAATGAGGTGACCCATAGGGACTCACCACATCCATATACTACCAAAGAGAAGCGATTTGTCAACCGCTGAAGGGTTGGCTTTAGTTTTATGGCTTGTTCCAGTAGGTGTAACCAGAGATTGTGTTCTATGATGTTAGAAGATGGAAGAATTATTTTTTTACAATCAGTTACTTGCTGAATGCCTATTTGGGACAGTCAGCACATAACTAGACAGCTTTTTCTCTTTAGGAAAGCTTTACATGTCACACACTACAATTTTCAGATTCTTTTGTCTATGGATAACTCAGAACTGACTATGCTTTAAGAGCCAAATTCTCACTTGCCTATTTCAAAATTAGATACAGGTAAATAAATGTCTGAATCCAATGCTTTGCATAGTAGCATGATGGATTTATTTTGAAGTCAGTTCTGGGGACTTATTGAACTAAAGATCATTCTGATCCTGGCAGAGAGTCAACAGCATTTTCAGAATAAACCTCCCTCAGTCATACCCTGTTTCTTGGTGGCTTGTCATCCCCGAGTTACTTTCATCTCAAATTCATCAATCACAGAGGCCTTATTCTAAGTGAGCTGGAATTAGTTGACAGTCTATTCCACATTAATATGTGAAGCACAGCTGTAGGCAAAACAACCCTAACCTTTCCCCTGGTATACCCTCTTTTGAGTATGCATCTTGAATTGCAGAACACAGGGAGTGCTGGCATTTTGTGCAACTTTTTGTTCCTCAGGATTTAGACAGTAATAAACATGAGTGCTTCCTGTCAACCTCCACTTTCCTTGGTAAGTTTAGATGGGGCAAGGCAACTTAAAATTGGTCCCTAAAATATCAAACTCAGGAGAACTGATCTGGAATTGTTTGATGAAACTTCTTTTTTTGTCAGATAATGCTGATTTGTCAAATCCTAAACTGTTCATGGGAAAGGTGTTGATGAATTTTTTGTTTTGAAATTTTTTTGAAAGAAAGGCTTGAAATTTTGACATTTTCTAAACAAAAGTTCCTTTTTGGGGGTTGACACAACATTTAATTTTTAAATTGAAGTTAATTTATAGGTTTAAAAAAAAGGAAAAGCGAAAGTTTGAAATTGAAACAAAGCATTTTAAAATTCATTAAATGAATTTGTCTGATCCAATCCTTCTTCTCCCGTAACCTCCCAGATTTTTGGTTTGTTAACATTTTCAAGATTTTCATCCTGATTTGGGACAGGAAACTTTCAAAATCTTGAAAATTCTTGTGGGACAAAAACAAACAAACATTTCCTGCCCAGCTCTAGTACAAAGTTTTCTGAGCGGGGTGTACTTTTTTTCAGAGTTAAAAGAAAAAAGGTTCAAATCAGTAAATTATAATTTATTGAAAATAATGTGGAGAATATCACAGCATGTCATTTTCTACACCAATCTGAGTGAATACTGAGTATGTGTATACAGAAATAAGTCAAGCATGTTTCTACTTAAGTGTCTGCACATTGGAATAAATCTATTTGCATTTATTTCTATGATTTGGCATTCAATAAATGCATACACTATATTGGAATGTCATATATACAGACTAAGAGAGAATATATGATGATATGGTATAAAGGATTTATTAGCATGGATTTGAGATGGCCATGTTATACCCAAGTGCAAAGCCACAGATAGGTTGGGCAGATAATCCAAAATTAGGACTATTAAAACTTTATATCACACCATCATATGTTTTGGATCTGCCATCTTTTACAGAAAAACCACTTGAGAGGTTTCAGAGAGTTTTTAAAAGTATGTTAGTACTAAGGCTGGAAAGCCAAGCTAGATTAAATCTGTAAAGCCAAATTGCTTTAATTACCATGAGCCAACTGAACAGGACTTGGAGGGAGGGGAAAATGTAATTAATTTTTAGAGGATTGTAAAAATTAAGTGCTGTGTCCATCAGTATGTGTATACTGCACTTTTTTCTAGCCTTGATGGTGCCAGATGTAGAACCTTGAATTTGTTATTGGTCCAGAGTGAATATTGCCTATCCTGTATCTCATACTGGGATAACTTTGGAGGGAAAGGAAAGGGTGCAGATTTAAAAAAGAAAAAGGGAGAGGGGGAACCCACTCTGAGATTTGAAGTGTTCAGTAGTCCCAGAATATGGTGAAGGTGGAGAAAGTATACAAAGGTTGGGAACGTCGAACACAAGAGAAGAAAAGAATGATAGAAGAAGAGGAGGGAAGGAAGAAGACAAAATAACATAGGAAAAGAAAGAGAATGGAGCGGAAAAAAGATAAATATTTACCCAACATAGAAAAGTCATATTGAAAAAGACAAAAGATAAGAATCATGGTGGTAGAAAGGGAAAAATAAAGTTAAGGAAGTTTATAAAAGAAAAGAACAAATGCAAGGGAGAAAAAATTCTACCTAATAGATACTGTTCATGCAAAATGATACAGTTGTGTTAAAAGGGATGGGAGTGTGAAATGGGTGGGGATAGAAATTCACCTAGAATCAATCCTACCTGGCTGTCTCTTCTCTCTACTGATCTTTATGTTGAATAACATTCTTCCTATTGTATTTCTGCACCCCTTTTTTTTTTCTATGATTATACCTATGCAGACTGAGACCAGTACTGGAAAACTATGTTCTGATCTCTCTATTTAAAAAAAAAAAAATTGACAAATTGGAAATGCTTTGGAAAAGAGCTAGGAAAATGGTTTGAGGTCTGGAAAACCTGCATTGCATTGGGAGACTTTAAAAGCTCAATCTAGTTCGCTTATTCAAGAGAAGGTTACGAGGCGATTGATCATGGTACCTTTAATTGGAACTACCTACTTAAGGATATAGTGGATTCTCGATTGCTTGATGTGTTTTAAATCAAGATTGGATATTTTTTCTAAAAGATATGCCCTAACTGAACCAGAAGTTAGGAACTTTGATGCAAGAATTGCTAGATGAAATTTTGTGGCCTGTGTTACATAGGAGGTTGATTCTTTCTGGGTGTAGAAAATGCAAAAATTAAGATTGCCTGTCCACACATTGAATGATTGAAGAAATGCAAGAGAAAACATTAATACAATGTTACATTTAATAATTTAAACACACAGGAATAGGGTGATCCAAAATATTGTAACTAAGCCATATTGTGTATACATACAAAGGTATAGATTTAACAGCAGTATATTGTAAAATTAAATTGTTTATCTTACAGTAAAATTCAAATAGCACAATCATACATAATTACTCCTTTGGTAAAAATATGTTAACTGAGCAGGCGTAGTTTCTATATTGCATGCCAGCAACATGGACTGATTAATACAAAATTAAATTTGCACTAAACTTCACACCCTCGTTGGGATGATAATATGATGCATTAATATTGTACAGTACATTCAAGGAGGTTCACTTGCTGTATGATTCATAACTCTGCTTTTCCTGACATTTCTCTGTGTTAATTCTTTGCTATGACATTGCAGTAACAGAGTTTTTTAAATGGTATATTGTTTTGAAAGAGGTGGGACAGCCTGATCAAATTTTAAATTTGGAGAACTGTGAAAAAGTTCACTGTGGGCTAGGCATAATAATTAGATGAAATACCATGTATTTAATTTCCATGGTTTATGTATTTTTTTCAGTTGTTTCTTTTCTGAAGTCTCAAGGTTAAATGTAGTATTTATTCTCTGATGTTGTTTGCTGCAGGAGTAGATCACACAATAGATCACTCTCTAGTCAGAAGGATAGGCGTAGATCCAAAAGTCCTCCCAAAAAACGTTCCAAGTCTAAGGAAAGGCAGAAGTCAAGAAGTCGTTCTCGTTCCCGGTGAGCTTTCTTTGCTTACAGTTGGTGTTATTCTCTAGTTCATAGCTTCTGAACTTAGAAAATTTAGACTGCAGGTGAAAAATGAAATCTCTAAGTTCATCTCTAAGCTATTCTGTCTTGAATTTTCAAATTATTTCTATTTTATACCTACCTTTGTGATATCAGTTTCATGGCTGTAGAAATGTGAAGATTTCCATGGTGTTTGAAATAATGTTTATTTCCCCAAGAAGAAAACTATGCAAAATAAATACTATGGTTAAAATTTTCAAACTGGGGTCCCTAAACTTTAGGTACTGAGCTTCCTCAACTTCCACTGAAGTCAGTGGTCACTACAGTTGTTCAGCATCATTGAAAAAAAAGATAGTTTTTAGTTAAATGCCAGACCTTAGGCAACCAAGTTTGGAAATTTTGCTCTACATGACAAATTCAACTGTGATGTAAGTGGGCACAAACTATCACTCCAAAGTTGTTGCACTGGCTTAGACTAGGGTTGAATTTGGGCGCAAATCAGCAAGTATTCACAAAACAGACATCCACCGTGTGTGTGTGTGTGTGTGTGTGTGTTAGCTCTGCCAATTTTCTAGTTATTTCGGGGTGGTTGTTTTCCCTCCTATAAATAAAACTATACATCTTTGTGTTATGAAATATTTACTTGTTACCAGCCTAATCCAAATCCAGTTATTCATGATCAGTCCCCTTGACTATCTGGCTTGGCCAACTACAGGATTCCATTAAGCTAATTCTTCATCTTATTGAACAATAGCATAATTCTCATACACAGGCAATCCATCACTCTGGGATGGACTATTGAATATCCACATCAACAGGTACTCATTAACGCAGCTTACTGGATAGAAGTTTTGGCGCCAAAATGGTCTTTAGTGTCCTGCCTCCATCTGGCACAAGCATCTCTATATACTCTATCTCAGGGGTTCCCAAACTGTGGGTTGGGACCCCAAAGTGGGTCAAGACCCCATTTTAATGGGGTCGCCAAGGCTGGTGTTGGCCTTGGGCCCCAGCAAGTCTGAAGCCCAAGCCCCAATGCCCAGGACCCAAGTCCCAGCGCCCTGGGCTAAGGTTACATGCTCCCCCCCCCCCCCCCCCCGCCCAGGGCAGAAGCCCTTGGGCTTCAGCTTCCCCCCTTCCCCCCTCCCCCCCCACCTGGGGCAGTGGGGCTTGGGTAGGCTCAGTCTTCGGTCCCTCCCCTGGGGTTGTGTAGTAATTTTTGTCGTCAGAAGGAGGGTCACGATGCAATGAAGTTTGAGAACCGCTGCTCTACCTTAGGGGGGCTTCAGACTTGCTTTTGTAGGTAATTTGGCCTCTTCTCTCCCCATGACACACACTCCTCCTCCAGCATGTCAGAGAGCAACGCACCTCAATGGTGGAATTGGTTGGGCCTGATCCATCAATGACTAGCTCCTTCTGGCCACTGGGTATTAGCACTCCCCTGCTCCTGACCTGTTCAGCCTTTCTGGATGGTATGTCCCATTGGTGGGAGCAGTGGTCTTCCCAGGCTCCTCTTAAAAGGTGTCCCCACCAGAGCCTTTGGCCACTGGATCTTGATCATCTGAAGGCCTACGTGGAAAGAACTTTGACCAAACACTGGTTCTGGTGGAGAAAGGTAGGGATCGTGGGGACATGGCTGGACTTTGTCTGAAGGGAGCCCTAGCTACACTTATGAGCCTCCTAGAGTAAGTCCCATACTGGTGGCCAAAGCAGCTTAATCTTTCTCAACCAGTCTAGCTATCCTGGGCTTTGCAAACCTATTACTGGCTCCTCTTATTGTGATCTCTTCTGGCATTTATCCTCACAGAGTTCTTACTTATCCCGAAATTTCAGTGTATTTGTTTTGAGATATTTATGCAATCACATAAGCTTTTCACTGGGTCTCTTTTTGGAGGGATCATCCCAAATGAGCCCCACAGCCAAGAGAAACCTTCAGATTTCATCTGACTCGTAAACAAAAACCACCAAAACAAAACCAACCAATACTGCAAGATGGAACAATTGCTTCCAAAAGCTCAGTGGCTAAAAGATTGGAACATTTTCTGAAAAGTGATTCTGATGCCTCTTCAGCAACCTCTGCTCTCAGATGACTACTCCTCACCAGAGACCTTCTGATTCAGAGATCATTTTGTTGTCAAGACATCGACAAGTTCTAGCTTGTAGAAGAACTTGAGAGGATGAATCTGTGGGAACTTGGATACTCCAAGCAAATACTGGATGTATTCCTCCAATCCAGGAAGAATTGTATGTGTCAGGCCTACTAATGTGTCTAACTTGTCTTCAGAAAGCCTTGGCTCATATTCAATAACTCAAAATTAGTCTTCTTCTTTGATAGATTAAGTAAAGGTCTGAACCTCAGCCTCTTATATATCCATATGGCTGCATTATGAGCCCTCTCAGCTGGGAAAGGAGAGTTTGTGTTCAGACTTTCATATTTGCAGGTTCACCAAGGCAGTAGCAAAATTTCATTCTCCAATCAAAGCTTTTGTGGCCAGCTGGAAGCTGAATTTTTTTGGTTGAACTAAAAGAGCTGCCCTTGGAACCAGTGGGTGCTTCCTCATTTTCTTTTCTTTCTATCTTGGTTCTGTCCCAATTCTTCTTCTTCTTCTTCTTCTAGGGAAGTTAAATGTCTGTCAATCCATTAAATATTAGTTGGACAGAACAAACTTGTTCAGGAAAAAGATCGTTTTGGCAAAACCAAAGGCCTCATAGCTCCAAAAGTAACCATCTCCAGCTGCAAAAGAAACCATCTGCTGGTGGCTACAAGTAATAGATGTCTTATACAAAAGATGGTAAAATCCTTCCATCTATTATAAGATGCAATTCTACAAAATCTGTATCCACTTCTCATGCATATTGAAATTGTTTGTTACAAAGAAATGTGCAAAGCAGCACCCTGGGCATCTGTCCACTCTCTCACAAAATATTGCAATGTGGATATCCCATTTTCCTCAGGTACAGCATTTAGTCATCAGGTTCTACAGTCTGCCATCCTTCCGTGAGCCATATGTTTCTGTTTTCTTCCTCCCTTTCTGTGTTTTGGGTAGCTTGCCAACTCCTAATAGCTTACTCCAGACTGATGAATTGCCTCTATATGAGAATAAGACAATGTTGCCTTTGCCTGTAAATTTGCCTTTTTATAACAGGGAATCCATCGGTCTGTATATTTTTCCCTCCTTTGTTAATATGTACGTTAACTTCCCTTGTTTAAAGTCCAATAACAATTATCCTGGATTTGTGGCACAGTTCAGGATATATATGTATGTATATGTATATATGTATGTATATATATGGTGGAGCAGTTTAGGACTAAAACTTATAATTTGAGCTTCTTTTGTGAGTTCCTGAGGATGTGATTATCCTATAGCAGAGGTTCTCACAACAAAATTTTTGGTGACCTCAGAGTGTAGCCACCAACTCTTGCTGCTGGTAGCCCTTACAATTTTTTCTAAATACTTAATTAACTTGAGGGGGGAGGAATTAAATATACACATATATACATCCAAATCATTGTACTTTATTTGTGTAGGGTTTCTTTTTTGCAGACTCAATAAAAATAATGTACAGTTGTCTCTATTCTTTACTGGACCTAACCACAAATAGAAACACTGTCCTATAGTCCATTTTAGGGTGATGGATTCCCTGTTATGAGAAGTATCGGAGGGGCAGCCATGTTAGTCTGTATCCACAAAAACAGCGAGGAGTCCGGTGGCACCTTAAAGACTAACAGATTTATTTGGGCATAAGCTTTCATGGGTAAAAAACCCCACTTCTTCAGATGCATGGCTTATCCCCAATCTGCTAGTCTTTAAGCTGCCACTGGACTCCTCATTGTTATGAGAAGAAATATTTAAAAGCCAAGTTTAAAAAAATCTGATTTCCCACAAAATGCTGGAAAGTCTACTTCAGCAATCAGGTTCCTACAAATGTCCATAGGCTGTATACTGCACTTATTCATAGTCTGTTCCTAAGCTATAATGTCATCAGTCTAAAGATTAATTGTTTTTTCTTTCTTTTTTATACCTCTGCCTTCAGCTGCTGCAGGGGGAAAAAAAGCTAGATTGTTAGGAATGAGGTGGGTGGGAAATTTACATTTTGCATAGTTGTGATTATTTTTGAAGGCGAGAATTATGAGTTTTGTTGAGCGTTTATTAGTAGAGTAAAGGAGTGAATTCAGCTTTTTATTAGGGTCATTTCAATGATGAATGAATGTTTCTTTTTCATAGGGACAAGAAAAAAGACAAAGAAAACAAAGAAAAGGTCAAGGAAAAAGAAAAGGTCAAAGGGAAGGACAAGGACCGAGACAGGGAGAAGGAGAGAGACCGAGATAAAGAAAAAGAGAGGGAGCGGGACAGAGACAAAGAGAGAAACAGGGACAAGGATAGGGAGAGAGATAAAGAAAAAGACAGGGACAAGGACCGAGAGAGGGACAGAGACAAAGAAAAGGAGAGGAACAAAGACCGGGAGAGGGTCAAGGATAGGGAGAAGGACAGGGACAAAGAGAAGGATAGGGAGAAGGACAGGGACAAGGAGAAGGAGGTAGTCCGGGACAAGAAGGAAACTGACCTGGAGAAAGGGGGGGACAGGGACAAGGAAAAGGATCGGGAGAAAGAGGGGGAAAGGGAGAAGGTTAAGGAGAAGGACAGGGAGAAAGACAGAGAGAAGAAGGAGGGTGACAAGGAGAAGGACAAAGACAAGGAAGGGGACAAAGAGAAGGAACGGGAAAGAGAAAAAGAGCGGTCCAAAGAGAGCGATGATAAAAAGAAGAAAGAGAAGAGATCCAGAACACCTCCCAGAAGCTACAGTTCTCTAAGAAGATCTCGTAGTTCCAGCAGGTTTGATTCTGTTTGATAATTTTGCTGTGCTATTTCTTAACCTGTCAGTACAATGAGATAACACAAAACCTGAATATTCTGCATCAGTATTGCAATGTCATTTATTAATAAGATAGAATTTAATTTTCTGTGATATTGTTCTCTCTAACTTGATTCTGGGGAGGAAACCTTGAAGCTTTGTTTCTGTTCAGAAATTATTACATGTTTTATTTCAACTCCAGGGAAAGCAACATTTATTGCATTTAGCTTTATGACATAAATAATCAGCAGGAAGTTTGGTTTTTTTATGTCACATATGAGATTAACATAGAACAGGACTGACAAAAGTTGGTTTCAGATTTCGCCTCCAACTCTGGTCCTTCAGATAATTGTGCAGTATCCTCTCTCAGCGTGATAGTTAGCTCTTTTTTGAGGTGGTTGCCTGCTTCGAGACACACTCTTGAGATGCACCTATATTGTACACTGGGTTACTTTAGAAAGCTTTGTCTGTGAGGCAGCGTGCATGCTCCCTTGTCTCACCAACCATTTGGGCTCCAGGTTATATAGTTCCTCAGTTACTTCTAGCCACTAGAGCCTTATTGAGTTGTTCCCTACATGCTAAAAACAGCCAAGAGACGGCAGAGGAATATTAGCTATTTATCTTGTTCTACTTAGCTTTTATTGTAGTTTAGTAAAGTTAGTGTGAATTTGCATTGTGCAGTTTAATCCTGGTTTGGTTTTTTTGTATTTGTGCCAAGGGGATCTTCTTTTGGAACTGAGGGCCAATACATCTGGCTTCAATGGTGCCCTTTGCGTAAAGCCAAGGTGTACATGGCAGACTCACTGACACAATGCCTCCTATACTTTAGTGAAACTTGCCTATCTGTGAGGTTCTCTCTAGTGCCACTTTCACCTGAAGAGTTCAGAGGGATTGATAGTCCAATTTCTGGTAATTTCTGATAGGCTAGCTCAGAAGGACTCTCCATCCACATCAGAAGCAGGCCCTTCTTTTTTTGATGGAAGGCCAAGTTGAATATGGATTCCAAAGTGCAAAAAGAGACCAGTCAGTTCATGGACTAAGAAGAGTCAAAAAGGGGAAAAAATGTCACTCTTCTTCTGAATTCTGTAAATTGGACGCACTGAAAGAGGCCATCAGTATTGAGATATTTCTGTGTGCGGAAAAAAAACCGAAACGCATCCTCCTCTGTCTCAGTACTTGAAAGGTTCTGGTGATGCTGAGGATGCTGCTGGTTTGAGGCAAATCTCAGAGCCTTCCCCATACTCCTCTGTTCAAATAAGCAGGGAACCAATTATGAATGTGCAGAAATTCCTCTTTAGAATAGTTCTGTGGACTGCCATCTCGGAGGGAGACTGAGGATCATTGTGGGAGTTCTCATTTCCATGAGGATGTCCCACTTGCTCCCTTGTTTCTGTCAAATTTGGCTGTGGGAATAATGGTGTAGACTACTGCATCAGGATCCAGACTGGGCTTCACTTGACCCTTTTCACTCAGTGAAGGATCCGTTTCAGACTATCACCTAATCTTCTTGTTCTTTGCACTGTCGTGTTAAGACCTACTATTCAGGATGGCCACTAAGGACCTGAGAGTAAGGAGATAAGAGCCTGTGTAAACAGGAAATAAAGACAGTTTTGTATTCAGGGTATCAGAAATGAGATCAAATAAAGACCCAACAAATCCTTAGAATCCAAGAATGTCAAAGAATTAGTCCTTAAAAGTCAGAATAAATCCCTGATACAAGACTGAAGGTTTAGGCAGGCTACCCTATCTTTTATAGGTCTATTTATTTGTGTTTTGTGGTGCTTAATGAAAAGTTTGGATAAAGGTTTTATCACCCTTCCGTTTTCAGAAAGAGGGAATATAGTGTTAGTTTCCATAGTGTTGGCATAGCTCTGTAGTGAAGATGCAGCCTACCCCAACATAAGGAGTTTTTCTGTCAGCAGAGGAATGGCATTAGCTACGTCAACTGAAGTGTTATTCTGTCAACCTAGCTGCATCTGCACTGAGGGTTATGTTGGCATATCTACTTTGATCCCCCTTACCGATGTAGCTATGATTCTATAACTTTCAAGTGTAGACCAAGCCTTTGTGTAGAATCATAGAAATGTAGGGCTGGAAGGGACCTTGAGAGATTATTTTATCCACCCCCCTGTGCTGTGGCATGAATACATACGCCTCGACTATCCCTGACAGTTGTTTGTCTAATCTGTTCTTTAAAACTTTCAATGATGGGGATTCTACAAACTTGCTTGGAAGCCTATTTCAGGGCTTAACTAGCATTATAGTTAGAAAGTTTTTCCTAATATCTAACCTAAATCTCCCTTGCTGGCGATTAAAGCCAATTGTTCTTTATGTCCACTGAGGGTAGGGCAAGATGTAATCAAACACCGTCCTTTTTATAACAGCCCTTAATGTACTTGAAGATTATCAGGTCCTCCCCTCAGTCATTTTTCTTCCCCAAGATAAACATTTCCATGTTTTTAATCTTTCTTCATAGGTCATGTTTTCTAAACCTTTTATCATTTTTGTTGCTGACTTCTGGATCTTTCATATTTTCCGCATCTTCCTTGAAGTTTGGTGCCCAAACCTGGACATGCCATTCTAGCTGAGCCCTCACCAGTGCTGAATAGAGCAGGAAAATTACCTCTCGTGTGTTATGTATCATCCTGTCAATACTCTCCAGAATGATATTAGCCTTTTTTGCAGTTGCATCACATTTTTGGCTCATGTTCAGTTTGTGATCCATGATACCCCCCAATCCTTTTCTGTAGTGCTACTGCTTAGCCAGTTATTCCAATGTTGTATTTGTACACTTGATTTTTTCCTTCCTAAGTGTAATACTTGTCTTTATTGAGTTTCATCTTGTTAAATTGGAGAACTGATCTAAAATCATCATTTTGAATTCTAACCCTGTCCTCCAAAGTGCTTGCAAGCCTTCCCAGCTTGATGTCATCCACAAATTTTACATGTATACTGTTTACTCCAAGTCACTAATGAAAATATTGAGTAGCACTGGATCTAGGACAGACCCCTGTGAGACCCCACTAGATACATATTCCCACTTTGACAGCATGTCATTGATAACTTTCATGAGTATGGGCTTTCAACCAATTATGCATGCACCTTATAGTAATTTCATCTAGACTGCATTCTGTAGTTGGCCTATGAGAATGCCATGCAGGACTGTGCCAAAAGACTTACTAAAATCAAGATTTATCACGTATACAGCTTCCCCTCTATCCAGTAGGTCAGTAACCCTAAAGAATGTAATTAATTATATTGGTTTGGCATGATTTGTTCTTGACAAATCTATGTTGGCTCTTCCTTATCGCTGTATTATCCCCTAGGTCAGGGGTGGGCAAACTATGGCCTGCGGGCCAGATCCGGCCCACCAGCCATTTTAATCCGGCCCTCGAGCTCCCACTAGGGAGGGGGGTCTGGGGCTTGCCCTGGTCCGATGCTCCAGCCGGGGAGCAGGGTCGGGGGCCACTCCACGCGGCTCCTGGAAGCAGCAGCATGGCCCCCCTCTGGCTCCTATGCATAGGCGCAGCCAGGGGGCTCCGCTCTGCATGCTGCTCCCGCCCAAGTGCCGCCCCCGCAGCTCCCATTGGCCAGGAACTGCAGCCAGTGGGCGCTGCAGGGGCTGTGCCTGTGGACGGCGCAGTGTTCAGAGCCTCCTGGCCACACCTCCACATAGGAGCCGGAGAAGGGACATGACGCTGCTTCCGGGAGCCACTTGAGGTAAGCATCGCCCAGAGCCTGCACCCCTGAGCCTCTCCCCACGCCCCAACCCCCTCCAAACCCCTGGATCCCAGCCCAGAGCACCCTCCTGCACCCCAAACCCCTCATCCTCAGCCCCACCCCAGAGCCCGCACCCCTGCCCCAGCCCTGATCCCCCTCCCACCCTCCAAACCCCTCAGTCCCAGCCTGGAGCACCCTCCTGCACCCCAAACTTCTCATCCCCAGCTCTCCACCCTGGAGCCCGCACCCCCAACAAAGCCCTCACCCGCTCCTGCATCCCAACCTCAATTATGTGACCATTCATGGCCCGCCATACAATTCTATTCCCAGATGTGGCCCTCAGGCCAAAAAGTTTGCCCACCCCTGCCCTAGGTGCTTACCAATTGATTGTTTAATAATTTGTTCCTGTATCTTTCTAGCTATGGAAGTTAGGCTGACTGGTCTATAATTCCCCAGGTCCTCTTTGTTCCTCTCTTAAAAAATAGGTACTATGTTTGCCCTTTTCCTGCCCTCTGGAACCTCATTTCCATGAGTCTCAAAAATAGTTGCTAATGGTTTTGAGACTGCTAGTTCCTTAAAAGTACCATAGAGTGAATTTCATCATACCCTGCCAATTTGAATACATCTAATTATCTAAATATTATTTAATCTATTCTTTCTGTATTTTGCTGTGGGTTCCTTCCCCTTTGTTGTTAACATTAATTGTGTTAAGTATTTTATTACAGTTAACTTTTTTAGTGAAGACTAAAGCAAAATAGGCATTTAACACATCAGCCTTCTTGATGTCATCCATGTGCTCTCTTTCCCTAAGTAGTAGACCTACACTTTCCTTTGTCTTGCTATTGCGCCTAATGTATTTATAGAACCTCTTATGTCCCTTGCTAGGTGTAATGCATTTTGTATCTTAGGGTTTGTCTTCACTACACAGCTTTTAGCAACACGGCCGTTGAAGGACATAAATCCACACCGTGTAGAGGTCAAGCATAGGAATTTATTACACACAGCGCTGGCGGAGTGTCACCTGGCTTATTAGGCTCAGAGACACTGTCAATCAATTGATTACAATGGAATATATAGATTTTCCATGGGCGGGGGAAAGTGACGGGGTAGGCAGTTCCACACCCCGGGATAGGTTTTGCAGCAAGACAAGTTAGCACAGTAGCCAATGGTTAAAAAGGTTACATAATGTCTCCGCCCATGGTCTCAAGTTAGCAAGTTAACATTTAATTAATACTTTGATAAAATGTTATTAGTATAAAATATATATGTTGAATTCTGATTTGCGGTCCATAGGAATGGAGCAACTCCTTTGATTGTCCAACAGGTACATTCCTAGGGGTTAAAGCAAAGAAACAGTGAAAGCATATGGCAATAGAGATCGTCTCCTTTATGTCTTAAGGCAGGGCATTGGTCCCTGGGAAGGGAGGTGGAAGGATGCCATATCATTATAGTGACATGTGCCAATTTTTCATAAACTCAAGGTTGGATCTGTGGGAAGACTGTTTTCCCTTCAGGAGAAACACAATAGGAACAGGGATCCTTTGTTCAATTTGAAACATTGGCTGAAACATAATTATTCAGTTATTGCTTCAACATCTGGCATTTCTACTGATCAAGCATATCTTAGCAAAGGCAATGTTGTCTTGTTTATTCTGCCTTTCTCTTAGCTAATCACTATTTGCAAGGCCTCTGGTCTCCAGACCAAACTCTGGACTTTGGGTCTGGAAAAGAGCTGGCACAATCCATATACCAGATTGTTATATAAAATGCACATGGATTTTAACCCTTCAGCCGTGTCGCTAAAAGTCGGGCAGTGTAAACCTGTTTTGTCAGCACTTCTGCTGACAAAATACTTCCACCCCGTACACGCGGAGTTCATGTTGTCGAAACGAGAGCGCTCCTGCTGACAATGAGCCATTTACACTGCCACTTGCCGTGGCAAAACTTTTGTCTTTTGGGGGCTTTTTTAAGCACCTGTGAATGACAAAAGTTTTGTCGTTCAATTGGCAGTGTAGACAAAGCCTTAGCCTTATTGATTTTGTCCTACAGTCTTGTGGTATTCTTTTGTACTCTTTCTTAGCAATTTGTCCTTGTTTCCTCTTTTTGTAGGCTTCCTTTTTGATTTTAAGGTAATTAAAGAGCGCCTGATGGAGCTATATTGGCTTCTTACTATTCTTTCAATCTTTCCTTTGTATAAGGATAGTTTTCTGTTGTGCCTTTAATATTGTCTCTTTGAGAAACTCCCAGCTCTCCTGAACTCTTTTTGTCCTGCTTGGTCAAATTTCTGAAATAAACCATGACACAATTTTCTGTTCTGAAAAATGCCAACAGGAAGGGGGCATCCATTTTGATATCACTTCTACTCTAGTTTAATATTAAACTGTCTTTAGATCTAGTTAACTTACTTTTGTTTTATGCCTGGTTCATTGTACGTGCAGTCAGAGGGAGTTATGAGAACTCAGCAACACCCTGGATTAGATCCTAGAATAGCAAACTTTGGTAACTAGTAAAAAAAACCCTACCAAACTCCTATTTAAATAAAATGTTAAGAATCTGACTTAATCTGAATTTCCTATGTTTGTTGGATTTTGTTGGGCTTCAACCTTCCCATACAACTATTGTATCCTATTTTTTTTACACAGCATTGTTTAACGATAGCATGTCATCCTTTGAGAAGTAATAATAATAGAAATGTTTTAATCTATATTAAAATGTTCCCTGTCATGATTTACAACAAATACCTCTGGGACTGATACTGTGTGGAACTGGGTCCTCTGATTCTGATCCCACAAAGCATTTCAGCTCGTACTCAAGTTTAAATACATTAGTCTATTGAAGTGGGACTACTCACATGCTTAAAATCTGTGCACATACCTAAGTGCTTTCTTTGATCAGGGCCATAGGAATCATATTTTACAATTGAGCTTCAGATCACTGTAAGGCATGCAGCTCCATACAAGGTAAATTGTAGTGGTTTCATCAGCTCCTGTAGAGGAAATTTAGATCTCCAAACTCAAGACAAGACGGTTAAAAAGCTTTCTTTCATTTCCCCTTTAAAATGTATGTATTTGTAATTCTTAAGGTATGTGTTCTAGTAATAGTTTATCTTTCATTACTCATCAATTCAGCTGATAATTTAAAGATTCATGTTTAATAATGATAATTCTTGGCTCTTATGTTGAAGGAGGAACATTTCTTATATTGCAAACTCTTCAGAGTAGGGACCATAGGTGACCCTGGCCTCGCTGAGGTCAATAGCTTCTAGTACAATGAGGTCCTCATCCTTGGCTTTACTGTAATGACAATAGGTAATAATAAATTTAACTCTTATCAGGTTCCCATTATCACCTGATAGAGGTGTTTGGGCTGAGAAGGTAAATTTATTCCCTTCCAAAATGTGATATAGCAGAAATCTGAAGAAGCATAATCTCCCTCTGCTACTTCCCTCTGCCATTCCTCCTCTCACAAAACTCACTTACACAAAGCTTTAAATTTCTTGACTTGTGTAATGTATGTACAATCAGTGAGGCATACACTTAGCAGTGGCCAACATGTTGCAGGACATTAACAGTGTCAACCAGTTGTCATGCCAAAGAATAATGTTAAGAACCATCTGTTTTCTTATGCCATTGTCTAATTTATTGTGCATCTTCATTGCCTAATTTTGAACTTCTTGGTCTTAACAGAGAAAGGCGTAAGAGGAAGAGTAGAAGTCCTTCCAAGTCTCCAAAAACATCCAGAACATCAAAGAGAAAGTCCTCTCGGTCTCCATCACCAAGGAGGTGGGATTTATATACATATTAGAACTAAAATGGACAGCTAAAAAGGAAAATCTTTAATGATCTTTCTCCCATACTGAAATTTTATCAGCTTCCCAGTATCAGTACCAATATCATGCAAAAAAAATTGTTGAGGAGATTTGGATTTCTTCTGGGCAGTTCTTTTTTTTTTTTTTTTTTTTTCCAGTACATGTAAAAAGCTTTCTACCTGTCTTGTATGTAAATGACAATGACAAGATCAGCCCTCTTTCTCCAAAACAGAATCTTAGATGGAGAATCTGGGAATAGGAAAAAAACTTGTTTGGAAACACTGTTCTCATCAGTTTATCACCCCTGCCTGAGTCTCTTTTATTACACTTCCGTCACTGCAGATAATTTCAATTGGTCAAAGTGATTCAAGTCTCAGTTCAATCTTGCATTGATTTATTATTTTGGAGCTCTTTACATTCTTTACCTACAAACCAATCAAAGATCCTTATTGCTCTGTACAGCTGTCCTTTGTCAATTTGCTCCCCTCTTTGTATATTTTTGAAAATTAAATTCTTTAGCTCTTTTGAGTAAGAAAATTGACAGTGTTTTGCATTTTTACAAATATTTAATTTCTTCTCTCTTTTACCCATTGTTTTGGAAAGTCTCACAGATGCGGGTCTGGTTTGCAATTTAATGTTTTGATAGTAATTCTAGATCTAATTGGAGATTAAAGGAATCAAACTGCAGTTACTGATCTGCAAACCATTGAACTGCTTCAGTCAGTTGTTCATAAGAAAAAGATTGTGAATTTACTTTCCCAAAGTCTGATAGCTATTAAACAAAAGAGCAAATGATGAAAAACCTTATATGTGTGAGCAGTTATTTCCAGATCAATGTGAGTGACTTGGGAGTGTAAGATAAATTACCCTTTTTTTTTTCTTTTTTTTTTTTAATGGATATAAGTATACAATACAGCACAGTAACTTCTCATTTAACGTCCTGGTTAACGTTGTTTTGTTGCTGATCAATTAGAGAACATACTCGTTTAAAGTTGCACAATTCTCCCTTATAACGTTGTTTGGCAGCCACCCGCTTTGTCTACTGCTTGCAGGAAAAGCAGCCGTTGGAGCTAGCTGGTGAGGGCTTGGAACCAGGATGGACCGGCAGCCCCGCTATCAGCTCCCCTAAGTTCTCTGTGCAGCAGCTGCCCAGCAGGCTATCAATTGTGTTAACCCTTGAGGGCTCAGCCGAGTGCTAGTTCATCATTTAGCAGTAAGGCGTTCCACCCCCTTGACTCCACCACCTCAACCAAGCTTCACAAGCATCATTGCTGTGTACAGTATTACATTGTTTAAAACTTATACTGTGTGTGTGTGTGTGTATAGTCTTTTGTCTGGCGAAAAAAAAATTCCCTGGAACTGAACCCCCTCACCCCCATTTACATTAATTCTTATGGGGAAATTGGATTCGCTTAACATTGTTTCGCTTAAAGTAGCATTTTTCAGGAATATAACTACAACGTTAAGCGAGGAGTTACTGTACTTAAGTTTTGCATGTTTGCACATATGGACTTCAGATTTTTTTTTAGCATTGTTAGCTAAGTCATATATGTATTCAGTTAGAAATACTTCTGATCACTATTATTTGGCATGAAAAGATTTGTCCTTTCAGTAAATTCTGCCACCTGTACATCTTCAGGGTCTCTTAGAAGTATGCTACCTGGATGATTCAGAAAATATATTTTTAAAAATAAGCTGCAGAATTAACAGTCTCTTACATAGGAGCCTCCAGTTGAAACACATTAGTGTTACAGTTCAGCACTGAAAATGAAGGGTTGATTCTAAGAATTACAGCTTTCTAAAGATAACTTCTTAGTATTCAGTTGGTTTACTCGATTACTGAATGTCTAAAAACTTTCTTAAGCAGAAATAAGAAGGACAAAAAGAGAGAGAAAGAAAGGGATTCAAATAATGAAAGAAAAGAGAGAGAGCAATCCACATCCAAGAAAAAAAGTAGCAAAGAAAAAGATGGGAAGGAGAAGTCTGACAAAACCACTACTACACTGAAGGTAAGCACTTGTGAACAAGTGATGAACAGGAAAGTGACTAAGCAGTAGAGTTTGATTGATTCTTGGCAAAATCTGTCATTTCTGTCTTCATTCTTTGCTAGTTTGGACAGTTAAGTATAGTTCCTACGAGCAAGAGACAGGTGCTGCAAAAGAAAGTGACTTTGACAGATCCATTAGATTAGGTCTCCCTACTTGAACCTTCCCAGCTCTTCAGGTGCTTGAGTGGGTAGGTAGGGAGAAATGAGTGGGATGGAATAAAGAAGCATAGGGTAAGGAGTGGGTTGGCTGCCTGTAGCCATCCAAAAAAGGCAGCTCAGTTTCAGAACTATGTGTCTACCTTGTACTTCCCTTCCACAGTGCTGCCTCCTGGTTCCCCAGGGTTAAAGGCTGGCTAGAGAACTCTACAAGGAGCAAAGCTGGAGGAGCAGGCTCAGTAGGTGGGTCAGGGAATAGAGGTATACGGATATTATTAGCAAAAATCAAGTGTTCAGACTGATTACCTTGTGATCTTTTGATTTTAACATTTCAAAAGTAGCCTATCCTTGAGAGAATTGTAATTGTGGCTATTTAACTATAGAAGTGAAAAAGTGAGACGGCAAGTGTCCAATTTAAAAAGTGACTGACTTTTAATTGCTTCCTCTACAGACTTCAATAATTATTTTATCCAAGAGCTATCATAAAAATGTAGTGGACATCTGAACAGACATTTTGGTAAAATATTTAACCATTAAAACTAGAAATAGAGAGATCTAGTCCTCGTTTAAATGGAAACTCCGCAAAGTCTTAACTATGGAGTTGTTAGTGATATCTCCCTAGTATTGTTGTTCTGTTTTATTTCACTTTTGAATAATTGTATATAGCAAAATATAATTCTTTAAGGCAAATATTTCCAGAAGTGATTGGTGTTTTTTGGGTGCCCAACTTCAGACACCCTTAAATGGGACAGATTTTCAGAGGCTGTTGAGCACCCACACTCTTAAAACTGGACCTCTTTAAGCTGTCTCACGTTGGGTATCCAGAAATGTAAACATCCAAAATCACCAGTTACTTCTGGAAATCTTGGCATAATAAGGAATATTGTTGTTATGAAAATATAACTTTTTAACATTCTTGGTAGGACAAAGATCACACTAAAGAGGATCCGAATTCAGAAATTAACAAGGCAGTAGACAACAATGATACACAAAGGACAGAGGAAGTCAAACTACAACAGAATGGGAACTGTCAACCAAATGAAGAAAACCTCTCAGTTAAAATGGAAGAGGTATAAAGTAATGAATGGACCTCTGACTCAACTGTGGGGTGAATCCAAAGCTTTTTATTTCCCTGAAAGAGGAAGAAAACATCAAAGCAATCTACTGAGCAGGTTGATATGTACTAGTAGCTCTTCCAATTCTTGTGATAGCTTTGTCAATTCTTGTGATAGCTGGAAAGCAAGAAAGACCATGGACCAGTAATATATGCCATGATAAAGGCAAATGCCATCAGAACTATTCATCTGTGAGAATCCATGCATTTCCATGATGGCTGTACTTATTTGTAAAATGATTTATGTTAACTTTTGCCAAGAACTGTTTCAAATAAGTGGAAGTTGAAAGATGTAGACCTGTATAAGCTGGCGGTATGCATTGGAAGTTGTTAAAATATTGCTAGTTAATGAATTTTGTATTGTTTTTCCTTGTGTTTTTTTTTTTTAATTTCAATGTGTACTGTTCTGATAATGTGCTTGGAAATGGTGCAAAAATACACACTTTCCCTTGTAAATGACAGCTATGGAAAAAAGGGTTTTTACTTTAGTACATAGTTTTGCTGTTATTGCGTTAAACGCCCACTGACTATTAAGTTTTCATTTGCTCACTGCTTGGATTCATTTTTTCTTATTTAAAGTCATTTTCTTATTACTATCCCTAAAATGAATATTTCTTTTAATAGTAGTTGAACAAGGCATGCTACTGTCCTATTTATAGAAGGAACAACCACCATATTGTATATAATAGTTTAGCTTACTGGGTTTCTTCCCCCTCTCCTACCCTCAAAAGTGAGCACATCTGTATAGTGGTATCAGAACTTCTGGTTTTGTTTTGAGCCATATTGCAGTGGGTCTGTTCAGCTGCATATGGTTCAGGTGTCATGAAAATCAATACCCCTGTTTTCAAAATAGTATATGGGAGCACAAGCTAAAGCTTTAGTGCCTTCTTAAAATATGGTATATTTTCTGGAACTTTATATATGCTATTAATTTTCAATTACATCTTACATAATCTCGATGGCTGTTCTACCAACACCACACCAGTAGACAAGAATGTGAGTGGTTTGTCAGAAAAGCTGTGCTGGGTTCACTTGGTACAAGATTGAAGCTCCATTTTTAAGAAGAGATTTATAAATGAATGCAAAAGTGCAGTTTGGAGACCATCGTACTATGAAGTATGGTAACTGAATACAGAGCATGCTCTAATTTCACTAAAATCAAAGGGAGCTCTTTAAACTTTTTCTGTACATTGAATGGCCTTAATCATTACCTCTCAATCATCTTCTCTAATGTTGGTTGTGTGATGTGAAAGGAATTGTGTGCAAAGTTTGTTTGAAAAGAATAGTAGTTGAATTTACATTAGAGTTATATGATAGAGATTCTATGTCCTTCTTGGATCCATTCTTTGGGGAGAAAGCATGTAACTTGAGAGAATGACACACTGCAAATATTTTGTCAAGTAAAAATGTGACTTGTGCTCTGAAGTAATCTCATCATTGTAAGATTTCTTAAAAGTCAGACCTTTAAAACTTGTTTAATACTAAAATCAAGTAGACTTATTTTTAATACAGTGTAATACAATCAAAAGACTTAATTGCCTTACCTCATGGGAAGAGTTATTTCTATCAATTTTAAAAGCTAAGTAGCATATTAGTTAGTTACTTTCAATTTGATTTTCCTTTTTAAAGTTAATACTTACAGAAGCCTAAGTGTTTTATGGGGAATTAAAAGTTGCCCACTTTATAAGGTAATGAAACCCAGTTTGTGCAGCTGCTTAATCACTCTTTATTTTTGTTAGGATTTGAAGTATCTCGCCATTGTGTACCATTAAAACTATAGAAAATGCTTTACCGTGTAAAGTATAAATGGTCATTTTTGTGATGTTTAAGCCACATGCAGTTGGCTGGTGAACAGCTTATTCCAATAAAAGAATGACAAATCTGTATGCTTATAGAAAGACTGTGAAGGATCAGGTCTTGCAACAACAGCTGTCTTATTTATGTGTAAGTAGCATAGAGCAAAGATTGTTTGTATACTTGTTATCTTTGGTACCATTTCACTAATAAAATTAAGTATTTTAGAGGGAAGTTTTTGCTTATATATATATATATATTTGAAAGGAACATTCTTAGTTTATTATTCATCTACTTTTTCTCAGGGGGTTGCTTTGATTTGGAAAGTGCATGCCAGTAATATACATAGCATTTAAAAAATTAGCTTTTATATGATATCTTTCCTTGTGAGAAGTCAAATGGTTTTCACACATGGCTTCATGTTTCAGATGTCAACATTTATTTTGATTCCTATTGGTTGTTTTTCTTTCTAGTATTCTGAAATTACACAGATCTATAATATGGTAGAAATTCATAAAAGATTACCTATGGTTGTCTAAGAACAATATCTGAAAAATTGAAAATTTGCAACAGCAGACTAGCAGTTTTACTAGCTAGTTGGAGTATGTGTTCCATAATTTAGTATACTCTCTTGTACTGCGGGATTTTTCCTAGAAAGCATGATAGTTTTCTTTCTCTGAAAAAAATAGAAATTGCTGTTTTCTTACAAGCCCTAGTTTTTCAGTTTGCTTTGTAAATATTTTTCATTTCTATTTTCAGTTTTTCTTTAAAATAATTTTTATTTTATTACTCCATTTTCCCTTCCCCAAAAGCCCACCACCAGGGAATTAGCCTCATCCAAGAATAGTGCCTCTGCAGTAGGTAGATTGTATTTATAAGGCTGTTGCCTAGTAATACAGTTCATACCCTGCTCCCCAAGGATCGTGTGCATCAACTATTCAAAATGCACAGCCTCCATTAGATAACCAGTGTCTCCTTCATAGCAGGGTTGCATGCTGTGCTGCCATGTCACATTGCATTTTTTATCACCAGTCTAGGTAAACTAGCTGAAAGTGAGTGACGTATATATTTTCAAGAACAACGTATTTAATAATAGTTAGATAAATATTTTAAATATGGTTTCATCTGAATCAACATTTGCTGTAGCTGAAAGTGTTGGCGAATCATAGTTTAACTTTTGGGATTTTTCCACTCTGAAAAGAGACTGTAAAAATGGCATCTTTTATCCAACAAATCTGAATGTTTGTTCAGAATTATCTGCGAATAGTAGTGACTAACATTATTTTTGCAACTTATTCTTGTAGGGATGACACAGCTAAGAAAAAGTGAGCTGGATTCTGTTTCAAGGTTGTTGGTTTTTTGTTGTTGGTTTTTTCAAGTTTCAATTACAGGGCTACGCATTTAACTCTGTGTAAATCAATTGAGGTAAATAGGATTACGCAGGTGTTACGAAGGAAATAATTTTCCCTGCAAAACCTTTATTGGGGAAGGGGAAAGAAGATCCTAGATCCCACAATTCCATGGTTATAGTCACTTTTCAGGGTAGAACTCATAAATTCAAAATTTCATCCTTTGTGCAAAAATGTGTTGTGTTTATCCATTGTAGAACTTAAAGGTTTGAATTTCAGTACTTTTTACCTAAGCAGAAAATAATAAGCAAAGGCAATTTTGGATGGTAAAAAAAAATTGCTCACATATATGTTCTCTTCAGAATGCCTTCATTTTTTCCATTCATCTAAATAATAATTAAACGCAAGTAGTTGTTGCCTCTTCAAGAAGCTATCTTCTACTTGGGTTTTAGAACTGAAATATCTGGTTTGTTTTTGTTTGTTCATCTTATAATGAAATAGGATTATAGCTAACCCATTCTTATTTTGCTAGACTTTCTTTAAAAAAGATGATGAAATCGTATGTGTCTCTTGTAGCTGTTAGCCTGAAAATTGGGTTTCAGCAGTATAAACTATGAACCATTTTTAAATATCTGCACTATTACAAGCAAGTCTGGGGATATGATGGACCTGATTCACCACATGTTGCTCCTCCAGCTTTACTTTAGTGTGACTATTGATTTCATTGCGTTTTCAACCAGGTTAAAATGGGAGTGAGACAAAAGTAACAGTGATGAATTGGACCTAGTGGGTCTGATCCTCCAATCTTCACTCCGGTAAAACTCCCATTAAAATCAGCAGGTGCTTATTTGAGAAAGATGTAGTGTTCCTCCCCAAAATATGGAGAATGGATAGGTGAAATTCATAGATGTATGTCGTTTGTTTTACATTAAAGGCTTGTCTACACTTAACTCTTCAGTGTAGAAACTACTTACACTGATGGGAGGAATTCTCCCATCGGCATCCACCTCCCTGAGAGGCAGTAGCTAGGTTGATGGAAGAATTCTTCCGTAGACTTAGCACTGTGAGATGGAGACTTAGGTCAGCTTACCTATGCCATTCAGCGGTATGGTTTTTCACACCCCTGAGCAATTTAGTTATGCCAGCTTAATATCTAGTGTAGACCAGGCCTTAGTCTTACAGTCAACTTATCTTCAGATGGCGATTATTTGATTGTGTAATCATGAAAAAAGCTGAGTCAACCTCCATCTAATGTTTATTATATATTGAAAATGAAAAGTAAAGCATTTAAATGTAGTTTTGTGTGAGATAGGCATCCCCTCAGCCACAAACATTTCATTCCAAACTTATCAAGAGCTCCTTTGCATACAGTATTTATATCCTGTTTCAAATCCAACAACAAGGAGGCTTGTCATCACGTTTTCTGCATAGCTCGTGCTGCTCTAGGCATCTATCTATCATACCCTGCAGATGAGAGCCATCTAAGTATCTGAGCACATCAGTGTATGTTTTTTTCCTTTACTGCATTCCATATTCAACAATTGAATAAGCTGGTCTTGAGATGTGTCGGCTACCTTTCCCCCAGTGCATCTTTTACATTCGGTATAAAGCACGACCCAGTAAGACACTGGCCTGGTCTGAGAGGGAAACCATTTTACCCCTTTATACTTTATCAGTTGTATTTGTAATGGTATTCTACAATTCAGAAATGTTAAAAACTATTTCTCACAGACTGTTTTGAAATGATCAATTCTACAATCTAAGAAGATGAAAAAGAGCTTTGTCCCAGTAAAGTTTGACTATTTTGTGACTATTGGGCCTACTGCAGGATGATAGTGCCTTGTAAAAATGGACTCTAGCTGTTTGCTTGTTTTCTGCTTTAGAAATCTTTATCCTATGATTATTTTTGAGAATATTTGGCCTGTTTTGATTGTATATTGTTTTAAAGAGTCAGTTTAGTGCCACGTTTTGACAGACATGGATACTGAAGTCTTTTGATCACAAAATAAGTATCACCCTGCAGGGGTGGCTCCAGGCACCAGCGCAGCAAGCGCGTGAATGGGGCGGCAAGCCGCAGAGGGCGGCCTGCCAGTCGCTGTGGGGGTGGCAGTTAGGCTGCCTTCAGCGGCATGCCTGCGGGAGGTCCGCCGGTCCCGCAAATTCGGCAGCAGGGATGCCGAAGGCGCAGCTCTGGCGGACCTCCCGCAGGCGCGCCGCCGAAAGCCACCTGACTGCCGTGCTTGGGGCGGCAAAAAACATAGAGCCGCCCCTGTTACCCTGGCAGTAGTAGTACAATCTTTCTCACACAGATTGGTTGATGTGCCTCACATCTGACCTGAAAGGACTGCCATTGGCAGCAGTAAGAGCGTAGCTTAGTCTTACCATCCATTCAGCCCTTAGAGTCACTAATGAGACTTCCAGCTCAATGGTGCCAATTGAGAGTGGTTTCCAGGATATGGAGAACTGTCCACTACAAACTAGATTTGGGACAACTAATTCATAACTCTCAGGTCACTGGGCTTTCAGTCAGTGACTAATGAATTTGGCTTTGAACTGGTGAGTTAAGGTAAAAGGTTCATACATCTACATCAATTCTGTAATCCAAACAACTATTTTTCATGAACTGCTGAAAAATTGCCAGTTAACAGATTCATAACTCCACTATTATTTAAACAAAACAACCTGGTGGTGGAGCACTGGAGATAGGTAGGTAGCTAGGTAGTTATGCACAGTTCATTTCATTAATCATTAGCGGATCCTTTGCCTCTTCTCTAGATCTCTAAGGTGCAGAGCCCATGTTTTACTTTTTGCACAATATCTAGCACAAAAAGCTCCCTGATCTGACTGGGGACTCGGCACTACTGTAATAAAAATTGTTACTAATAATTTCCCTTCTCCTAATACTAGATGTTTCTGATAAAAAAAAAGTAAAATTGTTCTGTGTGGGTTATGTATACTTGTGTGTTAATAAAGTAATGATTAAATAGTATGAGTAAAGAACTGTCAAATGCTGCTACTATTATGTTGCTATTTTTGTAAATAAATAAGTCCTAAGGTTTTTTTGATTTATGTGTGTCTTGGAAACTCTCTCGCCTAACCCAGTCTGATTTTAGTGAAAAAAATGTTACCTTCTTGCTGGCTGGCTAGCATGACAGATTGCTCAGCTTTCTGAAGCTCTCCTTTTTGTGCCTTCAGGCTGCATCTACACCAGAGAATTGAATGGCTGGTAACTGAACTTGAGGGCTAGAACCGGAGAGTGTATTACAGGAATGGGGGTGGGAGGCTTAAACAGTGTTTAGCACACCAACATTCTCTAGTGTAGACAAGGCCTCAGAGTGCTAAGCGATCCCGAGAGGCTGGTTGGGAGGTTACTTGTTTCTAAGCCCAGTTCCACCAAGGATGCGTTTCCTTTTAAACAAAAGAGGTGAAAACTTGGTTCCATTAAAGTCAATGGCAGTACTCACATTTACTTAAATAGGGTCAGAATTTCACCCAAGTTCTTTAGTGCTAACAATAAATAATATCAATTCATTGAGAGTGTGATTTTTTTCAAAAGTATCAAGAGTCTATGGGAGTTAAGCACTTCACTTGTGTAGGCACTTTGTAAATCCCATCAGGCACCTATCTGCATCTTCCAGGGGCTAAATATCTTTGGAAATCTGGCTCTGAGTGGCTTTGGAGCACAAATCCAATTTGTTTTCCTATGTCACTTAGGCACTCTTGAAAATCCTGCCCTGTGTCAATAAGAATCTTGCCATATTGGTTTTGAAAGTTACCCTATTTATGGTACATTTTCTGGCTGGTTTGACTCCAACTCTTCCCGTTCCAGCTGACCACAGTCTTCTACTCTGGGTGCTTGTGTTTCATTGTGAGGAGACTGCATTGCTCTCCTCTGAAGGGTGAAGGGGGAAAAAATCTTCTTCATGTGAGAAATAAAGTGATGCCTCAGCATTGGGCCCAGATCATGTCCTGCTTGTTTGAACCATGTGCCTTGTGGCTTCATTAAATAGGTTAATTTAAGCAAAGATATTTTTAAATCAAGGACAAATATTTATATTCAAGTAGGGGAATGGCAAGTGGACAGGGAGTGTTTTAAAAATAAGATATGCCTCTTGTATTTAACTTTGAGTTTATAAGACCAGTCAAGTATAAATGACAGAAGTATTTCATTGTTTGAGAGAGAGTCTGGAAGAAAAGATTTTAGGTTTAAATCAAATTGGATCAATATTTTAAAGGGTTGATCCAGACTCCTTGATACTTGCACTTTCCTGCTGTTTTTAATAGCGTCATGGTCAGAAATTCAGATTGAATCTAGTATTCCATGTAGAACATGCCCACTGAAGTGTTTAATCTTATACTTTCATTACACTTCTATTTTACTGCGCTAGCTGTCTAGACTAGCAATTTTTCATAGATTTTTTTAAAGGGGAACATTCATTATTTTACCAAGATGCCTTTAAAAGTTTTTTGCTCTTGTAAAATCCAGGAAACTTGCCTTTCTGCTATGTTAACATTTTTTCCCCTAGTTGTGTTTAGCTATGGAGCATCATACTCCCACAGCTAAAGCAGTTCAGCAATAAGCATCTCCATAAATCATGCTGTTAAAATATATCCAGCTGAACTGCGAGGTCTGAGATTAAATTAGCTGCCTTATATATCACTAGAACTCATCACAAGGAATAACATTGAGAAGAGAGGTTAGGTAAGATGTGCTTTGTATGAGCAGGAACAGATGTGAAGCCCAGAGCCACTTTCGTTGTTAGTGTTTTAAGCTGCTCGGTCTAGATCCCATTGATAAACTTTGTCTTGGGAAAGTTTTTTTTTTTTTTTTTTTTTTTTTTTAACTGGTCTGTTAGGGTGACAAGAAAGATGGAGTATCCCTTCTTTTTGGTTAACCCCACTAAAAGCCTAAGGGCTTGATATGTATTAGACTACTATTCCGTTTAGCCAAATTTCATTTCACCTCAGCCTTGAGGCTCTTATGATCAGAAAGTGACCCCACTCCTGAAGATACGCTGTGGTCATTTGACTGCTTAAGACAATAACTTAAACATGCTCAGGAATCATAGGATGGCCATATACTTAAGGGTTGCAGGAGACTGGGTGTACTTTCATTTCTCACAGACTTGCTGTGTGACCTTCAGTAAGTCATTTAAATGCTCAGTGCCTCATTTTTCTCATCCGCATAACAGGGATACAATACTTACCTTTTTACATAGGGGTGATGCAAGGCTTAATTTATTAATGTTTGAAAATTGCTTTGAGATGTTTAGATGGAAGGTGCTATAGCAAGTCTGTGAAATGCATATAAAATATGAGAAGCAGACACCTGTGCCTACCTATTACGCTTGGAATAAAATATTGCAGTCAAATGTTGCAGAGGTTCAAATTCGTGCTGACTCAAGATTCCCCCTTGATTGTTCTTATATGGTATACATTTTAATTGTAGCTAGGGAATTAATTAAACTGAGTGGTTCATGGATAAATGTTGGAAATCCTACTTGTTTGTTTCAGGACCTTTCTTGTCCATCTTTCTCAAATAGTGTACCTCTCTGCAAAGAATTGCAACAGCATGCTCCCAGCAGCATCCTGGCAAGACTAGCACACTGTTCTTCAACTAGTTTATTTGCTGGTTACTGCATTCACTATGTTTTTTTAAATAATTTTGCACTTAAATAGCAATTTTCAGCTGTAGATCTCAGTGCTTACAAAGGTGGGTAAGTATCATTAGATCTGTTTTACAGGTGGAGAAAGTGAGGTACAGAGGGGTCTGTAATTGACTTGCCCAAGGCCATACAGCAAGCCAGTGTCAGTGATGCAATTAGAATTCAGATTTTTCTGACTCCCAGGTGCATGCACCAATCTAAGATGGACAGGGTTAGTGGCCAACATATTGCTGGCTTGTGATAGTGTGAAATCTTACGCTTAGGTAATTATGAAAGTAGCATTAGAAACACTTTAATATTTAAACTGATAAAGCTCTAAATAGCCTGTGACTAGCCTTCTAGAAAGACTGCCTCTCTCCCCTTTATAGACTATCACAGCTGTGCCCAGTAAAGGCACAGCTGTGGATCCCCCCCCCCTCCCACTATAAAACAGGAGGGATTTTCCACAAGGGCATAGGTCTCTACAGTGCCCTCCCAGATTGATCTGAAATAGCCTTTTGATTTTCAGGACATTCTGTAAGGTCCGTTTGTTTCACTGGGCCTTTAGGATTGGTAGGGGATTGAGGCATTGGCTGTGGCAGAGTATGATATGGTGTCCACCACACACTTGTCCTGAAGGGGTTAATGGAGGCTAGATAGGCCTATTAGACTGAAGGCTGAGAGGAAAGCCCTAATTAGGGGAAGCTCACCTGTGCAGGGACAGGCAGGGCTTCTATAAAACCAGGGAACTGAGAGAGGAAGGAGGCTTCGGGGACGTAGCCTGTAGTTACCCCCTGAGGAGAGGGAAGAGGATTTGGCGCTGGTACAGCCAGAGAAAGTGGGGGAGGAGGAGGAACCAGAAGAATAGGAAGCAGGCCAGGGAGTAAGCAGCAAGGTTGGGGACTGAACAGACCTTGGCTGTGTGTTGGTAGGGGTCCCTGGGCTGGAACCTGAGTAGCAGGTGGGCCCAAGTTTCCCTATCAGCCACTGAAGGAATGGCACCTGAGGGGGTGAATGGGAAGACTGCCTAGGGCTGCTGAAGGAAAGACTGATATACCTTGGAAAGAGGGAACGCTGAGTGACCTGGGCTGAGTCATGAAGAGGATGATGTGGTTTCTGGAGTGAGAGAGGGACTGCGGAACAAGGAGAGAGAGATGGAGTCATGGCATGTAACCGCAAGATGGGGTGTCGACCTGATGAGCTAATCTGCAGAGCAGGTAGGAGGAGGCATCAAACTAGTGGTGAGTGGAGCACCCAGTCACACAAGGATTAATATTTGATTATGAGCTGCTGCTTGATAGAACATATGGTTGATTGATTGAACTGCGGCTTTATTTTTAAGTGGCTGCCAGTACACTCAGAGCCTGGGTATAGGTAGATACTTTTTGTTGTTCTACATGAAAAATAATAATAATAAAGTATGTACTCACGTAAATCGTGTAGGCCTTACTCAGTCCTTGAGTGCAATGGGAGTTTTTCCTGAGCAAGGATTAAATAAGGACTGTAGGATTTTATTCCACCTGAGCAACACTAGACATTGTGCCATACTGTGTACTCTGTGATAATAAGCAATGCTCTGGCACGCAGGCATCAGAACTAGTTCCAAAGCTGCCAGATGTTGGGTGCATTGCAAAGGCAGCATACTTAAGCCAGAGGACAGATGGAAAAGAGAGCTTTGTGTTTGTCTTCCATGCTTCTCCTTATGATTGGAGTGGTTGGAGCAGCCTTCCACTGCCTGTGTACCAGTCAATGCTTTCTCGTCTTTCAAATCCTGCCTTCAGATACACTTGTTCTTTGAAACCTTCCAATGATACCTACCAATATTAAAAAAAATAAAAAATAAAACTTTAATTATCACGATCTGAGGCCTATACAATTCACTTTCTATAGAAATAAATGCTACCCCACCAAAGCAACATTCCCTACCTTTTGCATGTTTTTTTTTCCCCCACTCACCCCCATCCCTATATACCAGGATTCCAGTTCATATTTTGGTCCAAATTAAACTAGTCACAACGTGTCCCCTATACTGCTACATACAAAATAAACAATGGTAGTGGCTAGTAAAACTTCTGGTGGACTATAGAGTGCGCTATGGTCAGAGCGAAGGTCACAACAACACTAGGCCTTTGAGTAGACATAAAAAAGAATATGGGGCGGGTGCGGGGAAAGCAACCAAATGTAAAATTACCAAAAGGTGCTCAGTTAATATGGCTATAAGCACAATTTAAAAAAAATTAGACTGATAGCTCAAAATCTGAGTTGGCTATTTGTGCTTCTATTTCCTGACCTCACTCTTCTTCTCAGCATCTAAACAGTTTATGCATGATTGGTGGAAATAGTTATTTTTCTACAAACAATGGACTTGTTGCTAAATCTTATTAGTTTTCATCCAATACACGCATCATGTGTCACATCAGTTTCAACATAATCTTGAGGCAATCTCAATGTTACAATTGGAGAGTGTGTGAGACCCAGTGCAACTGGACCTGACAAGATGGACCTTGTAATTAAATACCTGCTTCTGCATTTAGCAACAAGGTACTTCGTTACACACACTTTTATGACTACAGTGAATACTGTGCAAGGGTAAATAATTCAACTCTGTATGTTTTATGGGTACTGCCAGGCACACTTTGTTCAACACCTCATAGCAAAAACGGAGGTTTAGAACAGTATGTTAATAACACACTATAATTTACATATATATTACTGACCTGGTGGCCTGTTGCTATGGTTTTGCTAACATTGCAATAGACTGTTTACACACCAGGCTAAATGTAGTAAGGGGCCATTGAAATTATCTGCTGTAGTTTGCTGTCATTTTAATATGTTTCTACCATATATGATTATAGAAAATGGCAAGCATAGAATACTAGGAATATGTTGCTTGATTGTTTGTTTGCAGTAGCTTCAGTACTGCCAGTTGGTGGCAGGGTGATCCTTTTAGCCTTTTCATTTTGCATATCCATTTCTGTGTGTCCTGGTAAGGTACCTATTATTATTAATTTTATTTAATAATTTAAAAAAAATCCCTCTAACACTTCTTTTCAGCCTACTCTCCACCTCAGTCAGGGTTGCTGGAACAATCTGTATAGTGGGGGTGCTTAAAGCCATTGGACCAAACTGCAAACCTTGTATATGATGGAAACCACTTCAAGCCAGAGGTGCAGCAGCACCCCTAGTTCCAGCACCAATGGCCTCAATTGCAAATGGCTTGAAACCAAGTTCAAGAAAACGTAATTAGACAGATGGTTTGCTGAGTCAAAAAGAAAAACCTGACTGCTGTATGTGTGTAATTGTCTTGAATCCCCCAACAGTGTCTACTCATCCATGACCACAGAACAGCCTGGCCAACAATAAGTCAGACTTAGCATTTGTTTTGGTTTTTTCCTAAGGTTTCCAACCTATGTTTGAAAAACTGTTAAATTCCTTTCCTCTTTGCTGCTCCAAGTTTCTCAAAAGAGCAAGGCAGGATTTCCATTTTCCAGTTAAGAAGGAGCACATCTGACAGGCTAATAAAACTGTCAGTTTCACTCTCAACCAGGTTCTGTTTTAGACTGTGTGGTATTTACAATTGATGTCAGGCTCTATTTTGAGGTGAGTGAGGCTCTGTGTTGTGAATATGTGGGCATGGTAGTAACTGGCTCAAGACAACAATGTGGCCAAAAAGAGAGTGGAGGAAGAAAAAGCCAAAAAGAGAGAGAGAAGAGGTTATATAGAAAGTGTTATTTTGGCCTATTATGAGGGGATGTGAAGTTGACGACTGGAGTTACATGAGCTTTACAATGTTTTATTTCAAATCTGGTTTTGGTGGAGAGAATCGGGATAATTTAATGCTGGAATTTACTCATTTTCATATATGTCAGATGAGTGTGAAATTCACAGGAATGACAGCTGTGGAAACCACAGTCCTTTAGTTACTCAGAACAGGAAGAGGAGAACCACTAACACTGCTATCTTCCTCACATCACACCAGCAATATGCAGTCCATTCCTTAGAACTGCCATTTTGCACTAACAGAAGTTAAACATTAAATGGAAACCACCCTCTGGCTTTGAAGAGCCACCTTCTGTAACAAAGTATTTGTAAAATGTGTTCAGAGGTACTGGGGGCTGATTATAAGCCCTCAGTATCTAGATTGTTCACTTTTATTCCCTTGCCTGTCCCCTGGCAGAATGATTTTTGTTCATCGATATCACTTGTGTAGCTTTAGTTACCTCTACTACAGATGCATGACCTTGTTAAAAAGACCACCACACACAGTTAGTAACATAGCAACTGCCAGAGTGGAGCAGATTGTCTAGTCTAGGCCGCATCTCTGGCAAGTTGAACTTCATACACATTTTAAACTAAGGCATTTTCTTTTCCATGCTGAACACCCAAAGCCCTACATCAATGTCAGTTTTACACTTTCTCACCTAGCATGAAGAAGACTTACAATTCTTTATTGAAAATTTATATATGAAAAGCACTGTATAAGAGTTAGGTAGTATTCTTATTGTGGAATACTAGGGCCAAGTTGGCACTAATCTTAAGAAGTGATCTTTCCAAGCATTTTCAACATAACGCAACAAAAGAGCATGGGGGGGGAAGCTTTCAAAATTAGTTTTGCATTTGCCATTTTCAACAAAACATTATGCCGTTGTCTCGCTATTACAGCTATGCAAATTTAGACACGTGGCAGGGCCAAAAAGTGAAGTAATTATCAAGTTGGTATAAATTAAGGCTGTGAAGCCTTCAGAGGCTTATTTAACATCTAATGAGTGTTTTGTAGTGTTTGAATTAAGAGGAAATTTACAAGGCTCAAACAAGTGTGGAAGCTTCATAGGAATAGCGATTACTTTGGGGACTTTATTGCAGAATAAGTTCTAACTAAAGACTGGATTAAACACATGAAATTGAAATGCTCTGAAAGGGAGTTGAAAGTTAAATACATTACAACATAATGGCAATAACAACTTTGCCCATAACCTTTATAGCCTGCAGGTAATTTTCCACAAGATGATTTTATATTCCTAATGATGATTACTCAGAATGTTCAGTTTCCCTTTAGTTACAGCTGCTGTAGCTATTTTAAAAACTTTTGCTCATAGAGGAATGTTGGTTAAAGTTCATAGAGGAATTTTGCCTGAGCTCACATTTTCAACCTTGATCATTTAAACTTGTCCTCTTAATTATGGAATTATATTCATAATAAAGCTGGGCCCGAGCTGCAAAATTCAGCTCCAAACTTTCCCAAAGGGCAAGTTTGGGATGCTCATATCCTTGGTTAATATTGTAGTTGCTGGCAGCTGCATTTCATACAGCTGGACTGGCACTTCGGAAAGCTTTCCTTTCTTGGCAGTATCTGCACGTGTACATCCAATACCAGGTCTTTTGCAGAAGTTTGGGTCATTAGTGCAGGTGGAAAGGTATGTAGTATAAGATTCGGTAGACCTGCCAAAAAGGGGTGCTTTCATTAAAAGCTACTCAATGAAAAGCCTCCATTTTGAGGCAGCAGGAACCACCGTTTAAAATAAAAACTAGGCAAATGTACCACAAAATTATGGCAGGGAACTGCACTGGCAAATGAATTAAGTGAACAACCGCACAATGCACTTGTCCAGGTTGTGTGGGAACTGACCGCTATGAAAACGCAATCTGTTCAACTTTTCAACCTATATTTCTCTATATTAACTTAAACAATCTTGTTCATTTTTTTGAGCTCATTGGGATAATTGGCTGGATTTTTGTGTCTTATGCAGAGTTAAGTATGTTGTTGTTTAGCAAATAATACTAAATTAGAGTTACCTATATCTGTCACAACTATTGCAACTGCATGCAATGTCTTTGGGAACCATATTGTAACCAAGTTTATACATGGTTTATGCATTACTGAGCCAGGGACTGTATACAACTCCAGTTGCGGGTTGGAGGGATTAAGAGCAGTGCAGGGTGATTAAGGTGAATCACTCAGGTCTTAAACCCCACAGGGAGATACCATCTCCTCCGGAGGCTTGTATAGACTGGTTCAAACTGTTGGGAACAAGAAGACTGGTGTTGGGGGATTGTTTGGACTTTAATTGGCTTAGAGAACATTCGTCAGTATATTGAGGCAGTGGGGACGCAGTACGTTGTGTTACTGCTTGGGGGGAGGTGTCTAATTGAGTCATTGTTTCTGCCCTGCTAAAAGTGTTTTATAGCTGAGTGCAGTATTTATTTCTGGGTTTAATTCCTGCCTCCCCAAAGATATGGTAGGGAACCAGGAGTTCACGCATAGTTGGGGGCAAGCAGGGGTCTTTCATGTATGTGACTTGGGCTCCATTTAATGAACCCAGAGTTCCCCCCTTCCCCGTCTCGCACCGCCAACATATATTATTCCTTAGACCTGCACTTGGTTATAGAAATGGGGATGGGTATGATTGATATAGCTCCCCAGATATAAGACTGGTCTCTTGGTATGAATAATATGACTTGCTTCAGGGGAAGGCTTCCTAAAACGAACTGTATTCTGAAACCATGCCATGAACAGTCCAGAATATAGTTGTTACATGCCTTCCTAATAAGAACATAAGAATGGTTGTACCGGGTCAGACCAAAGGTCCATCTAGCCCAGTATCCTGTCTACCGACAGTGGCCAATGCCAGGTGCCCCAGAGGGAATGGACCTAACAGGCAATGATCAAGTGATCTCTCTCCTGCCATCTATCTCCATCCTCTGACAAACAGAGGCTAGGCACACCATTCCTTACCCATCCTGGCTAATAGCCATTAATGGACTTAACCACCATGAATTTATCCAGTTCTCTTTTAAACTCTGTTATAGTCCTAGCCTTCACAACCTCCTCAGGTAAGGAGTTCCACAAGTTGACTGTGCGCTGCGTGAAGAAGAACTTCCTTGTATTTGTTTTAAACCTGCTGCCTATTAATTTCATTTGGTGACCCCTAGTTCTTGTATTATGGGAATAAGTAAATAATTTTTCCTTATCCACTTTCTCCACATCACTCATGATTTTATATACCTCTATCATATCCCCCCTTAGTCGCCTCTTTTCCAAGCTGAAGAGTCCTAGCCTCTTTAATCTCTCCCCATATGGGACCCGTTCCAAACCCCTAATCATTTTAGTTGCCCTTTTCTGAACCTTTTCTAGTGCCAGTATATCTTTTTTGAGATGAGGAGACCACATCTGTACGCAGTATTCGAGATGTGGGCATACCACCGATTTATATAAGGGCAATAATATATTCTCAGTCTTATTCTCTATCCCCTTTTTAATGATTCCTAACATCCTGTTTGCTTTTTTGACCACCTCTGCACACTGCATGGACACCTTCAGAGAACTAATCCACGATGACTCCAAGATCTTTTTCCTGACTTGTTGTAGCTAAATTAACCCCCATAATATTGTATGTATAGTTGGGGTTATTTTTTCCAATGTGCATTACTTTACATTTATCCACATTCAATTTCATTTGCCATTTTGTTGCCCAATCACTTAGTTTTGTGAGAAATCACTTAGTTTTGTGATTCACCACAGTACTAGAGCACAGTTAACATAATTTAGACAAAAGAAATGTACTTCCCCAAAGTAGGATGCTGATGCCAATGTCAATGCCACTAAGCCCAATCTAGGCAAACCAACTGCATAAAATAGGGTAACACAAGCTTGGAAATCAATGCCTGCCACTTATAGAAGGCTTAAACAAGGAAGTGCATTTCAAAGAGCTTTCTAGCTATGACTTGGTTTGGGTTCAGAGTGACGTCCAATAGGCCCATGTACCAGAGCTGAGGAACCAATACAGAGTGCACCTTTCTTCCAGTCCCCATGCCTCCTTTATGAAGACAGCTGAAGTGTTTTTTCAAGTACAGATGCCATGGTAGAGCTGAGTGAGAGGTGGTCTTTGAGATAAACAAAGCCTAGACCATTCCGGGATTTATAGACTGTAACTAATATCTTGAATTAGACCCATATGTGAACTGGTAGCCAGCACAGAGTACAAAAACTTGGTGTGTTAACATCTTGCCAATCTACCATATACCAAAGCTGAGCAGCCATGTTTCTCACTCACTGAATGCCACATGGCCTTTGAGGGAGCCCAGATAGAGAGCTGTTGTAGACTGGCCTTAAAGTAAAATGAAAGCATGGATAAATGTAGCGAGGTCTGCGCATGAAGGAAGGGTGTGCAATCTCTAAGATGAAAAAAACGTGTTTTTGTGACAAAGATTAGTCCATAAATGACCTGAGACTGTAAATCACTTTGACAATCTGCAGCCAAATGCCCTCACTTGAAAGTGAATGTGATCACTAATTGCCAATTCCTCTAAATGTTAGCCTCTAGATCACCTCCACTAGCTAGAGTCCATCTAGGACACTATCCCCTACAAGCAGCTTGTTAAGCAAGAAAACACAGTCCTATTCAAACCTGATATAGAGATGAGTAATCAGCATAGTGATAATATTTTAGTCCATGAAACTATTACAGTTAACTTTTCTGGCTTCATATATATTTTGCTTCTCCCTTTCAGAGAGTCAGAGTTTGGCAACTGTTCTTCCCAGAGCATGCTGTTGTGTTAATTTAAATGGAATAAGTGGGACAATAGAGTCAAAGGTGTTAACATGACCCTGTCACTGTACAACACTAAACAGTTAAACATGGTTTGGGGGTTTGAGTACAAAGGCTTTGGCCTGCTTAGTTGTATTGCAAACACACCATTATTTTTTTAACCTTTTATTAAAGATACAGAAAAAGTATAGTTTCCGTCTCTGGTGCTGATTTTTACTTGCAACCTTGCTGCTAAAGACACATGGGTCAGCACATCCTTTTGCACTCTGAGACTTGGCAAACCTGACACTGGTATGTCAGGTTAAGGCTTTTGGCTGGCTTTCTGGTCACAGGGTTCACAGTAATATTACAAAAGAAGCAGTCTTGGCTGGCTAAGGCAGATCCTTGCCTCTGTGCCACTTACGTTAGACTAGCTCCTCCATCTCAAGCAGCAGGGGTTGTCCATGTCGTCAATAAGGGTTCACTTGGCTGCCATCTCTGCATTCCATCAAGACTCAAAGGGCTGGTCAGTCTTTGCTAACCCTATGGTCAGCCGTTTCCTCAAAGGTCTCGACAGACTATACCTACAAGTCAGGCAGCCGGTCCTGGCCTGGGACCTCAACCTGGTCCTTTCCAGACTGATGGTGCCGCCTTTTGAACCACTAGCAACGTGCTCCCTGCTCTACCTCTCGTACAAGGTGGCGTTTCTGGTGACAATAACCTCAGCCAGGAGGGTGTCTGAGCTCAAGGCCCTAACATCAGAGCCCCTTTACATGGTGTTCTACAAGGACAAGGTTCAGCTCAGGCCACATCCAGCTTTCCTACCAAAGGTTGTTTCACATCAACCAGGACATCTTCCTCCCAGTGTTCTATCCCAGGGGTCGGCAACCGGCGGCGCGCGTCTGGGGTTCTGTCTGCCGGCCCCGCTCAGCCCGCTGACGGTCTGGGGTTCCGGCTGCCGGCCCCCTGCCCTGCTCAGCCTGCTGCTGGTCTGGGGTTCCTTCCGCCGGCCCCTTGCCAGCTGGGGTCCCGGCCATCGGCCCCGCTCAGCCTGCTGCCGGCCTGGGATACCAGCCACTGGCCCCGTTCACCTCGCTGCTGGTCTGGGGTTCCAGCTGCCCAGCCCCCTGCTAGCTGTGGTCCGGGCCTCTGGCCCTGCTCAGCCCTCCTGCCGGCCTGGGGTACTGGCAGCCAGCCCAGGGCTCTGCTTCTGGCCTGGTCCCAGCACTCTGCAGCCCTTATCAAAAATTACACTACAATTAGCTTAAAAACTTGAAACCTTAAACTTTTTGTATATTACAGTAATCGTTAAAACATGTATAATGTTAATAAATACATAAGTCTGATGAAACAAAGTAGATGTACTTATGTGCCTGTGCTTAATTTGTGTTTTCGATGATTTACCTTCTAAAAAAATCTCGCATGTCTTGCACCCCCAGAAAGGGCATCCTGCACCCCCAGGGGGTGTGTGCACCCCAGGTTAAGAATCACTGGACTAAACTGATAAGATCTGCATTTTAATTTAATTTTAAATGAAGCTTCTTAAACATTTTAAAAACCTTGTTTACTTTACATACAATAGTTTAGTTATATATTATAGACTTATAGAGAGAGACCTTTTAAAAACATTAAAATGTATTACTGGCACGCGAAACCTTAAATTAGAGTAAATAAATGAAGACTCGGTACACCACTTCTGAAAGGTTGCCAACCCCTGTTCTATCCTATGCTGCACTCAAGCGGCAGGGAGCAAAGGCTTCGCTCTTTGGATGTCCGCAGAGCGCTAGCCTTTTACATCGAAAGAACAAAACCATTCCGGAAGTCCATTCAACTATTTGTGGCTGTGGTAGACAGAATGAATGGTCTTCCAGTCTCTTCTCAATGAATTTTGTTGTGGATCATGTCCTGCATCTGTGAGTGCTACAGCCTGGCAGGAGGGCCGGGCCCTCTGATCACTGCGCACTCCACCAGGGCGCAGGCCTGTTCAGTGGCTTTCCTGGCTCAGGTTCCTACCCAGGAAATATGCTGGGCAATGACATGATCCTCCATATACACTTTATGCAATTACCCAGCAGGCCAGAGACGACACAGCCTTTGGTAGAGCGGTACTCCAGTCGGTGGACAACTCCTACCCCGCCTCCTGAATTTGGGCTTATGATTCACCTGATTGGAATTGACATGAACAAGCACTTGAAAAAGAAAAAACGGTTACTCACCTTCTCATAACTGTTGTTCTTTGAGATGTGTTGTTCATGTCCATTCCAATATTCATCCTCCTACCCCTCTGTCAGGGTACCCGGCAAGAAGGAACTGAGGGGGGGTCGGGTCAGCAGGACCCTATATTGGGCACCATGAAGGTCCGACTCCAGAGGGTGCCCAGGCTGACCCTACGGATACTGCTAGGGGAAAAATCTTCCAGCTGTCGTGCACACGGCATGTGCACACCTGATTGGAATGGATATGAACAACACATCTCTAAGAACAACTGTTACAAGAAGGTGAGTAACTATTTTATATAAAGCTGGAATTCATAACGCTGGTTGCAGATTTAACTGCCACCCTTCACTTAAGAGAACTGTAAAAGACAGTTAAACAATCTCAAAACAAAGGAACAGGCAGGTCAGCTCAGGAACTTACAATCTAGGTGGAAGGACTGTGGTGTGTGTGTGAACAAACTCAGGACAGAGAGAGACATAGCATGATGTGGCCCTGGAAGAAGCTAGAGAGAGGTTTTGGGTTGGGGCTATGGGCTGAAAGAAAGGACGCTGTCTTCTGTTGTTGCTTCCTCCTTTGTTCATGGAAACTGGACTTTGTACATTCTGTATACATAAACAGGATTGCATCAAAGAAATACCTGCCTCTATTATTTTCTCTTCCTAGTAGAAACAACCCACGGGGCCTTAAACTTTGACTTGCTGCTTGAGTCAAAAGGGGGAACACACCCATAATAGCATCACTACTTCAGGATGTAAGGTGCTTCATCAATGTGAAGTGCTGAACTCAGGGGAATCATCTCCTCCTCCTCCTGAGTTTGGCTAGGTCATCTAGCAAATACTCCCACTCTTGCAAAAAGTGTCACGGGGTCTCCAATGGCCATGAGGGCTTTTTTTTTTTTTCCCCTTCTCATCCTAAAGATGCCACCCCTACCAGCGAAACATCTGCCTGGGGGGTTGATATATCATTGACTCAAAGAGTCTGACTCGCTAACATCACTTACAGTAACCACTTAGGTTTTCATTGAAGATGTCTCATCCATATACTGAGCAAATTCAGTGCCTGGCTTGTGAGAGCCAAGACTATCAGAGCCTAGTGTGATATGGCTGAAAGCTTGCTCTCCCGCTATTGAGGATTTTCTGTACCCTTCACAATGACCAACACACAATGATCAGGAACATCTTTTGGAAAGAATGAACAGGAACCTCGTTGAGAAAGTTGCCACAATGCCCCCAAAATGCAAAAGACAGACAAGTTGATTGGATTCCTTTCCAACAGATTGATGGGGTTTGTTAACCAGCTCTGAAAAGCAGATCTTAGTTGTCTCAAATTGCTCACCCAAAATTAGATGCCACTTTTGGAGATTTTGACTTGCTTACAGCAAACCAAAAACAAGGCTGGGACTAGAATCAAGGGTTCTTGTCTACCAGTGCTGCAGTTGAGTCACGAGACCACATTGCATTTACTACATTAACCCTGACAAATAATCAGACTCAAAGTAGCAAGGAGCCATATCCAGCTGGAAAATCTTTTGAGGACCCAAACTGGAGCTTTGTCCATGTCATGACAGCAAGAGGTAGTTGAGTATGATTTGTGGTAAGAGCAAGGGCCTGAAATGGCTAATGTAACTATACACACAAACTACTTTAGCTGTGGAACTTATTAAAGCAAAGAAGCGTCAACGTTCACGGAATCACCGTCCTACAATATTGTAACCATTCCGATCAAGCATCAAAGGTTTTGGGGCTTGATCCTATGTCACAGGGATGCAATGAGAGACCTCAGCTCAAACTGGTTTCTTCCATCAGTGTTGGTCCAGTTGGTGTAAACACCACCTGGCTCTGTTTCACATAGTCTTGAGGCATAAACAGTGTGTGTTGCTCCACTTTTCCTGGCCTGTTGTTCAGTTTCCCCTCCATATGAGGATGGGCAGCCCATGGAGGGAGATTCAGCGCCAGACTTAGCATGGCTTTCTGACTGAATTCCATGCTGGTGTAATCACTCAGGAGAGGTGCCCTCATGCTAGAGCTGACTCTTTCTTTTTCGGTTGCAGTTGCTTTTTCAGGGATTTTCAAAAGACTTGGACAGATGTCTGGGCTACCACCAGCACTTTCAGACTGGCCTGCAGCACACTCACTGTTGTCTTCTGTGTCCTCAATAAAGGGCTGCAGCTTCAAAGAAGCCTTTGAATCCTCTTCTATCACATAAAGGCTGGTAGTATCATTGTCTGTTTGTGTTTGAAGCAACAGCCTTGAAGTGGGTCCCTGGTTAGCCTACAAACAAGATGAAATGGAAAGAAAAAAATAATTGCATGTTTCTGCACATAGTGTAAACTTACAATATTGAAATAAATAATTTACTAATACTAAGCAACAGAAAAACAAAGTCAGTTAATGGGTAGCATGGCCTCAGCTATTACTTTCTTGTTTAATCAAGCTGGCCAAGCTATTTTATTTAATCTTTAAATTCCATTTACAATGTGCATCGGTATGAGGAACTTAATTAAGGAAATAAATATTTCTGCCCAAGAGGACCATATTCTCCATCCCTTCATTGTTAACGTGAGGTGAAGTAGGTAACACATAACTAATAAAATATATACTGCAGGATGTTCTTGCAGGCCCTATAACTATCGATATGTGTGATTCGCATGCTGATATCAACATTTAACAGGTTGAATTGAACAGTGCAATTCTGCCTAACTACCCTTTGATATCAACGTCCATCTGTAGTGCCTTCTATTCACTTCACTATCGCTTTGGTCTAGGTAAAGATTGTGTATATTTTGGCTGGCTAAACTGCAGAGCAGTGTGTGATGTAAAGCCAAGTACTACCTGCTTAGAAATGTGTGTGTCCTGTTAGAGCCATAGAAACTATCACAAAACACATAGAATGGAAAGGCTTTTTAGAGTCAATAAACAGCATCCTTCCTTTCTGGTGACACTGCCTTGGTTTTTCCATTATCTATCTTAAATTACAGACTGGATGTCATGTTCTCTGACCCACCAGTAACTGCTTCCCTCTTCACTTATTTTAAGTGGAGCAGGTGAATTACAGCACTGATGACCTGAGAAATTATCAAGATTTTATTGTATTTCATTCTTTCTTTCTGACTCCCATTCAAGAGCGGAAGAATGACTGCTACTTTGGGCCATTCACCCAGCCAGGGCTTAGCTTTCTATGAAATCTCACCCGTCCTACATAAAATGTCAAGGTTTTTCTTACCAGCATTGGTAGTGGGTTCAGCAGGTACCTCAGCACATTCAGAATCTGTCCTGTTTTGAATAAAGACCTGCATATTGTGTGTGTATTTTTGTTGGACCCAGCTAATCTACAAGATTTCTGCATCTCTGAAAAATGAGATTGCAGATTCAGGCACTGATGATATTCCATGGTTTATGGAATAGTCTGACATACACCGGTGGTGACAACTGGATAACAGCTGTACCACTATACCTTATGAGTCCAGAATAAGCTTTCCACAAATTCCTAACTGGAAGATGCATTAACATATGAGGAAGAAGCATGAGCTGCATATTCTTACTCTACTCTGTGCCAAAATATTCAAAATGATGCACACAATATTTAAAAATTCTGCAAATTTTATTTATCAATAAATAAATGTGGCTCCAGCATGGCAGTGAGGAGCACAGGCCACTGGCTGCATTGAGGTGGGAGATCACCCTGAAGCTCCCACCTACCTCGGTATAGGGACTCACAAGTGAGGCTGCACCCAACCCTGACACAGTGCAAGGGTCACGTCTGCCCCAGAAACACCCCGGGGCCCTGCCCCTCTGCACCAGATGCACCAGGTATGGGTGGCTGGCTCAGCCTAGCAGGATCCTAGTGTGGAGGGATCCAGGTGTGGGGTGGGAGGTTTCTGTATGGGGCAATCTGTGTGCGGACAGCTCAGTAGGAGATCTGGATTCACAGGGGCTCATTGGGGGGTTCCAGGTGCAGGGGCAATGGGACTCTTCAGGGATCCAGGTGAAGGTAGTTGGGGCTTAGCAAGAGGTTGTGGGGAGATGGGGCTTAACAAGGGGGGTCTGGGTGTGGGGGGACTCAGTGGGGGGGTCTGGGTGCTGGGGAAGTGGGGCTTGATGGGGGTGGAAATCCAGGTGCAGCTGGTTGGGGATCAGTGGGGTGGGAGGCTCATCAGAGGGGTCCAGGTGTAGGGGGATAGGGCTTATCAGGGTGAGGGTTTGATGGGCCTGCTTAATGGGAGAGACCCAGCTGCTGCCGAGGGGATGCCGCATGCCGGGCTCCTGCTTCCCCTTTTCTGCCCCCTCCCCCTGCCCTATTCCCACCCCACTTCCTTCCCCACTGCCTCTTCCCCCAACCCTCCCTTACCCAGCCCTACTGCGGGCACTCACTGTTGCACAGAAAACAGGAAGACTACCGGCACACAGAAGAGGAATGGAGCATGACTGGCACTAGGACTCAGGAGGCAGCTTTCAGCTGCAGAGTCAGCAAAGCTGAGAGATAGCCTCCTTCAGCTGGACAGAAATGAGGCGGGGCAGTGGCACTTAATCCCATGTTCCCCTCCATGCCTTGCCTCGGGGGGGACAATCCCCCCCCCCCAAACTGCACCCATGGTCATTCTCCCCCCCCCCCCCCCATGGCTTTCTTTTAATTCCCTGCCGTTTTCTTCAGGGAAGCACATAAATTCTGCAGGGGGGCGTTTTCTACAGGTGTGCAGTCACGCAGGAGTAGCATGCGTGTATATATATATATATATATATATATATATATATATATATATATATATATATATAAAAATAAATAATCGCTTGCAGGTTGATGAACTAGGGCAAAATCCTGATCATCTTGCTTAAGTGTATAGACCTACTGACTTCAATGGCAATACACATATGAGTGAGATGAAGAGAAAATGAAGACTATTTAACTGAGTCTGTTTAACTGAATCTGAAAAGCAGTAAGAACAGACTTCAGACTTCCCTCATTATGCAAGAACAAAGGTATATCCAGTGAAATAGAAAGGCAAACTTAAAAGTGATAAAAGGAAATTTTTTTTTTTACACCATGCATAGTTATCTGTGGAACTCATTGCTACAAGATAACATTGAGTTAGAGTCTTCCAAGATAAAAAAATATATATATATTATATTGATCCCATATAATATCATTTTTGTAACCTTACAAATATAAGTGGTATTAAATCTGCCTGCTTCCTGGCATAAGGCATCCTCTAGCAGTCTGAGGTTAGGAACAAAAACTTTCCTATGGTTAAGTTACTCCATAATTGTCCCTTAAAGTGATTCTGGTGGGGAAATTTTTTTGGGGGGAGAAGCTGGGGGTCAAGGGAGTAACCCCTGTGACCACCCCCCACATGACCCCTCCCCGGGTAATCTCTCCCTGCCCCACCCCTAGCCCGGGACCCCCACACTCTCCCTATCCCATCCCTTCCCACCTTAGCAGGGGAGGGCCAGGGGAGGATGTCCCTGGCTTGGCTGGAGCTGCTCCGGCAGGCCGGGCGGCACGGCCGCAGCCTGCCAGCCACGGAGCTGCAGCTGCTTCGGAGGCTGGGGGGAGAGCAGCGTGGCTAGAAGTGGAGAGACTCTGGCCCCGCCTCTTCCCTTCTGTCTCTGCTGGCTGTGCTGCCACTCCTTGCCCCCTATGTTGGGGAGGGGGGGCTGTGTCTCACCTCTCCCCCTCTCTATACCCGTTCATAAGCTGACCCCCTTCTCTGATGCTTCCCTTTTTTACTAAAAAAAATTCAGCTTATGAACAATTATATACGGTAGGTACTTTTAATCCTATGCTTGATCTCCTTTATTTCTTCTAGGAATTTACTACTGATTTACTTGACCGTGTTCGTTCGTGACTTGAAGCAATTTTGTGAGCGCTCTGACTATAGTGAAATTCTCTGAGGGAATCCGCTCCTATTCAACAACTTCACAATGCTCACTGGTGTATGTGGGTGCATCTATCATATTTCATGAGCCTTTGCTAATGTCAGGTTACCACTAGGCACTCTGAGACCTGTTTTCACCCAAAAGCTTTTATGCTTCATCTGTTAACCATTATTTCTATTTCTGCCATGTTATCAGCACCGCAATATTTCTTGCAGTATCAGTGTAATTGACTTGATTTCTTTCCACAGCTCTCTCTGTGGTGTGTACAGTAACATGATGACCACATACAACTATGTATTTTTCCCTCCAAGTACCTATTTTGGAGTGACATTCTAGGATGTTGAACTTCTCTATACAAGTCTTCCATCTTGCAGACGGAAATCATAACATCTTGCACCTGTGTGCTGGATACTTTGGGTTTCTTACATATGGGCAAATATTATTACACTGAGTTTTTGTCCACCTGGATCCCACTGTAGGCACATGCATGCGCCTTGCACACATGATCTGATTCTTTTGGACAGACGTGTCTGTCGGAGCCACACATGTGCCCTGTATGATCATGGGTGTGTCAGTTTTGGTATTCTGGAAGATGCACCTATTGATTAAACTGCCCTTCACTCTTTCAAATCTTCAGGATGCTTATTTCACAGAATCGCTGTCTGCTCCTAAACCTCGTTCACCATCTCTCTACCTGACAGCATAGAGGCTAGCTGGTTAAGTTCCACAGCCAGAAGTTGTTCGCATAGGTGCGAGGCATTTTGGAGCAGAGCAGAAAGGTTAACATATAAAGCCAGGTGGAAATGTTTTTTGCTTTGGGTTGCTCAGAGTCAATGTTCTGGATCATTTTATTGTCCTTGAAACATTCAGGACTTTCAACCAACTCGATTTAGGAGTCATTCGACAATATCGGCCTGTTGCCCCATCATTCAGGTTCACACAGTATTTTTTCACCTGAGTGTTTCTGAAGGGCCCGATCCATGTGTTTCTACCCGTTAAAGAATTTTCCCTCCCTGGGAACTAAATGTAGTATCCCGGCCCTAATGGAACATCCCTTTTTAAGCCTATGGCATCATGTCATCTTTCTATTATGACAGCATTTTGGGTGGTTAGTATCTCTGCTCAAAGGGTGAGCCAAATTCAATCACGTGTTTAATGGCAGGACCACCTTATATACAAAACCCAGGTGATTCTTGGACCTCTCCCAAAACTCTTATCCAAAGTGGTCTCAAACTTTCATCTAAATCAATACAAACACTTACCAGTATTCTTTCCTAAAACCTTATTCATCTGCCTGGGAAGCAACGCTCCATACATTTGTTCTGAGAGCTTTCTCCTACCTCAGTAGAGCAAAATCTTTTTGAGTCACAGTGGCTATTTATAGAGTTTGGGGACAGATTTTGAGAGCAGGCTATTTTGACCTAGAGCTTCTCACAATGGGTATCTGATTGCATTAAGGTCTCCTATGAATTACATACATTAGCTGCTGCTTCTCAAATTAAAGCACACTTTACTAGACTTCAAGGAACTTCCCTGATATGTTTTAGGAGTGTCCCTATATCAGATTTTCATGGCATAAACTTGGAACTCAGTACATATTTTTACTTATTCCTTAGTGGCAGGTTCTAGATCTGATGCCCAATTTGGCAGTGTGGTCCTACAGCCTTTATGTAGATAGAACTACTGGCACCCACCTCCCTAGGGGAATAACTGCTAGCCAGTCACCAAGGGCAGAATCTGCAGGAACAAATACTTGAAGCGAGAACGGTTATTTACCTTACAGTAACTGTGGTTCTTAAATGTCGTGTCCACATGGCTGCCATGACCGGTCCTCCTGTTTTGCTACTGTGGAGTCCTGTGGTCTTAAACTGTGTCTACACTGGAAAGAAAAACCTGTGTTATCAAGTCTCAAATCCCGAGTCAATTGACTTGGGCTTGTGGGGCTTGGGCTGCAGGGCTAAAAATAGCGGTATAGACATTCCTGCTTGGGCTGGATGCAAGGCTTTGAAACCTGGCAGGGTGGGAGGAGGAAGGGTAGGGTGAGTTTTGGAGCCCAGGCTCCAGCCCGAGTGGTAACATCTATACTGCTATTTTTAGCCCCTCAGACCGAGCCCTGCAAGCCCAAGTCAAGTGACCTAGACTCTGAGATTCAATGCCATGGGTTTTCCTTTGCAGTGCAGATATACCCCAAGTGCCTTCACTAATACATAATCCTGAGGGATGGTTGTGCCCTCTCTTCCCTTTATGCCTTTGGGGGGGGGCACAAGGGTATCCAGGGTGAATGTGTGGCTCCCAGCAGATCTTGCGGCCAAAATAATCTGATATTGTGCTCATGGGGCCTATGTGCACCTACAGTGGGTCCATGTGGCTAAAACATCTTACTGAACCTGGTGTTCTTCAGCGTAAGTAACCATTCTTTCTAAATTCAACAATCCAAATATTTTAATTTATTTTTGCTAAATGTCACTAGCTATCAGGGAAAGTGTGGGACCCTTTAATGAATGGGGGAGGCAACCTAGTGACAGATGTGGAAAAAGCTGAAGTACTCAATGCTTTTTTTGCCTCAGTCTTCACAGATAAGGTCAGCCCCCAGACTGCTGCACTGGTCATCACAGTATGGGGAGGAGGTGAACAGCCCTCAGTGGTAAAAGAACAGGTTAAGGACTATTTAGAAAAGCTGAACATGCACAAGTCCATGGGCCCGGATCTAATGCATCCGAGGGTGCAGAGAGAGTTGGCTGATGTGATTGCAGAGCCATTGGCCATTATCTTTGAAAACGTGTGGCGATCAGGGGAGGTCCCAGACAATTGGAAAAAGGCAAATATAGTGCCCATCTTTAAAAAAGGGAAGAAGGAGAATCCGGGGAACTACAGAGTGGCCAGCCTCACCTCAGTCCATGGAAAAACCATGGAGCGGGTCCTCAAGGAATCCATTTTGAAGCACTTGGAGGAGAGGAAGTTGATCAGGAAAAATCAACATGGATTCACCAAGGGCAAGTTATGCCTGACCAACCTGATTGCCTTCTATGATGAGATAACTGGCTCTGTGGATATGGGGAAAGTGGTGGACGTGATATATCTTGACTTTAGCAAAGCTTTTGATATGGTCTCCCACAGTATTCTTGCCAGCAAGGTAAAAAAGTATGGATTGGATGAATGGACTATAAGGTGGATAGAAAGCTGGCTAGATTGTCGGGCTCAGTGGGTAGTGATCAACAGCTCGATGTCTAGTTAGCAGCCGGTATCAAGCGGAGTGCCCCATGGGTCGGTCCTGGGGCCGGTTTTGTTCAACATCTTCATTAATGATCTGGATGATGTTATGGATTGCACCCTCAGCAAGTTTGTGGATGACACTAAGCTGGGGGGAGAGGTAGATACACTGGAGGGTAGGGATAGGATACAGAGGGACCTAGATAAATTGGAGGATTGGGCCAAAAGAAATCTGATGAGGTTCAACAAGGACAAGTGCAGAGTCCTGCATTTAGGATGGAAAAATCCCATGCGCTGCTACAGGCTGGGGACCGACTGGCTAAGCGGCAGTTCTACAGAAAAGGACCTGGGGATTACAGTGGATGAGAAGCTGGATATGAGTCACCAGAGTGTCCTTGTTGCCAAGAAGACTAACAGTATATTGGGCTGCATTACTGGGAGCACTGCCAGCAGATTGAGGGAAGTGATTATTCCCCTTTATTCGGCACTGGTGAGGCCACATCTGGAGTATTGCTTCCAATTTTGGGCCCCCCACTACAGAAAGGATGTGGACAAATTTGGAGAGAGTACAGCGGAGGGCAACAAAAATGATTAGGGGGCTGGGCACATGACTTACGAGGAGAGGCTGAGGGAGCTGGTCTTATTTAGTCTGCAGAAGAGAAGAGTGAGGGGGGATTTGATAGCAGCCTTCAACTACCTGAAGGGGGGGCTCCAAAGAGGATGGAGCTAGGCTGTTCTCAGTGGTGGCAGATGACAGAACAAGAAGCAATGGTCTCAAGTTGCAGTGGGGGAGGTCTAGGTTGGATATTAGGAAAACTATTTCACTAGGAGGGTGGTGAAGCACTGGAATGGGTTACCTAGGAAGGTGGTGCAATCTCCATTCTTAGAGGATTTTAAGGCCCATCTTGACAAAGCCCTGGCTGGGATGATTTAGTTGGGGTTGGTCCTGCTTTAAGCAGGGGGTTGGACTAGATGTCCTCCTGAGGTCTCTTCCAAACCTAATCTTCTATGATTCTAACTGACCATGAACATGCTACTTTACCTACTTGTACTTTGTAAAAATCTGGAAGTGTTAAAAACAACAAAAAAACAAAACAAGAAAGGATCAGATCCACTCTGCTATGGAACACAGTAGGATATGATCATAAACACTGCCATACTAGATCAGACCTATGGTGCTTCTAGTCCAGTATCCTAGCTTAGACATTGGCCAGCACCGGATGCTTCACAGGAAGGTGCAAGAAACCTGACAGCATACAAGCTAGAGATTTCTTAAACCCTGAAGAATGGATCTTTCTAGCTAGCAATTTGCTGACACAGAGCTGTTGTAGCCAGCTCCTCTGGCCCCTGCCCCAGCAGATGGCATATGGCAGGCATGTGTAGATAGAGAAAGGGCATGACTTGAGCACCCTACTGAGTTCTGGCAATACTTGGTTGGTAGACAATCTCTTGCTGCGATTACTCTCTGACTAGTTAGAGCAACCCCAAAGCCCTCAAAAGTGTGCTGAAACTGAGGTCAGTGAAGAACTGGTCCCAGAATCAGATAGCAGAAACCAGCTCCTTTGTGATGCAATTGTGAATTTGGATCAAAATATTTTGATCCAACTTTCATATATTTGGGGATTCTATTAATTGTGGATTTGAACAATTCCAGATTCACATGAACTTTCACACTCTGGATTTCTCAAGTAACCATCAATCCTGGTGATTATTGACTCTTACATAATGGACTTTGTTTAAGTCAAAAAAATGTAACTCCCCCCCCCCCCCCTTTTGAGTTACTTCATGGTTTTGTCTTTGTTTTTCACACATTTGCCTTAGTGCATATTGCATAATGCTTGGGGAAAAAATCAATAAAACCTTTTAAAAAAGGAGTAGGAAAATCCCCTGTAAAAGCCTGACACTACATTCCTAATACTATCAGAGCTTCAGCTAGATCTTTAATGCTGTACATTTACCAGGCACAATTAAAAAGAGAAGATGCCTAGTAATCAGTGCTGCTGTAATTCACTGAAAGGGCCCATTCATAAACACTTTTCATACCCGTGGAATGATTCTTGCCACATCTTGGATAGCGCTGCTGTCTCTTGGACTTGGTAAAGTCGGCCAGCACAATTTTCTTGACCTGGAAAGACATGCTTATTAAACTGAGGATCCAATTAAATAACCGAGCCTTCATATACTTCTGTTTTCATCACAAGTCATGTACATAGTTTATCAGTGTTTTCATGCACATCAGACCAGGATGTCTTATAGCAGCTATTAACAAGACACACAAAAATTGGAGGTCCAAAACTATAGTCCATATTTTCACAGTAAGTTAGTGAGTTTCTGATGCACAATTATTTAGTGTAATTAACAAGAGCTATGAAGGCCATCAGCATGTGACTTTCTTCCCATCTATACTACATATCAGCTTTCTCTTTCTTTAATCCACCACTGTTTCATGGCTCCTCCAACCCCCATTCCTCCCTTGCAGGTTAGGTTTGTTTTACCAGTAGCAACTTATAGATAGGTTTCCATTTAGAAATCTGCCCATCCCCCAAGAGCAAGCATCTGCTCCTCCCCCATGATGCTACAAACCTGTGGAGGCCTAGGGACTAGAAGGCAGAGTGCAGCAGAGATATCTTGGCATATTAGCCCATGTCACCCCTTGCTTAGGACTCAGACACAATGGGAGCTCCACCTATCTTGACTGAAGGATCAGACATGGTATTCAGTGAACTAGCTGTAGAGCAATAGGTACTTCCTCATGCAGACTTGATATAAAATCCAAATTCTAGCTGCATTTTCAGGGCTCAGATAGTATGTCTGCCTCTGTGCTTAAATCCTACTAGGATTAGTGGTGGGAGAAAAACTGTGGTGCTTTTCCAAGGTAAAACCAAATTAATGAGCCTTGTTCAAATTAGTTTCAGCTGAGGGCCTTCATGAATACCATCTCTAAGTGGTTTATAATCTCTTATTGAACTTGGGACCTGAGAAATAACAAGCTTTCAAAAGCCCTCCTAAGCTATCCACCTCTAACTCTGGCTAACTTTACCATGTATGTGTTCAAACTAAGCCTCCAGACCTACAAGAAATCACACAGTATTTGATGGTTAAACCGAGGGGCAGATGGGGAAAAGTGATACTATTTTATATAAATACAAAACTACTCTAAAATGGAAATAAGTATACATGCCACAGAGTGAGCTGGGCCTTTAAGAGGGTTGGGGCTCAGATGCACCTGTGCCATTCTTGGCTCACTAGGGTTGCCAGGCATCCGGTTTTCAACTGGAATGCCTGGCGACTCCGGTCAGAACTACCGACTGGGCCATTAAAAGTCCAGTCGGCGGTGCAGCGGGGGCCCAGGGCGAAGGCAGGCTCCCTGCCTGCCCTAGCTCTGTGTGGCTCCTGGAAGCGGCTGCCAGGTCCCTGCAGCCCCTAGATCCATGGGTGGCTAGGGAGGTTCCACAGCTTCCATTGGCCAGGAACCACAACCAATAGGAACTGTGGGGATGGCGCCTGCGGGTGCGTGGGCAGCACGCGGAGCCTCCCTGGCTGCCCATGCATCTGGGGGCTGCAGGGACCTGGCGCCCGCTTCCGGGAGCCACGGTAAGCACTGCCAAGACCCCAAACACCCTCCCATACCCCAACCCCCTGCCCCAGCCTGGAGTCCCCTCCCGCACCCAAACTCCCTCCCGGAGACCGCACACCCCCAAACCTCTACCCCAGCCCCCTCCTGCACCCCAGACCCCTCATCCCAGCCCCACCCCAGAGCCCACACCCCCAGCCGGAGGCCTCACTCCCCCCTGAACTCCTGCCCCAGTCTGGAGCCCCTTCCTTCACCCCAAACCCCTCATCCCTGGCTCCATCCCAGAGCCCGCACCCCCTCCCACACTCCGAACCCCTCGGCCCCAGCCCAGAGCCACCTCCTGCCCCCTAAACCCCTCATCCTAGCCCCCAGCCCAGAGCCTGCACCCCCAGCCCAGAGCCCTGACCCCCCCGCACTCTAACCCCCCAACCTGAAGCCCTCTCCTGCATCCCAAACCCCTCATCCCCAGAGCCCACACCCCCCCACACCACAACCCTCTGCCCCAGCCTGGTGAAAGTAAGTGAGGGTGGGAGAGGGGATGGAATGAGTGGGGACAGGGACTTGGAGAAGGGGCCTTGGAGAAGGGGCGGGGCCTCAGGGGAGGGGCAGGGGTGTTTGGTTTTGTGTGATTAGAAAATTGGCAACCATATTCACCTCCCACAGGTGGTGGAAATGCGTGCTGAAGTTAGGTGACAATAGCAAGCCTGCTGTGGGTATAAGAGCATCCTGTCAAGAGTGGATGAGGGTGACTTCACTAGTAAGGGGCTGGAAGTGGATGCTCTGTGAAAAGTGAACAGGAAGATTCCATGGAAGTAGGTCTGTGAGCAAGGCTGTAGCAACAAAGAACGTGGCCCCCTCCGAACGGTGGCCCCCTCTGAACATATGTCCGGGCGGGGTCCCTTACAATGCAGAAACTGGAATGCGGTATTTATTTTGCCACTTTTAGGGGCCCCCTTCCTTGCGGGGCCCCCTCCGGTCGGAGGGTATGGAGGGTGCTCGCTACGCCTCTGTCTGTGAGCTATAAAAACTGGGAAGGAGCTATAGGAGGCTAGAAGGATGTGGGAAGAGGCTCTGGAAAGAACGCAGGTAGCCTGGGATAACAGGGCAAACAGCCCAGGTGTTCTGGGTTCCCAAGGCTGGGCATCTGTAGTGGAGGCTGGGTGTGCCTATGCTGTCACTCTGTGAGGGGTTGCAGAGACCCCTGCTATTAAGGGAAGCCAGGAGTGGCTTTTTTTTTTAAACTGCCACCTGTTGAGGTGATGCAGTGAACTCTGTGAATGAAGGGTGGATGAAAGGACAGACTAGAGCCCAGGAAGGCTACAGCTGAGCCCAGGAGAAGGGTAATGCTGAATGCGTGTGGTGTGGAAGAGAAGATGAACCCTTGATAGAAGAACTGTGTCAGGCGAGTCCGGCATGGAAGACTTGGGTGTGTTTGGACTTGGCTTATACTCCGGAAGGGGTGGACTTTTGACTTGACCAGAAGGCGAAGGCAGAAAGAGCCATTTCCAGGCAAGGGGAAACTGAGGCAGGAGACCAGCCCAGAGCCAGATTGGGTAAGTATCTATTACAATATGTAGATAAAAATTACATCCTAGAGTGTCATCACCCCTCCCATCCCAACCTTCATATGGGTCATCCTAGACTGTAAGCTTCTCAGAACAGGGACTGAGACTACCTCTGAGCAACACAAGGCTCCATCTTGATTAGTTTGGCACTGCCATAACAATAACGGAGCTCCTGGCAATTATTTTCCAGTGGAAATGGCGGAGAGCAAAATGTGGAAGCAGGGAAGGAATTTCAAAAGCAATTAATGTTGGCCTAACTCTGCTCCTATTGAAGTCAGTGTGAGTAGAATTAATTTAACTTGTCCACTATTGAGAATCTCCTGGCCTCAATTCTCTCTGCATATGAAATTGGTAGAATAGCATTCTGTATGTGTTTTTTTTTTTTTTAATTATTCACTTTAATATTATCAGTGCAATAAGTCAAAGCTAGATTGTATTTTGTTGGCTGTATAAACATTTTCTGAGTCTGCTCTCATGAGCTGAGAGGCTTCCTGGAGTCACTGAAGGAGTTCAAGCTGTCTGTCTGCTCTCCCTTTAGATGCACTTTTTATGAAATCAGCGTAGCTCATGTGACTGAGTGATTTCATTTTCTTAGACCTCCACCCTGCCCTCCACTCCCACCCTCCAAAAATATCCTGTCAGAAACAACAGAAACTACTGTTATGTAGGTTTCCGGAATCTTAAAAATGTTTATCTTTTTTTTTTTTTTTAACTTTGGAATGCTCCAAACTGGAAATCATGTTCACATGATTTGACACACTATTTCCCAGTGCCCTGATTCTGGCCTACACAAACTTAAGCTGTCCCTTCCGGCTACAGAACAGATACCAATGAGCCTCAAATTCATTCTGAAAGTAGCAATAAGCCAGAGAGAGGCCAGCAAGGATGAGTAGTTGCTGCAGGGAGGAGGGTTGTGATGGAGCAGTAGACCAGAATAAATCATGCCATGGACCATATTTGACCTTAGGCCATGGTTTTGACATCCTGTCTGCTCTAATCACTCAGCACCAATCAAGTCAGATAATGACAGGAGAAGTAGTTAAAGCAGAGAAAACAGAGATGGGGGCAGGGTTCCAGGGTTTCCTTATCGCAATCTATGACCGGTTTTGTATTAGTAGACTATTGGTGCATTTTCAGATCACAACAATAGTTTACTAATGTGCAACCAGTCATGGTTTATTATTATTTATTAGATTATAGCTCCTTCAGTTTACATTTTGTAAAAATAATATTTTAAAAAGAGAGTTCTCGGGGGGAGAGGATGTTAGGCAACATTCTTCCACTATAGAAAGTAGTTCCTCACAAAATGGGAAAAACCACCATCACATCTCAACAGGTGTGTTGTTATCCCTGTCTTCCCCTCATTGTTTCCTCTTCACTCATTTAACATAATGTTGGGGGTGGTACGAGATCATGTCCCAGATGTGCACTAGTGGGAGTTGATGCACTACTAGGCTAGCTGGGCTTTCTAAATTATATCCATCTGTATGTGGCACTGAACAATCAATCCACAATTCTACTGTAATAGGAAATGGATGATCCCAGTCCATCAGGAAAAATGGGCCATAATAATCAATTTGACAATTATTCCTTGCATAAGAACTTTTATCTATTTTTGGGATAGTAGGAAGTATTACATACTTATCCCATTGATGTCTGAGATTGTAACTGGACTGGCAGCTGTATCAAAGACTAAAACATTCTGAGTTTGTGGTAAAGAAGCCTCGCACATTCTTGGTTTGTTAATGCTGTTCCAAAACCACAAGAATTGTGTAAATTATCAGTATAACTTGCTTTTTTGCATCCTGTCTCATAAGGATTTGTCATTTCTAATTTCAAATTAGAAAGACCAATTGTGCAAAAATAAGACATGACTCAACACTACAGAATGTGCAAGGTCAGTAAAATGTACTTATGCTGTGCAATAGCCCAATTAATATTACTCTCTTACCTTCTAAGCATCAAAGAACAAATGATGGGTAGAAAAAACATGGTGGATATGATGCCAAGACAAAGGGCAGCAACAATACCTTCAAATTCCCCTTTATCTGATGGGAGATAAATAGAGAAGAAAATCACTTATGGGACCAGGTTTTGAGAGACTGGAAAGAAATGGAATTATCTTTGCACAAAGCATAAACCTCAGTTATAGCATGGGATCCCTGTGAGCTTAGTCACAATCAAATCAATATAAAACTAAATTCAAGTTCCACATATGACTGAATGATAAATCTTTAAATCCACACACTGACCATAGAAAGGAGCTATATAAAAAGTGGGTGGAGTAGGGAGTATTCTGTCTTCTAAGGCCCCATCTAAGCTATGGGCCAGATCTGTAGCCCCAGATTATGAGATTGCTTCAACCAGCGTAATTTAAAGTAGCCCTAAATTAAACCAGGAGCCATTTTGGTCCAAGGATCTTCTCTTTTGTCCCCTATAACTATAACTTTGATTCTGTAATCAGCTGATGACCTGCTAATTTGACCTGGCTACAACAAAAAGGCAGCTTTATTCACAACACAACCATGTCAACTGTGGCTGTACAACTACACCTACTACACGGCCTACCATTATTTGCATCAACAATTTCTGGGAAAGTATTGCTAGAGACCCCTTTCTGTCTCCCTTTCTGAGTGCCCAGAGGAGACGCACAAAGACCACCATCAGCACAGAGCTGTAAGGAAGTACATGCCATCTTGGTTACCTAGATGGCAGGTAGAGAGTCCTGTATACTCAGCAAAACCAACAGCATTTTAGCCTAGCTACTGGAAGATAATCATATGCTAGCCTATGCTGTTGACGTGGTCAATGCATGATTAGAACAGAGTATTAACTAAGTTTTGTGTGGACACAAACAACACTTGCAATAAAGCTGGCTGAATTCTTTTTTTTTAAATAGGTATTGTAAATTTTTTCAGTTCCAAAAAAAGGATTTTGGTAAACAATACATCATCCATTTTGATAATTTTTCATATTTTTAAATGAGTAAACTGTGAAACTTTGAAAAAATGAACACTTCAAAATAAAAACGCTGAGTTTTTCTCTTTACAAAATTTTTTTTTTTTTTTTTTTTTAACCAGCCATGTCCGTAACCGGTCACATTCATTTGAAAGTTAGTGCAAATAGAATCTGATACAAACAGTGTGTCCTTGCTTTACTCACTGATTGTACCAAGCTTGATTCCTTAGCAGCAGCATGTCACCGTTTTTTAAGGCTAGAAGCGACCGGCAGATCATGTACTCTGATCTCCTGAACATTACGAGCTACAGAAACCCACCCAGTTATCCCTACATTGAACCTAATAACCTAGCGATTAAACTAATGTAATACAGCCCTCAGGAGACTAAACTATTATGTGCCACAGGTAGAGAGTACAAGGGACTGAGGCAAACCAATGTCCGAAGCCCCTGCAGTGGCAGGGAATTGATTTGGTGAGATATATCCAGATTTGGTGAGATATATCCAGACGATTCTAGCAAGGAACCTGTGCCCCATGCTTCAGAGGAAGGCAAAAACCCAAATCAAACCAACCCCCTACCCCAGGTTCCCTGCCAACATGACCTGGGGGAGAAATTCCTTCCTGACCCCAAATCTGGCAATCAGTGACCCGGAGCATGTGAGGAAGACCCACCAGCCAAGTGAACAGTAAAGAAAATTCTCTACACAGCCTCAGCGCACTAGCCCACCTTTTCCAGAGTCCCATCTGGGCATAGTCATCTCTGAAGCATCAGAAGAGGGAGGGGAAAAAACTCTGACTATGCCAGGGATGGGTGGGAAGGAAGGAATTCCTTCCTGACATCTACAGCTGACTAGCTAAAGTCCTGCATGAGATTTAGGAACATAAAACTAACCCGAAAGGAACCCTTTGGGCCACCAAGCCCAGCCTACTCCTCCTCCCAAGCAACCCAGTCATTAAATCCCACTAAAATGTATCTAGTTCATTCTTAAAACTAGTTAGGTTGTTTGCCCCCCACTATTCCTGTCGGGAGGCTGTTCTGAAACCTCACTCTTCTGAGGGTTTATAGAAACCTTCTTCTAACTTCCAGCCTAAAATTTATTCATGGCCAATTTATATCCAAGTGTTCTCATATGAAAGTTGGTTTAAGTTGATGATGAACCATTTCATGTTTGCAGGGGAATTTTAGTTCCTTTCCCATTTCTGTCTGCTTCAAGCCCTAGGTGTGTGGGTTTGTTTGTTTTTGCGCTGTACAAAAACTGACCGGAATGAAATTATAGGCCTCCCTCATTGCTTGTCTGCTGAAGAGAGTTCATGGGAGTCTATCATGTTTACCCCTCCTTCAGGTCAAAGAGGCAAAAAGCTGTAGGGGGATGTCACCCTTTCCCTAGCTCTGTCTCTCAGTTTTACAGGTTGTTCTACTCATGGCTAATATTGCCCAGGACTGAGGTTTTGGAACAAAATACCACAACCCATTTTTATGGTATGGATCAATGCTGCACAGCACAGTCACACAAATAACGTCACGGTACCATATTTCAGAGTAGTGAAAAACTGTGAACGACTTTGGGCTCCTTCTCCTGCAGTGGTGACTCCTGAAATTTGTACTTTATAGGTAGTTTTTTCTTTAAGTCCTGTTAACAGGTAGCAGGTGGTAGAAGAATTGACAGCAACAGCTGCAACACAAGAGGGTGAGGGATCAGTAAAAGTAGAACACTAGAGCCAAATTCAAGCTGTACATAGGAACAAGCCCATAAAGCTGTAGCTGAGAAGAGGCCTAACTTCATGCCCTCATCCCAAACCTGTAGGAAACCATACTCTGCAGACCTTCGATGCTTGGTGCCAAAGGAGAAAGCATTCTATGGCGGATGCTGGGATTAGGACTCACTATGTATCCTCTCTTCTTGAAATTAATCAGGGTCCTGGAACAAGTAATCTCAGTGTATGGCTATTTGAAGATGGTGTGCCATACACTTCCAGCATAGGTAATTGCCTGGGTATTTAACCCAAGATCTCAAGAGCTAAAAGCATAAGCCTCTACCACTTGAGCTATCCTTAAAGGGTAGCCGTGGTAGGCTTGTATACTCTGTAGACAGGGTGCAGGCGGGGGCGGGGGAGGGGGGCGGGAAACACACTGAAAGTGAGTTTCCTGTGTATCTACTGTTGTGACAGTCGGAATAAGGACTTATCTGAATGTTATTGCTTAATCAGTGTGCTTATACATCTGCATTAAGTGTCTAGGCCCTGAATTTGACCCCTAATGTAGAATGCATGACTCAAAAGAGCTTGTAGATGCCTGGTAACTGTCAAAGCAGGTGATAGTAGGAACATACCATGGGGCCTAATCTCGCAACTTTTACTAACATGAGCAATCCTCATTCATCAAGCAACACTCACCTTACTTGACTTCAGTGATGTACTACTCAGGTAGGTATTTGTGTGAGAAAGGACTGTATGTTCAGATCCACAGCTGTATTGCTTTGGTTTAGTTCAAAACTATTTCCTTTCTGAAGGTGCAGTGGATTATTTTGCTGTCACCAGAATAACTTCACTTGCAATACAACAATGCCTTTTATGTTGTAGAATGCTGCCAAGCATTTAGATACGCTTGATATGGAAGTTTTAATGTTAAAGAAAATAGGCTATTTCCTGAAAGCAAAAGGTGTGACCGTAGAGCTGAGTGAGGCAAAGAGTCTGCGAAATGAAGCTTATCATCCTTCCTTTCTGGAAAACCCAGTAATCATCTGTCAGGTTAATTCACGTTGCAGCAACTTGAATTGTCACTACACTTCAGCAGTTTTTCAACTCTTTCTGCCCACAAAGTTCAAGCAACCCTGGGATTTGTTTTTTCAAAATACTAAACTTTCTAAGCAGGCACCTGGGGTGAAATCTGCCTTTGGCCTGGTCCACACTAACCCCCCACTTCGGACTAAGGTACGCAAATTCAGCTACGTTAATAACGTAGCTGAATTCGAAGTACCTTAGTCCGAACTTACCGCGGGTCCAGACGCTGCAGGCAGGCTCCCCCGTCGATGCCGCGTACTCCTCTCACTGAGCTGGAGTACCTGCGTCGACGGCGAGCACTTCCGGGATCGATCCGGGATCGATTTATCGCGTCTAGACAAGACGCGATAAATCGATCCCAGAACATCGATTGCCTGCCGCCGGACCCCGAGGTAAGTGTAGACGTACCCTTTGAGTCAATGGAACTCTTGCCATTGACTTCAATGAAGCCAGGATTTCATCCACCAAGTTTAGATTATTTTTTGATCATCCATTACGTCCATCGGCTGATATTTTTGAGTTCTAGAAACGAGTGGCTCTTCTATTTTGCTCTTCTATTGTTTTCAGGAAATATTTGTCATCTCTCTTGATATGCAGACTGCACTAGCTATGAAAGTTAAAGTTCTAAACCTCAATGTGTTGTAACTTGCAGCTTGGAATCTTTCCCCTGCAGACAAGAGCGAGGATATCAATCAAAAGAGAATCTGTTGTAAATTTTCTCTGATATGAGCTCATGTAAAATGGAATCAGCCCACCATTCATTAGCTTCCAACTATTCAATGAATCTTTCTTTGTAATTAATATAGTGCCTCTAGGAACCAACTGAAAACTATATTCTTTGGAGCTGGTAATAACCGATCACTTATCTAATCTGTCTTTCAATACGAGCAGGAAACTGTTGAGACTATATTTAATTTTTGTCTAATAAGCAGCAAATAAGAATCACGCATTATCTTTGACCCCCCAGTAGAGATCTTCAGAAACAAGATGGGCTGAGTCATAATGCAACACAGAAATAGTGTGAATTGTCACAATAACTTAAGCTAAGTGGTAAACCTGCTGATAGCATATCTTTCCTTTCAGTATTTAACAGAAATTGCTACTATATTTTTAGCAGCAGGAGTTTTAAGCATCTTTGAAGCTTTTGTTTAGCCATGACACTAAAACCTAGTGTAATGAAAATGGCTGAAGCTTTAACAGCAACTTGATCACTTGTAAACTAAAACAAATTGTATTGAACTGGAGGGTAATTCTGTGAACCTTTGAACACTTTTCTGAATTCAAAATATGTTGAGTGTTTCTTTCATGGCCTAAATTGATCTGAATTTTGGCTTCCTGTGGTGATGCTGATGCTTAATCTTTAAAGATACATTTCATAATAAACTGAGAACATACCCTGTAATCATTAGAAGTCTTTGGATAGTCTAAACCAGTTAGAATATTAAAATGTTCACTTGCAGTTGATCTGCTGATAGACTCAACTGCCACTGAAATCAAAGGTGAATAAAGTTCTATGTATGGATTAAAGGTATTAAGTAGCTCAACACTTGTAATTTGTAGGCAACAGTTATGTCTGATTGCTACTGCTCTATGTGGGAAATGTTGGTCTTGTCTTATGATGATGTGACATAGTGACCTACCCAGAGAGAGATTCTTCATTGTGTCTGTGTAGTTGATTCTGTATCCCTGGAGGAAGCCCAAACAGTCTTCTGCAGGTACTTCAGTCCATTTCACAATAGCGGAATGCTTCATGATATTTGAAATTTTCACAATAGCTGGACCTGTCCTAGGAACTTAAGCATCAGGTCATTTAAAAATAAATAACTCAAATCATACAGATAATTATTGTCTGTAATCCAATGTGCAGCATGCTAATCCATACATAGACATTGACTGCTGAATGGGAAGCATCTCCCCAATTTGCAGACTGACACACAGATAACTAATGGCAGAGAAGGGAAAGAGAACAATTACATACAGTGGGAGGCTGAGTCCTGCTTAAAACAATACCAAAGAAGGTGGAGACATATCATCCATCTGCTACAGATACAATTTCTAAGGATACCCTTACTCACCATAGTCACATTGGCATGAATGGCTACTCACCTAGGAAGGTGCTAGTCAATGTGGGTAAGGGTATCAGAATCTGGCCACAAATCACACACTGCAAGAAGGGACAAACCCCCTGCTCTGTTGCCTTAACATCTCTGCCAGGAATAGTAATAGTTACCCCATCATCTCTGTGGACCCATCACTAGCAAGCAATATCACATTCACTCACACACAAAGCCAGCACATCACAGCTTGGAGTTAGGGGCATGACTGAGTGGATAGTAGTGTTATGTTAGGTCATCCCAGCAAAGATGTTATGGTGGAGCTCCCTTATTACTGATGGTGGAGAAAAAGTGGAGGGGAACAAACGGGGCGAGGGGGGGAATGAAGATTTTCTATGAAATACCTCCTTGAACTGAGTAGAAGTGGGTCACTCCAAATGTCCTCTCATGTCTCATGAAACTTTCACATTCACATATGTCAGATGCATGCACCATTATTTTGTACAATTTATATGGTTGTAAATGGTCTGGAAAACAATCAAGTTAGAATCAGTATTTGCTGAACAGGTAAGGGGAGGGAACTTTCAGATTTTCTGTATAGCCCCCCAAATATAGTCTAACAAATTCCAGGTCTTCATGTTAAGAGTCCAAATGTACACATTCTCCAGGTGGCTTCCTAGACCACCCTCATACAACCTGTATATTGGATTTTTTTCATAATTAAAATGACAAATATTAATATACAACCTTGTTTGTAAAGTATGCCAAATTGGTTTCTAGTCTGCTTCTGTTGCACAGATGGAGCTACAGGGTGGAAAGCAGGAAAGTAAAATAGCTCGAGGCCTCTTGGCTCAAGCATGGATTTTTTTTTTTTTCTGTCTGGGAACTTAAACTGGGGTGCACATGTATTAAGAGGATCCATAAAACAGTGGATGAATTATTGGTAACATTTCAATTGTGACCCTCAGATCAAATGTCTCCAATGTACATTGACATTAATCCTGACTGATCTTTGCCAGAGTCACTTGTATGATCTCAGTCAATATGCAGAATGCAAGTCCTGTAAAATGTTCCTGAACAGAAGCACTTTGCACATAACTCAGATATGCTGCATAACAAGCTTTGTTTTGTTATTGCGACTTTACAAGGACAAGTTATGGGGAAAGGGATGGAATGTCATCTACTGGGCAGCCTGTGACACGGCTGTCTGTCATGTAAGTGAAGTTTACCTAGGAGGCAAAATGTTGTCACCATTGTTATGCTGTTAGCCTGCAGCATATAAGTCTCTATCCTGGATTTGGGGGAGGGGAATAGCACAAACAGTCTGTGTTTGTATAGCTGCATTTCTTCACTGACCATGACCAGTAGGCTTCCCAGGGAGGACTGAAACTCCCATGTACTTCAATATTTTTTTTCCCTATATACACAGAACAAAGAAGAGTAGAGGTGTGAGGAAGGATCTTCGTCTGTCTTGTGGTTTTTAAAACTGCAAGTGAAAGAAAGAGGCATGTTTCCCATAAAATAACTGGACAATCCATGAAAGAAAGTTGAATTGTTACCTAGTGTGAAATTTCCCATGGGCTTAGTTATTATTTTCATGTGCATATCTTCTTTACCAGTGCCCCAATCAACCACAAAACACTTTGGAATGTATTCTGGAGTCCAGGTGACAACAGTGTTGTTTCCCTGTGGTATGGCAGTGATTTGTTCAGGCAAAACTGAGGGAAAAGCAAAATATTGTATATATCAATAAATAGGAAAGCAAATATTTAAAAAAAAATTCACTGTGAAGTCAGCATCCTGTGGCAAGCCATGGAGACTCTGAGTAGTAAGGCTTAATGAACTCTAATCACTAGTAACAATATAGTTTATAAAATAGTTTCAAGCCAGTCTAGTGCTTTGCACTGCCTTAGCGAAGATCCACATTTGATTTCTGGACATGGCCTTTCCTACAAAGGGGGAAGAGAACATTCAAACCTTGGGAAGGGGAGCCCCTTACTTAACAGGAATCCTCCCCCCAGGAAAGTCATACGTAGTACTGAATGGAGTGCTGCTATGTGAGACATTTCTGACTGGGGGAGACAGTTATGTTAGGCTTCAGATTGAGGGAAATAAGATGTTTTTGTGGTATTCTTCTTTATGTGAAGTCTGACAATAGTAGGGCTGGCTAGAAAATGAGAATTCCATTTCACAAGAAAAGCTGGGGTTTCAGCATTTAGTTTTGTGTCTCTGTGAACAGACACAAAGTTTTGAAACTCTGTGGAAAAACCAGAGAGAGACTGACTGTAGCCTGGTAGTTAGGGCACCAAGTTAGAAGGGGCAGGGACTGGAACCCAAGTCCTTCTCATTCCAAATGAGTGTTCTAAACACCAGGCTAGAGTCAGTCTCTCTCTCTCTCTCTCACTCACTCATATCCAATTAATATTTAATTATCTATACAAATTGGAATCACTCCAACAGGAAAGACTTGGGCTCCTCCACCTCAGAATACCCAAAGTTCTGGTGGTTAGGACACTCTCACCTGGGATGTGGGATCCTCAGGTTCAAGGATCCAAATTAGGCAGAGCGGGGATCTGAACCTGAGTGTCTGTCTCTCTTTCCCTGGTTTTTCCTAGAAATTCCATCCAGGGCCTGAGAAACTTTCCCAACAAAAGCTTCATTTGAATTGATACACTTCTGCTAAAAGTCTTGGTTTTGACAAATCAGCATTTTCTGACTGAAAAAAACATTTAATCTAAAAATTCCCAACGAACACTAGATAGTGTAGTCATTAATAATCAAAATGGGCAAGAGTAACTGACTGACACTAAGAAGGAAGATGGGCAACTTGTACATCAGGGAATGTTGTGGTTGATAGAGAACTCCATTTCATCTTCTATCTGAAAAACAGTAGGAGAGTGGCTATAAGGAAGAATTAAAGAGTGACAAAACTAGCTGAGGAGAACTTGATCTAAGGGTATGTCTACACTACGAAATTAGGTCAATTTTATAGAAGTCGATTTTTAGAAATCGATTTTATACAGTCAATTGCGTATGTCCACACTAAGCGCATTAAGTCGGCAGAGTGAGTCCTCACTACCGTGGCTAGCATCGACTTACGGAGCAGTGCACTGTGGGTAGCTATCCCACAGTTCCTTCAGTCTCCACCACCCATTGGAATTCTGGGTTGAGCTCCCATTGCCTGATGGGGCAAAAACATTGTTGCGGGTAGTTTTGGGTACATGTCGTCAGTCGCCCCTCCCTCCGTGAAAGCAACAGCAGACAATCGTTTCGCACCAGACACCAGGGTGATTAGAAGAGCACAGCAAGGCGCACTGCGCATCAGAGAGGCTTTGAAAACCAGTTTCATGACTGGCCAGGCTTCGGTGTGACAGTTGTGTGTGTTTCTCCTTGATGCAAACCTGCCTCCTTTGTTGATTTAAATTCCCTGTAAGCCAACCACCCTCCCCCCTTTGAAATAAAGTAACTATTGTTTTGAAACCATGCATTCTTTATTAATTTTAAAAAAAAAAAAAAAAAGAGAGAACGGACAAGGTAGCTCGGGTGGGGTGGGGGAGGAGGGAAGAAGAAGGCCACATTGCTTATTGGAGCCACACTAAAAATCAAACTGTTTGCATGACAGCCTTCTGTTGCTTGGGCCATCCTCTGGAGTGGAGTAGCTGGGTGCCCGGAGCCTCCCCCACCGCATTCTTGGGCGTCTGAGTGAGGAGGCTATGGAACATGGGGAGGAGGGCAGGCGTTTATACAGTGGATGCAGCAGGGGTCTGTGCTCTTGTTGGCTTTCCTGCAGCTCCAACAGATGCTTCATCATGTCCATTTGCTCCCTCAACCGATGCTTCATCATGCCCATTTGCTCCCCCCTTACCCTCAGCATCGCGTCCTGCCTCCATTCTTCGCGCTCACTTAATTCTTTCCTGGCCTCTGCCACTGAATGCCTCCATGCATTAAGCTGTGCCCTATCAGTGCGGGAGGACTGCATGAGCTCGGAAAACATGTCATTGCGAGTGCGTTTTTTTTCTTCCGCCTTCTAATCTGCAACAACCTCACAGACGGAGATGATAGGGGGAGAAACATTCTATGCTCTATGATTCTGGGGGGACTGCATGGTCACTTGTGCTGCTGAGTTCGCCACGCTGACCAAGCAGGAAATGAAATTCAAAAGTTCCCGGGGCTTTTCCTGTGTACCTGGCTAGTGCATCGGAGTTCAAAGTGATGTCCAAAGCTGTCACAATGGCGCACTCTGCGATAGCTCCCGGAGGCCAATACCATCAATTTGCATCCGCATTACCCCAAATTCGACCCAGCAAAGTCTATTTTAGCACTACTCCCCTCACCGGGGAGGAGTACAGAAGTCGATTTTAAGAGCTCTTTAGGTCGGTGGAACGGGGTTGGTTGTGTGGATGCATTCATTTTTAAATCGACCTAATGTGGCTAAATTTGACCTAACCCCATAGTGTAGACCAGGTCTAAGGAAACTTCACAGGAAACAAACTGAATGCCTATATCATCACAGTAATGCTTTTATTGATGTGCAAGACCTTAGGCACTGTCAAGGCTGCTTCCCCACTTTGAACTTTAGGGTACAAATGTGGGGGCCTGCATGAAGACTTCTAAGCTTAACTACCAGCTTAGATCTGGTCCGCTGCCACCATTCCCAAAGCTAATTCCCTTCCCTGGGAAGCCTTGAGAAACCTTCACCAACTCCTGGTGAATATAGTTCCAACCCCCTTGGATTTTAAAACAAGGAGAAATTAACCATCCCCCCTCCTTCCTTTCACCAACTCCTGGTGAATACAGATCCAACCCCCTTGGATCTTAAAACAAGGAGAAATTAACCATCCCCCCCTCCTTCGTTCCACCAACTCCTGGTGAATATAGTTCCAACCCCCTTGGATTTTAAAACAAGGAGAAATTAACCATCCCCCCTCCTTCCTTCCACCAACTCCTGGTGAATACAGTTCCAACCCCCCTGGGATCTTAAAACAAGGAGAAATTAACCATCCCCCCTCCTTCCTTTCACCAACTCCTGGTGAATACAGATCCAACCCCCCTGGATCTAAAAACAAGGAGAAATTAACCATCCCCCCTCCTTCCTTTCACCAACTCCTGGTGAATACAGATCCAACCCCCTTGGATCTAAAAACAAGGAAAAATCAAACAGGTTCTTAAAAAGAAGGCTTTTAATTAAAGAAAAAGGTAAAAATCATCTCTGTAAAATCAGTATGGAAAATAACTTCACAGGGTAATCAAACTTAAAGAGCTCAGAGGACCCCCCTCTAGCCTCAGGTTCAAAGTACAGCAAACAGAGATAAACACTCTAGTAAAAGGTACATTTACAAGTTGAGAAAACAAAGGAAAACTAAGACGCCTTGCCTGGCTTTTTACTTAAAAGTTTGAAATATGAGAGACTTGTTTAGAAAGATGGGGAGAACCTGGATTGATGTCTGGTCCCTCTCAGTCCCAAGAGCGAACAACCACCAAAACAAAGAGCACAAACAAAAGCCTTCCCCCTCCCCCCCCAAGATTTGAAAGTATCTTGTCCCCTTATTGGTCCTTTGGGTCAGGTGTCAGCCAGGTTACCCGAGCTTCTTAACCCTTTACAGGTAAAAGGGATTTTGGAGTCTCTGGCCAGGAGGGATTTTATAGTACTGTACACAGGAGAGCTGTTACCCTTCCCTTTATAGTTATGACAGGCACATTAGGGAAAACAAAGGATGAAACTACAGCTAGAGTTGAAAATAAATGTCTAAGGAAAATCATGACGCTTAAGTGGGCAGACTTGGTAAACCATTGACTATCAGTAGGATCAGTCAGAAAAGATTGAAGTGGTGGATACTATATTCCTCAGTGGCAGGGAAAGGTAGAGGAAAATTATGGTGAGAACTAAGTCAAGAATAAGAGAAACCAGAAGAGAGATTTGCTAAGGTGACAATGACATTGGAGGAAGGGGAAGAATTGTGTTCAGGACTAATTGGAAAATTCTGGTGGTGGGTGGAAAGGAGAAGGTATGAAACATTAACTGCAGACACATCAGCTGGAGAGTGATAGAGGTACCCAGATGCTGATTCTTACTCACACACAGTATCAGGCCATAGGAAATTCTACCTTACAACAATACATTGTCCTAATATTTCAATAATAATATTACAATAACTACACTCAAATTAGAAAGTCTTACAGCAAACTACTCAGAATTGAACCCTGTTATAGTCTTGGTCTTCACAACATCCTCTGATAAAGTTGTCTGTGCATTATGTGAAGAAATACTTCATTCTGTTTGTTTTAAAAGAAACAAGTTCATAACACAAAAAGGGGAATATCTTTTCATGCCCTCTCTCTGGGGGGTTCCATTGTTATGCTGGCCTCTGGGTGCAGTCCTTCCCCTAACAGTCCATTAGCATGGTTGCTATAGGAAGGAGCGCAGCCTTCCACTCAGGAGAAGCCTTTTTCCAAGCAGCATCTTATCTCCCCTCCCCTCTCTCACCAGGAGGGTTTTTTTAAATGTCACTGTGAGCCCTTAACTGGCCTCAAGTGTGTCTAGTTAACCTGAGGTAACCCTTGTTACGCTCATAGGGAACAGACCTCTACCATTCTAGGGCTGATATATCTGCCCTCCTCCACTCTGGTATACCTCTCAGGACTGACTTTGTCACAATACTAATTATAACTTTGATATGATCAGTCCAAAAATGCTAGTCCCACTGTAGCAGGTCCTGTACACTTAGCATTGCCCAAAAATATAGGAAGACATGGCCTTTCCCTGAGGTGCTTAAAATCTTGTTTGGAATAAGATTCAATGATTGAGTATGGCAAACAAAAGGAGGAATGGGTAGGAAAGGACAAGAAGGGTAATAGAAAACAAAGGTGTGGCTACATAAGGTAATTATTGCACAACATAAGGTTCTAGACCATTTGAAAGTTTTAATAAACCAGATGTCACTAAACCTAATCACCACTGGTTGTTTTGTTTTTTTAATAGGCATCAGAAAAGAGAGAATGTTTAGGAGAGAGAAGGGGAGAGGAGTGGTCTTGAGGTTAAGTTTTGAGTGTTCCTTCTATGAGTTTGGGTCGCATAGAAGACAGTGCAGAGATATTTGTGGGAGAAATGAGCAACTGGGTGCTCAAATCTTGCATTGTTGATGGAGAAGAGAAGGTGGGGAGGGGATTAAGAGACAACCCATACAGACAGGGAGAAGTAGAGTTGTGCAGTGTCTTGAAGGTAAGGACAAAAATCTTGAATATGATCTGGTGGACAATGAGAGAGGATGTCATGGTCAGAGTAACAGGGCAGGAAGAGATTCTTGGCAGCTGCATTTTGTATGGATTGGAGAGTGGCAATATGGGAGGAGGCCAGAGGGAAAGAGGTCACAGTCATCATGATATGAGATAATATATAATTACAATTAGCATTTGTGACACATTTAATCTATAAAGCACTTGACAAACATTGATCTTTACAATACCCATTACATTTATAATACAATGTACTATAGGTGCCAGTCCATGGGAACATTGATTTTAACTATGAATGGAGATATACAAGCAAGTGTCTAGCAAAGCATGGAAATTGTACTGTGGCAGTTATATTTCCTGGATTTCTTAGAAGCCTTCTAATTTTTGGAAGGACCTCCCCATCCTCTCAATTTTGTTCTTACCATCATATTAGTTTCATGTTGGAAATTTGTGCGCACATGCAACTTGCCAGAAGATGACATAAGATAAAGACTGAATGGAGTAGCAGTAGATCATGATAATTTAATTGTAAATATGCATGATAATTTAATTGTAAATATGCACCTGACAGGTCATATACAGCTATAACCACCTCATACTACAGTGTTTGTAATGCACAGTAAAATTAGTCTGCTAGTAGTTAATCCAATGGCCTAGCTGAAATAAATGTAGCTGTTCTCTCCGGTTTCAAGATTATTTTTCAGATTTCTTGGTTTGGATCAGCTCACACAGAATTCAGTTTGAATTCCTCCTACAGGCATTAATTTGATAAGAGTAACTTTAATCTTCATAATAGATAGTACCACGTGACATAACGTGTTCTGATAGAGCTCCATAAAACTGCTCTTTTTGGCCAGTTTTCATATGAGTCCTTAATCTGGTGCAGGTTTAAAGAAAAAAATAAAGAGGAACAATCATTCCCAAACTGTTGCTATCACAAGGCAACATTGCCCACAAAAGAATGTTTCTTCACCTATCTGGAATAAGTAATAAAGTACCTGTTGTGGTGAAATCTGGGACAACATAAGTGATCTGTGGAGATTCTCCTGCTTCATTATAGGCAGAAATATTAAACCGATAATAAGCCATGGAGAGATTCAGATGCACTCTTCTCTCGGTTACGTTGATGCGTTCGGGTCGATCATTGCAACTGTTGGGTATTCTTTCAATATTAACATAGTATCCAATGGCATTCCTGCTTTGTGTTATCTAATAGAAAAAGATTAGTACTGAACAATCAGATATCAATCCCCTTCTTAATAAAATTAGAACAGTTACAAAAAATTGCAAGCCACAAAACACACATGAAATTATGTATAAACAAATCTTCCCTGTCTTTGCACATTGATTGTCAAAAGGAGATAAATTTAGCGCTGTGATTGGGGATTTAGGAAATGATTCAACAAAGCACTTAAGCATGTTCTTGGGACTAAAATTATTTAAATATATAGCACATAATCGTGTGCTTAAATGCTTTGCTTAACTGGGTTCCGCAAAATACGTCATGGAAATCAGTGCAGAGAAAACCAAGCTGATGACAAACAAACGTGACGGGATCACATATCACTGTCAGTGGACAAGAGCTGGAGATAGTGAAACAGTTCAAGTATTTGGGGGCAGTCATCACTGATGAAGGATCAAAGGCAGAAATTCTGGCAAGAACTGCGCAAGCAGCAGCAGCAGTGGGAAAGCTAAAGCCAATTTGGGAAAAATAAGAACATCTCCCTGGAATCCAAACTGAAACTGCTGCATGCACTGGTCATCTCCATTTTTCTGTATACGTGTGAGACATGGACCCTTACAGCAGAACTTGAATGGAAAATACAGGTAGTAGAGATGAGAGACTTCCATAAAATCCTGGGCATCTTGTACTTTGACCACATCACTAATGAAGAGGTCTGCAATATCATCACCCAATGCGCTGGGTCATATGAAGACCTCCTGACGACCATGAAGAAGCGCAAGCTGAAGTGGTACAACCATGTAACAAGATCATCTGGCCTATAGCCAAGATCATCCTCCAAGGGACAGTAGAGGGGAAGCGAAGAAGAGGTAGACAGAAGAAGAGATGGATTGACAACATAAAAGAGTAGATAGGAATGGACGTCGCAGAGACTCAAGCACTGACACACAATCATCAGGGGTGGAGATAATAGGTTGATTGATCATCAATGATGGTGCCCCAATGACCAATGCGGTTATGGGGGTGGTGGTGGTGGTGGAGATGATGATGAATTGGGTTCTTACCTGTGTAAATCCAATAAACGCTAATGAGGATGAAGCCACTAAAACACTTTGTACGCTGCACTCAGAATGTGCCCCTAATTATTAGGAGCCTGAAAGTCAGTGAGAGTTAGGTGCTTAACTGCCATGTATGCCTTTGAAAATCTTAATCCCTTAGATTCGATAGGGCATTTTGAACTATCTTGTGAGGAGGAGGGGACTGGTAATTAAACTGCTACAGCAGAAAGGTGTCCTTGCCTACTGATATTAAGTTTGTTTAGTATGGTAACAGAGCAGAGCAATCCTCCAAAAGAACAAGGTGAGCACTGACCAAGGCAAATGCATCTTAAGCATCCAGATACTAGTACTAGATACTATAGTCTTGTGTTACAAACTGGTCTCTGCTCCAATGCTGTGTAAATAGCCATGGCAGGAAAGTCTGCATTTTTTTTCTTAACATTTTATAATTATTAAAGACTCAGAAGCACATCCCAGCTACTCTTACACTATTGTGCATCTTTAAAGTCATTAGGCTCCAAGTCAGGAAAGCACTTAAGCATGCACTTAAGTGCATCCCAGTTGAGTTGAATGGGACTAAAGTGCACAAAAGGCCTTCAATTTTATAGAAGATGGGATCAGATGAAACAATTACATAAGCTCTAACTCAAGCTCTCAGTCTAAAGATGATTTCTTCCTTCAGTTTGATATTGGAATTAGTATGTACGATTTACAACATTACTGTAAAAGGAATAATTTTATTTCTAGTTTAGCTTCATCCTAAGAAGTTTCTTTTTTTTCAGCAGATTGCTGCAAAATGTCCCTTTTGATAGATCACTTCACATACAGATATGGGTGTCTTTGTTGATTCTGACTTGGACTCTTGGCTTCACTCATGACAGCCCCCTTTGATTTAGAATTGGAAGCCCTCTTTTTCCCTTGGGTTTTAGATAGAGTCTTTACATGAAGACCACAGGCCTTGAAGTCTATAATAGCTCCTTGGTCATCAAAATGTCCTGCTAGCCCCCTGGCAGTGAACTCAAGGTTGTCGGATTTACTTCCCTCACACTTTTTATGTGCTCACTTTGTCAGGAAACCTTCACATCATTAATTCAGCAAAAATGGCTGATGTACAGTAGTCAGTCAATTGATGATCATGATGTCCATTATGGAAGAAGGGACACTTCCAGATTTCAGCTTCTGAAGTTTTAATGGCATTATGGTGAATATGCAGCACTCTGCGCGGTGAATAGACACTCTTTTGTCAGCAAGAGCCTCATAACCTATGCTGTATCTAGATTTTTGAATAAATAAACTTGGAAGTTGCTTTCAGAATTCCTAGAGTGGGGCTCCTTCAAAAGCTGTAGTTCCATTTGAGAATAAGATGACACCTTATGAATATGTGAGACAAAGAGAGTCTTTTAGCTCTACGGCCTCAGGTGTCTCTGCCTAAGGGAATCTTTCAAGGTGAAGTGTGCGGGTGATTGTGAGAGAGAGACTTGAGAATCCAGCTCCTACAAATACTTAGTGTAGAATGGAAAGATGCTTCATTTAAGCCAATGTCCAGAGTTCAGATGTTGCTGCGTCAATCATTTCGTAAGTTTACAAAGGGGTTTTGCTCACTCTTCTCTAAGACCATGACTGTACAAATTTATATATATAGTGCTAGGAATTGCTGATGCAAAGGTGCACAAGATCGCAATACTCAAATATAGTTTTGCTTGCATAAGAATATTTGCTGACATTTCAATATAATGAACTAAATCCCCTGTGTCACCCAAAATGATTAACTTTTTTGCTATATCCATAATAATAACAAATACATTACCTGCCACTGAAGAAAAACATTTATTCTTCCTGGAGAGATTTCTATGGTTTCATTTGCTGAAATTGTTGGCTTGTCAATCAGCTCTAGAGAAGAGAAGGATGGGGAAACCCAGTCTCATAATTTGATTTTAATATTTTCCAATCTATAAATACTACATAACTTTATGCAACAACAACTGATTTATACCAATCACCAGAACAACCAAATGAAATGCCACGTACTATGAGGGACTAAAATCTCTTTACTCCAAACACAAACGCAGTGGTGATCCTCACTGGGTAAGCATCTGAGCTGAATAACATATGAAGATGTACTGTTTAAATCGGAGACAGTCACATTGACAGCATCGTTTGCTGTGGGCACCTGCAAACAAACAAATTTTAAACAATATTTGGCATCATTAAACTAAAGTTCCCTTTTAATAATTTTATACTCTGTAATCATTGCTCTCCTTTCTAAGGGCCCAATTCTTTAATTTCCATGGAAGTTAAGGGTACTCACCAACATACAGGAGTCACTAAGGCCCAGATCCACAAAGAGATGTAGGTATTGCAATGCTAAACATCATGGCACCTAACTTTTAGGCACTTAGAAAATCACAAGAACAACACTGTGATCCACAAAAGCCTGAGTTAGGCACCTGGGCTCCCTGTATAACAAACGGGGAAGAGAAGTGCCTTAGAATGCAAGCCACAAAAGCCAGCACACAAGGCAGGGAGCCGCTTAAGCTAGCCAATGGGAGATGCCATTAAGAGGGCAGTGTCCTAAGCTCCAGCTCTCTCTCAGAGGCTGCAGGGAGACACCTATCTCTGCCAGTAATCCATGAACGGGAACGCCTCTCCTGGAATCAGGTGGCTTAGGTGTCTAAGTCATTTGTTCTGGGACAGAGTTAGAAGCCTGACTTGTTCCTTACAAAATGGCTGGAGGCGGTAGTGTCCAATGGTTAGATCACTCACCTGGGATGTGAGCATTTCAGGTTCCATTTTTCCCTCTACCTGAGTGGGGCAGAGGATTTGAACAGGGTTCTCCCACCTTTCAGGAAAATGCTCTACCCTCTGAGCTATGGGATATTCTGACATAGTGTTTCTTACTTTCTTCTGGTGAAAGTGTTCTACTGTGTATAACTAACTAGTGATTGGAACAGGGGGACTGGACCCTAAATTATAGAAACATTCATTCTCTCTCTTTCTGGCCCAATGACTACTTAAGTATTTATTCACAGTGGAACAATCATTGGGCAAGAGAGAGAGAAAGTGAATGACTGTATAGTTCAGTGGTGAGGTCATCCACCTGGGAGGTCCCAGGATCCGGTTTCCCAGCTCCAACAGAATGCCAGATATTGAATGGGATCTGATCCAGTAGGCAGCATCTGAGCATGCCTATTGGATTGGGCCCTGCGCATGACTAAGGAGGAGCACCTATCTTCCCCCACTTTGCGGATCGGTCTGGGGCATAGGCAGGAGATAGGCATTCAGACACCTCGAGAGAGGTAGCATTGTGTATGCTCAGAGTCAGAGACATAGGCACCTAGGGTACTTGAGTGAGTGTAGACACCTAGGGGGTTTGGTGGGGGTTTTGGGGATTGCAGTGGCGCATAAGTCTGGGACTTATGCACCTAAGCACTTTGAGAACCATTAGACACTCAAGGCATGTACTATGGTCCCATTTCAGGAAAGTATCCTCATTCAAGAAGGGTACTTAAGCACATGTTTAAAGTTAAGCTCGTGCTTATGTCCCATTGACTTCAGTGGGACTCAAGCATGTACTGAAAGTGAAGCATAAGCTTAAGTACTTTTGTGACCAAGGATGGATTTAAGCACAAGCTTAGGAGCTTTACTGAGTTGGGGCCTCATTTAGGAGCTCAAAAGAGCTAGAAAATGAGGTAAAATGAAGTATTAGAAATGCACATTGGGCTCAAAAATTTTCAAAACTGCATGCACATACTTAGTGCCTCAATGCTAATTTGTGTATGCAGTTAATAGTAGTACAATTACAGTGATCACATAGGCAATGTACATAGTTGGCAGAGATGGACTTTTGAAAATGTGGGCCTAAAAGTCTCCTTACTACTCTTCATTATAGTTTTTATTGCCATGAAAATATTTGCGATAATTATGAATAAAAGCAATTAGGTGGCTAGCTCTTGCTCTAGTGCTACGACAGTGAGCAGAAGCATTTTTAGGAGACAATATTTTGTTTTGTAACATATTTCTATTAATAAAGTTGATTTGGGGGAAAATACAGAATCATGGAGAGATTTAGAGACTTTCCACTTTCTTTGGGGTTGAAGCTGAGGCACATGGAAGAGGTGAGGTAATACATTCAAAGCCCTCAAGCCACATGTGCAACTTTTGAGATTGATTTTTAGTAAGAGTTGTGAATGCTCAAAATGCTAAGCTAGCTTTTGCTCTGGCACTGAAAATGCCTTGTGTATCTGATTTCTTGAGCACCAGTTTAAAAATGTAATGTGTGTCTAAGAGGTGGGGTTTAAGCATGAGCAGAGGGTGCAACATTTGGCACTTTTTTGTCAAGCTGAAATTAGCTATTAACAATGTAGGGTCAGAGCCTCAGCTGATGTAATTTACCATGGCTTCATTAATGTCAACAGAGCTATTCTGATTGACACTAGCTCAGGATCTGTCCCACAGCCTGGGACATCTTAACAGAATTTAAATGGTGGTTAACAGGGAGTATTTTTTGGTCTTGTCAGAACAGTGCTGTGTATCGTAGAACCAATAATATTCAGCTGAATCTTTTAAATTGATATCTATCTTCATATACTCACCAATATCCACTGTGAGGATGTTGGACGGGCTTCTTTATATTGCAGTTCATATTGCATAGACTTTTTTGGTGCGTCCCACTTAATTATTAATTTGTTTGATAACTGGTGAGCACTTATGGAGTGTATAGCACACTTCTCTAAAATGAACAATGCAGAAGCCGTAAACACACACACACACACAGCAGGAAACCAATGATAAATACAATTTTTTTCTCCCTTCTGTTTGTTCAGTACTAAATATGTTGATTTTAAATCTTCAAATCCAGAAAGAATTCATTAGTAAAATTTTGCAGTATGAGACAAAGGCCCAGTTCTGGCACATTTACTCAGTGAGGGTAAGATCTTTCTCTGCAGGTAGTCCTGTTGATTTCAATGAGAATTTGTGGTATCAGACACCATTCAAAGTCAGCATGAGTGGCACAATCCTCAAATCAGAACGTCTACAGCACCAGCAATAATGCTGTTTAAAAAGACTATCCTGAACTCCCTAATTGCTTCTGTATTTTATGGGTATGTCAGAGGTGTAATTTCAAGTACAATTTCTTTTTCTCTAAGGTTATGGCTACACTTGGAGCTGGGGGTGTGATTCCAGCTCCAGGAGAAGTACCTGAGCTAGCTAGCACACTAAAAATAGAATGTAGTTGCAGTAGTGCAAGTGATGGGAAGGGTTAGCTGCCCAGACTACATATCTAGCATCTCTGACAGGCAGCACCTCCCACCACTCTCACTGTCAGGGCTACAGTCTATTTTTAGTGTGCTAGCTCATTGAGAGCTAGCATGGGTGTCTCCTCGAGCTGAGAATCACACCTCCAGCTCAGTGTAGACATAACCTAACACATGTAAGGTGGCCAAAGGCCCCCAACAGAGGCTAGAGTAGCAGCTGTGGAGTGGTTCTGGTAGGGTGCTGCAGTAGTGAGGACTCTGTTCTCCTTTCCACCTCCAATCCCATGTCTCCTAGAAGAGCCCGTGACCAAAGTTACTCTCAGTCTTTGGGCAGCACTTGAGGATTAGAGCAATACTTGGATACCATGGTGAATTCACTATAAATACCTAATCATAAGAACAGGACTTGATATCTCATTTGTAACCAGGTGGTATCCTTTTATATAAAATTATTGTGTAACTAACTTAAGTATGTCTACACTGCATTGTAAACCCAGGTCTGTGGGACCCAGGCTTGGTTTCCAAGGCTGCACCCGAGCATGCACACTGCACTGTAAACCTGGGCTTACAATTGCTGGGCCCAGGTCTCAGCTGTGCTAATGTGGCCATACTGCACTACACAGACTGACTGACTTGGGTCTATGGCTTGAGCTGTGTCCACATTGAAAAATGGCAGGGCTTGGACTACAGTCACAGTAGGACTCTGGCTCTGACCGAGCCCTATAGCAGGGTCGTAGGACCCAGGTCCTGGGTGTTTGCTGATCCAAGTCAGACTGATTTGTGTGTGGATGGAAGGGGGACTTGAGCTCAAACCTGAATCAGACTTGGTCTTACCCAATGGGTAGATCTACACTGCCCCCTCCCCAAAAAATAAGCCACTGTAGCGAGACTCAGAACCTGGGTCTACAGACTTGTGCAGGCACTACATTACAAATAGCAGTATAGATGTTCCCACTGGGGGTCTGAAACCCAGCAAGCAGGGTGGGTCTCTAAGCCTGAGTGAGAATGTCTACACTGCTATTTTTAAGCACTGTAGTGTGAGCGCTGTGAGCCAGAGTCTGTAGATCTGACCTCAGACTCACTGCCATGGCTTGCACCCTCCCCCCCCCCCCCGGCCCCAGGCCCTTTCCCCCCCCCCCCCCCTAAGTGTAGACATACCCTTAGCGGCCCAAGAAACAGACCAAAACCTGGAAAAGGACTGAGAACACACAGAGATTCTAACTATATAGATTTCCTTAAACACAGGCTGCTGAACCAGCCCCCCCTTCAGAAAGCCAGCAAACAAAATAAGAGCCTACGTAGTGTGTGTGTATTGATGTATATGTTTCTGGATATTGCTCCTTTACAGTCTCGCAAACACTCCAGGTGTGAAATCCTTCCCACATTAACATCACTAGAGTGGGGATTTCACCCCAGAGGTCCAAATTATGGTTTAACTATTTGATTTGGTGGTAAGAAGTTTATACTAAGTTACAATTTAGCAAATAAATCCATACTTTAATAAAATTATACTGTAGTTTTAGCCAAACTATTGCATCTTAGATGCTATGGTAATACAAATAATGAACCATATTAGAGGCACTGTACCTGCCTTGCTGGGTATAATGGAGATGTTCTTTGTTTTCACACAGCTCTCATGGGAGTAATTTGCTGATACCCAAATAATTACAGCACGATTCATGTAAAGGAATTTTCGTTCTATTGTGATGGACGTTGATGCTGTAGTTCTTGCAAAAGGTTTTGAGATTTTATCCCTTGAAGCAAAGAGCATTAAAATAAACATTATTGAACTATAACTTATTAAAGCAGCAATATGACAACTGGTGAATTTGGGGGGCAGTTAGAACACACACAACAACTTTAAAAGGCAATCTCAAAGGTGTAGACTTGTATTAATTTTGGTGGAATATATGGGCCCAAAGATTTAGTGGTGTTAACATGACCCTGTTATTGTCCAATATTAAACAATTTTAAATAAAGTTCAGGCTTGGAATTCAGTCACCTCAACCTGCTTAGTACCATGGCAAAGGGATTTTTAAAAATCTTTTAAACCTGTTACCAAAGATACAAAAAGAAGTTAAAGCATTTGAATTTGTAACAAAGTAATAAAGCTTATATTTTAATAATATCCTTTGTTCCCTTTCCCTTTAACTGTAGAACATTTTCATAAAGAAAAACTGCTTGTCTGACAGTCTTTTAGATGGTATTAAAGATGGTGATAATTGTCCTTTTTTGTGAAAGAGAAATTTAGTTGAGATGGGCTGGAGCAGCTGTTGCCGCTGTTAACGTCCAATCCCATTTCCTAGAAAACAAAACAAGACAACCGCATACAAACGGGGAAAGAAGAAAACAGCAGACAGAAAATGCAGCTTCTGTCTTTGGTGCTCACTTTTCCTTGTAATCTCACTGCTGAAAAAATGCAGGCAAGGCACACTATCAGCCACTCCAAGACCTGGCAAACTTGTACCAGTGCTGGGCTGTTTAGGACATTGCTTTTAACTGTCTCTTTGGGTTTGTTGCAGTTTAGGCTGGCTAACCCAGCCTCTTATTAGGGTGACCAGGTGTCTGGTTTTTGGAACACCCGGTCGAAAAGGGACCCTTGTGACTCTGGTCAGCACTGCTGACTGGGCTGTTAAAAGTCCGGTTGGCAGTGCTGAGGAGCAAAGGCAGGCTAGTCCCTACCTGGCCTGGCTCTGTGCTGCACCCCAGAAGCGGCCAGCAGGTCCGGCTCCTAGGTGGGAGGCCACGAGGCTCCATGCACTGCCCCCGCCCCAAGCACCAGCACCGCACTCCTGTTGGCTGGGAACCATGGCCAATGGGAGCTATGGGGGCGGTGCCTGTGGGTGAGAGCATTGCGCAGAGCTGCCTGCCATGCCTCTGCCTAGGAGTTGGACCCGCTGGCCGCTTCCGGGGTGCAGTGTGGAGTCAGGACAGGCACGAAGCCTGCCTTAGCCACCCCACTGTGCAGCTAACTGGAAGCTGCCTGAGGTAAGCCCAAGCCCCAACACCGAGCTCCTACCCCAGCCCTGAGCCCCCCCCCAACCCAGAGCCCCCTCCTGCATCCCAACCCCCTCATCCCCAGAGCCTGCACCCCCAGATAGAACCCTCACCAAAAGGGAAAAGTGATATATCTGAGAAACCATGTGATTCAGATATGTGTGGGGGCAGAGTTAACCTTTGACTGTAAAGCCTCAAGTGTTTGTAAAGTTCATGTAGGGAATCTCAAAGTAAGGCTAGCATTATTTTATTTGCATTCATATTCAACAAAAATTACATGTCAAATTTGTAAAGACACTTAAATCTGGACATAAATAGAATAGAATGCATTGTTAGAGATAGAAGGGTAGGTGTTTGCTCAGGTCTTGTGATGTAAGCAAACAAGTCTTGTCTATTGCTATAGCTTTAATTCAAAGATCAAAAAAGGAATATTAACATTTATGATGATACTTGAGTGAAATAGTATTATTGTCTATATGTCTCTTTGAAGGTTGTGGTAACCTGTATCTGAACTGTTTGATAGATAAATTACCCTGTGCTAATTGCCAGGATGTTTGGGAGAAGGAGAGTTAAGCCTATTGTTTTCTCAGGCCAAAAGGCTGCTGGAAATGTATAAGAACCCTGGGACACAATCCTGCTTCATCTCAGATCTGCTTTGAGTTTCAAGACGGGGAAACCTTAAGCCATAAGGATTGAGATCCCCAGTCACTGACTTGAGCCACCCTGAATATGGACATTGGACTATAACCTATGGACTATTTCTAAAAGGACTTTTGGCAACTACAAGCTCACCTCTGCTATGTATCTGAACCTCAAGAATTGAATTCAAGTCTGTATGTATATTGATCTTTTAACCAACACACTCTCTCTTTTCTTTTTTTAATAAATTTTAGCTTAGTTAATAAGAATTGGCTTTAAGCGTGTATTTTGGGTAAGATCTAAGTTATGATTGAACCTGGGTATGTGGCTAACCCTTTGGGGTTGGAAGAACCTTTTCTTTTATATGATGAGATAAGATTTTCAGTAATCATCATCATATCTAACAGGTGTGTCTGGACGGAGGCCTGAGGCTGGGTACTTTAAGGGAATTGCGTTGTTTGGACTTCTGAGTAAGCAGTGAGGTACTATAGAAGCTGTTTTGTGCTGGCTTGGGAAATCTAAGTATTAGAATATCCACCAGCTTTTGGGGTTTGTCTGCCCCGTTTTGTTTGCAGTTCACCCTAATTGAGTGACCTCAGCAGGCTCCCATGGGCAGCACCGTCACAATAGTACAGGGCATTATTTGGGAAATAGTATGTGATGTAACTAAAAATTGCATTATAATGCATATTCACAAGGGGGCAGATTAACTTTACGGACAAACCTTTACTTTGGCATTTCCTGACCTCTGAGTGATTTAATCATGGAGCCTTAATGATACTTAAACACAGCTTTTAATAGAATTTCCTGGCATGTAAGCAAAAATGGGAGATAGGATGTTCCCACAGTGTCTATCTTTTTATCTCCCCCTAAAAGGTTATACATCCTTTCCTGCACACTGAGGACAGGAGACTTTGTACAGCTAAGGTGTGCAGTCTCAACACTGTTTTTAAAATGGAATATTTATTTTATGGCTAGTGATATTACTTACCTACCAGATTTTTTAGAATTCAATATGTGATCACAATGCAATATTTAATACATGAACAACATTTAAAGGTTTTCTCCTGCATCTTCTAAGTCAGCTTAGCTGTAGATCAGCGGTTAATGTTTCAAAGCATGATTTTTTGAGTGCACAGCTAGAGCATCTGTGTGAGATTTTTCTTTAATCTCTTCCTTCATGACAGCTAAATCAAATACAGTACTCTTCCCATTTCCAACTGATGTTAATTGCAGAAAGCAATAATGTCCTCAGCTTGGCTTAAGCAAATGCTTTTTTAAAACCCAATAAAAAGGAAGAATATTTTCTTGTTAAGAGCTCTGGACTAGAATTTGGGAGACCTTGGATCAAATCCTGTCTCTGCCACAGTCTCTCTGTGTGACTTTGGAAAAGTCACACTCTCTTTGTGTCTTGGTTCTCAGTCTTCTGCTTGTATGCTGTATCTCTTCTTCCTACCCTTCATCTCCTTTCTCTGTTCTGAATGTGAGCTCTTCAGAGCAGGATCTCTCTCTTGCTATGTGTATATACAGCACCTAGCATAATGGGGCCTGATGATGGCTGGGGTCTTCTGGAGCCATTGGAATACTCACATCCACTACATATATAGAAACACACATTCAGCAAGGAGTGAGGCAAACGATAGGCAAGACTTGCCTGCTCTGCACGGCTACAGAGTGCAACAGATTTGGTGCTTCTGCTGGGTCAAGGCAAGTGCAATGGGTTCTCAACACAAGTCTGTGCTCCAAAACGGTTCCCAGCACTCCAGGGAATAGAGGCGCTTTGGAGACTGAGCCGGGCAGGGGAGGAGTTGGAGTGGAGTTAGTGCATCCTCCACAGGGTGGATCCACCAGCCATTCTTCACAGAATGGGAGAGTGCAGGAGTCAGTGGGGAGCACTGCAGCTGCCAAGCACCTCCACTGCCAGACCGGCCTGTAAGAGATTATTCTCTTGCTCGCTGGCCCCAGTGGGACCAGGGGAATTCCTCAATGCACAGCCATTTACACAGCATTAGGATGTGCTCCTAACCACGGCTCTTGTAAATGTAAACAAGCAAATGGTGTATGTGTCACCCCCCCGGTATGGTGAAAAATCACATCACCGTTCAGACCACTACTTCCCCCTCCTCCCCAGTACAACTACCAACTTGTACTGCTGCTTTCTACTACTACTTTAAAAAAAATACATGGGCAGGTTGTCCCCAAAGGAGGAAGAACTTTTGCAAGGGACAGGAAACCTGTGAGATCATATTCATGGCATTTCCATTGATTTGTCCCCAACAAGGAAGAGATTGTCACCCGCACCTTCCCCTATGGAACTAGCAGAGCAGTTAATCCCTTTACTTACTGAAATTAGATACTAGTGTGGTGGACTCTATAGGAAATGTTGAGATAGATACATAAACTGGTGGAGGCCAGAGCCATCTATGCAGAGGTCCTGTATGCTTCTGCACTGCTTACTAGCCCACCTGCCTTGAATCTTTTTCATCCTCCACACCAATTTCTCCCATCTGTTTCTAAAATGCAGTTCCCCCTGAAATCAGTGGGTATTACATGTGAGTACAAAATCTGAGGGAAGACTTTGACCTTCAGTGTTTAACTGTCCTGAATCTGATTGCTTGTCTAATATAGGAGAGAGAACTTAAGTCAGGCCAGAAAGAATCACACCAAGCAACGACAGACTTTCTGAAATGTCTTTCAAACTTACCACTTTAAAATTATTGTATAAGTAGTAGTTTTTGGAGCACAGGGGACAGACAACCAGGAGCAAAATAGACTTATTTTTCTCTCTGTGTAGCAAGTCAGTTCGCCAGGCCAATCTGCAAAATGAAAGCAAACTAAATAAGCAATCACACTATATAGTGAAGGCCTATCTTGGACATCTATTTATAATACTCCATTAACAAGAGGAAGGCAACTCTCAAAATAAAAAGGCAACAAGTCTGAACTGGGATACAACTTCTTAATTAACCAGTGGGATTTCCTGTCAAAATGATAGTGTTTGGGCAAAACAGACATCTATGCAATTAGGACTACAATCAGGAATTACTTAAAACCCAACCACTTTAGGGCTTGTCTATACAAAGAGCACCAGAGGGGTGTGATTTGTAAAGCACACAAGTGTGCTGTGCTCTAACTGCCCATCTAGACCCTGCTGGTATATACTAAAATGTACCTAGTTCAGGTTAATATAAACTTGTTTGAAATTAACTACAACTAGGTACATTTTAGAGCATGGTGTGATCTGTTGTGGGGGCTGTGTGCTGAGCCAAGCGGCCAGCTAGGCTAGGCTGAGAGCTTACTAATGAGGCTCTAGTGTGCTATTCTTTGATCCCTAAGCCCGTTAGCCCCATGCAGAGGCGTAGCGAGCGCCCTCCGTACCCTCCGACCGGAGGGGGCCCCACAAGGAAGGGGGTCCCTAAAAGTGGCAAAATAAATACCGCATTCCAGTTTCTGCATTGTAAGGGGCCCCGCCCGGACATATGTTCGGAGGAGGACACGTTTGGAGGGGGCCACATTCTTTGTTGCTACGGCCCTGGCCCCATGCCCTTGTCAAGGTATCGTATCTCAATGAGAACAGGGGTTTAAAAAGCCAGCTCCTAAGTGACCACCAGCAGCAAACAGGGGAGTTATGTGAGGGAGTTCAGAGAGGCATTCCTTCTAGGTCCAGCTCTCAAGCAGAGAGGGCCCTGGGACAGAGTGAGCTACCAAGGAGAGTTTGGCAGCAGAGACAGTTCAGTGGCAGGAAGAGGAGGCTGAGGGGTTTTAACCTAACTACTCCAGAAAACCCTTGAGAAAAGAAACACAGAAAGGAGGAGAAAAACCAAACAAAAACAATCTTCTACACCTAACGTTCTCTAAACTTAGGTCACAAACAAACCCTGCAAGAGTAAAAATAATACCGGCAGAAGTCAGAACTAACCAGTTTATTGCACTGAATGCAGCATGTACAATTACCTGCCTTGTGGGCAGGTGACGTGTATTTTCAGTGCAAGCAACTCATGGCCCTCAGAGACTGAGTACGGGCTCTTGAGACCAGAGTGGCTGAACTGGAAGAGCTAAGGGAGACAGAGAGGTACGTAGATGAGACTTTCAGACACACAGAAGAACGGTCCCACCCCCAGTCTGACAGCGTCTGTACTGCTGAGGAGGATGAAGGTCTCAGGGAAGGAAACAAAGCTGGAGCAGAGGAAAATGATTCCATAGCTGGGACCACCTTCTAGATGATGTCATGATATCCCCTCATACTGAGGCTACCCACTGAAGAGGACCCAGTTACTAGGAAGAGCCAGGTAGCAGAGTGGGGGATTTACTTAATAGAAATATAGATAGCTGGGTTTGTGATGACTGGGAGAACTGCATGGTGACTTGCCTGCCGGGTGTGAAGGTTGTGGATCTCATGAGATATCCAGATAGACTTTTGTGTCATGCTGGGGAGGAGCCCACGGTCATATGTACCAATGACATAGGGAAAGGTAGGAGAGAGGGCCTGGAGGCCAAATTTAAGCTGCTAGGTAAGAGTAAAGTCCAGGACTCCCATGGTAGCATTCTCTGAAATGCTTCCAGTTCCAAGCACAGGGCCAGGAAGACAGCAGAACTGCAGGGTCTCAATGCATGGCATAGGGAGAAGGGATTTAGGTTTATTAGAAACTGGGGAGGCTTTGGAGAAAAGAGGAGCCTATAGGAAGGATGGGCTCTTCCTAAACCAAAACAGAACCAGATTGCTGGCATGTAAAATTTAAAAGGTTATGCAGGATTTTTTAAACTAAGGGGTGGGAGAAAGCCAACAGGTACAGATGAGAACATGGTTCAGGCAGAGACATCCCTTAGGGATGAATTTTTATTAAAAGGGGAACTCTATATCCTAGTAAAGAGGATAGGAGAGAAGTTGGTAAAGTACAGGTAGGAGCTACTGAGGAACAGTCAAATGTAAAAGTCCTACTTCAATAGAACACATGAAGGTAAGCAACTGAATACTGACAATGTACAAGTGCTTATATATGTAACCCACACACCTCCTGGGTGAGGTGTTCTGTCCCATCTAGTGGCACCGAGATCACTTAGAGAGAGAGAGAAAATGAGTCTGTTCTACAGCTTTAGCTAAGAGCCATATGGCTTTTAGCTCATGCACTAAGCTTCAGAGGTCCCAGGTTCAATCCCACCAACGACCAGGGTGTGTCAGTGTTACAAGTGCGGGCTCATCTGGGATTTCAACTGGGAAGTTTCTGAAGCTTGGGACGCGCTTCCTCAGTTAGGAGAAGTATGTAACCCACACACCTCCTGGAGTGGCATAGCTAGGTGGAGGGAAGAGGAGGAGCGGGGAAAAAAAGGCGCCACCTGCTGCGGCGCTTTTACTGACCGGGCAGCGCTCCGGGTCTTCGGCGGCACCTCGGCAGAGGCACCTTCACTCGCTCTGCAGGTCTTCGGTGGCAATTCGGTGATGAAGCTTCAGTGCCGCCAAAGACACCCGAAGCGAGTGAAGGTCCCGCTGCCGAAGTGCCGCCGAAGACCCAGAGCGCCGCCCCGTCAGTAAAAGCACTGCCGCGGAGGACGCCTTTTTTTTTTTCCCCCCCGCTCCCGGGTGAGTAAAATTAAAAAGGCGCCACTTGTGCTCAGTGTGGGAGCGGCCACTCCCCCCCACCCCCCGCTACGCTACTGACCTCCTGGGCATGGTTTTCTGTCCCATCTAGTGGACCGAGAGACCTCTGAGAGAGAGAGATTAATGAGTCTGTTCTACAGCCTTATCTAAGAGCCAGATGGCTTTTTAGCTCATATAGTAGAGGCTCATGCACTAGAGGTCCCAGGTTCGATCCCACCCGCTGACGACTGGGATCTGTTGGTGTTATATATACACACATGCTAGAAGTCTAAATAGTAAGATGGGTGAACTAGAGAGCCTGGCATTAAATGACGATATTGATATAATAGGTATCACAGAAACTTGGCGTAATAAGGATAATCAATGGGACGCAGTAATACCAGGGTACAAAATATATAGGGATGACAAAATAGGTTGTGCTGGTGGGGGCGTGGCACTAAATGTGAAAGGAAGCATTGTGTCAAAGTAAAAATCTTAAATGAATCAAACCATGTACCACAGAATCTCTATGGATAGAAACAAGTCTTGAACAATAAGAGTATAGCAGTGGGAATATACTGCCGACCACCTGACCAGAATGGTGAGGGTGACTGAAATGAACAGGGAAATTAGAGATGCTACAAACTAGGGCTGTCAATTAATCACAGTCAATGCATGCAATTAAAGCAAAACAAATTAACTAGATTAAAAAAATAGTCATGATTAATTGCAGTTTTAATCGCACTGTTAAACAATAATAGAATAACAATTTAAATTTACTATAAATATTTTTGGATGTTTTTTCTACTTTTTCAAATATATCGATTTCAATTAAAACACAGTACAAAGTGTACAGTGCTCACTTTATATTTTTATTACACATATTTGTACTGTAAAAAAGATAAAATAAATAGTATTTTTCAATTCACCTAATACAAGTACTGTAGTGCAATCCATATCATGAAAGATTTACAAATGTAGACTTTTTTAACATAACTGTACTCAAAAAACAAAACAATGTAAAACTTTAGAACTTACAAGTCAAAACATGAAGGGGCATATGAATGTTTAGCATATCTGGTATGTAAATACCTTGCAATGCTGGATACAACAGTGCCATGTGAATGCCTGTTCTCATTTCCAGGTGACATTGTAAATAAGCGGGCAGCATTATCTCCCGTAAATGTAAACAAACTTGTTTGTTTTAGCGATTGGCTGAACAAGAAGCAGGACTGAGTGGACTTGCTTGAGATGAATTGAAAAATGCTTTCTTTTATTTTTTTACAGTGCAAATATTTAACCAATAATAATATAAAGTGAGCACTGTACAGTTTGAATTCTGTGTTGTAATTGAAATCAATATATTTTAAAATGTAGAAAAAAATCCAAAAATATTTATAGTCAATAGTGTGATTAAAACTGTGATTAATTGTGACTATTTTTTTAATCTCATGATTAATTCTGATAATTTTTTTATCATTTGACTGCCCTACTACAAAGGCAGACAATGCAATGATAATGGGAGATTTCAATTATCCTCATTGATTGGGATGCAGAGATAAAGTTTCTAGACCCATTAAATGACTGCTTCTTGGAGCAATTAGTCCTGGAACCCACCAGGGGAGAGGCAATTCTTGATTTAGTCCTAAGTGAAAACCAGGATCTGGTCCAAGAAGTGAATCTAGCTGAACTGCTTGGTAATAGCAACCATAATGTAATTATATTTAACATCCTTGTGGGGGGAAAAATGCCAAAGACACCCATCATAGTAGCATTGAACTTAAAAAAGGGAAGTTTACAAAGGAAGCTAGTTAAATAGAAATTAAAAGAACTAGTTATGAGGGCAAAATGTCTACAAACTGCATGGAGACTATTTAGAAACACCATAAGAGGCTCAAACTAAATGTATATCCCAAATTAAAAAAGCAGTAAGAGGACCAAAAATACCACCATGGATAAACAGCAGAGTAAAAGAGGTGGTTAGAAGCAAAAAAAGCATCTTTTAAAAATTGGAAATCAATTCCATTGAGGAAGAGAGAAAGGAGCATACGCTCTGGCAAGTGTAAAAGTATAGTAAGGTAGAACAAGAAAGAATGTAAAGAACTAGCTAAATACACAAAAACTAACAGCAAAAAGTTTAAGTATATCAGAAGCAGAAAGCCTGCCAAATAATCAGTGGGGCCACTGGACAATGGAGCTGATAAATGAGCACTGAATGAAGACAAGGCCTTTGTGGAGAAGCTAAATGAATTCTTTCCATTGGTCTTCACTGCAGAAGATATGGGAAGGAGCAGGGAGCCAGAAAACTCCAAGAATTTGACTTTCTGATGTTCCCAGGAATCTGTTCCTTCAGTTAGAAGGAGTTTTAGGGCCACAAAGTGGAGACGGAGTGCAGCCTTTAATTCCTGTGGCCCTAAAGCTTCACAGGGAAAGGAAGCTTCAGTCCTACAGCCAGCCCCTCCATGCTATTTGCTGGCATCTGTTCCTCTGCCAATGGTCAAGCACACTGCACCTGCATAAATGCCCCTGCACTCCTACCCAAAAGAAGGGCTTCTGTGGAGTCTAAATTAATGCTGCATTAATTTAAGTGCAGATACCTGTTACCTTTGCAAGGGCAGAGAGTAACTCTTTCTCCTTACTCCACCAGTCAAAATTCCCTGGATGCATATGGGGCTTTTGTGGGGTCAGGGAAGAAGTGGCCATAGTGTTGAAGAGCTCCCTATGCTTGTGGAGGAGATCATCTGAGTCTTAGTACTGGTGGCTTTACAAAAATGCCTTCAGTTTGCAGGTGATTACACTATAATGAGCAACTTGGAATCATAGGAATTAGAGATGGACAAGGGCTATTAGCTCAGCTGATCCCTCTCCCCGCTAATGCAGGTCTGTTTGTACATTACATTCTCCAGTACCTTGATTAGGTCAGTTTTCAGTTATTCAAACAACGATGTTCCCACCACTTCATTCTACAGTCAAATAAAGCTCCCCATTATCAAGTGTTTCCTTATTGAGCTTAAATTTTCCTTTGCAGTTTCATCCAATGACTTCTACTTTCACTCCACTGTAACTCCTCCCACCAGAAATCTAATCTCTTTTGAAAAGACAAAGGGGAAATGGCCTAGTTTTTTCACTTTGACAACTCTTTTTATTAGTCAGCAAGATTTTTCAGCAATGTTTTCATAGTTCCAGCCTAGACTCTCTCCAATTTGGCTTCCATCCCTTGCAGTTCACTGAAACCTCTCTTGCCAAAGTCTTCAGTGACCCCTTCCTAGCAAAGCTCAGACCCAGTCTGTGGGGGTTCAACAGGGCTCGGTCCCTCATCCCCCTTCTCCTCTCACTCTACATTTTATCTGTGGGTAATCTCATCCACAAATCCAAATTCAACTGCCAATGCTATGCAGACAGCTCACTAAACTACCTCTCTACTCCAGTTCTGTCTCCTTCTGTCCAAACTAAAATCTTGGTCTGTGTCTCAGACAACTCCATATGGCTGTCTAGCAGTCAGTTCAAGCTCACCATGGCTTCAGCATAGCTTTTAATCTCCCACCCCAAAACCCTCTCTGCTACTTCCTTTCTCAATCACTGTGGACAACTCCACAATCCTGGTGGTCACTCAGGCCTGTAACCTGGGTTTCCTCTTCAACTTGGACCTCTCTCTAGGGTCTTGCATCCAGGCTACATCGAAATCTTGCATAACATCTCTATGATATTCCTATCTATCCACACAGCTAAAACTTTCATCCACTGGCTCCCCCTTCCCTATTGCATCATCATATTGCACCTCGATTACTGCAACATCCTTCTCTCTGGCCCTGACAAATACAATTTTACCCCCATTCACACCCATTCAGAATTCTGCTGCAAAGATCATTTTCCTAGCTTGGCATTTTGACCATGTCACATCTCTCCATTGAGGCAACAGAGAACGGGGAACCAAACATAAGCTAATTGTCTTAATTTTCAAGGCCCTTCACAGTCAATGCCCACCCTACCTATTATGTGTCATTCACTATCAAGGTGTTGATTCCTGCCTCAGATTGACCCTTGATGTCAGTCTCCATTGGTCACTTATTTTCAAACAAGCCCTTTTGTGCTTTCTCTCATAATGCTCCTTGTGGCTGGGTAGAGCTCCCTGTAAACATCCCTACAGCTACCACATTATCCTCCTCAAAATTCTCCTTCGCTACAATGCCTACCAAAAATAAATGGACAATGGTTAAGCTGCTGAGGTGCTGAGACAACTGCCTTTCATGTTGATTCCTTGCACTCCCCATCTGTTGTCTCATCTTCTACCTACAGCAAAAGCATTTTGGGAAAGGGACAATCTTTTTGTTCTGTGTTTGTACAGTGTCTAGCACAATAGGGTCCTGGTCCATTATGGAGGCTTAGAGATGTGACAGTAACATTAATAACAGCAGCATGTCAGTTGCTTCAACAACTGTGTTGAAAATAGTTTATCTAAATTAGACTATTTTGATCACTGTGATATGAGATATCAATCACTTGTCAGTAGATGCAGAAGCACTGTCTTTCTCTGTCAAATATTCTAAAATCTTCAGTGTTTGACATTATAGCAATAGGGCCAGCTAGGATGACAGACTCCATGGCCTGGAGTAGCTGCATGTTTGCATGGATTGGTTGTATCCATACAATAGTAATGCTCAGTTGTTATATGTCAACCATTTCAATGGCATGAATGTCTCTGCTTTTCACTAAATCTGCAAACATAAAAAGTTAATCTTTCCAAGTAAAGCCCTCTGCTCCGTGCCCTTGAATTAATTCATTGATTGCAGTGGAACACCAATGAGTAAAGGTTCATGCTCTGAAGAAACTTCTGGTGCTACTTTCAGAAATCCCTATCCAATGGAGATTGGATTGCAGTCAAAAAAACTTTACACTAATGAATATTTCAAACCCAAATTGATTACCCAATCACTTCAACTGGGGGATTTCCTTCAGCAGTGGAGCTCCTTGCCATTAACTGGCTATTGCCTAAAGAGAGTTATTTACCTGGAACTTGCTTGCAAAATGGAAGATCAGATTCCAAGCAATTAGAAGAATCTGGAAGATAACATAGGATAAAATTAACAGCAAGAATGTAAAACAAATATGGAAAGAATATATGTGTTGAAGTTCTTTCTTTTTAAAGTTTTTGCATAGTCTCTCCTGCCATGAGTTAATACAGACAGTTCTTTGGGCATGGGGTGATCATATTTAAATAATTTATTACCATTTTTTACTGTTTGTAAATGGATGAGTTATGCAGTGAATGAAAACTCACCTGTTGTGAACAAGACCATAGACACAAGCAATAAGAAGCGCTTCATCTTCTCCTTTAAAAAGAAGCATAATCGTTAGTATGGGTATATTCATGGGCTTCAGTCCACTTCTGGCTGAAGCTCTCCAAACTGCCCATTCAATCCACTACCTACTACACTAACATCAGGTGAATACCAGTGACTCTTATGGTGCTTATTGGTGATACACTGGATTGTAAGCGATACCCAGACTCAAAGTCAGCTGTTAGTTATACCCAGGTGGGGAGGGGTGTCGGGGTGGGAAGTTCTTGTGGCCAGTCACCGGAATAAGGATCTTTCTGTGGACATGACTGCAAGGGGCCACAACTGGGATGCTGACTAGTGCAGGATAAAGAGCAAGCAGCTCAGGAGGATTTACATTCAAATTGGGGCTGACAGGAAAAAGTCTGGCAGTAGAAATGTGACCTGTCCACTTTTTTCAGGAGTTGGACAAGATTTTGATCAATTACCCTACTGCCCAACCCAGGAAGGTTGTGGATGCTGCTGCCCACTCTGCTAACCTCCCCCACCCCTCAAAGGATGGCCAGTAAGACTCATTGTATGATGAGCATGAGGAGGTCAGTGAAGAGCTGTCCCCAGAAAGCCAGGATCTCTGGGACAGAGAATCCTGATGCGAGCAACAGAGCCCAATTCCCAGCCAGAAATCTAGGCCCATGCCATGGAGGACACCATGCCCATCCACATATTTTCCTTTCCGCTCTCCACGTCTGTCCTACCTGGTGAACCCCCTTACATCCAAACACAGTTTGCCAGCTCAAATCTCTGAATTCATCCAGCTTTGAGTGCTGAAATACAGCCCAAATAGCCTCTGCCTATTCTGAGTTGCCAGTATAGTATTGCTGAGCATTGTTGGGTCCATGCTGGCTGACAGCAATTCGAAAACAGAGCTAGCTCAACCAGAAAGGAAGCATGGGGTGAAGCCCGTGGAAACCTGCCTGGCTTCTGCTATGCATCCCAAAATGCAGAGCAAGAAAAATCCCAGAATGCACACTGCTCAGCAGCAAAAAAAAAAAAAAAATAGCCGTGGGATGCTCTCCGAGAATGCCGTATGCTTAATACTCAGCAAGATGCCGCTGTGTGTACACAATAATGCAGATTGAAAGAGGAACAGCTGTCTCATCTGTGGCTTACATACTGCAAGTTAAATAATGCATGTCTAATCAATCCATTTTAAACCACCCCCTAGACAAGTCCCTAGTTGTGAGATTTTTTTAGGCTGTCCCAAAGAGAAAGGGAGGGGGAGGATACAGTAATCTGAGTCACTGAAAAATAGGATTGCTCAAAACCACTCAAGAATAGTTTTCCATCATTAAGTTATGATTGCTAAAGAAAAACTCAAAAAAGAAGAAAATAAAAGTCAACTTGTCAATTATAGTTTGATGGCAGAAACAGTGGATCAAAGAGTTATAGATTAGATGATAAAAGACAAGAGATGAAACAAATCAGGAGAAAACAATAGAGCCAACTTCGTTAAATACAAAGTTCTTGTTTGAAACAAGAGGGATAATCACATTTAAGGCAGCCTGTTTCCAGTGAAGAAAGCCTGCACTGTGAACAAAACAGTTCAGCAGCAAATATATTGAATTTGATAAGTGTAGGGTATGAGGAAGCTTAGAGAGGAGAACACCGTAAACCAAGTCCAAATTATATTTATTGGCACTCCAAAACTCCACATTGCTTTAATGCCATTTTAAAAATAAAGAATTTGGGCCAAATATAACAAGTATAATAGAACCTTGCGAATCAAAATAGCCGAGATGATAAAATGCTGAAAACTGGAATTTATAATAGGAATGAATAAGAACTCATCTTTAATTATAGCAGCACTGCCAGGTTCCTATAGTAACCTTTTTATGTATAATGAAGCCTGAATTATTCTATGTAAAATGTACTTTAAAAATAGCCCCTTTCTGCAACCTGTCAATCTTATCCTTTCACCCTTGCAGGCCTGGACTTATATCAGAAGTGAAATGAGTTTTTCTGGTTTCTGCAAACCAGGTTGAATGTCATTCTCTGAGATGTTGGCAAATGTTCAGTATTGACTAGACTAGACCAGACCACCAAACTCACTTCACTTGGGACAAAAGCAGATTTTCAGCCCAAGTTTCCAGAGAAAAAAAGGCTGATGCATAAAGTCAATGTTCTACTGGATGTCTTCATCTCCTCCTCTCATTTATTTAAATTTGTACTATTCCACAATAAGACAACCATTGCAGGTTCTGGGCACCCTGAAACTCTTCAAAACACAATCTTAAAATAAACCACTTCCACCAATCCATCAGTTACCCTAGATAACAATAACCTAGCAACAACAAAACATTTAATGTAACCCCCCCACAATAGAATCTCTCACTCACTCCAACCCTCCCCTATTAACCATCTCTTTCTATTATACTCCAAAGAGGAAGTGTGTTTTAAAGGTCGGGGCCTTAATGAAGAATACCCTGAGAGGCTTTTTCAGCTTTCTACCAATGGGGCTCCAGCTCATGCATCCCCATATATCACTAACTGTGGTGGTCAGACTCTGATCCTGCAGCTGCACTCCTGTGGATAGACCCCTGCATTCACACTGAGCCCCACTGAAATCAGTAGGAGTCTCCCCATGTGAATAAGTCCGTTGCATCAGGGTCTTGGACAGATAGGTTAGGCCATTTAGAGCTTGATAAGTCAAGCCAATGCCTTAAAATCAATCCAGAAACCAATAGGCACATCATAGAATACAGTTATATTATATATGGTAAGCAATATAGCATATTTAATTAAGGTCCTACCTGGTTTGAAGTATGGTAGCTGAGAAATCTTCATTGCCCCTTTGCTGAAATTGCATAATATAGTTATTTAAAATAAGTATTGTTTCTGTGGGCTATGGACATTTTAATAAATTAATACGTTTTGGGTGTTTTATTAGTAAAGGCTGAAGTTCGATTTATCTCCCTTCTAACCAAGGTTAGCTTTAATTAAAAATCAACTCACAGACAATAGGATACTGTACCCAACACCACTTCCTCTAGGTTCACCTCCAGGACTCCAAGATAGTAAAAGGTAGGACAGATTCTTGCAGAGTGTAGTTGCCAAAGAAACACATTGTGTTTCTGACCTCAGAGACTAACTCTGACATGTTGTACAGAAGAGATCCCACACAGCCCTTAGCCACACCCCTTGAGGGAAATTTGGAACCACAGGGAAATCTCCACCCCACCCACTTTCCTCCTTGTCAATTTCAAGTTACACCATAAAATAGCTTATTGCTAAAATATTTACATATTATCTCAAAGAGAATCAGGATGTACACCCTAATGTGTTCTCTAACCAGAGACCGTCAAAAGGTTGAGTTCCAAACAAGAGGTTGAAAAAATCCCCCCAGAAGCCTGTACAAACCACAAATAATATATATACTAGATAGGGAACACAGAATACAGAAGAACAAGCAATTCACAATCTCAGGGGAACGCTTCTTTTGAAGAACAGACTAGAAACCAAAATCTTCCTTCACTTTATTAAGAAAGTCTCGAGAGAGCAAAGTCTAACTTTTGTTCACAGCGGTGTAAATCTGCACTCACTCCACTGACAAAGGAGTGACCTGATTTACACTCCAGGATCAGAGGGGTAGCCGTGTTAGTCTGGATCTGTAAAAAGCAACAGAGAGTCCTGTGGCACCTTTAAGACTAACAGATGTATCGGAGCATAAGCTTTCGTGGGATGCATCTGATGAAGTGGGTATTCACCCACAAAAGCTTATGCTCCAATACATCTGATTTACACTGGTGTCCGTAAGAGCAGAGTTTGTCCTAGTAGGTCAGCTAGAATATTTTTAAGAAACAAGAAAATATTTTTAGAGGGACAGGCAATGTCTCTTTTTTGCTACAACTTCACAGTTAAGATGTGTCTACTCTGTGGCTGGGAGCATGCTTTCCAGTGTGGGTAGACAGACATGTACAAGTGTGCTAAAACTAATGTTGCTAGGATAGCATGGGCAGCTGGCATTCCAGGCAGGTTTGTACTCAGACAGCTAGCCCGAGCTGCCATCAGTGTTACCCAGGCGATACTGAAATTTGTAGTGTGCTAGCTCAAGCAGAGCTAGTGTGTGTGTCTGTCTACCTGCTCTGGCCTGGCTACCTACTCAGCCGCAGTGTCGATACACCCTTAGAATGCGGGGTTGTTTTGTGGAGAAAGTGGGAGGAGATGCTCCTTGAGATGCATGGCATTTTACAGAAACAAGCTGACAGCTCCTTATGCAAGTCATGTGTTGTGAGTACCTTGTTTTGAATCAATAGTGCTTTGATCCTGGCTTGCCTCTGAGCGCACTTTACATGTTAATTTTAACCTGTCTGTTTTCAGATATTAACCAGCTTCTGAAAATAGAAAGTGAATGTAATGACTGTTTTTATAAACCCATTCCTCATTCATGTATGCTCACCACCTGGGGCCTATGTTCCTCAACAACCAACACTCCCATTTGCATGGAGAAGGATCAGCCTCATACAATCACTAACAAAGTATCAATCAATATAAAGGTAAATGCAGGATTGGCATAGGTAGTGTCTCTCCTGTTGGCACAACAAGTAGTGTCTACACTGAAACACTGCAGTTGTGCAGCTGTGCTGCTGAAGCATTTTAAGTGTAGACAAGAACAAGACCTTATATATTACCTTATAACATGGGATACCGATACTGCAAGTGAGATTAGCGCATGCAGCAACTTACAAGCATTTAATAAAGTCTAAACTCATTCTACAATTCTAATTCCTATTTTAACAATAATAACACACCAATGATCCAGACTGGTTCCCACCATGTATTTATCTGTGTTCAGCTGAGACCTAGGGACCTTGGCTTGAGCTGGCACCTAGTCTGCCAGCATCACACTTAGCCTCTCGCCTAAGTCTGCTTTTGTTGCTCATTAAATAATAATGACTACAAATGTTAACCTAAGAAGCTGCTGCTGCCATCAATCCCACCTTCACATCAGTTTGGGTGTTCCTAGGCTTTTCCTTGGCAAGATCTCTTTTCCTTCTCCTTTTCTGTTGATATGGCAACACCCATTTTTTCATGTTCTCTGTGTGTATATATATATATCTATATATCTATATATCTTCCTACTGTATTTTCCACTGCATGCATCCGATGAAGTGGGTTTTAGCCCACGAAAGCTTATGCTCAAATAAATTTGTTAGTCTCTAAGGTGCCACAAGTACTCCTTGTTCTTTTTCCTTCTCCGTATCCATGTTCCACAAGAGAGACACTGAAATCCTTTACAACCCTGGGTCGGAGCTAATATCACCTGGTCTGGCTTTCAAACTGAGTCAACAGGATAGTTTTTCCAGCTCTATATAGGCTTCTAGCATCTGGATATTCTGTGCATTTTGGGTGCTGTGAAACTAATTTCTTTTAAAAGGGTTTCATATCTTTATTTGGTTTTGTCATTTGTGACATAGGATGCAGGAAATCACAGTTAGTGATCTGACCATCCTCTGTTTAACTTTCCACAAAAACCCTGTCACCTGTAAACCCTTAACAGACAATTTCATCTTCTCCCTCCCCCACATAAGCTATTTCCTTTGGACTTTTGTAAATGTAAATCTCATAGGACTGGCTTCTGCAATGTGCTGAATCACTATAACCAGCTCTGACTATAAAATGGAAAATCCCACATAGGGCACAGAAAAAGAAGATCAATAACCTATGTTCTCAATACCCAGTGCTGAGATTGCATGGACATGCAACTAGGAACTCCATTGGCTATGCAGAAAACAAATGTCTACATTTTTACAGGTTTTATTTTTTCCATTCTGTGATGAAGTTTTTCGCTACACTAAAATGCAGCCTATGAGAAGCAGAAAACAGATGTTGTTAAAAGGGAACATACTTCAAGCAACAAGCAATTGGAAACAAATTTTACTAAGGGGTCTTGTTTCAAAAGGAATCATCTGATGTAAAATAGACTTTTGGGGCCTGAATCTGTTCTTAGTTACACTGATATAAAGCAGGAGTAAAGCCAGTTGAATTACAATGGTAAAAACAATGCTATTAGAGTGATCAGAATAAGTCCCTTTTCCTCCAATCTGTGGTGACATCTTTTACTGAAATTTCTATTAGCTCTTTGGAGACTGGGGACATACTATATAAAGCTGTACATATCCTACCTAAAGTATTCATCAGCTGCTAGTCTGAAAAATATCGATGTTCTAAGTTATAGTGGCTAAACTGTTTTGTAAATAAATTAGGGCTGTCAAGCAATTAAAAAAAATTAATCACGATTAATTGCGTGATTAATCGCACTGTTAAACAATAATAGAATACCATTTATTTTAATAATTTTGGATGTTTTCTGCATTTTCAAATATATTGATTTAAATTACAACACAGAATACAAAGTATACAGTGATCACTTTATATTTAGTTTTGATTCAAAGTATTTGCATTGTAATATAACAAAAGAAATAGTATTTTTCAACTCACCTAATACAAGTACTGTAGTACAATCTCTTTATCATGAAAGTTGAACTTACAAATGTAGAATTATGTACAAAAAAACTGCATTAAAAAACAAAACAGTGTAAAATTTTAGAGCCTACAAGTCCACTCAGTCCTACTTTTTGTTCAGCCAATTATTCAGACAAACAAGTTTCTTTACATTTGCAGGAGATAATGCTGCCCGCTTCTTGTTTATGACACCTGGAAGTGAGAACAGGCGTTTTCATGGCATTGTTATATCTGGCATTGCAAAATATTTATGTGCCAGATATACTAAAGATTTATATGTCCCTTCATGCTTCGACCATCATTACAGGGGACATGCGTCCATGCTGACGATGGGTTTTGCTCAATAACAATCCAAAGCAATGCAGACCGACGCATGTTCATTTTAATTATCTGAGTCAGATGCCACCACCAGAAAGTTGATTTTCTTTTTTGGTGGTTCAGGTTATGTTGTTTCCGCATCGGAGTGTTGCTCTTTTAAGACTTCTGAAATCATGCTCCACACCTCGTCCCTCTCAGATTTTGGAAGGCACTTCAGATTCTTAAACCTTGGGTTGAGTGCTGTAGCTATCTTTAGAAATCTCACATTGGTACCTTCTTTGCGTTTTGTGAAATTTGCAGTGAAAGTGTTCTTAAAATGAACAACGTGCTGGGGCATCATCCGAGATTGCTATAACATGTAATATATGGCAGAATGCGGGTAAAACAGAGCAGGGGACATACAATTCTCCCCGAAGGAGTTCAGTCACATATTTAATTAATGCATTATTTTTTTAACAAGCGTCATCAGTATGGAAGCATGTCCTCTGGAATGGTGGCCGAAGCATGAAGGGGCATACGAATGTTTAGCATATCTGGTACGTAAATTCCTTGCAACACCAGCTACATAAGTGCCAGGTGAACGTTTGTTCTACATTTGTAAGTTGCACTTTCACAACAAAGAGATTGCACTACAGTACTTGTATGAGGTGAATTTAAAAATACTATTTCTTTTGTCTATAATTTTTACAGTGCAAATATTTGTAATAAAAATAATATACACTTTGATTTCAATTACAACACAGAATACAATAGATATGAAAATGTAGAAAAACATCCACAATATTTAATAAATTTCAATTGGTATTCTATTGTTTAACAGTGAGATTAAAACTGTGATTAATCACAATTAATGTATTTAATCGTGATTAATTTTTTTGAGTTAATCGTGTGTGTTAACTGCGATTAATCGACAGCCCTAAAATAAATCAACATTTTAACAGAAACCCAACAGAGAGTTGTGTGCTAACACTACCCTTTCGGCCATAACTTATTTCCTCTTGCCTTAACCCACTTTTACTTTGCATTCAGTATAAATTTTTTAAACATTGTTATTAATCATATTTGGCAGTCGCTTAGTCAGATTCTGATCGCATCTACCAGTGTAAATCCAGAGTAACTTCAGTATGTTTGAATTTACATTGGTAGAACTAGGATACTGACTCACTATCTGCTTTTCATCCATGGAGCTCAAAGCACTTTACAAAACTAGGAAAGCTTCTCCCTCCTCACCCCCCCCCCCCAGTTGGGAAAAGTAAGGTATAGAAAATGTAAGTGATTTGTCTGAGGTCACACAATGAGTCACTGGCAGAGTGGGGAAATAGAACCCAAGTGTCTGCTCTCATTAACACCAGTTTTACACTGATGCAGTGATTTCAGCAGTTATTCCTCACTCACACCAGTGTAAGAGCCTGATCAAAGTTCACTAAAGTAAATGGAAAGACTCTGACTTCAACAGGCTTTGGATCAGGCCCTAAGTGAGTGCAGTAACAGTCACATGCCTGACTTCCTGAACCACAATTCCTATTGTACGATGACTAGAATGGAAGCCTAAAAGTCAACTTTAAGCACAGTCAAGGTTCTAAAAGCAGACAAAAATAATCTGCAGAGTCCACTCATATCACGTTTGTCACCACCAGTAGCTTGTTCTGGCTGGAGACTAATTTGATCATCACAAATAAGATGAAGTTCACGTAACAACATCATGCTAACCAACTGGAATTTAAGGTCACAGGATTTACAAGGCTCCTAATGGGTCCATGCAACCTCTGAAGTTGCCTCTTCATTCACAGACCTCCAGCACCCATCTCTTTGATAGTAAGTCAGTAATGGCTTCTTCGTAGTCCCATCCCATAATTGGGGGAGATGGCACTGAATAGAAGGCAAGAAGGAAAAAAAAAAGTAAAAAAAATCCCCAAAACACAGCCAAGCAGGCATACCAGGAACAAGATAGGCTACAAGAATATTGCCATTTAGGGCATGCTTCAGACTATTTTAATTGTTGTATGGTGTTTCCGATACCATGGTGTGAGGCACCTTAAAAAAGTAAAACAGGCAGAATATTCATTTTACTTTATCCAAAATAGGAGCCTGAACCTGAACTCCTTATTTAGGCAAAAGTCACACTGACTCGTTTTGAGTTTTGAGTTCATTAAGGAAGGGCTCAGAATTGCTCTAAAAGATGCCAAGAAGTTTAACTGTAAATGTCATCTGGGAAAAGTCTAATTCCAGCATATCAGTCCAGTTCCATCAATGCTTCTGGCCTAGTAGAGCATCAGTTTTGAGAAGTAATACTCTGCCTAGTATGTACAATATATGATTTTAAATTACTGCCTTTGCAATAGTGCGTTGCACTCATCCAGCCCAGAGATCACAAAGGTATGGATCTCTGTGGCACAGAGCTGTGTAAACTGCAAACACAAGAAACACTGTTCCCTCAAGTCCAGATTCCTCTGCTCTTAGGGTTAGTTACTATGTAAGTTACTCATTTCAAAGTTAGCTCTGTATCTTTGTTTCCTTCCCTTGTGTGGTTTTTGTTGTTGTTTGTTTTTGTTTTGGTTCCCCCATCCAGTTTCCATCTGTCTATATTGTATCTTAGAATTTTGTATTGACTCCTTGTCTCCAATAGTACCTGTGAGCTTCCAGCCTAAAATCTATTTTGCCTCAGATATAAAGATAACAGCAGAAATGAAGAGTATAAAGAGCAGATAAAAAATAAAACTGTGGTGACTTCCAAATTAACCAGCATTATTATTTGCTTTACCCTACAACACAAGTATAGTTTCAATAAACCACCACTGTCTGCACACTTCCCTTTGCCTTCATAAAGCTTTTGAAGCCCATTTATCTCTATCAATTACATCTTGTTAAAATGCCTTAGTAATTCAAAACAATTCGTGGTATTTTCTTTTCTGATGTTCTCTACTTTGTGAGGCGAGACGATCACGTGTTCAGATGTGCCAAATGTTGGTTAACCCCATTGTTCTCCATCAGAACTAAGTAAAGCCACGTGATGGGGTACAGGAAATGTGTTGCATTAAGGGTTGTTTATTCTGATTTTTTTACATTGGACTTGAGGAAACCCTGGGAGTGAAAGCTCTTTTTTAAAAAACAACAACCTACTACTGTGCTCTACAACAAAGAAACCCAGAACTCTGTATGCTACAGTAGTCATACTGGAGTGTTTGGGGTGCTTGCTGCAAGCCACTGTAATGTCCTTATATAAGGGGAAAAGCCAGTGGAGTTGGTAGAAGCGGCATGGCAAAAATGTATTAATGGTATAAGAGTCAAGGGGCATGTGAAAGCTGCAGTTAAACATTAAAGATGAACTTGAACTAAACCTGTGGTTATGAAGAGCCCTAAACTTTAGAAAGTTTGGATCTGAGCTTTTTGGCTTGGTTTCATCTATATAATTAAGTAACATCAATGACTCAACACTCAACTTCCTCTTTAAATAATGAAGGGCAAAGCCAGGCCCCTTTACCATGGCTGCAGAGGGTCCCTATGCAGCAAAACGGCATTGCTCCAGATCTAGACCCCAGTGCTCTGGCTATGTAGCCAGACTGGGTACTAGATAGACATGTAGGAGGAGAGTTGTGGACAGGGCCCTGGAAAGAGCCACTGCAAAGATCCCCCTGTCCCTCAGCTATGGCGTGGAGGTGAAGACAAGGAGGCTAAAGGTCCCCTGCAGTTCATTCCAGCCATTGGGCTGTAGTAACTTTGTTTAGCAAAGCATATTCAAAGTCATTACTTGGACAAGAGATGAGCTTGATTGCCCCTGAATCCACCCTTCCTAGGTTCTCCAGTTCACACTGAAAGCTCAAAGGAACTAGCAGAAAATATAAATCAAAATGAAATTAAGGCTATGTCTACACTATAGTCTATGTCAGCATAATTTATCTTGCTCAGCGGGATGAATAAACCATTCCCCTAAGCAACATAATGTACACTGATATGAGCGCTTGTGTGCACAGCACTATGTCAGCAAGAGAGCGTCTCCTGATGACATAGCTTCTGCTACTCAAGGTGGTGTTTTTTTATGCCAATGGGAGAGCTCTCTCCTGTCAGCATAGAGCTTCTTTACCAGACGTGCTGTAGTACTGTACATATAGACCTGGCCTAAAACAAAGCATACGGGAGCATCTCAGAGAAAAGTATCGTCTATCTCTATAGAACCAATTCAGGACGGGGGCCTGATTCTGTTCTGAACTGTATCTTGTCTAGTCATTTGTACCAGTTCAAAGTGGGTGTAAAATGCTACCAAATGGCAATGACAGGCAATTTACTCTCATTTTGCATTGGTGTAATTACACTGGTCTACAATTTTTGAGAAGTCGTCTGCTTCAGAGATAAAATGTGCTATTTATTATGTATTTTGATGTGCTGAATTCAAAGATGACAATTAAAACAACTGTTTGGCTACTGTTTCTAAGATATTTAAGTTTTTACATTTTATGTCTATGTATATTGTGTAGATAGTAGAGTTTTAATCATAAATTGTAAACCTAGGTCTTTTCATGTCTTTATGGTTGCTTTACATGATAATATTTCACCTGTCCTGTTTATGTAACACTTTAAAAATCAGCAAAAGGGTTATATAAATAAAATTTATTATGAAACAAAAGGCAAAAACTATTATGTACATAGTTTAGTCCTATTCAGTATCTACTCGGCGCTTCTTGGCTTGTCTCTTGTATTCATTAAATGGAGCATCTCTTGTCACTGTCCAGCAATAGTCTGCAAGCATTGATGGGCTCCATTTGCCCTGATAGCGTTTCTCCATTGTTGCAATGTCCTGGTGAAATCGCTCGCCGTGCTCGTCGCTCACTGCTCCGCAGTTCGGTGGAAAAAAAATCTAGATGAGAGTGCAAAAAATGTATCTTTAGTGACATGTTGCAACCAAGGCTTTTGTATGCCTTGAGGAGGTTTTCCACCAACAACCTGTAGTTGTCTGCCTTGTTGTTTCCGAGAAAATTTATTGCCACTAACTGGAAGGCTTTCCATGCCGTCTTTTCCTTGCCACGCAGTGCATGGTCAAATGCATCATCTCGAAGAAGTTCACGAATCTGAAGACCAACAAAGACACCTTCCTTTATCTTAGCTTCACTTAACCTTGGAAATTTTCCACGGAGGTACTTGAAAGCTGCTTGTGTTTTGTCAATGGCCTTGACAAAGTTCTTCATCAGACCCAGCTTGATGTGTAAGCGTGGTAACAAAATCTTCCTTGATTCAACAAGTGGTGGATGCTCAACACTTTTCCTCCCAGGCTCCAATGACTGTCGGAGTGGCCAATCTTTCTTGATGTAGTGGGAATCTCTTGCACGACTATCCCATTCGCAGAGAAAACAGCAGAACTTTGTGTATCCAGTCTGCAGACCAAGCAAGAGAGCAACAACCTTCAAATCGCCACAAAGCTGCCACTGATGTTGGTCATAGTTTATGAACCTCAAAAGTTGTTTCATGTTGTCATAGGTTTCCTTCAGATGGACTGCATGACCAAATGGAATTGATGGCAAAACATTGACATTATGCAGTAAAACAGCTTTAAGACTCGTCTTCGATGAATCAATGAACAGTCTCCACTCATCTGCATCGTGAACGATGTTGAGGGCTGCCATCACACCATCGATGTTGTTGCAGGCTACAAGATCACCTTCCATGAAGAAGAATGGGACAAGATCCTTTTGACGGTCACGGAACATGGAAACCCTAACATCACCTGCCAGGAGATTCCACTGCTGTAGTCTGGAGCCCAACAGCTCTGCCTTACTCTTGGGTAGTTCCAAATCCCTGACAAGGTCATTCAGTTCACCTTGTGTTATGAGGTGTGGTTCAGAGGAGGAGGATGGGAGAAAATGTGGGTCCTGTGACATTGATGGTTCAGGACCAGAAGTTTCATCCTCTTCCTCTTCCTCGTCTGACTCAAGTGAGAATGATTCTGGTGCATCAGGAACCGGCAGTCCTTCTCCGTGGGGTACTGGGCATATAGCTGATGGAATGTTTGGATAATGCACAGTCCACTTTTTCTTCTTTGACACACCTTTCCCAACTGGAGGCACCATGCAGAAGTAACAATTGCTGGTATGATCTGTTGGCTCTCTCCAAATCATTGGCACTGCAAAAGGCATAGATTTCCTTTTCCTGTTCAACCACTGGCGAAGATTTGTTGCACAAGTGTTGCAGCATATGTGTGGGGCCCACCTCTTGTCCTTATCTCCAATTTTGCAGCCAAAATAAAGGTGATAGGCTTTCTTAACCATAGTGGTTATACTGCGCTTTTGTGATGCAAAAGTCACTTCACCACAAACATAGCAGAAGTTATCTGCACTGTTCACACAAGTACGAGGCATCTCTGCTCACTTTGGCTAAACAGAAATGTGTCCCTTTGCAAAATCAAACACTGACAAATAAGAGAGCACAACACTGTATGATTTCTAGAGCTGATATAGGGCAATTTGTTCAGCAGAGTGATGTAAGCTTCGTTATGATTGCATCATCCATGACTTCTAGGAATAACATGATGCAATTCATATCATGTATGACGCAATACCAGCTTCAGATTGCATCATTCATTGTTTTGCCTAAAAAGCAAGTACTGTCCAAACCCAGTCATAGATTTATTCATAGATCCAGTCAAAGATGTATTTTAGTCATTTCTGGTTTAAATTGAGATCCCTTCCCTTTATAACTCACTTATCCTCCGCCATTCCCAAGTCAAGGGTCGTATATACTGACCCAATAGCATATCTTGAAAACTAGAGCCAATCAACAATTTTAAGCATCATTTTCGTTCTCAGTGACCCAGAATTAGTAAAGTTTGACTACATTTATTTCAGAAGCATTTTGGCTGTAGAGCAGTGTTATTAGACAAAGTCTTTAGGGCAATGGAGAATCAGGCCCAAGGTATTTACTCTGAGGAGAGGAAAAATACAGTACTTAGAGATTTGTTTGGGATATGTGCTTATAGAAAGCTGTGAACAGAAAAAAGGAGAACAAACAACACATCTGAATTGGATGGAACTGGGCTTGATTCTCAAAAGCAAAACAAAGTGGGTTCCAAAAGAGAGAAACAGTGGCCTGGCACATCAGATCCAAATCGCTTGGAGCACCACTTCAACAGCGGTAAAGGGTAAAGCCAAGTCTCTGTTCAGCCCCATATTCAGCTTCCTAGGTGTGAAGCAAAGGCTAACGGCATCCTAGTCAAACTCTTTTAGAGAGGAAAAAAATCAAGAAAAAAAGCATTGCATTAGAAAACAACAGAAGTCAAGGCAGTTTTCATTTCATTTAACTGATCTTTTTGGAATTATTTTTAGAGACATCAGATACCTTTTTATTTAAAAATAAAATCAAACAAATCATTTTCCTTTCTTTCTCCCAAATATGAATTACACGGGGATATAATCCCAATACAATGCTGCTGTGCTAGGATGTCATCTTACTTTTTTTTTTTTTTTTGAGTGGTTGTGGTATTCGGCATGTGCCTCTTAACAACCCACCTGATGCACAGCATTAGCCCATCCCAACACCCCCACTTCTTATAGCACTATTGTGAAATCTTGTAAATCCTTCCATCGGACTATTTAGTAACCAAGGTGATATTTTGTCATAATGTCAGTTTGGAACTACTTTGTCTTGCTGCAATGCATCACACATACACTGCACAAGAATGGCTTTTGGCCATTCAAACTGTAGGACTTTCTAATGCCATGGAATGTCTTTTAATTACACATTTTGATATAAAAACAAACAAACAATAATTAAGCTTTTCTTTCTCTTTTGTCTGTTTTCTGTTGTTAGTAGCTATTGTTCTAGGCTCCCTTATTTCTCTGGACCATGGTTGCTGTACCCCAATTCATTCTTCTGTGCTTTTTTAATTGCCATCTGTCATCTTTGCTCTGCTCTCCTCTTCCTCATTCTTTCCCCTTTCTGGGCCCAATCCTGGAATCCTTATACAAACACACATAGACTTTAATAGTCATTTCAGCAATTCACCCATCTGCTAATGGTCTGCACAAGGCTTTTCATGCCACTATTCCCACTTCTCCCTACCACTTGGGCATGAGCAGAATGGCTGCAAATGAAGCTCTGTGAATGGGGGTATTGTTGGCTGTAGGCCCAAGGGGAGACTACTGGATGTATACTTAGAAGGAGCCAGAAGTCCAAAACCCCCACAAAGTGTTACTACTCAGCTGCAGCTGCTATTTCCGGCCCATTGATTGAGGGTGGTAGATTCCATTCCTCCAATGTCACACAGAGCTCCCCATATGCATGTTTTGTGTGGTTTGTGAAGTTCACTACGGACATGGCAACGTCCCAGCATGACACACATCCTGTCATGTCTTTTTGCTTAACTGAGCTACTAAATCATGAAGAGAACTACAAAAAATTTCTGACGCCCATGTCAGAGATCAGAAACACTGATAAGCTTCTAGGTATTGCTGTGTAGGTTTTGTATGTATTTCTATGGTCAAGTTCTCAGTCACATTCTAGCACATACCGCACATAGAGAAGCAGACAGTGAAGGGAAAGATCCAAGAAAGGTCACATTTATTTTAGTTACTATCTTAAATCTTATTCTCTCATTATTGGGAAACGTGTTGCTTTCATAAAAAGTAATTTAACAAGTGAAAATTACAGTGTACACTAGAAGAAATGTAACTGCTACAGGATGCAGTTTTTTATCTTCTGTTCCCCTCAAGGAAACTTATCTTCAGAGATCAAAAGACAAAAGCCAGACTCAGTAGTGTGCTATCTCACATCACCTGTCATACATTCTGTAAAAACCAAAAAGCAAACCTGAAAGCTAAAACATTTTATGCTAATATGGCAGTGTTTCGTAACAGGGTGTGTGTCGGCGATCACTTGAGGTCGATCTCTTTCACAGGTGTTTATTTTTTATGGGCCCTTTGATGACCGAGGAGTCCGATCCTTGAGCCACAGGCTCATTGGCAAACGTTGCAGGTGGTGTTGGAAGTCAGGGTTTGGCCGCAATTGCTGCGTGACAGTTGTCTGGCTTTTCTTTTCTGGCATTTTTTCTGCTACCAGGCAAGGGTGAATGTGGGCCGGTACGGCGTTCTGGTAAGAAGTGGCTGCCGGTACCCACGCGTACACAGCCGAAGTTAAAGTGCTGCCGCAGCAGCGCTTTAACGTCGCTGCCCCTTTTGCCTCACTCCTGATTGCTCTTGACAGATTAAATAGATTAGAAAAGGCACCCAAGAATAGAGTTAATTAGTAGAATATAGATGTAATAATTCCTTTCCATCTCTAATTTGTGATTGTCTGACCACTGAAATATTTGTTGTAAAATAATTAGTTTAAATAGAATAAAATACCAGGGAATTAACCAATACACTGCAGTTCTTATTGGCTCAAGGTGACTATATCAGTGCAGTGTAGTTCTAGCTGTGTCAGTCCCAGGATATTAGAGAGACAAGACACATCCTGTACCAGTTGGTCCAATAAAAGATATTACCTCACCCACCTGGTCTCTCCCACATCAGTACAAACCATTTTCTTCTTTTTGTGACAGGTTTCCAAAGGGCAGTAGTAGATACCAGTTATAAGAAGGGGGAGACTGGCCTGTATACTTCTCCACCAAGGACTACTGCTAATAGTGGAAAGACATTTCACCCCATGCCACAAGCTGGCCCACCTCAAGCCTGGCAGCCCCAGGCCTATAGGATTTCTAGCAGCTGGTCTCTGAACTGTCCTGTAGAGGGTCGGGGAACTAGCAGTCAGAGCAAAGAGTCAAATGAAAAGCAGTGACCTGCACAGCCAAAGAAGACCAATATCAATAAGGTAGCAACACTGAAATGAGTCCAGTTTGATGGGCAAAGGTATGGAAGTAGCTGATGTGATTGATATTCTATATCTTCAGAAAGCACAATGGACTAGGTATGCAACAAAGGTGTTGGGCTTAGATTGCAAACTCTCTATGCAGGTGACAAAAGAGGGTATAACGGCATTGGGTGGTAATGAGAAGAAAGCTGAGGAAGAAATCTGATCTATCCCCTGTCGCCCATTCCCAGCTTCTGGCAAACAGAGGCTAGGGACACCATCCCTTCCCATCCTGGCTAATAGCCATTTATGAACCTATCATCCATGAACTTATCTAGTTCTTTTTTGAAACCTTTCATAATCTTGGCCTTCACAACATCTTCTGGCAAGGAGTTCCACAGACTGACTGTGCATTGTATGAAAAAATACTTCCTTTTGTTTGTTTTAAAACTGCTGCCTATTAATTTCATTTGGTGACTCCTAATTCTTGTGTTATGAGAAGGAGCAAATAACACTTCCTTATTTACTTTCTCCAGAGAACTATCCACAATGACTCCAAGATCTCTTTCTTGAGTGGTAACAGCTAATTTAGACCCCATAATTTTATATGTATAGTTGGGATTATGTTTTCCAATGTGCATTACTTTGCATTTATCAACATTGAATTTCATTTGCCATTTTGTTGCCCCATCACTCAGTTTTGAGAGATCCTTTTGTAGCTCTTTGCAGTCTGCCTGGGACTTAACTATCTTGAGTAGTTTTGTATTATCTGCAAATTTTGTCACCTCACTGTTTACTTTTTCCAGATCATTTATAGATAGTATAAGCTATTTCTTCTTCTTTTTCACTACTTTCCTCCTCCAGTACATTAAAGGTGCCATGACAATGAGGCTGCTTTTTTTCATGGTTTTGCATGTCTGCTTTCTTGGATTTGTTTCAGCATGCTCCGTGAATGTGACATTTTTCATTTTTAAATATACAGACTATTGAGGTGTGTTTGACTCCACCATGATACACTCTCTGCTAGCTGGTTGGATCTGTTTCCCAGGTTGCCTTGCAATTTTGTGCACAGTATCATCTGTTTAATGTGTGCTATTTCCATCTCCCCAGGCTCCCATGGCTCATGTTTGTAAATCCTTGTGATGGGGGTATAAATTCCATACCAGAACTGAAGGGGTTAAGGAGCAAATATGAGCCCAAGCGGTCCTGTCCCACCCCACCTATGGAGCATGCTCCAGCTGGAGCTCAAAAGGGAGCCAGACAGAAAGGGCCTGCAGATTGTGGGGACGTAAGACATGATAAAAATAGAAAGTGATTAGAGCAATTCCTTTAAGAGAATAATTTAATAATATTAAATGATGGAGCACCTACCAGGTTCAATACAGCAGATGGAAGCTTCTCATGACTGGATCTAGGAAGAGAGTAAATACAACTGAGAAATTTACAGAGAGGAGGGAATGATAGTGACCACCTCCTGACATTAATTACACATCCAGGCAAAGAAAATACCAAAGACAAGGATAATATCCCAACTTGGAATCTAAAAAAAGCAAATTGGAAACTCGTTAGAAACAAAAGTGAGGAAATATGTGACTGAGCAATGTATAAAGATACTTGGGAATTCTGCAGTAAGGGAGTCATAAAGACAGCCAGCCTAGCTATTCTTAGGATACCAACACTACTTAAAGATAGGAAAAATGTTCCATGGTGGAACAAGAAATGAAATGGTAATTAGGAAAAGGAATAAGGCAGGTAAGACAGCAAAAACATTCCTTAAATAGCAAGGACTTAATGAACTATAAAAGAAGTAAGGCAGTTGCACAAAGGGCTATAAAGAGCAAAAAGAGAAAACTGGAGAACATACTGCAGGAAAGTAAATGAAGATACTATTACAGCAGAGGTATATAAACAAATTAGGAAAATCAATGGAATAAAGAGTAAGAGCCATGTAATACGAAGCCTTGCAGTTGCAGGGCATAGAGTAATAAGCTCCAACAAAGAAAAAGAGAAAATTCTGGCCACCATGTTTCAAATAGTCAGTAAGGATGAGTATCAGAGGATAGAAATTAGAGAGAGGAAAAGAACATTATTTAAAGATCATTATGAGAGGATGAAGAGGTGGGAGGAGGATGTGGATATTAAAACTCCAAAAAGTGACAATAAGGAGCAAAAGCACCACCCCAGGCAAGGTCAAAATAAGCTTTAAAATGCTTAAACACCTAAGTGAAGGAAGCTTGAGGGTGATGCTAAAATTATATAATAACATATGGCAAAAGATGAAATACCTAAAAATCAATGATGTACTTAAGAGAAATGCAGAATGGGGAAACAGGTGGGACTCCAAATTCTATGTAGACAAAACTAAGGGAATGATCTTTACAAGTAGGAAGATCAAAAAAGATGTAAAGTTATATCTATATGACCAACAGATAAATATAGCAAAAAAATTACAAATTCTCAGGTGTGATGTTTGATAACAAGCTCACTTACAGGGACCATACTAAAAATATTAAAGATAAGTGTAAAGGTAACTTACTTAAAAGAGTCTTTGGAATATCCTAAGGAATGGATAAGAAAATGGTGGCAATGTTATACAGAGCACTAATTAGACCAATTATTGCATATGGATGCCAGGCCTTTGGATCAGCATTGAGCATAAATATGAGAAAACGAGACTATATTGAAGCACAGGCATTGCATATCACATGTGGTGCCTTCATTACTACGCCTCCATCTGTACTACAGATAGCAGCTGGTGAAATCACTGTTAGAATGAAATTCTCTGACTTAACCTTTTGGGCTAAAGTACTAGGGAATAATGAAGATGAAAACACAAAGCTAATATATAATGATTGTTGGGAATTAAGTAGAAGCCAGGTAGGACAAAAAAAAAAAAATTCCCCATGTAAGTAGGGTACAGAAGGGGATAAAGGATTTTAATGAAAAAGACCAAAATCTTTATTTATGGGAAAATATTCTAACATTGGAAAACCATTCACCCTGAGGTAGACATGGAATTGTATAATGAAATAAATAAAAGGAGAAGACTGAGAAATATACAAGATACAGCAAATCAATATATTTGTGATCAGTGGGGACACTATTGCCAAATATATACAGATAGCTCCATAGAGGAAGGAACAGGAAGAATAGGAAGTTTTCTGCATGCCTTCACTTGGACTCAAGAAAGCCATTAGGCTCACTCTGTATCTATCTTTGTGGCTGAGCTACAAGGCATTACACTACACTACATTGGGCTTTAGATGTGTGGCCAGCTGCTGTGGCCATCCTGTCTGACACCTTATCAGGGCTGCAGGCAATTTACAGTGGTAAATCAGACACACAAATGATATTCTTAGTGCTAACCACTGAACTGGTGCAATTGGATATAACCATAGTAATAGCATGGATCTCCGTGCATGTAGAGATAGCAGGCAACAAATTGGCAGACAAACAGGCAAAAAGTGCTATTAATCATGAACAAGTTGACCTAGGAATCCCCTTAAGAAAACTGGAATTTAAATACCTAATCAAAATGAGCTAAGGAAGGAATGGCAGGAGGCAAAAAAACAAAGGGGAAATTTTTTTTAGACGTATGCCCAACAGTTGACAAAGTTGATATAATCTAAGGCCCGGTAAGGAAAAGCAAAGTGGCTTTATTTAGAATTCTAAAGGGCATTGTGGATTAAATAGTAATTTATTTCTAATTAATATGCACCAAGATGGATTACGTGTAACATGTATAGTCCAGGAAATGATGGAGCACATCCTTTGGGACTGCAGAGACTGTACCTGTGAAAGGAGGCATTTATATAAAAAACTCAGAGGCCTTAAGCTAACAAAATTTTCTTTGCAACTTCTATCAAGAATACAAGGAAAATGGGGCCCAGGAGAAAAAGCTCTTCTACGGTTCTTCAAGAAAACTGGGGAAAGTGTGAAACCTTAATGGTATGTCTACACTGCAATTAGACACCTGCAGCTGGCCAGTGCCAGTTGATTCAGGCTCATGGGGCTCGGGCTGTGTGGCTGTTTAAATGATGTTCTGGCTTGGACTGCAGTCTGAGCTCTGGGACTCTCCATTCTTGCAGGATCCTTGAGCCTGAGTCATCTGGCAAGGGCCTGCGGTTGTGTTTTAAACTGCAGTGTAGATTACCCTAAATCAGGGGTCAGCAACCTGCGGCACACGAGCCAATTTTTACTGGCATGTTGCTGCCAGCCGGGGTCCCAGCCGCTGCCCCGCTCAGCCCGCTGCCGGCCTGAGTGAACAGAACCCCCAGCTGGCAGCTTGCTGAGCGGGGCCGGCGACCCCCGTTAATAAATACATAGGTTGATGAAACAAAGTAGTTGTACTTCTGTGCCTGTGCTTAATTTCTCCCATATACCCCCAGAAAGGGCATATAATATAGACTTATAGAGAGAGACCGTCTAAAAACGTTAAAATGTATTACTGGCACGCGAAACCTTAAATTAGAGAGAATAAATGAAGACTCAGCACACCACTTTTGAAAGGTTGCCAACCCCTGCCCTAAATCATGAAAAAGATACAAAGTATAGTGCATGGCAGTCATAGATTCAGGAAATTAGTCTGCTATGGCACAAAACTGAAGAAGGAGGAGGAGGGGCCTGACAGGGCATGGAGAGAGACATACCCTGAGAGTTCCTGAAGAGGGATGCCTCGAAAATCTTTCCCTGGGAGAAAAAGCCTTCCACTGAGCCCAGAGGGGCTGAAGGCCCAGTTATTCTCCTTTTCTTTGCTATTGCGTCAAACTGTAAGACTTTGAGAGGGTAGTGAGTGGCCTAGGGAGGTAGCCTAAAGGCACTCCTGGTGCCGGACACAGTTGCTTCTCCTGGGGCCCTGGGCCAGAGCCCAGTGGAGCAGGAGGGCCTGGGCTCCCCTACCAATCACCTTGTTATGGAGGGTATGAAAACCCTCTCTTTCAGACTCTCCCATGTGCAAACTCACAGAGGGTAAATACTTTGCAAATCCCATTGCTGGGACTGAACAGGGGTTGCTAAACAGACTGAAGGTCTTTCCCCGTTCCCTGCTTTTGAGAGGGTATGGGACCCCCTGCTTTCTTGGGACTGTTACCCTGGAGAGGGATACAGCTAACTGGTGACCTGACCAGAGGGTCAGGTCGACACCAACCAAAAAGCAGATTGCCATGGGATGTGACAGTGGTCAGTGAGAGACATTGAAGATGGGGCGAGTAGAGACCTAGTAACCTAACCACTAGGGGCCACTACCGGTGAGTGCCACCCATCACAATGCTATACATTTTTATTTGAAGATTCCATAGCCTGGGCCAATTTCCAAGCTGTTTCAAATGTTAACTGTGTTTCAGACAGTAATCTCCTTTGCATTTTGTCATCAATCATTAATGTGCAAACTAATCTATCTCTTAGCATCTGTGTCAGAGTTAACCATAATTACAATCTTAAGAGAACTTCCTCAGTTCTGTCACAAATTCTTCTACAGTGTCCCTGGATTTCTTCAACCAAGAGCTAAACTTAAATTATCTTACTGCTTCACTGGGTGTTTGGTTGAAATGTTTTTTTACCAGATTTACTAGCTGCATCAAAAGTTTTATCTCCAGGCTTTTCAGCAGTTAACAGGTGTCTTGTTAAACTGTAAGTCTTGGCCCCTATACTGCTGAGTATGATATCTTTCTTCTTACCTTCATCTGTAATATCATTAGCAGTGAACAAATAAGATAATATTTTGCAGCGTTTCCCCCAAGTTTTGTGTTGCTGATTAAATGGTGAAATAGTCCCAAATGTTGCAGCCATTTCCCTTGTGTTTGTAGGGGTGTGTAGGCCTTACCTACAGATGACTTCCAAACCTATTTCTTTCTTTCTCTTTTTCATTCTTGTGAGTTTGGCTCCACCTTGTTGCCATATGTTGTAGTGTAAACCAGCCATACTCCAACTTCTTTGAGTATTAATAGTACTTTTATTCAGGCAATAGCTTCACAGACCCCCACTTTTCCTCAGTTGCTGACAACGCACAACACAACCCTACACATTTTTGTTTAACTATCTGCCTACGACCCCTATATAACAAATCCTGTGGGTGAAAGTCATTCTTGTGAAGAGGACCAGCACAAGAGATGTGCAACCCACTTACACCCAAATCTGAGGGACTGAATGGGCTTTAAGTAATATATATGCCTTGTGCTGTCCCTTGCACAAAGTGAGTTTTACCCGGTATGTTAATGTGTAGGGGTGAATATTTTGAACTTTTTTTCTGTCAGAACGTCTTGCATATCAGAACTCAGTTTCATTTTGAATGTATCATATTATAGTGACACCTGTTGGCAAAGATCCTTCATTTTACTAGATAACATGTATTTTCAGCATAATACAGTTAAAAACCAAATGCAGTAAGACATACACTGGGACAGATAGTGATGGAGAGTGATAATACAAAAGACTAACATTTATTAGAATTATCAGAAGAAAATAAAACAAACTGCTGTAAGGAGCAAAATATTATTTTATATTTATTAGCTTTTTTAGGGACATGGACTAATCAGCTGTGCAATTTAAGAAGGCTCTGTACCGCTTAAGACTCACTCAGGCCCTTAACAGAGCTTAAGTGAGGATCTCTGCACCGTCCCTCTGCAGAGAGGTAGGAAGTTTAAGCCTCATGTTGGACTTTTTTTTTCCGAAAAAAAATTGTTTTAGGGAAATCATTCTTTCTAGGTTTCTAAGGTATTTGCTTTTAGTCCTTATTAGGGGGGAGGGATAGCTCAGTGGTTTGAGCATTGGCCTGCTAAACCCAGGGTTGTGAGTTCAATTCTTAAGGGGGCCACCTAGGGATCTGGGGCAAAATCAGTACTTGGTCCTGCTAGTGAAGGCAGGGGGCTGGACTCAATGACCTTTTGAGGTCCCTTCCAGTTCTATGAGATATGTATATCTCCATATATTAGTAGCTCTTATAGATTAAAATTTCCCCCTGATATCTGCCTATGGGAGGCCAGGGAAGGAGAGTCAGGTGGAATGGGAAAGAATGCCTTATAATCCTAAAAGGACTAGTTCCTTTTAAAAAGTCTACCATTTAAGAAAGATAATTATGGACTTTATTTTCATTCCCCAGTAAAGGAAACACCACTAGGTGTCACTAAGTGTGTTAGTTTAGGAAGGACTAAAAGCCCAACATACCACTAATATTTTCTCTCTCTCTCGGTCTCTCTTATTTGCGAGTAATATCTGTATTGTATAATCTGGCAAATATATTTTATGTTGGATACATATGCACTGAGCTTTCATACTAATTTTCAGTTAAAGGACACTATTTTAGGTACAAACAAAAGAATAAAATAACTGCAGATGTCAAAATATGTCCATTTATACATGCTTATGTCTGGGGACCATTTTGTTCTAGTAAGAATTAAAATCAGGCCAACATTTGTCACCAGTTTGCTTGCAGCACGTTTTTCCTATTGTACCAAGGGAATCTCACATATGAGAAGGGGAGTGGAAACTGCTATGATTGAACCTAAGATTGCCCAACACTTCGCTTGTTTTCCGTTGTTTATAACTTTGCTAAAGTTTAACAGTTTAGATTGAAATTTTCCACATCAGATGTCTGCCTCAAGAAGGACTCTTTTTTTTTTTTTTTTTTACATTTTTCCTACAGTTGTTAAGATGTTTCTGAGAATGAGATTAGGAAACAATGTTTTGTCCAGGTTTTAATGAAACAATTGTAAGACTTTCTTTTTTTAAGAAGCTCCAGCACCAGCATGCTTTGGAGCAGGGTGCCAGGGAATGGCCCTGGTGGTAGAGATGTGCTTTTTGCTAGCTATATGAAAATTTGTCCAAATTTGTCCATGTTATGAGCGTCTCAAAATCTCAGATGACACATGCTCAATAGAGATTTGTTAGAGTTTGGCAACTAAATCTTCTGAAGATTCCGTCTTGTGTCTGCCACAACCACTAAGGGATAGAATAGCTACCTCTCAAGATGTGGCTAAATGGGTGACCAGCAACAGTTGGGATAAGAGGCTGTAGCCCAGCCAGTTGGGGTTGGCAGCCAGAGAGGCTGACAGTTACACTGCATCAGTAGCAGACTGCCATTAAGCTGCCCAAGGAGAAGTATCAGAAGCCCTTATGGCCTAGGGTGAGACTTATGGGGGGAAGGAACGGGGGCCCTAGGCAGGTACTTGTCCTATACTCCGTGAGCGAGAGCAGAACTGACTCTTTAGGATCTTGGTGCCGGGGCCAGGTGGAATATGATATAGGTATTTGAGGATAGCTAGAATCGAACTAGAAGGTTAGGAGAGCAGGTCTTATTTCCAATAGACCTGAGGCCAGGTAAGAGGGGCTGAATGCCCACATCACAGCACGCGGTGACAGCCTGCCCCTGAGGCTCTTGTTGGTGGGGCAAGCAAACAGGAATGGCCTCTTCACCCTCATAGAGCTCTGGATGGATAGAGGGATGGCAGGAAATCCCACCCTCACGTTGCACACTTTCCTGGGGTGTCCCACCAGGGGGTGAATGCACAGTGCTGGACAGTGAGAGAGCTGGGCAGCAGCAGCTGCTGCTGCTGCTCCAAGGACCCAGCAGGTTCAGAGTTCAAGCTCTGGGCTGGGGAACAGAAGTGGGGCCTTTGTAAGCACACATGAGGATCTGCCCGAACACCACGGGAAAGCGATGCCCCAATCTGTGACTGATGGACTGGTGGTAAAGCCAAGTGTTTGTTACTGATAAGGGTGTTAGAGTGATTTCTGTATGAGCTCCTCCTCCCTAAAGGTGGGTAGGAGGGGTCTCTACCCCAAGCCAATGGATGGGAGCAGGAGCAGTCCTGCTTCTTCTGTTATCTCCTGCTCAACAGCAGAGCCCATCCCCATCCCCTTTCCCCCCCAAAAGCCCCAGTGGTATTGTGCCCTCTGGAAATTGGTGCCCCGGGTGACTGCCGTGCTCTCCCACCCCTAGAACCAGCCCTCGGTGGCAGTTTGGAACCCACTACCAGAGCATAGTCTGCACTGAGCACAGTCCATCCCCTTACAGATCCTATAGGCTAACTAGACTGTGCAGGCATCATCCCCACAGCAACTGATTATGCCCAACCCGAAGCTGAGAAGGACTTTCCCTGCAATATTTCCACCTGGCTGCCTGCCAAAGTGTATGTCTTATCCTTCTGTTGCAGCTCATCGATTTAGAGAAGAAGCTTCTTCTAGCAGGTTGCTCAGTTATCTCAAGTGCTAGAGGTCTAAGCTGTGGATATGAAGGTTTGAACCCTACTGATGACCCAAGTGGGGGGTCATTATGGTTCCACATGATAGAATTTCTGGGGTTTTTTTCCAGTTTATTTTTAAAATTAGATACTGTGATGAAAATACTGTAGAAACACCCATGAGGAAATTATTTGTGCAGTTTGGATTGGATGGTGTGCATTAAATAAGGCCGGGGGCTGCCCTTGAGATGAGGAGGATAAAAAGAGCCCACTCATTTAGGGGTTTTGTGGAAAAAATAGTATGTGATCTTGTAATTAAAGACTGAATCCTAATGCATATGCACAAGGGGTCAGAACTAAGATTGCATTGGCAGCCTTTCTTCTGGCATCTCTTAACTTTCGAATGTTTGCCTTTGGTACCTTAACATTCTTTTACATAATCTTTGTGATATCTATACACACATTAACTCCCCACCCAAAAAATTGCCCCTCCCAGTCATTGACCCAAATTGTGTATATATAATATATAAACTTTGATACATGATACAGACGACATGGAACTAACAAGAAATATGCCTATCGTCATTCTGATCATTTTGCTTGTTTGTTTCTCTCTCTTCCCCACCCTTTGGCTGTCTCTGTCTGGACTGAATACTCTTTGGGGAAGGGTTCATGTTTTCCCATGTGTTTCTACAGGGCCTAACTGTGGTGTAATGAAAACTCTGTTTAAATTGTGATCTATCACTTTAAATTTTCAGGATTTTGCTGGTCCTGTTTGCACTGTAGGGAACAGTGTGATCAGAGAGAATTTGCAGTCAGCTTAGAGTAAAGAAGGGTGTGCCACTCTGTTTTAGGGGGAAGCCTGCTTTGTGTGTCTCTGGTTTTGGATTCTTCTGTGTTATTGTTCTGAATTCTAAAAAATAAAGTAGGGGGACGCTGTAACCCTCCGGCAAGAGGATTTATGTTTTTATCTAACTACTGTATGTATGCCATGAACATGGCACTAAAACAGTGGGGTGCCAGTTAGAGCCTTTGTGTACTCCCATAATATAAAAAATAATAAAAATAACCTCTCTGCCACGGTTTTTCCCATCTGTAAAATGGAGTTGAGGCTTTGTTATCTACCTCATGAGGGTGTTGTGAGGCTTAATAAATTAAGTTGTTCATAAAGCACTTTGAAGATGAAAAGTGCTGTATAATTTATAAGTAATACCTTGTGATGCCTTGAGCATAAAAGGCACATCACATTCTATCTCAGTATATCCTATAAACAGCAAATCCTGGCTGATCCTAGTCATCCATAAAAAACACATGTATGGGGGCAAATATAGTCCAAAGATTTTTAAGCAAACAAATATAGAAACCACTTTTAAAAAATTGACAGTTATCTTTCAGTTCTTTTGATTTTAAAATGGATCATTTAAATATGGACCTCAGAGTCTGTATGTCCTCCTTTCCATGGCTGAGAAAGAAGCTGGAGTAACTCCGAGTGCTGCATAGATGCAAACAAATGTTTTGAAGGTAATAAGCATTGGGAATTATGGGCCAGAGAGCATAAACTCATTTGCATGCACTTTCTACCTCCCAGGTGCTTATTTACATATGCTCTCCATTTACCAAGCAGCTCTGCAATGTGTAGCTGATTTATTGATATTTATATAGTGCCCATAAGTGTACTGGTATTTTGCAGGCAGGTAAGAACACAGGGCATGGCCCAAATAGCTTAGAGACTAATGACCTCATTTGACCCATGAGTGACCTCCTTGATTTAAAGTACTAAGTGTGAGTATCTGTGGCAGAATTGGGCCCTAAAGTGATGACAATACAGTTCAAAAAGAGATAGAAACAAGGGGACACAAAACACTTTTTGTTCCTATTTTTTCCTGTATTGTGTGTGTAGTTATTTGCCCCAGCCTATTTTGCTCTCTTTATTTTTAATTCATGTTATTTTGCCTTTGCTTATCATTCAGGGCTCAGTTGTGCCCAGAAAGCACAGCCTTGCATTATGATGAGCAAGGCAGAGTCTTGTTGCCTCAGTGGAAGCACCAGGAAACAGAATGCCTTTTGAAGCTCCTGGCTGAGTAGAGACACCACCCTTCCGTGGGGTGCAGCTTACTCCCACTGTGTGATCAGGATGTGTGTGTGTGCGCGTGCGTGCTCGTACACACACAGAGGTAAATGGGACTACTTGTGTGAGTAAAGACTACTCCCACTGATGAGCAGGCCTCAGCCTTGCATCCCTCATGTCACTTTAATGGGGTAAGTAGTGTCTGTATGTGCAAGCAAAGCAGTGTAAGAAGGAAAGAATGGTTTTAAACATCTCATGAGGTAAAACAAAGATATAAGCCAGCTTTAAATCTGTGACTCACCCATGCGCCAATCAAGTCCATCACTTATGTACTATGTGACATATTCTTCTCTCTGGTACTTACACACACATCTCTTTTTATAGTCAATGGATGTGGGTGTGAGTACCCCAGGGCAGAACATAGCCCTTTACATGTTCAGCTAACCGCAGTTTTATTCCCATAATGTTTTCAGCCAAAAGTGAACTTGAGAACTTGCTATTGCAGCAAATTAATTAGTGTGTCTGTACTTCTCTTCTCTACTGCATAGCATCAGAACCGTTCCACTGTGCGTCATAAACCCAATACCACTCTAGTTCATGTGGTTTTGGAGCAGAAGGGTGCAAGTCCTAGCCATGCTGTTACTATGTTCCGAGTGAGCACGGCGTTTTCAACGCTGAAAGCTATGAAGTGTGGATATGGACAAAAATGTGTTGTTCATTTTTACAGTAGTGATTATTGAGGCATTGGTGAAAATCTATACCTAAGACACCTTAAAACAAAAGAGTAATGAAAGGCTGTGTAGAGTAACAGGAAAGGGCAGAAAGATTTGCTCATCTCTCCTACAGTGATATTAATACAGAGATAGTTGTATGGCAGCCCCACAACACTCCATTCTTTTATTAATGTAATGCTTATGCAGAGACTGAATTCTAATTGGAACAAAGATTTAGCTGAACTAAATAGTACAGTACAAGCAAATCTATAATGCTCATACGCTCTATGGACCACCTTAAGTCACCATCCTCCTCATATGGCTTTAAGCCAGGGATGGCCAACCTGAGCCTGCCCAAATAAATTTGTTAGTCTCTAAGGTGCCACAAGGACTCCTAATTGGTTTTTTTTTTGAGCCTGAGAAGGAGCGAGAATTTACCAATGTACATTGCCAAAGAGCCACAGTAATACATCAACAGCCCCTCAACACCATCCCCCTGCCCTGCCCTGTTCCCAGTGCCTGTCACGCACCGGCAGCCCCGCCAATCAGTGCCTCCCACTCCCTCCCAATCAGCTGTTTTGTGGCATGCAAGAGGCTCTGGGGGAGAAGGGGGAGAAGTGAGGGCATGGCAGGCTCAGGGGAGGAGGCAGGGAGGGGTGGAGTGGGGGCAGGGCCTGTGACAGAGCCAGGGGTTGAGCAGTGAGCACCCCTGGCACATTGGAAAGTTGGCGCCTGTAGCTCCAGCCCCGGAGTCAGTGCCTATACAAGGAGCCGCATATTAACTTCTGAAGAGCTGCATGTGGCTCCAGAGCCACAGGTTGGCCACCCCTGCTTTAAGCGGTGAACTGCAACAGTATCATGTACCTAGTGGTCTGCAGTAGTTTTAGAAAGCAGATAAAATATCCTTAAAAGCTGAGCTGGAGCTCTTGAACATACGTTGCTATCAACAAGGTTTACGAAGACAGGTTGGGATAAGAAAAGAAAAGAGACTTTTGAATAGTGGTCCTAAAGATGCACAGAAGGGATGTTATGAAATCACAATATCGCCTTTCAAGCCAAATCTCTCTAAATGTGACATTGAAGCCACAACTATGAGGCATATAATAATATGTTAAAATAGTAAAAGTAAATCCCTTCTCAGAAGTAAAATTTTGCACTACAGAAGCACTGGCAAGCAACTACAAACAAGGAAGCCAGAAGCCGGTATTGCATTCAATTTCCAGACAATGCTTAACCACATAGGTTTCATATTTTAAGATTTACAGCTTCATTTTTGATGTTGAAATGGCTTCGTTTTGACACAATGTAAAGATTAAAAAATAGCATGGGGACAATGATTAAAAGAATTTTAAGAGTGAGACATTTTGACCATTTCCTACAATGGCTGCTGCTAGAAGAGAGCATGGGGTCTGCTGAGTGACATTGTGGGATGTCAGCTGATTTCATCTTCAATCTTAGCCCCCACAGCGATGAGCCAGGGCAATCAGAAGACTGTTTGAACAGAGGAAGAGAAAAATATCAAAAGGCAAATTGAAGTCGGTGTTAAAATGAATGGCCCGCAATCTCAAAGTGAGATTACTGAGGTAATGATAACATAGTCATTGCAAAAGAAGGCTGTTATTTTAAGAAATAGTTTCTCATACAAAAAAAAGGGGGGGGGAGGGGAAGAGAAAGGATGAAGAGATCAGCACCACTGAAATGGCTACTGTCTGCTGAAAGATAAATCATTAATTATTAAACATTTCTTTACCAATCATCAGGACATTGGTAAATATGTCTTGTAGTTCAGAATTTTAGCTTTATCCAAACCTTAATAATCTAAATAAACAGAATCATAATTTTATATGTAACAGAGAAAATGACACAAAGAAACCAAAGGGAAATTTCTAGATTAATAATGTTATATGTATGGGACTTGTACTTTGTAATAATTCGTAGATCTGCGCCCATGGAATATTAAACCACACAGAACTTACAAGATAATTAGGTAACATGGAGGGTTTGATTCTACAACAGCGAAGGGAAGAAATTGGCTCTCACAGTCATTAACTCATCCTGTTGTGCCTACGTATTAAAATGTATGACACATCTATAGCAGCTAGGCACAACAGGATGAATTAATGAAGAGAAGGATCGTTCAAAAAGTAATAAACTACTTTTAAAAAAGACAAGAGAAATGTTACTGACCTGATGATTTTGAAGGCATGCAAATTGACTCAGATATCAATTTAGACAAATTTTGAAAACACATTTATCTGATCTTATGGGTGAGATAAACAGCTCTGAGATGAAGACTGTAGTCAACAGCTGCTCTGGCCCAATGGAGCTTTCTTCAATAAGGGTAAAGCTCCTCTGTGTTAAGAGACAGAGCTTTCTCAGGGGCTGGTCAGAGACTGTGTAACTAACGACCATCACAAACCTCACACCACCTTCCACTCCAAGTGCTAGGAGCATTGCTTTTACTTTGCTTTTTCTGACAAACATAAGGCAACATGCATGTGTATCTATAAATCCAAAACACTCCATTCCACCACACATACTTTCTCCCTGCAGAAAGGATGAGATAACACACACATGACAGATTTGCTTAATGTTGCTCAATGAACTACTGTAAGGACCTCAGATATTACAGTGAGAAGTATGGTATAAGAACCAATGTGGAATAGAACCATATGTATCTAAATCTACAGTATCCTATCCTCACTACGTTTCTACCAGGATGTTTTACAAACAAACAAAAATACAAAGGCAACAAGGTCTTTTTGCATCTCTCCAATGGAACTCCCTAGCTCCCTAGGTTACATCTTTGGTTTTTAATCATATGAAAACTTTTGCTTCCTGAAAAGGGTGGAATTCAGATTTACTCTAAGTTCTTGTGGTATAGAGCTCCATAGCTGAGGGACAGTACAAGAACAAGGCTCTATTCCCTGCTGCCATGAGTGTCACTGTATATATCAACAGTTCCCTTGTGCCTGAATAGTACATTTGTTGTGGCCAATTCCAACTCAGCAATTTAAAAAGTAAAGCCAAGCCCTTGAACCTGATCTTGTAATTAACGGGGAGTCAATGTACTGCATGTTGCAGTAGGGTAATATATGTCTCATTTCAGCAGAGAGGCAGCCAGCTTTAGGGAGGAAGCTACAGGTTCTATGAGGGCTAGGAGCTGAGAAGACGGAGGAGGGACAACAGGCTCCTGAGAAAAAGGTAAAGATGCTGTAGAGCCCCAATTCAGCAAAGCAGTTAAATGTGTAACCATAACACATGGTGGGAGAAGTCCTATTGTCCAAGGGTTGGTCCTGGGGCCGGTTTTGTTCAATATCTTCATTAATGATCTGGAGGATGGCATGGACTGCACCCTCAGCAAGTTTGCAGATGACACTAAACTGGGAGGAGTGGTAAATACGCTGAAGGGTAGAGATAGGATACAGAGGGACCTAGACAAATTAGAGGATAGGGCCAAAAGAAATCTGATGAGGTTCAACAAGAACAAGTGCAGAGTCCTGCACTTAGGATGGAAGAATCCCATGCACTGCTACAGACTAGGGAACGAATGACTAGGCAGCAGTTCTTCAGAAAAGGACTTAGGGGTTACAGTGGACGAGAAGCTGGATATGAGTCAACAGTGTGCCCTTGTTGCCAAGAAGGCTAACAGCATTTTGGGCTGTATAAACAGGAGCATTTCCAGCAGATCGAGGGACGTGATCATTCCCCTCTATTCGACATTGGTGAGGCCTCATCTGGAGTACTGTGTCCAGTTTTGGGCCCCACACTACAAAAAGGATGTGGAAAAATTGGAAAGAGTCCAGCAGGGGGCAACAAAAATGATTAGGGGGCTGGAACACATGACTTATGAGGAGAGGCTGAGGGAACAGGGATTGTTTAATCTCCAGAAGAGACGAATGAGGGGGGATTTGATAGCTGCTTTCAACTACCTGAAAGGGGGTTCCAAAGAGGATGGATCTAGACTGTTCTCAGTGGTACCAGATGACAGAACAAGGAGTAATGGTCTCAAGTTGCAGTGAGGGAGGTTTACGTTGGATATTAAGAAAAAAAATTTCACTAGGAGGGTGGTGAAGCACTGGAATGGGTTACCTAGGGAGGTGGAGGAATCTCCTTCCTTAGAGGTTTTTAAGGTCAGGCTTGAAAAAGCCCTGGCTGGGATGATTTAGTGGGGTTGGTCCTGCTTTGAGCAGGGGGTTGGACTAGATGACCTCCTGAGGTCCCTTCCAACCCTGATATTCTATGATTCTATGATAAACGCTGTGCTAGACTGGACCTAGGATAGGAGTAGGGTGTTGTCAGAGCCTCTGCAAACCTTACGGTGTTTGGACACTACAACGATCACTCATTGTCTTTGTGAAAATCGACAAGCTGTATGAAAAAAAACAGACTGAAAAGGAATTGCTTTCCTTACTCCAAACCATGTATAAATCTGCTTTTGTTTGTTTCCTAACAGTAAACTTTGCAGTTCTTTGGCTGGATCTTTCATTGTAAAAGGGCCATTGTCTGGCAGTCTTATTTTTCAACAGAGAACTGAAAGCTCTGCTGTTTATGTAACCAGGTACGTGTGAATGGGGATTTTCATCTTCGGATAAAATCACAACCATCAACCACAGCTTGAGTGAGTGCTCCACTGCAGGCAGGTGGCTAGGAATCTTTCAGAAGGGCCACCTCTCCCATCTAGTACTCGTCACTCTTTTTAATTTACTCAAGACAGCCACCTGCCTAGGCTGACAGGATGAGTGAGCAGATCAGCTCTGTACATCCACTTGATCCTAGAGTCTGAAGACGTCACAGTTTGCTTTAACGAGGGACAGAGTAGTTTTCTATCAGGATTCTTCATTTTTCAAAAGGAAATCGGGAACATGGTTTTTCAAAAGAAAGTTCAACATTTGTTGTTCTTTAACCAGTTTTTTAAAATACACCACTTTTCCTTCCATTCACATGGCCTGCAGCGAAGTGCCAACTCTCACTATCGAATGATTAAGAGAAGCAACACTGAACATCACAAACAGGCTGCCTGACAGTGTTGTTGTAGCCAAGTCGATCCCAGGATATTAGCGATATTTTCTGTGTAGCTGGAAAGCTGGTCTCTCTCACCAACAGAAATTGGTCCAATAAAAGATTGTGCCTCACCCATCTCATGTCTCTAAGCCTCCTCCATTGATATTTACTGGGGAATGTGCATACAAAGGAGCACAGAAACAGTCCCAAATTGACATCTACTCCTGATCCTGCCAGTGAGTTATCCTCTTGGCTTATCCAATCTTCTGCTGTTTTCACTTACTCCCTTATTTCTTCTGTCTTCAATAACTGAACTTTCTGCTCCCACATCTCATCCACACCTGCTCCAGACCAGCACTCAGCCCCATCAACATTTCTCCTTACTGATGTAAGCAGAGTCAGGATGAGCTCTACCCTGACATCTGGTGGTGAATTATGGCGAGTGTGGAAAAGAACTTCAGGGGCTGATCTTGTTTGCATAGGCACATCCACCCCGCCTAGCATGAGCCCATGGCAGCCCAAAATGGTCACTTTGGCAGCTGTGTGATCCCCAGTTTCTCTGTTATTGGGGCAGGAGGAATAAAGTGTTGTTACCCTGATTATGTGAATCAAGGACAATGAAACTGTTTTATGACAGAGGGTCTCACCATCACCTAAGTAGCACTCACTAGACAAGGGACATGGGTTCCAAAACCCAGTGAATTGAGAGAGGTTGGGGACAGGTATGTGTGCTTGATGGTATGGGTCCCTTTTGAGGGTCTGGAACACCAATAGCACCACTTCTTCTCTCCACTGTTGAATAGCAGAGCTAATTTTGATTCCATTAGGAGTCCAGCTAGAGGCTGCTGAATTGAATTCACTTTGGGCCAATGGTGTGCCGGCACTGGGGGTCCCCTACTACAAGCTGAAATCACTAAAAGAGCTAAAATTACTGAGCTAAGATCACTGAGTGCTGTGTTAACTAATGGGGGAGCCTGAAAATATATTGCTAAGCGGCTGGCAGAGCAGAGCAGTTTGTGGGACAGTTGGAGTGGCCCACAGAACAGTGAGCGGAGCAGAGCGGAACTGAGCAGTTTGCGGGGACAGCTGGAGTGGTTCATGGGACGGCTGGTGGAGTGGACGGCTGGTAGAGCGGAGCCGTTCGTGGTGAAGGCTTCAGCAGAACTCCACAGAGTGGCAGGGCAGTCGGCCTTGGACCACGTAAGGTGCCCCTTAACACCCAGTTTGCCCCCCCCATTTCCACCCAGCCTGGGGCGGGGGGGGGGAACTCTGCAGGTAAACTTTTGAACTCTGGGGCGGCACTGACCAGGGACAGAGACTTTTGGGTTGTTGGACTTCGGGGTGATTGGACTTAAAACCCTGAGGGGAAAAGGACACTGCCAAACTTACTTGAAGGTGGGTCTTTTGCTCATGGTTTGTGTTATGAATCCTGTTTGTGGTGTTTCCCCAACATAATGCCGCATTGTTTCCCTCCTTTATTAAAAGGCTTTTGCTACACTCAGACTCCGTGCTTGCGAGAGGGGAAGTATTGCCTCCTAGAGGTGCCCGGGGGGTGGTATGTAATTGTCCCAGGTCACTGGGTGGGGGCTCGAGCCGGTTTTGCATTGCGTTATTGAAACGGAACCCCTAGATACTGAACCCGGCCCTTGTTGCTGCCAACTCAGAGGGGCAGAAGGGTTACACTGCCTTCAAGAGACTTTGGACTGACAATAAACAAGAATGCCAAGATGTGTCCCTGCACTCACAAATAGCAGATCACACCCATGATATAACTCATTCTATCAAAAACATTGTAGAAGAGGTGCAAGAATCCTACAGTAGGCTGTGGTATAATCTGCTCCCTATGATGGTTTCATCCTAATCCCTAATAGTTGGAGATTGGTTTAAATTCTGAAGCATGAGGTTTTTATCCCTTCCAAAACTCTTCTTTGCATTAACTGTTGTAATTGGATATTCTTGTTATCCATATGAACATCCTGGCTGAGTTATCTCTTGTGGCTCGATGCCAGGTTGCTGCATTGAACTCAAACTTTGGATCCCACATGCTTCCAAACCTACTGGATCTGAGCAGTGTCCAGACTGGCCTATGGGGTTTCTAAGTCTGTTTGTTTCTAAGTCTGGCCTATGGGGTACAGGCAACAGACCACTACATCACCTCAGTACCTGTATCCTTTTCAATATGGAGGCTACGAAAGGGTGTGGGATATCCTGGTCTGTAGTATAGTCACGTTTGTAGTTGACATGGTGTATGCATAACCTTGGAATAAAGATTGGTCTACATAAATGATTTCACAATGTCACCACGAGCTAGCGATCTCAGCCTTATTACTTTACCTTTTCACAATTTTGGTTTGTTTGTTTTAAGGTCAGTCCCTCAGTGAGTGAAGTTTCATCTTTCAGTTGGCTGCCCCCCCTTAGTGACATACTGGAAAACATACATGCATCATGAGAGCCAGCCCTTTCTAGAAGGCCCTTTTGGCTGAGTTAAAAAAAAAATCCTTTGCATCAACAGTTAATTTAGATGTTCATAGTGAAGGTTTTAGGACACCATGGGGACGGGGCCTTCTGACAACAAAGTCAGTGGGTTTCTGCAGCATGAAAAAGGAGGTACTGGGTAGGTTTTCTGCAAACAAGAGTGCTAGGGTCTGCTTGGCAGAGGTCAGATCTGTGTGCAGGAGCTACTTGAGGTTGAAGCAGAGCTAGATTCTTTGCTCTATTTTCTCTACAAAGGGATGTGTGTGTGTGTGCACGCGTTTTAAGAATGCTTGATAGAGATCTTGTAGGTGTTTGTCTCTGTCTGAGGGATTGGAGAAAATGCGGTTGTATCTTAGAGCTTGGCTGTAGACAATGGATCATGTGGTGCGTCCAGGATGGAAGCTGGAGGCATATAGGTAAGTATAGCGGTCAGTAGGTTTCTGGTATAGGGTATCAAGCATTCTTAAAACTACAATACCCACCTGCTGAAGTGAAAAAACAGATTGACAGAGCCAGACGAGTACCCAGAAGTCACCTACTACAGGACAGGCCCAACAAAGAAAATAACAGAACACTAGCCGTCACCTTCAGCCCCCAACTAAAACCTCTCCAGCGCATGATCAAAGATCTACAACCTATCCTGAAAGGTGATCCCTCACTCTCACAGATCTTGGGAGACAGACCAGTCCTCTCTTACAGACAGCCCCCCAACCTTAAGCAAATACTCACCAGCAACCACACACCACACAACAAAAACACTAACCCAGGAACCTATCCTTGCAACAAAGTCCGATGCCAACTCTGTCCACATATTTATTCAAATGACACCATCATAGGACCTAATCACATTAGCCATGCCATCAGGGGCTCGTTCATCTGCACATCTACCAATATGATATATGCCATCATGTGCCAGCAATGCCCCTCTGCCATGTACATTGGCCAAACCGGACAGTTTCTACGCAAAAGAATAAATGGACACAAATCTGACATCAGGAATCATAACATTCAAAAACCAGTAGGAGAACACTTCAACCTCTCTGGTCACTCAGTAACAGTCTTAAAGGTGGCAATTTTGCAACAGAAAAACTTCAAAAAAAGACTCCAACGAGAAACTGCTGAGCTTCAATTAATATGCAAACTAGATACCATTAACTTGAGTTTGAATAGAGCCTGGGAGTGGCTGGGTCATTACACATATTGAATCTATTTCCCTATGTTAAGTATCCTCACACCTTCTTGTCAACAGTCTAAAATGGGCCATCTTGATTATCACTACAAAAGTTTTTTCTTCTTCTGCTAATAATAGCTCATCTTAATTAATTAGCCTCTTACAGTTGGTATGGCTACTTCCACTTTTTCATGTTCTCTGTATGTATATATATCTTCTTACTATACGTTCCATCTATGCATCTGAAGAAGTGGGCTGTAGCCCACGAAAGCTTATGCTCAAATAAATTTGTTAGTCTCTAAGGTGCCACAAGTACTCCTGTTCTTTTTGCTAATACCTTGAGGTAATTTGGCAATACATAGTGATACCATAAGCATGTCTTGTATTTCAATAGGAGGACATCTCTAACTTTAAAACAATGGTCACTCTGTTTAGCAAATCCCCAAGTGCAAGTTGTGTTTGCTTTATCTCTAATTTATGTACACACAGTGAAATTCCCCTTTTGTTTTCTCCCTTGAATGGGATTAGTTAAGTGTTCTTTTGGAGTGGAAAATGCTGCTTAGTTGACTTCTCTTTCTATGCTGTTGTCATGAATAAATCGAGAGTAATGATTGGGATATTCTGTTAAGTCTTAGGCCTTGGCTACACTCGCGGATTCACAGCGCTTGGCAGCGCTGTGAAGCGTGAGTGTAGTCGCGCCACCTAGCGCGAGATAGCTCTCGCAGCGCTGCAAGTACTCCACCTCTCCGAGGGGAATAGCTTGCAGCGCTGCAGGCGCTGATTATACTGGCGTTTTACAGCGCTGCACTCGCTGCGCTCAGGGGGGGTGTTTTTTCACACCCCTGAGCGCAGCAAGTGCAGCGCTGTGAATTGCCAGTGTAGCCAAGGCCTTAGTCAGAGAAAGGGGTTTTGTTGGCAAACTGCATTTTGAAAACAGTCTCTTCTAAGAGCAGAATATTCAACAGGACAGATTTTTACATAAATAATGCGCTGAATTTATTGTATATGCTTTCAGGGGGCCGTAGGGGATTTCCCATTTGGAATCACAATTTAAGTGATGAGATGCAGAGAACACTGCAGCATGCTCGAGTTTCTGTGTGGAAGATCCTGGTCTCTTGGGTCCTACTGTGTGAGCTGGTGCAGATTCTGTATGGTTTTAGGTTTTTAGCTGCAGAAGGAGAATCTTATGTTCTAATATTTTATCTCAGAGCTTATTATGTTCGTTAATTGTGAAAACAGAATGAAGTATGAAACAGCATACCACGGAGAAACAATAGCTTGTGTATGAAACACAGCCCTGCAAAAATAAACCCACTGTAACAAGCAGGCTATTTTTTTCAGCGATTGTTTCACCAGAGAGTTTTGCTTTGTTTTTAATAGAAGGCAATCTGCATTTCAACTCCTGGGGAGTTTTAAAAACTCCTGTTTTGTAAATATTACTGGAATATACAGGTATGTTATTCTTTCCTTTTGTTTTCAATAACATATCTATGTGGTACTTAGATTGTAAGCAGCCTAGACCATCTTTTTGTTCTGTGTTTGCACAGCACATAGCACACTGGGATCCTGGCACTAGGTGCTTTCACAGTACAAATAATTAATATCAATAATAATAAAACAACTAAGCGAGGGTGGCACCATGGCTATAGAATTATTATATCATATGGACACAAAGCCATGTGGTAGAGCTAGAACTATGTTATTTATTCAGAAATATTCAGTTGCTCTTTCCCACTTTCTTTGAAACTGGTCTGAGTTCCTTGTTCTTGCCAAAGCTTGCTTCAGTTTGTGCCTTCCTGTGCCCAAGAAACGGCAACAGCCTACATGTGATGGCATCATCCACATGTGATGTGTACGTTCTCAAAATGGCAGCTGGATCTCTGACCCTCTTCTGCCAGTTGCCTGTTCAAAGCTGCCATTTTTATGGGTTAATGTAGTTAACTTCAGTGCACAGAAATGTTTATGTGCTGCAGTCTGTACGTGCATAAGGACTTCGGTGAATAATGATTTGTGCAGAGCTTCAGAGCGTTAAAAAAACAAAAACGCCAACCCAATAAGAACTAGTGACTGTGTCCACAGCAATGGCAGTAAAAGACATTATCCTCAGGCAAAAATTGTTCCTTTGATTGTGCATATTGCCATCGGCCTTTGGCTTCAGGCAATATACCACAGTCTCAGAAACTATTTTACCCCTGGGCAATATTCTATTGCTATTATCCTTTACCAGTAGGTATTTGAGGAATATGCTGATAGGTTACAGGAAGTCTACAGATGAGCTCCACAGCCTCTCAGGATAATGACCCATTTTGAATGAAGAAAGGTGAAAGTGTAGCATTCAGAGGACTGGTGAAGATGATCAGGGTGCAAGAAAGAGCAACATACAGGCCCCAATTCAGCAAGGAATTTAGAAGATAAAGTGGTTTGGTCTGCAATGTTATTAGTGCCACTGGTAACATGGGTGATAGCGCTACATCTCTTGGCATTTACAAGTGAAACAAAGTGTTATGCCCTGTGAGGACAATGAGACTTGCAATGGCACTTGGAGCCAGAATTGGTTCTGATGTCAGTGCTAAGTAATTAATTGGAGTTGATCTTGTATAGAAAGTTGAAAAATACATAGATGTTGATTTAAAACTGCGTTCTTTGCAACTTTTTTTTATGAATTTAGGCTCATGCGTCACCTTAAACACTGGTACTCCTGTAGGCTTGTATGGACTGTACTAGGGAGGCCATTTGCCTGGTTTTGAACTAGTCAGTCCTCTTTTTGGATGGTTTGTCTCCTATCTAATACTGAGAGAAAACTGGGTGTGGTTTTGTCCGGTATCAGATGGGGGATGCCATTTTTAAGAGCGCGACACTCCAGCGTGACCTTGCATGCACCATGTGTGCAAGGTCATGCTGCCAGGGGCGGGGTGCTCTTTAAAATGGTGCCTCCTGTGTGGCATGACCTTGGACACCCCATGCATATGAGGTCACATTGGTGGGGGCGGGCCCATGCCACCCCTGAAATACCAGAATGTCTGTTATTCCAGGAATGCGTGAATGGCCACCCTACACCTGCACATGCTGAAAGGTGCATACTTGCTTAAGTACCTAGCTGAACAGGGGCCATAGACTGATCTACCTCTAAATTGCAAAGCTGTTGCTAATGTAAGGGGTACAGTCTTTTTTAACATTGCACATTTTGGGTGTCTGTGTCAGGCAGGGAAGGAGATACAAGTCTATCAAAGATGGCTCTAAAGAACTTTGCTGAAAACTGATTGCACAGAAGTGAAATTTTTCTTCCTCTCAGAGACATTACTGGCCTTAGAAGTTAAATCCAACAGTTAGAAAGTACCTACCTGGGCTCAAAAAAAAAAAAAAAAAAAAAAAAAAAATCCTCTAGGTATTAAAGGGATATTTTTAAAGCCTTGCACCTCTGTTTGTGCCCTTATAGTTCTGCCATGTTACTTCCCCCAAGCACGAATTCATCTAATTTTTTGCAGAGCTGTAAAGAACTCATGATTATAGGCATCATGTCCAGGTTTTTCTGAGGTATCTGTCCTGTGAAGTCTATAGGGATACCCAGTACACACTGGCAGCTATCCAGTTTTATGGGCTCAGGATCATCCCAAGGTTTTGTACCTCAGAGGTGGCAACCCTAGATGGATACCATATTGAGTAAGATAGTAGCACAGGTAACAAAATACATATTTTGCCTTTAATAATTGGCATCCCAGTAGTTAAACTAAGACTGTTCTAAAGCAAAGTACAAGCAGATTTATACACATCAATCATCTATATTGAAACAAATTCAACTCTCAAAGTGTCCTGCCCCTGTATGCACCACATATTGTATAAAACTTGGGTTAGATACTTTTGGGGCTGTCTTTACTTCACTTGTTCTAGAGTCTGGAAAGTGGTGGGGATCTCTCATTCTGGATGTAGGCCTGCCAATGCCTCTTGGTTTAGGATGCAGTGTTATACCCTAGAAAGGTTTGTCCCCAATTGGTCTGTTCATGTTTAATATGGTAGTTCTCATTACACCAGTTTTGTGCAGATCCCCAGAAGTTAAAAGTAGCTCTTTCTCTGTGGCTTTGCACCTTGTGTATTCCTTCTCATCTAGGCAAAATGAGTGAAATGCAGGTGTAAAATGCTACCAAATCATCTGTGCACTCCCTTGACTAACAGTGCAAGGCAGCGCAGAATCAGGCCATTGTTCTCTAAGGTTTAAATGCAGAACAACTGCCCCTTTTGCTCAAGATTGCTTGCAATCTGTAGTGCTGCCTTTTCACTCAACTCACAAATGTCTCTGCTGTCATTTGTTCTGAAAAAAACAAGGACAGGGTATAAGGATATTGATTGGTCCGATGATTTTTTTGATTATGCCAGGAGCTGCTGGTATGTGCAAAAACAACTTATTAGGTGTGATCAGGCAAGTAAATTGTCCCTGCCCTTAAGCATGCTACAGTATTTAACTCTAATACTAACAACTAAAAGTCAATCACAGTATTTGAAAATGCAATCTCATTGTCCACATGCTAAACCTTTTCTAATAGTGCCTTCAAGGTGCTACCCTTTGCAATTGAGAGTTTACAAGAAGTACATTTGAAATGGGCATTTCCTACTGGTAAGACTGTTCTAATCATTCTTTTCTAATTAAATTAGGTTTTAAAAAAAGGTTAACAATGACATTTTAATAGCTTCAGCTCACATTGATATTCTGAGGACACGCTTTAGCTCAGCCACTTGTGATTGAAAAGGATGTTTTTCCAATTAGGGAATCTCTTTTTGAGGGCTCCTAGAAAATGACATCCATTTCTCTGAGGGGTGTGGACTGGAATATAATTTGTTTCTCTAGCTACCTGATTTATTACAGCTAGAGTATGTAATCTCTTCTTTTTATTAAAATTACAAAAATGTAACTTAATGCAACACTGATGTTATAATGTTAAACGTGCAAAGGTAAAGCACTTCATATGTTACGATTCTCGGTTACTTGAACTCATCCCATGTTTCAGATATAAGATCAATTTTGGCTGGTGCATCTATGCAAATCCTAATGAAATCAGTTGGAATTGTGAGTGTATATCTGAAGGCAGGCTCAGGCCCACTGGATACACTAACCAGCATAGCTGATAATCCAAAATATAATTCCATACCCTAGTTGTGATGTGGGTGAGTTAAGGTTACTATGATAATTTTTATTTCCTGAGTTGAATGTTTGAAATTGTAATCTCAGTGTTAAATTTAACATAAGCTTTTGTATGTAGTTTCCTTAAAAGAGAAAAGGCACTTAAAACAGTCAGTGAGTCCCCGCTATTTGATTGGTGGGGATCCCCAGCTGAAAGACAAAGTTCTCCACTCCCTCCTAAGGTACTCTGCCCTTCTAGTTTCGGGGGGAGGGAAGGTTGCAGCCCTACTGGAAATGGGGTGTGGAGTGTTGCGCAATGCACAGGCATTTAGGCAGGCAGGTGAGTAACAGCTGGACTTTAAGATGAGAGAGGCTATTGCACTTCCACTACCCTTGTTGTCTTCAGTGGACTTCTATTTCCACATCTGTCACTTTGCAAACTTTCATGAACACTAGATTCACTGTAAACCAAATGAGATCATTGTTGTTTTTCGAGGCACTGTAAACTGCAGTGCAGTTTTTAAGAGTCATTTATTTAACCTAGTTATATGAAGATGGATGTTCTTCATGTTTACATGAGTGTATGTTACATTTTAAAATGATTTTAAGTGCAGTGTTATTTACTGAAATGTTGTAGAACAACTAAAAAGACAAGGTGGGTGATATTACCTCACACACCTTGAGTCTCTAATATCTTGGACCCGAGGCAGCTACTACACCACTGCGAACAAGCAACTCATTCTGGTAGGAAATGTTTAAACAGAGATTACCTGGTAACAGAAACAAGAATATTTAAAACCCAGGGAGTGTTGATATACTGTTCAAATTGTATTTTAGTAGAAAGGAGCTCTCTGTCAGGACAAAGGGGGTAGAAATGCTGTCCAGAAAGTCCCCAGTAACCTAACATCCAGGAAACTCTGCTAAAATCATGAGATGCTTGTTAGCTGGCTTTGGAAGCAGTGGAGCCTGCAGCTGATCAGTTCTGGCTCTATCAGAAGGTCTCACTGTAGTGAATTACTATAGATGGTTTCATAGATTCATAGATTCTAGGACTGGAAGGGACCTCGAGAGGTCATCGAGTCCAGTCCCCTGCCCGCATGGCAGGACCAAATACTGTCTAGACCATCCCTGATAGACATTTATCTAACCTACTCTTAAATATCTCCAGAGATGGAGATTCCACAACCTCCCTAGGCAATTTATTCCAGTGGTTAACCACCCTGACAGTTAGGAACTTTTTCCTAATGTCCAACCTAGACCTCCCTTGCTGCAGTTTAAACCCATTGCTTCTTGTTCTATCCTTAGAGGCTAAGGTGAACAAGTTTTCTCCCTCCTCCTTATGACACCCTTTTAAATACCTGAAAACTGCTATCATGTCCCCTCTCAGTCTTCTCTTTTCCAAACTAAACAAACCCAATTCTTTCAGCCTTCCTTCATAGGTCATATTCTCAAGACCTTTAATCATTCTTGTTGCTCTTCTCTGGACCCTTTTCAATTTCTCCACATCTTTTTTGAAATGCGGTGCCCAGAACTGGACACAATACTCCAGCTGAGGCCTAACCAGAGCAGAGTAGAGCAGAAGAATGACTTCTCGTGTCTTGCTCACAACACACCTGTTAATACATCCCAGAATCATGTTTGCTTCTTTTGCAACAGCATCACATTGTTGACTCATATTTAGCTTGTGGTCCACTATAACCCCTAGATCCCTTTCTGCCGTACTCCTTCCTAGACAGTCTCTTCCCATTCTGTATGTGTGAAACTGATTTTTTCTTCCTAAGTGGAGCACTTTGCATTTGTCTTTGTTAAACTTCATCCTGTTTAACTCAGACCATTTCTCCAATTTGTCCAGATCATTTTGAATTATGACCCTGTCCTCCAAAGCAGTTGCAATCCCTCCCAGTTTGGTATCATCCGCAAACTTAATAAGCGTACTTTCTATGCCAATATCTAAGTCGTTGATGAAGATATTGAACAGAGCCGGTCCCAAAACAGACCCCTGCGGTACCCCACTCGTTATGCCTTTCCAGCAGGATTGGGAACCATTAATAACAACTCTCTGAGTACGGTTATCCAGCCAGTTATGCACCCACCTTATAGTAGCCCCATCTAAATTGTATTTGCCTAGTTTATCGATAAGAATATCATGCGAGACCGTATCAAATGCCTTACTAAAGTCTAGGTATACCACATCCACAGCTTCACCCTTATCCACAAGGCTCGTTATCCTATCAAAGAAAGCTATCAGATTGGTTTGACATGATTTGTTCTTTACAAATCCATGCTGGCTGTTCCCTATCACCTTACCACCTTCCAAGTGTTTGCAGATGATTTCCTTAATTACTTGCTCCATTATCTTCCCTGGCACAGAAGTTAAACTAACTGGTCTGTAGTTTCCTGGGTTGTTTTTATTTCCCTTTTTATAGATGGGCACTATATTTGCCCTTTTCCAGTCTTCTGGAATCTCTCCCGTCTCCCATGATTTTCCAAAGATAATAGCTAGAGGCTCAGATACCTCCTCTATTAGCTCCTTGAGTATTCTAGGATGCATTTCATCAGGCCCTGGTGACTTGCAGGCATCTAACTTTTCTAAGTGATTTTTAACTTGTTCTTTTTTTATTTTATCTGCTAAACCTACCCCCTTCCCATTAGCATTCACTATGTTAGGCATTCCTTCAGACTTCTCGGTGAAGACCGAAACAAAGAAGTCATTAAGCATCTCTGCCATTTCCAAGTTTCCTGTTACTGTTTCTCCCTCTTCACTAAGCAGTGGGCCTACCCTGTCTTTGGTCTTCCTCTTGCTTCTAATGTATTGATAAAAAGTCTTCTTGTTTCCCTTTATTCCCGTAGCTAGTTTGAGCTCATTTTGTGCCTTTGCCTTTCTAATCTTGCCCCTGCATTCCTGTGTTGTTTGCCTATATTCATCCTTTGTAATCTGTCCTAGTTTCCATTTTTTATATGACTCCTTTTTATTTTTTAGATCATGCAAGATCTCGTGGTTAAGCCAAGGTGGTCTTTTGCCACATTTTCTATCTTTCCTAACCAGCGGAATAGCTTGCTTTTGGGCCCTTAATAGTGTCCCTTTGAAAAACTGCCAACTCTCCTCAGTTGTTTTTCCCCTCAGTCTTGATTCCCATGGGACCTTACCTATCAGTTCTCTGAGCTTACCAAAATCTGCCTTCCTGAAATCCATTGTCTCTATTTTGCTGTTCTCCCTTCTACCCTTCCTTAGAATTGCAAACTCTATGATTTCATGATCACTTTCACCCAGGCTGCCTTCTACTTTCAAATTCTCAACAAGTTCCTCCCTATTTGTTAAAATCAAGTCTAGAACAGCTTCCCCCCAGTAGCTTTTTCAACCTTCTGAAATAAAAAGTTGTCTGCAATGCAGTCCAAGAATTTGTTGGATAGTCTGTGCCCCGCTGTGTTATTTTCCCAACATATATCTGGACAGTTGAAGTCCCCCATCACCACCAAATCTTGGGCTTTGGATGATTTTGTTAGTTGCTTAAAAAAAGCCTCATCCACCTCTTCCACCTGGTTAGGTGGCCTGTAGTAGACTCCTAGCATGACATCTCCCTTGTTTTTTACCCCTTTTAGCCTAACCCAGAGACTCTCAACACTTCCATCTCCTATGTCCATCTCAACCTCAGTCCAAGTGTGTACATTTTTAATATATAAGGCAACACCTCCTCCCTTTTTTCCCTGTCTATCCTTCCTGAGCAAGCTGTACCCATCCACACCAACATTCCAATCATGTGTATTATCCCACCAAGTTTCAGTGATGCCAACAATGTCATAGTTGTATTTATTTATTAGCACTTCCAGTTCTTCCTGCTTATTACCCATACTTCTCGCATTTGTATATAGGCATCTAAGATACTGGTTTGATCTTTCCTCCCAGTTTTGTCCTGACCCTCCTTTCTCTCTGCCAATATAGCCCACACTCCCTCTTGTTTCCCGACCCATCTCCCAGGTCTCCATGTTCCCCACTTACCTGTGGGCTTTGCTCACCTGTCCCCGTCGAACCTAGTTTAAAGCCCTCCTCACTAGGTTAGCCAGTCTGTGTCCAAATAGGGTCTTTCCCCTCCTCGAAAGGTGAACGCCATCTCTGCCTAGCAGTCCTTCCTCAAATAGCATCCCGTGGTCTAGGAAGCCAAAGCCCTCCTGGCGACACCATCTTTGCAGCCAGGCATTCACCTCCATGATGCATCTGTCTCTGCCCGGGCCCCTACCTTTGACAGGAAGAATCGAAGAGAATACCACCTGCGCTCCAAACTCCTTCACCAGTACTCCCAGAGCCCTGTAGTCACTCTTGATCTGCTCAGTGTCACACCGCGCAGTATCATTTGTGCCCACATGGATGAGTAGCATGGGGTAGTAGTCAGAGGGCTGGATAATCCTCGACAATGCCTCTGTAACGTCTCGGATACGGGCTCCCGGCAGGCAGCATACCTCCCGAGATGAAATGTCAGGGCGACAGATGGGCGCCTCCATCCATGGGATAAGGAGAGATAAATGAGCCAAACAAAAAGGCCTGCAGAAAATTGAATAAAAACAGAGTGCTCAGTAAAAGATTCCCAGCTAAAACCTACTTCAAAGAAAATAATGAATCTGTTCGATCAAACACAGGGTCACTAAACGCTATTGCATTCAAATACTGTTTACATTTTTCCTTTGTAGAACACATGAAAAGAGATAGTAACAGTATGCATACAAACTATGGTCATATTTTATTTCAGTTTTGAAGGATATTTAATAATTTGATCTAATAAGGGGACAAGATTTAAGTGATTGCATGACACACTGCAAAAATATTCATACAATGAGCTGTGCATATGTGTGCCATTGCCTAGTGGCTTCTGTTTTGTCTTAATAAGATAAGACTTACCTTCTTGCAATATGTTGGCTTAATAGAGATTCCATGACTACAGAGATTCTCGTAAAGGGCAGGCAGACATAGATTTTCCTGAATATATTGGTAATGAATGTGTTTGTTTTTTTTAAAAAAGGAATAGAAATCTCAATTCCAGTACAAGATGCATTTTTTTAAAATTCAGAACCTTCAAACTCATAATGAACGATCCTCAAACTTATAATGATCTGTGATATCTGATAAGAAACACACAAGGCATGCAATCCTCAGTCACGTGAAGAATCAATGCCCAGGGTTCAGAAGTAAAAATAATTATGTAACCAAGTTTTCTGCAGCTTGAAAATAATAAATGTAAAGGGAAGCGCTTCTTGAAGCCTAGCGTTTTCATTTTAAAAGCTTTTTGCTTATTTGTTTTCAGACATGACATAAATTAAAACCTCCTGCTGGAGCTGCTAAGCTGACTATTTGGTCCGCTGTGAGTTTATGCTTCCTAGCAATACTGCATACTCATATATTTTGTTGCCAGTGGCTTGGCTTTTATTGGAGTATGTGTGTATACAATTATTTGCAAACTTTACACATTTCTTGCCTCTTAGATTTAGTGTGCTCTGTTGGCTGACTGGCTGGGGGCGGAAGAAGGGATTGTTCCATGAGTGGCAGTCAAAGCATCCAGAATCATCTGTGTAGCAGCATCCCACATATCCTCTCCTTTTCTTTCTGCTCCCAGCCCACTAATGCCCATTTGCTATGCAGACCCCTGGAGTACAGGGTTAGGTTTTCCCTTTAGGGAATCTTGAATGATTAGGTATTAAATAGTAGTTAGAGAATTTACCTTCTTTTTCTTTGTTGTTATAATCAATCCATAGAGGGGTTAATTTTAAAGTAATTTAAGAGCCAGATCCTTGGCCCTGTTCCAGCTGCTTTGTGCTGTTTTATTGGTGCAAAGGGATAGGAAAGCTGGTGGATCCTTCTATGAATTCCTCCAGCATAGGAAGAATTGCAGCTCTGTCCCCCAGCCCAGGCAGAGGGCGGGCATGACTGAGGTGTCAAGCTGCACATAGGTAGGTGTAATTTAGAGCAGTCTTAAGATTTTTGCCAGTGGCTGGGATGGCACCCAGCTGCCTCAGGATTGGGAGCTACAAAACATTCCTTTACACCTACTCTTTGTCTCCCCCCAGCTGTATCGATCATATCACAGCCACACTAAGGATCTGGCCTTAAACCTAATAATATTATCTTATGTGAAACTTGCCAAAATTAGGAGAAAGAAGTCAGAAAAGGATTTGGGGGGCATATAGAATCTATTTCAACTTATTTTCCTCATCAGGATTCCTTCATCACCAGTCAGACTCTCCTATCAGCCTCTCTTTCAACAGCTCTTTCCTTAAACAGCTGTGACTTAAAATGAAAAATGGCCATACTTATTTTTTAAATTAAACCTTGCTAAAACAAAATAAATTTCCCAAACCAGCCACAATCTTGCCCCCTCTGCCAAAGGAACAGTGGGTTTCTTACACTGAACACTTTTTTGTGTGCTCCTTCTTTTAGTTAGCAGTTTGGAGCGGGGGAAGGAATGATTCAGATCTCTTTCCCAAATTATGATACTTACATTAAGGATGATGTTTATGATAGGACCTTCCATAAACAAGCCTATTAATAAGACTTCTCTGAACTTTTAAGACATAGAATATATATCTCCTCCTATCAGAAAATCATCTGCTAATATCCCCTATTAGGAGCCCTCCAGCACAACCTCCTCCAACCTCTCATTAATTTTCAGCCCCATTGATGTGTGAGTGTGAGAGCTATTTCAGTCTTTGACATTGGCCAGCTGAGCTTTGAATAGCTGGAAAAGAGAAGGGGGGGGGGGCACATTCTGAAATACATTATTTGCCCGTCCTTCACTGCACGTCTCATCAACTTTTAAGAGGTCTATCTGCAGCACACTCTAACGTGTAGCAGATTTATCCACAGGACACGTGATAGAGGGTGTCAGGCAAGAATATATCATATTTATTCATTTCATGATTTGTTTTCTCCTTTCTCTTCGATATTGCTAAGATCCTTTAGCATTGTTATGCTATGGTGATGGGTGCTATAGAAACCTGAAATAAGGAGAACAGTTTATTCCTCCCCTTGAAATCCAAGGGTGATGCTGAGGGTTATGTCCTTTTATTATTTTTCTTCCTCCCCAACCCCTCAAGATAGTGGAGTGGGAAGGTGGGGATGGAAATCAATAACTTACTTGGAAATAAGCTACAAATACCACAGTTATCTCAGCCAACCAACCCTGTCACCTGGTGTCCTCACCATCTCTTTCTGGTAGCATTTTAGCCCCTCCTTCACACACAGGCCTTTTGTTACTTTACACTCCAGACTTTGCTCATTTGAGATCATGCTTATCTAAAATTAGAAGTCCTCTCTGCTAACTAAGCCTGCTTGGGACCTCATTTTAGAAATGCTGAATATCCACAAATCCTACAGGTGCTCACCATCTCTGAAAATCAGGCTCTTGAGCCTGAATCCACAAAGGGACTTGTATGCTGTGGTTCTGAGTGTCACAACCTCTAATTTTTAGGTACTTAGCACATCACAGGAACAACTCTGCCATCCACAAAGCCCCAGTTAGGCTTCCTGTACAACAAATGGGAAGAGATAAGCACCTAAGAATGCAATCCCCAACCCGCTGGGCAAGGAGCCACCTAAGCTAGTCACTGGCAGATGCTGGAGAGGTGTGTCCTAAGCCCCTCCCCATTTCTGAAGATCAATGCCTGCCTCCACCTAATTAGGCACCTAATTCAGGGCTAGTCTACACTAGAATCGCTACAGCAGCGCAGCTGCACTGATGTAGCTGTGCCGCTATCCTGCTGCTAGTACTCCACCTCCCCGAGCAACAGTAGCTATGTTAGTGGGAGAGCTTGTCCTGCCGACATAGCTCTGTCCACACCGGCACTTAGGTCAGTGTAACTTATGTTACTCAAGGGATGGTTTTTCTAAATCCCTGAGTGACTTGAGTTATACTGAAGTAAGAAAGAGCTAGTGTGTAAGCCCTCAGTTAGCAATCCACAACTGGAAAACCCGCTCCTGGAGACAGGCAGCTTAGGTGCTGTGACAGACCCAGACCAGTGGGGTACAGGAGTCTGGTAGAGGGCAAATATACTGGTCACTGGATAAGTAGTTTTCTGTTCCCTGAGTGACCAGAGCAGGGGGGCTGCACTAGAGTAATCAGGAACCTGCTAGAATCAGTTAAGGCAGGCAGGCTAATTAGGACACCTGGAGCCAATTAAGAAGAAGCTGTTAGAATCAATTAAGGCAGGCTAATCGGGGCACCTGGGTTTTAAAAGGAGCTCACTTCAGTTTGTGGGGTGAGTGTGTGAGGAGTTGGGAGCAAGGAGCTGAGAGGGTGTGCTGCTGGAGGACTGAGGAGTACAAGTGTTATCAAACACCAGGAGGAAGGTCCTGTGGTGAGTATAAGGAAGGTGTTTGGAGGAGGCCATGGGGAAGTAGCCCAGGGAGTTGTAGCTGTCATGCAGCTGTTACAGGAGGCACTATAGACAGCTGCAATCCACAGGGCCCTGGGCTGGAACCTGGAGTAGAGGGTGGGCCTGGGTTCCCCCCAAAACCTCCTAATTGACCTGGACTGTGGGTTCTTCCAGAGGGGAAGGTCTCTGGGCTGTTCCCCAACCCACATGGTGAATCTCTGAGGCAAGAAGATCTGCCAATAAGTGCAGGACCCACCAAGATAGAGGAGGAACTTTATCACAGTACCTAAGCTGTTTGTTGTAAGGATGAATTAGGCACCTGCCTTGTTCTACACAAAACTGGTGGTGATGGTGATAGCTCTTGTCTAGCTTTTAGCCCAGTAGTTTGTGCACTCCCCGGGATATGGGAGACCCAGGTTCAATTCCCCCCTCAGGCAAAGGGGGAGACAAGATTTGAACAGGTGTCTCCTGCGTCTCAGGATGGTACGCAAATACTAAGGTATGGGATATTCTGATGTGGGGCTGCTTCAGTCTCTCTTGTTGAAGCTTTTCCACAGTAGGAAAAAAAATGCACTGCCTACGAGGCCTGGTGCCACTAGGGATAATGGGTGAAGAAGTCTATGGCTGCTTTGCCAGTTGTAGTTATTCATATAGCTCTATCAGCATGGCATAGAGCACCTCTTTCTCTCTCCTGCTGCTGCCTCTGGCACCACTCAGGCTCTTGGTGAGGAGTGGGAGGAGTAGGAGGGATATGGCTGGTCCCTGCATTTCCCTGTTGCTGCTGCCTACTTAAGGTTTCTTTAAAATGAAAGAATTGGAGGGTGGGGGGAATCATTTGGGGAGTCAAATTTTAAACAATTCAGAAGTGCTCCCTTGACCCAATGGTTCCCCTAGTTCACAGGGAGGGGCTGGCTTTGAGAACAGCGCATATCAGTGCATGTTGTGCCTGAGAGCAAACTTCTCTGACAGTTCCTGTGGTATTCACTAACTCACTCCAGCTGAGCATGGCCACAATTCCCTCATGTCTGGGTTCCTTGGCAATCCCTGCACAGAGTACTCTCAGCTGTGGCCGTTCTCGCTGCTCAAGCTGGTAAGTGGTTTAACCCTCTCCCTGCCAGCCATAGGTCTGGGGTCTGTACACTATGTCACAGTGTGCTACTGGAGCTGTTTTGAATTCTTCAGACATAACCAAAGATGTCTTGATACCCGTTTGAATCTTTGTTGCAGTTTTAAGGTACGGTAGACAGGAGTGTGTTGTATCCCTAGGACTCAGCAAGGTCATAAGAGTTCTGTGGGAACTCCCTATTGAAAGAGCTGCAGCCAGGGAAGGCAATTTTATATCTTGCATAGCAGCAATGGGGGTGATTGTCATTGTTATTCCAGGAAATATCCCCCCCTAGAAGTGGTCTTTTTCTTCTTTCTCTCTGCCATTTCTTCTTCCCTTTCTTCTTTCCCTTCATTTTGTCTCCTGCCCTTTATACGTCTTCCCATCTCACCTCTTTCTTTATATACAAGAGCAAATGTGGCTGTCCCTCAGCTGAAAATAAATTCAAAGGGAAGGCTCCACTGCTGCTCCAGTATTGATGCTCACCTTGACCCTTTTCTGACTCACTGGCTGTTCAGGGATGCTTCACCATGCGGCATGTTCTCATCTCAGTGTTTGAGGAGATATGCAAATGTTTCAGCTGTACAGCCAGATAAATCATAGATTGATCATAGATAAACCATTCTGATTTGAAGCAGAATTATCTGAATTTTTGATTGTAAAATGCAGCCATCATTAATAAAACACTATATAAAATATCAGTAGGCATCATCTGAAAAAGTGACAGTGTCAAAAGCTCATGTGCAATTGCTTTATTTAAGGACAGCTAGGAAAATGTTCAGAGATTTGAGTCTGTCACAGAAAATTCAAAGCACAAACAAGAACAAATCCCCTGCAGGATTAGGCAAATACAAGTGGTTGTTACTTAGTGAGGAATCACTGCTATTCGTCTGAAGAGACATCTGCTCTTTTTTTCTGTTTATGGGGCAATGTAGTCCAGCATACAGGGCACTAGACATGGGTGTGAGAGTCCTGGATTAAATTCTTGGCTCTGCCACATAACTGCTATGTGACCTTGGGCAAGTCACTTCTCTCTGTGGGCCCCTCCCCCACCACCTTTCATTTGTTTTCTCTGTTTACGGTGTGCCTATACTGCAGACAGTAGGTGTGATGGTAGCATGTGTAGGTGTACCCCAGCTAGCTTTGATCACCGCTTGATCAAAGTTAACTTAGGTATGGCTACCCATGCTGCAATCTCTCCTCCTGACTGTGGTATCAACATACCCTAAGGGTAGGTCTACGCTGCAGGCTGGAGGTGTAATTTTTGGGTAGATGTACATATGCTAGCTTTGATCTGCAGGGTTGAAAGTGGGTTAATGTACCTAAGGTTTTGGATGAGATTGTGGCACAGGCAGCTAGCCTGTGCCACAACAGCTATACTACTCTTTTTAGTGCGCTAGCTCAATCAAAGCTAGTGTGTACATCCACCCAAGCTAGAAATTACATCTCCAGCTGCATTCTAGATGTATCCTTTGATTATAAGGCCTTTCGGGTTGGGAGTGTCTTTTTCCCTGTATTTGCACAGTGTCTAGCACAATAGGCCCTGATCTCTTTTGGGGCTATAATAAATAATAATAGTAATTGTCTGTGGGAATGAACACCAAATTGAGATTCAGGCCACATTCTTATGGTTTGATCTATTGCTATGGATCACTAAACACAGGGGTCCACCCTTGTGTTTTGGGGGAATGGTTTGTTGCACAGAACATTTCCTTCTGTGTTATATTTTTAATGCACTCTTTGGTCTAATTTTTAGGAACCAAGAATTTTAGTGAGTGCACTGAAAGCCTGTTTGACACATGCTTAATTATGACAATTTGAATGTCAAATTTTGTTAGCAATTTCACTGCTTATAGACTAGTTTTATCAGAAGAATTCAGTTACAATAGCTGGGGATTGGGGGTGGAGCTGGGCATTGTAGCTACAGCTGGAGTACCCCATTTTTGTTTTCTCTTTAAAATTGTTCAGCTGTGTAGAATGTAGGCAAGAAAAGCAAAAAACAAACAGCCCCCTACCCTCTCTCCAGCTAGGGATTTAATTGTCATTTGCATAGATGGTGCATGTAAGCTTAACATACTTTTCTGCAAGAGGAACATGACATTATAGCAGATTTCCCAAAAGTGCAGACTCCACTTACTAAAATCTGTCAATGGTAAAGGTCACAAGAAAGCATTTGGACATTTAAGTGCTCAAAATGGATTCATCCTACAGCCTTGAGTAGACTATATAGATGGAAGGGGGACTATATATCAGCTCTAAAGTTGGCTGATCCATGAGTTTTGCTTGCAAGAGCAAGGCATTTAAAGAACAGTAGTGAGATGTGTTATTTACACATGCTAGTGGTGGGTAAGATTTTCAAGATCTACTAATCAGTTTTCACTGCTTGTCACTATTTTGCGGCTCTTCTTTTCCCCTGAGTATTTGGGATGGAATTGTACTGTAGATCTGACCTGCTAGCTGGTACAGTACACTCAGGAAGAAAGTCTTGGATATTAAGGGCTGGGGAGCCTAGGTGCCTGGAACCATTCAGAAGATGAGCAATAATTTTATCACTAATTGACCTTTCCATTCTAAGTGCACTTTTTCATTTGCTTGATCTAGTCTCTCAGTCAGATGTGAAACTGCAGATGGGTTACTAGTATGTTACACTCTGCTAATGTACAGGAAATGTACAATAAATCTGCACTTGCATTTCAGCCCAAGGACTTGTGATATTGTGTCCCAGTTGCCTGCTTAAATCTCAATGTGTTTGGGCAGCTCAGTGATTTATTTGACCTGTTCTGACCTGCTGTCTTTCTTATATGGCCTCTCAACAGGTGCAGTGACAGCATGTTGTGGATAAAAGCTGAGATAACAATGGAAAGAGAAACCAGAATGCTGGCTTTTTATACAGATGTTAGTTTCTATACTTAGAGTGTCTTGTGCATGTTCTAAAGTTGTGTAGCTCTTCAGACATTTTTCAGGTTTTTCTCTATCCTCGGTTTAAGATTTTTTTTTTTTTTTTTTCTGGCCCAATGTGATTTGCAGGTGTTTGCTGACATGAACCCTGGTAGTGACCTACCTAATAAAGAGGTCTTTTTACTGAGAGCTGACTCAGGTTATCATCAGCAGTGTGTCTCAGCTGATGCATAGCCTTTGATGAAGATAAAGTGGTTTGGTCTGCAATGTTATTAGTGCCACTGGTAACATGGGTGATAGTGCGACATCTCTTGGCATTTACAAGTGAAACAAAGTGTTATGCCCTTCACTTGTGACTGTGAGGACAATGAGACTTGCAATGGCACTCGGAGCCAGAATTGGTTCTGATGTCAGTGCTAAGTAATTAATTGGAGTTGATCTTGTATAGAAAGTTGAAAAATGCATAGATGTTGATTTAAAACTGCGTTCCTTGCAACTTTTTTATGCAGGTGCCTGGAGATTCTTGCTGTGGCTAGTAATGCAGGAGCCTGAAGCTCTGAGACAGTAATACAGAAGCCAGTTTTGTGACCCAAATCTTTAATATTTTGATACCTTTTAGCTGTCAAAAGTATAATTTTATTAAATACTGAGATGGGATTGTGATCACAAGCAAAACTAGATTGTGAACTCTTCATATGGTGTCAGAGATGGGAGAACTTTGGCAGAGTTTTTCAATAACAAAATGAAATCTTCTAAAAGCGTAACTCGGAGCAGACACCAGTAGAAGTATATTATTTCCTGGTTGCACTGGTAGAGATGCAGAAAATGTCACTATCATGAAAACAGAAGACCGATATCTGGGACGCTGATTTGTGGGGTTAAAAGACTAGCACCAGGGGGCTTGGTCTGATTGATCAGTAAGTGGAGCCTTTTGGGGACAGAGAAAGATGCCTGTAAGATACCAGCACCTGCAAGTCTATAGAGCCACTGGATTTCAGTGCCCACGGGTCAGCCTCAGACAGTACTAGCTACATTTTTAAAGTAACTGGGAAAAGGCTTTAGTTTAGTTTTGTGTGTCTAGTCCTACTGTGAGTTCATCTGAACATTATGTACTGCAATACGAGTGTCCCAGAGCTACCACAGAAAGACCCGACTTTAGATGTGACTAGTCATTTTGGGTGCCTCAATTTTTAGGTGCCCAACTTGAGACCTCTCTAGAAGGATTGAATTTCAGAAAGTGCTCAGCACCTGCCCTCTGAAAAATCAGGCCTTGTTGAGGCGTCTTAAGTTGGGCACCTAAATGACTAGTCACTTCTGAAAATTTAGGACTGGGAAAGGGCGTCATCCCACTCCTGTCTCTTTTCTAGCCACAAACTGCTGGGAGAGACCTTCTTCTGGTCAAACACCATATGCAATTTATTTATAGTCTTCTCCCCCCACCTTTACAAACATGTGCAGCTCTGTCTATGCTGCAGCAAACACTGCTTAGCTCACTCAGCCAAGATGAGAAGAGACAGAAGGTGTCTTCCCCCTGAGAGATCTCCCCTGGCTCTAATTCTCCAGAGCCTGCCAGTCTCTTCCTCTTTCTCTGCCCCCTCCCCCCCCCCTTCACCTCTTTCTGTGCCTTTCTAATTTCTGGGCTAATGAGCCATGTGGTCAGTGGTGCAAGTGGAATCCATTTCTTACCAGTACGGGGTGGGGGGCCACAGGGGGCATGTGACCTCCTCACATGACCCTCCATGTGACTCCTCCCCACCCAGCCCAGGGCCCCCGTCCCCTTCCCATGATCCACCCCCCCCTTACCTGGGGAGCGGGGGGCTCTGTCTTCCTCCCGCTGTGCCTTTGGAACTGCAGCGGCCAAAGGAGCAGAACGTGGGGCCACTCGGGGGGGCCCCATGCTCCCAGCCCTTCCATGCAGGGTCTCCTTCATCTGTACAGCAGCCCCACCGGAGGACAGAACTTCCTACAGTGAATTAGTGTCCAATAAAGTGTGAGGGGGATGATGCTATGGAGAGCCAGAAGTAGTTCAGCTAAAAGACATGTCCAAACATGCTTTAGCAATGCTTAGGGTTGATTGTCTATAATTTCCCCGCTATTGTTCTGGACTTCTCCTAAACCATATAAATTACAACAGGTTGTTGAGTATGGACCATGGCTTACTAGGAATGTGTGAGACCACCCAACTATTTCTCTTGTGATGAGCCTAGCCAGAGCCTTGTTCACAATGTAAGGCTGGTGTATGAAAACACAGCAGTACTTACCATCTGCTTTTACTGGGCAAAGTTTCAAGTTTTGCTGTTAAAAACCAAAACAAAAGCTCGTTACAGTGAAAATACAGAATTTTGCTAATCTGTTGTAATGTGACATTTTTACCCATTAAAACTGAATTTTGACAGCTCTCCATTTATTTTACAAATTTCTTAGCCATTAAGGCCCTGCATAATTCTGTCCCTCCCGACTTACCCACCCTTGTCTCTTTTCATACTTTCCTCTGTTATTTGAAAGATGCCCCCTTGATGTCCTGTTTGTTCAGTTTATTCCACAAGTGTGTCCTCCCTATATGTGGAATGCCCTCCATTAGGTAGTCCACAAGGCCACTGTACCCTTTTTGATTCAAGTCCCTTCTGAAGATCAGCTTCTACCTATACCTACAAGAAACCCACCAGCTGATTATGGCAAGACTGTGGGATACTTGGGGACAGTCTAACTTTATTAAAAATATATAGTACTAGAGCATGGCTAATCACCATTTGTCCATTATACTTGTGTAGTGTACCTTTTTCTCCTCCTTTTTTAGAGGGTAAACTCAAGACTGATTTTTACCTTTTTTGTCTGGACAGTGCCTGGACATTGTGGATGCTACTGGAAACAAATAACGAAAAATAAAATAATGTAGGCTTAAATCTCCCTGGCCAATTCCATAATCAGTCCATTAAACTTCAACTAGACTTCAGTTGCAATTGAGTCGTTGGACCAGATTACAACAGAAGTCTAATTTGTAGCATAGCCAGGACTTGTGCAGAAGTGGATTTAACTATGTTCTCTAGCCAGCCTGGTCCAAGGCTTTAGCATGAGCAGGGTTATATAGTCATGTCAAAAGGACAAACTGGAACTGTGTTGGAAGCAGGTACTTTAGATCTCCACGTGTAATCAAGGTTAGACCCTCACACATCACATGTTCTGAACAGTGCCTGTGCCAAAGACCGAAGCACCACAAGTACCTTGAAGCATACAGGCAGCAATAGCACTACAATCTCAAGAAATTTTGGAGTACTGCAGTCTTCAGCTTCCCTTCCGGATGAGAGACCGCAAGAATTGGCAGGTTAGGCCCCCTAGCTGCAGGAAAGGATTAGCAATTTGTGAATGCTTTAAAACTATTTGCAAAAATAACAGGAGTACTTGTGGCACCTTAGAGACTAACAAATTTATTAGAGCATAAGCTTTCGTGGGCTACAACCCACTTCTTCGGATGCATATAGAGTGAAACATATATTGAGGAGATATATATATACACACACATACAGAGAGCATGAACAGGTGGGAGTTGTCTTACCAAGTCTGAGAGGCCAATTAAGTAAGAGAAAAAAAACTTTTGAAGTGATAATCAAGATAGCCCAGTACAGACAGTTTGATAAGAAGCAAGTGTGAGAATACTTACAAGGGGAGATAGATTCAATGTTTGTAATGGCTCAGCCATTCCCAATCCCTATTTAGCCCTGAGTTGATTGTGTCTAGTTTGCATATCAATTCCAGCTCAGCAGTCTCTTTGGAGTCTGTTTTTGAAGTTTTTCTGTTTTAAGATAGCCACCCGCAGGTCTGTCAAAGAATGGCCAGACAGGTTAAAGTGTTCTCCCACTGGTTTTTGAGTATTATGATTCCTGATGTCAGATTTGTGTCCATTAATTCTTTTGCGTAGAGACTGTCCGGTTTGGCCAATGTACATGGCAGAGGGGCATTGCTGGCACGTGATGGCATATATCACATTGGTAGATGTGCAGGTGAACGAGCCCCTGATGGTATGGCTAATGTGATTAGGCCCTATGATGGTGTCACTTGAATAGATATGTGGACAGAGTTGGCATCGGGCTTTGTTACAAGGATAGGTTCCTGGGTCAGTGTTTTTGTTCAGTGATGTGTGGTTGCTGGTGAGGACTTGAGCCAACCCAGCTTTACATTCCACATGAAACAATGGGGCTGATCCTCCAGTGCCTTGCATCTTGTGTAGTCAGCTATGCATAGCCATTGTAGCTGCTCAGATAATGTGCTGATGAGGGCCATGTAAGTACTTAGATACATTCATTTACATGCAAAAAGTGGTGGAAAATGCTTCCATTCTGATACTCAGTGGTGAAAATGATTGCACAAGAAGTGCAAGTGCAAGAATCAGCAATTATCTCTGATTACAGCAGGTAACTTGAAATCAAGCTTCCTGAGCTAGATTCTATCCTGCTGTGTAGTGAATTGGCCTATCAATGACTCTGTTTACCCATTTGTAAAATGGAACAATAAAATATAATCTACTAAAGAAGCACTTAAACTCTCCAGTTCCACTATTAATAAAATAAAGTAAAATCGAAGCTTTGACATTTGACTATAATTATTGCCTGGGTGTTATATTTTTAACAGCTTTTGAAATTCTCACATCAAACCCAATGTTCTCTGAACCAGAGTAAAAGAAATGATATACTTTCTCTGAGCCAAACAATGTACAGTTAAAATCTATAATGTATGTATGTTCAGAGAGAAATTCTTCACACAGACTAATCCGAAAAAAACTGAAGCACCACAATCTGCACAATTGAAAGATACCCCAGTGGTATCATAGGACCTGCTCTTTCTTTTTCTTTTCCTGTCAGCCGCTACTGCTGAAAATGAGTGTTAAGTTACATGTCAAAGTTGTCAGATGATTTAAAAAAAAAAAAAAAAAAAAAAAAGCCACAGCATGTGTTTTGTCAGGAAATGAAGGGTAAAAATGCTCAGTTACGACCAAATCTTGAGGTCTTTCCTCTGGTAAACACCCACTCAGTTCACGGGTAAGAGTAAAAACTGAGTAAAGGCTTCAGAATTTCCCTAACCCTGTTTAATGCTTTAATGTTTACTGGAATAAATGGTAATCAAACAAAACAGCTGGAAAGTGGTGTGACTGGTTGTGAAGGAAGCTTCTCCCATAGTCTAGCAGTTGCAAACTAAAAATGTCAGTCGACCTTACTGAGTAAAGCACTGATCATTAGGAATCAACAGAAGCTTGAGGACGGGTTTTATTAAAATCAAGGCAGTGGGACAGATCAAAGAAGCCTGATGGTCTGGAGGTAGGGAAGGGTTGTTTGTAATGTGCATGCTTTTCCTGGTACAGAGGAAAGACCGTTTCCCTTTCCAAAATGAAGTAAGTTTTAAAAAAAAAAAAAAAAAAAAAAAACCCTTTAAGTTTTAAGTGCCCAAACATCCTGCAGATTACATAATTTTAAAGTATATTAGCATTAAGCATCCTTTGTGGGAATATTTCTGCTTCTTCACAAGGCACTGTCAAATCTAGAATCTGTTTTCAGCCTAGGAGAAATGAATATGAGTGGTGTGTTTTTTTTTTTTTGTTTTTTGTTTTTGTTTTTTTTCCCCCCTGGCCCTGAGTGTAAAGGAAAGTTTTAAATTTAAAGAGTCTAGTCATAGTTCAGGGTTGATGAAAGGTGCCTTGTCCAGATGAGGTAGATGTTTGAGAAGGGGCGGAATTGCATTTCTTCTGGAAAGGACTGAGGATAGCCCTCTGAGCTATGGGAAGTCTTGTGGTGTGGTCTCATGGGAATGACCCTTTAGTTTGAGAAGGGTAAGAGACAGGCAGAGACCAACTGTGGGAAGTAAAAAGCAACAGAGGGTCCTGTGGCACCTTTAAGACTAACAGAAGTATTGGGAGCATAAACTTTCGTGGGTAAGAACCTCACTTCTTCAGATGCAAGTCACTTGCATCTGAAGAAGTGAGGTTCTTACCCACGAAAGCTTATGCTCCCAATACTTCTGTTAGTCTTAAAGGTGCCACAGGACCCTCTGTTGCTTTTTACAGATTCAGACTAACACGGCTACCCCTCTGATACTTGTGGGAAGTATGTTATTCTTCTGCTCTTACAGGAGGTCTCACTGAAGGCACCAAGGAGAATGCCACAGAGACCCTATCCCATGGCTCAGGTTTTCAGAGCCCAGTAAACTGGGAGGAAGACTGTTACCATATACAATTTTGTTATAAATGAGATGCCCAAGCTTGCCTATGTTACCAAGGCCTGGCTTGTGGTATATAACAGCTCCGCTAGTTCGTTCCCTGATCTGACTGAGTTCCTGTTGGATCAGACTCTTGAGCAAGAGACTTAGTGTTCTGGATAATTTCGTTGTCCATGTCAATGATAACTTGATATGTTTACTTGAAGACATGTTGCCGCCATGACATAAAACACTGTTAGGCAGTTTTTAGCTTGATGCATATTGGCGAGCACACTTCGGAGCATATCTTAGAATGGGAGTTGATATTGGAGGAATAAAGTAACATCTTTATCATGGTTATCACTTACTCCGTCTCCAGGGTCTTGTTAGGGTCTCCTCCTATCTTGTTGGGACAGAGGATCTTTTTAAACAATGCACCCTAGGAACTGATGACATTTTCCTGTGTTCCAGAATTTTGAGGGATTATGCTGCTCAGTCACTGAGCCACTCTGCTGACATTTTAGTAGAATACTCTGACAGCACACTATCCACAAACATTGACAGACTGCCACACAAATCCCTCAGCACCACATAGGCCATCATGGTTTCCTTGTGATTGATGAAGGAAGGGGTTATAGCATCAGTGGTGGAAAGCTCATGGAATTAGATTAATTGCAGCACAGAGCAGTTTTACTCCCCTGTGCAGTGGCAGTGAAAAAGGTGAGAAAGTTTCCCCAACAGTGATTTTTTCTGTTGATCAGAAGCCTTAATTATTTTTAAGTCATGAGACAGGGAGTGGGAGGAAATAAACTTTAAGCTGTTGTAGAAAAATTAATCTACCCAGATTTTTTGAACAGTGCTCCAGCAAGAAAAAATGAAGTTTGAAACATGGGGCCTGATCTTGCAAACACACACGTGAGTAACTTTACTCACATGTAGAGCCCTATTAGAGTCCAGGGGGACTACTCACATAAGTTACATGTGTAAATGTTTTCAGGAGCCAGTTTTTGCCGTGTACAAGCACTGTACACCTTAAAAGGAGTATATGCTTTACTAGATTTGAAAATAAAATGGTTCTGATTTAACAATTAGATGACTGTTTGGAAATTGCATCTGAAGCAAATGCAATGGAAAATTTCATTAAGCCTGCCACTGCATATTTGACCAGCTGGCCAGGGGAGCTGGAGATGTTCAACATCTCTGAAAATCAGGTCATGTATTTAAATGCCTAGGTATGGATTTAGGTGTCTCTCTTGAGACACCGGTGTTCAAAATTTTTGGCCTAAGACTTCATTTAAGGTGTTTACAGAGATACTGAGACTTGTGAGGGGGTGTTCACCCCACACCAGCCATGACAGGGTTAAGGTTAGGGTTGCCAAGTTTTGTTGGACGTATTCCTGGAGGTTTCATCACATGACATGATCTTTAATTCCTGGAGACTCCAGGACAATCCTGGCAGGCTGGCAACCCTACTTAAGGTGGCTCCGAAGGGGGCAATTAACCTCATAGGCTGCACTTGGGGGAGAGTCAGGTTTGAGTGATATTCACTAAATGAAGATGAAGCCCAGCTGGGCAGAAGCAGGCTGGACTTGTCTGAAGCCAAGAAGTTGAGAGCAGAAGAGGCTAAAAGCTCTGTGAATCTCATGCCATGTGAGTATTATGATGCCACTCAGGGCCGTCCCTTGCTATTTTGGTGCCCTATGTAGCCTCTCACCAGTGGGGCTCTATGGGGCCCCAGGACTCGGTGGGGATGAGCAGGAGGGCTGTGTGGGGCCCTGCCCCAGGTATCCGCAGGCTGGCCACTTCCTGCAGGAAGTGGAGTGACCCGGCCCCAGCCCACTCTGCTCCCAGGCTTGGTGGGGGAGAGGGGAATTGCCCCACAGCACTTGCTGGCGGCGCAGCTGGGAGGCAGGGGAACGGAGCAGGCTGGGGCCAGATTGCTCTACTTAGCAGTGAGTGCATGCCCGACTGCTTCTGGAGTCCTCAAGGGAGTGGGGGCGGGAAGAGGTTGGGGAAAAGGCGGGGCGGGGGCCCTGGGGAAGAGCCAGAGCAGGGGCTGGAGCAGCACGCCGCTGTGCAGGGCACCAGGAAATTTGGGGCACCAAATTTCCTGGTGCCCTACGCAGCTGCGTATTTTGCGTATGGGTAAGGACGGCCCCGACGCCACTGTGTGTGCTGCAGGTAGCAACTGGAGAAATTTAAGGATGAAATTGTTAGATTTAGCCTTTTGGGCTAAGGTTAATCCCATTACAGGACTACATTTAATTGGTGAAGTCAATTGAATTTTGGGTGAATAAGGAATGCAGGATCAAGCCCTTACTCTTTATATTTGTAAAACATACAATGCAACCAAGTTAATGTTGCAGCTGGAATCCTTGGTCTGGATTGAGCATGGGTGGAGATGAGGGGCAAGCTGGCTTTGTGATACCTTTGTGCAGGGCTTAAATTCTCCCTGAATTGGGGGCCCTGGAATAGGGGGGGCCAGGAGGCCATGGTTCTCCCACTTTTTGAAAGTGGATGAGCCTGGCCTGTCTTGACTTGGCCCCACTCCCTCTCCTCTTTCCCCTGAGGCCCTGCCTTCCTGGCCAGGCTGGCAGCTGGAGCCCGGCTGGGGAGACCGGGCAGCTGTGGGGCACTGGACCGCAGACCCTCCATTTGCCTGTCGTGGGGGGGCCAAGAGCAGCCCCCGGCCTACATCCCTGCCCAGGGCAGGTGGAGGGTTCAAGCTCCCTACAGCTGCCTGTGTGACTCTTACCATGGCTGGGCTGTGGTCCCCCAGCTGGAGCTGGGTTGGGGCAAGAGCCACACGGGCAGCTGTGGGGAGCCATGGACCCTCCTGCCCTGGGCAGGGGGCCTGCAGGGTGGGGACACAGGCCAGGGCCTGCTCTCAGCCCTGCACGCTTCCCCGCGCGCTCCCCCCCCCCCCCAGGTGGCGGGCCCAGGGCTTCTGGCCTGTTCCGGCTTCTGGCTTGGCCAGGGGCGGGGCCTCTGGGGCAAGAGGCGGGGCCATGGAAGGGGAGGGGGACCCTTCCCCCCCCCCCCCCTGCTTTCGGGAAGGCTCCGCTGCCCCTGCCCTGACTATTACCCAGAGCACCGGGGCTCGGGGCTTTTGCCCTGCAGGAGGTACCAGGTCTCTCATGGGTTTGAAAATATTTACTGGATCTCCACTCTGGATGGCTCTGGCTGAATGTAAGCCCTGCCTTTGTCATCCCCAATCCTGGGGCTGGCTGGGCACTGCTCTGAGCTTCACACAGCTACACATGGTCCCAAAGAGCTGTTTCCACTGCGGAGTATTGATAGAGTGTAGTAACATTCTGGGCAATATCCTCTGCCAGATTCTGACTCCTTAGCCTGATGGTTAGGGCACACCTGGAATGTGGAATCAGATAAAGCAGGGACTTTAGCCTAGGTTTCCCACATCCCTGGTGAGTTACCTAACCACTAGTATATGCTATTTTGGGAAGGGGGTGCTCCTCTCATGCATGTGAACAGCTGCATTTTCATTCTGATATGGAGCAAAAAGATGCCAAAATCTCAAACAAATTTTGCAAAACAAAATTTCTGTTTTCCAGCCAGCCCTAACTCTAACCTGCAATTTGTATACATGCTCTTAGCTTGTTAAAATATGTTACAACATTTGCAACTATTAACAATCAGCCAAATAAACTTATCTCTAGGAAAACATCCTTTCCTGCCACCTCCAAACAATGAGGAGGAGAAAGCAAGTCTTCCAGTGGTAAAGTGTGCAGTCTCAAGAAAATCTCTTTTAAATTTTTAGTTTTAAATTCAGGTCTAGTAAAAATGTCTAGCAAAAATACTAGGAACAGTTATTTAGTCCTTTTACTCTGCCATGTTAGTCATAGCACTTTGCTTCTATAGTGCTTTGGGATTTATTTGGTTTTTTTTTTTTTTTTTTTTTTTAATGCTGCATTTACCCAAGCCAATGAACTCCAGATGTTTTTTTGTATACTCAATTTACATTTGTACACGTTAAATCCCATCTTGGTAATTAGCCATGAATAGTCAGGTTTACACTTCTCAAATTGCTTTGAATGCTACACTACTTAAACTGCTTTGGATGTGTTTAAGTGCTTTGCAAATTGGGGCCCAAGGGTGCAATACCTATAATTTCTCAATGTCTCAATCCTGCAAAAATTATTAATTATTTGTATTACAGTGGCATATAGGAACAAGGTGCTGGGCACTCTACAGAGTAGTAGACAGACCCTGCCTCATTGAGCTTACAATCTAAACAGACAAGACAGACCAAGAATAGGGGCCGAAGGATATGGCATATGAACAGAGTGATGACGCATATTAGTGCTTCAGTTTAAACAAAAAAAATGTTTTGGGTGGTATTTTGTTAGGGGACTAGCTAAAAAGACAAAGGAAGGGAGAAGATGCACTGAAGGGAGGAATGAGGGGAACAGGGCAGAGGAATCGGGTGAACAGTTGGAGAGTGTGAGAGAGGAGTGGAGGGCATTAGAGGAAACATCCAATCAGCACATGAGCTCAGTGGATTTACGTAGTTACACACAGAATAACTCTACCTACTATCTGCAGGATTGGGGTCTGGATGATTTGGGGAATCTGTATAATTTATGAATTCTGGATGATATTTTGAAGGTGTTACTATGAAAGTTGCTGTCTCATGCAATGCTTCTACGTAAATATGGAATATATACCATGGGCTGACAGGGCTCGTGGTATAGACCCACCATATTAGAGGCAGTGGAGAGTAGTTAACCTGAATAACCATACTCTGAGCACACAAAATTGGTATGCTAAAGAGGTTGTAGCTATGAGAACCAGTTTTCCCCAATCCCTCAAAAGAGGGTTGAGGGCTGGAGTGTAGAAAACTATGGCGAGCAGGATAAAATAAACAAAAAGCCAAACAAGGTGTTGATGCTAGCCTTTATAAATCACAGGGGCTGGGTGGGGCACAGCAATATTCAGAGAGCCATACAAGAAGCTTTTGGCATGAGAAGGGGAAGAGTCTGGCATGTTTTTGTAGGTTTAGTTGTGGGACCAACCAAGGTCAACACAAGCTGACTTTTGGAGGGGGGCAGAGGGGAGAAGGAGGAGAAGAAAGCAAGAGAGAAGGCTCCATGATTAGCAAGACAAGCCCTGCACTTCAGGAAATGAACCTGGATGCCCCAAGAGGGCTGTTACCCCAGCCCAAGGCATGCTCTGGAGTAGTGAGGAAATTGAGGCAGGGAAGTGTGAGGTAAGGTTTATTATTTTTGTATAGATCTGTGTATTTCTTAGATGGTAAAGTGAAGATCAATGATAGTTTAGAATCCTGTGCAAGTCAGTCTGAGTTGTGTTATACCCATCATGGGTCCTTGAAAAGTTAATCTGTGACAGGGTGCCCACATAGTTAGAGTTCTGTGTTTAAGCTACAGGGGATTCTGAGGGGACAGCATTGGTCCCGGGGGGTAGTCTAAGCTCCCAGGAGAGACTTCTAGATAGAGGATCTGCACCTTGAGAGTGTGCATAGGGACCCACAAGACAAAGACACTGCCTGGACTCTGTCCAGCCTTCACAGGCTTAAAGCACATGGGATCCAGCAATTGGTTCCCTCACAACAATCTGGTGAGGGTCCAGAAGGAGGGAGAGACTGGTGACTGGGAGCTAGCCTGGAAGAGCACAGCTCAACTAGATCTGTGACAGGTTCTAAAAGTATGAACATGGAAATAATCAATTAAAATGAAAGCTAATACAATTTAAATGTATAAATAAGTGAAGATAAAATCAGCAAACAGGAAAAAAAATACTATAAATCACTGTGGATCAGGTCCTAATCCCCCCAAGTCATTGAATATTACTACTTGCTGTAAGGGTATCAGAATTGTGTAATGTAGTCTGAATTAGACGTAAAATTGAGGCTACAGGCCACTTTCAACAAAAAGAGAATGGAGTTTTAATAATTGTCATTCCTATTCTTTAAAACTCAAAATTAAATAACTAATAGTTCTAGTGCTAATTACACATTTTCTCCAGGGAAAGCTATTAGCCAGTTTTTCAGTTCAATAAAAATCTGCACAACTTGTTACTTATGGTCAAAAGTGCTGTATTTCTTTATGTAGAAAACCTACTATCTGTTGTAACTCATTATTTATGTACTATTCTGTTTCAGAGCCAAAGATATAATTCATTAATTAAAATCTGTGGGGGGAAAAAATAGAATCTCCCCTATGGGCCTAATCGCTGAGAGGAAAATCCCAAGGGGATAATTGGAGCAAACAATATCTAGGACTGTTACGCCTCAAAGCACAAAAGGAAGAAGTTTTAAAAGAATGAATGAAATGTGAGCTGGGGGATGTCCAGAAGCAGAAATGTTTCCTAGATTTCCAGGAAAGAGGAAGGATCTAACCTTGGAGGGTTTGGAAGTCAGACAATATCTATATCTATATATAAATATTGAAGTATCCTGTTTTGGGGCCCATTCCTGAAAGCCCTTGTGCCACATTCAGTTCAGGCAGAGCACACTCATCTCCTCACTGTACTGGGCACATCATGTGCTTTCAGGTTACAGCCCTTAATATTATGGCCTGAGATTTTCTTAAGAAACGGGCTTGAGTTCAGAACCTGGATCCCGGGAATTTAGTTATAGCAAATGTAATTAGTAGAGACACAGTCCTGAGGGCAGCAAGGTAAAAACAAATCACACAGACGTAATAATTATTTTCTTCCCATTCTGTAGCCCTATTTGGAACAAAAGGAAAGCACCAATGCTGTTAAATGAATCCTTTTCTGAAAGAGAATGTGGTCCTAGCTGTATCGTATCTTGCAAAGCTTAGGATCATTAACATTAAAACATAAATTTACTTTGTCAAATTATTATTAGAAATGCAGAGTAAGAATTTGTTTTGGACACAGCAAAAGTGTTAATGACACAGCGCTTCTGAATGAGCTCTGATGAAGGGATATACAGTTACTAATGCTTACTAAACTGAGGTTGGGAAAGTGTAGTCCCCTATGCAACCCCCCCTACCAAGTTACTTTTGGGCTAACTTCTTTGGTTATGATTAGATTTTGTATACTTTGGAAATCATATTTTGTAGGGTCTGTTCTTGAACTATTACAAGAAATATGTATCTCAAGTACCATCTAGCTTCCTTAGAATATTACCTAACAATGTATATGTGAGATGTCTCATTAAATTCCTGTGTTCAGTCAAGGTGGGTGAGGGAATATCTTTTATTGGACTAAATTTTGTTTGGCGAGCGAGACATGCTTTCGAACTACACAGTCATTGTGTGGCTCAAAAGCTTGTCTCTCTCACCAACAGAAGTTGGTCCACTAAAATGTATTACCTCACCCACCTTCTCTCTAATATCCTGGCGCCGATACTGCTACAACAACACTGCATGAATGCAGGAATGGCATACAGGAATTCCTGAGTTTGAATCCAGGCTGTCTCATTGATGTATTGCAGGGTGTTTGGCATACCACATTGACAAATTTGGCCTAAAGTGTCTATGCTGTAATCTAAAAGTCTGTAAGGTGGTCAAAAAACTGGTGCAAAATGCCCTTGAACCAATTTGGTATTCCGCAAATGTGCATATAGCGTGTAATTTATACTTGTTTAGCACTTTATGGAGACCAAGTTTGCCTCCTGGCATATGCAGGCAAAATTTGCACTGTGTATGCCAGGGGCAGATTTGGTACCTGACATCTCGGGGGTGATACAACAGTATAACATTAGAGGGAGGGCCTACTTTATCTTACATCCTGTTAATTTCTTTTTCTGGTACACGTACATCCCTTCTGCTCCTGCAGGACCAAATTCTACTCGGTCCTAGTCTACAATGAGGTTCTTGGCACTAGTATAGCTACATCAATGTCCAACCCCCTAGTGTAGACACACACCCACCAGTGTAAAAAGTGACGTACACCAGGGTGGCTTGGTTGCAGGCTGGAAAGTTTTCTATCATCACATCAATCTTCTTTTAAATTAAGCTAAAAACTGTCTCTGTGCATTCAGGTTGCCTGCCCTAAAGAGCCTGTTTACTCAAGTTACCTCCTTCCCATCAAATGGAGGATGGACATCTCAGTCAGGGCTGGCTCTAGCTTTTTTGCTGCCCCAAGCGCGCCAAAAAAAACAACACACAATGGCAGCCGCAGGGAGCGTGTGAAGGGTGGTCAAGGTGGCTCACAGGGGGGTGAAGGGCGGCGCCTGCCCGCTCCCTCTACCCGTGGGCAGCCAGGTGCTGCAGCCTGCTCACAGCCAGGCGAGAGGAGCTCCCCCCTCTGGCCTTGGGGTGCCTCTCCCAGCTGGGCAGGCGGAGCCCTCGGGGGCTGCAGGAGGTGCTGGCTCAGCTGCTCCTTTAAAGGCAGCTCGGCCGGGGAGTGGCGCATCCTGAGGAGCCTGGCGGCACGGTGAGCGGCAGGGATCGCTGGTTCCTGCCCCCCAGGGCCGGGGTCCATGCCCCGGCTGGGCTGGGACTGGCGGAGCGTGGGGAGCTGGCCGGGGGCTCCAGAGCTGCGGACTGGGCTGCCAAAGCAGAAAAAAAAGAACCACGGTAGGGCGTCCGGAATGTGCCGGCCCAAGACTGGCCGGAATGCTGCCCCTTACAATGTGCCAACCCCAGGCACGTGCTTTCTCATTTGGTGCCTGGAGCTGGCCCTGATCTCCGTGAAAAGGAGAAGGCAGCTTTACAAATTGCATTCCATTTTTTCACTCTAAGCACCTGACCAAGTTTTAGTGGTTTCAGGATAATGAACCCCTTTGGGAGTGTCTCTAAAAGGAAAGAGTGAAGTAAGTTGGTTGTCAGAGCTCTCCCACAGCCATAACAAAAAAACCCAGTTTTTTTTATTTGTTGTAGCTGATTTTGCATCCAGAAAAAATACTAAAATGATTTATTATCGATATGCAGAGGATAGAAGCAGCTGGCTCTGAACAAATAACAAAAATTCGTCAGCATATGGTGCTGATTCATGTTCATGCCTGTGTAATTTCGCCCTTTTAGAATTACTGAGGGCCAGATTAACCCAATGCAAAGTATCGGAGGGGTAGCCGTGTTAGTCTGAATCTGTAAAAAGCAACAGAGGGTCCTGTGGCACCTTTAAGACTAACAGAAGTATTGGGAGCATAAGCTTTCGTGGGTCAGAACCTCACTTCTTTGCATCTGAAGAAGTGAGGTTCTGACCCACGAAAGCTTATGCTCCCAATACTTCTGTTAGTCTTAAAGGTGCCACAGGACCCCCAATGCAAAGTGAATATAAAATGCTCTCATTCTGAGCTGGTATTATTTTGTGCCTACTTTGCACCTATACAAGGTGCAGGACAATGCTGAATGAGGCCCTGAGTGTCTATCAGGCCAGCAGTTGGAAGTTCTATTACCAGTGCAAACAATATTTGGGGGTGGGGGAAGAAAGGGTCTTGCAAGTCTGTGGTTCCTTTTGTGTAGGAAAATATTCAGCAGTCTCATATTAGTCATTTTTTTGGGAAGACTAGCAGATGTGGAGCCATAATCTATCTTCATCCACCACAAAATGATGCATATTCTGGTTTTTTCCATTCACACACTTCAGCATGAATGACTTTTACTGAAGATTAAAGGAAAGAACAAAAGTCAAGTCTTAGTGAGAGAGCACAGTGTATGTCTCCTATCCATCTAACAAACATGTATAGGTTCCTGTTACTGTAGTGTAGTAGCTGGGTGCCTCACACTCTTGAATGTATGCAGTGTAGTTGTAGCCACGTTGGTCCTAGGATATTAGAGAGACAAGGTGGGTGAGGTAATATCTTTTTATGGGACCAACTTCTGTTGGTGTGAGAAACAAGCTTTTGAGCTACCCAGAGCTCTTCCACTTGTCTGGGAAAGGTACATCTTGAATGTATTCACCCTCACACCATTCGAATAACGGATGGGGAACCTAAGCACAGAGACACTGAGTCAAAGAGTTTAAGGCCAGAAGGGCGGTGCTTTCTTTGTAAGGAAAGAAAGGCCGTAGCTCAAGCAATAATGATAATACTGTTCCTAAGAACTGACATTCAAAATTATAAGTATATTTGAAAGAGTATTTACCATTGTTAATAGGGGTGTGATCTACTGTATTTCTCCAGAAAAGCCCATAAAATCTCCATATTTGTCTGGTTATCCTCATATTTTCTCTCCTTACTTGTCATCTGCAGCTCTGTGCCCTTTGGCGAGCCAGGAATGAACACTGAATTTCTTCAATGATGAGCCAACTAGATTCAGGGATAACAGTAAGGAAATAGTTTCAATAAGCTGGATGCTCGTGTTGATGTGCATGTGCGATTCATTTGTGAAAAGCATTGCTCATGCTCAGTGTTAGAGATTCCAGTAGTGCTCACTGCTATCAACAGGTCCTTAAACAGCTTCTAATTTTCCTTCCCACTCAACTTCTTAAACATCCTGTATGCCTAAATGGTTTCACGAGCATAACCAATGTCCAATCTTCCTTAAAGAGACTCAATCTCACTTTCTCCATACAGTGTAGGTAGCTCATTGGGCCAGTAGTGCTTATATAATACTTTCAATTTGGTAATTAGTTTCTCATGCTGCCTCCTGTAGACAGCATACAATTTCACAAATTGCTTGCTAAGCTGTGAAAAGCCTGTCCTGGATGAATTTTCTTGTCACAAGGTGGTTTTTTTTTTTTTTTTTCCTTCATGTGAGATCACCATCTGAAACTTTTTTTCTCTGCTATGACTTTCTCACAAAGTGCAAACTATTTCCCTTGCTTTTCTACCATTGCTTTGAACACAGATATACCTCTACCCCAATATAACACGAATTCGAATATAACATGGTAAAGCAGCACTCTGGCAGATTAAAGCAAGTTCAATATAATGCAGTTTCACCTATAACGCAGTAAGATTTTTTTGGCTCCCGAGGGCAGCGTTATATTGGGGTAGAGATGTATATAGCGGCAGATAGCTCAGTGTGCATCAATGATTTTACAATTGTGTTGTTGCTATTCCAGAGAGAACTCAGACAACTCCTGCAGCGCATCATACCTAATGCCAAGACTACTGATGAATTGACCCAATGTTAACCACTTTCTTAGACCTGAGTAAGTGTTGAAATGTCATCAGCTGCCAAAATGAAGTGCTTATACAGAGTTGAATACACATTCCAAGTAGCCCCCTCTGTTCTAAAGCTTGATGCAACCCATTGACTGTCTAACCCAGCGGTTGGCAACCTTTCAGAAGTGGTGTGCCGAGTCTTCATTTATTCACTCTAACTTAAGGTTTCACGTGCCAGTAATACATTTTAATGTTTTTAGAAGGTCTCTTTCTATGTCTATAATATATAACTAAACTGTTGTATGTAAAGTAAATAAGGTTTTTAAAATGTTTTTAAGAAGCTTCATTTAAAATTAAATTAAAATGCAGAGGCACCTGGGCAGTGTGAGTGTCACTGAAAATCAGCTCGCATGCCGCCTTCGGCACGTGTGCCATAGGTTGCCTACCCCTGGTCTAACCTAACACTCAACCTGTTTTGCAAAGCTGAATGTCAGGAGCTTCAGCTCACTCTTTTAGCTATAATGGATTTTTTCCAGATGTATTATAACTTGTCTGGGAAGCTTTTACGTGATTTGTAGTTCCAACTTCTTTCATTACATCATTGACTGACTCCATATTGTAAATGATGGGCAGAGCAGTCCCAAGCTATAATATTGGGGAAACATCAACAAGTCTTGCAACCTCTCCACAATACCAGTAGTGCGCTCAACATCACTGAAACTCCATCACAAGCATTGCTACCTGGCTCTTGGTGAGCAAGTCTTCAGTTATGTTAAACTTTTGGACAATAAACCCTTCAATATTCCTCTGGAAGATGGATCATTTAGCTCAACAAGGTCTACAAATACATTAGCAGGAGACTGCATCCACATGTACACAACTAAATCACTACTCTTGTTTACCGCAGTAGTTTAATCAGGTAAAAGACTCTCACTTCAGGAATAAGCACTCTGATTTGGCAAACCGCTTCTCCATGTCAGAGGAAATGTGATGTTGGAAGTTAGAGCATGCCCCATTTGAATGCAAAATCCACACTAAGTCCAGTCCATTCAACTGCTGGCAGTTGATTTTTTTTTTTCTTTTCTTTAAACCCATATGAAGGGTTGCGCGTCACTTCTTTATAAGCAGTACTGAAGGTTCTTCTGGCTGTGGTAGGAATTTGAGCAGACTGGGCATTTGCAGCTATTTGCAACAATGGGTCTGTAGTGAGTCGGTGTGGCTCCCCTCCTGTCCTGAAGAGGGAGCCCCGGCGCAAACACCCAAGTGGGCGGAGCCACCGCCGCCTGTCCCCGCCCCCCGGAAGTCACTGGGCGGGACAGGAAGTATAAAGGCCGGCAGCCAGAGCTCAGTCAGGCGCCAGCCACCGCAGGGAGCAGACGTGCGGTCGGGAGCTCCCCGCCCGGATACCTCGGAGGCCCGAGGTGGATGCCCTAGCTGGCCGGAGCTGCCCCGAGCTCATTACGAGGAGGAGCCGCCAGAGCCCGTCCGCTCCCGCCGCTGGGAGACGCCAGTGGAACTCCCCCACAGCAACCCCGAAGGGGAGGCCCCGCCCGAAGCCTTGCCGCCCTGCTGTTATCCGGAGGAGCCACCCGAGGGTCAGTGGCCGGACTTCCCCACGGAGCTACCGGACCTACCGCCGAGCCCCAGCAGAGAGGCGGCCCCACTGATGGACTGGACCGCAACCGGGGCCACAGACGAGGTAGGCCCCGAGGGGGATAATGGAAGTAGCCCGGGGGTAGCCGACCCCAGTCAGGCTACAGAGGCCTGTGAGCCCATGGCAGTGTGTTTCGGTCAGGATACCCCACTGACCGGCAGCGACACAGTGGAGTGGGTGGGCCTGTGTCCCCCCCTGCCACCCCTACACACGGGTGGCAGGCTTCCCCCTCACCCAATGCTCAGGTAGGAACCTGAGCCCCTTACCTGCCGGAGCTAATTGCTTGGTTGTGCTCCGCCCTGAACCAGGGCCGGAGCTACTACACTGCTTGCCTGCTCAGCCCCTGCTCCAGAGGGCCTGAGCTAAATTGACTGTTTATGCTCCACCCTGACCCAGGGCCAGAGCTAATAGACTACTTGTGTGCTCAGCCCCTGCATCCAAGGGCCTGAGCTTATAGACTGTGTGTGCTCAGCCCCTGCTGCAAAGGGCCTGAGCTAAGTGACTGTTTGCCAGCCCAGCCCTGCGCCAGAGGGCCTGGGTTCTTTGACTGTGATTTACTCAGCCCCCTGGACCAGGGGGCCTGAGATCTGAGCTAACTGACTGTTTAAATCGTGCAGTAGGGAGTCGGTGTGGCTCCCCTCCTGTCCTGAAGGGTCGAGCCCCGGCGCAAACCCTTTTACAGGGTCCTTTTTTTTTTTTTTTTTTTTTGCCTGCTCCAAGCTATGAGAAGCTGCTACCTGTGACTGAGTTTGCTCATGTTCTCCTATCTTTTTTCAGAGTGCTTTTTGTTGTATTGGCACCAGAGGGGCTGACACTAGCTTCTACCCATTCTTTAGACAACTTCATTCCTGCAGATTTTTCAGGACCCGAGTTACTACCTGCTGATATACCCTGCAACAGAGATTTGAGCTGTTGATAACTAACCACAGTTTCTTGTTTGGGAAATATTAATTTGTTTTTGTTCAGGGTCCATCCTGCAGGAAGGCAATCTGTTGCGAGCCGCGACATGTTGAGCTAATTCACCGTCTTTGCTATCAGTGCTCTACGTTTCAGAATCGCTATCAAAAGAAGCGCTTTCCACACCACTTTCAGTCTTGTGAGCTTGCTTTTCTTGTGTAGATCTGATGCAGACATATGCAACAGGCGTATATGATGACTCTTCTGTTTCTTTTCTGTGGTTTTCATCAGTCTTTGTATCTTCCTTCTCCTGCTTACTAACTGGCTCATTTGCATTACTACCTGATTTAGAATAGTAGAACCATATTTTCTTCTGATCTTGGGATGTCACGACAGTTGACCATACATACTGCTTCAGCAAAACAATAGAAAACTGATGGCTGCTGGGTAGAAACACTGATGCACACAAGAGTAGATGCTTCCATGTCACCTGCCTCGTAACAAAAATAAACATACCTGGCAGCAAACAGTCTCTATCTTCAGCATACATGAGAATTTGCAGAATGGATAAACTGTATTGAGAATTTTAAGCAAATATTGGCTTATTAGACACATGCCTGACTGACCATGCTAAATTCTTAGACAGCATTCAGGAAAACAAATAGTATGAGATTTTTAACTTTCATAACAGAAGAGGTGCCAGGGCTGCACACCAGCATGAAAAGAGGGGCTGGGGCTGAACTCCAGCAAGCCCCAGCACAAATTAAGGTATGCAGAAGGAAGCACTAGATGAGTGTTTCTCAACAACCAGTCCATGGACCAGCGCCAGTTCCTGAGATCTCCCTGACACAATTCAGGAAGGCAGCAAGCCAGTCCCTGGTATTGAAAAGGTTGAGAAACACTGCCCTAGAACATCTCATGGGACGTGCCCAAGGTCACATGAGAAATCTGTGATGGAGCAGAGAATCGGAGCTGGCTCTCCTCAGTCCCCAGCTAGCACCTTAACCAGTGGACCATCCTTCCTCACCTCTAACTTATTGTATTTGAACTGAACACAAAATGGGCACTGCCCTTGCAGCAGGCAGAGATCTTGGTCTCTATGTAAAGGTTTAGTCTGCTAAACCAGAATGCCGTTATCTCCTTTCAGGAACATAAGTCGCATATTGGTTAGAGTGCCCCCAAAGGAACAAGGGAGTCCATGAGTGAGAGTCAGCAAGAGAATAGCTGAGTATTAAATGCTCATGTTTTGGCATAATGCTGAAAGCAGCTCCAGCATGGCAGTGCAGTAGAAGTGCACAAGCCTGAGGCTTCTGACACAAAGGCCAGGTCTACACTAACCCCCCCACTTCGGACTAAGGTACGCAAATTCAGCTACGTTAATAACGTAGCTGAATTCGAAGTACCTTAGTCCGAAGTTACCGCGGTCCAGACGCGGCAGGAAGGCTCCCCCGTCGATGCTGCGTACTCCGCTCGCCGAGCTGGAGTACCAGCGTCGAAGGCGAGCACTTCCGGGATCGATCCGGGGCACTTCCGGGATCGATTTATCGCGTCTTAACCAGACGCGATAAATCGAACTCAGAAAGCCGATTGCTTACATCTGGACCCGGATGTAAGTGAAGACGTACCCAAAGGAGTAAATCAGTTTAATGTGACTGTTCATTAGCTATTGTGTTAAGACACTGACCATCTTATTAAGACCTTTTAAGTTTCTTGGTATTTAGTGACAAAGGACAGTCACAGCAGCATCCCCTCCCCCAGCAGTAATGGTAGGGAGTTCAAGAGACCATGTTAAATGTCCTATTCAGTTTTTCTTGACTGAATTGTATTAAATGTTTGACAGTGTGCTCATGTGGACTGGAGAAGGACTAGCATCAGGGCAGTGGCTGCTCCTCCCTCCCAGCACCTCCCCCACCCCTGGGTCTGGCTGTAGCCCCTAGGGTGACCAGATGTCCTGATTTTATAGGGACAATCCTGATTTTTGGGTTTTTCTTATATAGGCTGCTATTACCCCCCCCATCCCAATTTTTCACACTTGCTGTCTGGTCACCCTAGTAGCCCCCAATAAGGAATCTCCTTATGTCCCCTGGACTCACTCCTGCACAGGTGAATTTCAGGACTCAATGCCACAGACACTAACTTCCCTCAGATGTTTCTTGCAGACTGGTCAGTGTTTCTCCCCTCCCTCCACTTTGGGGGGTGGGAAGAGCAGGATCGGAGAGAGCTTGGTGCAACTCCTTACCTCAGACTACAGCCATTTTTCTGTGTGGTCCAGAGGCCACACAGATGTTTTGCAGCAGGAGGATAATTGTCTATGCTGTGGAGAAGGGCACGGAGAAGAGAGGTATCCTTTGAAGACACTTTCCCCTACTGCATAGCCCAACTACAGCATTGTCTGTGAATATGCTTCCCTCTGCACCGCACAGCTGGGTGGCCAAAGGCAGCAGAACTTCTGCGTTCCACTCCAAATTTGATGGATATTGTTAATTTTCCAGGGAATAAATATGGTCTCTAAGCTCTGTTTAGACTCAGACCCAAGTTGATAAACCTGACTAAAATTTTAGCAAAAAACAGTGAGATTTATATGAATGAGTCTTGCCCATTAGAGAAACAGGCACACAGACTTTTTAAAAATCCTTATGTGATAAAATAATGTCTAGGAGGGAAGCATCTGCCCATTAGCTAAAGGGTTTGCGGATCAATTCGACTTCCACTGAAGTCAATAGGAGCCTTTCCACTGACATCTAAATGCCATTGAACAAGCCCTTGATATGGAAACTATATTTCAAAAAATCAAGTCTAAACTCAGGAGTATCTTCAGTTTTCTTTGCTTTAACTCCTTTGGTTATGCAGGATGTATTCATACATTTCTGGTACAATTTCTCTTGGGGGTCCCATATTAGGAACACCCTTGCATTTAGGGTCTGATCCAAAGCCCATTGTTGTCAAAGGAAGTCTTCTCTTGACTTCAATGGTCTTTGGATCTGGGCTTTTACATTTTTGACTAAGCCACATTCAAACGGCTGCTGCAATGGAGATATGATACAGTGAAGGAGCTAAGACCATGAATAGATTATTCTCTGTACAGTGATAGGGTCTCCAAGACCCAGACTAGTTCATTAAAGAAAATTGTGTAAGCAGTGTCAGGATGAGCTCTACCCTGACATCTGGTGGTGAATTATGGCGAGTGTGGAAAAGAACTCCAGGGGCTGATCTTGTTTGCATAGGCACACCCACTCGCCTGGCATGGAACAACAGCAACTGAAAGTGGTTACTTTGGCTGGTGTGGGATCCCCAGTTTCTCTATTATTGGGGCAGGAAGAATAAAGTTTTGTTACCCTGATTCTGTGAATCAAGGCCAGTGGAACTGTTGTATGACAGAAGGACTGAGTGAGTCCTTCACCATTACCTAAGTAGCACTTGCTTGACAAGGGGCATGGGTTACAAAACCCAGTGAATTGAGAGAGGATGGGGACAGGTATTTGTACCTGATGGTATGGGCCCCCTCTGAGGGTTTGAAACACCAATTGCACCACCTCCTCTCTCCACTGTTGAATGTCAGAGCTAACTTTGATTCCATTAGGAGTCTAGTTACAGGCTGCTGAGCTAAATTCACTTTGGGCCAATGGTGCACCAGCACTAGGGCTCCCCTACTATTGAGCTGAAATCACTAAGAGCTGACGTTATTAAGAGCTGAGATCACTGAGTGAAGTGTTAACAAGTGGGGGAGCCTGAAGCTATATTGCTCAGCAGCTGGCAGAGCAATTTGTGGGGACGACTGGAGGAGCAGCGAGCGGCGTGGAGCCTTGTGGGGCCGGTTGGAGTGGCCCAAGGAATGGCGAGCGGAGCTGTTTGCAGGGACGGCTGGAACGGCTCACAGGTCAGTGAGCGGAGTGGAGCAGCTTGTAGAGCGGAGCAGTTCGTGGGATGGCAGGAAAGTGGACTGGCTCGTGGTGAAGACTGCGGCGGAACCCCCATGGAGAAACAGACGGCTGGCCAGCCTCGGATCACGTAAGGTGCCCCTTAACACCCTGCGTGCCCCCCCTTTTTGCTCTGGGGCTGCACTGACCAGGGACAGAGACTTTGGGGGTTGTTGGACTTTGGGGACTCTGGGTGATTTTTGGGTTGTTGGATTCAAGAGACAAAGGGAAAGGACACAGCCCAATTTGCTGGGGTGGGTTTTGCTCATGGTTTGTGTTATGAATCCTGTTTGTGGTGTTTTTTCCAATCTTATGCTGATGTCGTTTACCTCATGTTATTAAACATTTTCTGCTACACTCAGACTCCGTGCTTGCGAGAGGGGAAGTATTGCCTCTTAGAGGTACCCAGGGGGGTGGTATGTAATTGTCCCAGGTCACTGGGTGGGGGCTCGAGCCGGTTTTGCATTGTGTTATTGAAACAGAACCCCTAGATACAGAACCCGGCCCTTGTTGCTGCCAACTTAGATGGGCAGAAGGGTTACAATTGCATTTACTAACATTGCTCCAATGTTTTTTTTTTCTGCCTTTTCTCCCATCCCCCACACCATGGAAACCAACTTCACCATCCGCTCTCATCATTTATATAGCACCAACGGGACATTATGGGCTTTACACACAAGTATGAAGACTAGATCCTTCTCCTGAAGAGAGAGATACAGTAGTCTGATATGTATTAACTACAAAAGGCAAGAATTATGCCTGTTAAAAGCACCTGCTAGCAGTGCAGCTGGAGTTGAGGCCACTCTATTATTCTTCATCTGGTGAGCACTGATGGTGTATTCAGCACTTTGCAGAACATAGAAGATACAGTCTCTGGCCCAAGATGTTTATAATCTATGCTGATTACACTGTGCTAATCAGCCTTCATATTCCCCATTATGAAGACATTCTCCTGCTACAAAAATTGATCTAGTAGCTCAAATAGTGATGAGTCCTGATGAGTGCCAAAGCCCGTCTTACTCCTGAGGTCACTAGAAGCTTTGTAGTGCTTTTCAAGTACTGCAGTGATTTATTTTGGATTACTTACCGTTTCATATACATCAAAACTTCCTTCTGGATTTTAAGGAGGAGATCAATATACTCCTCAAAAATGCCTTAGCCCTTTTCTTAAAAATACATATTGTTGGCCAGAAAATACCCCATTGTTCCTGAATTAAATTCCCGAATAGGCACTTTAATTCCAAAGCAGGGATAAAAAGAAAGTTCAAGGCATGATGCACTGTAAATATTGCCACATACCATACAATTCCTTTTGTATTAAATGAATTTGATATTCAAGATCTTAAATTCCAGGCCACCCATTACTGGTACACACAGTAAATGAGTGGGCCTGTGTGGTCAGAGAAGCAATGCATTTTCACTAACATTATCAAGTCAAAGGGAACCCCAAAATATTGCCTACCTAGGCTTCCATCATTTAAAGAAAAGCTTATCAACTATAATTTGTGAATTAAAATCCATTTGAGTGCATCTACAATCTGTTTAAAATTTAATCACCACCTACATGTGAGTTTTGCCTGAATAAGGCCTGCAATGTCAGGTGCTAATCCTCTAGTAGCTGAATTACAGGAAATCTTTGAGATCCTATTTTCAATGGTAAAGGGATAATCACTATATTGAAAACAACTCCTCTTCTTACCTTCCAAAAGCATAGCTGACCTGGCAATTCAGTTGAGTTTGTAAAATGTGTTTGATTATGGGAAAGAAAGGACTAAAACATATGGGAACGAACAACCTGTTATCTAACGCAATCTTGCCACCTTTCCCCCTTGTACGCATAGTGGCCTGAAGAAGTAGTGATCTGTGACCAGTCATTGGCACCCCTTACATAAAGGAAGGAACACTATCTGATCTACCCAATTCCTTTTTAGTGTAATATATTCTTGAACTGCACAGTGAATTTCCTATAATAATAAATAATAAAAAGCTACTTGAGATTCACTACTGTTTAAGAAAATATTTTACAGTACATTGAGCTGCTAATACCAAAATGTTCCAAAAAGTAAACTTGATCTTGTTGGCAGAAATGATTTACTGGGTTTTCTGAAAAGGAGTTAATGTTCCTTGACCTTCATCGGTAACTATGGACTTGATTTATCCACTGCAGACCCTAGTAGAGGGTCCCCCCAAAGGCATTCTGCCTGAAAGGTGGGACCGGGCTAGAGAAGTGCAAAGCTTCAGCAGCGCTCACTTGGTCTGGGGCTCCATAACCAGCTAGCAGAGCCTGGACATAGCCAAACTGCCCAAGGACTGCACTGAATCAATGCATCTCCGCAGACCGCCTCCCCCAAAGGAGCGCCAATGGAAACAAGCTGCAAACTAAAGCTGCCGCCTCCTATTGAAAACAGTGGGCAATATGGTGGTATATGTCCCCCCCATGTGACACAAGGGTGGCAATCTGAATCGTTCTATCCCAGCAGTTTGAATCAAGCTCTATATCCATCACCACACAATGCTTTTGGAAGTGCATGTGCACCAATTTAAAAATGTTAAATTGCTGCTAAGCAGGCATATAGTCATTAGTAAGTAGGGAGAACTGAAATTCACACATAAGAAGCAGTCTGTGTCAGTAATAAGCATTGACATTACAACATTGGGTTCTAACTCGTTTATTTCACAAGTTTGGATTTTTCAGTGTCTTGCCTCTGAACATAAATAAAACAAGCAAGAAAAAAAATTATGTAGGTTGGCTTAAACCACTCCTTCTGTAGTGTGGTGGTGTCCAGGCTTCCGGAGTACAATTCCTGGGATGCGCAGGGTGCTTGGATGATGAGTCTCATGGAAGCAGTAAGGGTATGATCCTAAGAACTGGGTTTCAAGTCTTTTTAGAGGCAGACCTTTCTTCTTCCCAATGACACATGCATTTCCATTTGAACATTCATATAGAACAAAGGGGGACTTTTGCCTCACTTCATCCCCCTGGCTGCTAGCATTGTGGTCTCTCATTTCTTGTGGGGAGGAGCATCTCATCCTTCTGCAATAGGTAGTTTACATACCTCTCTACCTGAGGGGTAGGAACCTAATTAAGAACCCACATGCCCTACTTAATAGTGAAACCTCAGTTTTGCAGTAATAAGCCAAATACTTGGAGAAAATGCAGTGCAAAGTCTTCTTACTTCAGCCTTTAAATTTAAGACCTGGGTGAGCATAGCAGATGTAATTTCTTCTGCATGCACCACTTAAAAAAAACATTTTGTATACAACAACAACAACAACATGGCCTATTTTTGTCACTGCAGCTGAATGGCAGCTTTTAAAGTGAGGAAGACCTTTAATGTGTTCCTTTGTCACATCTGAAATGGAGAGATTTGGATCAAAGATCCTGTTAACTTTAAAGCAGCCGTTTCCAAGCTTTGATTATGGAAGATTGTTGGTTCTTAAGCTCATTGAGTATATATCCTCCCACACTACAGATGGACCCAAACTGCAAAGCAGGAATTTTTTTTACCAGATCTGGATCCAAACCTTTCCAAAGCTCAGGGCTATTTGGCTCTGAGATTTCAGCTCGAACCATTCACTCCACACTAGATTTGAAAGAACATTAAAGATGCTTTGCAAATTGAAATACTTATCTAAAATGCTATCTATATTTCCAGGAAAATCTGTGCTATGTTAGTCATGGATGGTATAGAACTAAGTTCTCCAATGTACGGTGAATCCTTTGATTTTAAACCTTACATCATATCAAGCAGTGGCTCTCCAACTTATTTGATCGTGCCCCCCTTCTTTGTGTCTGAAGGCAGAGTGGAGAGCAGTGGCTGCTGGCGTGGTGCCCAGCTTTGAAGGCAGTGCCACTGCCAGCAGCGAAGGAGAAAGCATAGTATGGTATTTACACCTACCTTTACTTCTGTGCTGCTGGTGGCAGCAGCGTTGTCTTCAGAGCTGGGCGCCCAGCCAGCAGCTGCCGCTAGCCAGCAGCTGCCGCTCTCCAGCAGCCCAGCTCTGAATGTGTGCAGTCATTTTTTTTCTTCTGTAACGCTTCTCATGCCCCCACAGAATACACCTCCTCCTCCCCCTCGCCCCCCCAGTTTGAGAACCTCCAGCAAAATTTACCTTCTTCTGGGATTTCTTCTTCTTTATTCCTCATTTTGATTTCACTGCAGTGCCAGAGTTCCTTTCCAGGGTTTTCCTATTGAAGTTTCAACAGCCTCCAAACCTCACCCAAGCCACAACTAATCTATTGCAGTGATTGTCAAACTTATTTAATCACGCCTTCCTTCTTTGTGTCTGTAATAGTTTGTGCCTCCTCCGCCACACAGGTACATATACCACTGATAAAAACAACAACATGCAATTCTTACTAAATATTAAAAACAGTAAGGCATGGATTCAAACAGAGCCAACAATCCATTGTTATAAAAGCAAAAAGCAAAACTGAGATGCTTACAATTAAATGTGCACACCACATCGTAGCAAACAGATTAACGTATAGATGGCAATGACTTTGTATAATGCTATACAACAGGGGTCGGCAACCTACGGCACGCGTGCCAAACACGGCACGCAAGCCGATTTTGAATGGCACGCGGCTGCCTGCCGCGGTTCCGACCCCCAGCTGCACTCAGCCCCCCCGCCCACCGTTCTCCCCTGCGGGGGCAGGAGGCAGAAGCTTCGTCCTGCAGCAGCCAAGCTCCCCCGCTTCTTCCCCCAGCCGTGGTGCAGCCTGCTTTCCTGCCCTTCCTCCTCTCCTTCCCTGCGCCGGCCCTTGCAAAGGGAGGGGGGAGGAGTGGCAGTGTGCTCACTGCTCCGCAAAAGCCCCCGGAGTTCCAGCCGGCGCGTGGCAGCCCCGCGGCCCCTTGCTAAAGCCGGCCCTGGGTAAAGGAGGCAGAGAAGAGGTAGGGACGGGCCTTGGGGAAGGGGGTGGAACAGGACATATCCCTTCCAGCTCCCTGCCATGAGCCGCTGAGGGCAGGGGGCTGGGAGCACCCCCACGAGCCGAGCACCCCAGCCCTCTGCCCTGAACCCCCCCACACCCCCAGCCTTCTGCCCTGCACCTCCACACACCCCCAGCCCTCTGCCCTGACCTCTGAAGCCCCCCCCACCCCCAGCCTTCTGCCCTGCACCTCCACCCCCCCAGCCCTCTGCCGACCTCTGAAGCCCCCCACACCGCCAGCCTTCTGCCCTGCACCTCCACACACCCCCAGCCCTCTGCCCTGACCTCTGAAGCCCCCCACACCCCCAGCCTTCTGCCCTGCACCTCCACCCCCCCAGCCCTCTGCCCTGACCTCTGAAGCCCCCCACACCGCCAGCCTTCTGCCCTGCACCTCCACACACCCCCAGCCCTCTGCCCTGACCTCTGAAGCCCCCCACACCCACCCTTCTGGAGGTGTGGGGGGCTTCAGAGGTCAGGCCCCACTCAGCCCGCTGCCGGCCTAGGTGAACAGAACACCAGGCTGGCGGCGAGCTGAGCAGGCTGGCGGCGTAAGATCAGCATTTTAATTTAATTTTAAATGAAGCTTCTTAAATATTTTGAAAACCTTGTTTACTTTACATACAACAATAGCTTAGTTATATAATATATAGACTTATAGAGACCTTCTAAAAAACGTTAAAATGTATTACCGGCACGCGAAACCTTAAATTAAAGTAAATAAATGAAGACTCGGCACACCGCTTCTGAAAGGTTGCCTACCCCTGCTATACAAGCTGAAACAGAAATCTGTCAAAATGCACAGCGCCATCTAGAGTCAAATGTGCAGTGCCATCTGAGGACTGATATGTCTGTAGGAATCAGTTTTGCTAGTTATTCATTGCTGTGAGTAAAATGTGTGCAGTACGTTCCCCCCTCGCCTCTCCCCAAAGCTTCTAACGCCTTCTGCCCCAAAATACATTCCACACCCCCCCAAGTTTGAGAACCTCTGATCTATTGTAATGATAAGCTAAAGCATTTCTATACTTCCAGTGTTACCACTACATCATTAGTGATACATTCAGGAGTGAGAAGACAACTTTGCAATTACTTACAAAGATCTTTAACAGATTTAGCCCAAAGATGGAGAAGTTAATGATAGCTCATATGTTAAGGTTGAATAGCTTTTCCAAGCATGTCATCTTGGTGGGAGCAAACTGTAACCATAATAGTCAATGAGCGGGTCCTGGGTTGCAAGGAAGGTCTATATGTAATGAAACTTTCACCCTAATACAGTGTTTATGCAGGCATCTTGATAGGAGCATCTTGTCATAAAGACAACTTCTTCAAGAGACAGGCAGGCCAGATTCTGATCTCAGTAAAACTGTAGCAACTCCATTGACTTTAAATTCCTCCAGAGTCACACCAGTATATAGGAAGGAAGAGCTGAATTTGGCCCCATCTATTTATGTGTTTTATTTAGCAGCTATATAATGTTAGACTCTATAGTCTTTATACAAGTGTAGATACAACTGAGCATGTCTGAGCAGTATTACACTCCAGAAGCCCGCTGTAAGCCATGGTATTCAGAAGCCAGCCCTTTGTCATGTTGTAGGTAACCTTTCCATACAGCACCTCACACTATCAAAACAGCAAGAAATGGATGAAATTATTCCCAGAATGATGAATGCATTTTACAGTGTCTTGTGAAATATTCATGGTATTGACTTGCTGGAGAAAATTGACACTACATACAACAGGTCTAATTCCTGGTACAGATACTCCACCAGCAAGCAAAGCAAGATAATGCAGACCCCACCAGGCTTTTCTTGGATTACTTAGTTTTCCTTCTACCAAGCTGCTTTAAACATTTAAGAACAGATTCTGGCTGCTCATGGACAACTGTGCAATGGGGAGGGAGGGAGAAGCACTTTCCCCAACCTGCGCAAGGGATAATTAGATTCCACTAGACACCCCAAAGGGGACAGGTGTGAATACTGCACCTCTTGAAAGGAGGTGGAGGACCTGCTGCCCAGCATGCTCAATCCACTGTCAACTGAGCCCTGTGTATGCCTCTCTTGCACAGCTGGAATGCCTCCAGTCACTGCTGTTGTGCACCTTTACACACTCCCTTCTCCCCCACCCCATGAAGCTGTGCTTATTAAAGCCACAATGTGGAACTCAGTGTTGTGCAATCAATCAATAATTTGATCTTAGTGGTTCTGTCGAGGTCGGAGATTGCTGTACTTTGAGGGTTTTTTAAATGAAAGAACTGATATTTTTTCCTAAAGAAATAGCAGCTTTTGCAAAAACTTTCCGCAAAATTGTGCTCCACCTGCTTTTTTCATAAGAAGCTGTGATTCCCCCCGGCCTTTAATTGCTGCACGAGGTGTAATTTGTCTTTGGTGCTCTGGAGTTGCTGAGCTCCTTCCTTTCTTTACCTGATGTTTCACTCAAGCAATATGCTTAATCAATGTTTGCTGATGTTTATAGTCTAATGCTTACTGACAGCAGGTGCAGAAGTAGTAAATCACCATCTGCATAAAAATCTTCCTTAAATTCAGCAGCATGCTGTTTTGCTGTAATTTTAGTAGACAGGTGATTTTTCATGGCACCTCTATAGGGTATTTTCCCCCCAGATAGCTGGTTCTATTTTCCTACCTGCTGCTTTCAGAAGTTATGGCCTTTTTGGTGGACCTGTGTGAGGTGCCACTTCTAGCATATCTATTTGTTTTTCTTGTTGATGGACTTTCCCTAGTGTTCAATTGTGATATACGGCTCTCGGGGTCTAACTCCAACCCAGTTTTCATCATGTCTTACTCTGTTCTGCTAAAAAAAAAAAAAAAAAAAAAGAAAAAGTGGCAGAGGGCTGCTTTGAGCTGCTCTTGCTTGTACAGTGTGGACAAAGGAACTCTGTAACTCTTCTTTGAAGGTATACAATTTTCATCATGGCAGGTAAACATTTAGCTGCATAATGTCCACTAATATTAATGGGAGGTATATGGCTAAATCTCCATGCACCATGCTCGCAAAATTTCTCCTAAATCCTACATCATTGGTTTTAAGGATGGGGGCAGGAAAAATTATCAGACCAATTGTTTCTGAAACTGAGGTGTTCCAATTAGTTGCCTGTCTTGCTAGTGCTTCAGGTCCGCAATGTTTCCTAGTCACTGCTAATAGTCCATCAGTTTATTTCTGAAACAATAGAGAAAGACTTGATTTCTATTAGCTAAAACCATTTACAGTTCTAAGTTGCTAGTACATCTCTCCATCTTTTCCTTATATATTATTGTATAGGGGCCTAGAGGCCTGCTGTTGTGCAAGGCACTCTATTAACATATAATAAGAGATAGTCCCTACTTTGAAGAGCTCAGTCAAACAGAAAAGACAAAGGGCAAGAGGAGAAACAAAGGCACAGAGCAGTGACATGGCTTACCCAATGTCATACAGCACATCAGTGGCAGAACCTGGACTAGAACTTGACTGCCAGTGAAGTATCCTAGAGAGACTAGGTGGATGAGGTGATCTTTTATTGGACCAACTTCTGTCTTCTTGAAGAAGAGCTCTGTGTAAGCTCAAAAGCTTGTTGTCTCTCTCACCAGCAGAAGTTGCTCCAACAAAAGACATTACCTCGTCCAATATGTCTAATATCCTGGGACCAACACCACTACAACAACACTGCATACAATAGTGAAGTAGCCTGTCTACAGGACCTTGCTATCTCTTAAAATTGTGCTTTGTTTTATTAAACTGCCTGTTGATGCACTGCCAGAAAGAACAGGGATAGTAAAATCCAAGGTGATTCAAGAAAACAGCTGAAAGGAAAGGTACATAGGAACACACAGAATTTAGTGAGTAAATATGATCACATACAGCATGGAGGCTGCAAAGAATCCATGCAGATACGAAATACCAAATGATAAATGTTCAAAACTAAATAGAATATGAACAAAGAGCCACTATTTACTATTTTTGATCGCAAACTTTGTATATGTACTTTTGAAAATCTACCTGAAGATCAGATAAAGCAGCTTAAGGTGAGCTAAGAAAATTTTTAGATAAGCTGGTTCAAAGACAAAATGTAAAGACCAGTAAATAATTAAACTGAGCCATGTGAGATGAATCTTAAAGCAAGATGTAGCTGAGCCAATAGAAACTCAAGATCAATTGTGCCTGCACATCAAAGACAAGCTGCAGTACAGTGAGAAAGAACTCTAGGAGGAAATATACCAGAATATTATCTATTACAGGGTGAACTGTATCATATGTCAGAGAAAAATGAGACACTTTGCTCCACTAGGATTATCAAAAATCTTCTGGGTAAAAATCAACTTCTCCTGGATAGAACAGATGTCTTATCATTACCTAGCAACATCTGAAAGAGAGTAAGCCAATTCTTTAAAATGCTCAGGTTCCAGGGCAGTAGACTTTCTGGTCTTAAGGATAAGTCTCCCTATTTCTGAGTCTTTAAAAAATAGTACAGGAACTATACTGTTGCACAGGCAGTGGCAACTGGAAGGTTTCCATGAGGAATACAGGATCGCACCCCAGCTACAGTCAATGTTCAGAAAACTACTTCTAACAAAAAAAAAAAAAAAAAAAAAATGAGGAGTCCTTGTGGCACCTTAGAGACTAACAAATTTATTTGGGTATAATCTTTCATGGGCTATAACCCACTTCACCAGATGTATGAAGTAAAAGATACAGGAGCAGGTATAAATACACAAAAGAATGTCTAACAAGATAAATCAATTAACAGCAGGATACCAAGGGAGGAGAAATAATTTTTGAAGTGGTAAGAGAGTGGCCCATTACAGACAGTTGACAAGAAGGTGTGAGTAACAGTAGGGAGAAATTAGTATTGGAGAAACTAAGTTTAGGTTTTGTAATGACCCAACCACTCCCAGTCTTTATTCAGGCCTAATCTGATGGTATCTAGTTTGCAAATTAATTCCAGTTCTGCAGCTTCATGTTGGAGTCTGTTTTTGAAGTTTTTTTGTTGAAGAATTGCCACTTTGAGGTCTGTTATTGAGTGACCAGAGAAACTGAAGTGTTCTCCTACTGGTTTTTGAATGTTATGATTCTTGATGTCAGCTTTGTGTCCATTTATTCTTTTGCGTAGAGATTGTCTGGTTTGGCCAATGTACATGGCAGAGGGGCATTATTGGCACTGGATGGCATATATCACATTGGTAGATGTGCAGGTGAACGAGCCCCGGATGGTGTGGCTGATGTGGTTAGGTCCTATGACGGTGTCCCTTGAATAGATATGTGGACAGAGTTGGAACCGGGGTTTGTAGCAGGGTTTGGTTCCTGGGTTGGTGTTTTTGTTGTGTGGTGTATAGCTGGTGAGTATTTGCTTCAGGTTGGGGGGCTGTCTGTAAGCGAGGACTGGCCTGTCTCCCAAGGTCTGTGAGAGTGAGGGATTGTACTTCAGGATAGGTTGTAGATCCTTGATGATGTGCTGGAGAGGTTTTAGTTGGGGGCTGTAGGTGACGGCTAGTGGCATTCTGTTACTTTCTTTGTTGGGCCTGCCTTGTAGTAGGTGACTTCTCTGTACCCTTCTGGCTCTGTCAATCTGTTTCTTCACTTCACCAGGTGGGTATTGCAGTTTTAAGAACACTTGATAGAGATTCTGTAGGTGTTTGTCTCCATCTGAGGGATCGGAGCAAATGCGGTTGTATCTTAGAGCTTGGCTGTAGACAATGGATTGTGTGATCTGGTCTGGATGAAAGCTGGAGGCATGTAGGTAAGTATAGCAGTCAGTAGGTTTCCGGTATACGGTGGTGTTTATGTGACCATCGCTTATTAGCACTGTAGTGTCTAGGAAATGGACCTCTTGTGTGGACTGGTCCAGGCTGAGGTTGATGGTAGGGTGGAAATCGTTGAAATCTTGGTGGAATTCCTCAAGGACCTCCTTCCCATGGGTCCAGATGATGAAGATGTCATCAATGAAGCGCAAATAGAGTAGGGGCATAAGGGGATGAGAGCTGAGGAAGCATCGTTCTAAGTCAGCCATAAAAATGTTGGCATATTGAGGGGCCATGCGGGTACCCATAGCAGTCCCGCTGCCTTGAAGGTATAAATTGTCCCCAAATCTGAAATAGTTGTGCATAAGGACAAAGTTCAGCCACCAGGTTTGCCGTGATGGTATCAGGGATGCTATTCCTGATGGCTTGTAGTACATCTTTGTGAGGAATGTTGGTGTAGAGGGCTTCTACATATAGTGGCGAGGATGGTGTTTTCTGGAAGATCATCAAAGGATTGTAGTTTCCTCAGGAAGTCAGTGGTGTCTCGAAGATAGCTGGGAGTGCTGGTAGCGTAGGGCCTGAGGAGAGAGTCTATATAGCCAGATAATTCTGCTGTCAGGGTGCCAATGCCTGAGATGATAGGGAGTCCAGGATTCTCAGGTTCATGGATTTTGGGTAGCAGGTAGAATACCCCTGGTCGGGGCTCTGGGGGTGTGAAAGTGTAGATTTGTTCCTGTGCTTCTTTAGGGAGTTTCTTGAGCAGATGGTGTAGTTTCTTTTGATAATCCTCAGTGGAGTCCGAAGGTAATGGCCTGTAGAATGTGGTGACAGAGAGTTGTCTAGCAGCCTCTTGAGAAGCACAGGAACAAATCTACACTCTACAGAGTCCTTGTACAAAACAAGCCTAAAAATTACCACAGTTAACAAGAGAGTAGAGCACAATATTAGAGATAATGAAGAAAACCAGAAGGTTAATTACGTTGGCCAACAGCAAAATAAGATCCAGCCCCAACGGAACAGATGTTATCAAGCCAAACAGAGTTATTAGGAGGAACAGATTGACCAAGGAAATGAAATGATAATTGACCAAGCTTCTGGTTATCAGATCCTAGGTCCCCCTGACAGAAAAAGCAACAGAAGATAACTTTTCTCCCTTTAGTTATACCCATGAAAGTGAGGGTTGCATATGTGCAGAATTTGGCCCATAAAATGTTTAGTCTGAAAACACTAAGCAAGTTGAACTGAGAAAAGTCTATTACTCAGCATAACCCTAAACTGAGACTAAACTTTATTTCCTATACATAGTTATATGAGGTTGGACAGGGTTACAAAAGGCTAATATTCCTGTCACATGACAGGTCAGTATCCACTGACTCCAGTTGCTACTGTGTGTGTGATTATGGTCATAACAAGATCACAGAATGGTACAAAATCAAATTTGAGGAGAAAATGTCAGTATGGCCAGCTCATGAAAGGACCCTTTCTCCTTGGGGGTCATTCTGATAACAGGCAAGTTGTTAGGCCTTGTGGATTCAAGAAACTGAATAGATTATTGAAGTCTATTATGTATGCAAATCTAGGCTGCCTATTTCACAAGAATGGCCTTTCCCATGGTATTTTGGCACGTTCACTTTCATACTCTAGAACATATTTCCTGTATTTCTCTCCCCACATTTTTTATTAGAAATATTTGCATGAAAACAGGAGAGCTGATTAAGAGTTTGCTCAGTCCCACTACTTATCACTAACTTGAAGTCATGAAATATTCTGTTTGTGACATCAAACATGTCCACAGCAATTAACTGTGGTGTCAGTTTATGATTTCAAGTGAGGAATAAATGAAAGGAGCAGAGTTCCTGCAAATACAGGATCTCTAAATAATACAAATCAAATGAAGAGAAATACAGAAAAGTGCCTGCTATTTAAATTACGCCATTCTACATAGATTGTTTTCCATGAGACATCTGTTGCAATGATAGTTATTAATACAGGCAAGTTTCTTAGATAACTCTATTGAGGCAAAAAATATGTGTACACGCAGCACCAGGGAAGAATAAAAGAAGAGTTCTGTTAAACTGTAAGTGAGAGTGTGAAATGTATTAGTGTAGCTGTAGAGCTGCTTTTAAAAAGTCTGATGTGGTCGATGTATTCACTAGATGACATGTACTGTGATGCTCAAAAGGCAGGGCTTAAGAAAATGAACTAGCTAATGGTGAGTAGGAAACTTTCCCTAGTGATTTAGGGTTGAGTGGGGTTCCCTAAGCCATCATTTTCTATAGAATTTAAGCTTTCATGAAGAAAATTTCTAGCCTTATGGGCTAGGTCTACCAGCCTGGTTCAACAGGCTCATGCTAGTGGGGCCTGCGGTAGAGCACTAAAAGTAGCTGTGTCAGCTTTGCATCTTGGGCTCTCAAGCCCAGCCCATCCCTCCAGGCTTGAGAACCCAAGCTTTAGCCTGAGCTGCAATGTCTATACAGCTATTTTTAGCTAGCACGAGTCTGTCGATCCAGGCTGGGAGGTTCACTCCCAGCTGCAGAGTAGCAATCCCCCTGGTTGAAAGGAGAACTTTATGAATGTGAGCTGAAGTGAGGTTGTCTTGTCACTGTTACAGGGCTAATTGTAACTCTGGCCCCTTCTCTGATCTCCCTGAGGGCACCCATCAGGTATGAGGCCTCAAGCCTTTACCTCCTTGCGATGTGTCATGCGGTGCACCTCTCACCGCTGGACTGGTGCCTCCTCCTGGCCACTCTGGGGATTAGGTCGAGGCCAACACCCCCATCCACAGTCTGCACACTGTCACTCTGTCTCTGCTTCAGCCTATGATCCCTCTCTCGGCTTCCGGAACCGCAACATCCTCTTTGCGCCTTAGCCTTCCAGCTAGGTCGCCATCCGTGTTTTCCCCCTTCCAGGGTTGCATATCTCTATCCAACAGTCCAGCCACTTCGCCAGTGGCGAGTGGAGGGTAATTGGGGCCTACCCACTAGTCCATGTCCCAGCCCAGGGACCCTGTAAATGGCAGCCTCCTGCTGCGCCTCTTTAACTTCTCTCAATACTGCTATATTTCCTTGGGCCCTTTCCCCATGGCCCCAGTACTCTTTGCCCTCACCTCAGGGCCCTCAGCTGTTCAGAGGAACACTCCGATGCGGAAACTACAGAACTCGAACCACCAAAAAAAGAAAACCTTCTGCTGGTGGCATCTGACTCAGATGATGAAAGTGAACGTGCGTTGGTCTGCACTGCTTTGGATTTTTATTGAGCAGAACCCGTCATCAGCATGGAAGCATGTCCTCTGGAATGGTGGCCAAAGCATGAAGGGGCATATGAATGTTTAGCATATCTCGCACGTAAATACCTTGCAATGCCGGCTAAAAAAGTGCCATGAGAACATCTGCTCTCACTTTCAGGTGACGTTATAAACAAGAAGTGGGCAGCATTATCTCCTGCAAATGTAAACAAACTTGTTTCTCTGAGTGATTGGCTGAACAAGAAGCAGGACTGAGTGGACTTGTAGGCTCTAAAGTTTTACATTATTTTATTTTTGAATGCAGTTTTTTTTGTACATAATTCTACATTTGTAAATTCAGCTTTCATGATATAGAGATTGCATTACAGGACTTGTATGAGGTGAACTGAAAAATATCATTTTTGTTTTTTACAGCACAAATATTTGTAATCAAAAATAAATATAAAGTGAGCTCTGTACACTTTGTATTCTGTGTTGTAACTGAAATCAATATATTTGAAAATGCAGTAAAAATCCAAAAATATTTACATAAATTCCATTGTTTAACAGTGCGATTAATCACGATTAATTTTTTTAATCGTTTGACAGCCCTAATCACATTATTTACCTTGTCCAAAACAGCAACAACAAAACATATTCAGGAATACATCATTCAGTCAAACTTGCTACATAAAAATTTGCCACTTAATCAAATGGCAGCCTCATAGAGCCTGCATTCACTGTGTTCCAGTCTACAAAACAGACTTTTGCTGAATGCTACTTTGCCCAATAAAACCCAGAGTTAGTACTGATATGTTTTGTAACATAGGTGATTCATCAGCGTGAAGCATAGCTGTTACCCGCTGCATATCCACATTAGCCTGCCAAGAATAAAGTAGGGAAGATGAATAATCATTGATACATATCACACTTTACTTAAGAATTCAAATAGACAGTGTATGAAGTATTTGTCAAGATTTTACTTTCTATGCGGATTGTTTCATTTCTACTAAAAAACCATATACTGTGCCAGTGCTATCTGTGTTGCATGAATCATTAGGTAAACAAAAATGCACATTTCAAGATAAACTGCATCACAATGCTTCTGTTGTATTGTCTGATTACTGATATATACATATATTATAGATATGCAGTCTTGGTGCATATCTTTCACTCTCCATAAGAAAAGTGTTATTTTACCTACCTGGGATTTGCCTTTAGAACAAATGAAGCATTGCATTGAAAGATGATGAAACTGCAAGAGATCAGGATATGAATGTCTCTAATATCTGGCAGTTAACTCCAGGAGTGTGTGTGCCCACTGCTGTAGTTTTACAGTGCCATTGTGCGGAGTAGCCTTCAGTATATTGTATCAATTCAATCCAAGTCCAAGTGACGAACTATATGGGAGGCCAAAAGTGCCACAATATTCATGACACCTTTGAATTAAATATGAACCACTAGCTATGTATGTCAAAAAAGTTATCAAGAATTCTGGTCACTGCAAATTCATCCTTTACATCCCTCTGTTGGAGGGATTGTGCAACAGTAAAAACTTGATATTTGCTTCTAGTTTTGACAGCTTGAGTGCTACTTATTGAAGAATTCACTCCCCTCGCAGTAGGTACACCGAATACTGTGTTTCTACTGAGCCTACTGTGAACCAAATGAAACGCTGCATGCTGTATATTCTGAACTAGAAATCTTCACTTCTCAATCTTCCAGTGGTCCTCCAGTTTTTTTTGGACTTAAGGTTCTGAATGCATTGAGCTTTGAGTGTTTTTACCCCCTTGCTAACCACAACAGACTCTATGGCAATACATGGAAGAATACATACCTTGACGAGAGCTAAATATGTAGGTTTGTCATAGCAAATACTGAAAGCAGTTGTGGAAGATCTCCTTTCATTGCCTGTATTCCCTTAAACTACCAGTGTGGAAAATAAAAATTCTACTTGATCTAAAAAACACATGCACAAATAAAAAGAGAATTAACAAGACTTATGCAACAAAAGCCTGATCCAAAGTCCATTGAAGGCAATAGGAGTCTTTTGATGTACTTCAATGAGCTATGGATCAAGCCTATAAAGCATAAATCATGATCTTTTACTGTTACCCTCACTCCAATTTATGATGCCTCCTCTTGTAAATTACTGCTGTTACGTTACACTAATTTTGATTATAAGCACCTCACATTACATAAAAACCCATATTACAGGAATATAAACACACTATTTAAACCTATGACATTGTAGAAATGAATAATAATAGCTGTAGCAAAAAGTTAAAACTGGAAGTCATACATCTGTGGTTTTAAAAAAAGTGACGTCTCAGGACCAGGGGTGGCACTGGGAGGGGAGTGGGGGACTATAGCCACTCCAAAATTTGCTTTAGCTCCCCTCACCCCGTAGCCACCCTGTAGCAGCAGCCACTCTCTGGCTGCCCAGGTCTGAAGGCAGCAGCACTGCTGCCAGCAGCAGCATAGGAGTAAGCCCGGGCATGGGGTTCAGGTGCCTGAGAGCAACCCACAGCCTGTGTCCCTGCCTGCCGGGTGCATTGCCCAGGGCAGGTGCAGGGGCCTGTAGCCTTTTATTTTATTTAAAGTGAATTTAGTTAATTTACTATTTTAAGTAATTTTGTATTATACCATCATGGGACTGGCTTTGGTGGCTACAGTTGCAAACTCAGAATGAAAGTTACCTCTGTCATTTGTCTCAGATCTAAAGTTTCTAGGAACGCATGAAGACCCAGGAAAATAAAACAGACATTCACAATGTCTAGTCTGCCGTATCAATTTTATTAAAGTTACCAACAATGTTATGACCATCCAAGCATATATAAATCCTAAAAATATCCATGCACAAGTTATAGCTATAGTTATACTCACATTCTCCTAGATAATCTTAAGGTCTGATGGATCCCTCACGGATTGATCATCAATAGAGAGATGGTTCCTGCTGGAGTTTCCCCAAAGGTAAATCCCAATCCAGGCACCCTCTTTTATAATGTGATTCTGACTATATCTTATACCCTACTCTTTTTCCTTATCTGTATTGTGTTCCGCAAGAATATTGGGGTACCCTGTTTTTCATAGGTTGTTTATAGTTCCCTTTATTCTCATTAGCATTTGCGCACATAGTGCACCTTGTGGTTAGGGCACATGTTAGAAAAATGTGACTACTGGGTATCGTGTAATCAAAAATTACTCTTGCGATTAATTTTCTGCAATACCATCCATTGGTACATCTTCTGTACAAAATCCATAATTTTGTGGCATCAGGTTATTCTCTGGTCACTTACTTATGTCAAGCATTTCTTAAGCCTTAGGCTTAGTATGGCTAAGCTAAAATCTTACAGGCCTCAGCCTGTAGGCCTTGCATTCCAGCCCTATTTACTTAGATACCTAAGGCATATTTATCGCTTCTGACTACTGATCATTGTATGCTGAATAGATTTAAATTGCAGGATTACAGAAACATAAGATTGATCAGTAGTCAGAAGCGATAAATATCATAACATCACACAATAAATGAATGCTAAAGTAATTGGCTACAGTCCAAGGCTCCCCACAGTTGCCTGGACTGACCTGCTCCTGCCCATGCTCCTGGGACCTCCCTCCCCGTGGTCACTGCCTGCTGGAGGCTCTGTCGGCCCCAGAGCCAGGTCCCTGCACCCTGGTGGCTGTTACTGGCTGCAAGCAGTCAAAGGGCAGTGGGGAGCTAAGGAGCAGCCGCAGCCCCGGCCAGGGGGTGGGGCCACAGAGAGGGGCAGGGCCTGATGGCAAGGGGGACAAGGTCCCCCCAATTTTCTGTCTAGCCCACCTCAGCCCCCACACCAAGAAAAGGCTGGCACCTCTCCCCCTCCCCCCCCCCCCCCACACATTCAGCACACTCTTTAAATGTAAATTAAAGAAAAGTATTTTGGCTGCACAATACGTCCCCTTGGGTAGTTGGGCACATCCCTCTTTCTCTTTACATAGTCCTGTCCAGATACAGTGCTTATTCCCTATTTTTAAAAGTTAGTTAAATTAAATTTGGAAGGATCCTTAGCACTCAGCTGATCCATTTACTTGCTTCTGCTGCCCTAGGAGCTCTGACATGGAATTAAAGTTTCTGCCGCTGGGACATAAATGCAGATGTTGTATAAAGGCAGTGTCAGCTTTTAAAAAACAAAACCTCTCTCTCCAAGTCTAAGGCAACCAATTTTTAAAATCTGAGCTGCTTTTACTCTATATCAGTACTTAGAAGTTGGGTCTCTTCATTTTAGTGGGATGTTAAGGAGCTCTCGTTTTTCTTTAAAAATCATGATACGTAGCAGCTATGTAGTGCTTTACATTATAGATCTCAGAGTGCTTTACAAATGCATGTCATCAACATTCCCTCCAGTGTACAGATGGGGCACATGGAGGCTTAGAGATGTGATTTGCTCCAGACCATGCTGCAAGTCAGGTGTAGAGTTGGGAAGAGAAAGCAGGTCTGTTCATTCCCAGTCTGGTGAACTAGCCACTGGATCATGCTGCCTCCACAGTCAATAAGTTCTTTCCAGAGACAATCAAAAATCATTTGTAACAAGGCCCTGATTGTGCCTGGGGATCCATGCAGGCAGACTCATGAGCCTGTGCAGAGCTCCACCAAAATTGATGGAGCTCCATGTGGGCAAACAGGTCTTGCCTGTGAAGATCCAGTGGCAGGATCAGGGCCTGACTCACTTTCCAGAGCAGATTTTGTGCCTAAAATAGATATCTTCAGAAAATGTATTTTGTTCCCCTGAGGTTTTGTAGATTCTGTGGATGGCAGGGCCGGCTCCAGCATTTCTGCTGCCCCAAGCAAAAAAAAAAAAAAAAAAAAAAGCCGCGATCGGCGGCGGCAGTTCAGCGGCAGGTCCTTCACTCCTAGAGGGAGTGAGGGACCTGCTGCCCCTGAATTGCCGCAGGTGCCGCCCCTCTCCCTTGGCCGCCCCAAGCACCTGCTTGTTAAGCTGGTGCCTGGAGCCGGCCCTGGTGGATGGAGACCACTATATAACTCTTTCTCTAAAAGCTTAGACTGTTGAGGAATAAGGAGGTATTTGGTAGCTGTTCCCTATGACAGATCTAGGGGTACCCAGGAATGTAAGTCTCCTTGTTACCATCTGCCTCCAGAATGAGGGAGTCTTCCTTATGGCAACTCAGTGTTAGCTCCCAAACACCACCAGCTTCTCAGCCATTCAAGCATTCTCGTCTGGGCTATGCCAGCCCTATCTTTGCCTTGCACCCTGCCCCCGAGTCCCCTGGAAGTGTTTCTTTGTGATATCCAGCCCCTGAGCATGGCTATTTACAGAAATCCCAGATCCTCTGCCCCCAAAGGAGCAGTATATCCAAGTTTACCTTAAACAACCGCTCCTGCATAACACACAGGACTCGTAATGAAACAAAACAAGGCTTATTTAAGAAAGAATCAAGATTCCACTAGAAACAAGAGCGAGTGAGGGAAACAAACGGTACAATACAAAACAAAATCATAAAACATTAACAAGGGCCTACACTTATTAATAGTTACCTTTCCTATCTAATAAAGTCAATTTTCTCCCCAAAGTTCAGCCTATTGCCGAGCTGGCTGACTTCACAGAAAGCAGTGTCCAATCTTTCATGAAAAACGTCCCTACGCAACAAGATGCATCCACAGTGAATGGATTCAGAGTGGCTCTCCCCACTCTATGTTACACTGAAACAGTCTCTTGTCTTTATTCCCTGTCTATTATAATGGCCATTTTAAAAATCTCCAAGTGGTTTCAATTGTTTGCAGTTGTCTTTGATTATTTTCCATTGACTGTTCTGTGATGGCGCACTGGAAGACAATTGAGCCTTGCATTACATCACCAGCTAACCAGGGAGGGGTGGCAACCCCCTCCTGCATGAATAGGCCATCACCAAGTGATATCACTCCCTGGTGACTCCTTTTAATCTTAAAACCATAAGGGCATAAACTTCATTATTCCTTAAATATCACCCATACACACATCACGCCATAATTATGAACATTGATAAGTTGCAACCTTTCACTAGAGACCTTACATATTACCCTTCATGCATAAATACCCTGAAAGCAATGTATTTGATGTAGTGAATTTGTCAGCTCTGAGACAAGAGTTGTTTGCAAAGAACAGAGGACCTTTTGACAAGGAGCCTTTGTGGATGTCAGGAACTGCAGGTCATGAACCCTGGTCCACACCCAGTGACCTGCTCACAGTTGCTAGTGCAGAAGCTGAACCCCAACAGAGGTCTCCAGTCCTGGAACCTGATTGGCAGAATGCTGGGGGTCCTGATTGGTCCATGGCTTCTATATAAACCCAGCACAGGAACAGAGAGTGGCCTATGCAACTGAGATCTACTCTGCTCTTGCCTGATTTCCAGCATCTGACTTGTGGATCTGCTCTCAAGTTTGTCTCCTGCTTCTGATCTCCCAGAATCCTGAGTTGGCTGACTCTTGATTCCTATCCTGTGACTGTGGACCCTGCCCACGACCTGGCCATGACAGTGTCACAACCCCTGCAGATGGGACTAACAATCATCCTACAATATATAGTTAAATTTTTATGTGGTGGATTGAGGACTGTGTTAGAATTACAAGCTATCACTCTGGGTGTTTGTGTGTGTGTGTGTGGGGGGGTCCTGCTTGCAGGATAGGGGGCTCTGTAGGGAAGCATGCCATCTGAATCAGTTCTACAAAGAGCCAGTCTAGAGTAAGGTGGGGTGAGTTGCGCCTCTCAGTTTTAGGGAGCAAACTGCTTTGTGTCTCTGTTTTGGGTGCTTGTGTGTTATCGTTCTGAATTCTGAGAAATACCAGTGTTACTTTGCAACCTTCCAGCAAGAGGATTTTTGTTTTTATCTAACATCTGTTTGCATGTCATGAACATAACACTTTTTTTTTCATAACTGTATCAGGGTGCAATTCAGTGCCATCTGGTTTGATTTCAGTTTTGGACAGAGTTTAGCCATGCAGCTTGCAAGTCAATACAATACAATTTAGTGGTCTCATTCTGCTCTAATTCTGCAAACTCCCATTGACTTCAATGAGAGCAGGGCCAGTTCCTAACAGTTAGTGTAAGCTGGAAAATCAAACAGGTGTCCAGATTTAAATAAACCTGGCTCAGAAGCCTAGGAATTAAAATATATTATTACTGAAAGGAGGAGGAAAGAAATTGGCATATTCTTTCACTGATGATTGATGGATTTCTGTACAAGGAGACTTGGAGATCATTATGGTGCCTCTGTTGAATTAGACAAAGAGTGACTTCCGTCTGTTTCTGGGAACATGCACGTCAACATGTGAAGATTTTATTTTCTTCCCACATCATGGCTGTTGCATACAGACCAGAGAAAGAGTACTGGCACTAGTTAGATTGCTATATTCCAGAGGCACAGTTGGTGGGCTTCCTACCACAGAGAAACTCTACTTGTTAACAGAACTGAAAGTTGATGAAAAGTTAACGTATCAGGACAAATTCCATGTTCACTAAATGACCATGATGCTTTGGTGCAGTTGCCTTTTGGAATACAACACAGGAACTTTCTTAACTAGGCTTCTTTCTCACATTTTAGCTCTGTTGTTTGTGCAATTGTTTCTCACTCTGAGGAGGAGTCTGGAATGAATATCAGGTGGTGAGATTTTTATGCTAAGATAAATTCACAGTTTAAAATTGAGATGTTGCTATGCAATTTTAGGAATGATGTAAGATGACAACTGTGAGCTTTAACTATTTTAATTAGATTGCTACTAAAGATGGAAGAAATTTTTACTAATTTTTAAACATAAGTATATTGTAGTAACATCCTGGTTTGTAGCTGAGGGTTCCTTTGGGGTTTAAGCTGTTATTTTACTGTTATTTTATCAATTGAATCAGTTTACCTCTAGCTGGCAGTGTTCTCCCTCTAGGGTGCCTTGAGATTTTTGAAATGCTGGCAGGATCTGCCTGTGTTCTTGTAAACTATGCTACTGAAATTAGTGCCTGGATGCCTGTTTAAGCCCAATTACATCTTGTTTGGCCATATTTCCTTGGTTTTGGTTCTATGCCCTTCCAAGCCAAGGCTGAATACCAGGATTTATATATGTATTCTGGACTGTTTTATGAAAATACAAAAAGGTAGCTTTGTGAGTGAGGATGTTGTGAGTTTGTTCAGCCTTGATATATAAGGAAACAAAGCTGTTGCCTGGAAATAAAGTATGTGAGCAACTGAAAAATGGCAGAAAAATTGGTGAGGAGGGAAAAGCTGCTACCTTGACCACCCAACCCACTAGAAACAACTGGATTTATAACCATCATGTATGCAAATGAGTCATGCGGTCAATGGAGTTCTGGATGGTGTGAAGAAAATAGACTAACAATTTCTAGTTAGAGGGTTGATGGTAGAGAAAACACAAGGAAAAGGATTCTACTTATGGGAATCTTGGTCCAGGTAGAAAATTCTTCTTCCCTTTGTTTTGTCTCTTCCTTCCTTTTCCAACAGCTGTCTCTCCCCCTTACCTCATCTCCTGTGTTATGATCTGTGTGTACTTGTCCCAAAGTAAAAATGACTAAATACAGATTTCTGAAGCATACTGTTTGGATGCATAAAAGCTTTTTTATACTTGTGTGTATACCCCACATTTACGTAGTATGCACCCTACTTTAACTTATATCTTCTGGCTTTTCAACATATAATGCATACCAACATACATTCCCTTATATGAGTAAAGCAGGTCTGGGTGGGGAAGTCTAGGTGCAAGGAGTCTAAATTACATTACCTTATGCATCACTTCTGAATTTGACGCAAAGTTTCCATGATTTACTAGTGACACCTAGTGTATTCAACCTCTGTAGATAGAACATTGCACTTATTCTCCAGTTTTCTTTGCCACTATGAAGAATGCTGAGTATAATCCAGAATGCCTCCTCCTTGTCTAAGATGGCCACTCACATACTCCCAGAATACTGGACATTCTGGTACTTCTGGGAACAGCGTGGGTCCACCCCTGCTGGGGAGACCCACCCTGGCCTGTGTGACTGTGCATGTGAGGTCATTCTGCATGGGGGATGCCATTTTGAGGTGCGTGCCTCCCTGTCCCTGCTGGCATGTGACCTCACATGCACAATGTGTGGGAGGTCACGCTGATGGAATGGTGTGCTCCTCAGAATGGCATCCCCCATCCAATATCCCATGTCCAGTTTTGTCTCTGTACCAGATGGGAGGCAAACCACCCAAACAGAGATGAGTGGCCTCCCTATCTTTCTCTGACACATAGGGTGACCAGACAGCAAATGTGAAAAATCGGGACGGGGGTGGGGGGTAATAGGAGCCTATATTAAAAAAAGACCCAAAAATCAAGACTGTCCCTATAAAATTGGGACATCTGGTCACCCTACTGACACACGTAGCTTCACACCACAGTGTGGATGCAGCTTGCTTTTCACTGCCTCTTGTGCAGAGTAGACATAGCCTAAGAGAGCCCATTACTGTGAACTCGATATACCTGGAACTCTACATTGCCCAGACCAGTTGTACTAAAAAAATGTCTTATGTGGGTTGGCTAAGCTTGCCACTGAATAGCTTAACAAGACAGTGTTTATATATATATAGCTATAGATACACACAGCCCTTCCATGACTTCCTCAGTGTTTCATGTCACTGAAAACATCAGTCTTTTTCTACTGGATCAAACATTTAATTGCTGAATTTGTCTAGGATCTCATTGTAGATGTCATTATTAAATTCATCAGGATCCAGAGCTGTGTTAGAATGACTTAACAGCCCTAAAAACTTTCTTTATATTTGCTATCAATTCTAATGATCACATTCAGTGTTCCAGAATGACAGAAAGATATGACTTATCAATATGACTATGGATGCCTTTGAACACATCATTTATGAAAGGAGGAAAGCATGCAACTGTGGTAGGACTCTTTTAAACTGCAAATTAATAGTTAACCAAGTTATTACTAAACCTCATACAAATGCTTGATTGCTTTATTAAAAAATATTGTTTATCTTCATTTTAGAAGATTGGCTAAGACAGCTTTAATCACCTTTGTATCTCATTCATATACATTTACGATAACATATATTAGTTCAAACACAAAAAACTGTTAAAAGAACATTAAGACTGCAAAGTCAACCACTCAGGAAATGACAGAATTAAGACTGTCCGGGTAAACTTAATTCACCTCCCATGGCTGTATGCATTACAATACAGTCTTAAATTACACAATCACTTTACAAGATCACATGATAAGTGCTCACTGAATGGATACCTATTCAATGTTTCTAACTATCCTCTTTACTGAATGTGTGGGCCCAGGCCTTATTTACTGCACACCATCCAAATCCTGCACTGAATTATTAATTTCCTCAAAGGCTTTTTCTATGATACTTATCATGGTGGTGCTTTGTTTCTTTGGAAACATTGATTAATTTATCTTCACAACAACCTGTGAAATAAGGTGGAATAATTATCCCATTTTACACAGGGAAAATGGAGGCTAAAATTGTCAAAAGTCCACTAATTTTGGATGCTTATTTGGAGAGCCCTAGGGCCTGATTTTTCCCCCAGGATACTTAGTAGAGCTGGTCACAGATTTTGATGGAATATTTTTCCATTGCAAAATGCCAATTTATCAAAAGCGAAACATTTAGCAGAAACATGTTGATTTTGGCAAATTTTGTGTTGGGGGGGAGGGGAAATTGGGGGGAAAAAGGGATTTTGATAAGGTCAAACTTCTATTTTTCCATTTTTGGAGTGGAATGGTTTCATTTTGTTTTGAAACAACTTTCTGTTTCAAAATTTCTTATTTGTATTAATTTCTAAAAATTAAAGTCAATGAAAATGTATATTTCAGTTTCATCAAAACAAAACATTTCAGTCCAGCAGAATTTTGTTTCATGGGTTTTGAAAATGTTTGGTTTTGTTCTATTTCAGGTTAGAAAAAAATGTAAAAATTGCAGAATTTCCTGGAAAAATGGAAAATCCAGTTCCTGCCCAGCTCTAGTACGCAGCATTATATAGCACAGGGGTAGGCAACCTATGGCACGCATGCCAAAGGTGGTACGTGAGCTGGTTTTCAGTGACACTCACACTGCCTGGGTCCTGGCCACCAGTCCAGGGGGCTCTGCATTTTAATTTAATTTTAAATGAATCTTCTTAAACATTTAAAAAATCTTATTTACTTTAGATACAACAATAGTTTATTTATATATTATAGACTTATAGAAAGAGACCTTCTAAAAACGTTAAAATGTATTACTGGCACGCAAAACCTTAAATTAGAGTGAATAAATGAAAACTCAGCACACCACTTCTGAAAGGTTGCCGACCCCTGATATAGCATGTTGTATGTTCAGAACACAACTGCCACTAACCTTATTTGCAGTTGTGAGTGCTCAGCACTTCTGCAATCAGACTCTACTTATTGGGCACTCAGAAAATGAGGAACACAATTAGACAGAATGAGAAACCATTAGTGGCCTCCAGTGAACATTCGTGTTTAAGAGACTTGCCCAGCATAAGATAGGAACTATGGTGCAGGCAGAGAGAGAATCCAGTTCTCTGGGGTGGCATTCAACTGCCTTAGCCATGCACAGTAAGGTCAGCACATAGGAGTTGTGAGAAGGTGGAGCGTGCTTGGTACAGACAGACGCTTTGGAGAATTTAGCTGTCAAACTCTAACAAGCCTCTTCTGAGCACATATAACTAAGATTATAAAACGCTTATAACCTGGCTATATTTGGGGAGAATTTAACATATATGGCAAAAGATACATCCCTCATGCTAAGGCCACCTTCCTGGCAAATTTCAGGCCCTGGTTCCAGAGCATGGAGGTGCTGTGGCTTCTCACTGAAACAGTTGTAAGAATTTTTTAGCAATGTATTTTTCTGTAGCTACATTCTTGGAGGTGGCTGAACTGTTTTGGCTGAAACTTTCACAAAACACTCCCCATAGCCAAACAAGCAAATACGCTCAGTTCCCCCTCCTCCACCAACCTCAACTAGAGGCAGATACTCACCATGGAAAATTTCAGTTTGAATGGTTAAAGTTTGGCAAAGTTATAAGCAACTAAAAACAGATTCTTATAATAATGGAAAGTTGTAGGTAACCTTAATTATTGGCATAATTATTTCAGATGCTGCTCCACCCCCATTGGTGCTTTCCCTCACCATGGCAGGCATGGATCAGCATTCATGTCGCACTTTCTGTTAGTAGCTGGCCTGGGCAAGCTAATGATTCAACCAGTGGACCAAATTAGTCGGTGAATCCTGGTCATGTGCCACCTGAGGCACATTGCACATATGCTAAGAAGACCCCCACCATTCCTTTATATGCAGGGGATGGGAAAAATGAGCTAGCTGCTATTTAGTGTGACATTTGCTACAGAGCTCAGCTCCTGTTGTTCTCAGTTTTTGGAAAGAGATCGGCTATGGATGGAATGTTGTGCCATGCATCACGGACTGGTGTCTTTCTTAGCTTGTTTTTCTCTGTGTGTGTCTGCCGGCACTCTTCCTGGTTACTGTTCTCTCTGCACTGAGAAAGATTGTCCTCAGCTGGAGCTACTGGAAGCTGAGCTCTTTTCAAAACTCTGGCCCCCCTTTATTTAGGATCCTCAACGGTCTTTAGGTGCCTAACTCCTATTGAAATGAACAGGATTTAGATGCTTAAATACCTTTAAGGATCTGGGCCAGAGTCTTTTGAAAGTCGAGCTCTTAAATTCTCTCTCCCCCTCTCTCTAAACCAACACTAGAGGCTCTCCCAAGACAGTGTGAAAATTGCAGAGTCACATGCATGTGTATTATGGAATGATGACAGTTTCTGCACAGTTAAGATTGTGACCAGATTGCATTATAAACCCTATTGTTAGCTTTTCCTCCTCCCTCATAATTTTAGATAACAGAATAGCTTTGGCCTGGAAATTGCTATGCTTCCTCTGAAGAATAAGAAATGTAAAGTTTGAAGAAAAAAGGTCAAAGGCTTTGTCAGTTACAGATGACTCAATAATTTACTCTGATTTGAAATGTTGATTTGTGTTTAATTGTTTTGTCCCTCTGGCTCAAATATGGCTTATCAGCCATTCAATTTTTTTCCATAGTTAAATCTCCTTAGAAATTCATGCATAGGCTCTCTTAGAAGAAAATAGGCTGTAATCAAGCAAAGTTATTAATGATTGTTGTCTCTGTCTGTAATTGTTATTGTGTATGTACAGCTGCTCAGCTTGTAGCTTTCTGTTAGGTCTGGGAAGAAACAGCTGTAGATTGCTCTGGTTGAGCTGTGACTAAACTGAATACATTGTCCCAAACTATATTGTAAAAAAACCCTGTTATTTATTATTATAGGCAGAGCTGGCATCCATGCCTATAATAAATAAGGTTCCCTGACACTTTCCATTGTAAGACCCTATTTTAAACTGCTTATAACTTTGCCAAATATTTTCTGTTGAGTCTGAAATCTTCCATGCTTACCTCAGACTGAATTGTTTTGGAAAGTTTCAGCACAAACAGTTCATCACTTTCCAATAAAATGAAATTATAGAACTACTAACTGTAGTATGTAACCTATTATTTAAATCACCTTCTGTACCAGATGACTAGAGGATAGCTACTGTGACATCAACTTTTTAAAAAGGCTCCAGAGGTGATCCTAGCATCAGTACCAGACAAATTGGCTGAAACCTATAGTAAAGAACAAAATGACCAAACACATAAATGAGCCTGATTTGTTGGAAGATTCAATGCAGCTTTTGTAAAGGGAAATCATGCCTCACCAATATATTAGAATTCTTTGAAGGGGTCAGCAATCATGTGGACAAGGGGGATTCAGTGGATATAGTGTACTTGCAGTTTCAGAAAGCCTTTGACAAGGTCCCTCACCAAAGGCTCTTACCCCATGACTGCTCATTTTGCTTAACAGGGAAGGTCCTCTCATGAAACAGTAACTAGTTAAAAGACAGGAAACAAAGGGTAGGAATAAATGGTCAGGTTTCAGAATGGAGAGAGGTAAATGATAGTGTCCCTCACATATCTGTCCTGGAACCAGTGCTATTCAACATATTCATAAATGATCTGGAAAAAGGGGTAAACAGTAAAGTGGCAAAATTTGCAGATGATACAAAATTACTCAAGATAGTTAGATCCAAAGCAGACTGTGAGGAGATACAAAGGGATCTCACAAAATTGGGTGACTGGGCAACAAAATGGCAGATGAAATTCAATGTTGATAAATGCAAAGTAATGCACATTTGAAAACATAATCCCAACTATAGATATAAAATGATGGGGTCTAAATTAGCTTTGATCACTCAAGAAAGAGATCTTGGAGTCATTGTGGCTAATTCTCTGAAAACATCCACTTAATGTGCAGCGGCAGTCAAAAAAGCGAACAGAATGTTGGGGATCATTAAGAAAGGGATAGATAATAAGATAGAAAATATCATATTGCCTCTATATAAATCCATGGTACACCCACACATTGAATACTGCAGGCAGTTCTAGTTGCCCCATCTTAAAAAGGATATATTAGAATTGGAAAAGGTACAGGGAAAGGCAACAAAAATTATAAGGGTATGAAACAACTTTCATATGAGGAGAGGTTATAAAGACTGGGACTTTTCATCTTGGGAAAGAGACAACTAAAGGGGGATATGATAGACGTATAAAATCATGAATGGTGTGGAGAAAGTGAATAAGGAAGTGTTATTTACCCCTTCACATAATACAAGAATCAGGAGTCACCCAATGAAATTAATAGGCAGAAGGTTTAAAACAAACAAAAGGAAGTACTTCTTCAGACAATGCACAGTCAACCTGTGGAACTCATTGCCAGGGAATGTTGTGAAGGCCAAAAGTATAACTGGGTTCAAAAAAGAACTAGCTACGTTCATGGAGGATAGGTCCATCAATGGCTATTTGCCAAGATGGTCAGGGAGGCAAACCCATGCTTTGAGTGTTCCTAATCTCTGACTGCCAGAAGCTAGGAGTGGATGACATGGGGATCACTTTAATTGCCCCATTCTGTTCATTCCCTCTGAAACACTTGGCATTGGCCACTGTCAGAAGACAGGATACTGGGCTAGATGGACCATTGGGCTGACCCAGCATGGCTGTTCTTATGTTCTTCTAACAGGTTTTTTTAATGCAATTAATTATTTGCATTACAATAGTGCCTAGAGAGCCCAACCAATATCAGGGCCTCACAGCACTAGGCATTGTCCAAATGCATCTGGTACTCCTTCACTGAAGAGCTTACACTAAACAAGTGACTCAGACAAAGGAAAACAGAGGTACAAGAAGTGAAGTGACTTGCCAAAACAGACCCACCGACAGAGGGAAGCAGAGGGGGCAATTGCACAGGGACCCGGGCAATTTAAAAGGGCCCGGGGGTCCCCAGCCGTTGCCGGCAGCACAGCGGGGCTAAGGCAGGCTTCCTGCCCACCCTTACTCCGCGACGCTCCCAGAAGCGGCCAGCACGTCCCTGTGACCCCTGGGGATGGGGTCTCCACGCGCTACCCCCACCGCGAGTGCCAACTCTGCAGCTCGAATTGGCCGGGAGCTGCGGAGGTGGTGCCTGCGGGCAGTGGCGCATGGAGACCCCTTGGGCCCCCCGCCTAGGAGCCACTGCTAGAGGGGTGTGCCAGTGGCTTTCAGGAGCTGCCCGAGGTAAGTGCCAACCCCTTGACTCCCTCCTGCACCCCAACCCCCTACCCCGCCCAGATCCTGCACCCCGCACCCCCTCTCCCACCCCACCCTCCTGCCCCAGCCTGGTGAAAGTGAGTGAGGGTGGGGGAGAGTGAGCGATGGAGGGAGGGGGGATGGAGTGAGTAGGGGGTGGAGCCTCAGAGAAGGGGTGGGACCTCAGGGCAGGAGGCGGGGCAAGGGTCTTTGGGTTTGCGTGATTAGACAGTTGACAACCCTACTGGGCAGGCATGTGGAAGCCCTGGCCATGCCAGAAGAGAGCGCCCAGCAACGCAGGCGGCAGCTCTCTGGGCACCGGCCAGCGCAGGCGCAGCACGGCCCAAATGTCAGGCGGACTGCATCCGCACGGGCGCGGCTTGTGCGGACGTGGGGGCCTATTGACTGTTCTGCCCTGGGCCCGGAATTGCTGTTGACGGGCCTGTGCCCAAGATAACACAGCAAGTCAGTGGCATGGGTAGCCCAGGTCTCTTGACTCCCAGTGCAACACCCTACCCATTACACCAGACTGTCTCTCACATAATGTATTATGCTTCTGTGTGGGTAAGTATAAAGCATTATACAAGCATTTCAAGGACAAGATGTTCCAGCTGTTTCTTGCAGAGCCTTTTTGTCTGGTGCATACACGGCTAGAGAGAACAGAATAGCAGAAAAGTGAGCCAAGGCATGAGATATTAAATAAAGAGAGGGGACTTGAACACAGAAAGAGACATTGAGAGAAAGATTAGTTTGGAAGTGAAGAAAGAGAGAACAGCACATATATGCGTAGGCCCAAGTCTGTTGTGTCATTGACATCAGAATGCTGAATTATTAAACTAATTATAGAAAATTGCAAGCCCATAAAAATTAATCCCACATCATTTCATATTCCCTCTCGATTTTTTTATCCACCATATTTTGTGTCTTATCCATTGTTCTGTTGGAGAATAGAGAGTTATGCTTCCTTTTCTATGTATAGCATTTTGGCATTGTCCCCACTATATCAAACTGTCTATCTGACAGTGAGGCTGTCAATTATACTTCATTTTTTCTATGGTCAGCCTTGATGAGCAATGGCCAAAGTTTTCAGACCTGGTTGCCTAAAGTTAGGTTCCTAAAAGAAAGAGACCTGATTTTCCCCAGGACCTGCAAGTGGTCATTTAGGAGCCTTAATATGTATTTAGAAGTCTTCCTTTATGCGCCTAGGTTTGTAAAGTTTGGCCAGCATTTCTAATTTTGAACCTCAAAATGAGGCCCAATTCTGCCCTTAAACTTCATGTGTGCAGTGTTTGAATGAGTTTGAGATTCCCTACATCCCTACTAATAAGGCCTTTCAGTTTAAACTGGCAATTACTGGTAAAAATAGTATTGAAACAATGACAAGGACTTATTGGTAAATGTGTGTTTGTGTCTAGGAATATAGAAATTGTCAATTTTAGCTCACAGTAATCAGCCTCATTCCACTTCACAGTATTTCTGTTTAAGTTTAACTATCCTAGTCTGCTGCTGACAATCAAGAGAGCACAATATGAAGTAGAAGTTGAAAAAGCCTGCAGGTTTGGACTTCCTTGTGAAATATTCTTGGCAAAACAAACAAACAAATAAACAAAAAGCTCAGTTTTTTTCAGCAAACACATACAAATGGAGAGCTCTACTAGAGCAATTAATGGGTCAAGACTTAGCCACCAAATATTTATCCATGAACCACTGAGACAGTTGCACTCATCTGATGCAATGCAGATCATAAAGCCCAGAGCAAAGTGCATGAAAAATTGAGACAATTCATTCCTGGTTAAGGGGATCTGGCTCTGGAACAAACTTTCACAGGGGATTAGAGAATCCAGAATATGACCATCTTCAGGAAAGGTGCAAAACCTGCTCTTTCCACTATATCAAGAATAATACTCCCAACACTGACACCGTCATCTACCCAGAGACTATCCCCCCAATAGAATTCAATTTTTAAAAAACTGGAACAAACATACTACCCCCCCCCCCCCCAAATAAATTTTTTGCCTCAAAACGGGAGGATGCCACAGACTGACTCCATGAAGTCCACTAGGACTATTTCTATTGATTTTACATGGAAGGTGCTTAGACACTACAATGATGGGTGATGTATAAAACTCTAAGATAGACCATAATAAATCTTTTATATCCAGATACAAAATGGGAAGCAGTAGTTTGATTTATTTATTTATTTATTTATTTTTACTTTAGCCAGCTGAGCAGGCAGAGTTTTGAATTTGGGTATTTTAAGGATTTTTCTTCTTCGTATGGGATTCACCTACTGAACACCAAACTCCTGTTCTCCTGCTGTAATGCTTCCATACAGTGAAGAAGAGTTTTGGCTCTTGTGGTAGCTTATTTCTTGTTGGGAGAGAGCTGAGTGGACACAAACTCAGGAAATTCCTCCCCAATCTGTTTTGATATAAAATATATGCTTAGTTTCTATTACTGCTGTGAACAAGGATGGCTAAGAAACAGGGCCAGATTTAGGGGCAGGCTACCCCAGCGACTGGCTTGGGGGGGGGGGGGGAATGCAGAACTCTGGGTGCTATTTTTGTTGTTAGCGACAAAAGGGAAAATAGAATGTTTGAAGTAACATGTTTCAGGTATTCCTTATGTGGATTCATATTTCACTAACCTCCTAGAATGTTCTGGACCATTATAGAATGTTGTGGAACCATCCAGACTTTTTGAGAACTACATTTTCCCTCAAACCTCCTAGAATGTTGTCAGCCATGCCCTTGTGTGTATATAAGGGGCAGGGTGTTGCCAGTCAGTGAGATATAAGAATGAATTTAAGTGAAGCAAGAGCCCAGCTGCGATATTTATTGTCTTATATGCCAGGAATAAATCATGCATGAAAATCGTGCATGAAAGTCCATGAAATGGGCTACAAATGCAATAAAAAAGAAGGTATTCAAAAGTTTAACAAATGGGGATGAGGGGTGCTGAAGACACTCCTCACCTTGGGCACCTTTTGGACTAGGGCCATCCCTACTAACAAAAGTAAAAGCAAGGCTTACTTAGATGTACTGTAGCACCATTTTCCTGGCTCCAGCAAACAGAGGCGGCTCTATGTATTTTGCCCCCCCAAGCACAGCAGTCAGGCGGCTTTCGGCGGCATGCCTGCGGGAGGTCCGCTGGTCCCGCGCCTTCGGTGTACCCACCGCCGAATTGCCGTTCAAGCCATGGGACTGGCGGACCTCCCGCAGGCATGCTGCCGAAGGCAGCCTGAGTGCCGCCCTCACGGCGACCAGCAGGCTGCCCCCCGCAGCTTGCCGCCCCAGGCACGCACTTGGTGCGCTGGTGCCTGGAGCCGCCCCTGCCAGCAAAGCAGCTGAACTCTCACAGAAAAATGCTACTTACCCCCAAACTCTAAGCCAGATTCCTCACTGTTCTAGCAGGTGTGCCTGTGAAGAGATGGAGGCAGGTAATTCGTGCCTGCCCTTTTCAGGTGGCTGTTGGAGCCCTGGCATAGCTTACAGCAGCTCTGAAAGCTGCCTTAAATTGTGCCACAGAAGCATGGTCACGTATGGCGTTTTTAAGGAGTACTGATGAGCAGCGACACAGGTCCACACCAAACACATGCCCTCCTGACCCTCCCTGGGCACACCTCAGAAAATGCCCAGCACCCAGAAGTTCTGGAGATTAGGGAGAGCTGGCGAAAGGTCCCCCTGCACCAGGGTTATTCCCCAAAGCGGCCTTACATCTGCCCTGCAGCCCCTTTGTATCATCTTAGCTGATGAACGGGGACACAGAGCAAAAATGAACAGGGCTCATTAAGGCAACAGTGGTTTGCATCTGTGTCCTAAGTCCTTTCCATTCAAACTAAAATCCTTTTAAAGGTTAATCTGCCAGGGTGTCACTTTGAATATCAAAGTATTCACTATCAAAATCATCCCTGCATGGAGTGCCAATCTGTCTGATTGCCTGACTTGAGGAAAAAAGGGAGCAAGAGTTTCTGACTTTGAGTCAGTGTGATTCACCTGCCTGAGCACTCCATTAGCCTGTCTTGAAGATGACTGGAAGAGGAGGAAATGGGCTATGTTCTTTCCCCCTGTTTTATGATGTATAAGGGCCTGAAAGGGTCTGCACCCCCAACAACAAAGAAAGGGGTGGATGGTAATCTTAGTTTTTACCTTAAAAGTATTATAAATCTCATGTTTTCCCAGAGGTTTCCTTGGAGAGCCCAGGCTGTCTATATTAAGATTTTCTGAAATTCTCCCCCATATGCTCTTGCTCTCTGGTGTAGCTCTTCCATGGGATGCTAGCATACACCAGCTGCCAGCATTTTTAATCACTGTTTCATTTAGGCCTGGTCAGAGCGTGTCTAGATGTCAATGTGGTAAAATATCTGGACTTGGTAAGAACATCTGCAGTAGGAGGCCCGCATTGGCTTTTTAATTTTTCCTTTATAGAGGTGTGGGCATCTTAAATGCAACAACCTATTTCAATCCATTTATTATCATTTATATCTTTACAACTTTTATTACAATAATTTTCAGGACTCAGAGTGTTTATGTTTAGGCTATTTGTATAATAGTCTCCACATGTGACATTTAAATGCTAGCACAGTTATAACTCTGGGGCACCTGGCATTGACCACTGTCGGAAGACTGGATACTGGGCTAGATGGACCTTTGGTCTGACCCAGTATGGCCATTCTTATGTTCTTCATTGAGATGACTGACATGTCAGAATGCCCATGTTTCAGTCTATATGCCAGCTGTCTCAAAGGCCCTATCTACTAAAAATGAACTGTGCTTCACATCCAGTCAAAAACAGCTTCCTTCCTTGGCCCCCCGTAAAAAGGCTGGCAACATTTGCTGAAAACACACCCTTTTAGGAGTGTTAAATCTCTTGGGAAAGGGTTTAATTAGTTATGCTGACTCACTGAGGCAGGAAACTCATTGCCCCATCTGGTTATAAAAAAGAAATGGATTTTTGAGGGAGAAAGAATCTAGGATGTGGTCTGAATAATCCAGATGGAGGAAATTTAGGGGCAGCTAATTGTGGGGAGAAGATTTGAGCTGGTCTTTGTTACCTTTGGGGAGAAGGATAGCTCAGTGGTTTGAGCATTGGCCTGCTAAACTCAGGGTTGTGAGTTCAATCCTTGAGGGGGCCACTTAGAGGGCTCTGGGGCAAAATTAGTAATTGGTCCTGCTAGTGAAGGCAGCAGGCTGGACTCAATGACCTTTCAGGGTCCCTTCCCGCTCTATGAGATAGGCATATATTACCTTATTCTTGTTTGTTTCTTAATGAATCCAGATTTCACAAACACAATTTGGTTATTGCTAGACAAGGAAAGCAGTTGTCCCATTCTTCTGCATTGGGTGTTGAATTTAGCTTTTCTGTCCACACCATTGTCCAAACTCTCTTCAATCATGGTTGAGAGAAGGCTAGAGGGAACTGAATATCGACCATTGCTTAATTTCTGGTGGAAACACATCTAACAAAAGGCACCAGTGAAATATTTACAAGTGAAAGCAATATTTGAAACCAGAAGGGCTAGAAACTATAGTTTTTAAATGAAAGTTAGATTGCAAAGCATACAGTAATATCTGTGAAAGATATATAGAATTTGCACATTTCCATTGCCCTACTTATTGCTAGCACTTTCCATTTATCTTCAAGTAGGCAGATTTCTTCCAGAAGTAAAGCAGAAAATGAAGTGGCTTGCATGAATCCTCTCTTACGGAAGAAGCTCAGTAATGAAACATTTATACACCACCAGTGCAACAGTTACAGAATAAAAAATGGAAGGGTCTATTCAGATTACAATTTGGTTTCAGGATTGGCATTAATTGGCAATATTGCTGGCAGTTTCAAAAGGGAGGGAAGGACTGAAAAGGCACAGAGACTCATTCATCCATAAAAACGATTCTTCCAGGTCAGGACTGTTGCACGGTGACAATACAGCAAGAGACTGTAATTATTTTATGCACAGCGGGTTTCATTTGCCAGAGCTGTCAGACCAGCAACTTTCTTAGGTACCAAACCCACTTTAAAAACAAATTTTAAAAGTTGCTTTTTGCAAAGGTGGACCTTTGCATACATGTGCTCTATTAAAGTGTAAGAAACCAATTCTAAGCTACAGAAGAAACATTAGACAAAACATCACCTAACTATAAAAGGGCAGCACTTTGAAAATATACAGTGCTATAAATCTGCTGCAATAAGTGTTATAGAGGACAGACCTTTGGAGTTTGGCCCATAAGATCTTAGGTCAGCAGCCTGCCACACCACTAAAACTCTCCGATACACCCCTGTCATTTCCCTTCTTGACTTTTGTAACCTTTTCCTTTCTGATCTTTTTGACACCCATCTAGTTCTGCTCTGGTCCATTCAAAACACTGCTGCTAAGTTCATTTTCTTTGCCTGTCATTTTTACCATGTCACCCCCTTCTTTGAGTCTCTTCACTGAGCCTCCACTCTCTTCAACACAATGAATAAAACCTGATCCTTACCGTTAAGGCCCATCACAACTTATCCCCTCCCTGCTTATCTGCTTGTGTATCTTCTTATGTTGTTCCTTCCACCCCTTCTACTCCATCTATATGATGCCAGCCTCCATTGGCCATTTTTCTACTTCTCCCAAAAGCAGCCATGCTTCAGTAGTGTCCCTCATGTCTGGCGCACACACACCAAACTTGTCTGTAAATCCACTACCCCATCTTCCTTCAAATCCCTACTTCTATTGTGAGCATTTGCCAACCAATAACAGCTAGGTAGATGGTCAATAGAAACGTCTGGCATTTACCTGTTTGTTTATTTGTATCCTAATTATATATTTTTTAGATTTAGCAGATGTGAAACCACCTAACTATGCACACGTTCTTATTACTGTTTTCTTTGTTCTCCTGCTGGTTCATTGCACCCACTTCTTGAATCTTGTCTTACATAAATGGTAAGCTCTTTGTGCCAAGAACCATCTTTTACTTCGTCTCTGAGCAGTGTCTAGCCTAGTGGGGCTCTGATCCTCATTAGGAACACTTCACACTACAGTAATACAGATAAATGCTAATAATATAATAATCACCTACATCTTTCTGCTGGGAGTAGTGTGAGCAATGCTGTAAAATACATTACTCTAAGATGCTTTGCCATTATATGGGAGGGTCAAACCAGAAGCTAAATTCTAACATTATTTCTATTGTTTTGGCCATTGCATTCATTCCAAAGGATATATTTTGACTTCCACTCAACTACCTATGAGGTCTCTATTGTAGAAAATCTAAATAATAAACATAGAGTATCATTATAGTGATCTAGATGCTTTTGAGAGAAAATAGGTGAGTTCTGCCTTCACTCTCATTCTGTCCCCCAACTTGGATGCTTTGTGCCATTCCAGTCGCTGGAAAACTAGCTGAACGGTGTACCTGGGAATTCTCCTGGTGTAAGAGAATACCTTGGTGGTGAACAGTCTGCACTGCAGTCTAGCTCTATGTCACCATCCTTTCTCACCCCACGACGGGAGATGAGGCTGGGAAATAGGGGACATAGCTGAAGCACCTCTATGCTTCAGCTATTACTGGCTGCCACAATTGCCCCTGGAGGCTGTGGGCAGCTAGGCATATGTTACAATTGTCTTGAGGCTGCTCTAATTTATGCCAAGAACTGTATCAGTTCTTGTCAGGTCCTACAAGCCAAGGGCTATAAAGGAGTCAGCATACAGTCACCTTCATGGAGTGCAAATCACAACTGGAGTCTGGGTCTTTATACAAACCAAAAGACATGATGTTTACCGGCTTTTCTCTTTAGAAATGACTTGCTAAACTGAAGGCAAAACACAGTTTTCCCTGGGTAGCGTCATAAAAGTGCAACTGAACGCTAACAATTTAATCTGTTCCTAGGTCTACATTCTAGAACGGTGGTTTTCAAACCGTGGTTCGCGACCCAGAACTGGTTCGCGGAATGGAAGGGACTGGGTCGCGGCAGCTCTGGTCAGCAGCGCCGACTGGGCTGTTAAAAGTCCCGTCGGAGGTGCTGTCCGGCTACGGCAGGCTAGTTCCTACCTGTTCCGACACTGTGCTGTGCCCTGGAAGCGGCCAGCAACAGGTCCGGCTCCTAGGTGGCAGGGGGGCCTGAGCACCAGCTCTGCACTCCCATTGGCCGGGAACCTGCCAATTGGAGCTGGGGGGAGGCAATGCCTGCAGGGGAGAGCCACGCGGAGCTGCTTGCATGCCTCCACCTAGGAGCTGGACATGCTGCTGGTTGCTTCCGGGGCGCAGTGCAGTCCGCGGTGCCAGGACAGTCGGGAAGCCTGCCTCTGCACCCTGGCTGCACCGCTGACTGGGAGCTGCCGGAGGTAAGCCCATGTCCCAATCCCCTGCCCCAGACCTGAGCCCCCCCAACCCAGAGCCCCCTCCTGCACTCCAAACCTCTCATCCCCGGCCCCACCCCAGAGCCTGCACCCCCAGCCCAGAGCTCTGATCCCCTTCTGCACCCCAATCCCCTGCCATACCCCTGAGCCCTCCCCACACCCAGAGCCCCTCATTCCCGGCCCCATCCCGCAGTCCTCACCCTAACCCTCTGCCCCAGCCCTGAGCCCCTCCCACACCCCAAACCCCTCATCCCCAGCTCTGTTGGGTCGCGGGCACCAACAATTTTCTTCAACTGAGTTGCCAAAAAAAGTTTGAAAGCCACTGTTCTAGAATGCCCACACCTGAAAATATACCGAACAGCATCCTGGGGTGACACTGCAGTTCTAGACTGTGTTTAACTGTGTTTCTAATCTGAGATGTATCTCTGTTAAAAAGACACTGTTGAGGTATAATGCTTATTGTCTCTTCATCATTCTTGGATGCATTTTTCTTAGGGCCTGTTCTGCAAACTCCATTTGTTAAACATCCAGAGTTTTAGCTCCATTCAAAACTCAGTAGCTAAAGGTAGGTTTAAGCTTTGGGGAGACTTGAAACAGGAGAGGAAAAGGAGCTTGGGATCAAGACTTTTAAAGTATTGATTTTTTTCTTTGTTGATTAGCTAATCTGACAATGCATGAAGCCCAGGATAACACTGAAAAAATGGCTCCACTCATCATCACCACCACCAGTACTATTTGAGGGAAAGGATGGGTCTTATGGTAAAGTACAGGATTGGGAATCAGGAATTCCTAACTTCATCATCTACTTACTGTGTGACTTTGGACTCTGCTCAAGTTTCCTCCTGTAATAAATTTCTGCTCAATATATAATATTTGTTGAGAGCCTCCAATGGTAGTTGTTACAGGAATGCTAAGTATGACTCCAGTGCTTAATTTGTAACTGATGCAGCAAACCCAGAGGTGCCAGGCTATGAACTGCCAAGCCTAGAGGTGCCAGGGCTCAGCCCTGGTAAGCCCTGGCAAAAATTGAGCACTGTATGACTCTGATCTTGCAATTGGACGTATGTGGGTGGGTTTCTGAGCCTATGCAGATCCCTGTTGAAATAAATGCAGCTCTGATGGGCACAGGAGTCCATCTGTGATGATCTCATCATAGGATTGGGTCCGTATTGTTGTTATAGATGGTTCAGTATAGAAACATATGCTTTATAAACAAAGAGAAAATATATTTAAAAAATTGACAAAAAGATGCAGATAGGAATCTAGTGGGATTTTCAAAAGTGCCTAGATGCCTAACTCCTGGGAATTAAACAGCTTTGATGCTTTTGAAAATCTCACTAGGCACCTATACGCAGCATCTTTAGGCATCAGACCTTTAAAAATCTGGCCCAAAGTTTCTTAAAGTTAGTGAATGTTACACTATGATGAGCACCATAGTGTACTTTGCCATAAAATTGCTATCAGCAACTTCTTAAGTGGTATTGAATTGGCATTCCAATCACAACAAACTGTTGGTGGCTAATTTGATTGTTTTAAAGGGCAACAATCCACCTGAAAAATCATATTTCCGTGGGAATTATTTGTACATATTATTGGTACAAATCATATTTACTACTCTGAAATTAAAGACATTTTTTCTGTATTATTTTGTCTGTTTGCTTTGTATGTAGTGAATTTCAGGGTTCTAGTTGAAAGTGTATGCCCTTGCAAGATTCTGCAAGAAAGTGTGAGGCCCCATTTGTGCAGGACACTGGTGCAGCCCCAGCACAGAAGTCTGCCCGTGGCCCCAGTATCAACAAAGCTGAAACCCAAGAGGCAGTAGCTAGTAGTGTGCACGGAGATTGTTTAAAAAAAAAATGGTGCAGGGATTGATTGGGACCCAGACCTCTTACCACAACACAAATAAATTAATAAAATAACAATACTAGGAGACCTGTAGGAATGGGCCTGAGAATGTTTGGGTCTCGCCAAAAAGGCTCTTCAACAGAGAGGGATTTTGAAAGGATTTTTTAAAAAATATCAGAACACTCACTTTCTATCAGAAAGTTTAATATATCGTTTATAAATAGTCTAGTTGACAGCGTCCCTTTCATAAGATCCCAGCCTGTGTTCACACACAAATGAGCCCCAGTGGCGGCACGATGGTTTGAAAGAACTTGCTGTCTTCAGAGACGTTGCATCTTGCGCGGAGGTGCAAGGAGACAGATCTTCTGGCTCTCCCGCCCCTCTTTTCTCCTTTTTAGCTGGTTGTTTCCACTCTCTCTCCCCTCCTCCTTCCCTGCCTCGATCCCTCCTTTTCCCTCTCCTCCCTCCCCGCATTACCTGCCGCTCACGTTGGGCTCTTGGCCCAGGAATCATCCTTGCAGGGCCCACCCACCGCCGTCCTTACCATTGGCTCCGCGGGCTGCCCGTCTCCCCCTTCCCCTGTCCCGGAGGCAGGTTCGCGGGAGCTGCGGCAGGCTCGGCGCGTCTCCGGCTGCTTGGGAGAGGAGCCGCCGCTGGCACCGACAGCTCGGAGCCTTGGTCCTACGCGCCGCGGCGGCGCCCCAGCAGCGGCGGGCAGGGACTCCCCGGGTATCTCAGCCAAAGCGCCATGTAGCCGCTGTTGTCCCGGACGGCGCGCGGTGCCCCTAGGGACGCTTCCCGGCGGAGCATGTAGGCGCCAGCGGCGGGGGACTGAGCTGGTTCCCCACCGCGGCGGCTCCTGTTTGCCCGCGGCACTTGGCGGCGATGGGGGAGAAAGTTTCGGCCGCTCCGGAGCGGCTGCGGGGCGGCGGCCGGATCGTCTCGTCCTGCTCCAGCTCCTCGGGCTCCTCCTCGGGCTCCTCAACTCTCTCGGAGGAGGGGGACGCCGGCTTGGCCCGGGACCGCCCCGGCGGCTGCTCGGACGCGGGGCGGCAGGCGGCGGCTCCCCGCGGGGCGGAGGGGGAGGAAGCCGGGCGGTGGCGGCAGAGCGAGGAGGCGGCGAGCCCAGGTGGGGGGCAGCAGCAGCTTCGGCCGGAGAGCGACGCCTCGCTGGAGGAACAGGAGGAGGAGGTGCGGTTTGTCCCGGGGAAGGGGCCCGGCCAGGTGCAGGCGGGGGGTGGCCGTGGCTGGCTCCCGAGCCGGGCGTGGTGGCGGCGGGCAGGGGTGTCGCCGTGAGGTTAAAAGCGCTCTCTCCTCCTGCGGGGATTTCCTGGCAGGATCCCGGGTGCAGCGTGGCATCCCCCGGTCAGTTGGCTGCAGAGATGTTGGAACAATTTGTATAGCGGCGGTGCTGAGAGCCATTGAACCAGACTGTAATAACCTTGTATATGATAGAAACCACTTGGGGAGGAGGGGGTGTGTTTGCAGCATGCTTTGATGGATGCGGGGCGTTGAACTTGCTTCTCTGCTCGTGTCTGCCGCTGAAAGGAGAGCTTGGGCTGAGACAGGACAGGGCTTCACCAGCACGTTGTTCACAGGGGTCCTACCCCGGTTCACTTGTTCCACATAGGATTCTTGTTTGTTCCTGTTGCTAAATGTTTATTTTTAAAAAAGGGAAAAACTTCCTGATCCCCAGCCCCCTTCTTTCTTTCCTCCCAGGAACAATCACCATAACGGTGCTATAAAATGAACTCCTCAATGTCAAATGGAAATTGTGGGTTAGCCCTTAAATGACACTAATCTGCCTGGAAGAGCTAATGCCATAGCTTTGTGGATTATGGTGTGGGTTTGTGAAGACAGATCTGTTGGATGATATATGTATACACATGTTTTTTTTTTTTTTTTAATTTATAGCCTATTTTCTAATTATTTTAAAGGCATTTGGACTGTTTTCAGGGTTGGGACTATATCTGTATGCATTGTATAGTGTTCATATGTATTGGTATGCTCTGGTTCCATAGAACTTCATAATACCTAGTTTGGAATTGTATGGTTTTATATGCTGTCACTGGGCAATCTGTGCTCTCTCTTAGCCTGGTGGCTCACAAACTTCTTTTGTTAAGAATTTGTCCACAACATCCTGATGCAGGTTACCTTCTCTCTGACTTCATCCTACACCTTCCTGTGGCTATGGCTGGGATTGACCAGGGTTTATCTTCGCTGTAACGTTAGCTTGAGTTAGCTATGCTCAGGTTCACTCCTGTTGAGGTAGCCTAGCCCATAAGAGCTTAAGAATGGTCATACTGGGCCAGATCAATGTGGCTGGTGCCAGATGCCTGAGAGGGAATGAACAGAACAATTATCAAGTGATCCATCCCCTGTTGTCCAGTTCCAGCTTCTGGCAGATGAAGGTTTAGGGACATCTAAGGTATGTCTGCACTGCAATTAGACACCCGCAGCTGGCCCGTGCCAGCTGACTCAGGCTGAGAGGCTGTTGAATTGCAGTGTAGATGCTTGGGCTTGGGCTGGAGTCCAGGCTCTAGGACCCTGTGAGGTGGGAGATCCCAGAGCTTGGGCTGCAGCCTGAGTCCTGAACCTCTATGCCGCAATTAAACAGCCCCTTAGCCCGAGCCCTGCAATCCCGATCCAGCTGAACAGGCCAGCCGCGGGTGCCTAATTGCAATGTAGACATACCCCAGAGCATAGCGTCGAGTCCCTGGACTCTGACCATCTGGACCAATTGATGAACCTATTCTCCATGAACATACCTAGCTCTTTTTTGAACCCTGTTATACTTTTGGCCTTCACAGCATCCTCTGACTGAAGTTAGAGCAGGCACACTGTGAAATAACATTTGAGCTGCAGAGTGGCTGGGTCCCCACTGCATTACTAGCTGAAGTATCAGTAGTACTTGAGCTTCAACCCATAACCCCTAATGAGCTAAGGAGCTCAGGTTTAACGCACTACTTAACTCAAGCTAGAGATTTTTGCTTGGTTGAGAATTGGTTAAGGGCAACACTCCAGTTAAAACCTTCAGCTAATGCTGTTAGCGCTGTTAACACAATGTTAGTAAGCCCTAAGAGAATTAGGCACAAAACTGCCATTGAAATTCAGTGGAAGATGAGTGCCTAACTGCCCTTCTGGAAACTCCAGTCTTCCCACAAAGTGGAGCAATAGCCACAGAGAACATGTTTGAACACCCGCTTCCTCTGCATTAAAGCCAGTTTATCCGCAGGCTGTTTTCTTTTTTGCATGTGTAAGATTTTATCTCCCCTGGCTGCTAGCAACCATGTAGCAGTATTCATGCCAGGTCACTTGCTGTTTGGTTCTGCTCTCCTTTTGCATTTGCTAGCCCACCAGTTTTGCTGTAGTCAGCAGAATTGCTCATGGTTGAATTTCAAAGTGAAGAAACACTTAAAGCGGCATGTTAAGACTTCATTTTCTATGCAGAAACCCACACGTGGAGAAGACAGGGGAGTTCTGAAACAGACTTGTGTGCTCACTTGAAGCTTTTCAAAAAGCTGGATGTTCATTACAGCTTGCATAGTTGGGGAAGTCATGCTGATTGGTCTTGTCCCATTAGTTTTATTTTTGTTACTTTTAAATACAGTCAGAGTTTGAAAAGCTTACTGGACTTCCCTCTGGTTAGGAAGAGAAGGATGCCAGTGAGGTGCAGAAATAGTGCCTTAGTACGAAGGTTAGATTTCTTCTCTCTCTCCTGCTCCCTCCTTCTCAATCTCAGCTTCAGGGAAAGGAAATGCTTGAGAGTGATAGTCTTGTTAAGTGCATACCACTGCTAGGAAAACCTGTGAGCAGCAGGAGAGGTAGGATAGCTGTCAGCAGGCCCAAGAAGACAGTGCTGCCTCAGTTCACACTTTTGTAAAGTTATCTTTATAAGCATAACTTGAACTTTTAAATTTAAAAGTTCACATCAAGAACTTTTAAATTCTGTAATATCTAGTGATTTAGATTCCCTGCTGCTTGTGAGTAGAACTGGGTGAATAATTGATTTTTTGGTAGCTTGGCAGTTATGTGCAAAACAAAAAATTGTGTTCAGTTGACCCTGAACTGTAAATTCCAAAAAATTGCAGCAAATCAAAAAAGTTGACTTAAAAATACATTTCAGGTTTAAATGAAACATTCATTTAGTTCTTGGGTATTTTAAAAAAATATATAAAGCAAAGGAAATGAAAGGCTAAAATGGTTGGAGGAAGAGATAGTTCTGCCCTCCTTATAACTTTTAGCTCTGTGGTTAGGAGACTCTCTTGGGATGAATTCCCCATCTGCCCAGTGTGGAGCAAGGGTTTGAACTTGAGTTTCCCGTTTCTCAGGTGAATGCCCTAACTACTGGGCTACAGAATGTTCTCTCAATCTCTACTCTTGAAACTGTTCCATGGCGTATGAATAATTAAGTAACAATTGGAGCAGTGACTTGAATTTGAGTTTCTCCCTTCTCAGGTGAGTGTCCAAACCGCCAGGCTGCCCAGTAACCTGGGTTGGGTGTGTGTCAGGCTGTGCTACTGAAGCTGTTCCACGTTGTTTAAAACTCTTGAATAGTCATTGGACCAGAGAGAGGGAGAATGATTCCATAGCCTGGAGCTTCTGTGGGGCTGAAGGGAAAGGAATGAATGCCAGAGAGGCAGTGCTTGCCCCATTTTCTTTTTCACCATGCTTCTCCATCTCCTGTGCACCGGCTCATCTCTCTGCCAGAAAGTGGCTGGGAGCAGGGGATCATAGTTGTTTATAGTTTGTTTTGTTAAACTTATTAAAACAAATGGTACCAAACATCAACAATGAGTAGTCATTTTTTCTGAATACTTGTCTATCTTTCAACAAGAAAGAAGTAGTTTATAGGCGAATCAATTTTCAGACTTAGACTGAATTGCTGGAGATTGAGCTTACATACAATGTGAGATCATCATTGAATTTGAAGCTAATTGCTATTGATTCTACTACGAGTTCCTGAATCACTTGGATAACTGGGAACACTCCTGCTTATCAGAGTGCTATAGCAGCCTTTCAGCAGGAGTGCAGTACTTCACAGTAAGAATAACTGTTTAACCATTTTAGCCAAAGAAAGAAATATTATAAAAAAGCTTCTGAAAAAGCCACCTTCTCCCAAATATACAAACCCAGTCCTTGTTACCATGCTAAATTGAACTTTTACATGAGAAAATTGGTAAATTACTGTTGTAAAGTAAAAAAATGTATTCTCTGTAACTGAGACTTGGTATTCAGATATCAGTCTGATTTGAGTTCTATTTTCAAGGTTATTAAAACCCCAAAATGACTGGGTTTCTACTGAAAACTTAAACTGACTTCTTAGAGTTGCTTATACTCAATAAAATATATTCTTTGGAAACAGCTTCTCCCCACCCCCCAGTTGGCATGATTCCTGTATCTTAAGTCCCTTGTTCTGTATAATTAAGGACACAGAAGAAAAACTACTGTACTAAGAAACAGCTCTATCTTCTGCTGCCTACTGGTCACCTGAAGAGCCACTCCTCTATTCATGATATTGTAACCCACATGTTCTATACTGTAGCATTTGACTTAGGCCATATCTACACTAAAAAGTTAGGTGGACCCAGCTATGTTGCTCAGGGGTGTGAAAAAAATCCACACGTTGGAGCAGTGTAATGAAGCAGACCTAACCCCTGGTGTTGACAGTGCTAAGTTGATGGAAAAATTCTTCTGATGACCTAGCTACCACCTCTCGGGGAGGTGGATTAACTACAGCTATGGGAGAATCCCTCCCGTCACTGTAATGAATGTCTACGCTGAAGTGTTGCAGCTGTACTGCTGTAGTGGTTTATGTGTAGACATAGCCTTAGTTTTTCCAGGAGGGGGAAGAGAAGCTGTGAGGAGGAGACATGGATCTTAGTTGGATACTCTTTTTGCACAGGTGCAGAGGGCAGGGCAGGACAACTCAGCTAGAAAGACCCAGAACAGGGTATGGTAGTTAGTAGATATGTTCATTAATTGTTCTGAGGCTGTACAGGAAGTTTTCATTGTGAGCAACCCACCTGCCAGGTCATCTCTTAGTTATCCTCTGAGAGTTGAGACAGTCCGAGAGCCAGGGGATTGGGGAAAGGTTATAAATAGAGGAGTTAAAAATAGGCCTGTATAGATTGACACAGGACCAAGCATTGTGTTTGCTTTGAGGGCTGGGTCCCAGGCCCTGTACCACTTTGGATACAGGTGAGTTCTATTTCAGCTTTATTTACTAGGGAAACCCTCCATTAGAGTGATATTTGGTCCACCACAGTGTGTTTTATGGAACTGCCTGTGGAATTTGTTTTGTTATTAGCACTCTGCTCTAAACTGGGATTCTGTTTTAGAGAGAATGGGGTAGCACTTTGTGAATTCTTGCCTGACTTAGCCAGGCTTATGAGGAGATATGGTACCCTGCAATTGAGAGGACCAGTCGGCTATTAATTCCAGGGCTGAGTGGCCGCTAGTTGTGGAGCTCCCCAGACTGTTCGTTTGCGGAGAGGGTGCTGAAGTGTTTGAAAGGACCAAGAGGCTGTCATTTCTCAGCTCCAAAGAGTCCAGGTGACACACACTACATAATATAGTTACCTCTAAAGTCTCAGAAATCATCTCTGAGAACGGATCAGAGGGAAATGTGTTTTGATGTGTGTGCTAATGTATAAAAATGCTGTGCTGAAACCTTATATTTGAAAATATACGCACATAAAAGAGAAACAAAAGGGGGAAGTCTGTATAAGCTACACCAATTGATTCTTCTATCTAATAGATTTTGTTTAAAAGTTATTATTCGTATTCCAAATGCTATTTACAACATTTTATACTATTTACAATGTGTTTTGTATGCATTAAATCTTTGTTCTACTAAGAACTGTATGGTGCTCTCTCTTTTGACTGGGAACTGTGAACATCCATTTATCCGGGTTTTACATTCAACAACCCTGAGGTTGAACTTTGTGTAACCTTTTTAGAAAGCACTGCAAGACAGCTCTGGCCTGTGCTTCAGCAAAGGGTTAAGCTGAGGTGCTGGAAGAAGGGGAATGGGGGGGGGGGAAGGGAGGGGAGGTGAAATAGATTTATACAGAATATTGTCTGAACATCCTCTGTGTCTGTTCCAGTATAAAAATCAGTTGCTTTGAAAATCATTGTGACTTCATGTGAGAAATGTGAACAAGAGTAGATGGATTTCTGGAAAACCAAGAGTCTGTCATGAAGCCATTGATATTGTGGAGCAAAAGCCCCCAGAAAATAGAGTTGTTTGTAAACTGTTTTTTGTAGATTTGTCATCTGGCATGCATAACGCTCTAGTAGGTACATACCTATGTCATTCCAAATTGCCATCTCTTAATGCAGCATTGTTGGCTGTAGCTTATGCTACTCTTAAACATCCTAGTATCCTTAAATATGAATAATGTACATGTTTTGCTGTGCTGGAGTGTGACATAAGTCTTTTAAAAAAATATGAATGATCTACTCTGAAGTATTTTCAATGGAGATGTTACATGATTGACACCAGGGCATACCACTCTTCCCTAACCAAGTGGAGTGGTGGTATTTTGCCTTTCCTTTATTTTCCCCCCCACTTCCTTAAAAATAAAAACTCCATCTGTTATGGACAGGTTAGGTGTCTGTGGGAAACACCAATTATACAGGTCCTTGCATTGTTTTAGTAATACGTTTTTAGTCTTTGGCACTGATGGAGCATGCACCATTGCAGCGCGTCCTGAACACCTCTTCTGCTCAAAGATGAACGGCATAATTACTGGAAAGTGAGTTAAGAGTCATAGATAGAGATGCCACAATGAAATACATGCTCACTGCTAGGTAGAGCTGGAATTTAACAAGATAGTTTTGTGTCGGAAAATGCCGATTCATCAACCTGAACACTTTTCCTGGAAAGGGGCATTTTCAATGAAGCTTTCATTGGGAAGGTGTCTGGTCCAGGGTATAATTGCTATTCAAAACCAGGGAGATCCACCCAATAATAGTCATAGCCCAATGGATATGGCACTCATCCGAGATGCAGATGACATGGGGAAGCCAAGTTTAAGTGCCTGCTCAGCCTGTTCAGAACACTTGTGAATCTGGATCTTACCCTAACCATGAGGCTATTGGCTACTCCAGCGCGTGGGTCTCTTCTGTTTGGAACTGTTTCAGTCTATATAAATATTCATTGGGCTAGAAAGAGATTAACTCTGTAGCTTGGTTGTTAGGGCACTCATGTGGGAGACATAGGCTAGGTCTACGCTACCCGCCTGAATCGGCGGGTAGAAATCGACCTCTCGGGGATCGAATTATTGCGTCTCGTCGGGACGCAACAATCGATCCCCGAATCGACGCTCTTACTCCACCAGCGGAGGTGGGAGTAAGCGCTGTCGACGGGAAGCCGCGAAGGTCGATTTTGCCACCGTCCTTACAGCGGGGTAAGTCGGCTGCGATACGTCGAATTCAGCTACGCTATTCGCGTAGCTGAATTTGCGAATCTTAAATCGACCCCCCCCATAGTGAGGATGTAGCCTTAGTTTCAAGTCCCTGATCCGAATCAGGGAGATCAGGGACGTGAACCTGGTTCTCCCATGTCTCCTTCATCTCGGGTGAGTGCCATAACCGCTGGATGGTTGGCTCTGTGGAGTGGGGTGTCTTTCTCTGTTCTTACACCAACAACTTTGAAATATCTCAGTTTTGTCCTAAAGTTAAATGGGAAACTTTTCAAAATTATGAAAATTCTCACAGGATGGGAAAACCATTTCCCAGCCAGCTCTACTACCAAGTTCTTGATTATTTTCAGTGGGGTTATTTAAAAATGAAAATGTTTTGCTTTATTACCACCTTCTCTTAAGTATATAGCACTGTCTCAACATTCATGTAAACCACTCTTTTCCATTTTGTCTTTAACATTGGAAGGATTTAGTACTTCCCTTTCTTTGCTTGAAGGTCTTGTCAAGAACTTTGGAGGACTCTTGGTGATGCCACACAAAGACGTAACCTGAGCTTCTGTCCCCTCAGTGGTGTGAGTGCTGAAGAGACTGATTCTTACACTTAAGGCTTTGTCTACACTGGCAAGTGAAAGACAAAACTTTTGTCATTCAGAGGTGTTAACCCCCTCTTCTTCTCCTCCTCCTCCTCTTCTCCACCCCCCCCCCACCCACGAAAGACAAAAGTTTTTCTGACAAGTGCTGGTGTGAACAGGGTTTTGTTGGCAGGAGTGCTCTCCTGTCGACAAAGCTAACACCACTCGTGACCGGAGAACTTGCTTCTGCCGACAAACAGCGGCTACACTGTGCACCTTTTAGTAGCATGGCTGTGGCGGCACAGCCGTGTTGCCAAAAGCTGCGTAGTATAAACATAGCCTCAGCTGCAGCTCAGTTTACACTTTCATGTGCCAGAACTGTTTAGCTCTTTTCCTTATTTGCTGAAGGACCTTAAGAGGGCCTGATATTTCTAGTCTTAAAAACAAGATTTTGAGATAATCTGTCTACATCATAAAGAAGCAATTAAAGGGCCATAAATTTGCTTTTTTTATTTGGCGAACGAGAGGAAATTGTGCTGAGATTACCATTATTGTCCATAGAGCTAGTTTTAGCATTTTTTTTCTTCTTCAGCAGTAATGCAAGTAATCCAACTAAACAATAATTTTAATAATACTGGGCTTGATCTTGGGACAAGAACCTGTAACATCTGAGTGATAACGGAATTCTTAAGTAATCCATATTATTAATACATAATCTATAGATCGGGCTTCAGCATCCAGCAGTCTTACTAACTATATGAACCTCCACCATAGAATGAGCCATGGAAAAATAGTTTTTCTGGATAACTGCAGTTCAGTGTTGCAAGACTCTTGGACAAACCCACAACCCTCTAGATTGTTCAAACAAACTACAATTAAAAAAAACAACCTCAAGCTTTATTACAAATGTGAACATCTAAATTTAATCTGCTACTAGGGTACCTACGTTAGTCCCTGAGTTGGCTGCATGATGTGTGAAGCTTTTCATTTGCACCCACAACTTTGTTTTTTCCACATGTGACAGAATCCCATTTTACAGGTGGGCTGCTGGTGACCAGGTTGAGAGAGAGGGGTATTTGTACTGTCTGCACTCAGCGTGAGACCAGACCTCAATTTGGACTTCAGGGTAGCAGTTTCATAGCCTGTCTTCCTGAAACTAACAATACTAACTTGCATCTGGACACTGTCTTTATTCTGAGGATTGCAAAGCACTTAACAAACCCCAGTCAATGCCCCATGCCATGCATGAGAGGAAGGTATTTATCCTGTATTTACAGATGCAGGAAACAGAAACATGGCAGTTCAGGGACTTGTCCAAGGAAACACAGTGAATTAGAACAAGGAACATAAACAAGGATCTAGCTATTAGGCAACGGTCTTAGGGGTCAGCGCTCTGTAGAACGGAGATGCTCTGATACCATGGTGATGGGCACTGTATAAATTCTAGAATAAAAGACCCAACAGTGAGGTGGGGAGGCTCTAGTTCAATTGCAGCAGAACTTGGGCAGGCCCTGCCTTCTCTATTCTGCAAAAGCATAACCGGCATGGAGCAGATGGGGAAATTGGCTTTCTGACAGTGGGAACGTCACCTCTGCTCCTGCTCAGCCTTTAGCTTCTTTGCAGGCAGAGACTAGCTTGGAAGACCACTCCCCCACACTGCTGTGAAAGCAAAAATCTCTCTAGTGGCTCTCTGTGAGGAAGATGGGGAGAGATGTGTACCAAATGTTTTGTTCTGTGTTGGTTCAGCACCTCGCACAATGGGAATCTGGTCCATGACGGGGGCTCCCAGGTGCGATGCTAACACAAATAATAAATATCCTCAAGTGCAGTATTTGCAGCTCCTGCTGGAATACTCTGTCTAGTTCTGGCGTGCACAATTGAAGAAGAATGTTGATAAACGAGCGGGTTCAGAGAAGAGCCACGAGAATAATTAAAGGAGTAGAAAACATGCCTTACAGTGATTGAGCTCCTCTATCTATTTAGTTTAACAACGAGAAGGTTAAAGAGGTGACTTTTTGGGGGGTGGGGAGAAGAGACTTTATTTGATGTTTTGGGTCATTTACAATAAGACAGTACAGTAATATTGTTTTAACATATGTAGGTACATACCTTAATACAGAATTAATAATATAAGCAACATATTGTATCTTACCATATATTGTTATCTATTGACCATATTGTGTTATTGTTAACATTTTATTTTATTCAAGATTATTTAAACAGAACCTTAGCATAGGGGTGTGTATGTGTGTGTGCTTATGTAACCGTTCATATTAACTTTTTCGGGGGGAGGAAGGTGAATGTTTTCTGGGGAGTGAAATGGGGAGGGGAGGAGTCTCAGGAGAATAGAGCAAAAGGAAAGCTAAGGGGGCTGAAAGGGATGTAATTCAATTATTATCCTCTGTATATATCCTTCCTGACTATCCTATAAGTGTAGGCTTACTGCGTCTATATATCAAAGTATCTCAGTGGTTTCAGTATTTCTACTGGATTGGTTTCCCATGCAAGGTATACTATTTAACGTTTTGTTAAAAAATTTGTCTGGAATTGTTTTCACAAAAGTTGTTAGACCTTCCATTATAAGATACTCTATTAATAGTTTATTCCAGTGAGCTACAGTAGGAATAGTTTCCTGGGCCCACAAATTAAAGATTGCCTTTTTTTTTTGCTATGAAGAGCAAGAATAGGAGTAGCTTCCTTGTTCCTGGTTTGAGTCTTTTTAGACTCAATACACTTGTTTAGAACTTTAACAGAACTTAATCTCTCTAGTATTATTTTTTTATTTCAGGATTATTTTCCAGACCTTTCTACTACCCAGCAGTTCCATATCCTATATATGAAAGAGAGCCTGGCTGTCTTGCATTTCATAAGATATCTGGGGCAATATTATGTATTTTATTATGTAGAGATAGAGAAACATGCATTCTGTAAATTAAAAAGTACTGACATTGTACTACTTGGTTAGTATTTCAGCCAATATTTATCGTCTATATTATCTCATTCCATTATTGACAGTCTACGCTCCATAGCTCAATAGCTTTATGTGGCTTGTCCTCTAAAACATAGTCATGAGATTAATATATTCTAGACATAATCTTGTTTGCTGAAACTTCAAGCCTGCTTACAAAGTTTACTAATACATATAACTTTGTTGGTTCCTTTTTTATCTGAAAGTGTTTATTGAAAAAGTAAGCAATCTGTATAAATTCATATGATATATTTTTAAAAATATATCAGCTATATCTGTTTTAGGGGTTGTCCATCCGTAAAGAAATCTTTCCACTTTTCCTAGTGATATTTGCCTCAACACCTAAAAACTTCTTTATTCAGTCCAGTTTTAAAAGCAGTGCCACTTTTTATTATTTATATTCTGAGATCTCTTCTTTTTGTTTGGTCAAGTGCCTCAGGTACGGGATTAAGGGGTGACTTGATCACTATTTGTAAGTACCTACATGGGGGAACAAATATTTCATAATGGGTTCTTCCGTCTAGCAGACAAACGTATAACAAGATCCAGTGGCTAGAAATAGACAAATTCAGGCTAGAAATAAAGCATAAGTTTTTAATAGGTTAATTAATCATTGGAACAATTTACCAAGAACTGTGGTGGATTCTCCATCACTGGCAATTTTTAAATCAAGATTGTATTTTGTTTAAAAGATATATGCTCTAGGTCAAACAAGAATTAATTCAGAGAAGTTCTGTGGTATGTATTGTGCAGGAAGTCGGCCTATATGATTACAGTTGTCTTTTCTGGTTTTAGAATCTATTCAAAGATCATGAGTCAGGCCTCAAAATGAATTTAAAAATAAAATTGGGTTCTTTTTGTTAGTTGTCTGGATTTTGAGCATTTAAGGGGTCATGTTTTCCAACTCTTCTTCACCACCATGAAGGCTACACCTTTTATTTTTAATTGTTTTAATAAATGGAGGTTTTCATGACTTCAGAAGCTGGGGCTTTAGGAAATATACTAAATGTTCTGTGACTTGTGATACAGTCAGAAAAGCTGACAGCTGAGTGCATGGGGGAGTGATGGAAAGACAATGAGAAGATGGGGAGGAGTGGACTGGTGAGACTAATCCCCCAAAATTGCAGGACTGCGAGGAGGGAAAAATGGGTGGAAAAAAATCTCCATCTAAAATGAGGCCATTTACTTTTAAGTTTTTTAGTTTGTTTGAGCTACTGATCCCAACTATCGGAGTTTAAATATCTAGCTGAAAGAAATTCTCCCATAAAACCTGCCCTCTGCACTTTGAAAGAATGTAATGATGATATCCTACTCAAACAGAGACCCAAATAAAACTAAGGCTCCCGTCTACCCTACAAACCCTTAACCGGGTTACACTTTGTGTGCTATTTACATAAAGCCTACCCATGTCTTCGAGAGGCCTAAGCCTGATTTTGTGACCTGGTAATACAGCTGTTACGGTCCATCCATATTTTAAATGGTAAGCATGTCTTAACCAGGAACTACTTAGCACAGTTATTTGCAGTGCAGATATGGCTGAAGGTCTTGAATATAGAAAGGATTAAATCTTGAAAGGCACTACACAAGTTGGCATACACAGTGTGCCTGATTAATTCACGTTTTAATTTAGAAGTGACTTTGCAGAGAGGAAGAAACCCAAAAGTGTTTGCACAAATGATTAAATATAGATGGAAGTAGCTGAACGTGGGGTTAACTCATACAATCCACAGCAGGGATGATGCATTCTCCGTTGTCCCACAGAAACGTTACTGTGCATTATGTTCGTTCAGCAGATTTAGGGCGAACTCCATGCATGGGTCTCAGTAGAAACACACTGTGACTTAATTTTTATTTCTTGAGGGCAGCATTTATTAAATATATACTGATTGGCAAATTCTTTCTTCATGGAGCCTTTCCTTGATGCTTTGCTAGAACTGTGTAATTAGCTGCACCTGTTCTGTGAGTGATCTTACTGTGTCTAATAGCACTCCTACCTTGGGAGATAGTGTGCTGTGGGTGGGTGTACAGATCAGCCAGTGTATTAAAAAAAACCCAAAACACTTCAGATTGCTAGTTATCTTCCTGTCTTTAGGCAACTTTTATTAGAATGTAACTATGCTATAATTATGGTTGAGAAGATATTTACAGAATAAGCCTCTATTTTTCATACTTTACCTTACCAAAAATGTCTCGGTCAGACCTCTTTCATACCAGACTTGAGGTTATGGGTCTATTACAGGAGTGGGTGGGTGAGGCTCTGTGGCCTGCAATGTGCAGGAATGTCAGACTAGATAGTCATGATGGTCCCTTCTGGCCTTAAAGTCTGAGTCTATTAATTTTTGTGTATAGAAAATTTTGGAGGAAATGTGTAATCTTATTTTGTTCAAAGATACTGGAATACCAAAGGAGGTTATCTTTTGGCAGATAAGCCATTTTTGAGCTATGAGTTATTAAAAAGTCACACTTGTATGTGGTGGTTTCCACTCAACTGGTCTGTCTTAATCTCTTACAGTTTTTGATTCTCCCTTACTTAGCACAGACGTTCTTCTGCTTATGACACACTAGAGAAAACTTAGAGGTATATCTTCAGCTGATGTAAATTGTCATAGTTCCATCGACTTCTTTGGAGCTGTGATGGATATGGAGCTCTTCTGTAGTAACTTATGAATACTGTAGGTTGACCTTGCTATTGGGATGTTCACTGTATGAATATATTAGTTTCGTTTAACAGTGGGCTGTATGGAAAACAAGCGAGCAGGAAGAACAGCTCAAGGTAAACCACCCCACAGCGGGTTTAGGGTTGTTATGGGACCGTGGCAGAGCCTTAACCCTGAGGACTCTGTCATGACTTGCAGAGTTCACTGAACTGGTTTATGATGAGCAGGGCCCAAAACCTAGGAAGTGACAACCCAAGGAACATTCTCTGGATAAAAAGAGATTCTTTATTTCCAGAGGGGAAGTAGTTGTTGAGGAGCTCTTTGGGGAAGCAGACTAAGACAGGCACCTGCTGCAGTGTTGAAGAAGCTAGGACACCTTCACAGGATGGTGAACTTTAGGTAAGACACAGACACACATGCACCCACAGTTTGTTTTAAAATCCTTTTACTCTAAATGTGGTGTTCTGACTATGAAAAATTAAACAATATTTTGATTTAAGAAGGCCATCTGATCACTATATTCACCACTAATCACAAATTCCTGAAGGAAAGGACCACAGGCACCAAACTCAGTTGGACCTGCTAGGTAAGCATAGTTTGATGCACAGATTACTGTAGCCCAGAGTCTGGTCTCCGAGTGGGAGAATTGTAGAACTCCACTCCAGAAGAGGTAAGCACATAAGGCCTGACACCTGAAGTGGGTTTGCTCTGGGACAAAGATGCAGCTATCTTTGCAACCAGGACAGGTGCTAGGACAACTTACACCATTTTAGTATCAGCCCCATAATGTTCTGCAGCCTTTATGTTTCCATGACTGTCTGTGTAACACTCTGCTAGCACAGTGGACTTTTCTGAAAAGCCATTAGAAACAAAATGAACAAAAGAAGATGCATTGTACAAATCTAAGACGGTAGTCAATGTAACAAGTTTTAAGTGGTTAAAAAAAAAAAAAATCCCCCACACGCAACTCTGGATGCAGCGCTAGCTTTCTGAGGGTGGGTAAAGTAAGGGCAAGTCTTCTACCACTGACACATTTGTAACCACTTACAGTAGCTAGTGGGCGCGAGCTTGGCGTGCTATTGCACCCTTCCGTTTAATTCACTTGGATGTTACCAACGGGTATAGTTGTGCAATGCAAGTGACAACTTATCTCCTAGATGATGAGGAAAGAGTGTCTACAACTATGTGCGCCTTGGTTTCATGCAAGTGAGTACAAGCAAGTTATAGCTATGAGAGAACTAAAATATTTGAATCCAGCTTGGCCTCTCCCAGTGTGACTCTACTAGGTAAGGATTTTTGCATAGTAATCAAATTACGTAATGGTAAATCAAAGAGATTATGAATCTCAATGTAGATTTACACAGTGATGGATGAGTCAGTATAAAAGCCAAGAGCGGAACTGGGAATAGCAGACTGAACACAACTCTTAGAATTTGGTTTCAAATCCAGGTGCAATATGGTACATGAATGAAACTGTGTGAGGAAATAGACTATTAGGTAGTTCTGGCAAGTGTGATGGTTTGACCTGTTCTTTAATTTATCTCTGACACTGTTGCTAGCAGGCTTCTATAGCTGGCTGGAAGTTAGATGATAATTGTAAATACTCAACTACCTGTACTTAGATGCTATCTAACCAACTAAAGCCAATAAAGTTATTTAAATAAGCATTGCAGGCAACAAATTATCACTATTTATTTACATATGAAGCAAAAATATGTCCATTGTTACAAATCTAGGTGCCAATTTTAGAAATATGCACATGAGTACTCCCATTGAATCTAATGAGGCTACTCGTGTGTAATGTTATGTTCGAATATGAAGGTGTTTGCATGTTAGGTGGCCTTAGTTTGTAAGGTTTTTATGTATTGATGAGGTATTGGAAGCATTTAGCAGAGGCTTCTTGAATCTCATTTCTGTATTACTGGAGAATGTGTTTATAATATACGTACACATACATATATATATATCTCCAGGACAACTTGTCAAGAATTTATTTGTAAAGTTAAGTATATCTTGATCTTCACAAATAAGGCGAAGTGAAACCTGAATTTTTCCATATAATTACAAGTGGGTTTCTTGAGTGGTATATTCACAGCAGACTCAATTCTGTGTCATTGGGAGATCTGTTTGAGTATGGAGTGCATGATTTAGGCCCGTGACTGATAGTTACTTGGCTGTTAAGAATTCATAATATTAATCTTGATTATATGCGAACAGACACACTATTCACTAGTCACTTCCCCTCTGTGCCTCAGTTTCCCGATCTGTAAAATGGGGATAATGATACTGACCTCCTTCGTAAAATGCTTTGAGATCTACTAATGGAAAGTGCTATATAAGTGCTAGGTATTATTCATATTATTACTACTACCCTGTTTTACTATACTGCATCGGTAATAGTTCCTTAAGTGTTTTATTGCATACCTGCCAGTTACTTTCAGATACTGTGTTATGAACTCTTGTTTATACAGGGTGCTACTCCTGTTGAAACTATAGGAAAAACTGTATTGTACTTGAGAAATACCATGAGTACTTAAAATACGGTTTCTGTAGCTCCAAGACAGGAGAGTTATAGCTATATGTGCAACCTTCACTTTGGTATTTTTGGCTCTTGAGTGCTTGACCATGGAATCTCTTAAAGTTTGCAGGATTAGTCTTGTCCCTATCTTTCCCTCTGTATTCCACCCACACGCTTTGTGAGAATAAAAAATGGCACCGTGGCCATCTGGATAGTTCCAGGTCAGATTTGCTGAGGCAAAAATACTTATTTGTAGACTATCTCCTAGCCTGGCTAACTCTTTGGGATGCTTGCCTCCTGCATCTTCACTAGTATGAAGATTCTGTGGATCAAGTTCTGCCACATACACCTGTGCAATCTCACTTTAGTCAGTAGAGTTCCACAGGTGTGTCCAATTGTCCTTAGTAGAGTCTTTTTAAAATTCCTTGTTACCTTGGAAGTCCTCCTACCTCCCCAATTTAAGGGTATAATGCAGTACAAAAACGTTGGAATGGCATTCTATCCACCAATGTAACCATGTGTATGTATATAAAGGTATTGTATAGTCCCATATTCATTATATCACTGGTTTCCATATAAAATTTACTCTGTTTACAAGTAAATAGAAATGATTTTTGTCTAACAGTCAGCCCTGCAAAATCGTGCTGGGTTTTGACAATCAAGTGGATTTTTTTTTTTTAACACCTCCAGTGGTATCACCAGTATCAGAGGGTTTGCATGACAAATTGAACTCTCAGCTACATCTGTGCAATTCCATTTCTTTAAACGATGCTCTCATCACACACACACACACACACACACACACACACACACACACACACACACACACACACACACACACACACACACACACAACATGCACAAACCAATTTATAGATAGATAATTTTACTGAGGGCTTAATCTGCAAACAGTAATGTTGTACAGGTGTAAGAGGGGACAGAGCTTAGCCTGCTGAGCCTTTCTCATTGGTAATGGTGATGGTGTATATGATGGAAAGAGCCTAGGTTGATTATCAGAACCCAGAGTCAGGGCTGGTCTACACCACGAATTTATATTGCTATAGCTGTATCTCTCAGGGGTGTGGAAAAATCCACATCCCAAGAGAAGTAGATATACCGCCTTACCCCCTGGTTATAGATAGTGCAAGGTAGGTAAAAGAATTCTTCCATTGATCTAGCTACTGCCTCTCGGAGAGGTGGATTACCTTTGCTAATGGGAGAACCTCTCCCATTGGTGTAGGTAGTGCCTACACTGAAGCAGAGCAGCAGCACTGCAGCTGAAGCACTGTAGCGTTTTAAGTGTAGACATATCCTGAGTTCATACATAGAATTAGTTACGTGCCTTGAGCATGGAACCTGACAAAGTCACTTTTTAGAGAAGGATGACGCTTCAGTTGTTTGATCAACAATCGTAAGATTTAAAAAACAATTTAATGTCAGTCTGGGAAAATGTTTCCTGTATAACCTGTGTCTGTTTAGTAGTTTTCAGAATTGTATTTGTGTACAGAGCTGTGTAGTGCTGGTGTTGCCTAACTCTGCAGATTCAAACCATAATCCAGCTCAGTTGTGGAGCTCTTGCATCCAGCACTTGGAAAACTAGAGTCAAAGTGTACATATATTTCAGTTACTTTGAGTTGTCAAGTCTTGTCTTATCTTGTCCTTTCAGAAAAAAAAATTTCCCCCCTGAAAACTCATAAAAATGTATACTGCAGTATTGATGCCTTTTGGATAGCGAAAAGGTCTGTTGCATTGCATATATATAATGTTCCAAAGTGGGTTTGCTGAATGAAGAGGTAAAAGTATTGATTTCATTCATCATAGATGCAGAGGGAATAAAATACTTGTGCTGATAAACTTGGAAGGCTTAATTCAGGAAAGAATTTAGTACTTAGATTTTTTTTTTCTTAATATAATATTATCCACTTCATGAGGTATCCATACAGTTCTCTCGTCAATGTCCATTTGTTCATCATTTTGATAACAATATAATTTTTCTTACACTGAGAGAAGGCAGGGCTAAAGTAATAGGAGTCACTTGACATAACTTCTAAAATCAGATCGATATTTTTATTGCATATTGCCATTTCAGTGAGCAGTGCTGTAATAACAAACTCTAATTCTTGTCAACACAACATGTACATTTAAGCACCTCCTCAACAGTAGGGGACCAAAAAGATGTTATTTTGCCTTGGCTATTTTAACACCTATTTTAAAATATTGTAATCCATAAAATATCCTTTTAACTTGATAAAAGCAAAATAACTAACTTCTGAGTAAGCTTTTACTAAATTGTAAATTAAAGATCAAAGTTCCCTACTTCCACAAACATCGATCCCATGAAGTCCTTCTCTACTTTTGCCAACGCCAGGTGATCAAAAATTATGAGTGGCTTTAAAATCATAAGACTTTTTTTTTTTTTTTTTTAAAGTTGAGATCTTTTTATCTGCTTTCTGTTTTTTTGAGTCTTTAGGGTTCATGTTTTTTCAGCGTTTATCTGCAAGCACGAAGGCTAGAAACTCGCTTTTAAAAAATAAACAAAATCTTGAGAATCTCATGTAATCACAGGACCTCAGATCTGGCACTTCAGAAAAGTATCAAATATCATAAGAGTCATAAAATCAGGAGTGTTGCCAACAAATCTACTTCCCCGAAAGCCGGAATAAATAAAACTTGCATTGTGTCCTGATAGCTGTAGAAGCCTGGCCCTTTCAGACAGATGGGTAATAGGCTTGAAACAATACCCTGCCGCCAGCCCCTCTCTTGCTTCGGTGCCCCTGCTTATAGCAACTGTGACAGTATGGCATGTTGGAGAGAGTGCTTCTTAACAGGAAGGTCTCAAGCCATTTAATTGTATAGGTCAAAACCAACAGCTTAGTTTCCGCTTGGTAACCAGCAGACAGCTAGTGCACATTCTGTGGCACAGGTGTCATGCTTGTGCCAAGTTATGTTGCTTAATAAGTGGGTTGCTGTGTTCTGCTCCAGCTTGTTTCTGGGTTGTCTTAGGCCATCGTGTCTGGTACAGCACATTGCAGTTATTTAGTCTTGAGTGATAGAGGCCTGAATCGTGGTAGCAAGGTCTGTGTCTGAAAGAAATGGCCACAGACTCCAAATGAAATGGGGACTGAGGTGAGATGAATTCCTTGACACTGATTCTATACAATCCTAATAAAGCAGCTGGGGATCCAACAGCATCTCCAAATTGCAAACTCTGGTAACAAACTGCAGACACCCTCAATAAGGAGGACAGATAGTCTTCTCCATATTTTTGGTTTGCTTTCCCAAAACCAACATCACCTTGGTCTTATTTGGATTGAGCTTCTAATCTCAGCAAAGCTGCTGACTTGCTGTGTAGCTTTAGAAAAATCATTTAGCCTCTTGTTTACCTACCTTGACAGGTGTGCTGTGAGGCTTAATGCTAAAGCATTTTGAGATTCTTGGTCGAAAGGTGTTTTATAAAAAGTAAAAGCTGGGGAATTCTTAAGTAAGAAATTGCCAGATTCCTACTAATAGGGGCAGAGGGAAGAAAGGTGTAGGTGGTCTAAGTGTATAGGCACAATGTGTTAAAGGTTTCTGTGAAACATCAGTTGCTCTTTAATATCTTGAGTATAAGTAGAAGTCTGAACAGAAGATGAACTAGGTGGTAGTTGACTTTATTTTTAAATATTTAGAGGAACACCTTAAATGTGCTAAACCATTTGTTCCAGGCAAGCTGCAAAAACAAAGTATGTGGGTGTCTGCGTGGGGTGAGGGAAAATATTTTCTAGCTCTTATGTACTTTGAGTCTCAATGCTCATTTCCTAGGGCAGAGATTTGCATAAAACACTGGTTGGAAAAACAATAAAAAAGATGCTGGTCTTCTGGATATTTGAATTTAGCATTACATTTCTCTAAATGAGAGGTTCTCAACCTTTTTCTTTCTGAGCCTTCCCCCTCCCCTCCCAATATGCTATAAAAATTCCACAGCCCATCTCTACCACAAATGTTTTTCTGCATATAAAAGCCAGGGCCAGCATTAGGGGGTAGCAAGCAGGGCAATTGCCTGGAGCTTCACGCCAAAGGGGGCCCCGTGAAGCCAAGTTGCTCAGGCTTCGGCTTCAGCCCTGGTTGGCTTCACCGGGCTTCAGCCCCAGGTGGTGGGGTTTCAGTTTTCTGCCATGGACCCCCAGCAAGTCTAATGCCGGCCCTGCTTGACTGAATCCTGCTCGGGGCCTCCCAGTGGGCCCCGAACCCCTGGTTGAGAACCACTGCTCTAAATGATATCTCCTGTAGTCAAACAATGTAGTGTCTACCACCTGAATCAAAGCACTTTCTGTTTCCTGCCTAGCTGCAGCTCTGAGGTGTGAGCTTTGTGGTATGCTTTGAACACTGGAAGAACCTGTTAACGATATATCTAATGCTGGTGCTTTTCCTCTGTGCACTTGGTCACCCTCCATTGCCTTCTGCTTGCTCAGCAGTGCACAAAGCTGTGAAATGTACTGCATCACATACCTTTTAACTAACACCCCTTTCCCACTCACTTTGGACTTGATGTTTCATTCTCTACATCTTGATTATTTTTATTACTATTTCATCACCCATTATAAGTTTAACTTGGTTGAATTACTCTGCAAAGCACTCTGGATAATGCTGAAAACTTAGCTGAACACGTGCTACTCCTAACATATATTATGTAATTCTTTAAAATAAAAAGGGACTGGTCAGAGACAACTAGTACCTGAATTGAGAAATAGAGCATCTGCATCAAGCAAATACATTTTAAGCCTTAAATTCTTCTGTCTGATCAATTTAAGTCAGATGATTAGCTGTATTTTAGTGTTTTCCACATTTAAGTTCAGTCCTTGTTTGAATATTTTTTTTCAGTGATCCAGCCTTGGTGTTCTGTTTCATCTGGTCTCCACTTCCCTTTCCCTGCCCCATATAAAAAGTGATTACCCTTGCTCCATACTTGTCAGTGTTCCTTGTCTCAGTAGGACAGGTTCTACAATGAAAAGCCATATTTGAGCTGTTGTGTTTTGTAAAGCACCATTTACATTTTATAATATCTTTGCTGTATTGCATACATTCAGTGGCATGTCAAAATAGAATAACCACTAAAAATGTTTAGGACATATGCAGACAATTTGCAGTAGGACATAGCGGTATACAAAGAATCTCCCAAAGAATCTGAACTTTGCCACGCACTTTCTATCTTTACTTTGTGTGCCTCTTTTTCAGAGGAGAGATTTGACAACATTTTATAGAAATATTCATTAACTAGTGTGTGTTGCTTCCACATATTGTTCTGATGTCTTCATTATTAAGTTGCTCTCATAGTTTTGAACTGGTTGGATACAGGGGTGTGCCCAAGGGGGGGGGGGAAAGGGGCATAGGTCCCCCAAAATTCATCTAAAAAAAATGTATTTCTGACTCAGCCCTGGCGGCTGACTCCTGGCCGCTGCTCCGGCCCTGGACCGTGTCCCTGGTCGGATGGTATTTGTTTTTCTTTCTGATAACTGTCTAATGATGTACAGTGTCTTCGTATCATTATGTGCGTCAATGGTCTGTGCATCTATTGCCATTTTGTCTAGTGGAGGAAGGCAAAGAGAGGGATGATGTGGTCAAAGCTGTGGGCTAGGAAGCTGATCTTTACAGCAGCATTCTGAATGGAGATGAGCAAGGCAAAATTGCATTTGTCAAGGCCAGAGTAAAAAATTTTACCAAGTGGTACCCTTGAGAATTGTTCATCATTTTATCAAAAGTACTTGGCAGGGACAGGGAGTTGGAGTATGAAATAATGTATGCATTCAACATTAGGAGAGGTTGAAAATGTTTTCTGGACTTCTGGGACTTAGTATAATCCTGATTCATCTCTTGTTTTACTGGCCCTCTGTATTTCTCTTGTCGCCTCCATGTTCTCTTCTTTTGGAGTCTAACCTTGATCCCTTCTTCTCCTTCCCCCATTTCATTGTAGTATAGAAAAAGCAGAGGAAAGATAAGTGGTAACTAAATGTTTATAAGGTGGGTTTTTTGGCAAATGCTGAAAAAATAGTTTGCTAACACTTGCTAAACTTAACTGTAGTACCACAGAAAATACTATGTAAATGGCTATTCTTGGTGTTTCATATGTTTTAGATAGAGTTGTAAACTAGATTACTATTGAATATTCTAAGCTCTTTTACCTGCTGTCAAATCAGATCTGGTTATGAGGAACTTATTTGATCACGAGTCGCTGGATGAGAATATATTTCCACACACTTTGAAGTAAATAATTTTGAAGCGGCAATGTTTCCAGGGTAGGCTTCACAAACGTAGCCTGACAGCATTGAAATATATCTTTTAAAACCCTAACAGCAGGCATCAGCAAGACTCCAGTCTATTATTACTTTAATTATCTGCTCAAACCTTGAATTTTTTCAAATATAAGAAACACTTCAGCATTTTTGACAATGCAGAGTAGAATAGTGTAAAAATATTCATGTTATGCTTACTGTAAAGTAACCGAACAACTTGGTGAAAATGTTTTTACTTTAAATACTTGAATGTAGGTTGCTTTAAAGGGAAGATTTATTGTTGGTAGGAATGGTGGGAACAGAAACACTTAAAAAAATAAAATAAAACAAAACTACTGTCCTGATCTTGCAGCCATTGCTCACAAGTAATCCATCAGGTAATGGAGTCACATGGAAGCTAGTGGGATCACTTGCACGATAGATTACTTACATGAATAAAGGCTGTAAGTCTAGGACTCGTATCAGCAGCAAGTAATTATATATTATGTTTAATGACTTAAAATTTGCACATCATAAAAAATTTGAAAATGAGTTTCTCCTTTCCTGACCCAACAGTTGGAGTTCACGCTTCATTGTTCTCCGTGCAGCGGTGTCTGATCTCTCAAATCTCTCACTCTGTTAAAACATTTATCTTCACTTGTTAGAATCTGGATAACTCCAGAATGGCATAACCACTCAAATGAGTTCCCCTTCTTTTTCAGATTAATGTCAAAAGAGAAATTAGTCATATTTTCTTTATATAATGAGTTTATAGTTTTGTATTTAACAGGCTTTTACAGTTCTATCTTGGTTATAAACTACAATGATACAAGATAGTATTGAAGATAGATGTCACACTTAATCAGAAGATTTGATACTAATCTAATTTTTGTTGCGCATTTTGTAAAAATTGCTTACCCGGATGAACAAAGCTGCAGTAATGGATTTTTTTCCCCCTCAAGTACTGAAGTGGTGTGCCAGTATATCTGTGAATAGGGTAGTACTTTCTAAGTTTAAAATAATTAGCTGCTTCCTGTAAAATGCCTTCAGAAATAAAGGACTTTTTAATGCCCATTACAATGCTTGTCTGTTAGTTTTGGTGAACCTTAGGGAAAGATCCACCATAAATACAAAATAATTACAACATTAATATTAAAGTGAGATCTCAGGCTCCTGTCCACCCCATCCAGAAAATTAGACTCTATGTTCTGGAAGTAACAAAACAAACAACATCAAACACAGGATGACACTGTAAAGCAGGGGTGGGCAAACTTTTTGGCCCGAGGGCCACATTGGGGTTGCAAAACTGTAGGGAAGGCTGTGCCTTCCCAAACAGCCTGGCCCCCGCCCCCTATCCAACCCCGCTCTCTGACTGCCCCCTCAGAACCTCTGACCCATCCAACCCCCCCTGCTCCTTGTCCCCTGACCGCCCCCTCCTGGGACCCCTGCCCCTAACCGCCCTCCCGGGACCCCACCCCTATCCAATCCCCCTGCTCCCAGTCCCCCTGACAGCCCCAACCCCTATCCACACCCCCGCCCCCTGACAGGCCCCCCGGGACCCCACGCCTATCCAACCCCCCCTGTTCCCCATCTCCTGACCCCTATCCACATCCCTGCCCCCTGACAGGCCCCCCGGGACTCCCACGCTTATCCAAGCCCCCCGTTTCCCTCCCGATCGTCCCCATCCAACCACCCCCTGTCCCCTGACTGCCCCCCGGGACTCCCCGGCCCTTACCATGCCGCTCAGAGCAGCATGTCTGGCAGCTGTGCTGCCTGGTCGGAGCTAGACACGCTGCCCTGCAGGAGCGTGCTGCCCTGCTGCCCAGAGCGCTGCCTGCGTGGCGGCGGAGGAAGGGGGACAGCCTCCGTGGCTGGGAGCTCAAGGGCCGGGCAGGATGGTCCCGCAGGCGGGATGTGGCCTGCGGGCCGTAGTTTGCCCACCTCTGCTGTAAAGTAATGCAATTTGAAAATTACATGGCTTTAAGCAATTTCATTGTGTTCTCTTTCCTCAACCCTTAGTGGTTCCACAGGCTTCTAGGTGCTTCATTCAGCTAGCAGCAGGTCTACAGAACTTTACTCAAATCTGCAGGAGATACTAATCTCCTAATTCTATACATAAATGCAAGAGGATAAGGCTGTAATTCATCCAAGGGATTCTGATGAAACTGACAAACCACCAAGTGTTTTGCTCTCTTAATGTCACTGTAATCTGTTGATGGAATTATCGTCCTCCTTTGTAAAATTGGGGGAACATTATTGTTTTATTATGAGAGAGACAAGGTAGGTGAGGTAATCTCTCTTATTGGACCAGCTTCGGTTGGTGGAACGGACAAACTTCACTGAGCTCTTCCTCAGGACACCATTATACAAATTACACAATTAACAAAAGTGAAGAGAAATGCTCTTGTAGTAGAAACCTACTTGAAAAATATATAAGGCTGAGGATTGAACAAGTAATTTTAAGGATGACCAAGCTCCACCGTAATAAGCATAAAGCTGTTTAAATTGAGACAGTTCCAGCATTCAGACAAGTGATGGCTCCAAATATAGCAGAGAACTCCTACCCGGTTTCTAATCTAGCAATAACTGAAAGACTATGTGCTTCTGACCCATTGGCCTACCAGTAAAACATGGTCATAGTACAAAAATAGAGAAAATCCTCCTTACTGCTCACTTATTACAATGCTAGTTGAGGTCAGATTAGAAAACCCCCAAAATAGAGAACTAACTCTGGAAGAACAGGATTGCAATAGAGGGAGACAAAAATTGTCTGGGTAATATATAATAAATGCCCATGCGTGCAATTGTATTTTCCTTCATCCTGTGGCTGTAAGCCGATAAACTCTATACATTTAGCCAGATTGCACGTAGGGTTTAAATGGGCGCACTCTGATGTGCGCATGCATGCAAGCGGAGCTGTCCCTTGACCTCTTATGGTCAACGTAACAAGTCGTGATTTTGAAGGAGACTGTGTAAAGGGGTATAACAGCAGAAATGTGGATTTTTTTTTTCTATGAGCTGTCCAGGTGCTTTTTGGTTCCAAACCATCCTCCGTGCGTGTAAATGGCAAAATAAGCCTATTATGATATCTTGGCTTTTTAAAAATATAGACAGAGCCCAACTTGATCTTACCTTTGCATAAGTGAATTTATAGCAGCATATGCCTGAAGTACTACGTACAGTTGTAGGTGAGCTGTACTGTTTAACATTTCATGTAGGCTAATGTTAGAAGAATTTTTTGTCTCACAATTGCACTGCATTTTGAGACACTAATAAAAGTCTTGTCAAATAGTTTGTTTTTGCCTCCATTTTTCAAAATTTGAATTGTCAGATGAAAAGCTTTTAGTATGCTTGACTGATTGTTCTAGTCAGGTAAAGTTTTTGAGTAAATTACTGGTTGATCATGCTTTTGAAAGTGGCTCTTGAATTCTGACTTTGTACAAAGGCTTTCTTTGTTTAAAATAACACATGTTGATGCTGCTTTGCAGGTATTGAATTTTTGTTACTTAGTGGAATACTAGGATATTTTAGTAAACCTTCAAACTTAAGTAATGAGTGAAACTTAAACCTCAGTAGAATAGTATGTTAGTGGTATGTTTTCAAGTGGTTAGTGCGTGTTAGTGCGTATTCTCCAAAAATCAAGCATTTTTCCTGCAAACTCTCAAGCCCTCAAGCGACATTACAACATTCAATGGTAGAAAGTGATAGTGGAGAAAGCAACGTATTCTCTAACCCCATGGCTATCTTCTTTCTTAGGCCTGGTCTACACTAGGAGTTTATATCGAATTTAGCGCCGTTACATCGAATTAACCCCGCACCCGTCCACACCACGAAGCTATTTAATTCGACATAGAGCTCTCTTAAATTCGACTTCTGTACTCCTCGAAAACGAGAGGAGTAGCACTAAATTCGAAATGGCAATATCGAATTAGGCTAGGTGTGGATGGAAATCGACGGTAATAGCTCCGGGAGCTATCCCACAGTGCACCACTCTGTTGACGCTCTGGACAGCACTTCGAGCTCGGATGCTCTGACCAGCCACACAGGAAAAGCCCCGGGAAAATTTGAATTCCTTTTCCTGTCTGGGCAGTTTGAATCTCATTTTCTGTTTGGACAGCGTGGAGAGCTCAGCAGCACTGGCAACGATGCAGAGCTCTCCAGCAGAGATGGCCGTGCAATCTAATAGAAAGAGGGCCCCAGCATGGACTGATCGGGAAGTCTTGGATCTCATCGCTGTGTGGGGCGATGAGTCCGTGCTTTCAGAGCTGCGCTCCAAAAGAAGGAATGCAAAGATCTACGAGAAGATCTCTAAAGCCATGGCAGAGAGAGGATACAGCCGGGATGCAACGCAGTGCTGCGTGAAAATCAAGGAGCTGAGACAAGGCTACCAAAAAACCAAAGAGGCAAACCGACGCTCCGGATCCCAGCCCCACACATCACGTTTCTACGAGGCACTGCATTCCATCCTAGGTGCGGCCGCCACCACTACCCCACCACTGACCGTGGACTCCGAGGATGGGATATTGTCCACGGCCGGTTCCTCGTCGGAAATGTTAGGTGACGGGGAAGATGAGGAAGGAGATGAGGACGAGGCAGTCGACAGCGCTTGCACCGCTGATTTCCCCGACAGCCAGGAGCTCTTCATCACCCTTACCGAGATCCCCTACCAACCGTCCACAGCCGTTACCCTGGACACCGAATCAGGGGAAGGATCAAGCAGTGAGTGCTTTAAACATCTCAACATTTCATTTAAACATAACTGGAATATTTATATTAAGAATGGGCTTTTCAGTCACTCAATTAAACATAGAAACTTTTATTTATAACAAAACAGGAATATTAACTATATTTGTAATTTGTTGTTCATGATTTAGTTGGCTTAGTCAACTATTTAGTCCTAACTATGTATAGAAAATCAAATAATGTCCGGATATTCATGATTAGGCCACCACAGGACGCTCCACTCTGTAGTCCCTTATGCTGCACTTAAATGAAAAGACGGTCGATGTGCCCGGGAATGGACAGAGAGTCCTCCTGGGATAGCTCGGCATAGCTCTCCTGGAGGTACCGCTCAAGCATGCGCATGAGGTTCCGCGGCAGGGCGATCTTGTTCGGTCCCCCGTGGTAACACACGTTCCCACGCCATGAGTCCATCAGGTAGTCCAGGATCAGTGCTCGGCACAGCATGGCGGCATACGGCCCTGGCCTCTGAATGGTCTCACGAAGCATCCTTCCCCTCTCTGTCTCCGAGATCCTCATCAGTGTAATATCACACATGACGCCCTGCTTTAAATTAGGGAGGGGAATGTTAGTATTGGGACTGCTTTACAGCCACGCGGTGGAGGCGGCAGAGGGGCAGCATACAGGGAGCTTTCCCGGGGACAGCCGCGAGGTGGTGGGACAGGGGCAGAGCTCATGCTTCCCTGATTGCTGCCAGCAGAGAGTGGCCTTGCATTCAGTGCGAAAGGAGCCCAGTGCTACTATTACATTTTTAAGCTGCAACAAGTGTACGGCTTACCATGTTTTCCAGCAACAGAAGTAGAGGTGTCCTGCAACGCTTCTCTGATCGCAACTGCAGGACCCCAGGCAGTCAAGGCGAGGGCCGAAAATTCGACCTTGTCCTGACTGCGCATGTGAAAGGTCCAGTGCATGGTGTTGTTCACAGAGAAAGACTATGTTCTTTGTTAGCAACTTCATTTATCTGTCTCAGGAATTTACTCCCTTTTTCCCATTCCCACAGACACATCTGCGACTGTCTCCCAACCCAGCCTGGCATCACACTCCCAGAGGCTAGCGCAGATTAGGAGAAGGAAGAGAAAGACGCGTGAAGACATGTTTTATGAACTTATGGAGTGCTCACGAGAGCAGGCAGCCCAGACGACACAGTGGAGGGAGAACTTGTCACAAATGCACAGAGCAGTCATGGAACGGGAGGAGAGGTGGCGCCAGGAGGACCAGCAGGCTACTCAAACCCTGCTTGGACTAATGAGGGAGCAAACGGAGACGCTCCGGCGCCTAGTGGATGTTCTGCAAGACCGGAGGCAGGAGGACAGAGCCCTGCTGCTGTCTATCTCTAACCGCCCTCCCCCGCCACCAAGTCCCACACCCCCCTCACCAAAAGTCCAAAGAAGGAGGGGCGGCAAGGGCCGTTAAAACTTTCAGTCGGCCCCTGCACACTGCTGCAGCAAATGAAGGCTCTCGTTCCAAAGTTTGAAAAGTCCTTTCCTACCCATCTCACAATAGCCCACGTCCAAGTTTCCTCCCCCCCCTTTTCATGTGCGGTTCATAATAAAACATCTGTTTCTGTTAAGTACTGTTTCCGAGAGTGTCTTTTAGAGGGGATTCTGTCTGAAGGGGGGGAAGGGGTTTGTTACTTGGACAGGACAGTCACCTGTAGCAGGCTACAGAGGCGGGGGCAGGTCCAGCATCAGGACACATACACAGTACAGTCACCAGTTACCCTGGTCAGTCTGGGAGGCGGTTTTCATGTTCTGGGGTGCGAGGGGGTTGATCTGTGACTTTGTGGCGGGGGAGGGCAGTTACAGATCTTCTGCCGCGGTCCTTATCCTGGATCACAGAGCCACGCAGCAGGGGATCTGTTACCCTCCGCCCCCTGCCAGAAAGTCACTTGGCCGACACATACATGCAGTCCCGCCCAGGACTGCTGGCAGGCTGCGTTGAAACAACCAATCCAGCACTGCGGAGCCTGTCATTCCCGGAGTTTAGAAGCATCATTTGCATCAAAACACTAAACCCGCCCCCCGCCACAGTCTGCGTCCCCGGTTTAAAACATTCCCGCGAAAACAGTAAGAAAGAGAACCTTGTTCAGTAACAAAACGGAACAGATTTTATTTGTTGGGAAGGTGGGGAAGGGGGTATGTAACTTGGAAGGATAGTCAACAGTAACTGGGTAAAGAAACGGGGGCAGGTTCAGTATCTGTGTCCACAAAGTAAACAGTCACTGGAGACCCTGCTCAGTCAGGAACCTGGCTTTCAAAGCCTCCCTGATGCACAGCGCGTCCCGCTGTGATCTTCTAATCGCCCGGCTGTCTGGCTGGACGTAATCAGAAGCCAGGCTATTTGCCTCAAGCTCCCACCCCGCCATAAAGGTCTCCCCCTTGCTCTCACACAAATTGTGGAGCACACAGCAAGCAGCTATCACAATGGGGATATTGGTCTCGCTGAGATCACAGCGAGTGAGTAGGCTTCTCCATCTCCCCTTGAGACGGCCAAAAGCACACTCCACCACCATTCTGCACTTGCTGAGCCGGTAGTTGAATAGTTCTTTCCCTGAGTCCAGTGCGCCAGTGTAGGGCTTCATGAGCCAGGGCATTAGCGGGTATGCAGGGTCCCCGAGGATGACTGTAGGCATCTCCACATCCCCAACAGTTACTTTGTGGTCCGGGAAGTAAAGACCTTCCTGCAGCCGTCTACACAGACCAGAGTTCCTGAACACCCTAGCGTCATGAACCTTGCCAGGCCATCCAACGTAGATATTGGTAAAACGTCCCCGATGGTCCACCAGTGCTTGCAGCACCATGGAAAAGTACCCCTTTCTGTTGATGTACTGGCTGGCCTGGTGGTCCGGTGCCAGGATAGGGATGTGAGTCCCATCTATAGCCCCACCGCAGTTTGGGAATCCCATCTCGGCAAAGCCATCTCTGATGAGCTCCACGTTTCCCAGGGTCACTACCTTAGATAGCAGTAGCTTGACGATTGCCCTGGCTACTTGCATAACAGCAACCCCCACGGTAGACTTGCCCACACCAAAGTGGTTAGCGACGGACCGGTAGCTGTCTGGCGTTGCGAGCTTCCAGAGGGCTATGGCCACTCGCTTCTGGACAGTCAGGGCTGCCCGCATCCGGGTGTCCTTGCGCTTCAGGGCAGGGGACAGCAACTCACACAGTTCGAGGAAAGTCCCCTTCCGCATGCGAAAGTTGCGCAGCCACTGGGATTCATCCCAGACCTGCAGCACTATGCGGTCCCACCAGTCCGTGCTTGTTTCACGGGCCCAGAATCGCCATTCAACAGTATCAACAAGACCCAGTGACAGCGAGATGTCCTGGGCGCTGGGTCTCATGTTCTCAGAGAGGTCGGAGCTAGTGTCCGACTTCATGCCGTCACGGTGGTGCCGTAGCCTCCTCTCATGATTGATCTGCAGCTGCCTCTGGTACAGGTGGAGGAGAAGCTGCGAGGCGTTGAGAACTGCCACAACTGCAGCGATGGTCGCAGCGGGATCCATGCTCGCACTGCTGTGGCGTCCGCGCTGTCAGTAATCAGAAAAGCGCGCGAACTGATTTCCCGCCGGCGCTTTCAGGGAGGGAGGGAGGGAGGGCGTGAGTGACGGACGGATGACGACAGGCGCCCAAAAGCACCCTCGACACATTTTTTTACCCAGAAGGCATTTGGGGCTCGACCCAGAATTCCAATGGGCAGCGGGGACTGCGGGAACTGTGGGATAGCTGCCCACAGTGCACCGCTTCCAATGTCGACGCTTGCCCCGTTAGTGTGGACTCACAAAGTCGAATTACTGTCCTTAGTGTGGACACACACGTTCGACTTAGTAATATCGATTCCACATAGTCGAATTAACTAAAATCGAAGTACTCTCGTAGTGTAGACAAGGCCTTAGTGTTGTTGTCTTTCCCTTATCTTTGTGCCTTCTTTCCATTTGGGCCCTATATCTGGCTCACACTCAGTGACACAGACTGCCATGTCACTGCCCTCTCATCCTGTTTAAAGTGAACTTCTTGCTAAAGGTTTATAACCTATAATCTCAGTCCTTCCCCCCGCCCCCCATGCTATTCAAAATAGATTACAGGAGGGGAAATTCCAAATGTTGTGTAACTAGCAACTCAGAAGTGTTTTAACTGTTGAATATATCTGAGATTTTGTACTGATTAAATGGAATGTTTCTTCCCTTTCACCTCTGGAAGTATTGGGCATTCTTGAGGGCAAAATCTCTGTGCCACCACAAAAGCTATTATTCATCATTAGTTAAAGTATGCAACTTCTTGTCATGCTTATCCAATGGGTGGATTCCATTATAAACAGTATTCTGGATTTTTCTTCTGCTTGTTTATTTAAGTGTGTGTTAGCGGTGCTATTTTATGTTGTACATACGATACCTGTATATCATTTTTAAGTTTCTTACTGGTGTTGGTTTTTAAAGATGGCAGTGATCATATGATTAAACACATGCTTTCATCTATTTTTTATAATGCTTTGTCTGTAGTCATTGACACAATATTGCCTCCTAGTGATGCTTGCAAGAAGTAATACTAATTTAATATTCCCTTGTCCAGCCGAAATCAGCAGTTTATCTATCTAGGGTACTCATACAATTTTCTATTCCTGTGGCAGAGGGACAACTGTCGATCTTATCATTAAGGAGAGAATACCATCTATTACTAAGATCCCATACATGGAGATCTAGAAACTAACATGACTATTTCAACAGAAGTATCTTTTAATTAAAAAAAAAAAAAAAAAAAAAAATTAATTAAAAAAAAAAAGAAAAAAAGAAAAAAGGAACAAAATCTTTTGTTCCAAACCAAATTTTATCACAGAACTGTATCTGGCTCATCTTTAACATCTATTAGGTCATCAGATAGTTGTCCTGATGATGCATGATTATTTCCTTGTCTCTCACCCAAAATACCGTAGTTACAAGTATATAGCCGTTTGGATCAGCGAAGGAAGAAAAATGTGTCACAACAGTATAAAATGCATTCATTTTGATGGTAATTACTGTATCCCCATCATTTCTTGTGGTGTTCTTTCGCAAGGTGTCCCTGAGTGACAGACTGGATGGTGTGGGGTATGTAATGTGTAGCTGTTATGACTTGTCTTCTGTGCACTGCAACTTAAAGGTGCAAGCCTTTTTTTTTTTTATTTTTTTTTAAATCTTGGTTTTGTGTCCTTTTTTCTTGCTTTATGATGTAAAAAGATGGCCAGAAAACTTTTTATTTAATTTTTTTTTTTAAAAAAAATCAGGGAATCTAATGTGAACCAAATGTGTTATTTTTAATAAAAGACAAATTCTGATGTTAGTCATTGTTATGGAATTGGCATAAACAAAGCAAAAATTAACTTAAACGTTGGCTGTTAATACATGCAAGACTTATTGTAATGCTAATGGAAGTGACATACATTGTCAGTCTGATTTTTCACCCCCCTTTTTGGGTGGGATGTCTTTATTGTGAGCTCTGTAATATAGGACAGTGCTATGTGGTAAATACACTGGTAAACTGGATGCTGTTGGACCATCATAGCTGTTTTTCTTACATTAAAGTCAATTGATAGTTTATTTTAAAATGACAACTTATTTTTTAATTGAATCTTTCCAATTTCTTTTGTCTTTAGTTTGAACATAAGTGAATGAAATTTTCAGTAGAGAAGAACAATAGTCTAAAATCTATTCTTACTGTGTTAATCGTTGATGCCTATGTAAACGAGTGCACACTTTGGCCCAGTATCCCTTTTCTATACAGTCCTGATAGCGTGCTAAGCAGTACACAGAACACAGCAGCAGAACTATCTTAAGGTCTTGCAAAGGGCTCCAAATATTTGTGAATGTGCAAGTGTTAAGGCTAATCTCTTCTTTCATATTGAAAGAAGATGCTCAGCCCTTTGTGAAGAAAACCTTGAAAATATAGCTGTCCATTTATAATATTTTATGGTTGAAAGTTTGTTGGGAAAGATCATTTCCTCCCCTTTAAGATCCATCAAACATACATATACCGATGGATCCCTTTTATGGGTAAGGAGAAGACAAAAGTCCTAGGCCAATTTGCAAGTGGGTTATACTGCATGGGCTTCTGCTAATTATGCTAAAGTTAACACAGCTAACTCCTCTGCTGAGCAGCTGACATGACTTCTGGCTACAGGTATGGGCGGCTAAATTGCACAAGAAGCAGCTGCTGGGGCTCTGGCTGCTCCATTGTCTACTTCCTTGCCAGACTGTGGGAGCCCTATTGCAGTAGGATGGGAGCTCAGCTAGCTTTGCCTGAGCCTAGGAGTTGCACTTAGCAATGCAATGGATGGCTCCTCTCCCCCCCACAGCTCCATATGGCAGGCTAGGAAAGATGATGAACTGGGAACCAACAACCAGGTACCGCTCCTAGATTCTCTGGCTCAGGCCTGGAGCAAGTTCGACCAGTCCCCAGACTACTCTCTTACTTGTAACAGCTGGCTGAGGTCTGTCTAGTGGACCTTGCGCTAGCTGGAAGTAGCCAGAGGACCTTGATCCCTAGCCTCTCCAACATACATTCTGCACCAGGGTCTGTCAGATGGGGGAGTCTGGCTGTGCTGGCTTTGTGTCCCCTGGGGGCTCTTCCATGCTGAGGGAATGGACTAACAGAGTTTTTTCTCCTTCAGTGCCACTGGCATGGAGTAGGACAGATTCCGCCCCAATTGCTGATAGTGGTACCTTGACCTTTTTGAAATAATATGTTTAGCTTGAGGGCTGAAAAAGTTGGACACTGCTGCAATAGTTAGAGAAGGCCATTAATCTCCCAGAACAGCTAGGATGGAGACGTACCAATAGATTTTAGATGTACACCTCTACCCTGATATAACATGACCCGATATAACACAGTAAAGCAGTGCTTCGGGGGTGGGGCTGCGCACTCCGGCGGGTCAAAGCAAGTTCGATATAATGCGGTTTCACCTATAACGTGGTACGATTTTTTGGCTCCCGAGGACAGCGTTATATCAGGGTAGAGGTGTATTTGTGCTGTGCAGTGTTACACCAAACCATGCATGGTGTACAAAGGTACAACTTTATGTCTGAATTATGTTTAGGGATTTAATCTTTTCAGTAATTCTCTCTGCTACCACCCACTTCTTGTGTTAATTTAAATGTTTGTACTCTGATGTAAAAGAAAACATAACTGTTGCATCTTTTCCTGTTTCCAACTGGCTAAAAATGTTAGCCGGTGTATTTTTGTTCTTCGTTGCAATATAATAGTACTGTAGTAAATACTCGTGTGCTTGCTAAAATATTTCATCTGCATAGTTAAATTGCATTAATACCTTTTTATAAAAAGAAATTGCCAGTAAAATAACTAGAGGGCTCCATTTTTTTGAAATAATAGATTAGCATCCATACATAGTCTAGTTACAAGCGGATTTGATCTTTCAGTGAAATTTCATAATCCTCGTGCAGATATAAAACTGTGTATGCAGCCTAACTAAATATTTTTTACATAAACCAAGCAGGTGGAATTTTTACACCTTGGAGTTAGTTATCTTTTTGGCAGTAATTACCTTGCAGGACTGAATTAGAATGCCTCCTGGATAACAAATAGATGGCACAGAGTTCTCATGCAGGCTTTAATATTTCATTACTGAACGTATTCAGTTACCTTACTGTGGATGGACTGACCCACACAATTTCTAGTAGTGAGTGAAAAAATTTAAGTCTATGAAGCCTGTGAAGAAATTACTTCCCTTTTTAAAAAGTACTGTACTTAGAGAAGCTTTGTGTTTGCCTAATTAAATATTACACATTCAGGCATTTTTTCCCCAAGCACTTCCTTTTTTGTGCAAATGGGAATTCAGTAACCTGGATTGTAGTTATAACATTGTTCTGCCTTTAAGATGAAAAATCATGATCACAAGGTATTGGACCAAAACGGAATTGTAATCTGGTGATTAAAATCTCTTCTGTATTATAGTTGAACTGGTAGCAATGCCCATAGTTAAGGTTTCATGCTTCATGCATTTGTGAATCATCATCATGGTAAATCCCAAATGGTCGTGGCCTCCCTGCAAATTGAACGCCACCCAGCTCGATCTCTGGCATGGTGCTCCAGGTGGTCTGATGACCAGTGATGGACATAAACTGAATATACAATCACCGAAGATTTTGGTGCCCTCATGATTGCAGGCCATGTATACCAAGGGATGTTGCTACATGTGTTGGGCTTAGTCGGTCTTCCATTCTTATAATATGTATATACCAAAAAAGCTGCCAAAACTGAACCACTATTGTTGGAGTCAGTTGCGGGGTTCAGCTTCATTTGTGTAAGTTAAAGCTAAATTCTGAGTTTACTCTTTCTAAAACTCTAGCTGCAGGTTCTCAAACTCCTTTGAGGGTTTTTTTCCCCCCCCCCTCAAGGCACATTGGTCTAAGATGGCTGCTACTGCTATCTCATACCTTTTAAGGCAGACTGTTAGCATGGGATAGTCATTCTATTCAGAGCCTTACAATACAGATTACTTGATGTAGTTGAGGTGAGAAAATGGGACCTGAAGTGTATGTCAGCAAATCCTGGCCAATTCTTAAATTAAAATTTAGAAAGGGAGAAATTATTTACCTCACTCTAAATGAAATCCAGGAAATTTCAGGGCAGTCGCCTAAAATAGAGGAAAGCAATGTTTTAAACAAAACTTTCATTAAACAATAAGGGTCTGCTGTACTGCTAAAGGATTTATTGCAAGCTTAAAAATTCATATAGTTGAAGGAGTACTTATGATTAACTTTGCCCTAGAATGAGCTTACATTTGTATATCTTGAATGGGGCATTCACCTGAAAATTAAATTAGAGATTTAAAATCTGAAACTGAGGCCAATGTTGAGATTAAAAAACTCTGACCAAAGTCTAAAGAACGCTTGAATGGTGAGGAACTGAGGCAGGAAAATGTTTTTGTTCTTTAGTCTTGATCTGTATATTTCTTGTGCTTACTAAAGTAAAGTATGATGGTTTAAGAATCCCTTTTACAAAGCCTGTGTGTTATGTGCTTCAGCTATCATGTGTCCCTGATGAGGTATCTGGTAAACCACCAGTTTGGAGCTTTAGGAGAGGATGGTGTTAAGCTACTTGGAGGATGTAGGAAGTCAGCACTGGTCCTGGAGGCCTAGGGCAGCTGTTCATTGAGGTCCCAATTCTGGGAATGGGTAGCAGAAAGTCTGTTCCAAGGAAGTGTGCGAGAGAGGCTGGAGCCTGTTGAGACCCAGAGAAGCTTAAAGCACATGAGTCCAACGTGATGGGACCCAAACACAGCAGTCTGGTGAATGTCCGATAGGAGAAGACTTGTGGGGGATTGTCGCAAGGACTTGTTAAGTGTGGGACAAGAAATTGACAAAAACAATTTATTCTATATAGAACATAGATTTAAAATGACTTGATTTTATTTTTCATAAGTAAGAAAATACTGGGGATTGTCTAATGGACAATCGACATAAAGTACTATTGAAGAGAAGTTCTAAAACAGTGATTTTTTTTTTTTAATGGATTAGGGTTGCCAACTTTCTAATCGCACAAAACTGAACACCCCTGCCCAGCCCCTTCCTTGAGGCCCTGCCCCTTCCCCTTTGTTGCTTGCTCTCCCCCATGCTCACTCACTTTCACCAGGTTGGGGTGCGGGGGGTGGGTGAGGGCTCTGACTGTGGGTGTGGGCTGTGGGGTGGGGCCGGGTGTGACGGGTTGGATCACAGAAACCCCCTTGGGAGCTGCCACCTAATGTACCAAGACAACCCCTGCTTCTGTTTTCCCTGCCAGCTCAGGACTCCAGCACCCTGTCTTGCTGAGGCAGACACTCCCGTCTGCTCCAACACAGATCCAGAGTCTGAATCACTTGCCCCAAAGCTGCAAGTTTACCTGAAAACAGCTCACAGAAGTGTGCTTGTCTCTAGCACTCAGATGCCCAACTCCCAATGGGGTCTAAACCCAAATAAATTCGTTTTACCCGGTATAAAGCTTATACAGGGTAAACTCATAAATTGTTCGCCCTCTATAACACCGATAGAGAGATATGCACAGCTGTTTGCTCCCCCAGGTATTAATACATACTCTGAGTAAATTACTAAGTAGAAAGTGACTTTATTAAATACAGATAGTAGGATTAAAGTGGTTCCACGTGGTAAATGGCAGAACAAAGTAAGTCACCAAGCAAAATAAAATAAAATGCGCAAATCCATGTCTAATCAAACTGAATACAGATAATCTCACCCTCAGAGATACTTCAGTAAGCTTTTTCTCAGACTGGACACCTTCCAGGCCTGGGCACAATTATTTCCCCTGGTACAGCTCTTGTTGCAGCTCAGGTGATAGCTAGGGGATTCTTCATGATGGCTCCTCTCCCCCTCTGTTCTCTTCCACCCCTTTATATATCTTTTGCATAAGGCGGGAACCCTTTGTCCCTCTGGGTTTCCACTCCCCCCCCCCCCCCCCCCCCCGGAAAAGCACCAGGTTAAAGATGGATTCCAGTTCAGGTGACACGATCACATGTCACTGCAAGACTTCATTACCCACTTGCCAGCACACACATATACAGGAAGACTAACAGGTAAACACAGCCATCTGCAGACAATGGTCCTGGTTAATGGGAGTCATCAAGATTCCAAACCATCATTAATGGCCCACACTTTACATAATTACAATAGGCCCTCAGAGTTATATTTTATATTTCTAGTTTTAGATACAAGAGGGGTACATTTCTACAAATAGGATGATCACACTCAGTAGATTATAAGCTTTGTAATGATACCTTACAAGAGACCTTTTGCATGAAGCATATCCCAGTTGCATTATATTCACTTATCATGTTTTTATAAAACTATATGGACTGCACAACGTCACACCTGGGATGAGGGGTTTTGGGTGCAGGAGGGGGCTCAGGGCTGGGGCAGGGTGTTGGGAGGGTGCGGGAGGGGTTTGGAGTGCGGGGTCCCAGTGGCACTTAACACAGCTCCCAGGAAGCGTCTGCCAAGTCCCTGCAGTCCCTAGGCGCATGGATGGCCAGGAAGGCTCCCGTGCGCTGCCCTCACCCCCGCAGGCGACACCCCTGTAGCTCCCATTGGTTGCAGTTCCAGCTGCAGAACTGGCACTAGGGGCAGGGGCAGCGCACAGAGCCTCTCTGGCTGCCCATGCGCCTAGGGACTACAAGGACCGGGCGGCTACTTCCAGAAGCCACGCTGAACTAGGGCATGCAGGGAGCCTGCCTTAGCCCCGGGGCCCCACTGTGCCAGTGACCAGAGCCATCAGAGTCCCTTTTTGACCAGGCGTTCCGGTCAAAAACCGGATGTCTGACAACCCTAGTGTGTGTGTGTGTGTGTGTGTGTGTTTGTGGACCCCAAAGCATCTTATTTCAGCCAGAACCATGTCAAGAGAGCACTAGTCAACTCAAGCAAATGAGTCAATATATTAATCAGTCTGGTAGGCCCCTCTAAGTCTTTGCCCCACTTAATCATTATGTATTGCTGGTTTTCCTTTTACTATCCTTCCACAGCTGCCCTTCCCTCCTCCTTCCCCCCCCCCCCCCCGGCCCCCCAGTTGCTTCTCTGAATCCTTTCTCAGGTTTGGTGTCTGGCAGTTCTAAAACTGCGGTTTGGCTCTACATTTAGCCATGAAGGGCATAAAAAATAACCAGTACAGGCTGAAGTTCCTGGATTAATTCTATGATGCTTGGGCCCAGACAGTGTCAGCAGTAAGAGACCGGGGTTTGCTGCTGTGTGTTTCTCTAGTGCTCGTGATTGCCCTATTTTTTTTTTTTTTTTTTAATTCTTTAATTATGGTGGAAAAGTCCATAGTGGAAGTGCACATATTTGTATGCCAAACTAACTAGCAATAGATTCCTTTTGTCAGTGGCTGCTACTGCAAATCAACTGAGTTTTCGGCTGTGAGAAAATATCTTAAATGCAGAAATATTAATTCATCCTTAAGAGTTTGCAGAAGGCTCGTAATAAAGAATACAAATTGTTTTATTTGGGAAGATGAAATCACAAAGGGATTGATCTTTCGCTCAGTGAGAATGAGATTTTTCTTTATAATTAATGCCAAAGAGGCCACAATACTAGCTAAATTACTAGTTTTGAGAGATCATGTCATTTAATATATTAAATGATTATAAGATTTTTAAGATAATTGGGACTAGGGCAATGTTTTGTTTGGTATGTAGTTTTTTTAATGTTTAATTTTATGAAATAGTGATTCATGCTAGAAAATTATATATTGATTCATCCATGTAGGTGTCAGTTTTAGGCTTAAAAAGGATATTTATGTAAATCCTGCAAGGGGTAACTTTTTGCAGCTGCAGGGGTAATTAAAGTTAAGACAGGATCTTTTTTTAGAAGTGCTAGTACAACACACATGAGAATTAAACAGAGAACTATATTTTTTTCACCCAGATCCCTACTGAACATCAGTCCTTATAAATTGTTGGAAGTAGAGGTTAGAGTGAAAGCAGTTCACTCACAGTAAAATTTGGTGTCAGATTATAGCTGAATATAGACCCTTTTAAAATGCTGAGTAACAGGAATTTGAAGAATTTGGTCATGTTCTGTTATCCTCAAGGGACACACTTTTCCGCTCAGTCCTCCAAAAATTATGCTGTGGGTTACAGGAAAGAAAGGCAGGAGGAGTGTTTGAAGTTGACACAATCAAAATGTGTTTCTAGTGAAAGAAATTGTGCTGAAAGCATGTTTCAGAGGCTTAATCTCTGACCTTTTGTCCCTTTCCGGTCAATTTTTTTCACCCAAAGACTCTTGAAATTTGATTAACAAGGTTTTGATCTAGTCTAGTTTCTGACTGAGGTCCTGATGCTTCTCTAATTGAAGTTGTCAAGGCTGATTCCCCACTCTGGCACTTCGAGTGCAGAAGGTAGGGGCCTGCAAGAATTTTTAAAAATTAATACTTGCCACTCCAGGCTTGTATTAAACTCCCAAGGTTAGCTTTTTTTCTGACCTTGGCTTGGTAAACGCTGCCACCACCCAAATGCAAAACCCCTTTTTGGAACCCAGGAAGGCACACTTGGGAATTCCTTCCGGTGGAGTACCCTCAAGCCCTTTCACCCCCACCTCTGGGGAAGAGCTGAGAAAGAAAACAAAGGAAATTAGCTGTTGCCACCAGTTAATTAAACAACATATGCACAAACCTCTTAGGACACCAAAAATTAAATCCTGTTCTTAAAAAAGGTAAATTTTATTAAAAACAAAAAGAAAGAAAATACATTTCGAATTTAGGCTTTTGTTAGATTTTAAAAGAGCAATTCCAAAAATTAAGCACCCAAAATAGCTTTCTTGGGGGTTCAGCTTAAAGGTTACAAGCAAACAAAGGCATCCGGGGTTAGCACAGAGGAATAAGAAAGAAAGAGAAATAAACCTAATCGCGTCTTTCTAAACATTCCTGATCTACTTACACATTTGGGGGTTCCTAATAAGTAGTTCTAGGTATGATCTGATGAGCTATGATCATACCTGGCTTAAAGCTTCTCATAGCATAACTGCTACCTGTTCCCCTCTTTCCCGGAGAACCACAACAGACACAAAGGGAAAGTTCCCCCCCCCCCATTTAAAAAAGTTCTAGCCTTCCCATTGGCTTTTTTGATCAGGTGCCCACTCCCTTTCCTTTTCCTGGGGGACTTTTTTAACCCTTTAGAGGTAAAGCAAGCAGAGAACAGCCACCAAGAGGGACTTATAGCTAACTGGCTGGCTGGGTGTCCGTAAAAGGGAGCTCCCCATCGCCCACTTCATTTATCACAGAAGTCAATGAGAATTTTTCTATTCGAATTTAGTGTAGGCAGGTTCTGAAGTTTGTAATTGGGTCTTTTTTCTTAAGTTGAAATCAAGTCACTTCCAAAAATAAGTTTCAGGTGCTATATATGCCTGTAGTACCTCCTGCCGATTATTGTGGCTTTCCAATTTTGTGTCGGATGGGAAAATGTTTTCCCTCTCCTGTTGTGTGAAAGACCCACACAAACACAGATATTTGCTTATTTGATACCCAAAATGCTGTCAAAGGCAGGGTTTCACTCTTCCCTCTATAAAATCAAACTGAAAATAAAGTACAATTTATTTTGTCTCTAATATCCTTGAGATATAGTACTCTTAGGTATAAACTAGTTAAGTTTACAGATTTATTATTATTTTTTTTTTTAAAAGGTGACTCTCCTTGAGTTGGTCTGAAAATGGCTTTTTTCTGTGGAAAATTTCTAGGGGTGGGGGGAATTGTCAAAAATTTCAGTGAAAATTTTTTATTTTTGGTCAAATTCAATTTGTCTAGAAATTTTCATTGAGGAAAGCAGACATTTTCTGTTTAGTCAAAGATACAATTTGGGAAAATAACTTTGATAGAAAATTTCCAACCAGGCCTCCTGTGTCCCTTTCAGGGAATCTGCCCTTCTTCTCCCTATGGCTGGCTTTTAGTTAAGAAGCATATTTTATGTGTGCTTCATGTTAAGAAGTGCTGTCTGGCATTTGTTGACCTTTCTTTTGGGGGATGCTGCATATGATCCCAGAAACAGTTTTTGCTATTGAAACTCCATGGATTTGTTGAGAAGCTTTATATAAGCACCGAAACCAAGCACATTTCTTCTGAGCTACACTGGTAGCTGACAGAAACTAATATGGGAAAAATTCATCTTGATTATGTTCCTGAAACAAAATTCAGAACGCAGTCAAAATGTACCTCGCCCAGCATGGGATTGTTACTCCTAATGGAAGAGTTGCTAAAATTATTCTTTAATGTGGCACAGGAAGATCTGTGGGATTGCCAGGCCTGTGCAATTTCATAGGGTGTAAATTCTGAATGCCATGGATTTTGTAGGGTGATTTTGAGGGAGTAAGAGCAATGGGATGAAACTGGGCGAGGGAAATGCTTAGTATAAGAAGATAAGAATGACCATGCTGGGCTAGACCAAAGGTTCAGCTAGCTCAGTGTCCTGCCTTCTGACAGTGGCCAATGCCAGATGCTTCAGAAGGAATGAACAGAACAATGCAATTATCGGGTGATCCATCCCATGTCATCCAGTCCCAGCATCTATCAGTCAGAGGCGTAGGGACACCTAGATCATGGGATTGCTGTATTGGGAATGGTGTACTGGGAAACCTCCTATTGGAGTATGAGAGAGAATCCCAAGAGAAATGGTAAATTCCATTATTTGAGTTATTTAAAATAGACTGGGCAAAGCATTCAAGAGTATATTAGAGAACTATTATTATGTCTTGAGTTCCAGAAGTGAGTTTCCTGCTTTCCTATTTGCAGCAATTAGCCAGGTGTTTTATTTCTTTGAATAAAAATGCCATACGGATTATTGGGTGATTCTGAGCAAAGACTTACATAGTTTATAAAGCCACTATGATCACCTAGCCTGACCTCCTGCATAACACCAACCATAAGCACTTTCCTGAATTTATACCTATTTGAGCTAAAGCACATCTTTTAGAAAAAAAATACAGCATTAATTAAAATGCTTCTTTTACTAGGAGCCAGTTTTTCAAAAGAGCTCAGCACACTGAGCTGAGTTCCATTGACAATTGGGGCCTTGGTGTCCAGATGGGTGCTGCTGGTTGCTGAGCTCCATTGAAAATAATGTCACAGTAGTGGCGCTGAGTAGAGCTGGGTGAAATTTTTCAGCCAAAACTTTTTTCAGATTTAGGGACATCAAAATATTTCCCAAATTCATGTATTTTTTGCTAAATTCTTCATGTAGTAGAAAAAACTTCTGAAAAAGTTGAAAATTTTTGTTTCAACACTTTAGAAACTAAACATTTTGACTTTTTTAAGTTAAAAGAATTTTTATTTTCAAATGGTCCTTCAAATTAATTTTAATATATATGGCCCGAAACAATTTTTTAAACTTTTTTTTGTAAACTGAAATTTTGGGTCACCCCAAAATGAATTTTTTTCAGATCTGCCAATGAACCAAAAAAATCAGTTATTCATACACCTATGGTGATAAGACCTTGAAAATCTGTCTCTAAATGGCCATGCTTTTGACTCAAGTAGCCTTTTACTAAATGTTCTGCTCCAGCAGAACTGTCATGCACTCACTGTATTGGTGCTATATACTGAGGCATCAGTGATTGTTTTCTCTCATGCTAATTCTGCTTGGATTTTTGCCTTTTGCCATTGCTTTGTGTGGCTATTTGACGGATGGGCCCAGACCCACTCATCTGTGTGTAGAGTGGCCTCAGGACCCTGGCTCCTTTGTTGTAGCAAGGCTGCCTCCCTAGGTTGGTATTCGCTTAACTACTTTTATATACAGTACCTTCCACCAGGCTGTAGCACACTACCCCTCGTAGGAAACAGTGTCTTGGTTCTCCAGGCCATCAGTCTCTGTCCTGGGCTGCTATCTAGGCCCTTGGAAGGGTGTATTGCAAGGGTCCAATATTGCCAGGTAGGGATCCCTTCCTGTCTTTGCCATCCATGTCTTGGCTGTCTTTATTGCTGTCTCTGTCTTCCCATTGCTTTTTGAATATCTAGGAGAAGACATCTTGTACTCAAAGTCATGTGCCCACAGACTGAGCTGCTGAGGGAAACGTTTGGAGGAGGCACCAGGAGCTCAGTCTTTGTGCACATGTCTAGACTACTCCAGTTTCTGGGAAGTGGACTATCTGGAGACACTCGGTGAAGAAGTGTGATCAGAAAACTGAAGGCACATTCAGTGCTCCTTCCAATTTCCATGCAGGTTGCTACATAAAGTATCATCTGTAATCTCCATTTTCTGTTATGTAGTTCACTCTTTGGGTTGGAACTGTGAACTTTTTAATACTCTCCTGAGGGTACTTAGAGTTTCTGGTAGTGTTACAACAGTCTGTTTTGATGATGGACTATTCAGGGTAGTATGTTACACTTGATTGGATAAACAAATCTCTCCCTCATACACATGAAGCAGTTGAAAAAGTTGTCTCGTGCTTCATTGTCTAAACTTGTATTGTTGGCCATTAAGAGTGTACTCTCTCTCTCGGTCAATGTTTGATACAAAATAGTACTTCTCTTTATTAAGATTAGGAAATAAGATTTCAGATTTTTTGCTGTTCAAATAAAAAAAAAGTGTTATTCAAGTGTTAACACCTATGTCAAATTATCTTCTGCTTCAGTCTTCATCCTTGGTCTTGTCTGTGTACTTGATTGCTTACATCCTCTACTGCCTGAGTGGGATTAAAGGCAACCATGTCAACTGGACAAAAGTGTAATTCTTTAAACAAGGGTGCAGAAGGTGCTTTTTTGAATATTTGTATAAAATTTAGCACAAATTATGTTAGTAAATCTGTAGTAGTCCTGCACTGGACTTATCTGTGTCAGTATTTCCAACCTCAAGTATTCAAAAATTATGGGTCAGGTCCCAAAATCATGAGATTGGCCTAATAATGAGATTTAAAAGCATAGATTTGGGCTTCTTTATCTTGGTCTTCCAGTTTCTGAGCCGTTAGGGTGCACTCATTTAATGTTTTCTCCACAACCATCAAGGCTAGAAACTTTTGATTTTAAATGAAGGCTGAGATTCTCCTGCAGTCTATTGATAATCAGTTGGGGCTTTAGGATAAATACTAAATACCATGAGACTCATGATACAATCGCAAGAGCTGGCAATGCTGCTAACTACAGACACAAGGTCATACCAATGAAGAAATTAATATTTGGCGTAAAGGTGGAAACTAGAAAGAGCACTTCAAACACACCAATCATTTTTAAGATAAGAGATATATAAACAGTCCTCACAATAATTGTGCTTTGTCTGTGTATATGTATGTGTGTGTGTGTGTGTGTGTACACACACACACACACACACACACACACACAGCTCTGTAAGATTCATACTATTAGCATTGAGTCCTGTGTATTAATATTCCTATTTTTTATGGTCTCCGAATATTTCCAGTTGATTTTTGCCAGTTTCACTGCCAATGTGGCAGTGTCTTTTGAAGGCATAGACTAGTTGCACAGTGTACAAAGAACAACCTGGCTCAATGCTGTAATTCTGTACCTGTGTTTTCGCCTGTGGAAGCAGCAGCACAAACTGTTGTGGAGAGTCCCTCTAAAATCTTTGTGTAACAGTGCAGAGCAGATGAGAATAACGATATTGCTGTCCCCAAGCTAGTTTCTGTAGCACCTCAGAGGAAACCTTCCAGTGGAACTCGTAGGTAGAGTAGTATTAAGAGACGTGGGGGAGGAATTCTACAGATGCTCTTGGAAAATACTAGCTTCTTACCTTGCAGCCACATTGGAAGCCTTTTCTCTTTCTATTTTATATCCTGTTCTTGAGGATTACTAGTTAATAATTCACACACACTGTAGTTACCAATTAAAGAGAAATTGAATTTGAAGCAGCAGTAAGTTCAATTAAATATATTTGGGAATCGGTTATTTCTTCAATTGCCCAGGTAGGGGGTTTAATTATTTTAAAAATGGTCATTTCTTCTGGATGCATTTTTTACTTTGCATGAGTGAAAAGAAAAAGAACCAACCATTAATTACCATTACTAAGGAATTAAATATTTTTAACCTCTGAAATTGTGTATTTTTTAAGTTTTAAACAAAAAGACTGATAATGAAATAAATATACATCTAGGCTGGATGGAGTGCATGTTTAATGCCCCCCCAAAAAGGGCAATATAACGTTTAAGATCATGACCTTTAAAATGAATATGCAAATATAAAACGGCAGTACAATTAGACTGACCATTTAAAACTGAAAATTTGAGACAAATTGGAAGGGAAGGATTTATCTAATTTTGGTTATAAAAGAATAAATAGACTTTTGAAGTCTCTTTGTATAGGAGTTTGGGTATTGCCATAGCAAAAACAGTGGCAAACTATCTAGTTTGATCAATTACATGAAAAGAGAGTGCAAAAAAATTTCTTCACTGTATGGTACATGTGTTCTATTTAGTATTGAATGTGACTAAGAACTGAAATCTATAGAAATGCATGAATGTGGGTAGTAATATGTTGTATTAGGCATGACTTGACTATTTTGCTGTGACTAATCAAAATATGTTAATCAAATATAAACTTGGAGGGTTTTCTTGTTTGGTGAAATGATATAACATATCCACATTTCATCTAAGTGCAGCTGCTTTTGGTTTACCCTTTATAGTGCAACTCTTTTACCTTGAATAGACCTATACTATGCCAAAAGTGAACTAAACAATGTGCAAGGAAAGCAATGTAACTGTCTTGCTTTTAAAAGACAATTTGAGTCACTTGTTACCCTTGTATGACTTGCACATCTCTTAGTTGGCAATGTTAATGGAGTACAGAGATGATATCATAGTTAAATTACACAGAGAACCGTTCTCTGGTTCTTATTGGGACATTCAGTAATACAGAGATGAATGCGCTGTACTCTTTTACTGACTTTGGGATTGGGAGCAAGAGTAGCTAGGCAAGATGCCCAGAGCAGTTTTTTCAGTTCTGTCAGATGATGATTATAGTGAGGCTTTCGTTTTCTGGCCAGGTTGTTTATCGTAATATATTGCACTCATTTGATGGCAGGTGTTGGATGATTTAGGTCAACAGTAGCATATTTTAAACTTTTCAGTGTACTGTATGGGAGCCTATAATGTTGTATAACACAACTGGTAGATGCCGAAGATAACTTTAATAAGGGTACTCCTTTTATGATATGAAAATGGGGCAGATTAAGGGATAACAGTTTATAGCATCAACTTCTATAGTAATTTTTTTTCACTTTGGAGTACTTAAACTTTCGAATGCTCAACAGTAATTGGGTTTGGTTCAGCTAGTGTAACCTAGGACAGAGTGCCTATGACAGCAACTGTATAGAAAGCCTAACTGAGTTCAGGTTGCCTGAAACCTCTGCTTTACCAGGAGGTGCCTCTGCTTCAGTAGTGGATGGTGTGGCTGGGAGTCAAGGCCAGGCAAAGATGATTGACATGCACTGATTTCCCACATTTCCTGATGGGCAAGTTTAAAGCTGCCCTTACTTAGCAGATATGCTTGATGGATAGGGATGGTGCAAATACTGCTTTACCCTCTCCCTGGAGTGAATCACTGAGGTTACTGTGGTCCTTGTTTGGCACTGAAGGGTGCGATTTTCACTCCTCTGTGCCAGTAGGGTGTGTTGAGCCCAGTGTGTTGAAGTCTGTTTTGCCTGAACATTGAGATTACTCTTTAGGGGTGATCAATTCAACCAGAATATGTTGAACAAAAAACAGCTTTGCTAGGGGGCTGGTGGATAGAGATCTGTGTTCTGATTATTGATGTTTTTTGTTTCAAATTGAAAATTCTGATGACCCATGAAAGCCACAAGGTTGTACCAAAATCTGCCGTGTCTGAATGTGTAGTTTATATCTTTTTTCCATTTTAAAGTTAGAGGTGGAGTTCTACTCATCTTGTGTGTAGCTTGTGTATATTTTTAAGGGCTTGTCTATGTTTGAAATGCTACAGCTACAGTTTCCATTACAACTCCTTGTTCTTTCTCAACTTTCTATAACATCCCCTTTGGACTTAACTTTCCATGATCTTTGCCTGTTTCTTTTTTTCTTCTAATTACAGAAGAGTGGGGAAATATAAAAGTCAAGTTGGTATACACCTGATTCTCACTGAGAACTAGTGCCTTTGCCTTGTGTGAGGAGAAAAATTGGTTTTGATGTTAGGTATGGCTGTTTGGAAAAATACTACTTTCTGTAACGATGTGTTCAGCAGCTGTGATGCTTACTGCTCCTAGTGTTTTTCATTGTCATTGTCTGTGAGCAGCATGTTTTACGTCTATCAACACAGGAGCACTTTCAGTAACGTTCTGGATGTTCTCAAAGAAATGAGCCAGGGTTGCCCTTGGTGTTATTTAAATGACTTCTGTACCTCATCCGGGCTGGGATGTGGGTGACACACATAATTTTGGTTTGTAACTGTCTGTCTGGGATTCTTGTCAAAGTATTTCATTTGTCCTAGTTCCTGTTACAGCTCTTCTGTAAATCCTTCAGTGCTAAGTGTCACTGGACCAGGAAGCTTGTCAGATCTTGGCACTAAGATTTTCTTTTGTCATCTTGACTATGGGTCTCTGAATTGGTGATGCTGATTGTGAGGTGTGCTAGAATATTCTAACAATGCTAATATGGATTCCTTGAATCTGCAGGGCTTTTAAAATCTAAACTGTTTTGCTATTTGTACTGACTTTCTAGTCACACATTTGATTCTGAATAGTAATCACTTGACATGGTGTGCTTGAATTCCTATCAGAGAATTGCTGAAATTAGCCACTTGTGAATTGTGGCTCATTATCTACTATTAATTTAACTGGAACTCAGTTGTGAGCAAACTGCAATTTACAATGTGTTATGACACTATTACTTGTTATATTGTACAACAGTGTAAAATCGAGGGAATTTGAGTAGTTGTCCACTAACAAGTAATTTTGTGTTTGAATTCAAATAGATCTGCACCTACCTTGGACCAAGTGTGATCAGGAATTCGATGAGGTTTAAATGACTCTTGCATTGTCTCCAGTATTTCCTGCAGATTGCACCCTTGGAAACAATCTTTGCTGGTAACCTGCATGTCTGCTTGAAATAAGATCTCTCTGGCTCTGTTCTTAAACCTCTCAATACTCAGACTTTAAAGTCAGAAGGGACCATCATGATCATCTAGTCTGACCTGCACGTTGCAGGCCACAGAACCTCACCCACCCACTCCTGAAATAGACCTCTAACCTCTGGTTGAATTACTGCAGTCCTCAAATCATGGTTTAAAGACTTCAAGTTACAGATAATTCACCATTTACACCCTTCCAGGGTCTCCGCCAATCTGACCAAAAATTCCTTCCTGACCCCAAATATGGCGATCAGTTAGACCATGAGCATATGGGTAAGACCCTCCAGGCAGATACTTGGGAAAGAATTCTCTGTAGTAACTCTGAGTCCTCCCCATCTAGTGTCCTGTTTACAGCTCTTGGGGATTTTTGCTACTGCAGTCGACGATGGGCCACACGCCACTGAAGGCAGTCCCATCATAACATCCCCTCCATAAACTTATCAAGATCAGTCTTGAAGCCAGTTAGGTTTTTTGCCCCCACTGCTCCCCTGGGAAGGCTGTTCCAGAACTTCACTCCTCTGATGGTTAGAAATCTTCACCTAATTTCCAGCCTAAACTTGTTGATGGCCAGTTTATACCCATTTGTTCTTGTGTCCACATTGGTGCTTAACTTCAATAACTCCTCTATCTCCCTTGTATTTATCCCTCTGATGTATTTATAAAGAGCAATCATATCTCCCCTCAGCCTTCTTTAGCTTAAGCTAAACAAGCCAAGCTCTTTGAGTCTCCTCTCATAAGGTAGGTTTTCCATTCCTCGGATCATCCTAGTAGCCCTTCTCTGCACCTGTTCCCGTTTAAATTAATCTTTCTTCAACATGGGAGACCAGAATTGCACACAGTATTCCAGATGAGGTCTCACCAGTGTCTGTATAATGGTACTAACTCTTCCCTGTCTCTACTGGAAATATTTCACCTGATGCGTCCTAGGAGTGCATTAGATTTTTTTCACAACCGCATAACATTCACTGCTCAGTCATTCTGTGATCAACCAGTTTTCCTCCTCTGTCACTCCCAATTTATAAGTCCCCAGATTATAGCAAAACATCTTGTTGTTAGTCCCTAAATGCATGACTTTGCACTGTTACATTTCATCCCATTTTTATTACTCCAGTTTACAAGGTGTGACGAAGTGGGACTGTTCTTAATGTTTCCTCTGAATACTGTGTGGGTACCTCAGTTTCTGGCCGACCCTCCGTCGCCTAGCAAGTAATGGCCAGGCCCTTCCCCCCTGCAAGGGGATGCTAAAGGTGTGGGAGAACAAAGAGGTCAGGTGACCTCCTGGCCCGGGAAAGGAACTCAGCAGAGAAGGAGGGGCTGGAGGGGGTTTCAGTTGGGAGCTGGCTGGGGACGCGGAGTGAGTGCAGACATGGTTGTCTGGCTCACTGGGCCCCAGAATGGATCCGGCTGAGGGATCCCGTTCGCTGGACCTACAAGCTCTCTTTTAAACCGTGTTCCTGTCATCTAATAAATCTCTGTTTTACTGGCTGGCTGAGAGTCACATCTGATTGCCAAGTGGGGGTGCGTGCAGGACCCTCTGGCTTCCCCAAGACCCCGCCTGGACGGACTCGCTGTGGGAAGCGCACGGAGGGGCATATGCTGAATGCTCCCAGGAGAGACCCAGGAGGTGAAGCCGTGTGAGCTTCTTTCCCATGGAGCAGACTGTCTTCAGGGCGAGGAGGCTCCCCAAAGTCCTGACTGGCTTTGTGGGGAGCAATTCCAGAGCATCGCCTGGGGACTCCGTGACACAAGGTCATCCAGATCTTCTTGCATGATATTCTGGTCCTCCTCCATATTGACTATACCTCCCAACTTTGTGTCATCCACAAATTTTATTAGCGCACACTCAATTTTTGTGCCAAGGTCAGTAATAAAAATGTTAAATAAGATTGGTCCCAAGATCAATCCCAGAGGAACTCCCCTAGTAATCTCCCTCCAGCCTGACAGTTCACCTTTCTGTATGACCTGTTGTAGTCCCCCCTTTAACCAGTTCCTTATTCACCTATCAATTCTCAGATTAATCCCATCTTCTCCAATATGACTAATAATTTTCAGTGTGGAACTGTATCAAATGCCTTACTGAAATTCAGGTAGATTAGATCTACTGCATTTCCTTTGTCTAAAAAATCAGTTATCTTCTCAAGGAAAGAGATCTGGTTTGTCTGGCACAATCTATCTTTTGTAAAATCATGTATTTTATCCCAATTACTGTTCACCTCTGTCCTTAACTACTTTCTCTTTCAAAATTTGTTTCAAGAGCTTGCATACAATTAAAGTCAAACTAACCGGCCTGTCGTTTCCTGGATCACTTTTCCCCCTTTCTTAAAAATAGAACTATATTAGCAATTCTCCAGTCATAGTGTACAAACACTGAGTTTACAGATTGATTGATTAAAAATCCTTGCTACTGGGCTTGCAATTTCAGGTACCAGTTCCTTTAATATTCTTGGATTTAGATTATCTAGGTCCCCCCGATTTTAATGCCATTAAGCTGTTTGAGTTTGACTTCCACCTCCATATCCCCGTTGCCATTAGCCACCCTGCTACTATCCCTTTGATTTAAAGTACCGTATATACTCGTTCATAAGCTGAATTTTTTTTAGTAAAAAAGGGAAGCACCAGAGAAGGGGGTTGGCTTATGAACGGGTATAGAGAGGGAGAGGTGGGACACAGCCCCTCCCCCCAACAGAGGTAGCAAGGAGAGGCAGCACAGCCAGAAGGGAAGAGTTGGGGCCAGAGTCTCTCCGCTTCTGGCCACGCTGCTCTCCCCACAGCCTCCGAAGCAGCTGCAGCTCCAGGGCTGGCAGGCTGCAGCCGTGCCGCTCGGCCCCGTCCCCCAGAGCACGCTGCAGCCATGCCACCCGGCCCAGCCCACTGGAATATGCTGCGGCTGCGCCTTCCAGTCTGGCCCACCGGAGCAGGCTACGGCTGCGCTGCCCATCCTCCCCTGACCCTCCCCAGATAAGGTGGGACGGGATGGGATGGGGAGAGTGTGGGGGTCCTGGGCTAGGGGTGGAGTCATGTGGGGGGTGATCACAGGGATTACTCCCCTGACCCCCAGCTTCTCCCCCCAAAAAACATTTCCTCACCAGTTGCTGTCCCGGCCCATCAGGGTAAGCAGCTGGCGCGCCGGGACACTTTGTTTACTTAGGTTTACCTCCGTGCCTGCAGACGCTTGAGGTAAAAAAACCGTCTCGGCCCACCAGCGGCTTATCCTGATGGTCCAGGAGCCAAAGTTTGCTGACTCCTGAATTATAGGGTCAGCTTATGAATGCGTCATAAAAATTTTCCATTTTTACTTATCCATCTTGTGGGGATTGGCTTATAAACGAACCAGCTTATGATCACGTATATACGGTAATTCCAAGCCTCTTCCACATTCAGATCCTTTAGTTCTTCAGTCCAGTTCACTTCCCTAACTAATTCTCTTCATTTTTTAAGGTTAGCTCTTTTGAAATCAAGGACCCTTGTTGCAGATCTATTTTTGTTTATCCTTACATTTAGTTTAAACTGAATTAGCTCATGATCACTCGGATCAAGGTTCTCCGCTACAATCAGTTCTTCTACGAGGTCCTCGCTACACACCAATACCAAATCTAAAATGGTATCACCTCTTTGTTGGTTCAGCAACTATTTGTTGAAGAAATCTGTCAGCTATCACAGCCACAAAAGTCTGGGCCCTACTATTATTAGCACTTGTCATCCAATCTATGTGTGGAAAGTTAATCTCCCATAATCACACAATTCACAGTAGTATTTATTTCATTAAAATATTAAAGAGGTCTCTATCGATATCCAAATTGGGTCCTGGTGGTCTGTAGCATACCCCAGGCACTATATCGGGGGAACCTCTGGTAGCTTTCTTCAAGAAAGTGATTTTGGCGCAGACAGACTCTGTCTTATCCATTCCATCCCTTCTAATTTCTTTACAGTCTACTTCATCATTAATCTACAATCCAGTCGGCATGGTGAATAATTGGGTGCTAGTATAACATGATGTCCTTTGCGCAAACTCCTTTCAACAATTTTAGCTCAATAGTCCCAGTAAGATGTTAAGTTTGAAGATTTCTGGGCTTTTCTGTTTAGCCATCTACTTAGAATTATTTTTCAGTTGTAAGTTTGAGTCCTCTTGTTTCTCATTTGAGTGTCTCTGGTCTTTCTATTAGAAAGAGGTAGTAGTGCAGTCATACGTCCTTCAAATGTCTCTTTCTGCAGCCTTTTAAATGAATGTTGGCTATAAGAAGCTCTTCACCAAGATGACATTTCACATTTAATGAGTACTTCTGCAATTTCACTATCACTTTCTGGAGTATAGGCAATCCTTTGAAGAATACTTTCTGTAATGTGGCTTTTGTGGTGTGTGTCTACATTGGTAAATGGCTATCTATAAACATAATGAAACAACTCATGACCTTAAACAATTGCTGGCATTTTTTCAGTTTTGACCCTTGAATACATTTAATATAGTACTTTTAAACAAGCCAGAATTTCACTTCAAAACCACATCTGCTAAGTTTCTCAAGTTGCCTTTTTTTAGTCTTTGGCCTGGTGTACACTACGAGTTTAGTTTGAATTTAGCAGCATTAAATCGAATTAACCCTGCACCCGTCCACACAACGAAGCCATTTACTTCGACATAAAGGGCTCTTAAAATCTATTTCTGTACTCTTCCCCGACAAGGGGAGTAGCGCCGAAATCGACATTGCCATTTCGAATTAGGGTTAGTGTGGTCACAATTCGACGCTATTGGCCTCCGGGAACTATCCCACAGTGCACCATTGTGACCGCTCTGGACAGCAATCTGAAGTCGGATGCACTGACCAGGTAGACAGGAAAAGCCCTGTGAACTTTTGAATTTTATTTCCTGTTTGCCCAGCGTGGAGAGCACAGGTGACCATGCAGAGCTCATCAGCACAGGTAACCATGCAGTCCGAGAATCGAAAAAGAGCACCAGCATGGACCATACGGAAGGTACTGGATCTGATCGCTATATGGGGAGAGGATTCCGTGCTAGCAGAACTATGTTCCAAAAGACGAAATGCCAAAACATTTGAAAAAATTTCTAAGGGCATGATGGAGAGAGGCCGCAATAGGGATTCATATCAGTGCCGTGTGAAAGTTAAGGAGCTCAGACAAGCCTACCAGAAAACCAAAGAAGCAAACGGAAGGTCCAGGGCAGAGCCGCAGACATGCCGCTTCTACGCTGAGCTGCATGCAGTTCTAGGGGGGGCCGCCACCACTACCCCATCCCTGACCGTGGATTCCGAGGAGGGGGTAATCTCAGCCATGCCTGAGGATTCTGTGGACGGGGAGGAGGAGGAGGAGGATGAGGACGAGCTTGTGGAGAGCACACAGCACTCCGTTCTCCCCAGCAGCCAGGATCTTTTTCTCAGCCTGACTGAAGTACCCTCCTAACCCCTCCCAAGGCGTTATCCCAGACAATGAGGCCATGGAAGGGACCTCTGGTGAGTGTACCTTTGTAAATATAAAATATAGTTTAAAAGCAAGCGTTTTTTAATGATTAATTTGCCCTGAGGACTTGGGATGCATTTGCGGCCAGTACAGCTACTGGAAAAGTCTGTTAACGTGTCTGGGGATGGAGAGGAAATCCTCCAGGGACATCTCCATGAAGCTCTCCTGGAGGTACTCCAAAAGCCTTTGCAGAAGGTTTCTGGGCAGTGCAGCCTTATTCCGTCCTCCATGGTAGGACACTTGACCATGCCATGCTAGTAGCAAATAATCTGGTATCATTGCATGACAAAGCCTGGCAGCGTATGGTCCCGGTGTTTGCTGGCATTCAAGCAACATCCGTTCTTTATCTCGCTGTGTTATCCTCAGGAGAGTGATATTGTTCATGGTAACCTGGTTGAAATACGGGAATTTAATTAAGGTGACAGAGGTGACCGTTCCTACTGGGCTGTTTGCCTGTGGCTGAAAAGAAATCCTTCCCTGCAGTTAGCCAAGCCGGGGGGGATCATTGGCGATGAGCTTTTCGCATTTGGCTAGCAGGGATCTTCCCTGATACTAGCCACGCGGTGGGGGGAGGGGTAAAGCGATCATCCCAGAGAATTGGATTGGGGTGCGGGAGGTTAGTTTGGTTTCTGCTGCTACACGTTAACAGGAAAACCGCAGCACTCAACAGGCTTTGCTTGGTATGTGGGAAAGGAGGGCACTGCTTTTAGGAAGGCTGCAGAAGCCAAAGACAATGGCTTACCATGGCCGCATGCAAGCCGAATTCTGTTGCCCGGACCTGCGTCTGTGATCTCTAACACCAAAGCCGCAGGCACTCAATATTAAGATGCAAAATGCGACCTTGTACCGAAAATCACATGTGCTATGTAATATGAATAGTGTTGTTCACCGTGAAAGAGTATAAGCATTGTTCTGTAAAATGTATCTTTTTAAATACTTCTCTCCCTTTTTTCCCTCCCTCCTGCAGCTGCAAATTTTTCAAGCCTCCCTCCTCCGTCCCAAAGGCTATCTCAGATAAGGTGGCGAAAAAAACAGGCGCGAGACGAAATGTTCTCTGAAATCATGGAATCGACCCGCAATGAAAGAGCTCATCTGAATGAGTGGAAGGACACTGTATCAAAGTACAGGAAAGATGCCAGGGAACGTGAGGACAGGAGGGACGAATGTGAAGAGAGGAGGGACACTCGAGATCAGAGGTGGCGGCAGGAAGATCAGAGGAGGCAGGATGCAACGCTGGGGCTACTGTGGGATCAAACGGACATGCTCCGGCATCTGGTGGAACTTCAGGAACGGCAGCAGGACCACAGAGTGCCGCTGCAGCCCCTGTATAACCGCCCTCACCATGTTCCATAGCCTCCTCACCCAGACGTGTAAGAATGTGCGTGGGGGGGGGGGAAGGAGGCTCCGTGCACCCGCCCACTCCACCCCAGTGGACAGCCCAAGCAAAAGGCTGTCATTATTTTGAACTTTTGAAGTGGCCTTTTCCTTTCCTCCTATCCTCCTCTCAAACCCCACCTGGGCTACCTTGTCAGTTCTCTCCCTACGTTTATAATCAATAATAAAGAATACATGATTTTTAAACGATAGTGACTTTATTTCCTTTGAAAGCAAGCTGTGATCAAAGGGGGGAGGGTGGTTTGCTTACAGGGAATGAGTCAATCAAGGGGGTGGGTTTTCATCAAGGAGAAACAAACAGAACTTTCACACCGTAGCCTGGCCAGTCATGAAACTGGTTTTCAAAGCTTCTCTGATGCGCAGCGCTTCCTGGTGTGCTCTTCTAATCGCCCTGGTGTCTGGCTGCGCGTAATCAGCGGCCAGGCAATTTGCCTCAGCCTCCCACCCCGCCATAAAGGTCTCCCCCTTACTCTCACAGAGATTGTGGAGCACACAGCAAGCAGCAGTAACAATGGGAATATTGGTTTGGCTGAGGTCTGAGCGAGTCAGTAACGTGCGCCAGCGACCCTTTAAACGTCCAAATGCACATTCTACCACCATTCTGCACTTGCTCAGCCTGTAGTTGAACAGCTCCTGACTACTGTCCAGGCTGCCTGTATATGGCTTCATGAGCCATGGCATTAAGGGGTAGGCTGGGTCCCCAAGAATAACTATTGGCATTTCAACATCCCCAACGGTTATTTTCTGGTCCGGGAAGTAAGTCCCTTGCTGCAGCCGTTTAAACAGAGTAGTGTTCCTGAAGACGCGAGCATCACGAACCCTTCCCGGCCAGCCCGCGTTGATGTTGGTGAAACGTCCCTTGTGATCCACCAGTGCTTGCAGCACCATTGAAAAGTCCCCTTGCGATTTATGTACTGGCTGCCCTGGTGCTCCGGTGCCAAGATAGGGATATGGGTTCCATCTATCGCCCCACCACAGTCAGGGAATCCCATTGCAGCAAAGCCATCCACTATGATCTGCACATTTCCCAGAGTCACTACCTTTGGTAGCAGCAGCTCAGTGATTGCTTTGGCTACTTGGATCACAGCAGCCCCCACAGTAGATTTGCCCACTCCAAATTGATTCCAGACTGACCGGTAGCTGTCTGGTGTTGCAAGCTTCCACAGGGCTATCGCCACTTGCTTCTCAACTGTGAGGGCTGCTCTCATCTTGGTATTCTGGCGCTTCAGGGCAGGGGAAAGCAAGTCACAAAGTTCCATGAAAGTGCCCTTACGCATGCGAAAGTTTCGCAGCCACTGGGAATCGTCCCACACCTGCAACACTATGCGGTCCCACCAGTCTGTGCTTGTTTCCCGGGCCCAGAATTGGCGTTCCACAGCTATAACCTGCCCCATTAACAGCCTGATCTCCAAAGCGCCGGGGCCTGCGGTTTGAGAGAATTCTGTGTCCATGTCCTCATCACTCTTGTTGCTGCGCTGCCGTAGCCGACTCCTCCTTGCCTGGTTTTGCAGGTTCTGGTTCAGCATAAACTGCACGATAATGCGTGAGGTGTTTACAGTGTTCATGACTGCTGTCTTGAGCTGAGCGGGTTCCATGCTTGCCGTGGTATGGCGTCTGCACTGTTCACCCAGGAAAAAAGGCGCAAAACAGTTGTCTGCCGTCGCTTTCATGGAGGGACGGGGAGGATGTACCCGGAACCACCCGCGACAATGTTTTTGGCCCCATCAGGCATTGGGATCTTAACCCAGAATTCCAATAGGCGGAGGAGACTGCGGGAACTATGGAATAGCTACCCACAGTGCAACGCTCCGGAAGTCGACGCTAGCCTCGGTACATGGACACACACAGCCGAATTAATGTGATTAGTGTGGCCGCATACACTCGACTTTATACAATCAGTTGCCAAAAATCGAGTTCTGTAAATTCGAAGTAATCCCGTAGTGTAGACATACCCCTTGTACAGAACAGCTTTCAATGTGTTCAGAACCCAAACAAAAATGTGACACTGAAAACTGTTTCTTCTCCTGTTCAGATAACTGATTGGGTTTTGTGAAACTTTCCAAAGTCTCAATTTTGTGCTGAGGTCTCCTGAAAAAACTTAAACAAAACAACCTCCCTCAAAAATTACTTTCCACCTAATAGTTATTAGGGGACTGATAATCAAGGTTTCTATAAAATGTTCCATTTATCCTAAACGCTAATGTCACACCCACAATGTGTATTATAAATGTGCCTATCTTCTGTAGTGCATGCCCTGATTTGTTGACCGGATAGATATCTGAACAATCTGTACAGAGAGCTAGCAAATTCTTGTCTTTCTCATGTAGCTTTGATCAAGTTACACCCATTATGAGATGTGTTTTAGCAACTTCAATATGCATGAATTACATGATGATACATTTCCTCTTGGGTAGAGCCAGTTTAGTTGAATGCGTCAGGCTATGAAGTATGGGCTTGTGTATCAGACTGAGAATATTAGATTGGGTCATTGGTGCACAAAATGTTGGAAACAGCGATAAGTGGTTTAAGCCAATCTTAAACAATGTTTTACTGGTGGGTGATGCCATCCTTCATTTAGATCAGGGTATTCATATGCAGTATCTACTTACATATTGAACACATTTTAAGTGTATTGATTTAATTAAATAACAAGAGTTGGTGCATAATTAAAAAAAAAAAAAGAATTAAGAGGTGGAAATTAATTCATTTCCTCTCTCCTCCTTCCCCACCCCCCAAAAAACCCACACACATAGGTTGATAAAGTTCTTACTTAATATACTGAATTTCTGAGAACTAAAAGTAGAGAAATTTAAATCTGTGTGATCAATAAACCTTATTATATTAGCACTGTCAAATTGAAATTTCCCATTTCTCCCTGAAAATTTTGTAGCATCTATGGTTAAAAGTAACATCTAAGCTGAGTGTAATTGATGATGTATAATAGATTTTTTTGTATTGTGCATTATATAGTGTTTTATGTATAATTGGTTTTTATTTTCAGTTTGTCTCGTACTAAAAAAAAAAACCCAATCCATTATAAACGCAGAAGTTGTGCCACTTATGATGTTGCTCCAATTTAGTTAAACTCATTCAACTTTTTGTGTAGGGAGATTTCAGCCATTATTGTGTGGTTGTGCTAGCTGAAGTTAGAGTAACTCTTAATAAAACTCACTTCTATAGTTCTACCTCCCACCCAATCCTTTCCAAACAGTAGTTTTTACACACTGTCCAGGCCAATTCTTGAGGTGCAGAGATAAAAAAACAAGCCCTTTTATGTAAAAGATGTTACCAGTTGTACACTATGTATATTAAGTAAAGCACTGTGGATGTTTACTGGTTACTGTGTGACCTTGGGAATTAACTTCGGTACCTTTTTTTTTTAGTTTTCCTGCCAGTAGAATGTGAAAAAAAACACCAAAACTTGACTACTACCTAAGGGTGCTATGATGCTGTGTCAGGGGGTGTACCAACCCCACACTGGTGAGGCAAGCGTTAAAAAGCTGCTCTGAGCCCAAGAGGCCACGCCCCCTTGCCTCTGCTGTGCGTGCTCCCAATGGAGGGAGCATTTAAAAAAAGAGCGACTCAGTTCAGTCTGGCGGACAGCAGTCAGGTATAGCAGTCTCCTGCCGAGAAGTCACCAGGATGCCAAACTGCTGGGATTGAGCCTCGTAGCCAAACCTCTGGAAGCCCATTGACCACAGGAGCTGAAGATGATGACTCACTATTGCTGACTCAGGAGATACATCAGTGGGGAACACAGGAGGGACCCCAAGTCCAGCCCGAATTGGTGCCGGAGGGACTGGAACAAGGGTAGGAAGTGAGCCAGGAAATGCACTTAGGAGTACAAGGGCTACTGCTTCGAAGGGCCCTGGGTTGGAACATGGTGGAGTAGGGTGGGCCTGGATTTCCCTACTCCTTCCCACTCGCAAGTGAGTGATACTATCCTGGGCTGTTGTTGCTAGGCAAGGCAGCCTTTGGATTCTCACCAGTGGGCGACATTACCCTAGCCGGGAAAATGATGCTTGGATTCTGCTCAATAGGTGTTATGCCCCAGAGTATTGCCGTTAGGCACTACTGTTGTCCCAGAGCACGCAGCCAATCCCCTGACAGATGCTTAATTCATTAATATTTGTAGTGCTTTAAAATCCTCTGGGAGACTCTTTGGCCTTATGTGAACAAAAATTTGCACTGATTTTAACTAAATCTGAACAGTCGCTTTGTTTGAATGCTTTGAAATCAGTTTTGACTGCTTTATATTGATTTAATTAAAGTCAATTCCTTACTGACTTGGTTAAATGGTGCAGCTTCAGTGTCTAGACAAGGCCTTGGAATTATAGAGACTGATTATTTTGTGCAAAATTTTCAGATCCTGTAGCTAAGAAATAGAAATAACTTGTTAGATTACAAACAGTGAGAACATGTAACTTTTTAAAATTACAAGTTAATTTTGAGATAAAACTTTAAATCGGGAGCTAGGTGGCACATAGCTAGCCTTTTACTGTGAGGGAAATGGGTTGAAGCCTTGACCAAGATCTTAAAAAATGTAAACAGTAATATATTATTGGTTATTTACATAGTTTTATCTATTGTTTGATATGTTACCTTTGCAAAAGAGCTAAGTTAGTATAATGGAAGAAACACTTAGCTGTAGGAATTTTTGCCTTAAAATGCCTCAAACATGAAGAAATGCCTCTAATTTGAAAATCGTATCTTCTTATGAGTACTTTATACCTACTATTGTTAGACAAAAGTCCTAGAAGAACTGAAGGAGATTAGAGGAAAACACATCTGTTTTCCCGATTCACCTGTGTGTGTTTATGCTGGACATTTGACAGCACTTTGTGTATTGTCAGTTCTCCTATTTTGTAGATAGTCAGTTGCAATTGCTATTTTATGCGACAGCATGAGACCACCACTTGTGCAGTGCTCTTGGGGTGCTCACATTCATGCATTTTCCCAGGCTTTGCAGGATGGTATTTACTGTTAAAATTCCACAGTAAAGCTCAAATTGAACTCGCAGTAGGCAGTGGACAGAAAGGAAGTGGAGACGGGATGGACCCTATCATATTAGATGGTAGTACTCTTGGGTCCGCTAAAAGACTGTAAAGCCCTTCAGGGACCAGAAAAACCCAGTGCATGCTTTCTTTTTAATGTGTGCATGTTTAAAGGGTGCTCTCTCATGAATGTTAGCTTTTTCTTTTTTTAAATGGATCAATTTAAAATAAACTTGTCACTTTATTTTTGCATTTAGGTTATAATGTAGAGCTTTTGATAAATGTATTCTGGCTTTTTTTCCCCTTCCTACAATTTCAGTCCTTAAATGGTAAACAAACATTGTGGTTAGGTCAGCTTCCCGTAACTTTCCTCACCAGTGAAATTAAAGTTGGGTTTGTTTATAGTTCCTGGCATCTTCCCTCGAAGGAAAAATCTTCAGTTGTTGTAAATCAGTTTATCTCCTCACCAGAGCCTTTATGCTTTACATCAGCTGGGGATCTGGTCCTCATTCTTTACCTACTGAGCCTTACTAAACATTCTCCAGTCACTCTAATTCTCCATGAACTGACAAACTTTTAAGTGACCTTTCTACTGCCTTGGCTTTTTCTATAAAAAAAAATCTGAAGTATGATTCATCTCAGCTAGGTTTGCCAGGCGTCCGGTTTTCGACTGGAACACGCGGTCGAAAAGGGACCCCGGCGGTGCTGGTCAGCACTGCCGACTGGGCCATTAAAAGTCCGGTAGACGGTGCTGCGGGTCTAAGGCAGGCTAGTCCTTACCTGGCCTGGGGCACCGCGCTGCGCCCCGGAAGCAGCAAGCAGGTCCAGCTCCTAGGCAGGGGGACCACGGGGCTCCGTGTGCTACCCCCGGCTGAGCACCGGCTCCGCACTCCCATTGGCCGGGGACCATGGCTAATGGGAACTGTGGAGGCAGTGCCTGCGGGCAAGAGCAGTGTGCAGAGTCTCCTGCCCCCCGCCTAGGAGCCGGACCTGCTGGCTGCTTCCGGGGCGCAGTGCAGTGCGGAGCCAGGACAGGCAGGGATCCTGCCTTAACCCTGCTGACCAGGAGCCGCCCAAGTAAGCCCAGAGCCCCCTCCCACAACCTGAACTTCTCATCCACAGCCCCAGCCAGAGACCATACCCCCTCCTGCACCCCAACCCCCTGCCTCAACCTGCAGCCCCCTCCCGCATTCTGAATCCCGGCCCCACCCCCCCAGTCTGGAGCCCCCTCCTGCACCCCAAACCACTCATCCCCACCCCAGAGCCCTCACCCGCTCCCACACCCCAACTCCATGCCCTGGCCTGGAGCCCTCTCCCGTACCTGAGCCCTTCATTTCTGGCCCCACTCCAGAGCCCACACCCCCAGTTAGAGCCCTCACACCCTCCTGCACCCCAACCCCTGCCCCAGTCCAGTGAAAGTGAGTGAAGGTGGGGGAGAGCAAGCCACTCAGGGAGAGGAAATGTAGTGAGTAGGGGGCGGGGCCTCAGGGCCTGGGCGGGCCTAGGGTGTTCGGTTTTGTACAATTAGAAAGTTGGCAACCCTAATCTCAGATTGGTCCTTAGTCATCTGTTTAAATTTCCAAATATCTGCACTGTCATGATCAGAACCTTTTAGGCCACTTAGGATATGTCTACACAGCAACTAGATACCCACAGCTGGCCTGTGCGAGCTGACTCGGGGTTGCAGGGCTCAGTCTGTGGGGCTGTTCGGTTGCTGTGTAAACTTCAGGCTGGAGCCCACACTCTAGGATCCAGAGCTCAGGCTCCAGCCCAAGCCCAGAAGTCTACACAGTAATGAAACAGCCCTGGAGCCTGATTCCCGTGAGTGGAGGCAATGCGTTGCGGGAGTCATGTGGGGTCACGTGCCCCCCAGATTTCTGAAAGCACCGAGCTGCATTTGCATGGATTGCTCTGCTTAGCCTGCCGGGAGCAGAGGGTGGAGGGGTTGGGTCTGTTTTTCTCATGCTGTGCCCCACCCCGGTACATTTCTGGCTTGCTTGGCCCCTCTCCCCCTCAGCTGGGCCTGCATAGGGAGTAGAGTGGGCAGGACAGAGCTGCTTCTTCTGCCGGGTGAGGGAGGCTGCTCTGTGTCGTTGCTTTTGTGCAGCGTGGTGGCTGCCTGCAAGAGTCCGGCTTGGGAGGCAGCAGCATCCCATGTGGCAGGTAACCCTGGTGGGGTGGGCAGAGCGTGGCAGGGCCGGGTGCAGGGTCTCTGGGGAAGGTGTCGGGAGCAAGTTCCCTGTGCTCATCCTGAGTTAGGGGCATTGCCTGCACCCTTCCCCTGCTGAGGTGTCTACGAGGGGACAAGGAGCCGGGGAGAAACTCTGTTGCTGTGATTCCCCCTCTGGGGCTGGGACTGGCCTGGAGGCACGTGCTCCCTGCTCCTTCAGCCTCAGCCCCAGCCCCCCAGGAGCTGGTGGGATTTGTTGCCCGGGCCCAGGGAGGTGGGGCCTGGAAGGTTCCTGCGCCCAAAGACGACGCATGGGGCAGTCATGTGCCTCTCCCTCCAACCTTTAAATTGTGTTCTTCCTCCCCCCCACCCCCCATCAACAGTTATGTGTCACTTCTGCCCATGAGCTCGAGTCAGCTGGCATGGGCCAACTGCAGGTATCTAGTTGCTGTGTAGACATATACTTACTCTCTGGAAAATGTATTTCTTTCTTAGTCAAATGGTAGCTTTGACCCAGAGCAATTTCTAACTCAGCTGAGTTTGTAAATTGCTATAGTTGTTACTGGCTTCTTTCTTGCATATTGTTTGTTTATACTTCAATTTTAATTTCTTAATTTTTTTTTTCTAAAAACAGACATTTAAGGTAACAAAAAAAAAAAATGATCCTTAAAAATTTCCGTACCTATGCTAATAGAATATTAGGTGTTCAAAGCTAAAATAATTTTTAAAATTGACTTTTGCAGTATAAGCAATTTGTTTCTATTTGCATGTCATTTGGCTTGAATAATGAGGCTAAACTGGTGGGCTTTTGTGTCGAGTCATTTTCTGGTTCTCATGCACTAGTGCTATAGGGGAATGCTTATTAGATGTAAATATTTATAATTTCTTTGACAGAAATTTTAAAAGGAAAAGCAATTAATCAAAAAGCATATTAGATTCTGTCTTCCCCCCATTTTTTAACCCTACCTTTATTTTGGACAGAGTCTATTTGGCAAGGTTTTTTTTGTTTTTTGTTTTTTTTTAATCAGGTTAAAATTTTCAAACATGAATCCAAATTTAGGCACCCAAATAAATGAAGTGTTGAACGCTCACATATCCTATTAAATTAATGGAAACTGCAGGTGCTCAGCCTATTTTAAAAATAGGCTAACTTTTACTTAGACCTGTAAATACATAACTTTAGGCTTTTAAACTAAAAATGTTGGCCTCAGGCCCTAACTCAGGCTTGTTTACTCACTTAAAAAAAAAAACCCTCTCTTTTTCTGTGTACCTCCTCTTCCTCCTCCACCTTTCCTGAATTTTATTTTAAGTGTGTTGCTTTTCTTCAGTCATGTTATGAAATATCTGATACTCATATCCTCTAGGTCACTTAATTGACAGAAGTGTGTGTGTGTTTTTTTTTTTTTTTTTTTTTTTTAATCAACAGGCATGCCCAGATAGAGTAAAAGTCTCTGAATACCTTCCCCTCCATCTTTATATGTTTTGTGCTCCCATACTTCAGTCTGTCTGATTTTATTCACTCTACCAGATTCCTTAGCAAAGAATGTCCTAACAGTCATAGATTCATGATTTTTTTTTTTTTTTTTTTAACGCTCCACAACTGAGCATTTGTTCTTTGGCTTGTACCCAAATTTAACAGAATTTAGTATCTTTAGATTTTCTCCTGCTTTTTTATATGATAAATTATTGCATTTGCAACATGTAATACACCAATTAACAAGCATAAATATTTTATGTTTAGGATTACTTAGATTGTAAACTATTTGGGACAGGGATTATCTTTTAATTATGTGTCTAGGGTGCTTAGCAAGGTGAGGCCCTGGTACATAATTACTGGTGCTACAGCAAAAATAATAGAATTGGAAAGCAAGAAACACATGATCTATGGGGAAGCCATAAGCCAAACTAAATTGATAGATGCAGGTATGATTTTGTACACTTTTTTCACTGTAATAAGCTTTTATGACTAACATCTAATTAGAGAACCAAGGTAGCCATTTAAAAAGTCCACATTTACCACCAATTACTACACATTTGTAATACAATTGTATTAAATGTATGCTTACATGTGGCATGTAAGCTTGATTGGCTCAAACTTCTTAAACTTGTGATTCCTGCATGATGATCTTAAAATAATAATTTACCAATTTAAAAGCCACCCTTTGTGGATTCTTCAAAATCGTTGTCCTGCTTCTTGTGAATTTCTCCATTGTTTGGCAGTTGACTGCTTCTTTGCTATGGCCTTTGGCTCTGTCTTCTCCGTGTTGCATCAACAATGTTTGTTGGAGGCAGTGCTTCTTGTCATGCATGGGAAATGAGAATGAGCTCCCAGGAGGCTGAGTAATAGGAACAGAGCAGAGCTGGGGTAGAGGTGTAATCCATGCAGGAGGAGGACACATCTTTTATTTTGAAAGGTGGGGCAGGAAGCGAAGTCCTTAGCAGACTCACAATAACTGAGGTAGGACAGCCTTGTCAATCCCCTGGGACTGTGTATCTTGGTACAGTGCCTAGAATATCTGGTCACTTTACAGAAAACAGCAATCAGTCTGTTCTAAGTAACGCTGTCTGTTATGCACTAAGTTATATTCACAAAGTGTGTCAACGCACAATAGCAAAATGTGGTATTTAAAGGCCTCGTGTAAATGACATTGTTTTGAAAAGGAGGGTCTCCAAAAGCTTTCTAAATTGATATGCTTAACACAAACAAAACCAAGAAGCAAGTTATAGCTCACCGTTTTACACCTTGAAGATATTTGCTTTCTGCTTAACTGGCTTCATTTGTTGCTTTGACTTTTAAAAAGTTACGCTGGATGCAGTGGTGATTTCACAGCGCTCAGTGTTCTGTTTAAAGTCTAGTTTAGCACCACTTTGGGAATTGTATGTCAGTTGACATACATTGTTAATAACTTTTCTACCACCTACAGAGCTGGTCAAATAATAGAAAATATAGTAGTGAATAATTATTCAGTGCATACGTTGTCGAATTTCCCAGTGAGTAAGTCTCAATGATCCACCTCACTGATTCACCTGATCCAATTGTTGTACAATTGTTGAGCTAAATATCAATTTTATTTATACTTGTTTTTTTAACACACACACACAGCTAACTGTATTTATTACCTTTGCTCAGAATCTCACGTGTGTCTGGGAAACTAAATTCTTCCGTTACTTTCATTTTTCAGATAAGAAAGATGAGGATGAAGTTTATTTGATTTTAAAATTGTTGCCTGAACATAAAACATTTCTCTCGGTGTTATCTATTTTTTCTGTGAGTGATAGATTTCCTGTTTTAAATACAATTGCCCCTAGCTGCACTTACGGTTTTTTTACTATTCAAACAAATTTTTGTGCTCCGTATAATCAGTCCTTATTCTGTCATTTGGGCTTTAAGTTTAGTACATGACTGTAGGAGTCATGTAGCTTGAAAGTCAACCTTAGAGGTGTTATCTCCAGGATGAATAGCTTCACAAGGCTGAATGGTCACTGGATTCATGCTGAGCCAGGCCTTCAGTTCCTGTCCCTCCTGCTCTGCTCAGCTCTTTAGCTAATTGCCTGGTCTAGTGAAGCTCTGGAGCAGAGTGAGTGCTTGGTGATGGCAGCTGAGGTGGGGGTCTTCTCTCATGCCATCTCTGATACAGAGGAGGTCACCTTGAGGAAGGTGATGGTAAGTTTCCCTGCAAGGCTGGATAAGCTCTCTGCCTGTCCTGGTGGCTGCTGTGGAGCAGAGATTCCCTAGTGCTGCAAGAGATTAGGGAAGAGAGAGAGCCATGTTCAAAACCTGATCAAAATGCAAATACAAAGAAAGTGCTCGTCTCTATTGTCAAACATCCCAGAGATAACTACCATAAAAATAGCTTCCTTGGCACTCTTCCCAATTACACTATTTGGCTTGTGGGACTGTTCTGGGGCAGATTCCAGTGTGACAACAGAATCATAGAAATGCAGTATGGATAGGCAAGAAGACTTAAGTCTTTTCTATCTTTCAACTCACAGATATAAATAATTCCTTTACACTCTACAAATCCTTGTAGAGAGTTGTCATATTCCCTTTATTAGTTGTAATTTAGTCAATCTGTACATATTCTTTCCTAAATATATAAAGGTTGATTAAAGTACTTTAAAAAGGAGGACATGATCATTGATTGCATCAGTTTTCTGCCGTGAGTTATGAACTCACGATCAGCTGTTTTATTTGTGAATTTTCTCAGCTGAGCACCCAAGATGACATAAAATTTAAGAGACTGAGAGCTATCCTGTTTAGTGTACATGCATTAAAATAACAAGTTGCCCATCACATGACTTTGACAGTTGCTGTTACTTTTAGACTTGTGCAAGTATAAGTAATCTGAGAACAACGTACAGCGTGATTGAGTTCCATATTATGCCGTTTTCTAGCTCTTCTAGCCTCCAAGCTCTTCCAAAATGGAAAACCTGAAATACAACCTAACCTATTCATCTGCATATGCACAAAGTTAACTTTTCCCCTGTTTGTTGTCTTCTCCTAACTCAGGTGTAGTCTTAGTCGTGTTTAGGAGTCTTAATTTCCTGAATGCTCTGGAATCTAGCTCATTAGTTTTTAAGGTTCTAATGTTTAATTTGAACTTAACTTTACATGAAAATGAAATTCTATCCCATTCAGTAAACAGCATATTGCACACTATCTGCAAAGCATTAGTTTTGCTTTGAAATTAACCATTTAAAACAAGCTAAACGTTCATTCGTGTAGATTCTGCCTTTTTATTGGTACTTAATTGTCATTTTTAAGCACACTAAAGGGTAGCAACATCAAGAGCCACTAATTTTTATTCAAAACAAGCAATCTGGTCTTCCTATCCTCTTCATTAGCTAACCCGAACTTGTTTGGGAAAGGTCAAACCAACTCATTTTTTTAGGTTAGTATAAAGGGCTACGTTTATCAGCTGAATAAACATTATGAGCAAAACTGATTGTGCTATATTTAACTTGCTTTCCTTTGGTTTTCCTACATTCAAAATGTAAGAGGAAGAAATTTCAGTATTTACTCTAAAGCAAAATAGGTCAGACATGTTTGTCTTGATTTAATTCCTTTCCCCACAGTCTCCGTATTGATGATAAACTGTACACGTGAAAATTGAATTCAGCAGCAACTTCCCCTTTTCTCCAATTGCGCAACAAGCGTGAGGTCGCAAAATGAAAATAAGTGCGACCTTCTGAATCTGTCTTGCAATAAAGTACCACTGTTCTGCTTAATGAAAAGTAAAACATTTCAAAGTGGTAACATGTTATGGCTTCTTTTACGCTATCTAAGCTATGGAACTAAGTAAATCAAAACGCTGGAGAAGTGCAGTACATTAAACTGAACTTTCATTCTAAGGCTCTCCTTCCTTTTGATTTTAGATATATTATAGAATGGCAAATACAATGCCAAATTTATCCTCCAGCCACATGTTGGCTTAATCATGCTAGTAACAACTGTTCAAACCTGTGGCTTCCCTGTCCCTTGCTAACAGTTTTTTGTTTTGTTTTGTTTTTATTTAAATGTTCCATGCATGCTCAAATACTGGTGTGTGCATGCATGTGAATATATACCATCCCTAAGCAGTATAAGGCATGGCTTCAGAATTAGTAATTGTTAGATGTGGTTGAAAATCATGTTAACCATGCCAGCCTCTGTCCAAACTTATAATGTGGATAAGGCCTTAGCATTTTTTGATTATTTGCTCTTGAAGTTTAAGTCAACTGAAGGTGGCAGATATTTAATTTAAAACCCTTGGCTGTGTAAGAGGTGAGGGATAAGCAGAAAAATGTTTCAAAACTACTTCTCCAGCTGAGTTTGTAAACACTTGATCAGGGAAAAGTAGAACCCATTAATTATAATTTGTTTGCAGTTTCATAGCAACCTTTTACTGTTTAATAACTGTTTGTTGGCTTCAAGAGAAATAATGGACATTGTGATGGAGCTGCTCTTTTCCTTGAAATGAAATCAGAAGGCAACTTGTCTTATTTTTTCCACATGCTTGACAAAAGTCCATTTTTAACAATGATTCATACTTGAATTCAAACAAGAGGGTAACCGATAAGCAATTAAACCTTGTGTAGAAAACCATCTAAATTTATCCCCATTCCCAAATGGTAAGAAATGTACCAGGTTTCCTGGTAAATTAAAAACTCAGACCATGTTGTTTCAAAGATTTCCTAAGGTGCATGAAACTCTTTGGCAAATCTGGGCCAATTTTAAAGGTTTTATGCAGAAACAATGTAAACATAGATTACTTTTCTGTGTGGAAGTTGACAAAATTCAGCTCTCTTTAGTGGAGCGGTGCTTTAAGATTTTTGATTTGTTTCAATCTGAAACTAAGTGAAAATGATGGATGAGAACCAATGCAGACCAAACCAGAAGAAAAATGTTTGCATGAAACCAGCAACCTGTGGTTGAACTATCATTTGACTGTAATATCCTTCTGCAAACGCTGTACCTACAAACCTATCCTGTTGGGCAAAGGTGTGGTCAGAAGCCAGTGGGAAGCCTTGCAAATCTCTCTTGAAGAGGCTTTTCCTCTTTCGGCACCTGAAGATCCTAGTAAACAGTCTATAAGGTGCCACAGGACTCTTTGTCGCTTTTTACAGATCGTCTATTAGTCTATAAGGTGCCACAGGACACTCTGTCGCTTTTTACAGATCCAGACTAACATGGCTACCCCTCTGATACTTGCCTCTATCTAGTTGACTGATTTGTAGTGCTAACTTTATTTTAGTTTAATATTAAACACATACCAATCACTTACTTTCTATGAGCATTTATAAAACTTCCACAATGCAGGCAAGCTGTATTTCCCTCAAAAATGGGGAAAAGAAAATCATATGTAATTACCAGTCTTGGCTTTAAATCTTACTGTCTTTGGCTGGCATGGTATGTACTTTTTATAGGAAAGCATTTTGGGTTCTGTGCTCCTTGGGCTGGCAGGAGCAGCTCCAAAGGCTGTGGAGATGAGGTATTGACTGGATCCCAAGGGAACACAGTTCAGCATCCTTGGCTTGAGGGAGGGGTTACCACAAAATGTGGTCTTTTAGTTTGCATGGTAAATACAAGAGTGAGTGAGGGTGGGAGGGGAGGGAAAGGAGATGTGTATGTTAGAATCATTTTGTCAGATTCCTTCTTGTTATCTCTATGGATTACATTACTGGTGAACTTGAATGTCCGTTGATAGTTTGAAGTAAACCTAAACATTAAAACTAAACTGCCCAGTGTTCACCCTGCTGGAAGTATATTGTAAAACATGGCTATATACCAAATATGGTCTTATTTTTAACCTGGATTGACTTTATCTTGATCTTTGAAACCACTAACCACCACTAATTAAGAAAAACATTATGTAAACATTAGCCAGAGGAAGTTGCTTAATGAATTGTTAAAGTAAAATAAAATGGTGTTTGTGGCTGTGAACTCTTCTGTCCATTTGTTATTTATTAGGCTGACTGTTCCCAATAATCTTCAGAAGAAGTTGCTAGGGAAATAATGAGGAGGTCACTAAGGGCTGGTCCACACTAAGCCCCCAGTTCGAACTAAGATACGCAACTTCAGCTATGTGAATAACGTAGCTGAAGTCGAAGTATCTTAGTTCGAACTTAAAGGTACTTACTGCGGGTCCACACGCGGCAGGCAGGCTCCCCCGTCGACTCTGCCTACTCCTCTCGCAGAGCAGGATTACCGGCGTCGACGGCGAGCACTTCCGGGATCGATTTATTGCGTCTAGACAAGACGCGATAAATCGATCCCAGAATATCAATTGCTTGCCGCCGAACCAGCGGGTAAGTATAGACGTACCCTAAGAAACCACCTTGTATGTCCCAGTTAGTCTTGTGCTTGTTAACTACTTCTACTACATTTTAAAATTAATTTCTGATAAATGAGCATGTTTGCCTCATGATTAAAAGACAGGTAATTCTACAAAATTGCTACAACCATTGAAGAAGCTGAATGAAAACCACTTATCGTGAAGGCTACATTTTAGTCGTGTATTTTTAGTAAAAGTCATGGACAGGTCACGGGCTGTGTTTTAAAAAAAAAAAAAAAAATTCACGGGCTGAGACCTGTGCATGACTTTGACTAAAAATACCTATCATGATTAAAACTTGGGGAGGGGGGGGGGGTGATGGGGTGCTCCGGGGAGGGGGAAAGCCAGGGGCGCCGTGGGTGCTGGGGGAGGAGGTCGAAGTGACCCAGGACCCTCTGGTGCTGGGGAAGAGGGGTCAGGAATGGAACAATGAGGAAAAGTGGACCATGATAAGGATGAAAAAGTCATATATAAACTATTGTCACAGTGCAGGGCAACTCACACCTGTATTTCCCCCAGTGTTCCAGCCCGGGCACCTACTCTCGGCTTCCAGCTTCTCAGCTGTTACCTTTCTGGGACACCCAGAGCTAGTAAAGGGTGTAAGTTATTATGTTTTTCTTAATGTGACTGCTGCCAATAAATATATTTTAACACAGTGGTTGTGAAAACAAATACCCACTTATAGAAAAGTGGTTGAGAAAAATTATTCCTTGTAGGTGCTGTTTTTTTTGTTTTTGTTTTTTTTTTAAATAAAGAAAACTCAAACGACTATTTAAATGTTCTCTACTTATTGGAATCTAATATGCTCAAGGGTTAGTTGTTTGTGGATCTGTGTATACAATATTTAGTTTAAGAAAAGGGTTTTTACCAGTTGTCAAATAGCAGTTGTTGTATTCTGATTGCTTTGCAAATGGCCTCATGGAATCCTAGAAGCATAGAATATCAGGGTTGGAAGGGATCTCAGGAGGTCATCTAGTCCAATCCCCCGCTCAAAGCAGGACCAATTCCCAACTAAATCATCCCAGCCAGGGCTTTGTCAAGCCTGACCTTAAAAACCTCTAATGAGGCAGATTCCACCACCTCCCTAGGTAACCCATTCCAGTGCTTCACCACCCTCCTAGTGACAACTTGAGACCATTACTCCTTGTTCTGTCATGTGCTACCGCTGAGAACAGTCTAGATCCATCCTTTTCAGAACCCCCTTTCAGGTAGTTGAAAGCAGCTATCAAATCCCCCCTCATTCTTCTCTTCTGCAGACTAAGCAATCCCAGTTCCCTCAGCCTCTCCTCATAAGTCATGTGCTCCAGCCCCCTAATCATTTTTGTTGCCCTCCGCTGGACTCTTTCCAATTTTTCCACATCCTTTTTGTAGTGTGGGGCCCAAAACTGGATACAGTACTCCAGATGAGGCCTCACCAATAGAGGGGAATGATCACGTCCCTCGATCTGCTGGCAGTGCCTCTACTTATACAGCCCAAGATGCCGTTAGCCTTCTTGGCAACAAGGGCACATTGTTGACTCATATCCAGCTTCTCGTCCACTGTAACCCCTAGGTCCTTTTCTGAAGAACTGCTGCCTAGCCATTCGGTCCCTAGTCTGTAACAGTGCATGGGATTCTTCCGTCCTAAGTGCAGGACTCTGCACTTGTTCTTGTTGAACCTCATCAGATTTGTTTTGGCCCAATCCTCTAATTTGTCTAGATCCCTCTGTATCCTATCTCTACCCTCCAGCGTATCTACCACTTCTCCTAGTTTAGTGTCATCTGCAAACTTGCTGAGAGTGCAGTCCACGCTATCCTCCAGATCATTAAAGAAGATCTTGAACAAAACCGGTCCCAGGACCGACCTGTGGGGCACTCCGCTTGATACCAGCTGCCAACTAGACACGGAGCCATTGATCACTACCCATTGAGCCCGACGATCTAGCCAGCTTTCTATCCACCTTATAGTCCATTCATCCAGCCCATACTTCTTTAACTTGCCGGCAAGAATATTGTGGGAGACGGTATCAAAAGCTTTGCTAAAGTCAAGGAATAACACATCCACTGCTTTCCCCTCATTCACAGAGCCAGTTATCTTGTCATGTAAGGCAATTAGGTTAGTCAGGCATGACTTGCCCTTGGTGAATCCATGCTGACTATTCCTGATCACTTTCCTACTGAAGCACAACTCTAAGTGCTTCAGAATTGATTCCTTGAGGACCTGCTCCATGATTTTTCCAGGGACTGAGGTGAGGCTGACTGGCCTGTAGTTCCCCGGATCCTCCTCCTTCCTTTTTTTAAAGATGGGCCCGATTGCCATGAGCTTTCAAAGATAATGGCCAATGGCTCTGCAATCACATCCACCAACTCCTTTAGCACCCTTGGATGCAGCGCATCTGGCCCCATGGACTTGTGCTCGTCCAGTTTTTCTAAATAGTCCCGAACCACTTCTTTCTCCACAGAGGGCTGGTCACCTCCTCCCCATAGGGTATGTCTACACTACGAGAGTAGTTCGATTTTAATTAAATCGAATTAGTGGAACCGATATTACAAAGTCGAACGTGTGTATCCACACTAAGAACAGTAATTCGACTTTGTGAGTCCACACTAACGGGGCAAGCATCGACATTGGAAGCGGTGCACTGTGGGCAGCTATCCCACAGTTCCCGCAGTCCCCACTGCCCATTGGAATTCTGGGTCGAGCCCCCAATGCCTGCTGGGGAAAAAAATGTGTCGAGGGTGGTTTTGGGTAACTGTCATCATTCAACCGTCACTCCCGCCCTCCCTCCCTGAAAGTGCCAGCGGGCAATCAGTTCGCGCACTTTTCTGGTGAGTGACAGCGCGGACGCCACAGCACCGCGAGCATGGAGCCTGCTGCGATCATCGCTGCAGTTATGGCCATTGTCAACACCTCACACCTTATCATCCACCTTTTTTCAGAGGCCGATGCTGAGAAATCGGGCGAGGAGGCTACGGCAGCGCGGTGAGGACATTAAGTCTGAGAGTGGCACAGACCTCTCGCAAAGCACGGGACCCCGCGCCGTGAACATCATGGTGGCAATGGGTCATGTTGATGCTGTGGAACGGCGATTCTGGGCCCGGGAAACAAGCGCGGACTGGTGGGACCGCAAAGTGCTGCAGGTTTGGGATGAATCACAGTGGCTGCGAAACTTTCGCATGCGTAAGGGGACTTTCCTGGAACTTTGTGAGTTGCTGTCCCCTGCCCTGAAGCGCAAGGACACCCGGATGCGAGCAGCCCTGACTGTCCAGAAGCGAGTGGCCATAGCCCTCTGGAAGCTTGCAACACCAGACAGCTACCGGTCAGTCGTGAACCACTTTGGCGTGGGCAAATCTACCATGGGGGTTGCTGTGATTCAAGTAGCCAACGCAATCGTTGAGCTACTGCTCTCAAAGGTAGTGACCCTGGGAAACGTGCAGGTCATCATAGATGGCTTCGCCGCTATGGGATTCCCAAACTGCGGTGGGGCTATAGATGGAACTCACATCCCTATCCTGGGACCGGAGCACCAGGCCAGCCAGTACATTAACAGAAAGGGCTACTTTTCAATGGTGCTGCAAGCACTTGTGGACCATAGGGGACGTTTTACCAACATCAACGTCGGATGGCCGGGCAAGGTTCATGACGCTCGTGTTTTCAGGAACTCTGGTCTGTTTAGACGGCTGCAGGAAGGTATTTACTTCCCGGACCACAAAATAACTGTTGGGGATGTGGAGATGCCTATAGTGATCCTTGGGGACCCAGCCTACCCGCTAATGCCCTGGCTCATGAAGCCCTATACAGGCACCCTGGACAGTGAAAAAGAACTCTTCAACTACTGGCTGAGCAAGTGCAGAATGGTGGTGGAGTGTGCTTTTGGACGTCTCAAGGGGAGATGGAGAAGCTTACTGACTCGCTTTGATCTCAGCGAAACCAATATCCCCATTGTTATTGCAGCTTGCTGTGTGCTCCACAATCTCTGTGAGAGCAAGGGGGAGACGTTTATGGTGGGGTGGGAGGTTGAGGCACATCGCCTGGCTGCTGATTACGCCCAGCCAGACAGCCGGGCAATTAAAAGAGCCCAGCGGGACGCGCTGTGCATCCGGGAGGCTTTGAAAGCTAGGTTCCACAGTGATCAGGGTAACCTGTGACTATTAAGTTTGTTTAAAGAGAAGCTGAACCTGCCCCCGTTTCTTTACCCAGTTAATGTTGACTATCCTCTCCAGTTACATACCCCCTTCACCCCATTTCCCCCCTTCCAACACACCTTAAAAATAAAATAAATGGAACTTTGTTCATTAACACCGTTTTCTTTATTAAGGGTTTCGTGGTAAAGGGTTGAAACTGGGACGCAGACTGTGGTGGGGAGCGGGTGTAGTGATGGAAAGGACACTTCTAAACTCGAGGAATGACAGGCTCCTGCTCCTAGAGCGGTCCGCAGTGGTGGACTGGTTGTTTCAACGGAGCCTGCCACCCCTCCTTTTCGGAACTCTGTGTGTGGGGGCTATGTGACTTTGTGGCGGGGTAGGACGGTTACAGATCCCCTGCTGCGTGGCTCTGTCATCCAGGCTAAGGACCGCTGCATAAGATCTGTAACCGCCCTCCCCCGCCACACACTCACATAGCCCCCCCACACAGAACATGAAAACCACCTCCCAGACTGACCAGGGTGCCTAGTGACTGCAATGTGTGTGTGACCTGCTGCTGAACCTGCCCCCGTGTCTGTACCCTGGTAAAGGTGACTGTCCTCTCCAATTACCAACCCTCTTTCCCCCCTTCAAACACACTCTCCTCTAAAAGAACCTGACGGAAACAGTAATTAAAAGAAACGTATTTTTTATTAACAACTACACAGTTAGGGGATGACACTGGGACGGGGGCTTGGGTGAGGTGCTTTTGGAGTGAAGGAAAGGACTTATCAAAACTTTGGGAATGAGAGCCGTCTGGTACTTGAGCAGTCTGCAGGGGTGGAGTGACTGTTTTCACAGCCCCTGCCGCCCCTCCTTCTTGGGACTTTGGGTGGGGGGGATGGGACTTTGTGGCGGGGGAGGGCGGTTAGAGAGAGACTGCAGCGGGGCTCTGTCCTCCTGCCTCCGGTCTTGCAGAAGATCTACAAGGCGCCGGAGCGTGTCGGTTTGCTCCCTCATTAGTCCAAGCAGCGTTTGAGTCGCCTGCTGGTCTTCCTGCCGCCACCTGTCCTCCCGTTCGCTGTGTGATCGCTGGTATTGCGACATGTTCTCCCTCCACTGGGTCTGCTGTGCCACCTCTGCTTGGGAGCAGCCCATAAGTTCGGAGAACATCTTGTCCCGTGTCCTTCTCTTTCGGTGCCTAATCTGCGCCAGCCTCTGGGAGGGGGATGCTGGGGTAGGTCGGGAGACAGTCGCAGCTGTGGGATGGGAAAAAGGGAGTGAATTCCTCACAAAGATACATTTTTGTGAACAATGAACATGTTCACAGAGAAAGACTAAGACCATGCACAGCACCTATCACATGCGTACTCAGGACAAGGTTGAATTTTCGGCCTTCTCATTCAGTGCCTGGGGTCTTGGAGTACAGATCACACAAGCGGGGCAGGACAGCGGAATTCGGGTAGCAGTCGGACATGGTAAGCCGTAGACTTTTGGCTGCTGAAAGCTTAATTTATAGCAGTGCCCTCCTTTCACGTTCAAAGCAATGCCCCTAACGTTGGCCAGTTCCTGCTGCCGGCAATCCGGCCAGCATGAACTCTGCCCCTGTCCCACCCCCCTCGCGGCTGTCCCCGGGAAAGATCCCTGGATGCTGCCCCTGTCCCGCCTCCACCGCGTGGCTGTAAACCGCCGGTTACAGTTATGTAAAGGAACAGGCAATCAGTCCCAATACTAACATTCCCCTAATTTAAAGCAGGTCACCATGAGTGATATCACTCTGATGAGGATTTTGGACACAGAGAAAGACCACATGCTGCGTGAATGCCAGCAAAAACCAGGGCCGTATGCGGCCATGCTGTGCGAGGCACTGATCCCGGAGTACTTGCTGCTAGCCTGGCGCGGAAAAGTTTCCTACCATGGAGGACGCAATAATGCCGCTCTCCCCAGGAACCTAATGCAAAGGCTTTCAAATTACCTCCAGGAGAGCTTCGTGGAGATGTCCCAGGAGGATTTCTGCTCTATCCCCGGACATATTGACAGAATTTTCCAGTAGCTGCACTGGCAAGGACTAAAAAGTAGAGCGCCTACGGCAAAGTAATCATGCAAAACCGGACATTCTGAGATACTTTTGCAGTAGTTGCACTGGCAAGGACTAAAAAGTAAAGCGCCTAGGGCAAAGTAATCATGAAAAACCCATTGTTAATATTCCATTCCTGTTCTGATCAAAATAAATGTTTACATGTTTAAAACACTTACCGACTGATCCTTCCCCTGATTCAGGGTCACGGTTAACGCCTTGGGAGGGTTGGTAGGGGATCTCCGTGAGGGTGATGAAGAGATCCTGGCTGTCAGGGAAATCAGCGTTGTATGCGCTGTCGACTGCCTCGTCCTCCTCATCTCCTTCCTCACCTTCCCCGTCCGTGAACATCTCAGAGGAAGCGGCCGTCGACAATACCCCATCGTCAGAGTCCACGGTCAGTGGCGGGGTAGTGGTGGTGGCCGCACCTAGAGTGGAATGCAGTGCCTCGTAGAAACGGCATGTCTGGGGCTGGGATCCGGAGCGTCCGTTTGCCGCTTTGGTCTTCTGGTAGCCTTGTCTCAGGTCCTTGATTTTCACACGGCACAGCGTTGCATCCTGGCTGTATCCTCTCTCTGTCATGGCTTTGGAGATCTTCTCGTAGATCTTCGCATTCCGTTTTTTCGATCGCAGCTCCGAAAGCACGGACTCATCGCCCCACACAGCGATCAGATCCAAGACTTCCCGATCAGTCCATGCTGGGGCCCTCTTTCTATTCTGCGATTGCATGGTCACCTCTGCTGGAGAGCTCTGCATCGTTGCCAGTGCTGCTGAGCTCGCCACGATGTCCAAACAGGAAATGAGATTCAAACTGGCCAGACAGGAAAAGGAATTCAAATTTTCCCAGGGCTTTTCCTGTGTGGCTGGTCAGAGCATCCGAGCTCGGACTGCTGTCCAGAGCGTCAACAGAGTGGTGCACTGTGGGATAGCTCCCGGAGCTATTAGCGTCGAATTCCATCCACACCTACCCTAATTCGACATGGCCATGTCGAATTTAGCGCTACTCCCCTCGTTGGGGAGGAGTACAGAAATCGATTTAAAGAGACCTCTATGTTGAACTAAATAGCTTCGTTGTGTGGACGGGCGCACGGTTAATTCGATTTAACGCTGCTATATTCTACATAACCTCCTAGTGTAGACCAGGCCATACTGTGCTGCCCAGTGCAGCAGTCTGGGAGCTGACCTTGTTCGTGAAGACAGGGGCAAAAAAAGCATTGAGTACATTAGCTTTTTCCACATCCTCTGTCACGAAGTTGCCTCCCTCATTCAGTAAGGGGCCCACACTTTTCTTGACTTTTTCGTCTTGTTGCTAACATACCTGAAGAAACCCTTCTTGTTACTCTTAACATCTCTTGCTAGCTGCAACTCCAAGTGTGATTTGGCCTTCCTGATTTCACTCCTGCATGCCTGAGCAATATTATTTTTATACTCCTCCCTGGTCATTTGTCTAATCTTCCACTTCTTGTAAGCTTTTTTTTTTGCATTTAAGATCAGCAAGGATTTCACAGTTAAGCCAAGCTGGTCGCCTGCCATATTTACTTTTCTTTCCACACATTGGGATGGTTTTTTCCTGCAACCTCAATAAGGATTCTTTAAAATACAGCCAGCTCTCCTGGACTCCTTTCCCCAATCATGTTAGGCTACGTCTTCACTACAGGGGGTGGTCGATTTAAGATACGCAAATTCAGCTACGCGAATAGCGTAGCTGAATTCGACGTATCGCAGCCGACTTACCCCGCTGTAGGGACGGTGGCAAAATCGACCTCTGCGGCTTCCTGTCGATGGCACTTACTCCCACCTTCGCTGGTGGAGTAAGAGCGTCGATTCGGGGATCGATTGTCGCGTTCCGACGGGACGCGATAAATCGATCCCCGAGAGGTCGATTTCTACCCGCCGATTCAGGCGGGTAGTGTAGACCTAGCCTTATTCTCCCAGGGGATCCTGCCCATCAGTTCCCTGAGGGAGTCAATGTAATATTTGGTCAAATGGAATATTTTTGTCTTTTCATTCACAGTAGTTTCTAGACATGTACTCTTCTCACATCATCCTCACAAAACATTTTTGTGTGCAGGTGATTTGTGTCTGAGGAAGCTATTGGAGAGGACACAGCCAGGACCCCCGCTGGTACCAAGGAGGGAGGATTGGTGTGGCTCCCTACCCGTCTCAGTGTCCCTGCAGTTCTTAGGTGGCCTACCCCTAGCCCTGAGCCCCCTCCCACACACCCAAACCCCTGGGCCAGCACCAGCCTCTGCAGAAATCACAGTGGTCACGGAAAGTCACAGAATCCATGACCTCCGTGACAGACTCGCAGCCTTACTTATCATTTCAAATGCTTTCAAATGTGTTTATGCACCCTTCTCTCCTGGGTGTCATTTGTTTTTTTTTAAATCTAATTCTGTAACAAATATTTTTGTTGTGCCCACTAATGCAGAATGACTTTTACCTGTAACTTATCAATTAGGCAGAGCCAAAAGATGCCACTCTGGATTTTTATGCTTTTTGGTATTGTTCCAGACAGCTTCTGTTGCTGTATAAAATGTTACACTGCTTGAAGCAAAAATTACCTTTGAGAACACACTGAATAAATGGTATGCTGTTCATTTGAGGTAAAAGTAGATATCATAGTATCAGAGAACCATAGGGTTAGAGGGGACCGCCAGGGTCATCTAGTATAACCTCCTGCCAAGATGCAGAATTTGTTGGATCTAAACCAGGGGTCTCAAACTCAAATGACCATGAGGGCCACATGAGGACTAGTGCATTGACCCGAGGGCCGCATCACTGACGCCCCCCCTCGCTGCCTCTGGCCCCGCCCCCACTCCACCCCTACCATTAGGCCCTGCCCCTGCCCCACCTCTTCCAACCCCTTCCCTGAAGTCCCCACTCTAACGCTGCCCCCAGGGAGTGCAGAAAGGGTGCAGGGTGCGGCAGGGGGCTCAGGGCAGGGAGTTGAGGTGCAGGAGGTGTGCAGGGTGCGGCAGGGGGCTCAGGGCAGGGAGTTGGTGTGTGGGGTGCAAGAGGGTGAGGGGTGTGGCAGGGGGTCGGGGTGCAGGGTGCAGCAGGTGGCTCAGGGCAGGGAGTGCAGGAGAGGGTGCAGGATGCAGCAGGGGCTCAGGGCAGGGAGTTAGGGTGCAGGATGTGGCAGGGGGCTCAGGGCAAGGAGTTGGGGTGCAGGAGGGATTCAGGGTGCGAGCTCCAGCCCGGTGCCGCTTACCTAGAGCAGTTCTGGGGTGGCAGCGGCGTGCACCGGGGCCAGGGCAGGCTCCCTGCCTGCCTGCCCCGGCCCCTGACCCCACGCCGCTCTGCTCCAGGAAGCAGATGGAACCATGTCCCTGCAGCCCCTGTGGGAGAGGGAGAGTCTCAGGGTTCCGTGCGTGTGCTGCTCTTGCTGCTCCTCTAGGTACCTCCCACGAAGCTCCCATTGGCCGCGGTTCCCTGCGGGGGACGGTGCCTGGAAGGAGGCAATGCAGGAGCCCCCTCCCCCCTTCCCCCTCCCCCCTGGCCCAAAGGGGCGTGCTGCCAGCTGCTTCAGAGAGCGGCGCGGGGCTTGCAACGCCACAGGGGGCAATCCCGCGGGTAGGCAGAGGGGGGCGGGGCGCAGGGAGCTTGGCGGGTCACACTCAAGAGTCCCGCGTGCCGCGTGTTTGAGACCCCTGATCTAAACCATCCAACACAGATGGCTATCCAGTCTCTTTTTGAAAATCTCCATTGAAGGCGCTTCCACAATCTCCCGAGGCAGTCTGTTCCATTGTCCTACTGTTCTTACAGTTAGGAAGTTTTTCCTGAGATTTAATCTAAATCTGCTCTGTTGTAGTTTGAATCCATTGCCTCTTGTCCTGCCCCTCTATGGCAAGAGAGAACAACTTTTCTCCATCTTTTTTTATGGCAGCCTTTCAAGTATTTGAAAACTGTTATGTCCCCCCTCAATCTCCTCTTTTCCAAACTAAATATACTCAGTTCCTTCAGCCTTTGCTCATATGCCTTGCATTCTATCCCTTCGATCATCTTTGTCACTTGCATCTGGAACCTTTCCAGTTTCTCTACATCCTTTCTATACATTGGTGACCAAAATTGAGACAGTAGTCCAGCTGAGGCCTAACCAGCGTCAAATATAGCGGCACTCTCATTCGCATACTATGCTTCTGTTAATGCAACTTAAAATTGCATGTGCTTTTTTTGCAACAGCATCGCATTGCTGACTCATATTGAGGTTGTGATCCACCACAACTTCCCCATTCTGTATTTATGCATTAGGTTTTTCTTCCCCAAGTATAACATCTTACATTTGTCTTTGTTGAATTTAATTTTGATTTTATAGCCCAGTCCTCCAATTTATCAAGATCCTTTGGAATTTTAGCTCTATCCTCCAAAGTGGTGTGGCAACCCACCCAGCTTCGTGTCATCTGCAAATTTGTTCAGTATGCTCTCTATTCCTACATCCAGGTCATTTATAAAGATGTGTAACAACATAAGATCCAGCACAGATCCCCGTGGAACCCCATTTCAGACCTCGCTCTAATCTGACATTATTCCATTAATAGTTACTCTTTCATTGCTGTTGTTTAACCAATTCTGTATCCACTTAATGGCATTTCTGCTGAGCCCACATTTTTCCAGCTTACCTATCAGAATGTCATGTGGGAATGTGTCAAAAGCCTTGTTAAAGTCCAGGTATATTATGTCCACCACATTCCCTCTATCCACCAAATCAGTTACCCTGTCAAAGAAGGAAATCAAGCTGGTTTGGCATGATTTGTTATCAGTAAATCCATACTGGCTGCTAGTGAATACCCCTTCATCCTCCAGGTATTCACTAATTGAATGTTATATACATTGCAGTAGCTTCCCTGAAGTCAGGCTGACTAGTCTGTAGTTCCCCAGGTCCTCCTTTTTCTCCAGGTCTTCCGGGACCTCTTCTGTCATCCATGAGTTTACAGATATTATTGCTAGTGGCTCCGAGATTTCTTCAGCTAATTTCTTCAGATTTGGACATGAATAGCATCTGGCCCTGTTGATTTGAATTAATTCAAATTAGTCAGAAGATCTGACGTGTTCTTTACTTATCCCGAGCTGCATCCCTTCCCCTTTATTGTCTATTGTAACTTTGGTAGTCGTCCGATCACGTTATTTTTTTTTTATAAGACTAAAGCAAAATAGGCATTGAGCAGCTTTGCCTTCCTATCCTCTTCCATTACCAGCTCACCACCTATATTTGAGCAGCGGACGCACACCATCCTTGATCTATCTTTTTTGTCTGACGCACATTTGAAGAATCCATTCTTGTTTTCTCTAACATTTCTTGCCAGTTGTGACTCATTCTTTGCCTTGGCTTTCCTGATTTTTTTTTTTTTTTTTGGTCCCTACACACTTGCACAGTTTTCCTTGGTGACATGCCCCTCCTTCCATTCTCTGTATATATTCCTTTTGGTTTTTAGATAGCTAAAAAGCTCCTTGTGCAGCCACATTGGCCTCCTGTGGATCTTCTTATCTTTTCTCTGCATGGGAATAGCTTGACGCTAAGCCGTTAGTATTATATCTTTTAGTAACTGCCAGCCCCCTTTGATGACTCTTCTTCCTAATTGGTCTTTCAATGGAACCTTCCCTAATATTTCTCGGAGTTGGTTGAAATCTGCCTTTCTGAAGTCAAGTGTCCTTGTTCTGCTGTTCTCATGTCCTCTTTTCCTTAGAATCTTGAATTCTATCAGATCCTGATCACTTCCATCCAAATTATCATATGTTACCGATAGATCAGTTAGCAGTTATATAATACAATCGTGATGATAAATCCTTGTAAAGTAGCAATTAATGTCTTTTGAGAAACTGTGTTTTCACTACTTTTTTTTAATTAATCAGCTTCTGTTGTTAGCACTGGTTTTTCCATTAATCTGGGTGGCTTCTACCTAGTTAGAGTTGGTGGAATTCATTTTTTATTTTAAATTTTTTTATATATTTTTTTAAAATTTTTCACAGTTGTGTGAAATTATTGGGGGTCAGATAAATTATTTCATGACAATAGACATTGTGATATAAAAGTTTGTTTTAACAGAAATAAATCTCAAATTGTCAACATCACATGTCAAAATATACAAAGTGAATAAATTAAACTGAGTTCTCAAGCAGCATTTTTCTTTCTCTGCCTGTTTGTAAAAAATTATTGATGGAAATATTTTGTGTTTGTTTATTGACATTTACTGGTAAAAATCTAATCCATAGGCATGCGCAGCACATTTCATTAGGGTGTGCACCCAGGGAATTTTATTTATTTATTTTTTTAAAGGTGAACATCATAAAGTTTGGGGTGTGGGAGGGACTGCGGGGTGTGGGAAGGGGTGCGGTATGCAGGAAGGGGCTCAGGACAAGGGATTGGGGCAGAGGAGGGGTGCGGAGTGCTTGAGGGGGCTCAGGGCAGGGGGTTGGGGTGCGAGGTGTAGGCAGGGGGCTCAGGGCAGGGAGTTGGGGTGCGGGGTGCATGAGGGGGCTCAGGGCAGGGGGTTGGGGTGCAGGAGGGATGTAGAGTGCAGGAGGAGGCTCAGGGCAGGGGGTTGGGGTGCCTGGGGGTGCAGGGTGCAGCGGGGGCTCAGGGCAGGGGGGTTGGAGTGCAGGAGGGGTGTGAGGTGCAGGTAGGGGGCTCAGGGCAGGGGGCTTGGGGCATGGGGGTAGGAGGGGTCTCAAGGCAGGGGGTTGGGGTGCGAGGTGTGGGCAGGAGGGGGCTCAAGGCAGGGGGTTGGGTGCGAGGTGCAGGCAGGGGGCTCAGGGCAGGGAGTTGGAGTGCGAGGTGCAGGCAGGGGGCTCAGGGCAGGGGGTTGGGGTGCAGGAGGGGTGGTCTTCAAGGTATTGGGATACCACAGTCTTCGATATGTATTCCTTTGTTCAGTGCTGTTTCAGCTAATGAATGAATGCATGGCAACTATGAATCTTGAAAGATGGTGGTAGAAGTCCTAAAGCAGTTCAGTTACTGTTAGGGCTGTCAACTAATCACAGTTAATTCACGCGATTAACTCAAAAAATTAATCACGATTAATCAAACTTATAATAATAGATTACCAATTGAAATTTATTAAATATTTTTAGATGTTTTTCTACATTTTCAATATTGATTTCAATTACAAAACAGAATACAAAGTGCAGTACTCACTTTATATTATTATTTTTTATTACAACTATATGCACTGTAAACAGGGGCGGCTCTAGCTTTTTTGCCGCCCCAAGCACGGCAGGCAGGCTGTCTTCGGCGGCATGCCTGCGGGAGGTCCGCCGGTCCCGCAGATTCGGTGTACCCGCCGCTGAATCTGCGGGATCGGCGGACCTCCCGCAGGCAAGCTGCTGAAGGCTGCCTGACTGCTGCCCTTGCAGGGACCGGCAGGCTGCCCCCCGCGGCTTGCCGCCCCAGGCACGCGCTTGGAGCGTGCGTGCCTGGAGCCGCTGCGGACTAAAAATGATAAACAGAAGAAATAGTATTTTTCAATTCTCTTCATACAAGTACTGAAGTGCAATCTCTTTATAATGAAAGTGTAACTTAAATTTTTTTTTTTTTGTGGTTACATAACTGCACTCAAAAACAAAACAGTGTAAAACTTTAGAGCCTACAAGTCCACTCAGTCCTCCTTATTCTGCCAATCGCTAAGACAAACAAGTTTGTTTACATTGACGGGAAATACTGCTGCCTGCTTCTTACTTACAACGTCACCTGAAAGTGAGAACAGGCCCTGCAAGGTATTTACATGACAGATATGCTAAACATTTGTACGCCCCTTCATGTTTTGGCCACCATTCCAGAGGACATGCTCCCATGCTGATGATGCTCGTTAAAAAAATAATGCATCAATTAAATTTGTGACTACTCATTGAGGGGAGAATTGTATGTCTCCTGCTCTGCTTTACCCACATTCTGCATATAATTCATGTCATAGCAGTCTCTGATGATGACCCAGCACATGTTCGTTTTAAGAACACTTTCACACCAGATTTGACAAAACGCAAAGAAGGTACCGATGTGAGATTTCTAAAAATAGCTACAGCACTCGACACAAGGTTTAAGAATCTGAAGTGCTGTCCAGAATCTAAGAGGGACAAGGTGTGGAGCATGCTTTTAGAAGTCTTAAAAGAGCAACACTCTGATGCAGAAACTACTGAACCCAAACCACCAATAAAGATAGCTGCCTTTCCAGTGTGAAACTTCTGCTGGTGGCATCTGACTCAGAGGATGAAAATGAACATGCGTCGGTCTGCACTGCTTTGGATCGTTATCGAGCAGAACCCATCATCCGCATGGAAGCATGTCCTCTGGAATGGTGGTTGAAGCATGAAAGGACATATGAATCTTTAGCGCATCTGGCACGTAAATATCTTGAAACGCCGGCTACAACAGTGCCATGCGAATGCCTGTTCTCACTTTCAGGTGACGTAAACAAGAAGCGGGCAACATTGTCTCCTGTAAATTGTAACCAACCTGGTTTGTCTGAGTGATTGCACTACAGTACTTGTATGAGGTGAACTGAAAAATAATTTTTTTTTGTTTTTTACAGTGCAAATATTTGTAATCAAAAATAAATATAAAGTGACCACTGTATACTTTGTATTCTGTGTTGTAATTGAAATTAATATATTTGAAAATGTAGGAAATATAGAAAAACATGCAAAAATATTTAAAATAAATGGTATTCTATTGTTGTTTAACAGTCTGATTAATCGTAATTAATTTTTTTAGTCGTGCGATTAATCACGATTAATTTTTTAAATCGCTTGACAGCCCTAGTTACTGTGTGTCCTGCTGCAGCATTGCAAGTGGCTAAAAAGTCCAAATCTTGCTTGACAGTCCTTGCTACAGATAATGCAGGCATCAGGCACAGGCACAGAAGATGAAGCTGGTGTACTCCTACCGCTTGAGACCTCCTGCGCTTTCCTTTTTCTCAATCACCTCTCTTCAGCCTCCAATGTGGCCTGCCTCTTCCCAGATGTTTAATGTTTTCAGATCCCTTCTGCAAACGTTCTTGAACCTGAGCCTAGGTTAACCCAGTGGCCTTGGAGCATCTGCACATTCTCTATACAGGAGATCTTTGGAATCTGTCCATCCAATGCAGATGACCAAGCCTCCAATGTGGCCTGCCTCTTCCCAGATGTTTAATGTTTTCAGATCCCTTCTGCAAACGTTCTTGAACCTGAGCCTAGGTTAACCCAGTGGCCTTGGAGCATCTGCACATTCTCCATACAGGAGATCTTTGGAATCTGTCCATCCAATGCAGATGACCAAGCCAACAGAGATGTGTGTGTTTGAGAATAGTGATTAGACTTGGTAATTTTGCTTTGTCAAGTACTTTGGAGTCAAGAACTTTGGTTTCCCACTCAATATTTAGAATACAGTGAAGGCAGCAGCAGTGAAAGGTGTTTAGCCATCTCATACCTTCTGTAGGTGGTCCAGGTCTCACCACCATACAGCAATATGGTCAAAACTCATGTCTGGTAGACCAATCCTTTGGTGTTCAGTTTGTTTTCTGTTATCCCAAACGTGCTTGGTCAGTTGGCTGAACGTGATAGCTGCCTTTCCAGTGTGAAACTTAACTTATCTCTAGACGATGAGCTTATCAGATACATTTATTCCTAGTTAGCAGAACTTGTGCACAACTTCTAGGGTGGTGCTAGATATTAAAACTTCTGGTGCAGTAAACACAACTTGTGCCATAATCATTAACTTCTTTAGAAACATGGTCCAAATTCATAACAAGTTAGCACAACACTACTGCAAAGTTGCTGGTGCTCCTCTTCACTTCAGTGAGCACTGTGCTGTCGGCGAAAAGTTCTCTTATCAGCAGGTGTTTGACTATCCTTTTTGTTCTTGGATGTGCAATGTTGAAGAGCTTTCCCCCCCCCCCCCCCCTGTCTGGTCTTGTATGGAGATGTATAACCTCAGTGCTAAATGAGAGAGCATGACAAAGCAGCAGACAGAAGAATATACCAAAGAGTTTTGGTGCCAAAACATATCTCTGTTTGGTGCCACTGCAGACTTCAAAGCTGTCAGATTGATCACCATCATACTGGAGTGTAGCCTTTTTGCCATTGTGGAAGGATTGAATCAGACTGAGTAGGAATGGGGGGGTAACCAAGTCTCTGTAGCAATTGGAAAAGACCTTTTCTGCTAACTAGATTAAGAGGCTTTGTAAGATCTATAAAAAGAACAGGAGCACTAGTGGCACCTTAGAGACTAACAAATTTATTAGAGCATAAGCTTTCGTGGGCTACAGCCCACTTCTTCGGATGCATCTGAAGAAGTGGGCTGTAGCCCACGAAAGCTTATGCTCTAATACATTTGTTAGTCTCTAAGGTGCCACTAGTGCTCCTGTTCTTTTTGCGGATACAGACTAACACGGCTGCTACTCTGAAACCTGTAAGATCTATGAAGGCCATATAGAGAGGTTTTCCTTGTTCTTGATGCTTTTTTTTTTTTTTTGCAGTTGCCTTCGTGCAAAGACCAGATTGGTAGTTGATCTACTGGCATGGAAGTTGCACTAACTCCCTGGATATATATGTTCAGCAAGAACTTGCAGTCTTTTGAGAGTGACCCAGACAAATGCCTTGTCAGCAACAGTAAGGAGAGAAATTCCTCTGTAGTAGTTGCGATCACTCCAATCTCCCTTTTTTTTCCTTTTTTTTTTTTTTTAATACAACGTTCTGAGGTTGGTATCCTTCATATCTCATCCTCTTTCCCTCAAGCATGCAACCAAAACATCAAGCACAACTTACCTTCTGTATTTCAGGAACTCAGCTGGAATTCTCTTTTTTCCTATAGCCTTTCTTGATGCTACAGAAATGATTGCCTTTCCAAACTCATTTATAGATGGTTTTGTATTAAGCTCTTTGGTAGTCTGGAGTTTGGTGATCACATTTAGCTGCTTCAGAAACAGTGGTTTCACATGAGTAGAGTTTGTGGTAGCATTCTACCCTGTGTTGCATCTATTTGCTGTTTTTGTAGATACAGACTAACACGGCTACCCCCTGATATATTGTGTGTTTTGCTTCAGTCAGTAGAAGCATTTCTTCAGAGTGTGCTGCACTCCAATCTTTATCTTGTACAATTTTTTTACCAAAAGCTATGGTTTCAGCTATATGGATGTTTGTTCTGAGTGTGTTCAATTACTACTTTTCCTTTATTATTTATATGATATATATTAATGTATATTTTCATATATTTTTCTGGTAAGATTCACAATGTGCCGCTGTCCTCATCAGTGGTGTAATTCTTGATCTAATTTTTGACTCCAGGGTCCTCAAGATAGGGATTTTTTTATTTTATTTCAACCAATGGCATTATGTTTTAATAATGGAGTGTTGAGTGTATGTCATGTTCTAGACAAAGCCAGAAGGATGAGGGTGAGTGAAAATATGAAGTGCTTTTTATATTAAGCACAGATCCTCGATACTGCAGTGATTGAGATAGGTGGGATTGGGATGCCATGTTTAAGTCTGCCTAGACCAGATGAATTGGAAAATTGACTAGGGACAGCAACAGTAGAGTACAGATTCCCTTCTGACTGCATTCTTTCTCTTTTCCCACATTCTCCTGGCTGCTTGTAACTTCTTTTCTTCTTTAAGTCTTTGAACGGGGGTTATTTGAGCCAGATAATGTTGCTAAGCCCCTTCAGTAACATCAACTCCAGTTAACAAGACCTAGATGTACTCATTTTAAAGTAGCCTGAGATTGGCAAATGACAGCTTCCAGAAGATGTGAAATGAATGGAGGCTTTTAAAAACTGAGTACAGTTTTTCACTATTGCCCTAAACAAAGAGGACAAATTAGGTACAAGTGATCTGGGCCGTGCTCTTCCTCCCATCTACACTTGTCATTAGGCCTCTAGAATCTTTCGTTTTTGTTTTTTTGTGTGTGAGCTTCTGATATGTTAACTACAATTAAGAAAAGAGATTCAGGTGTTGATTTATTATGTTACAGGTCTATTGAAAAATTACCAAGCCACTAAATGCCTTATTTCAGTTCACTTTGAACAAATTTTCAAGTGTATGTTTCCCACTGAACTATGTTCAGGTATGTTGTAATTATCTCAGGCATGGTATGGAAAAGATTAAAAAGCCTGCATAGTCTTTTGTGACAATATTACATTATTTAAAAGTTTAAGAACGATGTTAAATGTGAAGCTCAGTGACTGCAGAGTTAAACTAAAATTTCTGGTGCTAGATACACTATTTAGTTTAAAAATATAAAAAGGAATGTTGCAAATGGGCAGTTATGCATCTTGCACTCAAGTATATGCACATAGAATTTGCACTAATACATCCAGTAAAGCATGTTTTTTTTCCCCTTATCGAAGTGTAAATTAACTATGCAAGTCCTTCACATAAATAGCTTTTCAGTCATCATGCGTTGATTTACAGATCAACTTCAGCTTTATTACATACTGAGAACCCCCTCCTCTAAGCCTGTTTTACCATGGTTTTCTTTTCCTTTGCTTTGTACCTGACTTGCATAATGTTCAGTGAATCCTTTGATAGATGTTATTTCTAAGGAAAGTGATTGTGGATTGGAAGCTTCATAGGGCCAAAAGGATTATGCAGTATTTTTAATGGTCTACATAAAATATAATTGATTGACCTAGAAAAATATTGTCTCTGTTCAAGGCAAGTAATGGGTATTTTACCTTATTTTAAATTGATAAATGTGGAATTCAGAAATACTTCACTGCTCAAAACTATTTATTACAAGCTTCTGGGGCCAAAAGAATGTTCTACACTTGCCAAGCGAGTAGGTTAATGAATGGAATTTTGTTAGTCAGTGGCTGGATTTCACAAAAAATACAGTATTTTGGTAGAGACCTTCTGTGCTGCTTGGAATTGCAATTGTTCTAAATATGGGTTGTTAAAACAAGCTGGTCAGTGGTATTAGCAACGTTTTACCTTGCATTTTTATTTTTAATTTCAATGTAACTGAGGGGAAAGTGAGACCTAATTGAGCATGGACGGAGTGCATATACTTGAATAAACAACTAGCTGACTGAGGCAACTGAGCAAATGAAACCTTTTTAGGTAAGGTTAGGAGCGCAATGGTGACTGACTAGAAATGGATTTTACAAATGAACTAAACTGCTCTCACTTCATTAGTATTCATGGTAAATAGAAAAAATTCCTTCCTGAAGATATGTTCTCCTCAGCAAATTAAAGCATTTTTTCACTAACTAAATGATGATGGTGTCAACAACTGATGGAGATGAATAGGTCCTCTTAATATACCTCAATTTTTTTTTTCTGGAATTGAAGGTGACTTTGAAGGAAAGTTTACTATAGTTTAATCCTCGTCAGTTTAGCATCTGCCAGTGATATTTATTCCCTTTCCGTCCCAAAGTCTCTATGTATAATCCACACTGATAAAATAATGTTAAATTTACAGTGACATATGGAAATATTTAATGAATGTATTGTATTTGTAATTGGCTTTCTTATGCCATCGTGAAGGTCATTAAAGTACTTGAGTTTTGTCAATGGTGGTTTTTGAAGTCTGTTGTCTTTTTTCTTACGTTCTCAATACCTAATATCCCATTTTTAGTGAAGAAATTAAAAAATAGCCACGGCTGCTAATGCTTTATCTTGTGCTTTAGCAGAGAGAGCACAAACACACACAATTGCCAAGACTCTGCTAATATTAGACAAGGAAGTAAAACACAGACTGTGCTGTATGAAGGAACAAAAATGCATCTGTGCCAAAAAGAAAAGGGTGTGTACGCGTGAGGAGAGGGTGAGGGGGGGAGAGGAAGTGTTACTTTCAGGCAGTTTTAACAATGCAATAACAATTTAACAACTGATAGAGAATAAACATTAAAATCTCTTAAAAAATAACTAGTGAGAGAAACTCGTGTGCATAGTCTTCTTTTATAGTTTGTTTTGCCTACAGGCAAATCAGTAAAAGAGTATCTTCAGTATTTTGTCCTATAGGAACCAATTATATATTCTTGTGTCAAATACACATTCTAGACTTCATGTAAAATATTGGTAGTAGTTTTCTAGCAGTACTCTATTGGGCAATGAGCACTGCTGTTTATAGCTGGCATACCAAATTGCAAGAAGCAGACAGACAATTATAGTGTTTTAGTTTATCTGTGGAGACTGTTTAAATTTGAAAACTAACATTTTCTTCAGAACTGCTTGCTCTTTAGCTGGCATATCCTGTTGTATGGTAACCAAGCATATCACACTCACCCTGTCTCCTCTAATTTTTTTTTCTAGCTGAGTTCAGCACTGTTTAGATCTCAGGCTTGGTTAGTGTGGAGCATTAATTTTCTGTTCAGAAAGCTGAGTTTGTCCAATTAGTCACATGGAACCTAGAAGGCTGCAGGCATATGTGGGGCTTCTGTGGGACAATATAACATTCTGTAATTTATCCTGAATGTTTGCATTTTCCCAGTAACAACACTGAATGCACAAGAGCAAATTTGTCTCCTTGCCCCCTCAGGTTTCACCAGTCCAGGACTGATCGGTTGTGTTCTTACTCTAACAGAAGCCTAGAGTGCTTGGCACACCTGTCTGCAGGCTTACTCATGAAACTCCCCCTGTACTCATTTAGCTTCCGCACAAGACAGATGTAGTAGTAGACACCAATAAGATTTCAGTACCTCAGAGCAATTTTTCTTTCCCCCTGCCAAGATGGAAGAAGGAAAAGATCACAGGACAAGAAAGGAAGGGAATATCTTTCCTGCTGAGCAGTATGCCTCAAACCCACTGGTGGGTCAGCATTCACGGTACAGGGCATTTCCAGCCATCTGAATTTTGTTGAAAATTATTTAGCTGGCCTAATATTGCTGATTGGCTATTTTTATGTTCAGTTTGTCTGTTTCTAATATCAATTAAATTAATTGGAACTGAAAAAAACTGCGATTCCACTCTTGATTATAGTCTTTCACAAAGGTTGCAGACATATTCTGGAGAGTGAGCGAGTGCGTATATGCATCTGTGGATCATTTCTATGTGTAAATGTAGGCTTCTGTTCAATATTTTAGGCCTGAGTCAGCTCTCACAATGATTTTTTACAATAGTATAACTCCACTGTGACCCAGGGACACTTTGGTGCCAACTGGCAGAAGGCAGAAGGGGGTGCATAGGGGTTTGAGGATCTCCTGGGTCCGATGTCTACATAGTATGTGCCAAAGGGTGGCATATAAGGTCTCTGCCAAAAGCCAGTAATGCAACAGTCATCCTAATCATTGCAGGATGTATGCATAGATGATATTTAAGGAATTATGTAGCTATACTGAAAACTATGTTCTTAAGGTTTGGGAGTTCAGATAGATCACCAGAAAGTGATAAACAGATTCTGTTTAGGCTGGGGGTAGTAGACACTTCTTTCTCTGGCTGGTCATTGTGTGTTGTGTGACTTACAGTGTAAATCTGTTTGCATTATTGAGCCTGATACTAATGAAGAGATTGAATTCACATGAGAGAAGATCGGGGGGGGGGGGGGGGGGGGAATCAAAAGTAGCAGGGGGGCATCCTGTTTGAATAAAGACTATGAACTTTTGGGGTGTAACTGGGGGTACTGAAGTATACACAGGATCCTTCACCAAGGAGATGAACAGTCAGTGTGTTCTGTCTTTTATGAAAGGCGGGTCAGGGCACAGACGAAAGAGGCTGGAAAATGCTGCAAGGTATTAGCATGGGTGAGCTAAACTCCATTAGCCAAGACAGCATCTTGTTAGTTAAGTCTAGGCTCTAAAAGATGGGTAAAATTTTTATTTTACATTTAATCATTTGTTTCTAATACTTTCACTTGCTACTTCCAGAATCTCTGTACTTTGTTAAATAAACTTCCTTGTTTTCACTATAAATATATCTTTAAGTGCTGTGTGTTACATAAAGGGGTAATCTGATGAGAAAGTGGTAAACTGGTGAATCCTGCTTTTTTGATGTGTACTGCTTAATCTGTGAATTCTGAGTGTCCAGTGGACCAGGGGCTGGGCAGTTCAGAGAGAGGGTTGGGGGTTGGAGTGTGTTTATTGCTAACCTGTTAAAGAACAGTGGAGCCTGTGTAGGGTGAGAGGGGAGTGCTTGTATTGCCCACAGCTTGTGGAGTTGACCCCGTCAGGCACAGACAAGGCTTCCTCTCTCTGAGAGCAGGAGGTTGTGGTGTCTACCATCAGCTTTAATTGCACTTTGATTCTCAATGGAGCACTATTTAGATATTTCTTGCACATGAGATAGCCCCTTCCTGGTATCCACAGTATGCTGTTTCCATTCTTTTTTTAAATGCCTATTCTTAACTCCAGTTTGCTTCTATTGGATTCTGAGTGGGTAGCTGTGATAATAGAGAGATGTGATTTTTATTGCACACAGCTAGGCATGTGGTATGGGTGATTCTCTCCTTAAAAGAAGACTTGCTTTTGATTTTCTTCGCTGGTGCTGTATATTTGATGCTATGGTCCCTTCACTATTCTGCTAAAATTACTGCCAAGGAAGCAGCTCATCAGCATCTTGTGAAATAGTTACACACTCTTCAAAGGTAGCTGTTACCAAAGTATCTGGGCTCTGTTTAATTAAATTTAGGGAGATTAGTTCTTTCAAAGAATAAGAACTCCTCTCTCCTGAGACTTGCGTGGTTTGGCTCTGAGTACCTAGCTGGGGCCATTCCATTACTGAACCTCTGAGCTTGACCCTAGCACTTATAGGGCTTTAGAGATCAGGACAAAGGAATCCAAAACGGAACCAGAGCTACACAAGGATCCCAATGGAAATATGAAGAAATTGAGTGATGTGTTCTTATTGGTTTCCTCACCTGTAAGTGAGCAGTTGCTTATTGAACTTAGCTGTGGCTCCTTCAGGACCCCACAGGACTCTTTCAGGCACGGCTGCTATTTGGGAATACAGAAGAGATCAGTATAGTTCAGCGGGATCCTGAGGTTGTGCAATGCTTTGATAACAAAGGGCAGGCATTCTCTATAAAGTGAGATCAGAATTCCTACTGGATACTCGAAATGCTTCTCTCTGCTTATCAGAATCATGTCGGTCTTACCTGGATAGAATTTGAGCAAGATACATTTCATCCTGCTATACTGCTCCCTTCAGTCATTGAGATAAGTAGATACAATGGACACCCGGGTGCTTACATTTTTAATGGCAGGAATTGGGTCTTTATTTTAGGGCTTCTGTTCTAAAATAAAGAGAATGGCCTACTGTTTAGCACTAAATGCACAGCAAACCCTTTTCATTTTCAACCCGTAGTCTGTACATGTTTTGAGGTAATTGTACGTTCCTCTTTTTTTTTACATTTGCTGCCTGATGGTTAAAAAGATTTTTGGCATGAATGACAGCAAACACTGTATTTAAGAAATGTGTGTATGTATATGGTTTGTATGAAAGATATGATACTGGATATTAAATCTTGTTATATTTAAGAGTAACAAATTTAAACACCTGCAACCCTAGGTTTTGCATGAGTTCTTTGGAATAAGTCATTTAAAACCTACACCTATATTTTAATGCCAAGTAGGAAATCTGAATATTCCTTCTATTTAGAGATTAGAGGTGGTCAGAAAAGATAAGTATTTTGAAAAACAAAAATGTCTTTTAAAAAAAATTAGTGAGCCTCCCAGCCCAGGTCAACAGCTTTGTTCAAGCTCGGGTGGCTAGCCCGAGCCTCCGTTCGTGGCGTAGTGTCCACACTGCTATTTTTAGCTCGCTAGCTCAAGCCTTGCTAGGGTGCATCTGTCTACCTGGTTTGGAAGGCTCGCTTCCCACTGCAGTGTAGACATACCCAAAGTTAGAAAGATTTTTCCTAATATTTAACCTAAATCTCCCTTGCTGCAGATTAAGACTGTTGCTTCTTGTCCTACTTTCAGTGGACATGGGGAATAATTGATCACCGTCCTCTTTATAACAGCCCTTAACATATTTGAAGACTGTTAACAGGACCGCCCTCAGTCACCTTTTCTCAAGACTAACTATGCCCAATTTCTTTAACCTTTCTCATAAGTAAAATTTTCTAAACTTCTTATCATTTTTGTTGCTCTCCTCTGGACTCCATCTAGTTTGTGCACATCTTTCTAAAGTTTGATGCTCAGAATTGGACACAGTACTGCAGCTGAGCACTCACCAGTACTGAATATAGAGCAACAATTATCTACTGTCTGACATATGATGCTACTATTAATACACCTGAGAATATTATCTTTTTTATCAGCTGCTTCACATTGTTGAATCATATTCATTTTGTGACCCACTATAACCCCCAGATACTTTTCAACAGTACTACCACCTAGCCAGTTATTCCCCATTTTGTAGTTGTGCATTTGATTTTTCCATCTTAAGTGTAGATCTGTGCACTTGTCTTTACTGAATTTCATCTTGTTGATTTCAGACCAGTTCTGCAATTTGTCAGGGTTGTTCTGAATTCTAATCCTGTCCTCCAGTGTCTTAGCAATACCTCCCAGCTTGGTGTCATCTGTAAATGCTATTTAAGTATGCTCTCCGCTACTCCATCATCCAAGTCATTAATGAAAATATTGACTAATACGGGACCCAGAACAGAACCCTGCAGGATCCCACCTTTGATCACTATTCTTTGAGTACGGTCTTTCAACCAATTTTGTATCCATTGTATAGTAATTTCATCAAACATTTCTCTAGCTTGCATATGAGAACATCATATATGACTGTGTGAAAAGCCTTGCTAAAACCAGAATATATCATGTCTACTGTTCCCCTCCCCCATTAGCTGGGCAAGTCACCTTTTCAAAGCAGGAAATTAGGTTGGTGTGGCTTGACTTGGGTTTCGACAAATCCATGCTGGCTATTCATTATCACCCTTTTAGCCACTCAGTGCTTGCAAATTGATTAATAATTTGTTTCAGTATCTTCCCAGGTATCAAAGTTAGGCTGATTTATCTGTAATTTCCTCGGTCATCTTTGTTCTCCTTTTTAAAAATAGGCACTATGGTTTCCCTTCTTCAGTCCTCTGGGACCATCACGGGTTCTTGAAGATAATTGCTAAAGTTACAAGATGGCTTCAGCTAGTTCCTTAAGTATTCTAGGATTAATTTCATCAGGTCCTGCATACTTGTCTTACACCCAACTGAGCTACATAGTTTTTTAACATATTCTTTCCCAATTTTGGCTTACAGTCCTTCCCCATTGTTGTTCTTAATGTTAAGTATCAGGTCACCATTAACCTTTTAGTGAAGAAGCAAAATAGACATTAAACACCCGAGCCTTCTTGTTATCAATTATTAGCTCTCCTTCTCCTCTCAGTAGAGGCCCTATGTTTTTCTTCATACTTCTCTTGCTCCTAATATATTGATAGAACCTCTTCTTATTGCCTTTTATGGTCCTTGCTATGTGTAATTCATTTTGTCCCTACATGCTTGTGCTATTCTTTTGTACTCCTCCTTAGCAATTTCCACTTTTTGTAGGATTCCCTTTTCAGATAATTAAAGCGCTCCTGATGAAGCCACAGTCTTATCTTCTTACTATTTGCATGACTACATGATCTTAATTTATTAACTCAGCTGCCATACATTTTTCCCTCCTGAAATCCATAATCTTGTGTATGTGACACTACTGCCAGGCACCTGGTTTGGGCTCAGGTGAAAAGTAAGCTGTTGTTGCAGATGAACTTCTAAGAAGAAACATTTTGTTTATCTGATTATGAAGTATGACGAACAAAGGAGGATAATATCCATATAGTTTACCATGAAATGTCAATTGCAATTCAAAAAATCAACATCAGCTGTATTTTGTAACTGGACTGTCGTGTATAAATGTTTAACATTCATAGGGCTGCAATGTTAGCCAGTTGACCTACTTGATACATCTTTTTGACATGGGTAATAGTTACAGCTTGGAATACAGATGCATTGCAGCCCTGGAATCTTAAATACCCACCTGTTCTGCATGGTGAATTCCATTGATTAACATTTTGCGTTTAAAAAAAAAAAAAAGGAAAATCCATCTTTTCAGCAGAACAGGTGTACTTTTAAGTACTAGGACTGTACTAGTGTCAGGACAAGGCAAGGGGAATGCCTTTTCAGGAAGCAGCTGATTCTAGACACAGATATAAATAGAATCATTGAGCTGGAACTTGGGAGGTCATCTAGTCCAGTCCCCTGCACTCGTGGCAGGACTAAGTATTACCTAGACCAGGGGTTGGCAACCTTTCAGAAGTGGAGTGCCAAGTCTTCATTTATTCACGCTAATTTAAGGTTTCGCGTGCCGGTCATACATTTTAATGTTTTTAGAAGGTCTCTTTCTATAAGTCTATAATATATAACTAAACTATTGTTGTATGTAAAGTAAATAAGGTTTCTAAAATGTTTAAGAAGCTTCATTTAAAATTAAATTAAAATGCAGAGCCCCCCGGACCGGTGGCCAGGACCCGGGCAGTGTGAGTGCCACTGAAAATCAGCTCGCGTGCCGCCTTCGGCACGCGTGCCATAGGTTGCCTACCCCTGACCTAGACCATCCCTGACAGGTGTTTGTCTAACCTGCTCTTAAAAATCTCCAATGATGGAGACGCCACAACCTCCCTAGGCAATTTATTCCAGTGCTTAACCACCCTCACAGGAAATTTTTCCTAATGTCCACCTTAAACCCCCCTTGCTGCAATTTAAGCCCATTGCTTCTTGTTCTATCCTCAGAAGTTAAGAAAAACAATTTTTCTTCCTCCTCCTTGTAACTACCTTTTATGTACTTGAAAACTGTTATCATGTCCCCTCTCTGTCTTCTCTTTTCCGGACTAAACAAACCCAATTTTTTCAATCTTCCCTCATGTTTTTGTTGCTCTTCTCTGGACTCTCTCCAATTTGTCCACATCCTTCCTGAAATGTGGCACCCACAACTGGACACAATATTCCAGTTGAGGCCTAATCAGTGTGGAGTACAGCGGAAGAATTACTTTTATTTATTTATTTTTAAAGTTAATCTCCTCTTATAACAATGAATTTAAGCTAGTTTAGTGTTTGGAATGTGTTCGCCTACTCTTGGTGTGTATGTTTTATAAGGAAATTCTTAAATGTTTGATACCAGGAAAGCATTTTGCATGAATTCAGATTCATGCACTTATAGGAATATTAACAACAAAGGCATTAATAAATGGTGTGCACTAAGCTAAAAATACATTTCTTACCTCTTTTGTATAAATTCAAAGACTAACATATTAATTCACAGTATGTTCAAGATATAGAACTCTCAAATATATACACTAATCTATCAGAAAAATTTTATGTGTACCCATTTTACAGCCCCGAGAAGTATCTATTCTTGTATTCCAAAAGTGGGCTCCTCAAAATGTGAGATGTAAACTTGAGCTGTATCTCAATTTAATAAATTAATTTTGTTTTTGTGCTGTGTCAGAAAAGTTAAGTAATCCATTGCTTTTTCCTAGTTTCTCCCCAATCACTATCATACATTTCCCTGCCCCACTCTCCAGTCTTTGAAGCTGATAATAACTAACTTGGGTGAGAGACAGTGGGTAATGTACATGCAGAGAAAAAGTCAAATTTTAAATTCAGCACAGATTTCTACCTCTTGGAGATTCTACAGACTAACATAGCAATTGTTTTTTCTGCTCCTTTATTGGCTGGCTAGCTGTACTGTAGAATCTAGTTATGTATACCTCTCTCTGGTTATCCATTCTGCGTGAGTGCAGCATCATGACATCCCCAAACACCTAGCAATGACATTACTATTATGCAGATGACAACTCTGCTGGAATCTAATGTCAAGGTGTGTGGGTGTGTGTGTGTATGTGTGTGTGTGTGTGTGTGTGTGTGTGGTTTGTGTGCTGAACAGAAAAGACATGAACACTTTTAAACTGTTTAAATATTTAAGGCATATTTTAAACAAAAAAACCTTCTGTCTCTCCACCTTTCTTTGGGACAACAGTATTTTTATCCCCTAGCTATTTGGAAACCACACTTTTCTTGTGGTTTTACAGATTCCAGAAAAACAAACAGAGAATGACCATGGATTTAATTGAAGTATGTCTTTCCATTGCTTCACTATTTTAAAATGTGTGAAAGTCTTATCCATGAGCCATCACATAGCTCAGTACATAAAATTAATTTGACCTAATTACCGTTTGTTTTTAAGGTGTACACATACCACACTACTTAAAACCATACTGCACATCTTCAGAGTGAAAGAAGCATTTCAGGAAAGCGGGAGCTATTAAAAATGTTTCTCAGTTGGTGATTGTGCTTCTTTGGAAGCAAACACTTCACTTGGGCGGGGGACTGTCCTGTGGTGGATAGAAAATCTTTTTATATGCTGCCTTAGCTTTGGCTTGCAGTGAAGTGAAAATTTTGTAAGGAAAGTGCTGTTTCAGTAGCCTGCAAAGGATAGAACTTTCAGGCTTCTTTCAAGGAGAGAGGTACTATAAATTTCATTACATAAATAACTCTCTTCCTCATCAGAAACAAAAACAATCCTTTACAATAGTTTCAGAAGCATTTTGTTTCAGGATAAATTTACTTTCACCTTCTCTAAAACTAAAGCTGTGCAACAATTGGAAAGATGTAATACACCTCTACCCCGATATAACGCGACCTGATATAATGCAGTAAAGCAGTGCTCCGGGGGGGGGCTGCGCACTCCGGTGGATCAAAGCAAGTTCGATATAATGCAGTTTCACCTATAACGCGATAAGATTTTTTGGCTCCCGAGGACAGCGTTATATCGAGGTAGAGGTGTATGTTAATACTGCTAAGTAACTGAAGATGGAAGTATGAGATTAGATTCTTTGAACGATGCTGCTGCAGCTGATGAGACTTGGTTTTTCATGGCCAGCCGAAACACTGTTTGTAAACTTGAAGGGGAGTGTGTGTGTGTGTGTGTGTGTGTGTGTGATTTGATCCCATCTCTAATTAAAATAGGTTCCAAAGACTGATTTAAACCTCCAGCCCCAAAGAAGTTTAGAACTAGGAGCATTAATATTTTAAACTTAATTTTGATCCCTAATTTGCTCTGGTGCATCTGTTTTGTGTGTAAGATTACTTATCCTGATCTAGCTAAAGGTTTTGTGTTGAACCTAGTCCCGTGAAATAGGATCTGAAATCTTGGCCCTGCTTACATTGATGGGGGTTTATCTATTGACTTCAATGAAGCCAAGATTTTTTTTTTCTTCTAGTTCTGAATGCTATCCAGGCTTTGGACTCAGTCTGATCTTCTAGCAAGTGATCAAATGTTTCCAAAGTTGTCTAGTGTTAGGATAAAGAAATTTAAATTAAAAGCAATGAAATTAGAGTGGATGTTATGAAATATCATAGCAGAATGCACAAATGATACTTAGAACAATCTTCAAATTGTTGTCACGAACAGAGGACTGTAATTTTGGGTAGGAATAAATAGGAAGAGCGATAATCTCCTAAACAACTAACATCCTTATTCATATTTCCCTTGAAATACAACAGAAGTAAATGATTTGACTATACACAGAATAATCTTTAAATGGAACATTTTCCCTCATGGTGTTAGTGGAACTTTAAGTTCTTATTTGATGTTTTAAATAGGTTTCCTTGGACTTGTGGTGTGTTACATGATGTTGTTTATGACATACTGCCATCTGGTGGCTTTTTATTTAAAGTTGCAGTATATACATGTTAAAAACTGTTTAAAAGAATGTTGTTTAGGCAAACCACTCAAAAGTTATGAAATACTGGTTTTATGAATGCCCGTGCAGACTTAATTTTGGCTCTGTGTGTCCACCCTGAATGAGGCAGGGGTCCTGCAGGGAAAAAAGTGTGAGATCACATAATGAAAAACTGTATCTTAATGTAGAAGGATGCAGACTTAAAGTTACACAGGCAACTATACTGGCATTTCCTAATTTTTTAAATGCTTCATTTAGCTATATATATATATATATATATATAAAATGTAATTTACTTTGTGAACCCACTGTTAGGTTTAAAAAAAATCTTCATACAAATATAATTTTCATGTTGACAGTCTCTTTCTATTGTGGGATCTACCCTTAAAGAGTATGCATTTTTTGTTTCTTTGCAGCTTGATCATATATTATCCCCTCCATCTATGCTGTTTCGGAAATCCAGCAACCCTGAAGTCTCTTCTGGCCCTGGAAAGTCATTTAAGTTTAAAAGACAGCTGAGTGAAGATGGAAGACCGTTTAGAAGAGGAAGCCTTGGAGGAGCTTTGACTGGTGAGCATAGGAGGCCTGAAAACTAAAAGCAGAGTTGATCTGTTTGGACCTGATTTCCCTGAAGGTCTTACAGTGCCATGTAGCATCGTGCACACACATCTGGCCTCATTTATCTAAGGTGTTTTTCTCCCTTTCAAACCCCTCAATGATTTTTTTTTTTTAAGTGTGAAAAGACTGGGACCAGCCATTAGCTGAGTTACTCTCTGTGAGCTACAGCAGAAATCTTAACACCGAAGCCAGAGTTTTCAAAAGTTCTCAACCCCTAGTAGCTCTTAATTGTTCTCAGTGAAAGCTACAGAGTGCTGAACGCTTCTGAAATTTGACTACATTGTTTAAGAGCCTAAATGGGAGCTATTGATTGCAGAGCTCTTTTGAAAATCGGGCTTTAGAGTCCACAAAATGAATATGAAAAAGTCAAGTCCAGCTAGGCAAAATTTTTTTATAATGACGACCCAGATAATGATAGGCCTGTCAGCCTGGCATAGCCCCTGGGCCATATAATGGAGTGGCTGATACAGGTTTGTATTAATAAAGAATTAAAGGAGGGTAATGTTGTTAATGCAAATCAGCATGGGAAATACATCTGGTCAAACTTACTTAATATTTTTTTTTAATGAGATTACAGGTTTGGTTGATAAAGGTTATAATGTTATAATATTGTTAGACTTCTGTAAGGTGTTTGGCCACATGACACTTGGATTAAAAAACTAGAATGACATAAAATTAACATGGCACACAAATGTATTAAAAACTGGCTAACTGATAGCTCTAAAAATGTAAACAAGGAATAGTCATCAAGGGTGCATTTCCAGAGGCATCCAGCAGGGATTGGTTCTTGGCCCTGTGCTATTCAGCATTTTATCAATGACCTGGAAGAAAGCAAAATGATTACTGATAAATTTTGCAAATAACACAAAAATTGGGAGAGCGGTAAATAATGAACAGGGCAGATCCCTGGGTACGTCTATACTTACCTCCGGGTCCGGCGGTAAGCAATCAATCTTCTGGGATCGATTTATCGCGTTTTGTCTAGACGCGATAAATCGATCCCGGAAGTGCTCGCCGTCGACGCCGGTACTCCTGCTCCGCGAGAGGAATACGCGGAGTCGACGGCGGAGCCTGCCTACCGCGTCTGGACCCGCAGTAAGTTCGAAATAAGGTACTTCGACTTCAGCTACGTTATTCACGTAGCTGAAGTTGCATATCTTAGTTCGAAGTGGGGGGTTAGTGTGGACCAGGCCACTGATTCAGAGTGATCTGTATTGCTTGGTAAACTGGAGCAAGCAAACAATATGTATTTTAATACAGCTAAATGTAAATATATACATCTAGGAACAAAATAATGTAGAATGGGGGAACTCTATACCGGGAAGCAGTGAGTCTGAAAAAGATCTGGGGTGTGTGGTGGATAATAAGCTGAGTATGAGCTTCCAATGTGACTCTGCCCAAAAGATGCAGAAACATGGGAATCTCGGGTAGGAGTAGAGAGTTTATTTTCCCTCTGTATTGACACTGGTGAGACTGCTATTGGAATACTGTGTCCAATTCTGGTGCCCACAAGTCAAGAAGGATGTTGATAAAATGGAGAGGGTTCAGAGAAGAGCCATGAGAATGATTAAAGGATTAGAAAACATGCTTTATAGATAGTGATAGACTCAGAGCTCAGTCTCTTTATCTTACAAAGAGAAATTTAAGGGATGACTTGATTAAAGTTTATAAGCACTTACATGGAGAACAAATATTTAATAGTGCCAACCTAGCATACAAATATGTAACACGATCTAATGGCTGGAAGTTGAAGCTCTACAAATTTAGACTGGAAATAAGGCATATTATTACAGTGAGAAAAATTGAAACAGTTTACTAAGGGTCATGGTGGATTTTCCCTCACTGACCATTTTAAAATCAAGATTGGATGTTTTTCTAAAAGATCTGCTCTAGGAATTATTTTGGGGAAGTTCTGTGACCTGTAATATACAACAGGTCAGACTAAATTAGGACAGTGGTCCTTTTCTGGCCTTGGTATCTGTGAATGAAATCTGCTAATTTTGATTAATGCAATTCAATTTTTCTAGCTCCTCTGACTTTGTAACTTATCAAACAGCTCTGATCCTCCTTATATACCTGTTTAACTTATTACTGTGAGTTGTCGCATCACTTTTCAGCTAGACTACTCACCATAATAAACACATGGCTCAGAGCCTTACTGTGTCCATTCAAGTTCATATGGTTCGTCTATGTCAAAAATTCAGAGATGAAATTCAGATTAGAGAATGAGTGTCACATTAATATTAAAAAATGTAAAATGAAAATCTACGCACCTCTAAATATATACTATTTTAATGGTGGTATTTTTTGGCTAATAATGAAAATTAATGTCACAATGGATTGAAAAAATGACCTGAGCTGTCAGTTAGTGCTTCCCTCTTGGTGCCAATTCCAGCATTTTAAAATTTTAGTATTTATTCTACTTTTCACACCATTTTTTTTTCTATTTTTTCCTGTAACTTCGGTTTTGTCCAGTGAGGCTGACAAACCTAAAAAGAATCCAGAAATTGGCAGTGACTACACAGTACAACCCAATTTATCTGACCCTCTCCACATTTACCAAATAACCAGGACTCTTAGGCCATAGGCAGACAATCTCTCCTGTGGACATTAGATGGCGCTGCAGCATTTCATTTTCCCATTCTCCAGTTTATCCGGAGTTTTGAATATCTGGTCTGGCCCCGGTCCCAATTAGACCGATAAACGGGGTTCTACTGTATGTTAATCATTAGATTAGAAGCAACTGGAACATTCCAAGGGTACAATCTCTATGTATACTTGGTAGAAAATAATGTGAAACACTACACTGGCTCTTAAATTATATGAGGGAAAAGATAGATAGACCCTACTACAGTGGAAAGTCTCTTTCATCAGAATATTAAAACAAACGTGATTTAAGTTTCATTGGTATAAACAATACCATGTTCTTTGTGAGTCCTCTCTCATCAGGAGTTCTTTTATTGATCTTTGTAATATAAATTGTGTTTTCATGTTTTAATAGGTTTTAGTGACAGAGAAGTGTTTTTGTATCACACTTATTTGTAAGCTTAATCTGCAGTACAGGTGTGCATTATATCCAGCTTTTCCTGGTAAAAGCTACTCTATAGACTGGTTCAATTGACTTAACTGATGCTTTCTGAAACTAGAGGTAGCCATATGCTAGTTGTGATTTCAGCAGATGCTTTTTGCCCTATAAACTAGAATAATGGTATTTGTGAATCAGATTTTCCCTCTTTCCAGAGGAGTAAGGGGCTAGTCAGCATAACACAGCTGTGAAATAAACCTACTGTGCCACTGTAAATGTGCTGGTCTCTAACACGGTTTTTGAATTTCTGTTGGTCCTTCAAAAATGAAACAGACATACATTTTGTCTGCTTGCAATGTGTGATAAATAGCTTTAAAGTGAGGATTTGGGAACACTGAGTAATAGTATTTAACTGCTTCATTACTAATGCACTTTCCATTAATTGAATACCCTAGAGGCTTTAGGCCCTTACAATGGCTTATACATCTTAATAGCTTTCATGATGCTGATCAATTAAATCTAAATCACTATGGCTTCAGAAATTTCTTAACATTATTTTTTAGGACTGTCTGAACTTTCACAAATCAACTTGTATCAGTGTATATCAAAAACATTTACAAGCATTCTTACAACTGCCCTGCGAGATAGGGTTGATCATTTCAGTGTTACTTCGTGCTCTCCCATTTACTTGTATCCACCTATTGTCTCGTTATATATTCTAGGTTATATGGTCTTTGGGGCCAGACATTCTTTGTTGTCCATGTGTATTGTGCCTAGAACAATCCTTGATTTGGAGCTCCTAGTTGCTACCACAATACCAATAATAAAAATCAGGGTATGCATTTTAGAGACAGCTAAAGTGAGGCATGTCAGGAGTCCTGACACTGTCTTATGCCTGAAATTGTTCAGTTTTTAATTGAGGACTAACATTTTTTTCTCTAATTTCTGGTTCAGGATCAGTGCTTGGGAAAAGGTACTTGTACTGAATACATTTGGTTCACCAAAGTGTGCCTAGACTTATCAGTTGGAAAGAAATTTAACCTTTAAAAATCACATAAATCTGATTACTGTCTTGCTTTATTCCCAGTTTTTATTCCATTAAGTTTTTATTAGTGGCCACTTGGCTGAGAACCACTAGCACAGCAGTAGAAATCACTAGTTTGGAAGCAGTTTGGAATACCAACTTCCAAATACAGTAGTATAAAGCATAAGCTGCAATTCTAGCAGTTGAAGGTGTCGCCTGCTAAAATGATGTAAAGAATTCAAGTGGCGGTGAGGAGGGGAGAGCAGGAGGGAAAGATGTTAACTAGAATAACGTTCTAAGTCAGTCTGGGTGGTTTTTTGACCCAGGACTTTGCCAGGGCTGCATCATTCAGAGCCCCGTTGGCTGGGTGGGCTGTTGATCCTGTGGGTCTATATGTGTCACGTGCCAATGCTTCCCTTGCACAATCGGCACAAGGAACCTCCTCAGCACTGGGAACTTGTTAAGCACTGTCTTCTTTATTGCTGTCGGTGCCATCGGTGTTACTGTGGCGGTATTCGGCACTCACTGCCTTCCATGTGGCACCATCAGTCACCTTGATATTGCTGCTGACTTCAGGGTCAATACCACTTCCAGCACCGGAAATGACGGAGGCATACTCAGGGCTATCAGCACCAGTTCCCTCTTCATCTTTGGCTATGGATGAGTCAGACTGGTTACTTGCACCCTCCGGATTGGCTCCAACTTTATCCTGTGAAGCTTCGGACTCCTCGGCGTCTAGGGCAGGATCTTCCTCTTTTTGCTCTCCATTGCCTGTCCTGCATCAGGGGCTGTTCATGGAGTGTTATGGGTACCAGGATTGGCGCGCGTCTCGCGGTTGGGACACGAGCCCTGTAGCTCAGGGTCCAGTAGCCACCAATGTGCTATTCATATTAGTGGCCTCCTTGGAACTGATGGATGCTCCTCACTCATAGAGACCCCACTCCTCATCTTGCTCTAAGGTGAGATTACTGGCCAGGTCTTTTGTGATGACCGTCAGTCTGCCACAGGCCCGAGCACTGGTGAACCTTCGCCTTATGGAGTCTCCAGAGTCGTCCTGTCCAGGTCTGTCAGTCCTGGAGCAGGATCCTGCTTTGGCACAGTTAACTGCTTAATCTTCTACCCTGGATGAGTCTGTAGAGCCTGGCTCTTACTCTTCTTCGGTATTGGAGGATTTCAAGGCATACCAGGGTCTTTTGCAGTACAGGGCGGCTTCCCTGGGTATTCAAGCAGAGTTCCTGCAGGAGAATACCCATAAGTTGTTGGATATCCTGCAGCCATTTGCCCTGGGAAAGTAACCCTTCCTGTTAGTGATGCGTTCCTAGAACCTGTTAAGGTTCTCTGTAGCACACCGACTTTGGTACCGTCTACTGTGAAGCACATGCAGAAATGGCACTTCATTCTGGTGAAGGGATTTGAGGGGGTCAAATTCTCTGGTTGTAACCACAGTGAATGATAGAGCCTGGCAGGGCAGATTTAAGTCCACTTCCATGGAGAAGGACTCTAAATGGATGGACCTGGGGGTAGGAAGATTTATATTTCTTCTTCCTTGCAGCTGCACATTGCTAACCAGCAGGTGTTGCTGTCCAAATGATGACATAAACTGGATGGCTGTGTTTAAGTTTGCAGACCAGCTACCTGAAGCCTCAAGAAGGACTTTCGGGCATTTATCATCGAAGGCTGCTTGGTGGTGAAGACTTCGTTGCAGTCTGTTTTGGACATTGTGGATACTTTGGCCAGAGTGATGGCCTCGGCAGTGACCATGAGAAGGGGGTCCTGGTTGCAGAATTCAGGCACACGTCCCTATGTGCAGCAGGCCATACAGGATTTGCCCTTTGACAGCCAAGTGCTTTTTTGGACAAGATGGATGAGACTCCGCATTCCTTCAAGAACTCTAGGGTACCCTATGGTGCTTGGGGATGTGATGTATACACTAGCAGTGCGGAGGCACCAGTATGGTGGTCAGCAGCAACAGTGCTGTCTGCAGCTCACATTTGGGCAGCCTTTCCTTCCCTCGATGCATGTCACGCTTTTCTGGACTGTATTGGGGCTCGGTGGTTCAGATACTTACTGACAACATTACTGTATCACAAAATGTATCATGTGAACAGATAAGGGCAATCTGCCAAGAGGCAATCCGGTTGTGGCAGTTCTGCATTGAGGAGAGTATCACTCCGATAGCCGACCACTTGCCCAGGGTCCAGAATCATCTTGTGGAGAACATGTGCCTGAACATCTCAAAGCTAACCACCGCTCCCAGGGGAGAACATGTCAATCAGGCCTTGCACAGGAGACATTAATTTTTTGTGTGAACTCAAATGTTCTAAACTAATATTTAAACAATTAAAATCTGATTTTAAATTATTTTTTTAAAGTCAACTCTTTTTGGACAAAGCAATATATTTTGTCCTTGTCTTAGTGAGAACCTAAATGTATTTAAATAAACAAATAAACAAACAAAAAAACACCCTGGCTTTTAAATTGGCTTCTTAAAAATTCCAGTGGCGTGGAGATTGGAGCTTTAAAACTTGTTTCTGATCAGGGGGAAAAATGGTTAATTTAAAAGCTGCTTTTCTGCAGTGGCTGGTTTTCCTGAGCTGCAATAACTTCAAAGGGTTGCCTACAATCAGAGGGTTTGGGGATTGTTAGTATCAACAGAGCTTCTGCAGGCTTTAGTCTGCTGTGTTCAGAGACATTTAAATGGAATTCATAGCAGAAAATAGTACATTTCTGTCTTTTTTTCCATAGGTGTGTCAGTATGATAGAGGTTAATGTGGCTAACCAGTCCCAACATGCAAACTAAGATGTGTTTAACTTCCTTGCTCCATTGTTCATCAGGCTAATGTACCATAGTGATTTATCATAAAATTATTTAACAGATGTTTTTGTTCAGTTTGTCCATTTGCTCTAATGAGACATTACCTTTCTACTTTACCCTTAAGATTCAATTACATGCCATTGTCGGGGGTTTAAATTCTGTGTTGTATTGTGAGTAATTCCATGATCTTCCTATGCTGTCCTGTTAGAGAGCTCCATCACTTCTACTCTGCAGTTCCTTCTCAAGTACTGAGAAACCTCTGTGTTGCTGTACACAGCTATGGGTGCTATTCTTCCCCACTGATGCTGAGGGGAGATGTTCAGTGTTTTGAGAGTAAACTTTTTCATTTTCCTTCAAATATTATCTTATGCAACTGCCTTGCTTGCTTAGATGCTTTTTTATTTGTAAGTTTATTATTTCATGTATTGGTCCTAATATAGAGTAGATATGTTAAAAGATCTAATTATTAGCATAAGAACATAAGAATGGCCGTACTGGGTCAGACCAAAGGTCCATCTAGCCTAGTATCCTGTCTACCGACAGTGACAATGCCAGGTGCCCCAGAGGGAGTGGACCTAACAGGCAATGATCAAGTGATCTCTCTCCTGCCATCCATCTCCATCCTCTGACAAACAGAGGCTAGGGATACTCTTCCTTACCCATCCTGGCTTAACCACCATGAATTTATCCAGTTCTCTTTTAAACGCTGTTATAGTCCTACCCTTCACAACCTCCTCAGGTAAGGAGTTCCACAAGTTGACTGTGCACTGCGTGAAGAAGAACTTCCTTGTATTTGTTTTAAACCTGCTGCCTATTAATTTCATTTGGTGACCCCTAGTTCTTGTATTATGGGAATAAGTAAATAACTTTTCCTTATCCACTTTCTCCACATCACTCACGATTTTATATACCTCTATCATATCCCCCCTTAGTCGCCTCTTTTTCAAGCTGAAGAGTCCTAACCTCTTTAATCTCTCCTCATATGGGACCCGTTCCAAACCCCTAATCATTTTAGTTGCCCTTTTCTGAATCTTTTCTAGTGCCAGTATATCTTTTTTGAGATGAGACCACATCTATATGCACTATTTGAGATGTGGGCGTACCATCAATTTATATAAGGGCAATAATATATTCTCAGTCTTATTCTCTATCCCCTTTTTAATGATTCCTAACATCCTGTTTGCTTTTTTGACCGCCTCTGCACACTGAGTGGACATCTTCAGAGAACTATCCACGATGACTCCAAGATCTTTTTCCTGACTTGTTGTAGCTAAATTAGCCCCCATCATGTTGTATGTATAGTTGGGGTTATTTTTTCCAATGTGCATTACTTTACATTTATCCACATTAAATTTCATTTGCCATTTTGTTGCCCAATCACTTAGTTTTGTGAGATCTTTTTGAAGTTTGTCAGTCTGCTTTGGTCTTAACTATCTTGAGCAGATTAGTATCATCTGCAAACTTTGCCACCTCACTGTTTACCCCTTTCTCCAGATCATTTATGAATAAGTTGAATAGGATTGGTCCGAGGACTGACCCTTGTGGAACACCACTAGTTACCCCTCTCCATTCTGAGAATTTACCATTAATTCCTACCCTTTGTTCCCTGTCTTTTAACCAGTTCTCAGTCCATGAAAGGACCTTCCCTTTTATCCCATGACAGCTTAATTTACTTAAGAGCCTTTGGTGAGGGACCTTGTCAAAGGCTTTCTGGAAATCTAAGTACACTATGTCCACTGGATCCCCCTTGTCCACATGTTTGTTGACCCCTTCAAAGAACTCTAATAGATTAGTAAGACACGATTTCCCTTTACAGAAACCATGTTGACTATTGCTCAACAGTTTGTTTTTCTATGTGTCTGACAATTTTATTCTTAACTATTGTTTCGACTAATTTGCCTGGTACCGACGTTAGACTTACCGGTCTGTAATTGCCGGGATCACCTCTAGAGCCCTTTTTAAATATTGGTGTTACATTAGCTAAAAAGCTAATTGGTGTTACATTAGCAGAAAAAGAACATTTAAGTTCTTTCTTTCTTGGTTAGCAGCTGTAATGCTCTTTGCTTTCAGTGTTTCAGAGAACCCATTATAATTCTATCCTTTTTAATTAGCCAAGTTCTCTGTTGTTTAGATGGTGGGGAGATCAACTGTAGGTAGACATGAGCCGCAACTTAATTATTGAGAAGTAATGCAGACATTTCTTTACATACTAACAATACTTGGCACATATATTATAGCATCTTTCTTCCAAGGATATCAAAGCATTGTACAATAATTAAGCTTCACTATTACCCAATGGAATGAAAAGCATGAATTTGAGATGGGTAACTCAAACCTGCCAGGTATAGCTTATTTTGTGTGACACTTGTGCATTTTGCAAGCCTTCTCATGCCTGTTTAGGCAAAATGTCTCGTTAGAGAGAAGCACTCTCCACATAGTCTTTGGCCTCTGTGACGGTGCATGGAACTGGGAGCTAGAAGATTATGGTTTCTGATGGTACTTCTACTGGTAGATGTTCAATATATCTGTGCAGTTCACAGCTCTCTGCTGTTGGACTGGTTGTTACATTGCTACCAAGTAGGCAGGCAACCGTCATTGATCCACTTTACAAATAGGTAACTGAGAGGTCGTGAGAAGTGACTTCGGAGAACTCAGCTCTCTGATACAACCTACGGCTTATTCACTTTGGCACATTCGTTTTAAAAGGCAGTGTGGCTATCGATGTGCTTGGCTATGCTGTCCTGAACTATTCTTCTACACACTAGACCAAACTCTGCCAGAGCCAGGAATAGAGCACAGTAATCCTGATTCCCAGTATCCCACTGTTATGTCAGAAACTTCAGTGATAGCATTTTGACCATGTTTTTCTGGTGTTAGTGCTTCCCAAGCAATGTAGAAAGGAGAAATGGATACTATTCCCTTCTGTGCACCATCAGAATTGTTTACTGCGCCCAACTATGGTACCAATTAATTATTCTTGTACAGCTCACTGAAGGCAGTGGAGTTGCATAGATGTCACTGGGGATATAGTGTGAAGACAATGGGGTGGTACAGGTTCTGGAGCCAGAAGTAGGCTTGCACAGTCTTAATTACTGGGCATGATGCATGGAAGGCACAGTAATCTATTTGCGAACTAAACAAGACTTGAGTATGACTGCAAACTTTTATCTTGTGTTTTGGTTTTTTAGGCATTAATGTAGGGTTTTTTTCAATTCTATATGTGCTTGAGCAAGGGCATATCCCAAATGACTTTCACCTTACTAAGGCACTGAATGTGTGCAAACCTAGATCTTTATTCAGGTTAGTCTGTGTCCTTTTTTCACATTTTCAGTCAGCACTCCCTGACAGTAGCTGGAGGGGTATCATTTATCCTGCTGCTGGGAGAAGATGACAGACTCACTTTCAGAGAGTACAGGCATTCAGTTGTAAAGGGAGAGAGAATTCAGTAGTAAGGCAAACCACAACCCAGAAACCCATTCCAAGGACTGTCAGGCACTTACTAAGGCACTCTCTTGGTTTGTGTTGAACTGTTTCCAGTAGCAGCAGAGAGGGAGGAGGTAGAAGGAATTTTACGTGTTGTGTAATGACAAACTGAAAATAAAACTGATTTTATGTATACAATATTTAAAAAGCTGTATGCAGACAAAGTAAATACATTCTGCCATGAAGTATAAATATTTATAATTTTAGAAAGTGTTTTTGATGCACTAATGATGTTAGCTTGCATTTGTCATTTGTCACTTTCAGTTGTGGTTCAGGTCTTTAATCAGCCCTTATAGTCAGGGATAAATTTATTTTCCTGTGTGCCCCTAGTTAGATAATCACCCCCTTCTTTGACGTTAGTATGTCTGGATCCTGCATCAGATCAGAAATTAGAGCAGAAGAAACTGTATGCCTGTCTCATTATTTTGCTTTTAACTCCTCCATTGCTGCTTAATTGTGCTTGTGTCAACAAAAAGCTTGAAGGTTACTATTGAGATCAAAGCATACTAAAGCAGCACCAGCAGAATATCTGATTATCATCTAATAACAAAGGGTTCTTACTAAACATGACTCCCAAAAGATGGGGAAGAATTGGGTTTAAACCCCCTTTAGCTGCTTTATGATATGTAAAGATGGCCTGAAAGTTATTTAAATCCTCCCCCCTCTCTGATTATTATTATTTTTTTTTTTATTAGAAACCAAGGTCTCATTTACATTGTTTCCTGGAGGACTCTGTAGATTACTTGAAAGTGGTAAGGTGATGCCATGCAAATGAAATCTGACTAATTGAGAATGTCTAAAATTCTGCTGCTTCTTCGGGTAGTGCCCCTATGGGTGCTTCACTCCAGGTGCACATGCACCTTTGTTAAGAGATTTTTAGATAGCAGTGCCTGTTCAAACCACACATGTCCCACTCAGCCCTTGTGCCCCTCACCGTGGCTATCTAGCATTGTGTGGGCAAATCACCTTCAATTCCTTCTCAACCACCTTGGCCTTAGCAGAGTCTCATTGAGCTTACCTCAAATGTGATCCCTCTCTTAGTATACTAAGCAGTTTAGTTTCTTCTAGTTATACTTAGAATAGTGGTGATAGTAGTTTTAGCTTAAAAAAATCTTAAAATTTACATAGCAGTTTTTTTTTCTTGTTTTATGGATCATTGTCCTTGTGGTAGTTTCTTCCCTCCTAGGGGCTTTATATTGCTGGGAGGGCATACCCAGTTCTCCTGGGTTTAAATGCTGCTCGGAGGCTGTCCTGGTGAGTGACTGGCACCACTGACATATCTGTTGTCTCAGGGACACTCACATTCCCCAGAAGTGCAACTTTTGTCTGGTGTTAAAATCTAGGGCCAGAAAGAACTGGGATATTAAACTCTCTCTCCTCATGATGGAGAGCTCTCTCTGCCCAGCTTCTGATGCAGGCCAGAAGACCCTCTCTTTAAGCTGGTCTCTGAAAAAGTCAGCCTCTCAACCACTTCAGTGTTACACTCTCCTAGGGCGTCTAAGAGGAAGAGCCAAGAATCCTCTCATAAAGACTCTGAAGTATGGACCTCGAGCCCTCCAGGTAGGGAATCTACCTTTAAAAAAAGCACGGTCGCCGAATGAATTAGCGATTTCAGCACCCACCAGTCACCAACCTGGTACCCATGAGGCTGCAGTTTCCCCAGGTACTGAGAGAGTCACTAACCCAAAGACTCTAAGGTTTTGGGCTCTGACAAATCATTGGTGATGTCAGGGATCGAAGTGGCAAGAAGAGGTCTATCTCTTCTCACTCAGAACCAAAGAAGACCAGTCTGACACTTGCATCCTTCGAGGAGTGTCCAGTAAGTCTACAGTACTGTCAGCTTCCTCTGCCATGATCACCTCTGCCCAGGCTGCTGCCACAGTACTGACAACTCTCTCGCTACCATAGGAGTTCCAATTTCCTTGAGACCTTGTGGTGTCTGAAAAGCCTGACTCACTGTTGTTTGGTACCAACCCGTTCTCAGTTCTAAGCACCAGTTTTGGCAGGGTGGTCAAGGTTCTGAGTTACCATCCCCCGGCAGGCCAGCTGCAATGATTCCTGTGCCTTCCTTGCTTTGGTGACCACTTCCACCACTTTCAGCAGGCTTGAGAACTTATTACTATGGAAAAGTGGGTTTTGGAGATCATATTCATGTGATATGCTGTTGACTTTTCCCCCCTCCTGCCGTCCAGTCCCCCTTTTCCTCTCCCTCTTCAGGGACCCCCTCTTATGAACACCTTCTAAAGCAAGAAATAGGCTCTCTCCTACACGTGGGTGCTATAAAACCAGCTCCTGTGCAACACAGAGGGAAGGGGTTTTACTCCAGCTAATTCCTGGTTCCAAAAAAGAATGGTGGTTGGAGACCCATCCTGGATCTAAGGCTACTCAACACCTTTGTGAAGGTACAAATGTTTAAAATGGTAACACTTGCAGCAATAATTCCATCACTGGATGAAGGGGAGTGGTTCTCAGTCCTTGACCTTCAGGATACATATTTCCATATAGCGATCCACTGCTCCTGCAGAAGATTTTCACTTTCACCCTAGGTCAGAACCACTTTCAATACTGAGTGCTTCCATTTGGCCTCTCCTCTGCTCCCAGAGTCTTTTTCCCCCCCAAAGTTTGTCAGTGGTAGCAGCTTGCCTTCCCAGAGAAGGAATCTTGATATTCCCTTACCTCCATGATTGGCTGCCAAAGGGGGGCCTCTTACACAGAGGCCTCGGTGGCTACTCAGAAGGCCATAAATCTCTTCCTCAGGCTGGGTCTACAATTGAATGCTCAAAAATCCACCTTGGCCCCAGTACAAAGACTGGAATTCATAGGATCTTACCTTGATGAAATATCATCCAGAGCCTACCTCCCTATTCATGGATTTATAGTGCTGTCCAGTTTAGTCAGTGCTGTCCAGCTCAGCATTTAGACATTGGTAAAGAACTGTCTCTAGCTGCTGGTGCATATGGCAGCTGGTACTTTTGTGATAGGCCACACAAGGTTGCAAATGTGCTGCCTCCAAGGAGACTCTTTTTGCTCAGCCTTCCCCAACAGTAGTAATAAAAAGAGATCATCCCCGTTAGGATGGGGAGAACCTCTAGACACTCTCACTGCCCAAGGCAGGTGATCACCTCTCAAGGCCACTCTACATATCAACTTGCTGGAACTCAAGGCAGTCAGCCATGCCTGGCTCCAATTTCTACCATTGATCAAGGGCAAATGCGTAAATTTTAAGATGGACAACATGTCATACATGTTTTATATCTACTGTCAAGGAGGAGTGAAATCACTTTCCCTCTGTGCTAAAGCAGCCAGGCTCTGGAATGGGTGTATTCACAATCAGATCTACATCGCAGCAGCTTACTGTCTGGGTGCTCAGATTGTCAGTAGATGCTTCTCTCAGGATCATGAATGGGAACTAAATTCCTTCATACTCCACCATGTATTTTGGTGCTGGGGCACCCCTTAGGTAGTTGTTTGCCACAGCCAGAAACAGGAAATGCTCCCAGCTCTGCTTGAGAGGTGGGCTGGTCTTTGGGAGATGTCTTTCTTCTTTGGTGGACTCTGGGTCTGTTGTAGGTGGTCTCTCCAACTCCTCTAATATCCAAGGTTCGGATCAAGATAAGGAAAGACAAGGCCAGGGTTATTCTGGTAGCCCCAACATGGCCAAGGCAGACATGGTTCCCTTACCTCATCCAGCTGCCCATTTGTCCACCAATCACTCTCCAGACTGTCCCGCATTTTCTCCCTCAGGAATCCAGGTGAATTCTTCACTCCAATCCCAGAGTTCTTCGCCTCAAAGCATGGCTGGTCGATAGTTTGCAGGATTAGAAACAACACGTTTGAAGGAAATGATAAGAGTACAGTTACATGGCGGTAAACAGTCTGCTCATTACACTTACCTGCAAAAATAGACAATATTCAGCCATTGGTGTGACTTGAGATACATTCTGCCCTCTTCCTCTTTGCTGTCAGACGTAGTAGACAATGTCCTAGAATTGATTGTCGCTGAGTTCCAGTATGGTTCATTTGGCAGTCATTATGACTTTCCACTCCCTGACAAAGAGGTTTTTCCTATTCGCCCATCCAACAACAAAGTTCCGCAAGGGGTTGAGAAATCTTTTTACACAAGTCAAATGCCCTACCCTGACTTGGGACCTCAACTTGGATCTTACATGCCACAAGCCCACCATTTGAACCTGTGGATATCTGCTCCTTCCTCCATTTATCGATGAAAACAGCATTTCTGGTAGCCATTACTTTTGCTTGACAAGTTAGGGATATAGGGGCTTGTAGCGGGGCGGTCAACCTGCTCCGGCTAAGAGGGGTTAAAAGCAGCCCTGGAGAGGGCTGCAGCTGAGAAATAAGGTGGGCTGATTGGGGAAACAGCCACAGCTGGGGCCATGCCCCAATCAGGCCACAGCTGGCCCTATAAAAGGGCTGTGAGGCAGCGGCTCAGGCAGTGTCTCTCTAGCTGTGGAGAGAGACGGGCCTGGCTGCTTGGGAGCTCAGCAGGGTACCTAGAGTGGAGCAGGGCTGGGGGAAGGCCAGAGGAATTGGGGAGCTACAGCCTGAGAAACCCCCAGGCTGCAGGCCTTGCTGAAGGCTCAGAGCAGGTACTGGGGTTGCAGAGGTGCAGCCCAGGGTTAGGCAAAGGCAGCAGGTCCAAACCCCACTTGCCGATGATCACTGGTTTATAGACTGCAGTCTGCCCCAGTGAGCGGGGGCTAGATGATGACTGGCAGTAGCCACTGAGGCAAGGTGGGGATAAAGGGTTTTGGGTTCCCTAGGGAGGGGAGACCCAGAGACTGCGGGGGTACTGTAGAGGGCAGAACCCCGAGGGAAGGGGCACCAGGGTCCGGGAGGGACACAGGGGCCAGCGGCAGGCAAGACACCGGCCTGCAGAGGGCGCTCCGGGCTGGAAGAGCTAATTCCCAGGACGACCAGCAGGAGGCGCCCCACCGGTGAGTCGACGCCCCGCCAGAGGGCTCTTATGGCATACTGCCCTTTCAGTGTTTTTCAAGGACAAAGTCACATTACGACCACATCCCAGTTTTTTACCAAAATCATCCTCTGCGTTCCACATTAACCAGCCTATTCATCTCCCAGATTTCTTCCTTAACCATACTGAGTAAAGAGGATGCAGTGTTGTGCACGCTCAATGTCAGAAGGGCTTTAGCCTTTTATCGTGACAGGACTAAACCATTTAGAAAGTCTCCCAGATTGTGTCTATTGCCAACTGTTCTAAAGGATTGACAGTTTCAAGCAAAGACTCTCTGGATGCATATTGGACTGCATTACTTGTTCTCAATCTCAGGGTCTCCGACCTCCTTTGAGAGTATGGACCCATTCAACGAGATCTCTTTTATAGCCTTTCTGAAGAACATTCTCATTACTCTATGTAGAGCTGTGACTTGGATCTCCTATACATACTGCATAATGTTCAGAAAGGGTAACCCATGACTCAACTTCTGATGCCGTGTTTGGCTCTGGTGTGCTTGCTTCAATTTTGGACTTGACCCCGAAGCACCCTCCCCCTGCCTTAAAGGGTGCTGCTTGGTAGTCCCCTATAGTGGAGCACATCTCTGTGGGGAGACACCTCTTGAAGAACCACAGTTACTGCACAGGGTGAGTAACCTCTTCTTTTTAATATCTATTTAACTCATGTCTGAGAAACATTTTAGGGAAAAGATTTTTGTTAAAGTCTTTCAGTTAGTGGCTAATAATCCATAAATGATGTTGGAGTCCTCGAACAAAAGCAAAGGTGAGAGGCTATTTTAATAAGGTATTATTGGGTTCCTCATACACAGCTACCAGGTGTATGTAGCCATTCATCACACTTTAAGCTTCATGTTATAATATTTTGTACCTGTGGGCAACATAGGTCTGGCTGTGGAGCCAATCTCGAAGATTGAGGAGTGGTATAGTACTAAAGAGCCCTAAACGCTGCTCTTGTCATTCGTAAATGTCCTCAAACAGCAGAAGCTATATTTTGATTTGCTAGCCCTATCGGAGAAGATATAATCCCATCTCCTTCTGTAACTCCCATGAGGTCAGTGACCCAAAACCAGGAGTTAGTGGAGGATTGTGATTCAGGAAAACTGACTGACAGAAGAATTTCAAGGATTTGTTTATGGAAGTTGAACTCAGTAACTGTGAATGTTGCTAACGCTATAAAAATAGAATAAAAATACACACCAAGCACAATTTATTGCACAGTCTGATATAGTCTGGTAGTGTTCAGAATGTTGCAGCCAAAAGCTATCTTTTGTGTGCATAAAATTCTTATGATGCTTCTGCAAAATTTTATCTTTGCTAATTTGAATTTATTTATTCAAAATAAATGGAACCATCTTCATCCTTAACTTTAACGTGGTTCCATTTATGTGTAGGTCTTGGCAGGGATATTATGGTATTTTGCCTAAACTGTTTCTTTCCACTCTTGCTTTGATCCCCAAATCTAGGCATTTCTGTCATACCCATCATTGTTATATCAGAATTGTGACCTTAACATTCTTCTAGTGTTCTCGTGGGTAAGGAAAAATTTTGAGGGAGGAGGGCAGAAACGGGGGTGTCTATGTGGTAGGGATTTGTGGTAGAATGGATAAACACAGTGCAATTTTAGCAGTTGCACCAAAGCTGTAAAGCTGCTTGGAAAATGGGATCTATTTGTTGTTTCCTTCCATATATTTTGCCAGAAGTATTCATCCAGATCTGTCATTTCTCCAAGTTTAGACATCTCTAACCATTTATTCTGCTGAATTGTATTTCAGTACAGTTAGGATGGGGAAGCAGAGTTGTAAATGATAGTTTTGGGCTGTGGTTTTACATCATTTAGACATCACTGCCACATACAGGCAGGATAATAATGATATTGCTGCAGACACTTTCAATACGGAAGACGTTATTTTAAAAGCAACTGTGATGCGGTGTACCAACCCCGCACTGCCCAAGAAGGGATTAACAGCTAGTGAGTTCAATTAGTCCCACCTTGATGCATCTTCTGTAGGTGTCCCTTCGGGTGGAGTTAAAAGGGAGAACCCAGGTCAATTGGTGGCTGACCAAGAAAGGGAGTAGATCTCCAGTTCTCACCCTATGAAAGAAGCCTGGCTGGAGCCAGGAATCTAAGTCAGATTCAGCCTGTCAGGGCTTCCGGGGGTGGGGTGGGAGGGTGGCAGGTAGGTCTGAATCAGGGAGCTCTGACGAGTGTTAATTAGAAAAGACTATTTCTGAGTAGAAGAGCTGGGTCCAGCTCCAAACTGGGAGGCGACAACCCTCCTTTGACTTTGTTACATTTGTTCTGGAGCTTTGATACCCCAGAAGGAGTGGAACTTTGGCATGATGTAGCTGTTTGGTTAAATCACCATAACACTAGACCATGTTGGAAGTGACTGCTGACCACTGAAGCCCTGAAGACTGATTAGTGACACGACTGGCCACAAAGTGGTGCTGCGGAGGCCAATCCAGGCACACAAACATTTAAAACCTGGTGGTGGTTTGCTTATCTTTAAAAAACAAAACAAAAAAAACCCACCGGAGGTGTTTGGAAGGCATCAAAGCCTACAGCAAATATTTTATATTTTTGTTTCATAAAATTTTGATAAGTTTCAAAACTACTTGGAAACAATGTAATCAAAATTTAAACTGAACTTCCTTTTACCAGATGTGTGTTAACATGTGCCGTTCCACCGGAACAAATGTATGCATCTTTGATTGTTAAAAAAGTCCCTTTCAGATATTGGAAGGGCAAGAATGGAATTTATTACAAGCCTGGAATTGATGAACATTATTTCTGGAATGAGGATAATTTACATGAATCTGATCAAAATACAATTCAATCCTTGGAGGAGGAGGATGCAGGTTGTGTAAATTCTTGGGTGGAAGATAGAGATGTGCTAATACTGGAGCCTTGACTGTGAACCCCTTTCAGTTGAGAGGGACATGGATTATTTGGATACAAATTCACAGATACAGATTCACTGTTTTTGTCTTGGTCTGATCCAAAACTTGAAGTGTCCTATTTCCAGATTCAGTTTGGCCAAGGTGGTGGAAATCCTTCTAAACAATCTTTGTATGATGCTTCTATTACAAACAACTTGCAAGATTTTAGGTGCTACTGAATCTGGTCTTAAAGCCTGAACTTGATTTACATCTCAACACCACTGCTTCAGCCCATCTTAAAAAGTGAAGGCAAAGATACAGACAGCAGCTTGTGGGGAATTTTCTGTGTATGTAGAGGTGATATTTTTAAATTCTAATCTGCCACCATTGGGTGGGCTTCTACTACATTCAAAATCTTTCATCAGATTCAAAGAAAGCCCATTTAAATAAATAAATAAATAAAATAACGTGCCACAAAATCTCTTCCTCTGAATACTGGGTTTCCTGTCAAAATTGTTGCACCTTATAGTGACTGTCCGTTCCGAATCAGTAACATGTTTGATAACAAGCTATCAGACCTAAATCTTATCTAGAAAGTGGAGCTTTATAACACTGGAAAGGAGTGATTCCAAATTTACCAATGGAAACATAGCACTTGTTTCTAGTCCCGCTATGTTGTGAAATACAGTATCAGACCTTATATGTGGGACATTGTGAATACAAAACTATTTTAGATAATTTAGCTATTTTAGATAATACTTAAAAGTTTTAGAAACTGTAATAGTTATAATTTTTCTTTCCCTCAATATATTGGGCATTTGGTCTCAGGGTTCTAAGGAGGGAGGGAGAATTGTTTTACATATAGGCTATTATTTAAAACATAGCATATACAGAATGGGTTGAAAGGCTATAAAAGAACTTATTTGGGATAAACTCCATAGCTCCCTTGTATTTAAAGTAATGTAACTAAAACCTTTATTCCACAAAATCCCATGTATTCTCTATTTACAGTAACTTAGTTGTAACATATTTCAAAGATTTTTTTAAGCTGCTCTGCTTATACCATGTAAAGATGGATAAATATTATAAAATTGCTTTAGGCCCAGATTTATAAAGGTATTTAGGCATCACTGTGCCCATCGTTGCAATACCTGACTGATTTAGGAGATTGCATCTCATTTTCAAAAGGGATTTGGGCACTTAGGAATCTAAATGCAGTTGACAGTTGATGGGATTTAGATTCCTATGTGCCTAAATCCCTTTTGAAAATTAGATGTATGCTCCTAAATCAGTTATGCATTGCAACACTGAGCACAGCGATGCCGAAATGCCTTTAAAAATCTGGGCCTTAGTTCCCATTTGACCAATCAGCAGTTGGTAGCTGGAACTGGGTATAAGGGGATGACCAGAATAGTTTTCTTTTTCCTTTCCCCTTTCTTTTGTTTATAAACTATACTAAAAGAACCAATGAAGTGGATGTATGGCAGCTCATCCCAGGATTGCACAAACCTCATATTACCATTGGTTTGAAGAACTGCTGAGGAATTCTCCCTGTCATAAAGGGCTAGCATCTCTTTTAGATACCTCAAAAATCAATGCTGAAGCACTCTTGTTTTGAGCTCCCGGGACTCTGGTGCCTGTCCCTGAGTAAAGGGAAATAAAGAAATTAAAGTGGAAAGGCCCTCCATGTTCTTAATGTCCTGCCCATACATTACTTCCGTTGGTCACTGCTGTTCAGTGAGGTAGACTGGAGCTTCCATTTAAACCAAGGTCTCTTGAGCAAGAAACATCGAGTGTTTGTCCAAGGTTTGTTCTAACAGGTTTTTTGTTCACTTGTATTTTGTCACTGACTGTAACTCGTGTATTGTGGTGTTGATTCTCTACATTTATTTCCTCAACATATGTAATTGTACAAGAGAAGAAAAATCAGACATCCAAAGAGCAAATAATTAAACAAGGCTGATAGTAAAATACAAGCAATCATTTTTAGAACTACCAGAAAGATTTTAACTACCATAGGTTGGTTAAATGGTAAAGGGGGAATATGCTCATACCTAGTACCTCTGTAATGTGCGGGTTGTGTGTGTATGTTGTTTTTTAAAGAAACTGGACTTTGTTAATTGGGTTTCTTACAAATGTTTCTTGTGTTAA